>NC_067453.1:9325833-10540000 GCF_025434085.1 Hippocampus zosterae
AAGAGATGCCTCCGTGCAATACTCAGAGTAAGATGACGTTGTGTAAAGGAAGTGGCATGATTTATAGAAGCTAATGGAGTGCTGTGTCTGTCTCCTAAATACAATAAGATCTTTTTAAATGGCTTTTCAATTTTTCTTGCAGGGAAAAATGTACATCTATATATCTACTGTATATCTATAAAAAAAATCCTCGTCTCACCCCTCAGGTGGTGTCCATCCCTCATTCAGCTGGGGTCCTCTACCAGAGGCCAGGAAGCTTGAGGGTTCTGCGCAGTATCCTTGCTGTTCCCAGCACTGCACATTTCTGGACTGAGATGTCCGATGTTGTTCCCGGGATCTGTTGCAACCACTCATCATCTAGTTTGGGGGTCACTGCCCCGAGTGCTCCGACCACCACAGGCACGACTGTCCCCTTTACCTTCCAGGCTCTCTCCAGCTCCTCTCTGAGCCCTTGGGATTTCTCGAGTTTCTCGTGTTCCTTCTTTCTGATGTTTCCAGCACTTGGGACCGCTACATCCACTACAACGGCTTTCCTCTGCCCTTTATCTATCATCAGGATATCTGGTTGGTTCGCCATTACCATCTTGTCAGTCTGGATCTGGAAGTCCCATAGGATCTTCGCTCTGTCATTCTCCACCACCTTCGGAGGTGTTTCCCATTTTGACCTTGGGGTGTCCAGTCCATACTCCGCACAGATGTTTCGGTAGACTATGCCAGCCACCTGGTTATGGCGTTCCATATAGGCTTTCCCTGCCAGCACCTTACACCCTGCAGTTATGTGTTAGATCGTCTCAGGTGCCTCTTTGCACAACCTACACCTTGGGTCTTGGCTGGTGTGGTATATCTAGGCCTCGATGGCTCTGGTGCTCAGGGCCTGCTCCTGAGCAGCCAGGATGAGTGCCTCTGTGCTGTCCTTCAGGCCAGCCCTCTCTAGAACTCTGATAGGACTTCTTGAGATTGGCCACGGCAGTTATTGTCCGGTGGTACATCCCGTGTAGGGGCTTGTCCTCCCATGATGGTCCCTCTTCCAGCACCTCATCTTCTGTTCCCCATTGTCTGAGACATTCTCTGAGTACATCATCCGTTGATGCCTTCTCCTTGATGTATTTGTGGAGCTTGGATGTTTCATCCTGGACAGTGGCTCTCACACTCACTAGTCCCCGGCCTCCTTCCTTTCGGCTTGTGTACAGTCTCAGGGTGCTGTATTTGGTATGGAACCCTCCATGCATGGTAACGAGCTTTCGGGTCTAAACATCCGTGGTCTGAATCTCTTCCTTTGGCCACCTTATTTTTCCTGCAGGGTATCTGATCACTGGAAAGGGCATAGCTGTTTATTGCCCGGGTCTTATTCTTGCCATTGAGCTGGCTTCTTAGGACTTGCCTCACTCGCTGGAGGTATTTGGCCATAGCCGCTTTCCTTGTTGCCAGTTTGAGGTTGCCATTGGCTTGTGGTATACCGAGGTACTTGTAGCTGTCCTCAATGTCTGCTATTGTTCCTTCAGGGAGTGAGACCCCTTCAGTGCGGACTACCCTTCCTCTCTTAGTCACCATCCGACTACATTTCTCCAGCACGAATGACATCCCGATGTCGCTGCTGTAGATCTTGATTGTGTGGATCAGGGAGTCTATGTCCCTTTCGCTCTTAGCAAACAGCTACATGTCATCCTTGTAGAGGAGGTGACTGATCGTAGCTCCATTTCTGAGGCGGTATCCATGGCCTGTCTTGGTGATTACTTGGCTTAGGGGGTTCAGTCCTATGCAGGACAGCAGTGGGGAGAGTGCATCACCTTGGTATATGCCACATTTGATGGACACTTGGGTAAGTGGCTTGCCATTGGCTTCAAGTGTGGTTTTCCACATCCTCATCAAGTTCGCAACGAAGGCTCTTAGGGTCCTGTTCACCTTATACACATCCAAGCATTCAGTGATCCATGTATGTGGCATCGAGTCATAGGCTTTCTTTTAATCAATCCAGGCTGTGCACAGGTTGGTACATCGGGACCTGCAGTCTTGTGCGACTGTTCTGTCAACCAGGAGCTGATGTTTGGCTCCCCTGGTATCTCTACCAATGCCCTTCCGTGCTTCGCTCATGTATTGATCCATGTGTGCACTTATCTTAGCCGCAACATGAGCTTCCAAAATTGTGGAGGGACAGGTTATTGGCCGATAGTTGGATGCGACTGCACCCTTTGAGGGATCTTTCATGATAAGGATCGTTCGCCCTTCGGTTAGCCATCCTGGGTGAGTCCCATCCCTAGGCAGCGGTTTCATTTGTGCTGCTGGGCGCTCATGGAGTGCTGTGAGTCTCTTTAGCCAGTAAGTGTGGACCATGTCCGGGCCTGGTGCTGTCCAGTTCTTCATATTTGAGACTATTTCCTTTATGTCTGCCACTGTTATGGTAATTGGGTTCTGTTCAGGGAGGTGTCTGTGCTCCTCTCTTTGGGTGACCAGCCATTGTGCACTGCTGTTATGTGCAACCTCCTTCTCCCATCTGCCTCTCCAGTACCTTTCAGTTTCCAGTCTTGGTGGATCAGCTCTGTTGTTAGGACCCTGCCACTGAGCGTACACTTTCGCAGGTTGTGTTGCAAACAGCCTGTTTATTCGTCTGGCCTCATTCTCTTTCGTGTACCGCTTTAGGCGGCTGGACAAGGCTTGGAGCCTTTGTTTCGAGTGCTTCATATATGGTCATCTGGATGTACCTCTCAGGATCGGCCTTTTCATCACACCTCTCTGGACCTCAGTCAATTGACTCACATCTTTCCGAGCCGCCTTGATCTTAGCCTCCAACCGTCTTTTCCATGGTCGGTAATGTATCTCATGGCTTCCATGGTTGCTCTTATAGCCAAGCATCTCAAGGATCACTGATGCTGAAGCGTATATCAGTTCATTTCCGTGATCGTTACGGTAAGGATCGCCCTCAGTGCTGCATTCACACTTTCCAAGAGACTTTCAGGTGGTACTTCACATAGCCGTTGTAATCGGATTCTAGGTTTCCCAGCTTTCATTCTTGCCATGATCTTAGCTTTCAGGTCAGTTGCTGCCTCGCTCAGCATTTCATTCATTGGGGCTGGCCTCCCAATCTCATCATCTGCATTCACTCTGGTATGAACTCCTCTGATCTGGCAGCCTGGGGCCCCTCACCATGGAACCTGCGTTGTACCTCATCAATCTCAAGTTGTGACAGCAGTTGCCGTTTGTGGATGTTGGAACACTGAGTTACGAGTTGTTTCGTGGCCACCCGTGACTGTGGGTTTCGAAGTAACCATTTAGCCCACATTCTCTCCATGTAACCTCTCTGACTAGGCTTGCTTGAGTAGTAGCATTCTAACAGAGCCATGTTATTGCATCTTGCCCATCTCTGCTCCATTTTTCATCAAGGTGCTCTGGTTCCCCAGCACCTGACGCAGACCTTGTTTGGCCGGGCGACGTCTGAGCTGGCATGTCATTCATTTTATTGTCTCTCATCATTGTATGAGGTACGCATTAGCGTGAAGGCTCTTGCCCAAGGACCCACACTGGATGGTGTTATGTGCTCATTTTTTGCCCCAAGTGGGGAGCGGAGGGACGGGCGCTGGGGGGGGGACCATCGTGGTGGGGCGGGCCCCTACGCGGGATGTGCCACCGGACCGTGGCTGAGGTGGCTGATCTCAAGAAGTCCTATCGGTGGCTGGAGGGGACTGGCCTGGGGGACAGCGCAGGGGCGCTCATCCTGGCTGCTCAGGAGCGGGCCTTGGGCGCCGGAGCCGTCGAGGCCCGGATGTGCCGCGCCGGACAGGACCCGGGGTGTGGGTTGTGCGGGGAGGCGCCTGGGACGATCCGGCACGTGGCTGCGGGGTGTGGGATGCTGGCAGGGGGGGCCTGCGTGGAGCGCCATGGCCAGGTGGCTGGCGTGGTCTGCCGAGGCATCTGTGCGGAGTGTGGACTGGGGGCCCCGGGGTCGGAGTGGGGGGCACCTCCGAGGGTGGTGGAGGGTGGCGGAGCGGGGATCCTGTGGGACTTCCGGATCCAGACTGGCGGGATGGTGGTGGCGAGCCAGCCAGATGTCGTGGTCGTGGATGGGGGGCGGAGGAGGGCCGTTGTGGTGGATGTGGCGGTCCCAGGTGGTGGAGGCATCGGGAGGGGGGAGCATGGGGGGCTCGGGGGGTACCAGGGGCTCGGGGAGGGGCTGGGGAGGGCCTGGGGGGTGGGGGTGGCGGTCGTGCCTGTGGTGGTCGGGGCGCTCGGGGCAGTGACCCCCGGACTGGATGGGTGGTTGCGACAGATCCCGGGACCAGCGTCGGACATCTCGGTCCGGAGGTGTGCGGTGCTGGGAGCGGCGGGGGTACTGCGCGGGGCCCTCGGGCTTCCTGGCCTCTGGTGGAGGACCCGAGCTGAATGAGGGACGGACACCACCCGAGGACACCTCCTATTGGCTCCATGATAAGAGCTCCACCCAGCAAAGAATTAACCCTTTAAAACCTGATTCTGAGCTTTCACAATTATTTACCGCCATTTGCGTAATATCTACAGTATACAGAAGGAATCAAGCAATTTTTACCAATGTATCTGTAGGTGATGTTTATTTATTATGTACACAGAGATAAAGAGTAATGGCACAGCTCTGCAGTATCTTTCCACTTTTATATATGTATGCTATACTAAATAAAATGAATAGGGCACCATATAATGCAACAGTTATGCAACTCCCTAAATAATGATGTGAATTTTCAGTTGTTGCTAAATCAGTTAGGATGTTATAATTTGTGGTGTAGATGCGAATTTAGGAGAGCAGGACAATATATCGCATTGCAATTGGAGCAGCAGCTTGGTTGATGATGTCCCCAAACCGGCTCATCTATTATATTTGTCGTGCAATACAATGAAAATGAGCACAATTGCAAAACATAGGCTTCTTATATTTTAAAATAAAATAATCACATGTTTACCGTTCTGGGGTTTCTACAATCATGAATGGAGGCATTATTTACAGCAGGTTGATGTTGTTGTTGTTGTTGTCGACCCCACCCGTGCCCCGACATTGGGGGACCGGGCCCTCACTCCGTCTCCCGGATCCCCAGACCCCCCTCCGCCGCCCAGCGGGCGAGCAGGGCCGCCACTCCGCTTGGGTTTCGCCAGAGGTCCTCCGGAGTCAGTGTGGTGGGTATGTTTGTGCAGGTGAACAGGTGTTGTGTGTCGTGCACTTGCGTGCCGCATAGCGCACAGAGTGGTGTTGGGTGTGTGTCCGGTGTAATGTTGTGTAGGTAGGAGTGGAGGGCTGGTGATTTGTTGGTTCGGAGTTGTGCTAGGAGTTGTCTGGTTCTGTGTGGTAGGTCTTGCTCTGATGGGTCTATTTCTGGTGCTGGTGCATGTATTACTTTGTTGTGTTGTCTGGTGTCCAAGTGTGTTTGTACAAAGTGGGTGTGTATGTCTTTCATGTTCTGTTTTATGGTGTCGTTGTTGGTGTCCTGTGGTGCTGTGTCTTTGTTGTGTGTGTAGTTGTTGTTGTGGAAGATTGTTTGTTTCTTTTGTCTGGGTGGTGGTGGTTGTTGAGTGAGTGGGTGTAGTGGGTGGGTTGGGTGTTGGGCTTTTTGTCTGATTTGCGATGCGTGTAGTTTTAGATGGGTGTTCAGTGGGAGAGTTTTTGTTTCCTCATGCAACTGTTGTATGTTTGTGTCTTGTGTGCATCCTGTTGCTATTCTGAGTGCTGTGTTCTGTGTGGTCTGGAGTTTTGTTTTGTTTGTCCGATAGTGTTGGTGACCATATAGTGTTTGCGTATTCGAGGCGTGTGAGTGTGGTTGCTTTGTATATGGTGAGTATAGTTTCTTTGGATTTTCCCCAGTGAGTAGTTGTTAAGGCTTTAAGTATTTTGTTTGATTGCTTGGCGCGGGTTAGAGTGTGTTGTGTGTGTTTTGAGAAGGTGAGTTTGGGGTCCCATGTTAATCCCAGTATTTTGGGTTCGCGGACTGTGGGTAGGGTGGTGTTATCTATTTGTAAAGTGAGCCTGTTGCTGTATTCTGCCGGATCCGGTGTGAACAGAGTGGTGGTGGTTTTGTCTGCGTTGAGTGTGAGTTGGTTCTGTTTTGTCCAGTTGTATATGTCGTGGAGATATTTTTGTACTTGTTGTTGTGCCTGTTGTGGTTTGACATGTGTGGATAGAATGGTGATGTCGTCTGCTTATGTAACTGTGTGTACATTTGGAGGTGGTTGTGGTAAGTCTGCCATGTATATGTTGAATAGTGTTGGTGAAAGTACTCCCCCCTGTGGTACCCCCGTTTTCGTGTTTCTATGTTCTGATGTTTCCCCTCGGTATTGAGTGTATTGTCTGCGTCCCCTTATGTAGTTGAAGATGTATTTGATGATGATGTTTGGGGTGTTAGTGTTGTTGAGTTTGTTTGTGAGTGTGTGTAGGTTTACCGTGTCAAAGGCTTTGGACATGTCTAGGGCTATGGCAACTGTTCGTTGTGGTGGTTTTTGTTGATTGAAACCTGTGGCTATGATGTTGTGTATGTGGTGAAGTGCTTTGGTTGTGGAGTGTTGTTTTCGGAAGCCGTGTTGGTGAGAGGGTAGTTGAGTGTTGTTGGTAATGAAGGGTAGTATTACCTTTTCCATTGTTTTGGCTATTGGGCTGAGTAGTGCTATTGGTCTGTAAGATGGGCCGAGTGCGTGGTTTTTGTTGGGTTTTGGTATTGGGATTATTTTTGCAGTCTTCCATATTGCGGGGATGGTGTTGGTGTTGAGCGATGTGTTGTAAGTGTGTGTGAGTAGTGTTATTGCTTTGGGGCCTAGGTGTTTCAGATGTCTGATGTTTATGTTGTCTGGGCCTGTGGAGTTGTTGCTTTTGGAGCGTTGTAGTGCTTGTTTGACTTGTTGTTCTGTGATGGTTATGGGCGTGGTGTTGAGTTTTCGTATTTTGCGTTGTAGTTGTCTGTATGTTCTGTTGGTTTTGTGTTGTATTATGTTGGTGAATTGTTTGTTGAATGCTCGTGCTTTCTGTTTGTTGGATATTGCCGTGTGTTGTCCGAACTGTATTGTGGTGTTTTCTGGTGCTTTTTGTTCTTTGTTAGATAGTCTTGTTACTGTGTTCCAGAGTATGTATTGTTTGTGTCTGTGGTTCCATGCATCCGTTAAGTGTTCTTTCCATAGCTCTTGTTTGTGTTTTTGGATTTGTGTGTCTATTTCTTTGTTTAGGTCTGTGATGCGTGGGTCTTGGTGGTTTTGTTGTCTGATGTCGTTTCTTTGGCTGATGAGTGTTCTGATGTGTTGTGGTAGGAGAAGTGATTTGCTTTTTATTTTTCCGTGGGGTATGTGGTGTTTGTCTGCTGTAAGTATGAGGTTTGTGAGCATGGTGTTGGCTGTGTGGATGTTGTCAGGTATGGTTAAGTTCTCCAGTGCTGATTCTATTTCAGAGGTGTATCCTTCCCAGTCTGCTTTCCTGTAATTTGTGTAAGTTTGAAGGTGTTGTTGTAGGCGGAAAGGAGCACGCGTGTTGTGTGTGATTTTGATAGGAAGGTGGTCTGAACTGAGTGCGTGTATTGTGGTCCATGTTGTTCTGTTTGTGATGCTGTTGCTGGCTGTTGTGATGTCCGGTGATGTTGGTTGTTGGTTGATGTTTGTAGGTTTTCTGGTAGGTGTGTTTGCGTTTAGAGTGATTTGTTGGGAGTTCTGTAGTATGTCTGCAATGAGGGTGCCTCTGTGGTCGTCGTAGGGAGAGTGCCACTGTGTTGAGTGAGCTTTGATGTCTGCGGTTAGAATGGTGTTGTTCAGCGAGTTTATGTATTGGAAGGTGTTGGTGATGTCTGTGTCTTCTGTGGCGTGGTCTGGTCGGGTGGTATCTCTGGGGGGTATATACATGTTGCATATGTGTAGTCTTTTGTGGTTGGTTATGTGAATCTTTACGGTTTGAATTTCTGTAGTGTTGGTGTTAATGTTGTTGGGGATGTTCATGGGAGTGAATGTGACTGATTTGTGAATGTATGTGAGCAGTCCTCCTCCTCCCTTGTGTTCTCTGTCTTTCCTAATGCTGGTGTAGTTGGTGAGACGAGGTGTGTTGTGTTGTTTTTCTAGTTTGGTTTCTTGTATGGTGATGATGTCTGCGTGCTGTTGTGAGGCGAGTTCTTCTAGTTCTGTTTTCTTGTTTTGGATGCCGTTGATGTTTATTTGTAGTATGGTCAGTGTGTGTTTGTTGTTTTTGTTGGTGGATGTTGTTCTTTGTGGGTTGTTCGGGGGTTGTGGTGTTGGGGTGTTTGTTGTTTGCGTGTGTGTTCTGCATGTCCACGTGTTTGTGTATTGGCGGGTGGTGATGCCGGAGCAATGTCTGTGTATCCAGTGTGGGTGTGTTGAGTTGCATCTGAGTGAGGTTTGTCTGCGTGTGATGATTCTATTGCAGCTATTGCAGGTCCAGGTTTGGGGGGGTGGTCTTGTGTTTGTTGTATCTCTGTTGGAGTTGTCTGTCCGTGTTGCGTTTGAGGGTAGTGTTGGTGAGGCGAGTGTGTTGTTTTGGTCTGTTTGTGCTCTGCTGCCTGTTGGTGTCCTACGAGGTGTTGTTGTTCGTGGTGGTGTTTTGGGATGTAGTCTGCATTTCCATGTTATGTTGTATTGTCTAGTGTTTATGTTTGTGCAATGTTTGTGTACCCAGTGTGGTGTGTGGTGGTTGCATCTGAAGGATGTCTGTCTTCTTGTAATCTGTTGTGTGCAAATGTCGCATGTCCAGGTAGTTTGTTGTGTGTGTGTTTGTTGCGTGCGTGAGAGTGTCTGTGTGGGCCCCGGATTTGTCTCTATGTCCCCCGCCTGGAGCAAAAGGTCCGCCCGCCACCCTGCCAGGTTCAGGGGGCGGTTAGCCGAAAAAAAAAAAAAAAAACGGCCGCAAGGGCACCCCGTTCGGGGTGCAGGGATTGGTTCCTTGATTTGTCCCCCCGTTCGGGTGGAACCCTCCAACTGCGAGTAAGCCAAGGAGTTTGGAGGTACAGCAGGTTGACAGCAGTGTGATCGAGCAGATTAGATAGAGTAGAATTTGAATGGGGCTTCACTGATTTATTTCATACAATTCATATCTAAAACACAGTTGAAAAATATTTGATTGTTAAAATATTTAAATACAAGAACTATATCAAGAAATTAACAAAACATAGTTTTTTTAGTTAGGAGAAAAGTCTAAAAACATATCACAAATGACAAACGTTGTGCCTCTCCTCCTCCTGTTCTTCAATGAAGCTGATCACCCTCCAGCTCCCGTTAGAAACATCGTGCTGCTGAAGGTGTGCCGGCAGAATGGTTGTGATACAGGAGGTGCTGTGGACTCTCCCAGAAACGAGGACCTAGTTTAGTTGTAGATCCAGTAAAACATAGTGCAAATGTGACATTATTTATAATGCACAGTTACAGTCTTGTGAATATTAAAAAAATGTACTTCATGTAATGCAGGAAGCGAATTTTTCAAACGAACTAAGGCAGCAAACAGTAAGAGCAAAATCGTGTTCCAAACATTAACTCTTTTTTTAAATGTCAATTAGCTTGTGAGTAATAAGACAAAATGTGACTGCCAGACAGAGAACTGTCAGAGCAAACGGCAGATTTTAGAAAGTCCTGCCGAAATAAATCTGCACCCGACTGCGACTGTCAGCGTTGAACTGCCGCCATTGCTGTCAAAGTCAGACACATCTCCAAAATTGTTGGGGCAAATTTTTAAGCAGGCTTCATCTTGATAAATTGACCACGTATTTGACATTTACACCATAACGTTACCGCCTAAAATAATCGTAAAACAAAATTTTGTGTAACAACAAGAGTAATATGTACCCCAAAAGCTTTCAAAGCGTCTGAAAGTTTTCTCCTCCGTTTTTGTTGGGGCTTGGCTCGAAATGCATCATGATTGGCCGCCCGAAGTCCACGTGTCTGTCGGACGTGCTCTCATTGGTCTACAATACCATCACGGATGAATAAATACTCAAAGGGCTTGCCAGGCAAGCCCTTTGAACCCTTTAAATACTCAATGGGCTTGCCTGGCAAGCCCTTTGAGTATTTATTCCATATTGCCCACTAGTTCACTAGTAAGGTCATTTTGACGCTTACTAGTGAACATGTAAGGCCATAAATATGCCCACTAGTTCACTAGTAAGATCATTTTGAGGCTTACTAGTGAACATGTAAGCCACAAAACGCCCACTAGTTCACTAGTAAGGTCATTTTGACGCTTACTAGTGAACATGTAAGCCACAAAACGCCCACTAGTTCACTAGTAAGATCATTTTGACGCTTACTAGTGAACATGTAAGGCCATAAATGTGCCCACTAGTTCACTAATAAGTTCATTTTGAGGCTTACTAGTTGACATGTAAGCCACACATCGCCGACTAGTTCACTAGTAAGATCATTTTGAGGCTTACTAGTGAACATGTAAGCCACAAAACGCCCAATAGTTCACTAGTAAGATCATTTTGACGCTTACTAGTGAACATGTAAGCCACAAAACGCTCACTAGTTTACTAGTAAGGTCATTTTGACGCTTACTAGTGAACATGTAAGCCACAAAACGCTCACTAGTTCACTAGTAAGGTCATTTTGACGCTTACTAGTGAACATGTAAGCCGCAAAACGCCCACTAGTTCACTAATAAGATTATTGTGACGCTTACTACTGAACATTTAAGGCCATAAATGTGCCCACTAGTTCACTGGTAAGATGATTTTGACGCTTACTAGTGAACATGTAAGGCCATAAATGTGCCCACTTGTAGTGCTAGTGACATTACACTGTACTTGCATTAAATGCAAATAAGGATGATTACGAAAACATGTAACGGTATCCTATTGGCTGTACGTTTCAAAATAGTGTCATCCCACCAGTCAGGGCTCATGATTTTGGAAATTCTGTGCCCACTTAGTTTTTTAAAACAACAATGGCGGACAGTGTCCTGAGACGTATTCGGCGAAGGTGCAGGGCAATAGAGAGTGCCTGTCATCAAGGGTCTGCCGGTGAAAGTGAAGCACGCGCGATAAACATTTCAATTGCTAATTTAAGAAGAGTTAGTGACCAGTTTAGCGCTGATACTATTCAAAGTTTGATTCAAAGTCCAATAGATCTCCGATCTGTCATCATTGCGGGACCCACTCCTAATGGTGGACGTGTTTGTTCCCATGTGGCACATCGTTTGCACACAGGTAAAATGGCTACCATTTTTTGTCATTGGTTTTTCGTATGTATTTTTATTCGAACTACACACGGGTTTTACTGACGACTTGCTGTGACTTACCTTCTATCACCCTGTCAAACGTCGTTTTATACCAGTGGTTTTCCTGCAAATCAGTAGACTATTAAGTAACGCGATGGCTGTACACTTTTAAGCAATAACTAGTGATCTTTTAGTTATTCAATTATAAGTTTGAATTATTTTTTTCTTGAGTAAAATGGTTAGAGAAAATAGCTGCTCGTGGTTTTGAAGCTGCATATACTTTTATGTACATCTGTGTCTATATGCCTGTACTGTATACAGTATATAAAAAACACGTAGTGATTCATTTGCTTGAATTCCTTAATCCTTTTATTTCCATACTTTAGGTAGACGAGGAAGACCAGCACTTGACATTACAAGTGATCAAATTGAACTGCTCCCCACTCAGGGCTTTACAGTGAGAGCCATCACTGAGATGTTGTGTTGTTCCTCTTCATACCTGCATAAAAAAAATGAAGTTTTTTCAGATTTCAGCCAGAAATAGATTTACTCCCATTCATGATGTTGACCTGGAAGAGCATGTCAGAAGATTGCACAGCCAATTTCCCAGATCAGGCTCTGAAGCAAGTGTTCTGCTACATACTCTTGTCCCTTCATGTATATATCATTATATTCATTGTGAAAGTGTACTTTCTTTATTGTGTTGTTTTATGAACCTGTTGCAGATGATGAGGGCATACCTGCGTGCTGATGGTATTGTAGTACAAAGAAAAAGAGTTCGAGATATCCTCAACCGTATTGAGCCAGCTGCTGCAGCCCAGAGATGGAGCCAGACTGTGGCTAGAAGAACATACTATGTGCCATTCCCCAATAGTTTATGGCACATAGATGGGCATATGCGTCTCATTCGGTAATAAGGGATCATCTTATATTTGTACTCGTGGGAGCATTAGAAAGCCATATTGTATGGACAGCACAGATTAAATTGAATTTTATCATTTGTATATCCAAGTTACACAAACTCAAAATTGCCTCCATGTAGTCTTAAGTGCACAGCAATACCTTCTCTACCGAGATGATATTTCAAACAAGATATGAAACTTGATTGTTTTCTTGTATTTAATCATTATTCTTTTCATGTTTGTTTTACAGGTGGGTGTTTGTGACACATGCCGGCATTGATGGGAATTCCAGGCTAATAACGTACCTTCAACTGGAGCACAGACAACACAGCTTTGACAGTGTTGAAATATTTTGTCCAAGCCACCTGCCTGTATGGGTTACCCTCCAGAGTAAGATCCGACCATGGTGGTGAAAACACTGGTTGCTCTTTTAATGAACCTACTGCAGGGACAAGACACCAAAATTTTTTCTAGCTCCAGCCAACACCCCCTCACAATTTACTCACACCTCCCATGGCCTGATTATCCACCAACAGGGGCCCTTTTTGGATTATCATTTTGGCATAGGAACTTTCCTTTCCTATCCTAACCGAGTGAGATGAGCCGGTAGCACCTGGAGCAAAGATCGTCTAAATTTTAATAATGCTTAGGAAAGGTTCTGACCATCCTTTACGAAAGGAAAGGAGATATATTATGCAGCAGGAATATTTAAAGGGGAAGTCTTTTTTTATGTTGTTGTTGTTGTTGTTGTCGACCCCACCCGTGCCCCGACATTGGGGGACCGGGCCCTCACTCCGTCTCCCGGATCCCCAGACCCCCCTCCGCCGCCCAGCGGGCGAGCAGGGCCGCCACTCCGCTTGGGTTTCGCCAGAGGTCCTCCGGAGTCAGTGTGGTGGGTATGTTTGTGCAGGTGAACAGGTGTTGTGTGTCGTGCACTTGCGTGCCGCATAGCGCACAGAGTGGTGTTGGGTGTGTGTCCGGTGTAATGTTGTGTAGGTAGGAGTGGAGGGCTGGTGATTTGTTGGTTCGGAGTTGTGCTAGGAGTTGTCTGGTTCTGTGTGGTAGGTCTTGCTCTGATGGGTCTATTTCTGGTGCTGGTGCATGTATTACTTTGTTGTGTTGTCTGGTGTCCAAGTGTGTTTGTACAAAGTGGGTGTGTATGTCTTTCATGTTCTGTTTTATGGTGTCGTTGTTGGTGTCCTGTGGTGCTGTGTCTTTGTTGTGTGTGTAGTTGTTGTTGTGGAAGATTGTTTGTTTCTTTTGTCTGGGTGGTGGTGGTTGTTGAGTGAGTGGGTGTAGTGGGTGGGTTGGGTGTTGGGCTATTTGTCTGATTTGCGATGCGTGTAGTTTTAGATGGGTGTTCAGTGGGAGAGTTTTTGTTTCCTCATGCAACTGTTGTATGTTTGTGTCTTGTGTGCATCCTGTTGCTATTCTGAGTGCTGTGTTCTGTGTGGTCTGGAGTTTTGTTTTGTTTGTCCGATAGTGTTGGTGACCATATAGTGTTTGCGTATTCGAGGCGTGTGAGTGTGGTTGCTTTGTATATGGTGAGTATAGTTTCTTTGGATTTTCCCCAGTGAGTAGTTGTTAAGGCTTTAAGTATTTTGTTTGATTGCTTGGCGCGGGTTAGAGTGTGTTGTGTGTGTTTTGAGAAGGTGAGTTTGGGGTCCCATGTTAATCCCAGTATTTTGGGTTCGCGGACTGTGGGTAGGGTGGTGTTATCTATTTGTAAAGTGAGTCTGTTGCTGTATTCTGCCGGATCCGGTGTGAACAGAGTGGTGGTGGTTTTGTCTGCGTTGAGTGTGAGTTGGTTCTGTTTTGTCCAGTTGTATATGTCGTGGAGATATTTTTGTACTTGTTGTTGTGCCTGTTGTGGTTTGACATGTGTGGATAGAATGGTGATGTCGTCTGCTTATGTAACTGTGTGTACATTTGGAGGTGGTTGTGGTAAGTCTGCCATGTATATGTTGAATAGTGTTGGTGAAAGTACTCCCCCCTGTGGTACCCCCGTTTTCGTGTTTCTATGTTCTGATGTTTCCCCCCGGTATTGAGTGTATTGTCTGCGTCCCCTTATGTAGTTGAAGATGTATTTGATGATGATGTTTGGGGTGTTAGTGTTGTTGAGTTTGTTTGTGAGTGTGTGTAGGTTTACCGTGTCAAAGGCTTTGGACATGTCTAGGGCTATGGCAACTGTTCGTTGTGGTGGTTTTTGTTGATTGAAACCTGTGGCTATGATGTTGTGTATGTGGTGAAGTGCTTTGGTTGTGGAGTGTTGTTTTCGGAAGCCGTGTTGGTGAGAGGGTAGTTGAGTGTTGTTGGTAATGAAGGGTAGTATTACCTTTTCCATTGTTTTGGCTATTGGGCTGAGTAGTGCTATTGGTCTGTAAGATGGGCCGAGTGCGTGGTTTTTGTTGGGTTTTGGTATTGGGATTATTTTTGCAGTCTTCCATATTGCGGGGATGGTGTTGGTGTTGAGCGATGTGTTGTAAGTGTGTGTGAGTAGTGTTATTGCTTTGGGGCCTAGGTGTTTCAGATGTCTGATGTTTATGTTGTCTGGGCCTGTGGAGTTGTTGCTTTTGGAGCGTTGTAGTGCTTGTTTGACTTGTTGTTCTGTGATGGTTATGGGCGTGGTGTTGAGTTTTCGTATTTTGCGTTGTAGTTGTCTGTATGTTCTGTTGGTTTTGTGTTGTATTATGTTGGTGAATTGTTTGTTGAATGCTCGTGCTTTCTGTTTGTTGGATATTGCCGTGTGTTGTCCGAACTGTATTGTGGTGTTTTCTGGTGCTTTTTGTTCTTTGTTAGATAGTCTTGTTACTGTGTTCCAGAGTATGTATTGTTTGTGTCTGTGGTTCCATGCATCCGTTAAGTGTTCTTTCCATAGCTCTTGTTTGTGTTTTTGGATTTGTGTGTCTATTTCTTTGTTTAGGTCTGTGATGCGTGGGTCTTGGTGGTTTTGTTGTCTGATGTCGTTTCTTTGGCTGATGAGTGTTCTGATGTGTTGTGGTAGGAGAAGTGATTTGCTTTTTATTTTTCCGTGGGGTATGTGGTGTTTGTCTGCTGTAAGTATGAGGTTTGTGAGCATGGTGTTGGCTGTGTGGATGTTGTCAGGTATGGTTAAGTTCTCCAGTGCTGATTCTATTTCAGAGGTGTATCCTTCCCAGTCTGCTTTCCTGTAATTTGTGTAAGTTTGAAGGTGTTGTTGTAGGCGGAAAGGAGCACGCGTGTTGTGTGTGATTTTGATAGGAAGGTGGTCTGAACTGAGTGCGTGTATTGTGGTCCATGTTGTTCTGTTTGTGATGCTGTTGCTGGCTGTTGTGATGTCCGGTGATGTTGGTTGTTGGTTGATGTTTGTAGGTTTTCTGGTAGGTGTGTTTGCGTTTAGAGTGATTTGTTGGGAGTTCTGTAGTATGTCTGCAATGAGGGTGCCTCTGTGGTCGTCGTAGGGAGAGTGCCACTGTGTTGAGTGAGCTTTGATGTCTGCGGTTAGAATGGTGTTGTTCAGCGAGTTTATGTATTGGAAGGTGTTGGTGATGTCTGTGTCTTCTGTGGCGTGGTCTGGTCGGGTGGTATCTCTGGGGGGTATATACATGTTGCATATGTGTAGTCTTTTGTGGTTGGTTATGTGAATCTTTACGGTTTGAATTTCTGTAGTGTTGGTGTTAATGTTGTTGGGGATGTTCATGGGAGTGAATGTGACTGATTTGTGAATGTATGTGAGCAGTCCTCCTCCTCCCTTGTGTTCTCTGTCTTTCCTAATGCTGGTGTAGTTGGTGAGACGAGGTGTGTTGTGTTGTTTTTCTAGTTTGGTTTCTTGTATGGTGATGATGTCTGCGTGCTGTTGTGAGGCGAGTTCTTCTAGTTCTGTTTTCTTGTTTTGGATGCCGTTGATGTTTATTTGTAGTATGGTCAGTGTGTGTTTGTTGTTTTTGTTGGTGGATGTTGTTCTTTGTGGGTTGTTCGGGGGTTGTGGTGTTGGGGTGTTTGTTGTTTGCGTGTGTGTTCTGCATGTCCACGTGTTTGTGTATTGGCGGGTGGTGATGCCGGAGCAATGTCTGTGTATCCAGTGTGGGTGTGTTGAGTTGCATCTGAGTGAGGTTTGTCTGCGTGTGATGATTCTATTGCAGCTATTGCAGGTCCAGGTTTGGGGGGGTGGTCTTGTGTTTGTTGTATCTCTGTTGGAGTTGTCTGTCCGTGTTGCGTTTGAGGGTAGTGTTGGTGAGGCGAGTGTGTTGTTTTGGTCTGTTTGTGCTCTGCTGCCTGTTGGTGTCCTACG
Organism: Hippocampus zosterae; assembly: GCF_025434085.1. NCBI lineage: Eukaryota > Metazoa > Chordata > Actinopteri > Syngnathiformes > Syngnathidae > Hippocampus > Hippocampus zosterae. The sequence goes on from NC_067453.1 coordinate 9,342,152, forward strand.
AGGTGTTGTTGTTCGTGGTGGTGTTTTGGGATGTAGTCTGCATTTCCATGTTATGTTGTATTGTCTAGTGTTTATGTTTGTGCAATGTTTGTGTACCCAGTGTGGTGTGTGGTGGTTGCATCTGAAGGATGTCTGTCTTCTTGTAATCTGTTGTGTGCAAATGTCGCATGTCCAGGTAGTTTGTTGTGTGTGTGTTTGTTGCGTGCGTGAGAGTGTCTGTGTGGGCCCCGGATTTGTCTCTATGTCCCCCGCCTGGAGCAAAAGGTCCGCCCGCCACCCTGCCAGGTTCAGGGGGCGGTTAGCCGAAAAAAAAAAAAAAAAAACGGCCGCAAGGGCACCCCGTTCGGGGTGCAGGGATTGGTTCCTTGATTTGTCCCCCCGTTCGGGTGGAACCCTCCAACTGCGAGTAAGCCAAGGAGTTTGGAGGTACAGCAGGTTGACAGCAGTGTGATCGAGCAGATTAGATAGAGTAGAATTTGAATGGGGCTTCACTGATTTATTTCATACAATTCATATCTAAAACACAGTTGAAAAATATTTGATTGTTAAAATATTTAAATACAAGAACTATATCAAGAAATTAACAAAACATAGTTTTTTTAGTTAGGAGAAAAGTCTAAAAACATATCACAAATGACAAACGTTGTGCCTCTCCTCCTCCTGTTCTTCAATGAAGCTGATCACCCTCCAGCTCCCGTTAGAAACATCGTGCTGCTGAAGGTGTGCCGGCAGAATGGTTGTGATACAGGAGGTGCTGTGGACTCTCCCAGAAACGAGGACCTAGTTTAGTTGTAGATCCAGTAAAACATAGTGCAAATGTGACATTATTTATAATGCACAGTTACAGTCTTGTGAATATTAAAAAATGTACTTCATGTAATGCAGGAAGCGAATATTTCAAACGAACTAAGGCAGCAAACAGTAAGAGCAAAATCGTGTTCCAAACATTAACTCTTTTTTTAAATGTCAATTAGCTTGTGAGTAATAAGACAAAATGTGACTGCCAGACAGAGAACTGTCAGAGCAAACGGCAGATTTTAGAAAGTCCTGCCGAAATAAATCTGCACCCGACTGCGACTGTCAGCGTTGAACTGCCGCCATTGCTGTCAAAGTCAGACACATCTCCAAAATTGTTGGAGCAAATTTTTAAGCAGGCTTCATCTTGATAAATTGACCACGTATTTGACATTTACACCATAACGTTACCGCCTAAAATAATCGTAAAACAAAATTTTGTGTAACAACAAGAGTAATATGTACCCCAAAAGCTTTCAAAGCGTCTGAAAGTTTTCTCCTCCGTTTTTGTTGGGGCTTGGCTCGAAATGCATCATGATTGGCCGCCCGAAGTCCACGTGTCTGTCGGACGTGCTCTCATTGGTCTACAATACCATCACGGATGAATAAATACTCAAAGGGCTTGCCAGGCAAGCCCTTTGAACCCTTTAAATACTCAATGGGCTTGCCTGGCAAGCCCTTTGAGTATTTATTCCATATTGCCCACTAGTTCACTAGTAAGGTCATTTTGACGCTTACTAGTGAACATGTAAGGCCATAAATGTGCCCACTAGTTCACTAGTAAGATCATTTTGAGGCTTACTAGTTGACATGTAAGCCACAAAACGCCCGCTAGTTCACTAGTAAGATAATTTTGAGGCTTCTAGTGAACATGTAAGCCACAGAACGCCCACTAGTTCACTAGTAAGATCATTTTGACGCTTACTAGTGAACATGTAAGCCACAAAACGCTCACTAGTTCACTAGTAAGGTCATTTTGACGCTTACTAGTGAACATGTAAGCCACAAAACGCTCACTGGTTCACTAGTAAGGTAATTTTGACGCTTACTAGTGAACATGTAAGCCACAAAACGCCCACTAGTTCCCTAGTAAGATCATTTTGACGCTTATTTATGAACATGTCAGCCACAAAACGCTCACTCGTTCACTAGTAAGATCATTTTGACGCTTACTAGTGAACATGTAAGCCACAAAACGCCCACTAGTTCACTAGTAAGGTCATTTTGACGCTTACTAGTGAACATGTAAGGCCATAAATGTGCCCACTAGTTCACTAGTAAGTTCATTTTGAGGCTTACTAGTTGACATGTAAGCCACACATCGCCTACTAGTTCACTAGTAAGATCATTTTGAGGCTTACTAGTGAACATGTAAGCCACAAAACGCCCAATAGTTCACTAGTAAGATCATTTTGACGCTTACTAGTGAACATGTAAGCCACAAAACGCTCACTAGTTTACTAGTAAGGTCATTTTGACGCTTACTAGTGAACATGTAAGCCACAAAACGCTCACTAGTTCACTAGTAAGGTCATTTTGACGCTTACTAGTGAACATGTAAGCCGCAAAACGCCCACTAGTTCACTAATAAGATTATTTTGACGCTTACTACTGAACATTTAAGGCCATAAATGTGCCCACTAGTTCACTGGTAAGATGATTTTGACGCTTACTAGTGAACATGTAAGGCCATAAATGTGCCCACTTGTAGTGCTAGTGACATTACACTGTACTTGCATTAAATGCAAATAAGGATGATTACGAAAACATGTAACGGTATCCTATTGGCTGTACGTTTCAAAATAGTGTCATCCCACCAGTCAGGGCTCATGATTTTGGAAATTCTGTGCCCACTTAGTTTTTTAAAACAACAATGGCGGACAGTGTCCTGAGACGTATTCGGCGAAGGTGCAGGGCAATAGAGAGTGCCTGTCATCAAGGGTCTGCCGGTGAAAGTGAAGCACGCGCGATAAACATTTCAATTGCTAATTTAAGAAGAGTTAGTGACCAGTTTAGCGCTGATACTATTCAAAGTTTGATTCAAAGTCCAATAGATCTCCGATCTGTCATCATTGCGGGACCCACTCCTAATGGTGGACGTGTTTGTTCCCATGTGGCACATCGTTTGCACACAGGTAAAATGGCTACCATTTTTTGTCATTGGTTTTTCGTATGTATTTTTATTCGAACTACACACGGGTTTTACTGACGACTTGCTGTGACTTACCTTCTATCACCCTGTCAAACGTCGTTTTATACCAGTGGTTTTCCTGCAAATCAGTAGACTATTAAGTAACGCGATGGCTGTACACTTTTAAGCAATAACTAGTGATGTTTTAGTTATTCAATTATAAGTTTGAATTATTTTTTTCTTGAGTAAAATGGTTAGAGAAAATAGCTGCTCGTGGTTTTGAAGCTGCATATACTTTTATGTACATCTGTGTCTATATATTTTTTTTTTTTTTTTTCCCGAAGATGGCGCCCGAGTAGGCAGCCTTCGGCAAGTGCTCTTCAAGAGCCTTGCTTTTTTGTTCTTTTTTGCTGTTTTTGTCTTTTGTTTTGTCACATGTTGTTTGTTGTTTCATTGTGTGAACCTGATATGGACTGTTTTCAGTGCTTTTTGGCCACGACATTCGTCAAAGGAGCAGTATCTGTGCTTGGTGGTTGCGCCTTCTCGGCAGCACGCCTGTACCAGCACAGATTTTGATTGGGAGGAATGTCGGCGCCATTGACTGTCGGTGCTGGACAGACCTGGGGCGCTTGTGTTTTTTGCACCAGTAATGGGCAGCATTTTTCACAACCCCGATTTGTTCAGTGGCTATGTCAGCGCTGTTGGACAGTTGGCGTTGGTGCGGCTGGATGGATGGCCGCTGAAGTTGAGGATGAGGAGAGAGGAGCGTTGGCGAAGAGCGCAGATGCATATTTGGAACCGTGAGTCGCCGCTTGGAATTGAAATGGATTTCATTGGGACAGGAGAAGTTAACCAATCTCTTTTTTCGTCAATGGATGCTACAGCTTCTTGTTGACTTTGAAACTTAGCTTGTAGCCGACGTGTGCACATTTTGAGCATGACGTCTCTGATCCACTGGTTAAAGGACACTTTGATTCTCTCCTCTTTCATCTCAAACCGCTTCAAACAACAAAGCGTGTGACGGAAAAGTGGTTAGGACTGCACGACTGTCTGTGTTTTATGTTATGTGTTGTGTTTATTATTTTACCTTATGTTAACTGTTTTGTAAAGCGCTTTGTTACAGCTGCCGCTGTTGTGAAAGCGCTATATAAGTCAGCATGTATTGTATTGTATTGTATTGTATATGCCTGTACTGTATACAGTATATAAAAAACACGTAGTGATTCGTTTGCTTGAATTCCTTAATCCTTTTATTTCCATACTTTAGGTAGACGAGGAAGACCAGCACTTGACATTACAAGTGATCAAATTGAACTGCTCCCCACTCAGGGCTTTACAGTGAGAGCCATCACTGAGATGTTGTGTTGTTCCTCTTCATACCTGCATAAAAAAATGAAGTTTTTTTCAGATTTCAGCCAGAAATAGATTTACTCCCATTCATGATGTTGACCTGGAAGAGCATGTCAGAAGATTGCACAGCCAATTTCCCAGATCAGGCTCGGAAGCAAGTGTTCTGCTACATACTCTTGTCCCTTCATGTATATATCATTATATTCATTGTGAAAGTGTACTTTCTTTATTGTGTTGTTTTATGAACCTCTTGCAGATGATGAGGGCATACCTGCGTGCTGATGGTATTGTAGTACAAAGAAAAAGAGTTCGAGAAATCCTCAACCGTATTGAGCCAGCTGCTGCAGCCCAGAGATGGAGCCAGACTGTGGCTAGAAGAACATACTATGTGCCATTCCCCAATAGTTTATGGCACATAGATGGGCATATGCGTCTCATTCGGTAATAAGGGATCATCTTATATTTGTACTCGTGGGAGCATTAGAAAGCCATATTGTATGGACAGCACAGATTAAATTGAATTTTATCATTTGTATATCCAAGTTACACAAACTCCAAATTGCCTCCATGTAGTCTTAAGTGCACAGCAATACCTTCTCTACCGAGATGATATTTCAAACAAGATATGAAACTTGATTGTTTTCTTGTATTTAATCATTATTCTTTTCATGTTTGTTTTACAGGTGGGTGTTTGTGACACATGCCGGCATTGATGGGAATTCCAGGCTAATAACGTACCTTCAACTGGAGCACAGACAACACAGCTTTGACAGTGTTGAAATATTTTGTCCAAGCCACCTGCCTGTATGGGTTACCCTCCAGAGTAAGATCCGACCATGGTGGTGAAAACACTGGTTGCTCTTTTAATGAACCTACTGCAGGGACAAGACACCAAAATTATTTCTAGCTCCAGCCAACACCCCCTCACAATTTACTCACACCTCCCATGGCCTGATTATCCACCAACAGGGGCCCTTTTTGGATTATCATTTTGGCATAGGAACTTTCCTTTCCTATCCTAACCGAGTGAGATGAGCCGGTAGCACCTGGAGCAAAGATCGTCTAAATTTTAATAATGCTTAGGAAAGGTTCTGACCATCCTTTACGAAAGGAAATGAGATATATTATGCAGCAGGAATATTTAAAGGGGAAGTCTTTTTTTATGTTGTTGTTGTTGTCGACCCCACCCGTGCCCCGACATTGGGGGACCGGGCCCTCACTCCGTCTCCCGGATCCCCAGACCCCCCTCCTCCGCCCAGCGGGCGAGCAGGGCCGCCACTCCGCTTGGATTTCGCCAGAGGTCCTCCGGAGTCAGTGTGGTGGGTATGTTTGTGCAGGTGAACAGGTGTTGTGTGTCGTGCACTTGCGTGCCGCATAGCGCACAGAGTGGTGTTGGGTGTGTGTCCGGTGTAATGTTGTGTAGGTAGGAGTGGAGGGCTGGTGATTTGTTGGTTCGGAGTTGTGCTAGGAGTTGTCTGGTTCTGTGTGGTAGGTCTTGCTCTGATGGGTCTATTTCTGGTGCTGGTGCATGTATTTGTTGTGTTGTCTGGTGTCCAAGTGTGTTTGTACAAAGTGGGTGTGTATGTCTTTCATGTTCTGTTTTATGGTGTCGTTGTTGGTGTCCTGTGGTGCTGTGTCTTTGTTGTGTGTGTAGTTGTTGTTGTGGAAGATTGTTTGTTTCTTTTGTCTGGGTGGTGGTGGTTGTTGAGTGAGTGGGTGTAGTGGGTGGGTTGGGTGTTGGGCTTTTTGTCTGATTTGCGATGCGTGTAGTTTTAGATGGATGTTCAGTGGGAGAGTTTTTGTTTCCTCATGCAAGTGTTGTAGGTTTGTGTCTTGTGTGCATCCTGTTGCTATTCTGAGTGCTGTGTTCTGTGTGGTCTGGAGTTTTGTCTTGTTTGTGTCCGATAGTGTTGGTGACCATATAGTGTTTGCGTATTCGAGGCGTGTGAGTGTGGTTGCTTTGTATGTGGTGAGTATAGTTTCTTTGGATTTTCCCCAGTGAGTGGTTGTTAAGGCTTTAAGTATTTTGTTTGATTGCTTGGCGCGGGTTAGAGTGTGTTGTGTGTGTTTTGAGAAGGTGAGTTTGGGGTCCCATGTTAATCCCAGTATTTTGGGTTCGCGGACTGTGGGTAGGGTGGTGTTATCTATTTGTAAAGTGAGCCTGTTGCTGTATTCTGCCGGATCCGGTGTGAACAGAGTGGTGGTGGTTTTGTCTGCGTTGAGTGTGAGTTGGTTCTGTTTTGTCCAGTTGTATATGTCGTGGAGATATTTTTGTACTTGTTGTGCCTGTTGTGGTTTGACATGTGTGGATAGAATGGTGATGTCGTCTGCATATGTAACTGTGTGTACATTTGGAGGTGGTTGTGGTAAGTCTGCCATGTATATGTTGAATAGTGTTGGTGAAAGTACTCCCCCCTGTGGTACCCCCGTTTTCGTGTTTCTATGTTCTGATGTTTCCCCCCGGTATTGAGTGTATTGTCTGCGTCCCCTTATGTAGTTGAAGATGTATTTGATGATGATGTTTGGGGTGTTAGTGTTGTTGAGTTTGTTTGTGAGTGTGTGTAGGTTTACCGTGTCAAAGGCTTTGGACATGTCTAGGGCTATGGCAACTGTTCGTTGTGGTGGTTTTTGTTGATTGAAACCTGTGGCTATGATGTTGTGTATGTGGTGTAGTGCTTTGGTTGTGGAGTGTTGTTTTCGGAAGCCGTGTTGGTGAGAGGGTAGTTGAGTGTTGTTGGTAATGAAGGGTAGTATTACCTTTTCCATTGTTTTGGCTATTGGGCTGAGTAGTGCTATTGGTCTGTAAGATGGGCCGAGTGCGTGTTTTTTGTTGGGTTTTGGTATTGGGATTATTTTTGCAGTCTTCCATATTGCGGGGATGGTGTTGGTGTTGAGTGATGTGTTGTAAGTGTGTGTGAGTAGTGTTATTGCTTTGGGGCCTAGGTGTTTCAGATGTCTGATGTTTATGTTGTCTGGGCCTGTGGAGTTGTTGCTTTTGGAGCGTTGTAGTGCTTGTTTGACTTGTTGTTCTGTGATGGTTATGGGCGTGGTGTTGAGTTTTCGTATTTTGCGTTGTAGTTGTCTGTATGTTCTGTTGGTTTTGTGTTGTATTATGTTGGTGAATTGTTTGTTGAATGCTCGTGCTTTCTGTTTGTTGGATATTGCCGTGTGTTGTCCGAACTGTATTGTGGTGTTTTCTGGTGCTTTTTGTTCTTTGTTAGATAGTCTTGTTACTGTGTTCCAGAGTATGTATTGTTTGTGTCTGTGGTTCCATGCATCCGTTAAGTGTTCTTTCCATAGCTCTTGTTTGTGTTTTTGGATTTGTGTGTCTATTTCTTTGTTTAGGTCTGTGATGCGTGGGTCTTGGTGGTTTTGTTGTCTGATGTCGTTTCTTTGGCTGATGAGTGTTCTGATGTGTTGTGGTAGGAGAAGTGATTTGCTTTTTATTTTTCCGTGGGGTATGTGGTGTTTGTCTGCTGTAAGTATGAGGTTTGTGAGCATGGTGTTGGCTGTGTGGATGTTGTCAGGTATGGTTATGTTCTCCAGTGCTGATTCTATTTCAGAGGTGTATCCTTCCCAGTCTGCTTTCCTGTAATTTGTGTAAGTTTGAAGGTGTTGTAGGCGGAAAGGAGCACGCGTGTTGTGTGTGATTTTGATGGGAAGGTGGTCTGAACTGAGTGCGTGTATTGTGGTCCATGTTGTTCTGTTTGTGATGCTGTTGCTGGCTGTTGTGATGTCCGGTGATGTTGGTTGTTGGTTGATGTTTTTAGGTTTTCTGGTAGGTGTGTTTGCGTTTAGAGTGATTTGTTGGGAGTTCTGTAGTACGTCTGCAATGAGGGTGCCTCTGTGGTCGTCGTAGGGAGAGTGCCATTGTGTTGAGTGAGCGTTGATGTCTGCGGTTAGAATGGTGTTGTTCAGCGAGTTTATGTATTGGAAGGTGTTGGTGATGTCTGTGTCTTCTGTGGCGTGGTCTGGTCGGGTGGTATCTCTGGGGGGTATATACATGTTGCATATGTGTAGTCTTTTGTGGTTGGTTATGTGAATCTTTACGGTTTGAATTTCTGTAGTGTTGGTGTTAATGTTGTTGGGGATGTTCATGGGAGTGAATGTGACTGATTTGTGAATGTATGTGAGCAGTCCTCCTCCTCCCTTGTGTTCTCTGTCTTTCCTAATGCTGGTGTAGTTGGTGAGACGAGGTGTGTTGTGTTGTTTTTCTAGTTTGGTTTCTTGTATGGTGATGATGTCTGCGTGCTGTTGTGAGGCGAGTTCTTCTAGTTCTGTTTTCTTGTTTTGGATGCCGTTGATGTTTATTTGTAGTATGGTCAGTGTGTGTTTGTTGTTTTTGTTGGTGGGTGTTGTTCTTTGTGGGTTGTTCGGGGGTTGTGGTGTTGGGGTGTTTGTTGTTTGCGTGTGTGTTCTGCATGTCCACGTGTTTGTGTATTGGCGGGTGGTGATGCCGGAGCAATGTCTGTGTATCCAGTGTGGGTGTGTTGAGTTGCATCTGAGTGAGGTTTGTCTGCGTGTGATGATTCTATTGCAGCTATTGCAGGTCCAGGTTTGGGGGGGTGGTCTTGTGTTTGTTGTATCTCTGTTGGAGTTGTCTGTCCGTGTTGCGTTTGAGGGTAGTGTTGGTGAGGCGAGTGTGTTGTTTTGGTCTGTTTGTGCTCTGCTGCCTGTTGGTGTCCTACGAGGTGTTGTTGTTCGTGGTGGTGTTTTGGGATGTAGTCTGCATTTCCATGTTATGTTGTATTGTCTAGTGTTTATGTTTGTGCAATGTTTGTGTACCCAGTGTGGTATGTGGTGGTTGCATCTGAAGGATGTCTGTCTTCTTGTAATCTGTTGTGTGCAAATGTCGCATGTCCAGGTAGTTTGTTGTGTGTGTGTTTGTTGCGTGCGTGAGAGTGTCTGTGTGGGCCCCGGATTTGTCTCTATGTCCCCCGCCTGGAGCAAAAGGTCCGCCCGCCACCCTGCCAGGTTCAGGGGGCGGTTAGCCGAAAAAAAAAAAAAAAACGGCCGTAAGGGCACCCCGTTCGGGGTGCAGGGATTGATTCCTTGATTTGTCCCCCCGTTCGGGGGGAACCCTCCAACTGCGAGTAAGCCAAGGAGTTTGGAGGTACAGCAGGTTGACAGCAGTGTGATCGAGCAGATTAGATAGAGTAGAATTTGAATGGGGCTTCACTGATTTATTTCATACAATTCATATCTAAAACAGTTGAAAAATATTTGATTGTTAAAATATTTAAATACAAGAACTATATCAAGAAATTAACAAAACATAGTTTTTTTAGTTAGGAGAAAAGTCTAAAAACATATCACAAATGACAAACGTTGTGCCTCTCCTCCTCCTGTTCTTCAATGAAGCTGATCACCCTCCAGCTCCCGTTAGAAACATCGTGCTGCTGAAGGTGTGCCGGCAGAATGGTTGTGATACAGGAGGTGCTGTGGACTCTCCCAGAAACGAGGACCTAGTTTAGTTGTAGATCCAGTAAAACATAGTGCAAATGTGACATTATTTATAATGCACAGTTACAGTCTTGTGAATATTAAAAAATGTACTTCATGTAATGCAGGAAGCGAATATTTCAAACGAACTAAGGCAGCAAACAGTAAGAGCAAAATCGTGTTCCAAACATTAACTCTTTTTTTAAATGTCAATTAGCTTGTGAGTAATAAGACAAAATGTGACTGTCAGACAGAGAACTGTCAGAGCAAACGGCAGATTTTAGAAAGTCCTGCCGAAATAAATCTGCACCCGACTGCGACTGTCAGCGTTGAACTGCCGCCATTGCTGTCAAAGTCAGACACATCTCCAAAATTGTTGGAGCAAATTTTTAAGCAGGCTTCATCTTGATAAATTGACCACGTATTTGACATTTACACCATAACGTTACCGCCTAAAATAATCGTAAAACAAAATTTTGTGTAACAACAAGAGTAATATGTACCCCAAAAGCTTTCAAAGCGTCTGAAAGTTTTCTCCTCCGTTTTTGTTGGGGCTTGGCTCGAAATGCATCATGATTGGCCGCCCGAAGTCCACGTGTCTGTCGGACGTGCTCTCATTGGTCTACAATACCATCACGGATGAATAAATACTCAAAGGGCTTGCCAGGCAAGCCCTTTGAGTATTTATTCCATATTGCCCACTAGTTCACTAGTAAGGTCATTTTGACGCTTACTAGTGAACATGTAAGGCCATAAATGTGCCCACTAGTTCACTAGTAAGATAATTTTGATGCTTACTAGTTGACATGTAAGCCACAAAACGCCCGCTAGTTCACTAGTAAGATAATTTTGAGGCTTCTCGTGAACATGTAAGCCACAGAACGCCCACTAGTTCACTAGTAAGATCATTTTGACGCTTACTAGTGAACATGTAAGCCACAAAACGCTCACTAGTTCACTAGTAAGGTCATTTTGACGCTTACTAGTGAACATGTAAGCCACAAAACGCTCACTGGTTCACTAGTAAGGTAATTTTGACGCTTACTAGTGAACATGTAAGCCACAACACGCCCACTAGTTCCCTAGTAAGATCATTTTGACGCTTATTTATGAACATGTCAGCCACAAAACGCTCACTCGTTCACTAGTAAGATCATTTTGACGCTTACTAGTGAACATGTAAGCCACAAAACGCCCACTAGTTCACTAGTAAGGTCATTTTGACGCTTACTAGTGAACATGTAAGCCACAAAACGCCCACTAGTTCACTAGTAAGATCATTTTGACGCTTACTAGTGAACATGTAAGGCCATAAATGTGCCCACTAGTTCACTAGTAAGTTCATTTTGAGGCTTACTAGTTGACATGTAAGCCACACATCGCCGACTAGTTCACTAGTAAGATCATTTTGAGGCTTACTAGTGAACATGTAAGCCACAAAACGCCCAATAGTTCACTAGTAAGATCATTTTGACGCTTACTAGTGAACATGTAAGCCACAAAACGCTCACTAGTTTACTAGTAAGGTCATTTTGACGCTTACTAGTGAACATGTAAGCCACAAAACGCTCACTAGTTCACTAGTAAGGTCATTTTGACGCTTACTAGTGAACATGTAAGCCGCAAAACGCCCACTAGTTCACTAATAAGATTATTGTGACGCTTACTACTGAACATTTAAGGCCATAAATGTGCCCACTAGTTCACTGGTAAGATGATTTTGACGCTTACTAGTGAACATGTAAGGCCATAAATGTGCCCACTTGTAGTGCTAGTGACATTACACTGTACTTGCATTAAATGCAAATAAGGATGATTACGAAAACATGTAACGGTATCCTATTGGCTGTACGTTTCAAAATAGTGTCATCCCACCAGTCAGGGCTCATGATTTTGGAAATTCTGTGCCCACTTAGTTTTTTAAAACAACAATGGCGGACAGTGTCCTGAGACGTATTCGGCGAAGGTGCAGGGCAATAGAGAGTGCCTGTCATCAAGGGTCTGCCGGTGAAAGTGAAGCACGCGCGATAAACATTTCAATTGCTAATTTAAGAAGAGTTAGTGACCAGTTTAGCGCTGATACTATTCAAAGTTTGATTCAAAGTCCAATAGATCTCCGATCTGTCATCATTGCGGGACCCACTCCTAATGGTGGACGTGTTTGTTCCCATGTTGCACATCGTTTGCACACAGGTAAAATGGCTACCATTTTTTGTCATTGGTTTTTCGTATGTATTTTTATTCGAACTACACACGGGTTTTACTGACGACTTGCTGTGACTTACCTTCTATCACCCTGTCAAACGTCGTTTTATACCAGTGGTTTTCCTGCAAATCAGTAGACTATTAAGTAACGCGATGGCTGTACACTTTTAAGCAATAACTAGTGATCTTTTAGTTATTCAATTATAAGTTTGAATTATTTTTTTCTTGAGTAAAATGGTTAGAGAAAATAGCTGCTCGTGGTTTTGAAGCTGCATATACTTTTATGTACATCTGTGTCTATATGCCTGTACTGTATACAGTATATAAAAAACACGTAGTGATTCGTTTGCTTGAATTCCTTAATCCTTTTATTTCCATACTTTAGGTAGACGAGGAAGACCAGCACTTGACATTACAAGTGATCAAATTGAACTGCTCCCCACTCAGGGCTTTACAGTGAGAGCCATCACTGAGATGTTGTGTTGTTCCTCTTCATACCTGCATAAAAAAATGAAGTTTTTTTCAGATTTCAGCCAGAAATAGATTTACTCCCATTCATGATGTTGACCTGGAAGAGCATGTCAGAAGATTGCACAGCCAATTTCCCAGATCAGGCTCTGAAGCAAGTGTTCTGCTACATACTCTTGTCCCTTCATGTATATATCATTATATTCATTGTGAAAGTGTACTTTCTTTATTGTGTTGTTTTATGAACCTGTTGCAGATGATGAGGGCATACCTGCGTGCTGATGGTATTGTAGTACAAAGAAAAAGAGTTCGAGAAATCCTCAACCGTATTGAGCCAGCTGCTGCAGCCCAGAGATGGAGCCAGACTGTGGCTAGAAGAACATACTATGTGCCATTCCCCAATAGTTTATGGCACATAGATGGGCATATGCGTCTCATTCGGTAATAAGGGATCATCTTATATTTGTACTCGTGGGAGCATTAGAAAGCCATATTGTATGGACAGCACAGATTAAATTGAATTTTATCATTTGTATATCCAAGTTACACAAACTCCAAATTGCCTCCATGTAGTCTTAAGTGCACAGCAATACCTTCTCTACCGAGATGATATTTCAAACAAGATATGAAACTTGATTGTTTTCTTGTATTTAATCATTATTCTTTTCATGTTTGTTTTACAGGTGGGTGTTTGTGACACATGCCGGCATTGATGGGAATTCCAGGCTAATAACGTACCTTCAACTGGAGCACAGACAACACAGCTTTGACAGTGTTGAAATATTTTGTCCAAGCCACCTGCCTGTATGGGTTACCCTCCAGAGTAAGATCCGACCATGGTGGTGAAAACACTGGTTGCTCTTTTAATGAACCTACTGCAGGGACAAGACACCAAAATTTTTTCTAGCTCCAGCCAACACCCCCTCACAATTTACTCACACCTCCCATGGCCTGATTATCCACCAACAGGGGCCCTTTTTGGATTATCATTTTGGCATAGGAACTTTCCTTTCCTATCCTAACCGAGTGAGATGAGCCGGTAGCGCCTGGAGCAAAGATCGTCTAAATTTTAATAATGCTTAGGAAAGGTTCTGACCATCCTTTACGAAAGGAAAGGAGATATATTATGCAGCAGGAATATTTAAAGGGGAAGTCTTTTTTTATGTTGTTGTTGTTGTTGTTGTCGACCCCACCCGTGCCCCGACATTGGGGGACCGGGCCCTCACTCCGTCTCCCGGATCCCCAGACCCCCCTCCTCCGCCCAGCGGGCGAGCAGGGCCGCCACTCCGCTTGGGTTTCGCCAGAGGTCCTCCGGAGTCAGTGTGGTGGGTATGTTTGTGCAGGTGAACAGGTGTTGTGTGTCGTGCACTTGCGTGCCGCATAGCGCACAGAGTGGTGTTGGGTGTGTGTCCGGTGTAATGTTGTGTAGGTAGGAGTGGAGGGCTGGTGATTTGTTGGTTCGGAGTTGTGCTAGGAGTTGTCTGGTTCTGTGTGGTAGGTCTTGCTCTGATGGGTCTATTTCTGGTGCTGGTGCATGTATTACTTTGTTGTGTTGTCTGGTGTCCAAGTGTGTTTGTACAAAGTGGGTGTGTATGTCTTTCATGTTCTGTTTTATGGTGTCGTTGTTGGTGTCCTGTGGTGCTGTGTCTTTGTTGTGTGTGTAGTTGTTGTTGTGGAAGATTGTTTGTTTCTTTTGTCTGGGTGGTGGTGGTTGTTGAGTGAGTGGGTGTAGTGGGTGGGTTGGGTGTTGGGCTTTTTGTCTGATTTGCGATGCGTGTAGTTTTAGATGGATGTTCAGTGGGAGAGTTTTTGTTTCCTCATGCAAGTGTTGTATGTTTGTGTCTTGTGTGCATCTTGTTGCTATTCTGAGTGCTGTGTTCTGTGTGGTCTGGAGTTTTGTCTTGTTTGTGTCCGATAGTGTTGGTGACCATATAGTGTTTGCGTATTCGAGGCGTGTGAGTGTGGTTGCTTTGTATGTGGTGAGTATAGTTTCTTTGGATTTTCCCCAGTGAGTGGTTGTTAAGGCTTTAAGTATTTTGTTTGATTGCTTGGCGCGGGTTAGAGTGTGTTGTGTGTGTTTTGAGAAGGTGAGTTTGGGGTCCCATGTTAATCCCAGTATTTTGGGTTCGCGGACTGTGGGTAGGGTGGTGTTATCTATTTGTAAAGTGAGCCTGTTGCTGTATTCTGCCGGATCCGGTGTGAACAGAGTGGTGGTGGTTTTGTCTGCGTTGAGTGTGAGTTGGTTCTGTTTTGTCCAGTTGTATATGTCGTGGAGATATTTTTGTACTTGTTGTTGTGCCTGTTGTGGTTTGACATGTGTGGATAGAATGGTGATGTCGTCTGCATATGTAACTGTGTGTACATTTGGAGGTGGTTGTGGTAAGTCTGCCATGTATATGTTGAATAGTGTTGGTGAAAGTACTCCCCCCTGTGGTACCCCCGTTTTCGTGTTTCTATGTTCTGATGTTTCCCCCCGGTATTGAGTGTATTGTCTGCGTCCCCTTATGTAGTTGAAGATGTATTTGATGATGATGTTTGGGGTGTTAGTGTTGTTGAGTTTGTTTGTGAGTGTGTGTAGGTTTACCGTGTCAAAGGCTTTGGACATGTCTAGGGCTATGGCAACTGTTCGTTGTGGTGGTTTTTGTTGATTGAAACCTGTGGCTATGATGTTGTGTATGTGGTGTAGTGCTTTGGTTGTGGAGTGTTGTTTTCGGAAGCCGTGTTGGTGAGAGGGTAGTTGAGTGTTGTTTGTAATGAAGGGTAGTATTACCTTTTCCATTGTTTTGGCTATTGGGCTGAGTAGTGCTATTGGTCTGTAAGATGGGCCGAGTGCGTGGTTTTTGTTGGGTTTTGGTATTGGGATTATTTTTGCAGTCTTCCATATTGCGGGGATGGTGTTGGTGTTGAGTGATGTGTTGTAAGTGTGTGTGAGTAGTGTTATTGCTTTGGGGCCTAGGTGTTTCAGATGTCTGATGTTTATGTTGTCTGGGCCTGTGGAGTTGTTGCTTTTGGAGCGTTGTAGTGCTTGTTTGACTTGTTGTTCTGTGATGGTTATGGGCGTGGTGTTGAGTTTTCGTATTTTGCGTTGTAGTTGTCTGTATGTTCTGTTGGTTTTGTGTTGTATTATGTTGGTGAATTGTTTGTTGAATGCTCGTGCTTTCTGTTTGTTGGATATTGCCGTGTGTTGTCCGAACTGTATTGTGGTGTTTTCTGGTGCTTTTTGTTCTTTGTTTGATAGTCTTGTTACTGTGTTCCAGAGTATGTGTTGTTTGTGTCTGTGGTTCCATGCATCCGTTAAGTGTTCTTTCCATAGCTCTTGTTTGTGTTTTTGGATTTGTGTGTCTATTTCTCTGTTTAGGTCTGTGATGCGTAGGTCTTGGTGGTTTTGTTGTCTGATGTCGTTTCTTTGGCTGATGAGTGTTCTGATGTGTTGTGGTAGGAGAAGTGATTTGCTTTTTATTTTTCCGTGGGGTATGTGGTGTTTGTCTGCTGTAAGTATGACGTTTGTGAGCATGGTGTTGGCTGTGTGGATGTTGTCAGGTATGGTTAAGTTCTCCAGTGCTGATTCTATTTCAGAGGTGTATCCTTCCCAGTCTGCTTTCCTGTAATTTGTGTAAGTTTGAAGGTGTTGTTGTAGGCGGAAAGGAGCACGCGTGTTGTGTGTGATTTTGATAGGAAGGTGGTCTGAACTGAGTGCGTGTATTGTGGTCCATGTTGTTCTGTTTGTGATGCTGTTGCTGGCTGTTGTGATGTCCGGTGATGTTGGTTGTTGGTTGATGTTTGTAGGTTTTCTGGTGGGTGTGTTTGTGTTTAGAGTGATTTGTTGGGAGTTTTGTAGTATGTCTGCAATGTGGGTGCCTCTGTGGTCGTCGTAGGGAGAGTGCCATTGTGTTGAGTGAGCGTTGATGTCTGCGGTTAGAATGGTGTTGTTCAGCGAGTTTATGTATTGGAAGGTGTTGGTGATGTCTGTGTCTTCTGTGGCGTGGTCTGGTCGGGTGGTATCTCTGGGGGGTATATACATGTTGCATATGTGATGGGACGTGTGGTCAAAGTGGAGAAACAGATTCAGTCCATCGAGAAGTCTTTTTTTATTTTCAATGCCTTTACAATCATACATTATATGCACATACACTGGTCTAAACATGGTATTCAGATGAATTTTACCTTTGTGGAATATGAATTATGCAGAAAATCTCACTTGTTTTTATCCAAATCAGGGGGCTAACATTTTGTACTTGCTATTGACCGAACAGTACATCACAGTTTCTGTGAGGACAAAATTTCTGGTTCTGTCACAGTCCACCGGAAGCAGAAATTGCTTTCACATCGCGCAGCTGTAACTTGGGCCGATCACAAGTGCTGCTTAACTTGTTAAACTAAATGAAGAGATGCCTCCGTGCAATACTCAGAGTAAGATGACGTTGTGTAAAGGAAGTGGCATGATTTATAGAAGCTAATGGAGTGCTGTGTCTGTCTCCTAAATACAATAAGATCTTTTTAAATGGCTTTTCAATTTTTCTTGCAGGGAAAAATGTACATCTATATATCTACTGTATATCTATAAAAAAAATCCTCGTCTCACCCCTCAGGTGGTGTCCATCCCTCATTCAGCTGGGGTCCTCTACCAGAGGCCAGGAAGCTTGAGGGTTCTGCGCAGTATCCTTGCTGTTCCCAGCACTGCACATTTCTGGACTGAGATGTCCGATGTTGTTCCCGGGATCTGTTGCAACCACTCATCATCTAGTTTGGGGGTCACTGCCCCGAGTGCTCCGACCACCACAGGCACGACTGTCCCCTTTACCTTCCAGGCTCTCTCCAGCTCCTCTCTGAGCCCTTGGGATTTCTCGAGTTTCTCGTGTTCCTTCTTTCTGATGTTTCCAGCACTTGGGACCGCTACATCCACTACAACGGCTTTCCTCTGCCCTTTATCTATCATCAGGATATCTGGTTGGTTCGCCATTACCATCTTGTCAGTCTGGATCTGGAAGTCCCATAGGATCTTCGCTCTGTCATTCTCCACCACCTTCGGAGGTGTTTCCCATTTTGACCTTGGGGTGTCCAGTCCATACTCCGCACAGATGTTTCGGTAGACTATGCCAGCCACCTGGTTATGGCGTTCCATATAGGCTTTCCCTGCCAGCACCTTACACCCTGCAGTTATGTGTTAGATCGTCTCAGGTGCCTCTTTGCACAACCTACACCTTGGGTCTTGGCTGGTGTGGTATATCTAGGCCTCGATGGCTCTGGTGCTCAGGGCCTGCTCCTGAGCAGCCAGGATGAGTGCCTCTGTGCTGTCCTTCAGGCCAGCCCTCTCTAGAACTCTGATAGGACTTCTTGAGATTGGCCACGGCAGTTATTGTCCGGTGGTACATCCCGTGTAGGGGCTTGTCCTCCCATGATGGTCCCTCTTCCAGCACCTCATCTTCTGTTCCCCATTGTCTGAGACATTCTCTGAGTACATCATCCGTTGATGCCTTCTCCTTGATGTATTTGTGGAGCTTGGATGTTTCATCCTGGACAGTGGCTCTCACACTCACTAGTCCCCGGCCTCCTTCCTTTCGGCTTGTGTACAGTCTCAGGGTGCTGTATTTGGTATGGAACCCTCCATGCATGGTAACGAGCTTTCGGGTCTAAACATCCGTGGTCTGAATCTCTTCCTTTGGCCACCTTATTTTTCCTGCAGGGTATCTGATCACTGGAAAGGGCATAGCTGTTTATTGCCCGGGTCTTATTCTTGCCATTGAGCTGGCTTCTTAGGACTTGCCTCACTCGCTGGAGGTATTTGGCCATAGCCGCTTTCCTTGTTGCCAGTTTGAGGTTGCCATTGGCTTGTGGTATACCGAGGTACTTGTAGCTGTCCTCAATGTCTGCTATTGTTCCTTCAGGGAGTGAGACCCCTTCAGTGCGGACTACCCTTCCTCTCTTAGTCACCATCCGACTACATTTCTCCAGCACGAATGACATCCCGATGTCGCTGCTGTAGATCTTGATTGTGTGGATCAGGGAGTCTATGTCCCTTTCGCTCTTAGCAAACAGCTACATGTCATCCTTGTAGAGGAGGTGACTGATCGTAGCTCCATTTCTGAGGCGGTATCCATGGCCTGTCTTGGTGATTACTTGGCTTAGGGGGTTCAGTCCTATGCAGGACAGCAGTGGGGAGAGTGCATCACCTTGGTATATGCCACATTTGATGGACACTTGGGTAAGTGGCTTGCCAT
The DNA here is from genome assembly GCF_025434085.1 of Hippocampus zosterae. Classification (NCBI taxonomy): domain Eukaryota; kingdom Metazoa; phylum Chordata; class Actinopteri; order Syngnathiformes; family Syngnathidae; genus Hippocampus; species Hippocampus zosterae. Next base: position 9,360,761 of record NC_067453.1, read on the forward strand.
TGGCTTCAAGTGTGGTTTTCCACATCCTCATCAAGTTCGCAACGAAGGCTCTTAGGGTCCTGTTCACCTTATACACATCCAAGCATTCAGTGATCCATGTATGTGGCATCGAGTCATAGGCTTTCTTTTAATCAATCCAGGCTGTGCACAGGTTGGTACATCGGGACCTGCAGTCTTGTGCGACTGTTCTGTCAACCAGGAGCTGATGTTTGGCTCCCCTGGTATCTCTACCAATGCCCTTCCGTGCTTCGCTCATGTATTGATCCATGTGTGCACTTATCTTAGCCGCAACATGAGCTTCCAAAATTGTGGAGGGACAGGTTATTGGCCGATAGTTGGATGCGACTGCACCCTTTGAGGGATCTTTCATGATAAGGATCGTTCGCCCTTCGGTTAGCCATCCTGGGTGAGTCCCATCCCTAGGCAGCGGTTTCATTTGTGCTGCTGGGCGCTCATGGAGTGCTGTGAGTCTCTTTAGCCAGTAAGTGTGGACCATGTCCGGGCCTGGTGCTGTCCAGTTCTTCATATTTGAGACTATTTCCTTTATGTCTGCCACTGTTATGGTAATTGGGTTCTGTTCAGGGAGGTGTCTGTGCTCCTCTCTTTGGGTGACCAGCCATTGTGCACTGCTGTTATGTGCAACCTCCTTCTCCCATCTGCCTCTCCAGTACCTTTCAGTTTCCAGTCTTGGTGGATCAGCTCTGTTGTTAGGACCCTGCCACTGAGCGTACACTTTCGCAGGTTGTGTTGCAAACAGCCTGTTTATTCGTCTGGCCTCATTCTCTTTCGTGTACCGCTTTAGGCGGCTGGACAAGGCTTGGAGCCTTTGTTTCGAGTGCTTCATATATGGTCATCTGGATGTACCTCTCAGGATCGGCCTTTTCATCACACCTCTCTGGACCTCAGTCAATTGACTCACATCTTTCCGAGCCGCCTTGATCTTAGCCTCCAACCGTCTTTTCCATGGTCGGTAATGTATCTCATGGCTTCCATGGTTGCTCTTATAGCCAAGCATCTCAAGGATCACTGATGCTGAAGCGTATATCAGTTCATTTCCGTGATCGTTACGGTAAGGATCGCCCTCAGTGCTGCATTCACACTTTCCAAGAGACTTTCAGGTGGTACTTCACATAGCCGTTGTAATCGGATTCTAGGTTTCCCAGCTTTCATTCTTGCCATGATCTTAGCTTTCAGGTCAGTTGCTGCCTCGCTCAGCATTTCATTCATTGGGGCTGGCCTCCCAATCTCATCATCTGCATTCACTCTGGTATGAACTCCTCTGATCTGGCAGCCTGGGGCCCCTCACCATGGAACCTGCGTTGTACCTCATCAATCTCAAGTTGTGACAGCAGTTGCCGTTTGTGGATGTTGGAACACTGAGTTACGAGTTGTTTCGTGGCCACCCGTGACTGTGGGTTTCGAAGTAACCATTTAGCCCACATTCTCTCCATGTAACCTCTCTGACTAGGCTTGCTTGAGTAGTAGCATTCCAACAGAGCCATGTTATTGCATCTTGCCCATCTCTGCTCCATTTTTCATCAAGGTGCTCTGGTTCCCCAGCACCTGACGCAGACCTTGTTTGGCCGGGCGACGTCTGAGCTGGCATGTCATTCATTTTATTGTCTCTCATCATTGTATGAGGTACGCATTAGCGTGAAGGCTCTTGCCCAAGGACCCACACTGGATGGTGTTATGTGCTCATTTTTTGCCCCAAGTGGGGAGCGGAGGGACGGGCGCTGGGGGGGGGACCATCGTGGTGGGGCGGGCCCCTACGCGGGATGTGCCACCGGACCGTGGCTGAGGTGGCTGATCTCAAGAAGTCCTATCGGTGGCTGGAGGGGACTGGCCTGGGGGACAGCGCAGGGGCGCTCATCCTGGCTGCTCAGGAGCGGGCCTTGGGCGCCGGAGCCGTCGAGGCCCGGATGTGCCGCGCCGGACAGGACCCGGGGTGTGGGTTGTGCGGGGAGGCGCCTGGGACGATCCGGCACGTGGCTGCGGGGTGTGGGATGCTGGCAGGGGGGGCCTGCGTGGAGCGCCATGGCCAGGTGGCTGGCGTGGTCTGCCGAGGCATCTGTGCGGAGTGTGGACTGGGGGCCCCGGGGTCGGAGTGGGGGGCACCTCCGAGGGTGGTGGAGGGTGGCGGAGCGGGGATCCTGTGGGACTTCCGGATCCAGACTGGCGGGATGGTGGTGGCGAGCCAGCCAGATGTCGTGGTCGTGGATGGGGGGCGGAGGAGGGCCGTTGTGGTGGATGTGGCGGTCCCAGGTGGTGGAGGCATCGGGAGGGGGGAGCATGGGGGGCTCGGGGGGTACCAGGGGCTCGGGGAGGGGCTGGGGAGGGCCTGGGGGGTGGGGGTGGCGGTCGTGCCTGTGGTGGTCGGGGCGCTCGGGGCAGTGACCCCCGGACTGGATGGGTGGTTGCGACAGATCCCGGGACCAGCGTCGGACATCTCGGTCCGGAGGTGTGCGGTGCTGGGAGCGGCGGGGGTACTGCGCGGGGCCCTCGGGCTTCCTGGCCTCTGGTGGAGGACCCGAGCTGAATGAGGGACGGACACCACCCGAGGACACCTCCTATTGGCTCCATGATAAGAGCTCCACCCAGCAAAGAATTAACCCTTTAAAACCTGATTCTGAGCTTTCACAATTATTTACCGCCATTTGCGTAATATCTACAGTATACAGAAGGAATCAAGCAATTTTTACCAATGTATCTGTAGGTGATGTTTATTTATTATGTACACAGAGATAAAGAGTAATGGCACAGCTCTGCAGTATCTTTCCACTTTTATATATGTATGCTATACTAAATAAAATGAATAGGGCACCATATAATGCAACAGTTATGCAACTCCCTAAATAATGATGTGAATTTTCAGTTGTTGCTAAATCAGTTAGGATGTTATAATTTGTGGTGTAGATGCGAATTTAGGAGAGCAGGACAATATATCGCATTGCAATTGGAGCAGCAGCTTGGTTGATGATGTCCCCAAACCGGCTCATCTATTATATTTGTCGTGCAATACAATGAAAATGAGCACAATTGCAAAACATAGGCTTCTTATATTTTAAAATAAAATAATCACATGTTTACCGTTCTGGGGTTTCTACAATCATGAATGGAGGCATTATTTACAGCAGGTTGATGTTGTTGTTGTTGTTGTCGACCCCACCCGTGCCCCGACATTGGGGGACCGGGCCCTCACTCCGTCTCCCGGATCCCCAGACCCCCCTCCGCCGCCCAGCGGGCGAGCAGGGCCGCCACTCCGCTTGGGTTTCGCCAGAGGTCCTCCGGAGTCAGTGTGGTGGGTATGTTTGTGCAGGTGAACAGGTGTTGTGTGTCGTGCACTTGCGTGCCGCATAGCGCACAGAGTGGTGTTGGGTGTGTGTCCGGTGTAATGTTGTGTAGGTAGGAGTGGAGGGCTGGTGATTTGTTGGTTCGGAGTTGTGCTAGGAGTTGTCTGGTTCTGTGTGGTAGGTCTTGCTCTGATGGGTCTATTTCTGGTGCTGGTGCATGTATTACTTTGTTGTGTTGTCTGGTGTCCAAGTGTGTTTGTACAAAGTGGGTGTGTATGTCTTTCATGTTCTGTTTTATGGTGTCGTTGTTGGTGTCCTGTGGTGCTGTGTCTTTGTTGTGTGTGTAGTTGTTGTTGTGGAAGATTGTTTGTTTCTTTTGTCTGGGTGGTGGTGGTTGTTGAGTGAGTGGGTGTAGTGGGTGGGTTGGGTGTTGGGCTTTTTGTCTGATTTGCGATGCGTGTAGTTTTAGATGGGTGTTCAGTGGGAGAGTTTTTGTTTCCTCATGCAACTGTTGTATGTTTGTGTCTTGTGTGCATCCTGTTGCTATTCTGAGTGCTGTGTTCTGTGTGGTCTGGAGTTTTGTTTTGTTTGTCCGATAGTGTTGGTGACCATATAGTGTTTGCGTATTCGAGGCGTGTGAGTGTGGTTGCTTTGTATATGGTGAGTATAGTTTCTTTGGATTTTCCCCAGTGAGTAGTTGTTAAGGCTTTAAGTATTTTGTTTGATTGCTTGGCGCGGGTTAGAGTGTGTTGTGTGTGTTTTGAGAAGGTGAGTTTGGGGTCCCATGTTAATCCCAGTATTTTGGGTTCGCGGACTGTGGGTAGGGTGGTGTTATCTATTTGTAAAGTGAGTCTGTTGCTGTATTCTGCCGGATCCGGTGTGAACAGAGTGGTGGTGGTTTTGTCTGCGTTGAGTGTGAGTTGGTTCTGTTTTGTCCAGTTGTATATGTCGTGGAGATATTTTTGTACTTGTTGTTGTGCCTGTTGTGGTTTGACATGTGTGGATAGAATGGTGATGTCGTCTGCTTATGTAACTGTGTGTACATTTGGAGGTGGTTGTGGTAAGTCTGCCATGTATATGTTGAATAGTGTTGGTGAAAGTACTCCCCCCTGTGGTACCCCCGTTTTCGTGTTTCTATGTTCTGATGTTTCCCCCCGGTATTGAGTGTATTGTCTGCGTCCCCTTATGTAGTTGAAGATGTATTTGATGATGATGTTTGGGGTGTTAGTGTTGTTGAGTTTGTTTGTGAGTGTGTGTAGGTTTACCGTGTCAAAGGCTTTGGACATGTCTAGGGCTATGGCAACTGTTCGTTGTGGTGGTTTTTGTTGATTGAAACCTGTGGCTATGATGTTGTGTATGTGGTGAAGTGCTTTGGTTGTGGAGTGTTGTTTTCGGAAGCCGTGTTGGTGAGAGGGTAGTTGAGTGTTGTTGGTAATGAAGGGTAGTATTACCTTTTCCATTGTTTTGGCTATTGGGCTGAGTAGTGCTATTGGTCTGTAAGATGGGCCGAGTGCGTGGTTTTTGTTGGGTTTTGGTATTGGGATTATTTTTGCAGTCTTCCATATTGCGGGGATGGTGTTGGTGTTGAGCGATGTGTTGTAAGTGTGTGTGAGTAGTGTTATTGCTTTGGGGCCTAGGTGTTTCAGATGTCTGATGTTTATGTTGTCTGGGCCTGTGGAGTTGTTGCTTTTGGAGCGTTGTAGTGCTTGTTTGACTTGTTGTTCTGTGATGGTTATGGGCGTGGTGTTGAGTTTTCGTATTTTGCGTTGTAGTTGTCTGTATGTTCTGTTGGTTTTGTGTTGTATTATGTTGGTGAATTGTTTGTTGAATGCTCGTGCTTTCTGTTTGTTGGATATTGCCGTGTGTTGTCCGAACTGTATTGTGGTGTTTTCTGGTGCTTTTTGTTCTTTGTTAGATAGTCTTGTTACTGTGTTCCAGAGTATGTATTGTTTGTGTCTGTGGTTCCATGCATCCGTTAAGTGTTCTTTCCATAGCTCTTGTTTGTGTTTTTGGATTTGTGTGTCTATTTCTTTGTTTAGGTCTGTGATGTGTGGGTCTTGGTGGTTTTGTTGTCTGATGTCGTTTCTTTGGCTGATGAGTGTTCTGATGTGTTGTGGTAGGAGAAGTGATTTGCTTTTTATTTTTCCGTGGGGTATGTGGTGTTTGTCTGCTGTAAGTATGAGGTTTGTGAGCATGGTGTTGGCTGTGTGGATGTTGTCAGGTATGGTTAAGTTCTCCAGTGCTGATTATATTTCAGAGGTGTATCCTTCCCAGTCTGCTTTCCTGTAATTTGTGTAAGTTTGAAGGTGTTGTTGTAGGCGGAAAGGAGCACGCGTGTTGTGTGTGATTTTGATAGGAAGGTGGTCTGAACTGAGTGCGTGTATTGTGGTCCATGTTGTTCTGTTTGTGATGCTGTTGCTGGCTGTTGTGATGTCCGGTGATGTTGGTTGTTGGTTGATGTTTGTAGGTTTTCTGGTAGGTGTGTTTGCGTTTAGAGTGATTTGTTGGGAGTTCTGTAGTATGTCTGCAATGAGGGTGCCTCTGTGGTCGTCGTAGGGAGAGTGCCACTGTGTTGAGTGAGCTTTGATGTCTGCGGTTAGAATGGTGTTGTTCAGCGAGTTTATGTATTGGAAGGTGTTGGTGATGTCTGTGTCTTCTGTGGCGTGGTCTGGTCGGGTGGTATCTCTGGGGGGTATATACATGTTGCATATGTGTAGTCTTTTGTGGTTGGTTATGTGAATCTTTACGGTTTGAATTTCTGTAGTGTTGGTGTTAATGTTGTTGGGGATGTTCATGGGAGTGAATGTGACTGATTTGTGAATGTATGTGAGCAGTCCTCCTCCTCCCTTGTGTTCTCTGTCTTTCCTAATGCTGGTGTAGTTGGTGAGACGAGGTGTGTTGTGTTGTTTTTCTAGTTTGGTTTCTTGTATGGTGATGATGTCTGCGTGCTGTTGTGAGGCGAGTTCTTCTAGTTCTGTTTTCTTGTTTTGGATGCCGTTGATGTTTATTTGTAGTATGGTCAGTGTGTGTTTGTTGTTTTTGTTGGTGGGTGTTGTTCTTTGTGGGTTGTTCGGGGGTTGTGGTGTTGGGGTGTTTGTTGTTTGCGTGTGTGTTCTGCATGTCCACGTGTTTGTGTATTGGCGGGTGGTGATGCCGGAGCAATGTCTGTGTATCCAGTGTGGGTGTGTTGAGTTGCATCTGAGTGAGGTTTGTCTGCGTGTGATGATTCTATTGCAGCTATTGCAGGTCCAGGTTTGGGGGGGTGGTCTTGTGTTTGTTGTATCTCTGTTGGAGTTGTCTGTCCGTGTTGCGTTTGAGGGTAGTGTTGGTGAGGCGAGTGTGTTGTTTTGGTCTGTTTGTGCTCTGCTGCCTGTTGGTGTCCTACGAGGTGTTGTTGTTCGTGGTGGTGTTTTGGGATGTAGTCTGCATTTCCATGTTATGTTGTATTGTCTAATGTTTATGTTTGTGCAATGTTTGTGTACCCAGTGTGGTGTGTGGTGGTTGCATCTGAAGGATGTCTGTCTTCTTGTAATCTGTTGTGTGCAAATGTCGCATGTCCAGGTAGTTTGTTGTGTGTGTGTTTGTTGCGTGCGTGAGAGTGTCTGTGTGGGCCCCGGATTTGTCTCTATGTCCCCCGCCTGGAGCAAAAGGTCCGCCCGCCACCCTGCCAGGTTCAGGGGGCGGTTAGCCGAAAAAAAAAAAAAAAAACGGCCGCAAGGGCACCCCGTTCGGGGTGCAGGGATTGGTTCCTTGATTTGTCCCCCCGTTCGGGGGGAACCCTCCAACTGCGAGTAAGCCAAGGAGTTTGGAGGTACAGCAGGTTGACAGCAGTGTGATCGAGCAGATTAGATAGAGTAGAATTTGAATGGGGCTTCACTGATTTATTTCATACAATTCATATCTAAAACACAGTTGAAAAATATTTGATTGTTAAAATATTTAAATACAAGAACTATATCAAGAAATTAACAAAACATAGTTTTTTTAGTTAGGAGAAAAGTCTAAAAACATATCACAAATGACAAACGTTGTGCCTCTCCTCCTCCTGTTCTTCAATGAAGCTGATCACCCTCCAGCTCCCGTTAGAAACATCGTGCTGCTGAAGGTGTGCCGGCAGAATGGTTGTGATACAGGAGGTGCTGTGGACTCTCCCAGAAACGAGGACCTAGTTTAGTTGTAGATCCAGTAAAACATAGTGCAAATGTGACATTATTTATAATGCACAGTTACAGTCTTGTGAATATTAAAAAATGTACTTCATGTAATGCAGGAAGCGAATTTTTCAAACGAACTAAGGCAGCAAACAGTAAGAGCAAAATCGTGTTCCAAACATTAACTCTTTTTTTAAATGTCAATTAGCTTGTGAGTAATAAGACAAAATGTGACTGCCAGACAGAGAACTGTCAGAGCAAACGGCAGATTTTAGAAAGTCCTGCCGAAATAAATCTGCACCCGACTGCGACTGTCAGCGTTGAACTGCCGCCATTGCTGTCAAAGTCAGACACATCTCCAAAATTGTTGGGGCAAATTTTTAAGCAGGCTTCATCTTGATAAATTGACCACGTATTTGACATTTACACCATAACGTTACCGCCTAAAATAATCGTAAAACAAAATTTTGTGTAACAACAAGAGTAATATGTACCCCAAAAGCTTTCAAAGCGTCTGAAAGTTTTCTCCTCCGTTTTTGTTGGGGCTTGGCTCGAAATGCATCATGATTGGCCGCCCGAAGTCCACGTGTCTGTCGGACGTGCTCTCATTGGTCTACAATACCATCACGGATGAATAAATACTCAAAGGGCTTGCCAGGCAAGCCCTTTGAACCCTTTAAATACTCAATGGGCTTGCCTGGCAAGCCCTTTGAGTATTTATTCCATATTGCCCACTAGTTCACTAGTAAGGTCATTTTGACGCTTACTAGTGAACATGTAAGGCCATAAATATGCCCACTAGTTCACTAGTAAGATCATTTTGAGGCTTACTAGTGAACATGTAAGCCACAAAACGCCCACTAGTTCACTAGTAAGGTCATTTTGACGCTTACTAGTGAACATGTAAGCCACAAAACGCCCACTAGTTCACTAGTAAGATCATTTTGACGCTTACTAGTGAACATGTAAGGCCATAAATGTGCCCACTAGTTCACTAATAAGTTCATTTTGAGGCTTACTAGTTGACATGTAAGCCACACATCGCCGACTAGTTCACTAGTAAGATCATTTTGAGGCTTACTAGTGAACATGTAAGCCACAAAACGCCCAATAGTTCACTAGTAAGATCATTTTGACGCTTACTAGTGAACATGTAAGCCACAAAACGCTCACTAGTTTACTAGTAAGGTCATTTTGACGCTTACTAGTGAACATGTAAGCCACAAAACGCTCACTAGTTCACTAGTAAGGTCATTTTGACGCTTACTAGTGAACATGTAAGCCGCAAAACGCCCACTAGTTCACTAATAAGATTATTGTGACGCTTACTACTGAACATTTAAGGCCATAAATGTGCCCACTAGTTCACTGGTAAGATGATTTTGACGCTTACTAGTGAACATGTAAGGCCATAAATGTGCCCACTTGTAGTGCTAGTGACATTACACTGTACTTGCATTAAATGCAAATAAGGATGATTACGAAAACATGTAACGGTATCCTATTGGCTGTACGTTTCAAAATAGTGTCATCCCACCAGTCAGGGCTCATGATTTTGGAAATTCTGTGCCCACTTAGTTTTTTAAAACAACAATGGCGGACAGTGTCCTGAGACGTATTCGGCGAAGGTGCAGGGCAATAGAGAGTGCCTGTCATCAAGGGTCTGCCGGTGAAAGTGAAGCACGCGCGATAAACATTTCAATTGCTAATTTAAGAAGAGTTAGTGACCAGTTTAGCACTGATACTATTCAAAGTTTGATTCAAAGTCCAATAGATCTCCGATCTGTCATCATTGCGGGACCCACTCCTAATGGTGGACGTGTTTGTTCCCATGTGGCACATCGTTTGCACACAGGTAAAATGGCTACCATTTTTTGTCATTGGTTTTTCGTATGTATTTTTATTCGAACTACACACGGGTTTTACTGACGACTTGCTGTGACTTACCTTCTATCACCCTGTCAAACGTCGTTTTATACCAGTGGTTTTCCTGCAAATCAGTAGACTATTAAGTAACGCGATGGCTGTACACTTTTAAGCAATAACTAGTGATCTTTTAGTTATTCAATTATAAGTTTGAATTATTTTTTTCTTGAGTAAAATGGTTAGAGAAAATAGCTGCTCGTGGTTTTGAAGCTGCATATACTTTTATGTACATCTGTGTCTATATGCCTGTACTGTATACAGTATATAAAAAACACGTAGTGATTCATTTGCTTGAATTCCTTAATCCTTTTATTTCCATACTTTAGGTAGACGAGGAAGACCAGCACTTGACATTACAAGTGATCAAATTGAACTGCTCCCCACTCAGGGCTTTACAGTGAGAGCCATCACTGAGATGTTGTGTTGTTCCTCTTCATACCTGCATAAAAAAAATGAAGTTTTTTCAGATTTCAGCCAGAAATAGATTTACTCCCATTCATGATGTTGACCTGGAAGAGCATGTCAGAAGATTGCACAGCCAATTTCCCAGATCAGGCTCTGAAGCAAGTGTTCTGCTACATACTCTTGTCCCTTCATGTATATATCATTATATTCATTGTGAAAGTGTACTTTCTTTATTGTGTTGTTTTATGAACCTGTTGCAGATGATGAGGGCATACCTGCGTGCTGATGGTATTGTAGTACAAAGAAAAAGAGTTCGAGATATCCTCAACCGTATTGAGCCAGCTGCTGCAGCCCAGAGATGGAGCCAGACTGTGGCTAGAAGAACATACTATGTGCCATTCCCCAATAGTTTATGGCACATAGATGGGCATATGCGTCTCATTCGGTAATAAGGGATCATCTTATATTTGTACTCGTGGGAGCATTAGAAAGCCATATTGTATGGACAGCACAGATTAAATTGAATTTTATCATTTGTATATCCAAGTTACACAAACTCCAAATTGCCTCCATGTAGTCTTAAGTGCACAGCAATACCTTCTCTACCGAGATGATATTTCAAACAAGATATGAAACTTGATTGTTTTCTTGTATTTAATCATTATTCTTTTCATGTTTGTTTTACAGGTGGGTGTTTGTGACACATGCCGGCATTGATTGGAATTCCAGGCTAATAACGTACCTTCAACTGGAGCACAGACAACACAGCTTTGACAGTGTTGAAATATTTTGTCCAAGCCACCTGCCTGTATGGGTTACCCTCCAGAGTAAGATCCGACCATGGTGGTGAAAACACTGGTTGCTCTTTTAATGAACCTACTGCAGGGACAAGACACCAAAATTTTTTCTAGCTCCAGCCAACACCCCCTCACAATTTACTCACACCTCCCATGGCCTGATTATCCACCAACAGGGGCCCTTTTTGGATTATCATTTTGGCATAGGAACTTTCCTTTCCTATCCTAACCGAGTGAGATGAGCCGGTAGCACCTGGAGCAAAGATCGTCTAAATTTTAATAATGCTTAGGAAAGGTTCTGACCATCCTTTACGAAAGGAAAGGAGATATATTATGCAGCAGGAATATTTAAAGGGGAAGTCTTTTTTTATGTTGTTGTTGTTGTTGTTGTCGACCCCACCCGTGCCCCGACATTGGGGGACCGGGCCCTCACTCCGTCTCCCGGATCCCCAGACCCCCCTCCGCCGCCCAGCGGGCGAGCAGGGCCGCCACTCCGCTTGGGTTTCGCCAGAGGTCCTCCGGAGTCAGTGTGGTGGGTATGTTTGTGCAGGTGAACAGGTGTTGTGTGTCGTGCACTTGCGTGCCGCATAGCGCACAGAGTGGTGTTGGGTGTGTGTCCGGTGTAATGTTGTGTAGGTAGGAGTGGAGGGCTGGTGATTTGTTGGTTCGGAGTTGTGCTAGGAGTTGTCTGGTTCTGTGTGGTAGGTCTTGCTCTGATGGGTCTATTTCTGGTGCTGGTGCATGTATTACTTTGTTGTGTTGTCTGGTGTCCAAGTGTGTTTGTACAAAGTGGGTGTGTATGTCTTTCATGTTCTGTTTTATGGTGTCGTTGTTGGTGTCCTGTGGTGCTGTGTCTTTGTTGTGTGTGTAGTTGTTGTTGTGGAAGATTGTTTGTTTCTTTTGTCTGGGTGGTGGTGGTTGTTGAGTGAGTGGGTGTAGTGGGTGGGTTGGGTGTTGGGCTATTTGTCTGATTTGCGATGCGTGTAGTTTTAGATGGGTGTTCAGTGGGAGAGTTTTTGTTTCCTCATGCAACTGTTGTATGTTTGTGTCTTGTGTGCATCCTGTTGCTATTCTGAGTGCTGTGTTCTGTGTGGTCTGGAGTTTTGTCTTGTTTGTGTCCGATAGTGTTGGTGACCATATAGTGTTTGCGTATTCGAGGCGTGTGAGTGTGGTTGCTTTGTATGTGGTGAGTATAGTTTCTTTGGATTTTCCCCAGTGAGTGGTTGTTAAGGCTTTAAGTATTTTGTTTGATTGCTTGGCGCGGGTTAGAGTGTGTTGTGTGTGTTTTGAGAAGGTGAGTTTGGGGTCCCATGTTAATCCCAGTATTTTGGGTTCGCGGACTGTGGGTAGGGTGGTGTTATCTATTTGTAAAGTGAGCCTGTTGCTGTATTCTGCCGGATCCGGTGTGAACAGAGTGGTGGTGGTTTTGTCTGCGTTGAGTGTGAGTTGGTTCTGTTTTGTCCAGTTGTATATGTCGTGGAGATATTTTTGTACTTGTTGTTGTGCCTGTTGTGGTTTGACATGTGTGGATAGAATGGTGATGTCGTCTGCATATGTAACTGTGTGTACATTTGGAGGTGGTTGTGGTAAGGCTGCCATGTATATGTTGAATAGTGTTGGTGAAAGTACTCCCCCCTGTGGTACCCCCGTTTTCGTGTTTCTATGTTCTGATGTTTCCCCCCGGTATTGAGTGTATTGTCTGCGTCCCCTTATGTAGTTGAAGATGTATTTGATGATGATGTTTGGGGTGTTAGTGTTGTTGAGTTTGTTTGTGAGTGTGTGTAGGTTTACCGTGTCAAAGGCTTTGGACATGTCTAGGGCTATGGCAACTGTTCGTTGTGGTGGTTTTTGTTGATTGAAACCTGTGGCTATGATGTTGTGTATGTGGTGTAGTGCTTTGGTTGTGGAGTGTTGTTTTCGGAAGCCGTGTTGGTGAGAGGGTAGTTGAGTGTTGTTGGTAATGAAGGGTAGTATTACCTTTTCCATTGTTTTGGCTATTGGGCTGAGTAGTGCTATTGGTCTGTAAGATGGGCCGAGTGCGTGTTTTTTGTTGGGTTTTGGTATTGGGATTATTTTTGCAGTCTTCCATATTGCGGGGATGGTGTTGGTGTTGAGTGATGTGTTGTAAGTGTGTGTGAGTAGTGTTATTGCTTTGGGGCCTAGGTGTTTCAGATGTCTGATGTTTATGTTGTCTGGGCCTGTGGAGTTGTTGCTTTTGGAGCGTTGTAGTGCTTGTTTGACTTGTTGTTCTGTGATGGTTATGGGCGTGGTGTTGAGTTTTCGTATTTTGCGTTGTAGTTGTCTGTATGTTCTGTTGGTTTTGTGTTGTATTATGTTGGTGAATTGTTTGTTGAATGCTCGTGCTTTCTGTTTGTTGGATATTGCCGTGTGTTGTCCGAACTGTATTGTGGTGTTTTCTGGTGCTTTTTGTTCTTTGTTAGATAGTCTTGTTACTGTGTTCCAGAGTATGTATTGTTTGTGTCTGTGGTTCCATGCATCCGTTAAGTGTTCTTTCCATAGCTCTTGTTTGTGTTTTTGGATTTGTGTGTCTATTTCTTTGTTTAGGTCTGTGATGCGTGGGTCTTGGTGGTTTTGTTGTCTGATGTCGTTTCTTTGGCTGATGAGTGTTCTGATGTGTTGTGGGAGGAGAAGTGATTTGCTTTTTATTTTTCCGTGGGGTATGTGGTGTTTGTCTGCTGTAAGTATGAGGTTTGTGAGCATGGTGTTGGCTGTGTGGATGTTGTCAGGTATGGTTATGTTCTCCAGTGCTGATTCTATTTCAGAGGTGTATCCTTCCCAGTCTGCTTTCCTGTAATTTGTGTAAGTTTGAAGGTGTTGTAGGCGGAAAGGAGCATGCGTGTTGTGTGTGATTTTGATGGGAAGGTGGTCTGAACTGAGTGCGTGTATTGTGGTCCATGTTGTTCTGTTTGTGATGCTGTTGCTGGCTGTTGTGATTTCCGGTGATGTTGGTTGTTGGTTGATGTTTTTAGGTTTTCTGGTAGGTGTGTTTGCGTTTAGAGTGATTTGTTGGGAGTTCTGTAGTACGTCTGCAATGAGGGTGCCTCTGTGGTCGTCGTAGGGAGAGTGCCATTGTGTTGAGTGAGCGTTGATGTCTGCGGTTAGAATGGTGTTGTTCAGCGAGTTTATGTATTGGAAGGTGTTGGTGATGTCTGTGTCTTCTGTGGCGTGGTCTGGTCGGGTGGTATCTCTGGGGGGTATATACATGTTGCATATGTGTAGTCTTTTGTGGTTGGTTATGTGAATCTTTACGGTTTGAATTTCTGTAGTGTTGGTGTTAATGTTGTTGGGGATGTTCATGGGAGTGAATGTGACTGATTTGTGAATGTATGTGAGCAGTCCTCCTCCTCCCTTGTGTTCTCTGTCTTTCCTAATGCTGGTGTAGTTGGTGAGACGAGGTGTGTTGTGTTGTTTTTCTAGTTTGGTTTCTTGTATGGTGATGATGTCTGCGTGCTGTTGTGAGGCGAGTTCTTCTAGTTCTGTTTTCTTGTTTTGGATGCCGTTGATGTTTATTTGTAGTATGGTCAGTGTGTGTTTGTTGTTTTTGTTGGTGGGTGTTGTTCTTTGTGGGTTGTTCGGGGGTTGTGGTGTTGGGGTGTTTGTTGTTTGCGTGTGTGTTCTGCATGTCCACGTGTTTGTGTATTGGCGGGTGGTGATGCCGGAGCAATGTCTGTGTATCCAGTGTGGGTGTGTTGAGTTGCATCTGAGTGAGGTTTGTCTGCGTGTGATGATTCTATTGCAGCTATTGCAGGTCCAGGTTTGGGGGGGTGGTCTTGTGTTTGTTGTATCTCTGTTGGAGTTGTCTGTCCGTGTTGCGTTTGAGGGTAGTGTTGGTGAGGCGAGTGTGTTGTTTTGGTCTGTTTGTGCTCTGCTGCCTGTTGGTGTCCTACGAGGTGTTGTTGTTCGTGGTGGTGTTTTGGGATGTAGTCTGCATTTCCATGTTATGTTGTATTGTCTAGTGTTTATGTTTGTGCAATGTTTGTGTACCCAGTGTGGTGTGTGGTGGTTGCATCTGAAGGATGTCTGTCTTCTTGTAATCTGTTGTGTGCAAATGTCGCATGTCCAGGTAGTTTGTTGTGTGTGTGTTTGTTGCGTGCGTGAGAGTGTCTGTGTGGGCCCCGGATTTGTCTCTATGTCCCCCGCCTGGAGCAAAAGGTCCGCCCGCCACCCTGCCAGGTTCAGGGGGCGGTTAGCCGAAAAAAAAAAAAACCGGCCGTAAGGGCACCCCGTTTGGGGTGCAGGGATTGATTCCTTGATTTGTCCCCCCGTTCGGGGGGAACCCTCCAACTGCGAGTAAGCCAAGGAGTTTGGAGGTACAGCAGGTTGACAGCAGTGTGATCGAGCAGATTAGATAGAGTAGAATTTGAATGGGGCTTCACTGATTTATTTCATACAATTCATATCTAAAACACAGTTGAAAAATATTTGATTGTTAAAATATTTAAATACAAGAACTATATCAAGAAATTAACAAAACATAGTTTTTTTAGTTAGGAGAAAAGTCTAAAAACATATCACAAATGACAAACGTTGTGCCTCTCCTCCTCCTGTTCTTCAATGAAGCTGATCACCCTCCAGCTCCCGTTAGAAACATCGTGCTGCTGAAGGTGTGCCGGCAGAATGGTTGTGATACAGGAGGTGCTGTGGACTCTCCCAGAAACGAGGACCTAGTTTAGTTGTAGATCCAGTAAAACATAGTGCAAATGTGACATTATTTATAATGCACAGTTACAGTCTTGTGAATATTAAAAAATGTACTTCATGTAATGCAGGAAGCGAATATTTCAAACGAACTAAGGCAGCAAACAGTAAGAGCAAAATCGTGTTCCAAACATTAACTCTTTTTTTAAATGTCAATTAGCTTGTGAGTAATAAGACAAAATGTGACTGTCAGACAGAGAACTGTCAGAGCAAACGGCAGATTTTAGAAAGTCCTGCCGAAATAAATCTGCACCCGACTGCGACTGTCAGCGTTGAACTGCCGCCATTGCTGTCAAAGTCAGACACATCTCCAAAATTGTTGGAGCAAATTTTTAAGCAGGCTTCATCTTGATAAATTGACCACGTATTTGACATTTACACCATAACGTTACCGCCTAAAATAATCGTAAAACAAAATTTTGTGTAAGAGTAATATGTACCCCAAAAGCTTTCAAAGCGTCTGAAAGTTTTCTCCTCCGTTTTTGTTGGGGCTTGGCTCGAAATGCATCATGATTGGCCGCCCGAAGTCCACGTGTCTGTCGGACGTGCTCTCATTGGTCTACAATACCATCACGGATGAATAAATACTCAAAGGGCTTGCCAGGCAAGCCCTTTGAACCCTTTAAATACTCAATGGGCTTGCCTGGCAAGCCCTTTGAGTATTTATTCCATATTGCCCACTAGTTCACTAGTAAGGTCATTTTGACGCTTACTAGTGAACATGTAAGGCCATAAATGTGCCCACTAGTTCACTAGTAAGATCATTTTGAGGCTTACTAGTTGACATGTAAGCCACAAAACGCCCGCTAGTTCACTAGTAAGATAATTTTGAGGCTTCTAGTGAACATGTAAGCCACAGAACGCCCACTAGTTCACTAGTAAGATCATTTTGACGCTTACTAGTGAACATGTAAGCCACAAAACGCTCACTAGTTCACTAGTAAGGTCATTTTGACGCTTACTAGTGAACATGTAAGCCACAAAACGCTCACTGGTTCACTAGTAAGGTAATTTTGACGCTTACTAGTGAACATGTAAGCCACAAAACGCCCACTAGTTCCCTAGTAAGATCATTTTGACGCTTATTTATGAACATGTCAGCCACAAAACGCTCACTCGTTCACTAGTAAGATCATTTTGACGCTTACTAGTGAACATGTAAGCCACAAAACGCCCACTAGTTCACTAGTAAGGTCATTTTGACGCTTACTAGTGAACATGTAAGCCACAAAACGCCCACTAGTTCACTAGTAAGATCATTTTGACGCTTACTAGTGAACATGTAAGGCCATAAATGTGCCCACTAGTTCACTAGTAAGTTCATTTTGAGGCTTACTAGTTGACATGTAAGCCACACATCGCCTACTAGTTCACTAGTAAGATCATTTTGAGGCTTACTAGTGAACATGTAAGCCACAAAACGCCCAATAGTTCACTAGTAAGATCATTTTGACGCTTACTAGTGAACATGTAAGCCACAAAACGCTCACTAGTTTACTAGTAAGGTCATTTTGACGCTTACTAGTGAACATGTAAGCCACAAAACGCTCACTAGTTCACTAGTAAGGTCATTTTGACGCTTACTAGTGAACATGTAAGCCGCAAAACGCCCACTAGTTCACTAATAAGATTATTTTGACGCTTACTACTGAACATTTAAGGCCATAAATGTGCCCACTAGTTCACTGGTAAGATGATTTTGACGCTTACTAGTGACCATGTAAGGCCATAAATGTGCCCACTTGTAGTGCTAGTGACATTACACTGTACTTGCATTAAATGCAAATAAGGATGATTACGAAAACATGTAACGGTATCCTATTGGCTGTACGTTTCAAAATAGTGTCATCCCACCAGTCAGGGCTCATGATTTTGGAAATTCTGTGCCCACTTAGTTTTTTAAAACAACAATGGCGGACAGTGTCCTGAGACGTATTCGGCGAAGGTGCAGGGCAATAGAGAGTGCCTGTCATCAAGGGTCTGCCGGTGAAAGTGAAGCACGCGCGATAAACATTTCAATTGCTAATTTAAGAAGAGTTAGTGACCAGTTTAGCGCTGATACTATTCAAAGTTTGATTCAAAGTCCAATAGATCTCCGATCTGTCATCATTGCGGGACCCACTCCTAATGGTGGACGTGTTTGTTCCCATGTGGCACATCGTTTGCACACAGGTAAAATGGCTACCATTTTTTGTCATTGGTTTTTCGTATGTATTTTTATTCGAACTACACACGGGTTTTACTGACGACTTGCTGTGACTTACCTTCTATCACCCTGTCAAACGTCGTTTTATACCAGTGGTTTTCCTGCAAATCAGTAGACTATTAAGTAACGCGATGGCTGTACACTTTTAAGCAATAACTAGTGATCTTTTAGTTATTCAATTATAAGTTTTAATTATTTTTTTCTTGAGTAAAATGGTTAGAGAAAATAGCTGCTCGTGGTTTTGAAGCTGCATATACTTTTATGTACATCTGTGTCTATATGCCTGTACTGTATACAGTATATAAAAAACACGTAGTGATTCGTTTGCTTGAATTCCTTAATCCTTTTATTTCCATACTTTAGGTAGACGAGGAAGACCACCACTTGACATTACAAGTGATCAAATTGAACTGCTCCCCACTCAGGGCTTTACAGTGAGAGCCATCACTGAGATGTTGTGTTGTTCCTCTTCATACCTGCATAAAAAAATGAAGTTTTTTTCAGATTTCAGCCAGAAATAGATTTACTCCCATTCATGATGTTGACCTGGAAGAGCATGTCAGAAGATTGCACAGCCAATTTCCCAGATCAGGCTCGGAAGCAAGTGTTCTGCTACATACTCTTGTCCCTTCATGTATATATCATTATATTCATTGTGAAAGTGTACTTTCTTTATTGTGTTGTTTTATGAACCTCTTGCAGATGATGAGGGCATACCTGCGTGCTGATGGTATTGTAGTACAAAGAAAAAGAGTTCGAGAAATCCTCAACCGTATTGAGCCAGCTGCTGCAGCCCAGAGATGGAGCCAGACTGTGGCTAGAAGAACATACTATGTGCCATTCCCCAATAGTTTATGGCACATAGATGGGCATATGCGTCTCATTCGGTAATAAGGGATCATCTTATATTTGTACTCGTGGGAGCATTAGAAAGCCATATTGTATGGACAGCACAGATTAAATTGAATTTTATCATTTGTATATCCAAGTTACACAAACTCCAAATTGCCTCCATGTAGTCTTAAGTGCACAGCAATACCTTCTCTACCGAGATGATATTTCAAACAAGATATGAAACTTGATTGTTTTCTTGTATTTAATCATTATTCTTTTCATGTTTGTTTTACAGGTGGGTGTTTGTGACACATGCCGGCATTGATGGGAATTCCAGGCTAATAACGTACCTTCAACTGGAGCACAGACAACACAGCTTTGACAGTGTTGAAATATTTTGTCCAAGCCACCTGCCTGTATGGGTTACCCTCCAGAGTAAGATCCGACCATGGTGGTGAAAACACTGGTTGCTCTTTTAATGAACCTACTGCAGGGACAAGACACCAAAATTTTTTCTAGCTCCAGCCAACACCCCCTCACAATTTACTCACACCTCCCATGGCCTGATTATCCACCGGCCCCTTTTTGGATTATCATTTTGGCATAGGAACTTTCCTTTCCTATCCTAACCGAGTGAGATGAGCCGGTAGCGCCTGGAGCAAAGATCGTCTAAATTTTAATAATGCTTAGGAAAGGTTCTGACCATCCTTTACGAAAGGAAATGAGATATATTATGCAGCAGGAATATTTCAAGGGGAAGTCTTTTTTTATGTTGTTGTTGTTGTCGACCCCACCCGTGCCCCGACATTGGGGGACCGGGCCCTCACTCCGTCTCCCGGATCCCCAGACCCCCCTCCTCCGCCCAGCGGGCGAGCAGGGCCGCCACTCCGCTTGGGTTTCGCCAGAGGTCCTCCGGAGTCAGTGTGGTGGGTATGTTTGTGCAGGTGAACAGGTGTTGTGTGTCGTGCACTTGCGTGCCGCATAGCGCACAGAGTGGTGTTGGGTGTGTGTCCGGTGTAATGTTGTGTAGGTAGGAGTGGAGGGCTGGTGATTTGTTGGTTCGGAGTTGTGCTAGGAGTTGTCTGGTTCTGTGTGGTAGGTCTTGCTCTGATGGGTCTATTTCTGGTGCTGGTGCATGTATTACTTTGTTGTGTTGTCTGGTGTCCAAGTGTGTTTGTACAAAGTGGGTGTGTATGTCTTTCATGTTCTGTTTTATGGTGTCGTTGTTGGTGTCCTGTGGTGCTGTGTCTTTGTTGTGTGTGTAGTTGTTGTTGTGGAAGATTGTTTGTTTCTTTTGTCTGGGTGGTGGTGGTTGTTGAGTGAGTGGGTGTAGTGGGTGGGTTGGGTGTTGGGCTTTTTGTCTGATTTGCGATGCGTGTAGTTTTAGATGGATGTTCAGTGGGAGAGTTTTTGTTTCCTCATGCAACTGTTGTATGTTTGTGTCTTGTGTGCATCCTGTTGCTATTCTGAGTGCTGTGTTCTGTGTGGTCTGGAGTTTTGTCTTGTTTGTGTCCGATAGTGTTGGTGACCATATAGTGTTTGCGTATTCGAGGCGTGTGAGTGTGGTTGCTTTGTATGTGGTGAGTATAGTTTCTTTGGATTTTCCCCAGTGAGTGGTTGTTAAGGCTTAAAGTATTTTGTTTGATTGCTTGGCGCGGGTTAGAGTGTGTTGTGTGTGTTTTGAGAAGGTGAGTTTGGGGTCCCATGTTAATCCCAGTATTTTGGGTTCGCGGACTGTGGGTAGGGTGGTGTTATCTATTTGTAAAGTGAGCCTGTTGCTGTATTCTGCCGGATCCGGTGTGAACAGAGTGGTGGTGGTTTTGTCTGCGTTGAGTGTGAGTTGGTTCTGTTTTGTCCAGTTGTATATGTCGTGGAGATATTTTTGTACTTGTTGTTGTGCCTGTTGTGGTTTGACATGTGTGGATAGAATGGTGATGTCGTCTGCATATGTAACTGTGTGTACATTTGGAGGTGGTTGTGGTAAGTCTGCCATGTATATGTTGAATAGTGTTGGTGAAAGTACTCCCCCCTGTGGTACCCCCGTTTTCGTGTTTCTATGTTCTGATGTTTCCCCCCGGTATTGAGTGTATTGTCTGCGTCCCCTTATGTAGTTGAAGATGTATTTGATGATGATGTTTGGGGTGTTAGTGTTGTTGAGTTTGTTTGTGAGTGTGTGTAGGTTTACCGTGTCAAAGGCTTTGGACATGTCTAGGGCTATGGCAACTGTTCGTTGTGGTGGTTTTTGTTGATTGAAACCTGTGGCTATGATGTTGTGTATGTGGTGTAGTGCTTTGGTTGTGGAGTGTTGTTTTCGGAAGCCGTGTTGGTGAGAGGGTAGTTGAGTGTTGTTTGTAATGAAGGGTAGTATTACCTTTTCCATTGTTTTGGCTATTGGGCTGAGTAGTGCTATTGGTCTGTAAGATGGGCCGAGTGCGTGGTTTTTGTTGGGTTTTGGTATTGGGATTATTTTTGCAGTCTTCCATATTGCGGGGATGGTGTTGGTGTTGAGTGATGTGTTGTAAGTGTGTGTGAGTAGTGTTATTGCTTTGGGGCCTAGGTGTTTCAGATGTCTGATGTTTATGTTGTCTGGGCCTGTGGAGTTGTTGCTTTTGGAGCGTTGTAGTGCTTGTTTGACTTGTTGTTCAGTGATGGTTATGGGCGTGGTGTTGAGTTTTCGTATTTTGCGTTGTAGTTGTCTGTATGTTCTGTTGGTTTTGTGTTGTATTATGTTGGTGAATTGTTTGTTGAATGCTCGTGCTTTCTGTTTGTTGGATATTGCCGTGTGTTGTCCGAACTGTATTGTGGTGTTTTCTGGTGCTTTTTGTTCTTTGTTTGATAGTCTTGTTACTGTGTTCCAGAGTATGTGTTGTTTGTGTCTGTGGTTCCATGCATCCGTTAAGTGTTCTTTCCATAGCTCTTGTTTGTGTTTTTGGATTTGTGTGTCTATTTCTTTGTTTAGGTCTGTGATGCGTAGGTCTTGGTGGTTTTGTTGTCTGATGTCGTTTCTTTGGCTGATGAGTGTTCTGATGTGTTGTGGTAGGAGAAGTGATTTGCTTTTTATTTTTCCGTGGGGTATGTGGTGTTTGTCTGCTGTAAGTATGAGGTTTGTGAGCATGGTGTTGGCTGTGTGGATGTTGTCAGGTATGGTTAAGTTCTCCAGTGCTGATTCTATTTCAGAGGTGTATCCTTCCCAGTCTGCTTTCCTGTAATTTGTGTAAGTTTGAAGGTGTTGTTGTAGGCGGAAAGGAGCACGCGTGTTGTGTGTGATTTTGATAGGAAGGTGGTCTGAACTGAGTGCGTGTATTGTGGTCCATGTTGTTCTGTTTGTGATGCTGTTGCTGGCTGTTGTGATGTCCGGTGATGTTGGTTGTTGGTTGATGTTTGTAGGTTTTCTGGTGGGTGTGTTTGTGTTTAGAGTGATTTGTTGGGAGTTTTGTAGTATGTCTGCAATGTGGGTGCCTCTGTGGTCGTCGTAGGGAGAGTGCCATTGTGTTGAGTGAGCGTTGATGTCTGCGGTTAGAATGGTGTTGTTCAGCGTGTTTATGTATTGGAAGGTGTTGGTGATGTCTGTGTCTTCTGTGGCGTGGTCTGGTCGGGTGGTATCTCTGGGGGGTATATACATGTTGCATATGTGATGGGACGTGTGGTCAAAGTGGAGAAACAGATTCAGTCCATCGAGAAGTCTTTTTTTATTTTCAATGCCTTTACAATCATACATTCTATGCACATACACTGGTCTAAACATGGTATTCAGATGAATTTTACCTTTGTGGAATATGAATTATGCAGAAAATCTCACTTGTTTTTATCCAAATCAGGGGGCTAACATTTTGTACTTGCTATTGACCGAACAGTACATCACAGTTTCTGTGAGGACAAAATTTCTGGTTCTGTCACAGTCCACCGGAAGCAGAAATTGCTTTCACATCGCGCAGCTGTAACTTGGGCCGATCACAAGTGCTGCTTAACTTGTTAAACTAAATGAAGAGATGCCTCCGTGCAATACTCAGAGTAAGATGACGTTGTGTAAAGGAAGTGGCATGATTTATAGAAGCTAATGGAGTGCTGTGTCTGTCTCCTAAATACAATAAGATCTTTTTAAATGGCTTTTCAATTTTTCTTGCAGGGAAAAATGTACATCTATATATCTACTGTATATCTATAAAAAAAATCCTCGTCTCACCCCTCAGGTGGTGTCCATCCCTCATTCAGCTGGGGTCCTCTACCAGAGGCCAGGAAGCTTGAGGGTTCTGCGCAGTATCCTTGCTGTTCCCAGCACTGCACATTTCTGGACTGAGATGTCCGATGTTGTTCCCGGGATCTGTTGCAACCACTCATCATCTAGTTTGGGGGTCACTGCCCCGAGTGCTCCGACCACCACAGGCACGACTGTCCCCTTTACCTTCCAGGCTCTCTCCAGCTCCTCTCTGAGCCCTTGGGATTTCTCGAGTTTCTCGTGTTCCTTCTTTCTGATGTTTCCAGCACTTGGGACCGCTACATCCACTACAACGGCTTTCCTCTGCCCTTTATCTATCATCAGGATATCTGGTTGGTTCGCCATTACCATCTTGTCAGTCTGGATCTGGAAGTCCCATAGGATCTTCGCTCTGTCATTCTCCACCACCTTCGGAGGTGTTTCCCATTTTGACCTTGGGGTGTCCAGTCCATACTCCGCACAGATGTTTCGGTAGACTATGCCAGCCACCTGGTTATGGCGTTCCATATAGGCTTTCCCTGCCAGCACCTTACACCCTGCAGTTATGTGTTAGATCGTCTCAGGTGCCTCTTTGCACAACCTACACCTTGGGTCTTGGCTGGTGTGGTATATCTAGGCCTCGATGGCTCTGGTGCTCAGGGCCTGCTCCTGAGCAGCCAGGATGAGTGCCTCTGTGCTGTCCTTCAGGCCAGCCCTCTCTAGAACTCTGATAGGACTTCTTGAGATTGGCCACGGCAGTTATTGTCCGGTGGTACATCCCGTGTAGGGGCTTGTCCTCCCATGATGGTCCCTCTTCCAGCACCTCATCTTCTGTTCCCCATTGTCTGAGACATTCTCTGAGTACATCATCCGTTGGTGCCTTCTCCTTGATGTATTTGTGGAGCTTGGATGTTTCATCCTGGACAGTGGCTCTCACACTCACTAGTCCCCGGCCTCCTTCCTTTCGGCTTGTGTACAGTCTCAGGGTGCTGTATTTGGTATGGAACCCTCCATGCATGGTAACGAGCTTTCGGGTCTTAACATCCGTGGTCTGAATCTCTTCCTTTGGCCACCTTATTTTTCCTGCAGGGTATCTGATCACTGGAAAGGGCATAGCTGTTTATTGCCCGGGTCTTATTCTTGCCATTGAGCTGGCTTCTTAGGACTTGCCTCACTCGCTGGAGGTATTTGGCCATAGCCGCTTTCCTTGTTGCCAGTTTGAGGTTGCCATTGGCTTGTGGTATACCGAGGTACTTGTAGCTGTCCTCAATGTCTGCTATTGTTCCTTCAGGGAGTGAGACCCCTTCAGTGCGGTATATGCCACATTTGATGGACACTTGGGTAAGTGGCTTGCCATTGGCTTCAAGTGTGGTTTTCCACATCCTCATCAAGTTCGCAACGAAGGCTCTTAGGGTCCTGTTCACCTTATACACATCCAAGCATTCAGTGATCCATGTATGTGGCATCGAGTCATAGGCTTTCTTTTAATCAATCCAGGCTGTGCACAGGTTGGTACATCGGGACCTGCAGTCTTGTGCGACTGTTCTGTCAACCAGGAGCTGATGTTTGGCTCCCCTGGTATCTCTACCAATGCCCTTCCGTGCTTCGCTCATGTATTGATCCATGTGTGCACTTATCTTAGCCGCAACATGAGCTTCCAAAATTGTGGAGGGACAGGTTATTGGCCGATAGTTGGATGCGACTGCACCCTTTGAGGGATCTTTCATGATAAGGATCGTTCGCCCTTCGGTTAGCCATCCTGGGTGAGTCCCATCCCTAGGCAGCGGTTTCATTTGTGCTGCTGGGCGCTCATGGAGTGCTGTGAGTCTCTTTAGCCAGTAAGTGTGGACCATGTCCGGGCCTGGTGCTGTCCAGTTCTTCAGATTTGAGACTATTTCCTTTATGTCTGCCACTGTTATGGTAATTGGGTTCTGTTCAGGGAGGTGTCTGTGCTCCTCTCTTTGGGTGACCAGCCATTGTGCACTGCTGTTATGTGCAACCTCCTTCTCCCATCTGCCTCTCCAGTACCTTTCAGTTTCCAGTCTTGGTGGATCAGCTCTGTTGTTAGGACCCTGCCACTGAGCGTACACTTTCGCAGGTTGTGTTGCAAACAGCCTGTTTATTCGTCTGGCCTCATTCTCTTTCGTGTACCGCTTTAGGCGGCTGGACAAGGCTTGGAGCCTTTGTTTCGAGTGCTTCATATATGGTCATCTGGATGTACCTCTCAGGATCGGCCTTTTCATCACACCTCTCTGGACCTCAGTCAATTGACTCACATCTTTCCGAGCCGCCTTGATCTTAGCCTCCAACCGTCTTTTCCATGGTCGGTAATGTATCTCATGGCTTCCATGGTTGCTCTTATAGCCAAGCATCTCAAGGATCACTGATGCTGAAGCGTATATCAGTTCATTTCCGTGATCGTTACGGTAAGGATCGCCCTCAGTGCTGCATTCACACTTTCCAAGAGACTTTCAGGTGGTACTTCACATAGCCGTTGTAATCGGATTCTAGGTTTCCCAGCTTTCATTCTTGCCATGATCTTAGCTTTCAGGTCAGTTGCTGCCTCGCTCAGCATTTCATTCATTGGGGCTGGCCTCCCAATCTCATCATCTGCATTCACTCTGGTATGAACTCCTCTGATCTGGCAGCCTGGGGCCCCTCACCATGGAACCTGCGTTGTACCTCATCAATCTCAAGTTGTGACAGCAGTTGCCGTTTGTGGATGTTGGAACACTGAGTTACGAGTTGTTTCGTGGCCACCCGTGACTGTGGGTTTCGAAGTAACCATTTAGCCCACATTCTCTCCATGTAACCTCTCTGACTAGGCTTGCTTGAGTAGTAGCATTCCAACAGAGCCATGTTATTGCATCTTGCCCATCTCTGCTCCATTTTTCATCAAGGTGCTCTGGTTCCCCAGCACCTGACGCAGACCTTGTTTGGCCGGGCGACGTCTGAGCTGGCATGTCATTCATTTTATTGTCTCTCATCATTGTATGAGGTACGCATTAGCGTGAAGGCTCTTGCCCAAGGACCCACACTGGATGGTGTTATGTGCTCATTTTTTGCCCCAAGTGGGGAGCGGAGGGACGGGCGCTGGGGGGGGGACCATCGTGGTGGGGCGGGCCCCTACGCGGGATGTGCCACCGGACCGTGGCTGAGGTGGCTGATCTCAAGAAGTCCTATCGGTGGCTGGAGGGGACTGGCCTGGGGGACAGCGCAGGGGCGCTCATCCTGGCTGCTCAGGAGCGGGCCTTGGGCGCCGGAGCCGTCGAGGCCCGGATGTGCCGCGCCGGACAGGACCCGGGGTGTGGGTTGTGCGGGGAGGCGCCTGGGACGATCCGGCACGTGGCTGCGGGGTGTGGGATGCTGGCAGGGGGGGCCTGCGTGGAGCGCCATGGCCAGGTGGCTGGCGTGGTCTGCCGAGGCATCTGTGCGGAGTGTGGACTGGGGGCCCCGGGGTCGGAGTGGGGGGCACCTCCGAGGGTGGTGGAGGGTGGCGGAGCGGGGATCCTGTGGGACTTCCGGATCCAGACTGGCGGGATGGTGGTGGCGAGCCAGCCAGATGTCGTGGTCGTGGATGGGGGGCGGAGGAGGGCCGTTGTGGTGGATGTGGCGGTCCCAGGTGGTGGAGGCATCGGGAGGGGGGAGCATGGGGGGCTCGGGGGGTACCAGGGGCTCGGGGAGGGGCTGGGGAGGGCCTGGGGGGTGGGGGTGGCGGTCGTGCCTGTGGTGGTCGGGGCGCTCGGGGCAGTGACCCCCGGACTGGATGGGTGGTTGCGACAGATCCCGGGACCAGCGTCGGACATCTCGGTCCGGAGGTGTGCGGTGCTGGGAGCGGCGGGGGTACTGCGCGGGGCCCTCGGGCTTCCTGGCCTCTGGTGGAGGACCCGAGCTGAATGAGGGACGGACACCACCCGAGGACACCTCCTATTGGCTCCATGATAAGAGCTCCACCCAGCAAAGAATTAACCCTTTAAAACCTGATTCTGAGCTTTCACAATTATTTACCGCCATTTGCGTAATATCTACAGTATACAGAAGGAATCAAGCAATTTTTACCAATGTATCTGTAGGTGATGTTTATTTATTATGTACACAGAGATAAAGAGTAATGGCACAGCTCTGCAGTATCTTTCCACTTTTATATATGTATGCTATACTAAATAAAATGAATAGGGCACCATATAATGCAACAGTTATGCAACTCCCTAAATAATGATGTGAATTTTCAGTTGTTGCTAAATCAGTTAGGATGTTATAATTTGTGGTGTAGATGCGAATTTAGGAGAGCAGGACAATATATCGCATTGCAATTGGAGCAGCAGCTTGGTTGATGATGTCCCCAAACCGGCTCATCTATTATATTTGTCGTGCAATACAATGAAAATGAGCACAATTGCAAAACATAGGCTTCTTATATTTTAAAATAAAATAATCACATGTTTACCGTTCTGGGGTTTCTACAATCATGAATGGAGGCATTATTTACAGCAGGTTGATGTTGTTGTTGTTGTTGTCGACCCCACCCGTGCCCCGACATTGGGGGACCGGGCCCTCACTCCGTCTCCCGGATCCCCAGACCCCCCTCCGCCGCCCAGCGGGCGAGCAGGGCCGCCACTCCGCTTGGGTTTCGCCAGAGGTCCTCCGGAGTCAGTGTGGTGGGTATGTTTGTGCAGGTGAACAGGTGTTGTGTGTCGTGCACTTGCGTGCCGCATAGCGCACAGAGTGGTGTTGGGTGTGTGTCCGGTGTAATGTTGTGTAGGTAGGAGTGGAGGGCTGGTGATTTGTTGGTTCGGAGTTGTGCTAGGAGTTGTCTGGTTCTGTGTGGTAGGTCTTGCTCTGATGGGTCTATTTCTGGTGCTGGTGCATGTATTACTTTGTTGTGTTGTCTGGTGTCCAAGTGTGTTTGTACAAAGTGGGTGTGTATGTCTTTCATGTTCTGTTTTATGGTGTCGTTGTTGGTGTCCTGTGGTGCTGTGTCTTTGTTGTGTGTGTAGTTGTTGTTGTGGAAGATTGTTTGTTTCTTTTGTCTGGGTGGTGGTGGTTGTTGAGTGAGTGGGTGTAGTGGGTGGGTTGGGTGTTGGGCTTTTTGTCTGATTTGCGATGCGTGTAGTTTTAGATGGGTGTTCAGTGGGAGAGTTTTTGTTTCCTCATGCAACTGTTGTATGTTTGTGTCTTGTGTGCATCCTGTTGCTATTCTGAGTGCTGTGTTCTGTGTGGTCTGGAGTTTTGTTTTGTTTGTCCGATAGTGTTGGTGACCATATAGTGTTTGCGTATTCGAGGCGTGTGAGTGTGGTTGCTTTGTATATGGTGAGTATAGTTTCTTTGGATTTTCCCCAGTGAGTAGTTGTTAAGGCTTTAAGTATTTTGTTTGATTGCTTGGCGCGGGTTAGAGTGTGTTGTGTGTGTTTTGAGAAGGTGAGTTTGGGGTCCCATGTTAATCCCAGTATTTTGGGTTCGCGGACTGTGGGTAGGGTGGTGTTATCTATTTGTAAAGTGAGTCTGTTGCTGTATTCTGCCGGATCCGGTGTGAACAGAGTGGTGGTGGTTTTGTCTGCGTTGAGTGTGAGTTGGTTCTGTTTTGTCCAGTTGTATATGTCGTGGAGATATTTTTGTACTTGTTGTTGTGCCTGTTGTGGTTTGACATGTGTGGATAGAATGGTGATGTCGTCTGCTTATGTAACTGTGTGTACATTTGGAGGTGGTTGTGGTAAGTCTGCCATGTATATGTTGAATAGTGTTGGTGAAAGTACTCCCCCCTGTGGTACCCCCGTTTTCGTGTTTCTATGTTCTGATGTTTCCCCCCGGTATTGAGTGTATTGTCTGCGTCCCCTTATGTAGTTGAAGATGTATTTGATGATGATGTTTGGGGTGTTAGTGTTGTTGAGTTTGTTTGTGAGTGTGTGTAGGTTTACCGTGTCAAAGGCTTTGGACATGTCTAGGGCTATGGCAACTGTTCGTTGTGGTGGTTTTTGTTGATTGAAACCTGTGGCTATGATGTTGTGTATGTGGTGAAGTGCTTTGGTTGTGGAGTGTTGTTTTCGGAAGCCGTGTTGGTGAGAGGGTAGTTGAGTGTTGTTGGTAATGAAGGGTAGTATTACCTTTTCCATTGTTTTGGCTATTGGGCTGAGTAGTGCTATTGGTCTGTAAGATGGGCCGAGTGCGTGGTTTTTGTTGGGTTTTGGTATTGGGATTATTTTTGCAGTCTTCCATATTGCGGGGATGGTGTTGGTGTTGAGCGATGTGTTGTAAGTGTGTGTGAGTAGTGTTATTGCTTTGGGGCCTAGGTGTTTCAGATGTCTGATGTTTATGTTGTCTGGGCCTGTGGAGTTGTTGCTTTTGGAGCGTTGTAGTGCTTGTTTGACTTGTTGTTCTGTGATGGTTATGGGCGTGGTGTTGAGTTTTCGTATTTTGCGTTGTAGTTGTCTGTATGTTCTGTTGGTTTTGTGTTGTATTATGTTGGTGAATTGTTTGTTGAATGCTCGTGCTTTCTGTTTGTTGGATATTGCCGTGTGTTGTCCGAACTGTATTGTGGTGTTTTCTGGTGCTTTTTGTTCTTTGTTAGATAGTCTTGTTACTGTGTTCCAGAGTATGTATTGTTTGTGTCTGTGGTTCCATGCATCCGTTAAGTGTTCTTTCCATAGCTCTTGTTTGTGTTTTTGGATTTGTGTGTCTATTTCTTTGTTTAGGTCTGTGATGTGTGGGTCTTGGTGGTTTTGTTGTCTGATGTCGTTTCTTTGGCTGATGAGTGTTCTGATGTGTTGTGGTAGGAGAAGTGATTTGCTTTTTATTTTTCCGTGGGGTATGTGGTGTTTGTCTGCTGTAAGTATGAGGTTTGTGAGCATGGTGTTGGCTGTGTGGATGTTGTCAGGTATGGTTAAGTTCTCCAGTGCTGATTATATTTCAGAGGTGTATCCTTCCCAGTCTGCTTTCCTGTAATTTGTGTAAGTTTGAAGGTGTTGTTGTAGGCGGAAAGGAGCACGCGTGTTGTGTGTGATTTTGATAGGAAGGTGGTCTGAACTGAGTGCGTGTATTGTGGTCCATGTTGTTCTGTTTGTGATGCTGTTGCTGGCTGTTGTGATGTCCGGTGATGTTGGTTGTTGGTTGATGTTTGTAGGTTTTCTGGTAGGTGTGTTTGCGTTTAGAGTGATTTGTTGGGAGTTCTGTAGTATGTCTGCAATGAGGGTGCCTCTGTGGTCGTCGTAGGGAGAGTGCCACTGTGTTGAGTGAGCTTTGATGTCTGCGGTTAGAATGGTGTTGTTCAGCGAGTTTATGTATTGGAAGGTGTTGGTGATGTCTGTGTCTTCTGTGGCGTGGTCTGGTCGGGTGGTATCTCTGGGGGGTATATACATGTTGCATATGTGTAGTCTTTTGTGGTTGGTTATGTGAATCTTTACGGTTTGAATTTCTGTAGTGTTGGTGTTAATGTTGTTGGGGATGTTCATGGGAGTGAATGTGACTGATTTGTGAATGTATGTGAGCAGTCCTCCTCCTCCCTTGTGTTCTCTGTCTTTCCTAATGCTGGTGTAGTTGGTGAGACGAGGTGTGTTGTGTTGTTTTTCTAGTTTGGTTTCTTGTATGGTGATGATGTCTGCGTGCTGTTGTGAGGCGAGTTCTTCTAGTTCTGTTTTCTTGTTTTGGATGCCGTTGATGTTTATTTGTAGTATGGTCAGTGTGTGTTTGTTGTTTTTGTTGGTGGGTGTTGTTCTTTGTGGGTTGTTCGGGGGTTGTGGTGTTGGGGTGTTTGTTGTTTGCGTGTGTGTTCTGCATGTCCACGTGTTTGTGTATTGGCGGGTGGTGATGCCGGAGCAATGTCTGTGTATCCAGTGTGGGTGTGTTGAGTTGCATCTGAGTGAGGTTTGTCTGCGTGTGATGATTCTATTGCAGCTATTGCAGGTCCAGGTTTGGGGGGGTGGTCTTGTGTTTGTTGTATCTCTGTTGGAGTTGTCTGTCCGTGTTGCGTTTGAGGGTAGTGTTGGTGAGGCGAGTGTGTTGTTTTGGTCTGTTTGTGCTCTGCTGCCTGTTGGTGTCCTACGAGGTGTTGTTGTTCGTGGTGGTGTTTTGGGATGTAGTCTGCATTTCCATGTTATGTTGTATTGTCTAATGTTTATGTTTGTGCAATGTTTGTGTACCCAGTGTGGTGTGTGGTGGTTGCATCTGAAGGATGTCTGTCTTCTTGTAATCTGTTGTGTGCAAATGTCGCATGTCCAGGTAGTTTGTTGTGTGTGTGTTTGTTGCGTGCGTGAGAGTGTCTGTGTGGGCCCCGGATTTGTCTCTATGTCCCCCGCCTGGAGCAAAAGGTCCGCCCGCCACCCTGCCAGGTTCAGGGGGCGGTTAGCCGAAAAAAAAAAAAAAAAACGGCCGCAAGGGCACCCCGTTCGGGGTGCAGGGATTGGTTCCTTGATTTGTCCCCCCGTTCGGGGGGAACCCTCCAACTGCGAGTAAGCCAAGGAGTTTGGAGGTACAGCAGGTTGACAGCAGTGTGATCGAGCAGATTAGATAGAGTAGAATTTGAATGGGGCTTCACTGATTTATTTCATACAATTCATATCTAAAACACAGTTGAAAAATATTTGATTGTTAAAATATTTAAATACAAGAACTATATCAAGAAATTAACAAAACATAGTTTTTTTAGTTAGGAGAAAAGTCTAAAAACATATCACAAATGACAAACGTTGTGCCTCTCCTCCTCCTGTTCTTCAATGAAGCTGATCACCCTCCAGCTCCCGTTAGAAACATCGTGCTGCTGAAGGTGTGCCGGCAGAATGGTTGTGATACAGGAGGTGCTGTGGACTCTCCCAGAAACGAGGACCTAGTTTAGTTGTAGATCCAGTAAAACATAGTGCAAATGTGACATTATTTATAATGCACAGTTACAGTCTTGTGAATATTAAAAAATGTACTTCATGTAATGCAGGAAGCGAATTTTTCAAACGAACTAAGGCAGCAAACAGTAAGAGCAAAATCGTGTTCCAAACATTAACTCTTTTTTTAAATGTCAATTAGCTTGTGAGTAATAAGACAAAATGTGACTGCCAGACAGAGAACTGTCAGAGCAAACGGCAGATTTTAGAAAGTCCTGCCGAAATAAATCTGCACCCGACTGCGACTGTCAGCGTTGAACTGCCGCCATTGCTGTCAAAGTCAGACACATCTCCAAAATTGTTGGGGCAAATTTTTAAGCAGGCTTCATCTTGATAAATTGACCACGTATTTGACATTTACACCATAACGTTACCGCCTAAAATAATCGTAAAACAAAATTTTGTGTAACAACAAGAGTAATATGTACCCCAAAAGCTTTCAAAGCGTCTGAAAGTTTTCTCCTCCGTTTTTGTTGGGGCTTGGCTCGAAATGCATCATGATTGGCCGCCCGAAGTCCACGTGTCTGTCGGACGTGCTCTCATTGGTCTACAATACCATCACGGATGAATAAATACTCAAAGGGCTTGCCAGGCAAGCCCTTTGAACCCTTTAAATACTCAATGGGCTTGCCTGGCAAGCCCTTTGAGTATTTATTCCATATTGCCCACTAGTTCACTAGTAAGGTCATTTTGACGCTTACTAGTGAACATGTAAGGCCATAAATATGCCCACTAGTTCACTAGTAAGATCATTTTGAGGCTTACTAGTGAACATGTAAGCCACAAAACGCCCACTAGTTCACTAGTAAGGTCATTTTGACGCTTACTAGTGAACATGTAAGCCACAAAACGCCCACTAGTTCACTAGTAAGATCATTTTGACGCTTACTAGTGAACATGTAAGGCCATAAATGTGCCCACTAGTTCACTAATAAGTTCATTTTGAGGCTTACTAGTTGACATGTAAGCCACACATCGCCGACTAGTTCACTAGTAAGATCATTTTGAGGCTTACTAGTGAACATGTAAGCCACAAAACGCCCAATAGTTCACTAGTAAGATCATTTTGACGCTTACTAGTGAACATGTAAGCCACAAAACGCTCACTAGTTTACTAGTAAGGTCATTTTGACGCTTACTAGTGAACATGTAAGCCACAAAACGCTCACTAGTTCACTAGTAAGGTCATTTTGACGCTTACTAGTGAACATGTAAGCCGCAAAACGCCCACTAGTTCACTAATAAGATTATTGTGACGCTTACTACTGAACATTTAAGGCCATAAATGTGCCCACTAGTTCACTGGTAAGATGATTTTGACGCTTACTAGTGAACATGTAAGGCCATAAATGTGCCCACTTGTAGTGCTAGTGACATTACACTGTACTTGCATTAAATGCAAATAAGGATGATTACGAAAACATGTAACGGTATCCTATTGGCTGTACGTTTCAAAATAGTGTCATCCCACCAGTCAGGGCTCATGATTTTGGAAATTCTGTGCCCACTTAGTTTTTTAAAACAACAATGGCGGACAGTGTCCTGAGACGTATTCGGCGAAGGTGCAGGGCAATAGAGAGTGCCTGTCATCAAGGGTCTGCCGGTGAAAGTGAAGCACGCGCGATAAACATTTCAATTGCTAATTTAAGAAGAGTTAGTGACCAGTTTAGCACTGATACTATTCAAAGTTTGATTCAAAGTCCAATAGATCTCCGATCTGTCATCATTGCGGGACCCACTCCTAATGGTGGACGTGTTTGTTCCCATGTGGCACATCGTTTGCACACAGGTAAAATGGCTACCATTTTTTGTCATTGGTTTTTCGTATGTATTTTTATTCGAACTACACACGGGTTTTACTGACGACTTGCTGTGACTTACCTTCTATCACCCTGTCAAACGTCGTTTTATACCAGTGGTTTTCCTGCAAATCAGTAGACTATTAAGTAACGCGATGGCTGTACACTTTTAAGCAATAACTAGTGATCTTTTAGTTATTCAATTATAAGTTTGAATTATTTTTTTCTTGAGTAAAATGGTTAGAGAAAATAGCTGCTCGTGGTTTTGAAGCTGCATATACTTTTATGTACATCTGTGTCTATATGCCTGTACTGTATACAGTATATAAAAAACACGTAGTGATTCATTTGCTTGAATTCCTTAATCCTTTTATTTCCATACTTTAGGTAGACGAGGAAGACCAGCACTTGACATTACAAGTGATCAAATTGAACTGCTCCCCACTCAGGGCTTTACAGTGAGAGCCATCACTGAGATGTTGTGTTGTTCCTCTTCATACCTGCATAAAAAAAATGAAGTTTTTTCAGATTTCAGCCAGAAATAGATTTACTCCCATTCATGATGTTGACCTGGAAGAGCATGTCAGAAGATTGCACAGCCAATTTCCCAGATCAGGCTCTGAAGCAAGTGTTCTGCTACATACTCTTGTCCCTTCATGTATATATCATTATATTCATTGTGAAAGTGTACTTTCTTTATTGTGTTGTTTTATGAACCTGTTGCAGATGATGAGGGCATACCTGCGTGCTGATGGTATTGTAGTACAAAGAAAAAGAGTTCGAGATATCCTCAACCGTATTGAGCCAGCTGCTGCAGCCCAGAGATGGAGCCAGACTGTGGCTAGAAGAACATACTATGTGCCATTCCCCAATAGTTTATGGCACATAGATGGGCATATGCGTCTCATTCGGTAATAAGGGATCATCTTATATTTGTACTCGTGGGAGCATTAGAAAGCCATATTGTATGGACAGCACAGATTAAATTGAATTTTATCATTTGTATATCCAAGTTACACAAACTCCAAATTGCCTCCATGTAGTCTTAAGTGCACAGCAATACCTTCTCTACCGAGATGATATTTCAAACAAGATATGAAACTTGATTGTTTTCTTGTATTTAATCATTATTCTTTTCATGTTTGTTTTACAGGTGGGTGTTTGTGACACATGCCGGCATTGATTGGAATTCCAGGCTAATAACGTACCTTCAACTGGAGCACAGACAACACAGCTTTGACAGTGTTGAAATATTTTGTCCAAGCCACCTGCCTGTATGGGTTACCCTCCAGAGTAAGATCCGACCATGGTGGTGAAAACACTGGTTGCTCTTTTAATGAACCTACTGCAGGGACAAGACACCAAAATTTTTTCTAGCTCCAGCCAACACCCCCTCACAATTTACTCACACCTCCCATGGCCTGATTATCCACCAACAGGGGCCCTTTTTGGATTATCATTTTGGCATAGGAACTTTCCTTTCCTATCCTAACCGAGTGAGATGAGCCGGTAGCACCTGGAGCAAAGATCGTCTAAATTTTAATAATGCTTAGGAAAGGTTCTGACCATCCTTTACGAAAGGAAAGGAGATATATTATGCAGCAGGAATATTTAAAGGGGAAGTCTTTTTTTATGTTGTTGTTGTTGTTGTTGTCGACCCCACCCGTGCCCCGACATTGGGGGACCGGGCCCTCACTCCGTCTCCCGGATCCCCAGACCCCCCTCCGCCGCCCAGCGGGCGAGCAGGGCCGCCACTCCGCTTGGGTTTCGCCAGAGGTCCTCCGGAGTCAGTGTGGTGGGTATGTTTGTGCAGGTGAACAGGTGTTGTGTGTCGTGCACTTGCGTGCCGCATAGCGCACAGAGTGGTGTTGGGTGTGTGTCCGGTGTAATGTTGTGTAGGTAGGAGTGGAGGGCTGGTGATTTGTTGGTTCGGAGTTGTGCTAGGAGTTGTCTGGTTCTGTGTGGTAGGTCTTGCTCTGATGGGTCTATTTCTGGTGCTGGTGCATGTATTACTTTGTTGTGTTGTCTGGTGTCCAAGTGTGTTTGTACAAAGTGGGTGTGTATGTCTTTCATGTTCTGTTTTATGGTGTCGTTGTTGGTGTCCTGTGGTGCTGTGTCTTTGTTGTGTGTGTAGTTGTTGTTGTGGAAGATTGTTTGTTTCTTTTGTCTGGGTGGTGGTGGTTGTTGAGTGAGTGGGTGTAGTGGGTGGGTTGGGTGTTGGGCTATTTGTCTGATTTGCGATGCGTGTAGTTTTAGATGGGTGTTCAGTGGGAGAGTTTTTGTTTCCTCATGCAACTGTTGTATGTTTGTGTCTTGTGTGCATCCTGTTGCTATTCTGAGTGCTGTGTTCTGTGTGGTCTGGAGTTTTGTCTTGTTTGTGTCCGATAGTGTTGGTGACCATATAGTGTTTGCGTATTCGAGGCGTGTGAGTGTGGTTGCTTTGTATGTGGTGAGTATAGTTTCTTTGGATTTTCCCCAGTGAGTGGTTGTTAAGGCTTTAAGTATTTTGTTTGATTGCTTGGCGCGGGTTAGAGTGTGTTGTGTGTGTTTTGAGAAGGTGAGTTTGGGGTCCCATGTTAATCCCAGTATTTTGGGTTCGCGGACTGTGGGTAGGGTGGTGTTATCTATTTGTAAAGTGAGCCTGTTGCTGTATTCTGCCGGATCCGGTGTGAACAGAGTGGTGGTGGTTTTGTCTGCGTTGAGTGTGAGTTGGTTCTGTTTTGTCCAGTTGTATATGTCGTGGAGATATTTTTGTACTTGTTGTTGTGCCTGTTGTGGTTTGACATGTGTGGATAGAATGGTGATGTCGTCTGCATATGTAACTGTGTGTACATTTGGAGGTGGTTGTGGTAAGTCTGCCATGTATATGTTGAATAGTGTTGGTGAAAGTACTCCCCCCTGTGGTACCCCCGTTTTCGTGTTTCTATGTTCTGATGTTTCCCCCCGGTATTGAGTGTATTGTCTGCGTCCCCTTATGTAGTTGAAGATGTATTTGATGATGATGTTTGGGGTGTTAGTGTTGTTGAGTTTGTTTGTGAGTGTGTGTAGGTTTACCGTGTCAAAGGCTTTGGACATGTCTAGGGCTATGGCAACTGTTCGTTGTGGTGGTTTTTGTTGATTGAAACCTGTGGCTATGATGTTGTGTATGTGGTGTAGTGCTTTGGTTGTGGAGTGTTGTTTTCGGAAGCCGTGTTGGTGAGAGGGTAGTTGAGTGTTGTTGGTAATGAAGGGTAGTATTACCTTTTCCATTGTTTTGGCTATTGGGCTGAGTAGTGCTATTGGTCTGTAAGATGGGCCGAGTGCGTGTTTTTTGTTGGGTTTTGGTATTGGGATTATTTTTGCAGTCTTCCATATTGCGGGGATGGTGTTGGTGTTGAGTGATGTGTTGTAAGTGTGTGTGAGTAGTGTTATTGCTTTGGGGCCTAGGTGTTTCAGATGTCTGATGTTTATGTTGTCTGGGCCTGTGGAGTTGTTGCTTTTGGAGCGTTGTAGTGCTTGTTTGACTTGTTGTTCTGTGATGGTTATGGGCGTGGTGTTGAGTTTTCGTATTTTGCGTTGTAGTTGTCTGTATGTTCTGTTGGTTTTGTGTTGTATTATGTTGGTGAATTGTTTGTTGAATGCTCGTGCTTTCTGTTTGTTGGATATTGCCGTGTGTTGTCCGAACTGTATTGTGGTGTTTTCTGGTGCTTTTTGTTCTTTGTTAGATAGTCTTGTTACTGTGTTCCAGAGTATGTATTGTTTGTGTCTGTGGTTCCATGCATCCGTTAAGTGTTCTTTCCATAGCTCTTGTTTGTGTTTTTGGATTTGTGTGTCTATTTCTTTGTTTAGGTCTGTGATGCGTGGGTCTTGGTGGTTTTGTTGTCTGATGTCGTTTCTTTGGCTGATGAGTGTTCTGATGTGTTGTGGGAGGAGAAGTGATTTGCTTTTTATTTTTCCGTGGGGTATGTGGTGTTTGTCTGCTGTAAGTATGAGGTTTGTGAGCATGGTGTTGGCTGTGTGGATGTTGTCAGGTATGGTTATGTTCTCCAGTGCTGATTCTATTTCAGAGGTGTATCCTTCCCAGTCTGCTTTCCTGTAATTTGTGTAAGTTTGAAGGTGTTGTAGGCGGAAAGGAGCATGCGTGTTGTGTGTGATTTTGATGGGAAGGTGGTCTGAACTGAGTGCGTGTATTGTGGTCCATGTTGTTCTGTTTGTGATGCTGTTGCTGGCTGTTGTGATTTCCGGTGATGTTGGTTGTTGGTTGATGTTTTTAGGTTTTCTGGTAGGTGTGTTTGCGTTTAGAGTGATTTGTTGGGAGTTCTGTAGTACGTCTGCAATGAGGGTGCCTCTGTGGTCGTCGTAGGGAGAGTGCCATTGTGTTGAGTGAGCGTTGATGTCTGCGGTTAGAATGGTGTTGTTCAGCGAGTTTATGTATTGGAAGGTGTTGGTGATGTCTGTGTCTTCTGTGGCGTGGTCTGGTCGGGTGGTATCTCTGGGGGGTATATACATGTTGCATATGTGTAGTCTTTTGTGGTTGGTTATGTGAATCTTTACGGTTTGAATTTCTGTAGTGTTGGTGTTAATGTTGTTGGGGATGTTCATGGGAGTGAATGTGACTGATTTGTGAATGTATGTGAGCAGTCCTCCTCCTCCCTTGTGTTCTCTGTCTTTCCTAATGCTGGTGTAGTTGGTGAGACGAGGTGTGTTGTGTTGTTTTTCTAGTTTGGTTTCTTGTATGGTGATGATGTCTGCGTGCTGTTGTGAGGCGAGTTCTTCTAGTTCTGTTTTCTTGTTTTGGATGCCGTTGATGTTTATTTGTAGTATGGTCAGTGTGTGTTTGTTGTTTTTGTTGGTGGGTGTTGTTCTTTGTGGGTTGTTCGGGGGTTGTGGTGTTGGGGTGTTTGTTGTTTGCGTGTGTGTTCTGCATGTCCACGTGTTTGTGTATTGGCGGGTGGTGATGCCGGAGCAATGTCTGTGTATCCAGTGTGGGTGTGTTGAGTTGCATCTGAGTGAGGTTTGTCTGCGTGTGATGATTCTATTGCAGCTATTGCAGGTCCAGGTTTGGGGGGGTGGTCTTGTGTTTGTTGTATCTCTGTTGGAGTTGTCTGTCCGTGTTGCGTTTGAGGGTAGTGTTGGTGAGGCGAGTGTGTTGTTTTGGTCTGTTTGTGCTCTGCTGCCTGTTGGTGTCCTACGAGGTGTTGTTGTTCGTGGTGGTGTTTTGGGATGTAGTCTGCATTTCCATGTTATGTTGTATTGTCTAGTGTTTATGTTTGTGCAATGTTTGTGTACCCAGTGTGGTGTGTGGTGGTTGCATCTGAAGGATGTCTGTCTTCTTGTAATCTGTTGTGTGCAAATGTCGCATGTCCAGGTAGTTTGTTGTGTGTGTGTTTGTTGCGTGCGTGAGAGTGTCTGTGTGGGCCCCGGATTTGTCTCTATGTCCCCCGCCTGGAGCAAAAGGTCCGCCCGCCACCCTGCCAGGTTCAGGGGGCGGTTAGCCGAAAAAAAAAAAAAAACCGGCCGTAAGGGCACCCCGTTTGGGGTGCAGGGATTGATTCCTTGATTTGTCCCCCCGTTCGGGGGGAACCCTCCAACTGCGAGTAAGCCAAGGAGTTTGGAGGTACAGCAGGTTGACAGCAGTGTGATCGAGCAGATTAGATAGAGTAGAATTTGAATGGGGCTTCACTGATTTATTTCATACAATTCATATCTAAAACACAGTTGAAAAATATTTGATTGTTAAAATATTTAAATACAAGAACTATATCAAGAAATTAACAAAACATAGTTTTTTTAGTTAGGAGAAAAGTCTAAAAACATATCACAAATGACAAACGTTGTGCCTCTCCTCCTCCTGTTCTTCAATGAAGCTGATCACCCTCCAGCTCCCGTTAGAAACATCGTGCTGCTGAAGGTGTGCCGGCAGAATGGTTGTGATACAGGAGGTGCTGTGGACTCTCCCAGAAACGAGGACCTAGTTTAGTTGTAGATCCAGTAAAACATAGTGCAAATGTGACATTATTTATAATGCACAGTTACAGTCTTGTGAATATTAAAAAATGTACTTCATGTAATGCAGGAAGCGAATATTTCAAACGAACTAAGGCAGCAAACAGTAAGAGCAAAATCGTGTTCCAAACATTAACTCTTTTTTTAAATGTCAATTAGCTTGTGAGTAATAAGACAAAATGTGACTGTCAGACAGAGAACTGTCAGAGCAAACGGCAGATTTTAGAAAGTCCTGCCGAAATAAATCTGCACCCGACTGCGACTGTCAGCGTTGAACTGCCGCCATTGCTGTCAAAGTCAGACACATCTCCAAAATTGTTGGAGCAAATTTTTAAGCAGGCTTCATCTTGATAAATTGACCACGTATTTGACATTTACACCATAACGTTACCGCCTAAAATAATCGTAAAACAAAATTTTGTGTAAGAGTAATATGTACCCCAAAAGCTTTCAAAGCGTCTGAAAGTTTTCTCCTCCGTTTTTGTTGGGGCTTGGCTCGAAATGCATCATGATTGGCCGCCCGAAGTCCACGTGTCTGTCGGACGTGCTCTCATTGGTCTACAATACCATCACGGATGAATAAATACTCAAAGGGCTTGCCAGGCAAGCCCTTTGAACCCTTTAAATACTCAATGGGCTTGCCTGGCAAGCCCTTTGAGTATTTATTCCATATTGCCCACTAGTTCACTAGTAAGGTCATTTTGACGCTTACTAGTGAACATGTAAGGCCATAAATGTGCCCACTAGTTCACTAGTAAGATCATTTTGAGGCT
The DNA here is from genome assembly GCF_025434085.1 of Hippocampus zosterae. NCBI lineage: Eukaryota > Metazoa > Chordata > Actinopteri > Syngnathiformes > Syngnathidae > Hippocampus > Hippocampus zosterae. The sequence goes on from NC_067453.1 coordinate 9,400,711, forward strand.
TACTAGTTGACATGTAAGCCACAAAACGCCCGCTAGTTCACTAGTAAGATAATTTTGAGGCTTCTAGTGAACATGTAAGCCACAGAACGCCCACTAGTTCACTAGTAAGATCATTTTGACGCTTACTAGTGAACATGTAAGCCACAAAACGCTCACTAGTTCACTAGTAAGGTCATTTTGATGCTTACTAGTGAACATGTAAGCCACAAAACGCTCACTGGTTCACTAGTAAGGTAATTTTGACGCTTACTAGTGAACATGTAAGCCACAAAACGCCCACTAGTTCCCTAGTAAGATCATTTTGACGCTTATTTATGAACATGTCAGCCACAAAACGCTCACTCGTTCACTAGTAAGATCATTTTGACGCTTACTAGTGAACATGTAAGCCACAAAACGCCCACTAGTTCACTAGTAAGGTCATTTTGACGCTTACTAGTGAACATGTAAGCCACAAAACGCCCACTAGTTCACTAGTAAGATCATTTTGACGCTTACTAGTGAACATGTAAGGCCATAAATGTGCCCACTAGTTCACTAGTAAGTTCATTTTGAGGCTTACTAGTTGACATGTAAGCCACACATCGCCTACTAGTTCACTAGTAAGATCATTTTGAGGCTTACTAGTGAACATGTAAGCCACAAAACGCCCAATAGTTCACTAGTAAGATCATTTTGACGCTTACTAGTGAACATGTAAGCCACAAAACGCTCACTAGTTTACTAGTAAGGTCATTTTGACGCTTACTAGTGAACATGTAAGCCACAAAACGCTCACTAGTTCACTAGTAAGGTCATTTTGACGCTTACTAGTGAACATGTAAGCCGCAAAACGCCCACTAGTTCACTAATAAGATTATTTTGACGCTTACTACTGAACATTTAAGGCCATAAATGTGCCCACTAGTTCACTGGTAAGATGATTTTGACGCTTACTAGTGACCATGTAAGGCCATAAATGTGCCCACTTGTAGTGCTAGTGACATTACACTGTACTTGCATTAAATGCAAATAAGGATGATTACGAAAACATGTAACGGTATCCTATTGGCTGTACGTTTCAAAATAGTGTCATCCCACCAGTCAGGGCTCATGATTTTGGAAATTCTGTGCCCACTTAGTTTTTTAAAACAACAATGGCGGACAGTGTCCTGAGACGTATTCGGCGAAGGTGCAGGGCAATAGAGAGTGCCTGTCATCAAGGGTCTGCCGGTGAAAGTGAAGCACGCGCGATAAACATTTCAATTGCTAATTTAAGAAGAGTTAGTGACCAGTTTAGCGCTGATACTATTCAAAGTTTGATTCAAAGTCCAATAGATCTCCGATCTGTCATCATTGCGGGACCCACTCCTAATGGTGGACGTGTTTGTTCCCATGTGGCACATCGTTTGCACACAGGTAAAATGGCTACCATTTTTTGTCATTGGTTTTTCGTATGTATTTTTATTCGAACTACACACGGGTTTTACTGACGACTTGCTGTGACTTACCTTCTATCACCCTGTCAAACGTCGTTTTATACCAGTGGTTTTCCTGCAAATCAGTAGACTATTAAGTAACGCGATGGCTGTACACTTTTAAGCAATAACTAGTGATCTTTTAGTTATTCAATTATAAGTTTTAATTATTTTTTTCTTGAGTAAAATGGTTAGAGAAAATAGCTGCTCGTGGTTTTGAAGCTGCATATACTTTTATGTACATCTGTGTCTATATGCCTGTACTGTATACAGTATATAAAAAACACGTAGTGATTCGTTTGCTTGAATTCCTTAATCCTTTTATTTCCATACTTTAGGTAGACGAGGAAGACCACCACTTGACATTACAAGTGATCAAATTGAACTGCTCCCCACTCAGGGCTTTACAGTGAGAGCCATCACTGAGATGTTGTGTTGTTCCTCTTCATACCTGCATAAAAAAATGAAGTTTTTTTCAGATTTCAGCCAGAAATAGATTTACTCCCATTCATGATGTTGACCTGGAAGAGCATGTCAGAAGATTGCACAGCCAATTTCCCAGATCAGGCTCGGAAGCAAGTGTTCTGCTACATACTCTTGTCCCTTCATGTATATATCATTATATTCATTGTGAAAGTGTACTTTCTTTATTGTGTTGTTTTATGAACCTCTTGCAGATGATGAGGGCATACCTGCGTGCTGATGGTATTGTAGTACAAAGAAAAAGAGTTCGAGAAATCCTCAACCGTATTGAGCCAGCTGCTGCAGCCCAGAGATGGAGCCAGACTGTGGCTAGAAGAACATACTATGTGCCATTCCCCAATAGTTTATGGCACATAGATGGGCATATGCGTCTCATTCGGTAATAAGGGATCATCTTATATTTGTACTCGTGGGAGCATTAGAAAGCCATATTGTATGGACAGCACAGATTAAATTGAATTTTATCATTTGTATATCCAAGTTACACAAACTCCAAATTGCCTCCATGTAGTCTTAAGTGCACAGCAATACCTTCTCTACCGAGATGATATTTCAAACAAGATATGAAACTTGATTGTTTTCTTGTATTTAATCATTATTCTTTTCATGTTTGTTTTACAGGTGGGTGTTTGTGACACATGCCGGCATTGATGGGAATTCCAGGCTAATAACGTACCTTCAACTGGAGCACAGACAACACAGCTTTGACAGTGTTGAAATATTTTGTCCAAGCCACCTGCCTGTATGGGTTACCCTCCAGAGTAAGATCCGACCATGGTGGTGAAAACACTGGTTGCTCTTTTAATGAACCTACTGCAGGGACAAGACACCAAAATTTTTTCTAGCTCCAGCCAACACCCCCTCACAATTTACTCACACCTCCCATGGCCTGATTATCCACCGGCCCCTTTTTGGATTATCATTTTGGCATAGGAACTTTCCTTTCCTATCCTAACCGAGTGAGATGAGCCGGTAGCGCCTGGAGCAAAGATCGTCTAAATTTTAATAATGCTTAGGAAAGGTTCTGACCATCCTTTACGAAAGGAAATGAGATATATTATGCAGCAGGAATATTTCAAGGGGAAGTCTTTTTTTATGTTGTTGTTGTTGTCGACCCCACCCGTGCCCCGACATTGGGGGACCGGGCCCTCACTCCGTCTCCCGGATCCCCAGACCCCCCTCCTCCGCCCAGCGGGCGAGCAGGGCCGCCACTCCGCTTGGGTTTCGCCAGAGGTCCTCCGGAGTCAGTGTGGTGGGTATGTTTGTGCAGGTGAACAGGTGTTGTGTGTCGTGCACTTGCGTGCCGCATAGCGCACAGAGTGGTGTTGGGTGTGTGTCCGGTGTAATGTTGTGTAGGTAGGAGTGGAGGGCTGGTGATTTGTTGGTTCGGAGTTGTGCTAGGAGTTGTCTGGTTCTGTGTGGTAGGTCTTGCTCTGATGGGTCTATTTCTGGTGCTGGTGCATGTATTACTTTGTTGTGTTGTCTGGTGTCCAAGTGTGTTTGTACAAAGTGGGTGTGTATGTCTTTCATGTTCTGTTTTATGGTGTCGTTGTTGGTGTCCTGTGGTGCTGTGTCTTTGTTGTGTGTGTAGTTGTTGTTGTGGAAGATTGTTTGTTTCTTTTGTCTGGGTGGTGGTGGTTGTTGAGTGAGTGGGTGTAGTGGGTGGGTTGGGTGTTGGGCTTTTTGTCTGATTTGCGATGCGTGTAGTTTTAGATGGATGTTCAGTGGGAGAGTTTTTGTTTCCTCATGCAACTGTTGTATGTTTGTGTCTTGTGTGCATCCTGTTGCTATTCTGAGTGCTGTGTTCTGTGTGGTCTGGAGTTTTGTCTTGTTTGTGTCCGATAGTGTTGGTGACCATATAGTGTTTGCGTATTCGAGGCGTGTGAGTGTGGTTGCTTTGTATGTGGTGAGTATAGTTTCTTTGGATTTTCCCCAGTGAGTGGTTGTTAAGGCTTAAAGTATTTTGTTTGATTGCTTGGCGCGGGTTAGAGTGTGTTGTGTGTGTTTTGAGAAGGTGAGTTTGGGGTCCCATGTTAATCCCAGTATTTTGGGTTCGCGGACTGTGGGTAGGGTGGTGTTATCTATTTGTAAAGTGAGCCTGTTGCTGTATTCTGCCGGATCCGGTGTGAACAGAGTGGTGGTGGTTTTGTCTGCGTTGAGTGTGAGTTGGTTCTGTTTTGTCCAGTTGTATATGTCGTGGAGATATTTTTGTACTTGTTGTTGTGCCTGTTGTGGTTTGACATGTGTGGATAGAATGGTGATGTCGTCTGCATATGTAACTGTGTGTACATTTGGAGGTGGTTGTGGTAAGTCTGCCATGTATATGTTGAATAGTGTTGGTGAAAGTACTCCCCCCTGTGGTACCCCCGTTTTCGTGTTTCTATGTTCTGATGTTTCCCCCCGGTATTGAGTGTATTGTCTGCGTCCCCTTATGTAGTTGAAGATGTATTTGATGATGATGTTTGGGGTGTTAGTGTTGTTGAGTTTGTTTGTGAGTGTGTGTAGGTTTACCGTGTCAAAGGCTTTGGACATGTCTAGGGCTATGGCAACTGTTCGTTGTGGTGGTTTTTGTTGATTGAAACCTGTGGCTATGATGTTGTGTATGTGGTGTAGTGCTTTGGTTGTGGAGTGTTGTTTTCGGAAGCCGTGTTGGTGAGAGGGTAGTTGAGTGTTGTTTGTAATGAAGGGTAGTATTACCTTTTCCATTGTTTTGGCTATTGGGCTGAGTAGTGCTATTGGTCTGTAAGATGGGCCGAGTGCGTGGTTTTTGTTGGGTTTTGGTATTGGGATTATTTTTGCAGTCTTCCATATTGCGGGGATGGTGTTGGTGTTGAGTGATGTGTTGTAAGTGTGTGTGAGTAGTGTTATTGCTTTGGGGCCTAGGTGTTTCAGATGTCTGATGTTTATGTTGTCTGGGCCTGTGGAGTTGTTGCTTTTGGAGCGTTGTAGTGCTTGTTTGACTTGTTGTTCAGTGATGGTTATGGGCGTGGTGTTGAGTTTTCGTATTTTGCGTTGTAGTTGTCTGTATGTTCTGTTGGTTTTGTGTTGTATTATGTTGGTGAATTGTTTGTTGAATGCTCGTGCTTTCTGTTTGTTGGATATTGCCGTGTGTTGTCCGAACTGTATTGTGGTGTTTTCTGGTGCTTTTTGTTCTTTGTTTGATAGTCTTGTTACTGTGTTCCAGAGTATGTGTTGTTTGTGTCTGTGGTTCCATGCATCCGTTAAGTGTTCTTTCCATAGCTCTTGTTTGTGTTTTTGGATTTGTGTGTCTATTTCTATGTTTAGGTCTGTGATGCGTAGGTCTTGGTGGTTTTGTTGTCTGATGTCGTTTCTTTGGCTGATGAGTGTTCTGATGTGTTGTGGTAGGAGAAGTGATTTGCTTTTTATTTTTCCGTGGGGTATGTGGTGTTTGTCTGCTGTAAGTATGAGGTTTGTGAGCATGGTGTTGGCTGTGTGGATGTTGTCAGGTATGGTTAAGTTCTCCAGTGCTGATTCTATTTCAGAGGTGTATCCTTCCCAGTCTGCTTTCCTGTAATTTGTGTAAGTTTGAAGGTGTTGTTGTAGGCGGAAAGGAGCACGCGTGTTGTGTGTGATTTTGATAGGAAGGTGGTCTGAACTGAGTGCGTGTATTGTGGTCCATGTTGTTCTGTTTGTGATGCTGTTGCTGGCTGTTGTGATGTCCGGTGATGTTGGTTGTTGGTTGATGTTTGTAGGTTTTCTGGTGGGTGTGTTTGTGTTTAGAGTGATTTGTTGGGAGTTTTGTAGTATGTCTGCAATGTGGGTGCCTCTGTGGTCGTCGTAGGGAGAGTGCCATTGTGTTGAGTGAGCGTTGATGTCTGCGGTTAGAATGGTGTTGTTCAGCGAGTTTATGTATTGGAAGGTGTTGGTGATGTCTGTGTCTTCTGTGGCGTGGTCTGGTCGGGTGGTATCTCTGGGGGGTATATACATGTTGCATATGTGATGGGACGTGTGGTCAAAGTGGAGAAACAGATTCAGTCCATCGAGAAGTCTTTTTTTATTTTCAATGCCTTTACAATCATACATTCTATGCACATACACTGGTCTAAACATGGTATTCAGATGAATTTTACCTTTGTGGAATATGAATTATGCAGAAAATCTCACTTGTTTTTATCCAAATCAGGGGGCTAACATTTTGTACTTGCTATTGACCGAACAGTACATCACAGTTTCTGTGAGGACAAAATTTCTGGTTCTGTCACAGTCCACCGGAAGCAGAAATTGCTTTCACATCGCGCAGCTGTAACTTGGGCCGATCACAAGTGCTGCTTAACTTGTTAAACTAAATGAAGAGATGCCTCCGTGCAATACTCAGAGTAAGATGACGTTGTGTAAAGGAAGTGGCATGATTTATAGAAGCTAATGGAGTGCTGTGTCTGTCTCCTAAATACAATAAGATCTTTTTAAATGGCTTTTCAATTTTTCTTGCAGGGAAAAATGTACATCTATATATCTACTGTATATCTATAAAAAAAATCCTCGTCTCACCCCTCAGGTGGTGTCCATCCCTCATTCAGCTGGGGTCCTCTACCAGAGGCCAGGAAGCTTGAGGGTTCTGCGCAGTATCCTTGCTGTTCCCAGCACTGCACATTTCTGGACTGAGATGTCCGATGTTGTTCCCGGGATCTGTTGCAACCACTCATCATCTAGTTTGGGGGTCACTGCCCCGAGTGCTCCGACCACCACAGGCACGACTGTCCCCTTTACCTTCCAGGCTCTCTCCAGCTCCTCTCTGAGCCCTTGGGATTTCTCGAGTTTCTCGTGTTCCTTCTTTCTGATGTTTCCAGCACTTGGGACCGCTACATCCACTACAACGGCTTTCCTCTGCCCTTTATCTATCATCAGGATATCTGGTTGGTTCGCCATTACCATCTTGTCAGTCTGGATCTGGAAGTCCCATAGGATCTTCGCTCTGTCATTCTCCACCACCTTCGGAGGTGTTTCCCATTTTGACCTTGGGGTGTCCAGTCCATACTCCGCACAGATGTTTCGGTAGACTATGCCAGCCACCTGGTTATGGCGTTCCATATAGGCTTTCCCTGCCAGCACCTTACACCCTGCAGTTATGTGTTAGATCGTCTCAGGTGCCTCTTTGCACAACCTACACCTTGGGTCTTGGCTGGTGTGGTATATCTAGGCCTCGATGGCTCTGGTGCTCAGGGCCTGCTCCTGAGCAGCCAGGATGAGTGCCTCTGTGCTGTCCTTCAGGCCAGCCCTCTCTAGAACTCTGATAGGACTTCTTGAGATTGGCCACGGCAGTTATTGTCCGGTGGTACATCCCGTGTAGGGGCTTGTCCTCCCATGATGGTCCCTCTTCCAGCACCTCATCTTCTGTTCCCCATTGTCTGAGACATTCTCTGAGTACATCATCCGTTGGTGCCTTCTCCTTGATGTATTTGTGGAGCTTGGATGTTTCATCCTGGACAGTGGCTCTCACACTCACTAGTCCCCGGCCTCCTTCCTTTCGGCTTGTGTACAGTCTCAGGGTGCTGTATTTGGTATGGAACCCTCCATGCATGGTAACGAGCTTTCGGGTCTTAACATCCGTGGTCTGAATCTCTTCCTTTGGCCACCTTATTTTTCCTGCAGGGTATCTGATCACTGGAAAGGGCATAGCTGTTTATTGCCCGGGTCTTATTCTTGCCATTGAGCTGGCTTCTTAGGACTTGCCTCACTCGCTGGAGGTATTTGGCCATAGCCGCTTTCCTTGTTGCCAGTTTGAGGTTGCCATTGGCTTGTGGTATACCGAGGTACTTGTAGCTGTCCTCAATGTCTGCTATTGTTCCTTCAGGGAGTGAGACCCCTTCAGTGCGGTATATGCCACATTTGATGGACACTTGGGTAAGTGGCTTGCCATTGGCTTCAAGTGTGGTTTTCCACATCCTCATCAAGTTCGCAACGAAGGCTCTTAGGGTCCTGTTCACCTTATACACATCCAAGCATTCAGTGATCCATGTATGTGGCATCGAGTCATAGGCTTTCTTTTAATCAATCCAGGCTGTGCACAGGTTGGTACATCGGGACCTGCAGTCTTGTGCGACTGTTCTGTCAACCAGGAGCTGATGTTTGGCTCCCCTGGTATCTCTACCAATGCCCTTCCGTGCTTCGCTCATGTATTGATCCATGTGTGCACTTATCTTAGCCGCAACATGAGCTTCCAAAATTGTGGAGGGACAGGTTATTGGCCGATAGTTGGATGCGACTGCACCCTTTGAGGGATCTTTCATGATAAGGATCGTTCGCCCTTCGGTTAGCCATCCTGGGTGAGTCCCATCCCTAGGCAGCGGTTTCATTTGTGCTGCTGGGCGCTCATGGAGTGCTGTGAGTCTCTTTAGCCAGTAAGTGTGGACCATGTCCGGGCCTGGTGCTGTCCAGTTCTTCAGATTTGAGACTATTTCCTTTATGTCTGCCACTGTTATGGTAATTGGGTTCTGTTCAGGGAGGTGTCTGTGCTCCTCTCTTTGGGTGACCAGCCATTGTGCACTGCTGTTATGTGCAACCTCCTTCTCCCATCTGCCTCTCCAGTACCTTTCAGTTTCCAGTCTTGGTGGATCAGCTCTGTTGTTAGGACCCTGCCACTGAGCGTACACTTTCGCAGGTTGTGTTGCAAACAGCCTGTTTATTCGTCTGGCCTCATTCTCTTTCGTGTACCGCTTTAGGCGGCTGGACAAGGCTTGGAGCCTTTGTTTCGAGTGCTTCATATATGGTCATCTGGATGTACCTCTCAGGATCGGCCTTTTCATCACACCTCTCTGGACCTCAGTCAATTGACTCACATCTTTCCGAGCCGCCTTGATCTTAGCCTCCAACCGTCTTTTCCATGGTCGGTAATGTATCTCATGGCTTCCATGGTTGCTCTTATAGCCAAGCATCTCAAGGATCACTGATGCTGAAGCGTATATCAGTTCATTTCCGTGATCGTTACGGTAAGGATCGCCCTCAGTGCTGCATTCACACTTTCCAAGAGACTTTCAGGTGGTACTTCACATAGCCGTTGTAATCGGATTCTAGGTTTCCCAGCTTTCATTCTTGCCATGATCTTAGCTTTCAGGTCAGTTGCTGCCTCGCTCAGCATTTCATTCATTGGGGCTGGCCTCCCAATCTCATCATCTGCATTCACTCTGGTATGAACTCCTCTGATCTGGCAGCCTGGGGCCCCTCACCATGGAACCTGCGTTGTACCTCATCAATCTCAAGTTGTGACAGCAGTTGCCGTTTGTGGATGTTGGAACACTGAGTTACGAGTTGTTTCGTGGCCACCCGTGACTGTGGGTTTCGAAGTAACCATTTAGCCCACATTCTCTCCATGTAACCTCTCTGACTAGGCTTGCTTGAGTAGTAGCATTCCAACAGAGCCATGTTATTGCATCTTGCCCATCTCTGCTCCATTTTTCATCAAGGTGCTCTGGTTCCCCAGCACCTGACGCAGACCTTGTTTGGCCGGGCGACGTCTGAGCTGGCATGTCATTCATTTTATTGTCTCTCATCATTGTATGAGGTACGCATTAGCGTGAAGGCTCTTGCCCAAGGACCCACACTGGATGGTGTTATGTGCTCATTTTTTGCCCCAAGTGGGGAGCGGAGGGACGGGCGCTGGGGGGGGGGACCATCGTGGTGGGGCGGGCCCCTACGCGGGATGTGCCACCGGACCGTGGCTGAGGTGGCTGATCTCAAGAAGTCCTATCGGTGGCTGGAGGGGACTGGCCTGGGGGACAGCGCAGGGGCGCTTATCCTGGCTGCTCAGGAGCGGGCCTTGGGCGCCGGAGCCGTCGAGGCCCGGATGTGCCGCGCCGGACAGGACCCGGGGTGTGGGTTGTGCAGGGAGGCGCCTGGGACGATCCGGCACGTGGCTGCGGGGTGTGGGATGCTGGCAGGGGGGGCCTGCGTGGAGCGCCATGGCCAGGTGGCTGGCGTGGTCTGCCGAGGCATCTGTGCGGAGTGTGGACTGGGGGCCCCGGGGTCGGAGTGGGGGGCACCTCCGAGGGTGGTGGAGGGTGGCGGAGCGGGGATCCTGTGGGACTTCCGGATCCAGACTGGCGGGATGGTGGTGGCGAGCCAGCCAGATGTCGTGGTCGTGGATGGGGGGCGGAGGAGGGCCGTTGTGGTGGATGTGGCGGTCCCAGGTGGTGGAGGCATCGGGAGGGGGGAGCATGGGGGGCTCGGGGGGTACCAGGGGCTCGGGGAGGGGCTGGGGAGGGCCTGGGGGGTGGGGGTGGCGGTCGTGCCTGTGGTGGTCGGGGCGCTCGGGGCAGTGACCCCCGGACTGGATGGGTGGTTGCGACAGATCCCGGGACCAGCGTCGGACATCTCGGTCCGGAGGTGTGCGGTGCTGGGAGCGGCGGGGGTACTGCGCGGGGCCCTCGGGCTTCCTGGCCTCTGGTGGAGGACCCGAGCTGAATGAGGGACGGACACCACCCGAGGACACCTCCTATTGGCTCCATGATAAGAGCTCCACCCAGCAAAGAATTAACCCTTTAAAACCTGATTCTGAGCTTTCACAATTATTTACCGCCATTTGCGTAATATCTACAGTATACAGAAGGAATCAAGCAATTTTTACCAATGTATCTGTAGGTGATGTTTATTTATTATGTACACAGAGATAAAGAGTAATGGCACAGCTCTGCAGTATCTTTCCACTTTTATATATGTATGCTATACTAAATAAAATGAATAGGGCACCATATAATGCAACAGTTATGCAACTCCCTAAATAATGATGTGAATTTTCAGTTGTTGCTAAATCAGTTAGGATGTTATAATTTGTGGTGTAGATGCGAATTTAGGAGAGCAGGACAATATATCGCATTGCAATTGGAGCAGCAGCTTGGTTGATGATGTCCCCAAACCGGCTCATCTATTATATTTGTCGTGCAATACAATGAAAATGAGCACAATTGCAAAACATAGGCTTCTTATATTTTAAAATAAAATAATCACATGTTTACCGTTCTGGGGTTTCTACAATCATGAATGGAGGCATTATTTACAGCAGGTTGATGTTGTTGTTGTTGTTGTCGACCCCACCCGTGCCCCGACATTGGGGGACCGGGCCCTCACTCCGTCTCCCGGATCCCCAGACCCCCCTCCGCCGCCCAGCGGGCAAGCAGGGCCGCCACTCCGCTTGGGTTTCGCCAGAGGTCCTCCGGAGTCAGTGTGGTGGGTATGTTTGTGCAGGTGAACAGGTGTTGTGTGTCGTGCACTTGCGTGCCGCATAGCGCACAGAGTGGTGTTGGGTGTGTGTCCGGTGTAATGTTGTGTAGGTAGGAGTGGAGGGCTGGTGATTTGTTGGTTCGGAGTTGTGCTAGGAGTTGTCTGGTTCTGTGTGGTAGGTCTTGCTCTGATGGGTCTATTTCTGGTGCTGGTGCATGTATTACTTTGTTGTGTTGTCTGGTGTCCAAGTGTGTTTGTACAAAGTGGGTGTGTATGTCTTTCATGTTCTGTTTTATGGTGTCGTTGTTGGTGTCCTGTGGTGCTGTGTCTTTGTTGTGTGTGTAGTTGTTGTTGTGGAAGATTGTTTGTTTCTTTTGTCTGGGTGGTGGTGGTTGTTGAGTGAGTGGGTGTAGTGGGTGGGTTGGGTGTTGGGCTTTTTGTCTGATTTGCGATGCGTGTAGTTTTAGATGGGTGTTCAGTGGGAGAGTTTTTGTTTCCTCATGCAACTGTTGTATGTTTGTGTCTTGTGTGCATCCTGTTGCTATTCTGAGTGCTGTGTTCTGTGTGGTCTGGAGTTTTGTTTTGTTTGTGTCCGATAGTGTTGGTGACCATATAGTGTTTGCGTATTCGAGGCGTGTGAGTGTGGTTGCTTTGTATGTGGTGAGTATAGTTTCTTTGGATTTTCCCCAGTGAGTGGTTGTTAAGGCTTTAAGTATTTTGTTTGATTGCTTGGCGCGGGTTAGAGTGTGTTGTGTGTGTTTTGAGAAGGTGAGTTTGGGGTCCCATGTTAATCCCAGTATTTTGGGTTCGCGGACTGTGGGTAGGGTGGTGTTATCTATTTGTAAAGTGAGTCTGTTGCTGTATTCTGCCGGATCCGGTGTGAACAGAGTGGTGGTGGTTTTGTCTGCGTTGAGTGTGAGTTGGTTCTGTTTTGTCCAGTTGTATATGTCGTGGAGATATTTTTGTACTTGTTGTTGTGCCTGTTGTGGTTTGACATGTGTGGATAGAATGGTGATGTCGTCTGCATATGTAACTGTGTGTACATTTGGAGGTGGTTGTGGTAAGTCTGCCATGTATATGTTGAATAGTGTTGGTGAAAGTACTCCCCCCTGTGGTACCCCCGTTTTCGTGTTTCTGTGTTCTGATGTTTCCCCCCGGTATTGAGTGTATTGTCTGCGTCCCCTTATGTAGTTGAAGATGTATTTGATGATGATGTTTGGGGTGTTAGTGTTGTTGAGTTTGTTTGTGAGTGTGTGTAGGTTTACCGTGTCAAAGGCTTTGGACATGTCTAGGGCTATGGCAACTGTTCGTTGTGGTGGTTTTTGTTGATTGAAACCTGTGGCTATGATGTTGTGTATGTGGTGTAGTGCTGTGGTTGTGGAGTGTTGTTTTCGGAAGCCGTGTTGGTGAGAGGGTAGTTGAGTGTTGTTGGTAATGAAGGGTAGTATTACCTTTTCCATTGTTTTGGCTATTGGGCTGAGTAGTGCTATTGGTCTGTAGGATGGGCCGAGTGCGTGGTTTTTGTTGGGTTTTGGTATTGGGATTATTTTTGCAGTCTTCCATATTGCGGGGATGGTGTTGGTGTTGAGTGATGTGTTGTAAGTGTGTGTGAGTAGTGTTATTGCTTTGGGGCCTAGGTGTTTCAGATGTCTGATGTTTATGTTGTCTGGGCCTGTGGAGTTGTTGTTTTTGGAGCGTTGTAGTGCTTGTTTGACTTGTTGTTCTGTGATGGTTATGGGCGTGGTGTTGAGTTTTCGTATTTTGCGTTGTAGTTGTCTGTATGTTCTGTTGGTTTTGTGTTGTATTATGTTGGTGAATTGTTTGTTGAATGCTCGTGCTTTCTGTTTGTTGGACATTGCCGTGTGTTGTCCGAACTGTATTGTGGTGTTTTCTGGTGCTTTTTGTTCTTTGTTAGATAGTCTTGTTACTGTGTTCCAGAGTATGTATTGTTTGTGTCTGTGGTTCCATGCATCCGTTAAGTGTTCTTTCCATAGCTCTTGTTTGTGTTTTTGGATTTGTGTGTCTATTTCTTTGTTTAGGTCTGTGATGCGTGGGTCTTGGTGGTTTTGTTGTCTGATGTCGTTTCTTTGGCTGATGAGTGTTCTGATGTGTTGTGGTAGGAGAAGTGATTTGCTTTTTATTTTTCCGTGGGGTATGTGGTGTTTGTCTGCTGTAAGTATGAGGTTTGTGAGCATGGTGTTGGCTGTGTGGATGTTGTCAGGTATGGTTATGTTCTCCAGTGCTGATTCTATTTCAGAGGTGTATCCTTCCCAGTCTGCTTTCCTGTAATTTGTGTAAGTTTGAAGGTGTTGTTGTAGGCGGAAAGGAGCATGCGTGCTGTGTGTGATTTTGATAGGAAGGTGGTCTGAACTGAGTGCGTGTATTGTGGTCCATGTTGTTCTGTTTGTGATGCTGTTGCTGGCTGTTGTGATGTCCGGTGATGTTGGTTGTTGGTTGATGTTTGTAGGTTTTCTGGTAGGTGTGTTTGCGTTTAGAGTGATTTGTTGGGAGTTCTGTAGTATGTCTGCAATGAGGGTGCCTCTGTGGTCGTCGTAGGGAGAGTGCCATTGTGTTGAGTGAGCGTTGATGTCTGCGGTTAGAAAGGTGTTGTTCAGCGAGTTTATGTATTGGAAGGTGTTGGTGATGTCTGTGTCTTCTGTGGCGTGGTCTGGTCGGGTGGTATCTCTGGGGGGTATATACATGTTGCATATGTGTAGTCTTTTGTGGTTGGTTATGTGAATCTTTACGGTTTGAATTTCTGTAGTGTTGGTGTTAATGTTGTTGGGGATGTTCATGGGAGTGAATGTGACTGATTTGTGAATGTATGTGAGCAGTCCTCCTCCTCCCTTGTGTTCTCTGTCTTTCCTAATGCTGGTGTAGTTGGTGAGACGAGGTGTGTTGTGTTGTTTTTCTAGTTTGGTTTCTTGTATGGTGATGATGTCTGCGTGCTGTTGTGAGGCGAGTTCTTCTAGTTCTGTTTTCTTGTTTTGGATGCCGTTGATGTTTATTTGTAGTATGGTCAGTGTGTGTTTGTTGTTTTTGTTGGTGGGTGTTGTTCTTTGTGGGTTGTTCGGGGGTTGTGGTGTTGGGGTGTTTGTTGTTTGCGTGTGTGTTCTGCATGTCCACGTGTTTGTGTATTGGCGGGTGGTGATGCCGGAGCAATGTCTGTGTATCCAGTGTGGGTGTGTTGAGTTGCATCTGAGTGAGGTTTGTCTGCGTGTGATGATTCTATTGCAGCTATTGCAGGTCCAGGTTTGGGGGGGTGGTCTTGTGTTTGTTGTATCTCTGTTGGAGTTGTCTGTCCGTGTTGCGTTTGAGGGTAGTGTTGGTGAGGCGAGTGTGTTGTTTTGGTCTGTTCGTGCTCTGCTGCCTGTTGGTGTCCTACGAGGTGTTGTTGTTCGTGGTGGTGTTTTGGGATGTAGTCTGCATTTCCATGTTATGTTGTATTGTCTAGTGTTTATGTTTGTGCAATGTTTGTGTACCCAGTGTGGTGTGTGGTGGTTGCATCTGAAGGATGTCTGTCTTCTTGTAATCTGTTGTGTGCAAATGTCGCATGTCCAGGTAGTTTGTTGTGTGTGTGTTTGTTGCGTGCGTGAGAGTGTCTGTGTGGGCCCCGGATTTGTCTCTATGTCCCCCGCCTGGAGCAAAAGGTCCGCCCGCCACCCTGCCAGGTTCAGGGGGCGGTTAGCCGAAAAAAAAAAAAAACGGCCGTAAGGGCACCCCGTTCGGGGTGCAGGGATTGGTTCCTTGATTTGTCCCCCCGTTCGGGGGGAACCCTCCAACTGCGAGTAAGCCAAGGAGTTTGGGGGTACAGCAGGTTGACAGCAGTGTGATCGAGCAGATTAGATAGAGTAGAATTTGAATGGGGCTTCACTGATTTATTTCATACAATTCATATCTAAAACACGGTTGAAAAATATTTGATTGTTAAAATATTTAAATACAAGAACTATATCAAGAAATTAACAAAACATAGTTTTTTTAGTTAGGAGAAAAGTCTAAAAACATATCACAAATGACAAACGTGCCTCTCCTCCTCCTGTTCTTCAATGAAGCTGATCACCCTCCAGCTCCCGTTAGAAACATCGTGCTGCTGAAGGTGTGCCGGCAGAATGGTTGTGATACAGGAGGTGCTGTGGACTCTCCCAGAAACGAGGACCTAGTTTAGTTGTAGATCCAGTAAAACATAGTGCAAATGTGACATTATTTATAATGCACAGTTACAGTCTTGTGAATATTAAAAAATGTACTTCATGTAATGCAGGAAGCGAATATTTCAAACGAACTAAGGCAGCAAACAGTAAGAGCAAAATCGTGTTCCAAACATTAACTCTTTTTTTAAATGTCAATTAGCTTGTGAGTAATAAGACAAAATGTGACTGCCAGACAGAGAACTGTCAGAGCAAACGGCAGATTTTAGAAAGTCCTGCCGAAATAAATCTGCACCCGACTGCGACTGTCAGCGTTGAACTGCCGCCATTGCTGTCAAAGTCAGACACATCTCCAAAATTGTTGGAGCAAATTTTTAAGCAGGCTTCATCTTGATAAATTGACCACGTATTTGACATTTACACCATAACGTTACCGCCTAAAATAATCGTAAAACAAAATTTTGTGTAACAACAAGAGTAATATGTACCCCAAAAGCTTTCAAAGCGTCTGAAAGTTTTCTCCTCCGTTTTTGTTGGGGCTTGGCTCGAAATGCATCATGATTGGCCGCCCGAAGTCCACGTGTCTGTCGGACGTGCTCTCATTGGTCTACAATACCATCACGGATGAATAAATACTCAAAGGGCTTGCCAGGCAAGCCCTTTGAACCCTTTAAATACTCAATGGGCTTGCCTGGCAAGCCCTTTGAGTATTTATTCCATATTGCCCACTAGTTCACTAGTAAGGTCATTTTGACGCTTACTAGTGAACATGTAAGGCCATAAATGTGCCCACTAGTTCACTAGTAAGATCATTTTGAGGCTTACTAGTTGACATGTAAGCCACAAAACGCCCGCTAGTTCACTAGTAAGATAATTTTGAGGCTTCTAGTGAACATGTAAGCCACAGAACGCCCACTAGTTCACTAGTAAGATCATTTTGACGCTTACTAGTGAACATGTAAGCCACAAAACGCTCACTAGTTCACTAGTAAGGTCATTTTGACGCTTACTAGTGAACATGTAAGCCACAAAACGCTCACTGGTTCACTAGTAAGGTAATTTTGACGCTTACTAGTGAACATGTAAGCCACAAAACACCCACTAGTTCCCTAGTAAGATCATTTTGACGCTTATTTATGAACATGTCAGCCACAAAACGCTCACTCGTTCACTAGTAAGATCATTTTGACGCTTACTAGTGAACATGTAAGCCACAAAACGCCCACTAGTTCACTAGTAAGGTCATTTTGACGCTTACTAGTGAACATGTAAGCCACAAAACGCCCACTAGTTCACTAGTAAGATCATTTTGACGCTTACTAGTGAACATGTAAGGCCATAAATGTGCCCACTAGTTCACTAGTAAGTTCATTTTGAGGCTTACTAGTTGACATGTAAGCCACACATCGCCTACTAGTTCACTAGTAAGATCATTTTGAGGCTTACTAGTGAACATGTAAGCCACAAAACGCCCAATAGTTCACTAGTAAGATCATTTTGACGCTTACTAGTGAACATGTAAGCCACAAAACGCTCACTAGTTTACTAGTAAGGTCATTTTGACGCTTACTAGTGAACATGTAAGCCACAAAACGCTCACTAGTTCACTAGTAAGGTCATTTTGACGCTTACTAGTGAACATGTAAGCCGCAAAACGCCCACTAGTTCACTAATAAGATTATTTTGACGCTTACTACTGAACATTTAAGGCCATAAATGTGCCCACTAGCTCACTGGTAAGATGATTTTGACGCTTACTAGTGAACATGTAAGGCCATAAATGTGCCCACTTGTAGTGCTAGTGACATTACACTGTACTTGCATTAAATGCAAATAAGGATGATTACGAAAACATGTAACGGTATCCTATTGGCTGTACGTTTCAAAATAGTGTCATCCCACCAGTCAGGGCTCATGATTTTGGAAATTCTGTGCCCACTTAGTTTTTTAAAACAACAATGGCGGACAGTGTCCTGAGACGTATTCGGCGAAGGTGCAGGGCAATAGAGAGTGCCTGTCATCAAGGGTCTGCCGGTGAAAGTGAAGCACGCGCGATAAACATTTCAATTGCTAATTTAAGAAGAGTTAGTGACCAGTTTAGCGCTGATACTATTCAAAGTTTGATTCAAAGTCCAATAGATCTCCGATCTGTCATCATTGCGGGACCCACTCCTAATGGTGGACGTGTTTGTTCCCATTTGGCACATCGTTTGCACACAGGTAAAATGGCTACCATTTTTTGTCATTGGTTTTTCGTATGTATTTTTATTCGAACTACACACGGGTTTTACTGACGACTTGCTGTGACTTACCTTCTATCACCCTGTCAAACGTCGTTTTATACCAGTGGTTTTCCTGCAAATCAGTAGACTATTAAGTAACGCGATGGCTGTACACTTTTAAGCAATAACTAGTGATCTTTTAGTTATTCAATTATAAGTTTGAATTATTTTTTTCTTGAGTAAAATGGTTAGAGAAAATAGCTGCTCGTGGTTTTGAAGCTGCATATACTTTTATGTACATCTGTGTCTATATGCCTGTACTGTATACAGTATATAAAAAACACGTAGTGATTCGTTTGCTTGAATTCCTTAATCCTTTTATTTCCATACTTTAGGTAGACGAGGAAGACCAGCACTTGACATTACAAGTGATCAAATTGAACTGCTCCCCACTCAGGGCTTTACAGTGAGAGCCATCACTGAGATGTTGTGTTGTTCCTCTTCATACCTGCATAAAAAAATGAAGTTTTTTCAGATTTCAGCCAGAAATAGATTTACTCCCATTCATGATGTTGACCTGGAAGAGCATGTCAGAAGATTGCACAGCCAATTTCCCAGATCAGGCTCGGAAGCAAGTGTTCTGCTACATACTCTTGTCCCTTCATGTATATACCATTATATTCATTGTGAAAGTGTACTTTCTTTATTGTGTTGTTTTATGAACCTGTTGCAGATGATGAGGGCATACCTGCGTGCTGATGGTATTGTAGTACAAAGAAAAAGAGTTCGAGAAATCCTCAACCGTATTGAGCCAGCTGCTGCAGCCCAGAGATGGAGCCAGACTGTGGCTAGAAGAACATACTATGTGCCATTCCCCAATAGTTTATGGCACATAGATGGGCATATGCGTCTCATTCGGTAATAAGGGATCATCTTATATTTGTACTCGTGGGAGCATTAGAAAGCCATATTGTATGGACAGCACAGATTAAATTGAATTTTATCATTTGTATATCCAAGTTACACAAACTCCAAATTGCCTCCATGTAGTCTTAAGTGCACAGCAATACCTTCTCTACCGAGATGATATTTCAAACAAGATATGAAACTTGATTGTTTTCTTGTATTTAATCATTATTCTTTTCATGTTTGTTTTACAGGTGGGTGTTTGTGACACATGCCGGCATTGATGGGAATTCCAGGCTCATAACGTACCTTCAACTGGAGCACAGACAACACAGCTTTGACAGTGTTGAAATATTTTGTCCAAGCCACCTGCCTGTATGGGTTACCCTCCAGAGTAAGATCCGACCATGGTGGTGAAAACACTGGTTGCTCTTTTAATGAA
Source organism: Hippocampus zosterae (assembly GCF_025434085.1). Lineage (NCBI taxonomy): Eukaryota > Metazoa > Chordata > Actinopteri > Syngnathiformes > Syngnathidae > Hippocampus > Hippocampus zosterae. Next base: position 9,419,546 of record NC_067453.1, read on the forward strand.
CCTACTGCAGGGACAAGACACCAAAATTTTTTCTAGCTCCAGCCAACACCCCCTCACAATTTACTCACACCTCCCATGGCCTGATTATCCACCAACAGGGGCCCTTTTTGGATTATCATTTTGGCATAGGAACTTTCCTTTCCTATCCTAACCGAGTGAGATGAGCCGGTAGCACCTGGAGCAAAGATCGTCTAAATTTTAATAATGCTTAGGAAAGGTTCTGACCATCCTTTACGAAAGGAAAGGAGATATATTATGCAGCAGGAATATTTAAAGGGGAAGTCTTTTTTTATGTTGTTGTTGTTGTTGTTGTCGACCCCACCCGTGCCCCGACATTGGGGGACCGGGCCCTCACTCCGTCTCCCGGATCCCCAGACCCCCCTCCGCCGCCCAGCGGGCGAGCAGGGCCGCCACTCCGCTTGGGTTTCGCCAGAGGTCCTCCGGAGTCAGTGTGGTGGGTATGTTTGTGCAGGTGAACAGGTGTTGTGTGTCGTGCACTTGCGTGCCGCATAGCGCACAGAGTGGTGTTGGGTGTGTGTCCGGTGTAATGTTGTGTAGGTAGGAGTGGAGGGCTGGTGATTTGTTGGTTCGGAGTTGTGCTAGGAGTTGTCTGGTTCTGTGTGGTAGGTCTTGCTCTGATGGGTCTATTTCTGGTGCTGGTGCATGTATTACTTTGTTGTGTTGTCTGGTGTCCAAGTGTGTTTGTACAAAGTGGGTGTGTATGTCTTTCATGTTCTGTTTTATGGTGTCGTTGTTGGTGTCCTGTGGTGCTGTGTCTTTGTTGTGTGTGTAGTTGTTGTTGTGGAAGATTGTTTGTTTCTTTTGTCTGGGTGGTGGTGGTTGTTGAGTGAGTGGGTGTAGTGGGTGGGTTGGGTGTTGGGCTTTTTGTCTGATTTGCGATGCGTGTAGTTTTAGATGGGTGTTCAGTGGGAGAGTTTTTGTTTCCTCATGCAACTGTTGTATGTTTGTGTCTTGTGTGCATCCTGTTGCTATTCTGAGTGCTGTGTTCTGTGTGGTCTGGAGTTTTGTTTTGTTTGTGTCCGATAGTGTTGGTGACCATATAGTGTTTGCGTATTCGAGGCGTGTGAGTGTGGTTGCTTTGTATGTGGTGAGTATAGTTTCTTTGGATTTTCCCCAGTGAGTGGTTGTTAAGGCTTTAAGTATTTTGTTTGATTGCTTGGCGCGGGTTAGAGTGTGTTGTGTGTGTTTTGAGAAGGTGAGTTTGGGGTCCCATGTTAATCCCAGTATTTTGGGTTCGCGGACTGTGGGTAGGGTGGTGTTATCTATTTGTAAAGTGAGTCTGTTGCTGTATTCTGCCGGATCCGGTGTGAACAGAGTGGTGGTGGTTTTGTCTGCGTTGAGTGTGAGTTGGTTCTGTTTTGTCCAGTTGTATATGTCGTGGAGATATTTTTGTACTTGTTGTTGTGCCTGTTGTGGTTTGACATGTGTGGATAGAATGGTGATGTCGTCTGCATATGTAACTGTGTGTACATTTGGAGGTGGTTGTGGTAAGTCTGCCATGTATATGTTGAATAGTGTTGGTGAAAGTACTCCCCCCTGTGGTACCCCCGTTTTCGTGTTTCTGTGTTCTGATGTTTCCCCCCGGTATTGAGTGTATTGTCTGCGTCCCCTTATGTAGTTGAAGATGTATTTGATGATGATGTTTGGGGTGTTAGTGTTGTTGAGTTTGTTTGTGAGTGTGTGTAGGTTTACCGTGTCAAAGGCTTTGGACATGTCTAGGGCTATGGCAACTGTTCGTTGTGGTGGTTTTTGTTGATTGAAACCTGTGGCTATGATGTTGTGTATGTGGTGTAGTGCTGTGGTTGTGGAGTGTTGTTTTCGGAAGCCGTGTTGGTGAGAGGGTAGTTGAGTGTTGTTGGTAATGAAGGGTAGTATTACCTTTTCCATTGTTTTGGCTATTGGGCTGAGTAGTGCTATTGGTCTGTAGGATGGGCCGAGTGCGTGGTTTTTGTTGGGTTTTGGTATTGGGATTATTTTTGCAGTCTTCCATATTGCGGGGATGGTGTTGGTGTTGAGCGATGTGTTGTAAGTGTGTGTGAGTAGTGTTATTGCTTTGGGGCCTAGGTGTTTCAGATGTCTGATGTTTATGTTGTCTGGGCCTGTGGAGTTGTTGTTTTTGGAGCGTTGTAGTGCTTGTTTGACTTGTTGTTCTGTGATGGTTATGGGCGTGGTGTTGAGTTTTCGTATTTTGCGTTGTAGTTGTCTGTATGTTCTGTTGGTTTTGTGTTGTATTATGTTGGTGAATTGTTTGTTGAATGCTCGTGCTTTCTGTTTGTTGGACATTGCCGTGTGTTGTCCGAACTGTATTGTGGTGTTTTCTGGTGCTTTTTGTTCTTTGTTAGATAGTCTTGTTACTGTGTTCCAGAGTATGTATTGTTTGTGTCTGTGGTTCCATGCATCCGTTAAGTGTTCTTTCCATAGCTCTTGTTTGTGTTTTTGGATTTGTGTGTCTATTTCTTTGTTTAGGTCTGTGATGCGTGGGTCTTGGTGGTTTTGTTGTCTGATGTCGTTTCTTTGGCTGATGAGTGTTCTGATGTGTTGTGGTAGGAGAAGTGATTTGCTTTTTATTTTTCCGTGGGGTATGTGGTGTTTGTCTGCTGTAAGTATGAGGTTTGTGAGCATGGTGTTGGCTGTGTGGATGTTGTCAGGTATGGTTATGTTCTCCAGTGCTGATTCTATTTCAGAGGTGTATCCTTCCCAGTCTGCTTTCCTGTAATTTGTGTAAGTTTGAAGGTGTTGTTGTAGGCGGAAAGGAGCACGCGTGCTGTGTGTGATTTTGATAGGAAGGTGGTCTGAACTGAGTGCGTGTATTGTGGTCCATGTTGTTCTGTTTGTGATGCTGTTGCTGGCTGTTGTGATGTCCGGTGATGTTGGTTGTTGGTTGATGTTTGTAGGTTTTCTGGTAGGTGTGTTTGCGTTTAGAGTGATTTGTTGGGAGTTCTGTAGTATGTCTGCAATGAGGGTGCCTCTGTGGTCGTCGTAGGGAGAGTGCCATTGTGTTGAGTGAGCGTTGATGTCTGCGGTTAGAAAGGTGTTGTTCAGCGAGTTTATGTATTGGAAGGTGTTGGTGATGTCTGTGTCTTCTGTGGCGTGGTCTGGTCGGGTGGTATCTCTGGGGGGTATATACATGTTGCATATGTGTAGTCTTTTGTGGTTGGTTATGTGAATCTTTACGGTTTGAATTTCTGTAGTGTTGGTGTTAATGTTGTTGGGGATGTTCATGGGAGTGAATGTGACTGATTTGTGAATGTATGTGAGCAGTCCTCCTCCTCCCTTGTGTTCTCTGTCTTTCCTAATGCTGGTGTAGTTGGTGAGACGAGGTGTGTTGTGTTGTTTTTCTAGTTTGGTTTCTTGTATGGTGATGATGTCTGCGTGCTGTTGTGAGGCGACTTCTTCTAGTTCTGTTTTCTTGTTTTGGATGCCGTTGATGTTTATTTGTAGTATGGTCAGTGTGTGTTTGTTGTTTTTGTTGGTGGGTGTTGTTCTTTGTGGGTTGTTCGGGGGTTGTGGTGTTGGGGTGTTTGTTGTTTGCGTGTGTGTTCTGCATGTCCACGTGTTTGTGTATTGGCGGGTGGTGATGCCGGAGCAATGTCTGTGTATCCAGTGTGGGTGTGTTGAGTTGCATCTGAGTGAGGTTTGTCTGCGTGTGATGATTCTATTGCAGCTATTGCAGGTCCAGGTTTGGGGGGGTGGTCTTGTGTTTGTTGTATCTCTGTTGGAGTTGTCTGTCCGTGTTGCGTTTGAGGGTAGTGTTGGTGAGGCGAGTGTGTTGTTTTGGTCTGTTCGTGCTCTGCTGCCTGTTGGTGTCCTACGAGGTGTTGTTGTTCGTGGTGGTGTTTTGGGATGTAGTCTGCATTTCCATGTTATGTTGTATTGTCTAGTGTTTATGTTTGTGCAATGTTTGTGTACCCAGTGTGGTGTGTGGTGGTTGCATCTGAAGGATGTCTGTCTTCTTGTAATCTGTTGTGTGCAAATGTCGCATGTCCAGGTAGTTTGTTGTGTGTGTGTTTGTTGCGTGCGTGAGAGTGTCTGTGTGGGCCCCGGATTTGTCTCTATGTCCCCCGCCTGGAGCAAAAGGTCCGCCCGCCACCCTGCCAGGTTCAGGGGGCGGTTAGCCGAAAAAAAAAAAAAACGGCCGTAAGGGCACCCCGTTCGGGGTGCAGGGATTGGTTCCTTGATTTGTCCCCCCGTTCGGGGGGAACCCTCCAACTGCGAGTAAGCCAAGGAGTTTGGAGGTACAGCAGGTTGACAGCAGTGTGATCGAGCAGATTAGATAGAGTAGAATTTGAATGGGGCTTCACTGATTTATTTCATACAATTCATATCTAAAACACGGTTGAAAAATATTTGATTGTTAAAATATTTAAATACAAGAACTATATCAAGAAATTAACAAAACATAGTTTTTTTAGTTAGGAGAAAAGTCTAAAAACATATCACAAATGACAAACGTGCCTCTCCTCCTCCTGTTCTTCAATGAAGCTGATCACCCTCCAGCTCCCGTTAGAAACATCGTGCTGCTGAAGGTGTGCCGGCAGAATGGTTGTGATACAGGAGGTGCTGTGGACTCTCCCAGAAACGAGGACCTAGTTTAGTTGTAGATCCAGTAAAACATAGTGCAAATGTGACATTATTTATAATGCACAGTTACAGTCTTGTGAATATTAAAAAATGTACTTCATGTAATGCAGGAAGCGAATATTTCAAACGAACTAAGGCAGCAAACAGTAAGAGCAAAATCGTGTTCCAAACATTAACTCTTTTTTTAAATGTCAATTAGCTTGTGAGTAATAAGACAAAATGTGACTGCCAGACAGAGAACTGTCAGAGCAAACGGCAGATTTTAGAAAGTCCTGCCGAAATAAATCTGCACCCGACTGCGACTGTCAGCGTTGAACTGCCGCCATTGCTGTCAAAGTCAGACACATCTCCAAAATTGTTGGAGCAAATTTTTAAGCAGGCTTCATCTTGATAAATTGACCACGTATTTGACATTTACACCATAACGTTACCGCCTAAAATAATCGTAAAACAAAATTTTGTGTAACAACAAGAGTAATATGTACCCCAAAAGCTTTCAAAGCGTCTGAAAGTTTTCTCCTCCGTTTTTGTTGGGGCTTGGCTCGAAATGCATCATGATTGGCCGCCCGAAGTCCACGTGTCTGTCGGACGTGCTCTCATTGGTCTACAATACCATCACGGATGAATAAATACTCAAAGGGCTTGCCAGGCAAGCCCTTTGAACCCTTTAAATACTCAATGGGCTTGCCTGGCAAGCCCTTTGAGTATTTATTCCATATTGCCCACTAGTTCACTAGTAAGGTCATTTTGACGCTTACTAGTGAACATGTAAGGCCATAAATGTGCCCACTAGTTCACTAGTAAGATCATTTTGAGGCTTACTAGTTGACATGTAAGCCACAAAACGCCCGCTAGTTCACTAGTAAGATAATTTTGAGGCTTCTAGTGAACATGTAAGCCACAGAACGCCCACTAGTTCACTAGTAAGATCATTTTGACGCTTACTAGTGAACATGTAAGCCACAAAACGCTCACTAGTTCACTAGTAAGGTCATTTTGACGCTTACTAGTGAACATGTAAGCCACAAAACGCTCACTGGTTCACTAGTAAGGTAATTTTGACGCTTACTAGTGAACATGTAAGCCACAAAACGCCCACTAGTTCCCTAGTAAGATCATTTTGACGCTTATTTATGAACATGTCAGCCACAAAACGCTCACTCGTTCACTAGTAAGATCATTTTGACGCTTACTAGTGAACATGTAAGCCACAAAACGCCCACTAGTTCACTAGTAAGGTCATTTTGACGCTTACTAGTGAACATGTAAGGCCATAAATGTGCCCACTAGTTCACTAGTAAGTTCATTTTGAGGCTTACTAGTTGACATGTAAGCCACACATCGCCTACTAGTTCACTAGTAAGATCATTTTGAGGCTTACTAGTGAACATGTAAGCCACAAAACGCCCAATAGTTCACTAGTAAGATCATTTTGACGCTTACTAGTGAACATGTAAGCCACAAAACGCTCACTAGTTTACTAGTAAGGTCATTTTGACGCTTACTAGTGAACATGTAAGCCACAAAACGCTCACTAGTTCACTAGTAAGGTCATTTTGACGCTTACTAGTGAACATGTAAGCCGCAAAACGCCCACTAGTTCACTAATAAGATTATTTTGACGCTTACTACTGAACATTTAAGGCCATAAATGTGCCCACTAGTTCACTGGTAAGATGATTTTGACGCTTACTAGTGAACATGTAAGGCCATAAATGTGCCCACTTGTAGTGCTAGTGACATTACACTGTACTTGCATTAAATGCAAATAAGGATGATTACGAAAACATGTAACGGTATCCTATTGGCTGTACGTTTCAAAATAGTGTCATCCCACCAGTCAGGGCTCATGATTTTGGAAATTCTGTGCCCACTTAGTTTTTTAAAACAACAATGGCGGACAGTGTCCTGAGACGTATTCGGCGAAGGTGCAGGGCAATAGAGAGTGCCTGTCATCAAGGGTCTGCCGGTGAAAGTGAAGCACGCGCGATAAACATTTCAATTGCTAATTTAAGAAGAGTTAGTGACCAGTTTAGCGCTGATACTATTCAAAGTTTGATTCAAAGTCCAATAGATCTCCGATCTGTCATCATTGCGGGACCCACTCCTAATGGTGGACGTGTTTGTTCCCATGTGGCACATCGTTTGCACACAGGTAAAATGGCTACCATTTTTTGTCATTGGTTTTTCGTATGTATTTTTATTCGAACTACACACGGGTTTTACTGACGACTTGCTGTGACTTACCTTCTATCACCCTGTCAAACGTCGTTTTATACCAGTGGTTTTCCTGCAAATCAGTAGACTATTAAGTAACGCGATGGCTGTACACTTTTAAGCAATAACTAGTGATCTTTTAGTTATTCAATTATAAGTTTGAATTATTTTTTTCTTGAGTAAAATGGTTAGAGAAAATAGCTGCTCGTGGTTTTGAAGCTGCATATACTTTTATGTACATCTGTGTCTATATGCCTGTACTGTATACAGTATATAAAAAACACGTAGTGATTCGTTTGCTTGAATTCCTTAATCCTTTTATTTCCATACTTTAGGTAGACGAGGAAGACCAGCACTTGACATTACAAGTGTTCAAATTGAACTGCTCCCCACTCAGGGCTTTACAGTGAGAGCCATCACTGAGATGTTGTGTTGTTCCTCTTCATACCTGCATAAAAAAAATGAAGTTTTTTCAGATTTCAGCCAGAAATAGATTTACTCCCATTCATGATGTTGACCTGGAAGAGCATGTCAGAAGATTGCACAGCCAATTTCCCAGATCAGGCTCTGAAGCAAGTGTTCTGCTACATACTCTTGTCCCTTCATGTATATATCATTATATTCATTGTGAAAGTGTACTTTCTTTATTGTGTTGTTTTATGAACCTGTTGCAGATGATGAGGGCATACCTGCGTGCTGATGGTATTGTAGTACAAAGAAAAAGAGTTCGAGATATCCTCAACCGTATTGAGCCAGCTGCTGCAGCCCAGAGATGGAGCCAGACTGTGGCTAGAAGAACATACTATGTGCCATTCCCCAATAGTTTATGGCACATAGATGGGCATATGTGTCTCATTCGGTAATAAGGGATCATCTTATATTTGTACTCGTGGGAGCATTAGAAAGCCATATTGTATGGACAGCACAGATTAAATTGAATTTTATCATTTGTATATCCAAGTTACACAAACTCCAAATTGCCTCCATGTAGTCTTAAGTGCACAGCAATACCTTCTCTACCGAGATGATATTTCAAACAAGATATGAAACTTGATTGTTTTCTTGTATTTAATCATTATTCTTTTCATGTTTGTTTTACAGGTGGGTGTTTGTGACACATGCCGGCATTGATGGGAATTCCAGGCTAATAACGTACCTTCAACTGGAGCACAGACAACACAGCTTTGACAGTGTTGAAATATTTTGTCCAAGCCACCTGCCTGTATGGGTTACCCTCCAGAGTAAGATCCGACCATGGTGGTGAAAACACTGGTTGCTCTTTTAATGAACCTACTGCAGGGACAAGACACCAAAATTATTTCTAGCTCCAGCCAACACCCCCTCACAATTTACTCACACCTCCCATGGCCTGATTATCCACCAACAGGGGCCCTTTTTGGATTATCATTTTGGCATAGGAACTTTCCTTTCCTATCCTAACCGAGTGAGATGAGCCGGTAGCACCTGGAGCAAAGATCGTCTAAATTTTAATAATGCTTAGGAAAGGTTCTGACCATCCTTTACGAAAGGAAAGGAGATATATTATGCAGCAGGAATATTTAAAGGGGAAGTCTTTTTTTATGTTGTTGTTGTTGTCGACCCCACCCGTGCCCCGACATTGGGGGACCGGGCCCTCACTCCGTCTCCCGGATCCCCAGACCCCCCTCCGCCGCCCAGCGGGCGAGCAGGGCCGCCACTCCGCTTGGGTTTCGCCAGAGGTCCTCCGGAGTCAGTGTGGTGGGTATGTTTGTGCAGGTGAACAGGTGTTGTGTGTCGTGCACTTGCGTGCCGCATAGCGCACAGAGTGGTGTTGGGTGTGTGTCCGGTGTAATGTTGTGTAGGTAGGAGTGGAGGGCTGGTGATTTGTTGGTTCGGAGTTGTGCTAGGAGTTGTCTGGTTCTGTGTGGTAGGTCTTGCTCTGATGGGTCTATTTCTGGTGCTGGTGCATGTATTACTTTGTTGTGTTGTCTGGTGTCCAAGTGTGTTTGTACAAAGTGGGTGTGTATGTCTTTCATGTTCTGTTTTATGGTGTCGTTGTTGGTGTCCTGTGGTGCTGTGTCTTTGTTGTGTGTGTAGTTGTTGTTGTGGAAGATTGTTTGTTTCTTTTGTCTGGGTGGTGGTGGTTGTTGAGTGAGTGGGTGTAGTGGGTGGGTTGGGTGTTGGGCTTTTTGTCTGATTTGCGATGCGTGTAGTTTTAGATGGGTGTTCAGTGGGAGAGTTTTTGTTTCCTCATGCAACTGTTGTATGTTTGTGTCTTGTGTGCATCCTGTTGCTATTCTGAGTGCTGTGTTCTGTGTGGTCTGGAGTTTTGTTTTGTTTGTCCGATAGTGTTGGTGACCATATAGTGTTTGCGTATTCGAGGCGTGTGAGTGTGGTTGCTTTGTATATGGTGAGTATAGTTTCTTTGGATTTTCCCCAGTGAGTAGTTGTTAAGGCTTTAAGTATTTTGTTTGATTGCTTGGCGCGGGTTAGAGTGTGTTGTGTGTGTTTTGAGAAGGTGAGTTTGGGGTCCCATGTTAATCCCAGTATTTTGGGTTCGCGGACTGTGGGTAGGGTGGTGTTATCTATTTGTAAAGTGAGTCTGTTGCTGTATTCTGCCGGATCCGGTGTGAACAGAGTGGTGGTGGTTTTGTCTGCGTTGAGTGTGAGTTGGTTCTGTTTTGTCCAGTTGTATATGTCGTGGAGATATTTTTGTACTTGTTGTTGTGCCTGTTGTGGTTTGACATGTGTGGATAGAATGGTGATGTCGTCTGCTTATGTAACTGTGTGTACATTTGGAGGTGGTTGTGGTAAGTCTGCCATGTATATGTTGAATAGTGTTGGTGAAAGTACTCCCCCCTGTGGTACCCCCGTTTTCGTGTTTCTATGTTCTGATGTTTCCCCCCGGTATTGAGTGTATTGTCTGCGTCCCCTTATGTAGTTGAAGATGTATTTGATGATGATGTTTGGGGTGTTAGTGTTGTTGAGTTTGTTTGTGAGTGTGTGTAGGTTTACCGTGTCAAAGGCTTTGGACATGTCTAGGGCTATGGCAACTGTTCGTTGTGGTGGTTTTTGTTGATTGAAACCTGTGGCTATGATGTTGTGTATGTGGTGTAGTGCTTTGGTTGTGGAGTGTTGTTTTCGGAAGCCGTGTTGGTGAGAGGGTAGTTGAGTGTTGTTGGTAATGAAGGGTAGTATTACCTTTTCCATTGTTTTGGCTATTGGGCTGAGTAGTGCTATTGGTCTGTAAGATGGGCCGAGTGCGTGGTTTTTGTTGGGTTTTGGTATTGGGATTATTTTTGCAGTCTTCCATATTGCGGGGATGGTGTTGGTGTTGAGCGATGTGTTGTAAGTGTGTGTGAGTAGTGTTATTGCTTTGGGGCCTAGGTGTTTCAGATGTCTGATGTTTATGTTGTCTGGGCCTGTGGAGTTGTTGCTTTTGGAGCGTTGTAGTGCTTGTTTGACTTGTTGTTCTGTGATGGTTATGGGCGTGGTGTTGAGTTTTCGTATTTTGCGTTGTAGTTGTCTGTATGTTCTGTTGGTTTTGTGTTGTATTATGTTGGTGAATTGTTTGTTGAATGCTCGTGCTTTCTGTTTGTTGGATATTGCCGTGTGTTGTCCGAACTGTATTATGGTGTTTTCTGGTGCTTTTTGTTCTTTGTTAGATAGTCTTGTTACTGTGTTCCAGAGTATGTATTGTTTGTGTCTGTGGTTCCATGCATCCGTTAAGTGTTCTTTCCATAGCTCTTGTTTGTGTTTTTGGATTTGTGTGTCTATTTCTTTGTTTAGGTCTGTGATGCGTGGGTCTTGGTGGTTTCGTTGTCTGATGTCGTTTCTTTGGCTGATGAGTGTTCTGATGTGTTGTGGTAGGAGAAGTGATTTGCTTTTTATTTTTCCGTGGGGTATGTGGTGTTTGTCTGCTGTAAGTATGAGGTTTGTGAGCATGGTGTTGGCTGTGTGGATGTTGTCAGGTATGGTTAAGTTCTCCAGTGCTGATTCTATTTCAGAGGTGTATCCTTCCCAGTCTGCTTTCCTGTAATTTGTGTAAGTTTGAAGGTGTTGTTGTAGGCGGAAAGGAGCACGCGTGTTGTGTGTGATTTTGATAGGAAGGTGGTCTGAACTGAGTGCGTGTATTGTGGTCCATGTTGTTCTGTTTGTGATGCTGTTGCTGGCTGTTGTGATGTCCGGTGATGTTGGTTGTTGGTTGATGTTTGTAGGTTTTCTGGTAGGTGTGTTTGCGTTTAGAGTGATTTGTTGGGAGTTCTGTAGTATGTCTGCAATGAGGGTGCCTCTGTGGTCGTCGTAGGGAGAGTGCCACTGTGTTGAGTGAGCTTTGATGTCTGCGGTTAGAATGGTGTTGTTCAGCGAGTTTATGTATTGGAAGGTGTTGGTGATGTCTGTGTCTTCTGTGGCGTGGTCTGGTCGGGTGGTATCTCTGGGGGGTATATACATGTTGCATATGTGTAGTCTTTTGTGGTTGGTTATGTGAATCTTTACGGTTTGAATTTCTGTAGTGTTGGTGTTAATGTTGTTGGGGATGTTCATGGGAGTGAATGTGACTGATTTGTGAATGTATGTGAGCAGTCCTCCTCCTCCCTTGTGTTCTCTGTCTTTCCTAATGCTGGTGTAGTTGGTGAGACGAGGTGTGTTGTGTTGTTTTTCTAGTTTGGTTTCTTGTATGGTGATGATGTCTGCGTGCTGTTGTGAGGCGAGTTCTTCTAGTTCTGTTTTCTTGTTTTGGATGCCGTTGATGTTTATTTGTAGTATGGTCAGTGTGTGTTTGTTGTTTTTGTTGGTGGGTGTTGTTCTTTGTGGGTTGTTCGGGGGTTGTGGTGTTGGGGTGTTTGTTGTTTGCGTGTGTGTTCTGCATGTCCACGTGTTTGTGTATTGGCGGGTGGTGATGCCGGAGCAATGTCTGTGTATCCAGTGTGGGTGTGTTGAGTTGCATCTGAGTGAGGTTTGTCTGCGTGTGATGATTCTATTGCAGCTATTGCAGGTCCAGGTTTGGGGGGGTGGTCTTGTGTTTGTTGTATCTCTGTTGGAGTTGTCTGTCCGTGTTGCGTTTGAGGGTAGTGTTGGTGAGGCGAGTGTGTTGTTTTGGTCTGTTTGTGCTCTGCTGCCTGTTGGTGTCCTACGAGGTGTTGTTGTTCGTGGTGGTGTTTTGGGATGTAGTCTGCATTTCCATGTTATGTTGTATTGTCTAGTGTTTATGTTTGTGCAATGTTTGTGTACCCAGTGTGGTGTGTGGTGGTTGCATCTGAAGGATGTCTGTCTTCTTGTAATCTGTTGTGTGCAAATGTCGCATGTCCAGGTAGTTTGTTGTGTGTGTGTTTGTTGCGTGCGTGAGAGTGTCTGTGTGGGCCCCGGATTTGTCTCTATGTCCCCCGCCTGGAGCAAAAGGTCCGCCCGCCACCCTGCCAGGTTCAGGGGGCGGTTAGCCGAAAAAAAAAAAAAAAAAACGGCCGTAAGGGCACCCCGTTCGGGGTGCAGGGATTGGTTCCTTGATTTGTCCCCCCGTTCGGGGGGAACCCTCCAACTGCGAGTAAGCCAAGGAGTTTGGAGGTACAGCAGGTTGACAGCAGTGTGATCGAGCAGATTAGATAGAGTAGAATTTGAATGGGGCTTCACTGATTTATTTCATACAATTCATATCTAAAACACAGTTGAAAAATATTTGATTGTTAAAATATTTAAATACAAGAACTATATCAAGAAATTAACAAAACATAGTTTTTTTAGTTAGGAGAAAAGTCTAAAAACATATCACAAATGACAAACGTTGTGCCTCTCCTCCTCCTGTTCTTCAATGAAGCTGATCACCCTCCAGCTCCCGTTAGAAACATCGTGCTGCTGAAGGTGTGCCGGCAGAATGGTTGTGATACAGGAGGTGCTGTGGACTCTCCCAGAAACGAGGACCTAGTTTAGTTGTAGATCCAGTAAAACATAGTGCAAATGTGACATTATTTATAATGCACAGTTACAGTCTTGTGAATATTAAAAAATGTACTTCATGTAATGCAGGAAGCGAATATTTCAAACGAACTAAGGCAGCAAACAGTAAGAGCAAAATCGTGTTCCAAACATTAACTCTTTTTTTAAATGTCAATTAGCTTGTGAGTAATAAGACAAAATGTGACTGCCAGACAGAGAACTGTCAGAGCAAACGGCAGATTTTAGAAAGTCCTGCCGAAATAAATCTGCACCCGACTGCGACTGTCAGCGTTGAACTGCCGCCATTGCTGTCAAAGTCAGACACATCTCCAAAATTGTTGGAGCAAATTTTTAAGCAGGCTTCATCTTGATAAATTGACCACGTATTTGACATTTACACCATAACGTTACCGCCTAAAATAATCGTAAAACAAAATTTTGTGTAACAACAAGAGTAATATGTACCCCAAAAGCTTTCAAAGCGTCTGAAAGTTTTCTCCTCCGTTTTTGTTGGGGCTTGGCTCGAAATGCATCATGATTGGCCGCCCGAAGTCCACGTGTCTGTCGGACGTGCTCTCATTGGTCTACAATACCATCACGGATGAATAAATACTCAAAGGGCTTGCCAGGCAAGCCCTTTGAACCCTTTAAATACTCAATGGGCTTGCCTGGCAAGCCCTTTGAGTATTTATTCCATATTGCCCACTAGTTCACTAGTAAGGTCATTTTGACGCTTACTAGTGAACATGTAAGGCCATAAATGTGCCCACTAGTTCACTAGTAAGATCATTTTGAGGCTTACTAGTTGACATGTAAGCCACAAAACGCCCGCTAGTTCACTAGTAAGATAATTTTGAGGCTTCTAGTGAACATGTAAGCCACAGAACGCCCACTAGTTCACTAGTAAGATCATTTTGACGCTTACTAGTGAACATGTAAGCCACAAAACGCTCACTAGTTCACTAGTAAGGTCATTTTGACGCTTACTAGTGAACATGTAAGCCACAAAACGCTCACTGGTTCACTAGTAAGGTAATTTTGACGCTTACTAGTGAACATGTAAGCCACAAAACGCCCACTAGTTCCCTAGTAAGATCATTTTGACGCTTATTTATGAACATGTCAGCCACAAAACGCTCACTCGTTCACTAGTAAGATCATTTTGACGCTTACTAGTGAACATGTAAGCCACAAAACGCCCACTAGTTCACTAGTAAGGTCATTTTGACGCTTACTAGTGAACATGTAAGCCACAAAACGCCCACTAGTTCACTAGTAAGATCATTTTGACGCTTACTAGTGAACATGTAAGGCCATAAATGTGCCCACTAGTTCACTAGTAAGTTCATTTTGAGGCTTACTAGTTGACATGTAAGCCACACATCGCCGACTAGTTCACTAGTAAGATCATTTTGAGGCTTACTAGTGAACATGTAAGCCACAAAACGCCCAATAGTTCACTAGTAAGATCATTTTGACGCTTACTAGTGAACATGTAAGCCACAAAACGCTCACTAGTTTACTAGTAAGGTCATTTTGACGCTTACTAGTGAACATGTAAGCCACAAAACGCTCACTAGTTCACTAGTAAGGTCATTTTGACGCTTACTAGTGAACATGTAAGCCGCAAAACGCCCACTAGTTCACTAATAAGATTATTGTGACGCTTACTACTGAACATTTAAGGCCATAAATGTGCCCACTAGTTCACTGGTAAGATGATTTTGACGCTTACTAGTGAACATGTAAGGCCATAAATGTGCCCACTTGTAGTGCTAGTGACATTACACTGTACTTGCATTAAATGCAAATAAGGATGATTACGAAAACATGTAACGGTATCCTATTGGCTGTACGTTTCAAAATAGTGTCATCCCACCAGTCAGGGCTCATGATTTTGGAAATTCTGTGCCCTCTTAGTTTTTTAAAACAACAATGGCGGACAGTGTCCTGAGACGTATTCGGCGAAGGTGCAGGGCAATAGAGAGTGCCTGTCATCAAGGGTCTGCCGGTGAAAGTGAAGCACGCGCGATAAACATTTCAATTGCTAATTTAAGAAGAGTTAGTGACCAGTTTAGTGCTGATACTATTCAAAGTTTGATTCAAAGTCCAATAGATCTCCGATCTGTCATCATTGCGGGACCCACTCCTAATGGTGGACGTGTTTGTTCCCATGTGGCACATCGTTTGCACACAGGTAAAATGGCTACCATTTTTTGTCATTGGTTTTTCGTATGTATTTTTATTCGAACTACACACGGGTTTTACTGACGACTTGCTGTGACTTACCTTCTATCACCCTGTCAAACGTCGTTTTATACCAGTGGTTTTCCTGCAAATCAGTAGACTATTAAGTAACGCGATGGCTGTACACTTTTAAGCAATAACTAGTGATCTTTTAGTTATTCAATTATAAGTTTGAATTATTTTTTTCTTGAGTAAAATGGTTAGAGAAAATAGCTGCTCGTGGTTTTGAAGCTGCATATACTTTTATGTACATCTGTGTCTATATGCCTGTACTGTATACAGTATATAAAAAACACGTAGTGATTCGTTTGCTTGAATTCCTTAATCCTTTTATTTCCATACTTTAGGTAGACGAGGAAGACCAGCACTTGACATTACAAGTGATCAAATTGAACTGCTCCCCACTCAGGGCTTTACAGTGAGAGCCATCACTGAGATGTTGTGTTGTTCCTCTTCATACCTGCATAAAAAAATGAAGTTTTTTCAGATTTCAGCCAGAAATAGATTTACTCCCATTCATGATGTTGACCTGGAAGAGCATGTCAGAAGATTGCACAGCCAATTTCCCAGATCAGGCTCGGAAGCAAGTGTTCTGCTACATACTCTTGTCCCTTCATGTATATACCATTATATTCATTGTGAAAGTGTACTTTCTTTATTGTGTTGTTTTATGAACCTGTTGCAGATGATGAGGGCATACCTGCGTGCTGATGGTATTGTAGTACAAAGAAAAAGAGTTCGAGAAATCCTCAACCGTATTGAGCCAGCTGCTGCAGCCCAGAGATGGAGCCAGACTGTGGCTAGAAGAACATACTATGTGCCATTCCCCAATAGTTTATGGCACATAGATGGGCATATGCGTCTCATTCGGTAATAAGGGATCATCTTATATTTGTACTCGTGGGAGCATTAGAAAGCCATATTGTATGGACAGCACAGATTAAATTGAATTTTATCATTTGTATATCCAAGTTACACAAACTCCAAATTGCCTCCATGTAGTCTTAAGTGCACAGCAATACCTTCTCTACCGAGATGATATTTCAAACAAGATATGAAACTTGATTGTTTTCTTGTATTTAATCATTATTCTTTTCATGTTTGTTTTACAGGTGGGTGTTTGTGACACATGCCGGCATTGATGGGAATTCCAGGCTAATAACGTACCTTCAACTGGAGCACAGACAACACAGCTTTGACAGTGTTGAAATATTTTGTCCAAGCCACCTGCCTGTATGGGTTACCCTCCAGAGTAAGATCCGACCATGGTGGTGAAAACACTGGTTGCTCTTTTAATGAACCTACTGCAGGGACAAGACACCAAAATTATTTCTAGCTCCAGCCAACACCCCCTCACAATTTACTCACACCTCCCATGGCCTGATTATCCACCAACAGGGGCCCTTTTTGGATTATCATTTTGGCATAGGAACTTTCCTTTCCTATCCTAACCGAGTGAGATGAGCCGGTAGCACCTGGAGCAAAGATCGTCTAAATTTTAATAATGCTTAGGAAAGGTTCTGACCATCCTTTACGAAAGGAAAGGAGATATATTATGCAGCAGGAATATTTAAAGGGGAAGTCTTTTTTTATGTTGTTGTTGTTGTTGTTGTCGACCCCACCCGTGCCCCGACATTGGGGGACCGGGCCCTCACTCCGTCTCCCGGATCCCCAGACCCTCCTCCTCCGCCCAGCGGGCGAGCAGGGCCGCCACTCCGCTTGGGTTTCGCCAGAGGTCCTCCGGAGTCAGTGTGGTGGGTATGTTTGTGCAAGTGAACAGGTGTTGTGTGTCGTGCACTTGCGTGCCGCATAGCGCACAGAGTGGTGTTGGGTGTGTGTCCGGTGTAATGTTGTGTAGGTAGGAGTGGAGGGCTGGTGATTTGTTGGTTCGGAGTTGTGCTAGGAGTTGTCTGGTTCTGTGTGGTAGGTCTTGCTCTGATGGGTCTATTTCTGGTGCTGGTGCATGTATTTGTTGTGTTGTCTGGTGTCCAAGTGTGTTTGTACAAAGTGGGTGTGTATGTCTTTCATGTTCTGTTTTATGGTGTCGTTGTTGGTGTCCTGTGGTGCTGTGTCTTTGTTGTGTGTGTAGTTGTTGTTGTGGAAGATTGTTTGTTTCTTTTGTCTGGGTGGTGGTGGTTGTTGAGTGAGTGGGTGTAGTGGGTGGGTTGGGTGTTGGGCTTTTTGTCTGATTTGCGATGCGTGTAGTTTTAGATGGATGTTCAGTGGGAGAGTTTTTGTTTCCTCATGCAAGTGTTGTAGGTTTGTGTCTTGTGTGCATCCTGTTGCTATTCTGAGTGCTGTGTTCTGTGTGGTCTGGAGTTTTGTCTTGTTTGTGTCCGATAGTGTTGGTGACCATATAGTGTTTGCGTATTCGAGGCGTGTGAGTGTGGTTGCTTTGTATGTGGTGAGTATAGTTTCTTTGGATTTTCCCCAGTGAGTGGTTGTTAAGGCTTTAAGTATTTTGTTTGATTGCTTGGCGCGGGTTAGAGTGTGTTGTGTGTGTTTTGAGAAGGTGAGTTTGGGGTCCCATGTTAATCCCAGTATTTTGGGTTCGCGGACTGTGGGTAGGGTGGTGTTATCTATTTGTAAAGTGAGCCTGTTGCTGTATTCTGCCGGATCCGGTGTGAACAGAGTGGTGGTGGTTTTGTCTGCGTTGAGTGTGAGTTGGTTCTGTTTTGTCCAGTTGTATATGTCGTGGAGATATTTTTGTACTTGTTGTTGTGCCTGTTGTGGTTTGACATGTGTGGATAGAATGGTGATGTCGTCTGCATATGTAACTGTGTGTACATTTGGAGGTGGTTGTGGTAAGTCTGCCATGTATATGTTGAATAGTGTTGGTGAAAGTACTCCCCCCTGTGGTACCCCCGTTTTCGTGTTTCTATGTTCTGATGTTTCCCCCCGGTATTGAGTGTATTGTCTGCGTCCCCTTATGTAGTTGAAGATGTATTTGATGATGATGTTTGGGGTGTTAGTGTTGTTGAGTTTGTTTGTGAGTGTGTGTAGGTTTACCGTGTCAAAGGCTTTGGACATGTCTAGGGCTATGGCAACTGTTCGTTGTGGTGGTTTTTGTTGATTGAAACCTGTGGCTATGATGTTGTGTATGTGGTGTAGTGCTTTGGTTGTGGAGTGTTGTTTTCGGAAGCCGTGTTGGTGAGAGGGTAGTTGAGTGTTGTTGGTAATGAAGGGTAGTATTACCTTTTCCATTGTTTTGGCTATTGGGCTGAGTAGTGCTATTGGTCTGTAAGATGGGCCGAGTGCGTGTTTTTTGTTGGGTTTTGGTATTGGGATTATTTTTGCAGTCTTCCATATTGCGGGGATGGTGTTGGTGTTGAGTGATGTGTTGTAAGTGTGTGTGAGTAGTGTTATTGCTTTGGGGCCTAGGTGTTTCAGATGTCTGATGTTTATGTTGTCTGGGCCTGTGGAGTTGTTGCTTTTGGAGCGTTGTAGTGCTTGTTTGACTTGTTGTTCTGTGATGGTTATGGGCGTGGTGTTGAGTTTTCGTATTTTGCGTTGTAGTTGTCTGTATGTTCTGTTGGTTTTGTGTTGTATTATGTTGGTGAATTGTTTGTTGAATGCTCGTGCTTTCTGTTTGTTGGATATTGCCGTGTGTTGTCCGAACTGTATTGTGGTGTTTTCTGGTGCTTTTTGTTCTTTGTTAGATAGTCTTGTTACTGTGTTCCAGAGTATGTATTGTTTGTGTCTGTGGTTCCATGCATCCGTTAAGTGTTCTTTCCATAGCTCTTGTTTGTGTTTTTGGATTTGTGTGTCTATTTCTTTGTTTAGGTCTGTGATGCGTGGGTCTTGGTGGTTTTGTTGTCTGATGTCGTTTCTTTGGCTGATGAATGTTCTGATGTGTTGTGGTAGGAGAAGTGATTTGCTTTTTATTTTTCCGTGGGGTATGTGGTGTTTGTCTGCTGTAAGTATGAGGTTTGTGAGCATGGTGTTGGCTGTGTGGATGTTGTCAGGTATGGTTATGTTCTCCAGTGCTGATTCTATTTCAGAGGTGTATCCTTCCCAGTCTGCTTTCCTGTAATTTGTGTAAGTTTGAAGGTGTTGTAGGCGGAAAGGAGCATGCGTGTTGTGTGTGATTTTGATGGGAAGGTGGTCTGAACTGAGTGCGTGTATTGTGGTCCATGTTGTTCTGTTTGTGATGCTGTTGCTGGCTGTTGTGATTTCCGGTGATGTTGGTTGTTGGTTGATGTTTTTAGGTTTTCTGGTAGGTGTGTTTGCGTTTAGAGTGATTTGTTGGGAGTTCTGTAGTACGTCTGCAATGAGGGTGCCTCTGTGGTCGTCGTAGGGAGAGTGCCATTGTGTTGAGTGAGCGTTGATGTCTGCGGTTAGAATGGTGTTGTTCAGCGAGTTTATGTATTGGAAGGTGTTGGTGATGTCTGTGTCTTCTGTGGCGTGGTCTGGTCGGGTGGTATCTCTGGGGGGTATATACATGTTGCATATGTGTAGTCTTTTGTGGTTGGTTATGTGAATCTTTACGGTTTGAATTTCTGTAGTGTTGGTGTTAATGTTGTTGGGGATGTTCATGGGAGTGAATGTGACTGATTTGTGAATGTATGTGAGCAGTCCTCCTCCTCCCTTGTGTTCTCTGTCTTTCCTAATGCTGGTGTAGTTGGTGAGACGAGGTGTGTTGTGTTGTTTTTCTAGTTTGGTTTCTTGTATGGTGATGATGTCTGCGTGCTGTTGTGAGGCGAGTTCTTCTAGTTCTGTTTTCTTGTTTTGGATGCCGTTGATGTTTATTTGTAGTATGGTCAGTGTGTGTTTGTTGTTTTTGTTGGTGGGTGTTGTTCTTTGTGGGTTGTTCGGGGGTTGTGGTGTTGGGGTGTTTGTTGTTTGCGTGTGTGTTCTGCATGTCCACGTGTTTGTGTATTGGCGGGTGGTGATGCCGGAGCAATGTCTGTGTATCCAGTGTGGGTGTGTTGAGTTGCATCTGAGTGAGGTTTGTCTGCGTGTGATGATTCTATTGCAGCTATTGCAGGTCCAGGTTTGGGGGGGTGGTCTTGTGTTTGTTGTATCTCTGTTGGAGTTGTCTGTCCGTGTTGCGTTTGAGGGTAGTGTATGTGAGGCGAGTGTGTTGTTTTGGTCTGTTTGTGCTCTGCTGCCTGTTGGTGTCCTACGAGGTGTTGTTGTTCGTGGTGGTGTTTTGGGATGTAGTCTGCATTTCCATGTTATGTTGTATTGTCTAGTGTTTATGTTTGTGCAATGTTTGTGTACCCAGTGTGGTGTGTGGTGGTTGCATCTGAAGGATGTCTGTCTTCTTGTAATCTGTTGTGTGCAAATGTCGCATGTCCAGGTAGTTTGTTGTGTGTGTGTTTGTTGCGTGCGTGAGAGTGTCTGTGTGGGCCCCGGATTTGTCTCTATGTCCCCCGCCTGGAGCAAAAGGTCCGCCCGCCACCCTGCCAGGTTCAGGGGGCGGTTAGCCGAAAAAAAAAAAAAAAACGGCCGTAAGGGCACCCCGTTTGGGGTGCAGGGATTGATTCCTTGATTTGTCCCCCCGTTCGGGGGGAACCCTCCAACTGCGAGTAAGCCAAGGAGTTTGGAGGTACAGCAGGTTGACAGCAGTGTGATCGAGCAGATTAGATAGAGTAGAATTTGAATGGGGCTTCACTGATTTATTTCATACAATTCATATCTAAAACACAGTTGAAAAATATTTGATTGTTAAAATATTTAAATACAAGAACTATATCAAGAAATTAACAAAACATAGTTTTTTTAGTTAGGAGAAAAGTCTAAAAACATATCACAAATGACAAACGTTGTGCCTCTCCTCCTCCTGTTCTTCAATGAAGCTGATCACCCTCCAGCTCCCGTTAGAAACATCGTGCTGCTGAAGGTGTGCCGGCAGAATGGTTGTGATACAGGAGGTGCTGTGGACTCTCCCAGAAACGAGGACCTAGTTTAGTTGTAGATCCAGTAAAACATAGTGCAAATGTGACATTATTTATAATGCACAGTTACAGTCTTGTGAATATTAAAAAATGTACTTCATGTAATGCAGGAAGCGAATATTTCAAACGAACTAAGGCAGCAAACAGTAAGAGCAAAATCGTGTTCCAAACATTAACTCTTTTTTTAAATGTCAATTAGCTTGTGAGTAATAAGACAAAATGTGACTGTCAGACAGAGAACTGTCAGAGCAAACGGCAGATTTTAGAAAGTCCTGCCGAAATAAATCTGCACCCGACTGCGACTGTCAGCGTTGAACTGCCGCCATTGCTGTCAAAGTCAGACACATCTCCAAAATTGTTGGAGCAAATTTTTAAGCAGGCTTCATCTTGATAAATTGACCACGTATTTGACATTTACACCATAACGTTACCGCCTAAAATAATCGTAAAACAAAATTTTGTGTAAGAGTAATATGTACCCCAAAAGCTTTCAAAGCGTCTGAAAGTTTTCT
This sequence comes from Hippocampus zosterae, assembly GCF_025434085.1. Classification (NCBI taxonomy): domain Eukaryota; kingdom Metazoa; phylum Chordata; class Actinopteri; order Syngnathiformes; family Syngnathidae; genus Hippocampus; species Hippocampus zosterae. The sequence goes on from NC_067453.1 coordinate 9,440,934, forward strand.
CCTCCGTTTTTGTTGGGGCTTGGCTCGAAATGCATCATGATTGGCCGCCCGAAGTCCACGTGTCTGTCGGACGTGCTCTCATTGGTCTACAATACCATCACGGATGAATAAATACTCAAAGGGCTTGCCAGGCAAGCCCTTTGAACCCTTTAAATACTCAATGGGCTTGCCTGGCAAGCCCTTTGAGTATTTATTCCATATTGCCCACTAGTTCACTAGTAAGGTCATTTTGACGCTTACTAGTGAACATGTAAGGCCATAAATGTGCCCACTAGTTCACTAGTAAGATCATTTTGAGGCTTACTAGTTGACATGTAAGCCACAAAACGCCCGCTAGTTCACTAGTAAGATAATTTTGAGGCTTCTAGTGAACATGTAAGCCACAGAACGCCCACTAGTTCACTAGTAAGATCATTTTGACGCTTACTAGTGAACATGTAAGCCACAAAACGCTCACTAGTTCACTAGTAAGGTCATTTTGACGCTTACTAGTGAACATGTAAGCCACAAAACGCTCACTGGTTCACTAGTAAGGTAATTTTGACGCTTACTAGTGAACATGTAAGCCACAAAACGCCCACTAGTTCCCTAGTAAGATCATTTTGACGCTTATTTATGAACATGTCAGCCACAAAACGCTCACTCATTCACTAGTAAGATCATTTTGACGCTTACTAGTGAACATGTAAGCCACAAAACGCCCACTAGTTCACTAGTAAGGTCATTTTGACGCTTACTAGTGAACATGTAAGCCACAAAACGCCCACTAGTTCACTAGTAAGATCATTTTGACGCTTACTAGTGAACATGTAAGGCCATAAATGTGCCCACTAGTTCACTAGTAAGTTCATTTTGAGGCTTACTAGTTGACATGTAAGCCACACATCGCCTACTAGTTCACTAGTAAGATCATTTTGAGGCTTACTAGTGAACATGAATGTGCCATTCCCCAATAGTTTATGGCACATAGATGGGCATATGCGTCTCATTCGGTAATAAGGGATCATCTTATATTTGTACTCGTGGGAGCATTAGAAAGCCATATTGTATGGACAGCACAGATTAAATTGAATTTTATCATTTGTATATCCAAGTTACACAAACTCCAAATTGCCTCCATGTAGTCTTAAGTGCACAGCAATACCTTCTCTACCGAGATGATATTTCAAACAAGATATGAAACTTGATTGTTTTCTTGTATTTAATCATTATTCTTTTCATGTTTGTTTTACAGGTGGGTGTTTGTGACACATGCCGGCATTGATGGGAATTCCAGGCTAATAACGTACCTTCAACTGGAGCACAGACAACACAGCTTTGACAGTGTTGAAATATTTTGTCCAAGCCACCTGCCTGTATGGGTTACCCTCCAGAGTAAGATCCGACCATGGTGGTGAAAACACTGGTTGCTCTTTTAATGAACCTACTGCAGGGACAAGACACCAAAATTATTTCTAGCTCCAGCCAACACCCCCTCACAATTTACTCACACCTCCCATGGCCTGATTATCCACCAACAGGGGCCCTTTTTGGATTATCATTTTGGCATAGGAACTTTCCTTTCCTATCCTAACCGAGTGAGATGAGCCGGTAGCACCTGGAGCAAAGATCGTCTAAATTTTAATAATGCTTAGGAAAGGTTCTGACCATCCTTTACGAAAGGAAAGGAGATATATTATGCAGCAGGAATATTTAAAGGGGAAGTCTTTTTTTATGTTGTTGTTGTTGTCGACCCCACCCGTGCCCCGACATTGGGGGACCGGGCCCTCACTCCGTCTCACGGATCCCCAGACCCCCCTCCTCCGCCCAGCGGGCGAGCAGGGCCGCCACTCCGCTTGGGTTTCGCCAGAGGTCCTCCGGAGTCAGTGTGGTGGGTATGTTTGTGCAGGTGAACAGGTGTTGTGTGTCGTGCACTTGCGTGCCGCATAGCGCACAGAGTGGTGTTGGGTGTGTGTCCGGTGTAATGTTGTGTAGGTAGGAGTGGAGGGCTGGTGATTTGTTGGTTCGGAGTTGTGCTAGGAGTTGTCTGGTTCTGTGTGGTAGGTCTTGCTCTGATGGGTCTATTTCTGGTGCTGGTGCATGTATTTGTTGTGTTGTCTGGTGTCCAAGTGTGTTTGTACAAAGTGGGTGTGTATGTCTTTCATGTTCTGTTTTATGGTGTCGTTGTTGGTGTCCTGTGGTGCTGTGTCTTTGTTGTGTGTGTAGTTGTTGTTGTGGAAGATTGTTTGTTTCTTTTGTCTGGGTGGTGGTGGTTGTTGAGTGAGTGGGTGTAGTGGGTGGGTTGGGTGTTGGGCTTTTTGTCTGATTTGCGATGCGTGTAGTTTTAGATGGATGTTCAGTGGGAGAGTTTTTGTTTCCTCATGCAAGTGTTGTAGGTTTGTGTCTTGTGTGCATCCTGTTGCTATTCTGAGTGCTGTGTTCTGTGTGGTCTGGAGTTTTGTCTTGTTTGTGTCCGATAGTGTTGGTGACCATATAGTGTTTGCGTATTCGAGGCGTGTGAGTGTGGTTGCTTTGTATGTGGTGAGTATAGTTTCTTTGGATTTTCCCCAGTGAGTGGTTGTTAAGGCTTTAAGTATTTTGTTTGATTGCTTGGCGCGGGTTAGAGTGTGTTGTGTGTGTTTTGAGAAGGTGAGTTTGGGGTCCCATGTTAATCCCAGTATTTTGGGTTCGCGGACTGTGGGTAGGGTGGTGTTATCTATTTGTAAAGTGAGCCTGTTGCTGTATTCTGCCGGATCCGGTGTGAACAGAGTGGTGGTGGTTTTGTCTGCGTTGAGTGTGAGTTGGTTCTGTTTTGTCCAGTTGTATATGTCGTGGAGATATTTTTGTACTTGTTGTTGTGCCTGTTGTGGTTTGACATGTGTGGATAGAATGGTGATGTCGTCTGCATATGTAACTGTGTGTACATTTGGAGGTGGTTGTGGTAAGTCTGCCATGTATATGTTGAATAGTGTTGGTGAAAGTACTCCCCCCTGTGGTACCCCCGTTTTCGTGTTTCTATGTTCTGATGTTTCCCCCCGGTATTGAGTGTATTGTCTGCGTCCCCTTATGTAGTTGAAGATGTATTTGATGATGATGTTTGGGGTGTTAGTGTTGTTGAGTTTGTTTGTGAGTGTGTGTAGGTTTACCGTGTCAAAGGCTTTGGACATGTCTAGGGCTATGGCAACTGTTCGTTGTGGTGGTTTTTGTTGATTGAAACCTGTGGCTATGATGTTGTGTATGTGGTGTAGTGCTTTGGTTGTGGAGTGTTGTTTTCGGAAGCCGTGTTGGTGAGAGGGTAGTTGAGTGTTGTTGGTAATGAAGGGTAGTATTACCTTTTCCATTGTTTTGGCTATTGGGCTGAGTAGTGCTATTGGTCTGTAAGATGGGCCGAGTGCGTGTTTTTTGTTGGGTTTTGGTATTGGGATTATTTTTGCAGTCTTCCATATTGCGGGGATGGTGTTGGTGTTGAGTGATGTGTTGTAAGTGTGTGTGAGTAGTGTTATTGCTTTGGGGCCTAGGTGTTTCAGATGTCTGATGTTTATGTTGTCTGGGCCTGTGGAGTTGTTGCTTTTGGAGCGTTGTAGTGCTTGTTTGACTTGTTGTTCTGTGATGGTTATGGGCGTGGTGTTGAGTTTTCGTATTTTGCGTTGTAGTTGTCTGTATGTTCTGTTGGTTTTGTGTTGTATTATGTTGGTGAATTGTTTGTTGAATGCTCGTGCTTTCTGTTTGTTGGATATTGCCGTGTGTTGTCCGAACTGTATTGTGGTGTTTTCTGGTGCTTTTTGTTCTTTGTTAGATAGTCTTGTTACTGTGTTCCAGAGTATGTATTGTTTGTGTCTGTGGTTCCATGCATCCGTTAAGTGCTCTTTCCATAGCTCTTGTTTGTGTTTTTGGATTTGTGTGTCTATTTCTTTGTTTAGGTCTGTGATGCGTGGGTCTTGGTGGTTTTGTTGTCTGATGTCGTTTCTTTGGCTGATGAGTGTTCTGATGTGTTGTGGTAGGAGAAGTGATTTGCTTTTTATTTTTCCGTGGGGTATGTGGTGTTTGTCTGCTGTAAGTATGAGGTTTGTGAGCATGGTGTTGGCTGTGTTGTCAGGTATGGTTATGTTCTCCAGTGCTGATTCTATTTCAGAGGTGTATCCTTCCCAGTCTGCTTTCCTGTAATTTGTGTAAGTTTGAAGGTGTTGTAGGCGGAAAGGAGCACGCGTGTTGTGTGTGATTTTGATGGGAAGGTGGTCTGAACTGAGTGCGTGTATTGTGGTCCATGTTGTTCTGTTTGTGATGCTGTTGCTGGCTGTTGTGATGTCCGGTGATGTTGGTTGTTGGTTGATGTTTTTAGGTTTTCTGGTAGGTGTGTTTGCGTTTAGAGTGATTTGTTGGGAGTTCTGTAGTACGTCTGCAATGAGGGTGCCTCTGTGGTCGTCGTAGGGAGAGTGCCATTGTGTTGAGTGAGCGTTGATGTCTGCGGTTAGAATGGTGTTGTTCAGCGAGTTTATGTATTGGAAGGTGTTGGTGATGTCTGTGTCTTCTGTGGCGTGGTCTGGTCGGGTGGTATCTCTGGGGGGTATATACATGTTGCATATGTGTAGTCTTTTGTGGTTGGTTATGTGAATCTTTACGGTTTGAATTTCTGTAGTGTTGGTGTTAATGTTGTTGGGGATGTTCATGGGAGTGAATGTGACTGATTTGTGAATGTATGTGAGCAGTCCTCCTCCTCCCTTGTGTTCTCTGTCTTTCCTAATGCTGGTGTAGTTGGTGAGACGAGGTGTGTTGTGTTGTTTTTCTAGTTTGGTTTCTTGTATGGTGATGATGTCTGCGTGCTGTTGTGAGGCGAGTTCTTCTAGTTCTGTTTTCTTGTTTTGGATGCCGTTGATGTTTATTTGTAGTATGGTCAGTGTGTGTTTGTTGTTTTTGTTGGTGGGTGTTGTTCTTTGTGGGTTGTTCGGGGGTTGTGGTGTTGGGGTGTTTGTTGTTTGCGTGTGTGTTCTGCATGTCCACGTGTTTGTGTATTGGCGGGTGGTGATGCCGGAGCAATGTCTGTGTATCCAGTGTGGGTGTGTTGAGTTGCATCTGAGTGAGGTTTGTCTGCGTGTGATGATTCTATTGCAGCTATTGCAGGTCCAGGTTTGGGGGGGTGGTCTTGTGTTTGTTGTATCTCTGTTGGAGTTGTCTGTCCGTGTTGCGTTTGAGGGTAGTGTTGGTGAGGCGAGTGTGTTGTTTTGGTCTGTTTGTGCTCTGCTGCCTGTTGGTGTCCTACGAGGTGTTGTTGTTCGTGGTGGTGTTTTGGGATGTAGTCTGCATTTCCATGTTATGTTGTATTGTCTAGTGTTTATGTTTGTGCAATGTTTGTGTACCCAGTGTGGTGTGTGGTGGTTGCATCTGAAGGATGTCTGTCTTCTTGTAATCTGTTGTGTGCAAATGTCGCATGTCCAGGTAGTTTGTTGTGTGTGTGTTTGTTGCGTGCGTGAGAGTGTCTGTGTGGGCCCCGGATTTGTCTCTATGTCCCCCGCCTGGAGCAAAAGGTCCGCCCGCCACCCTGCCAGGTTCAGGGGGCGGTTAGCCGAAAAAAAAAAAAAAAAACGGCCGTAAGGGCACCCCGTTCGGGGTGCAGGGATTGATTCCTTGATTTGTCCCCCCGTTCGGGGGGAACCCTCCAACTGCGAGTAAGCCAAGGAGTTTGGAGGTACAGCAGGTTGACAGCAGTGTGATCGAGCAGATTAGATAGAGTAGAATTTGAATGGGGCTTCACTGATTTATTTCATACAATTCATATCTAAAACACAGTTGAAAAATATTTGATTGTTAAAATATTTAAATACAAGAACTATATCAAGAAATTAACAAAACATAGTTTTTTTAGTTAGGAGAAAAGTCTAAAAACACATCACAAATGACAAACGTTGTGCCTCTCCTCCTCCTGTTCTTCAATGAAGCTGATCACCCTCCAGCTCCCGTTAGAAACATCGTGCTGCTGAAGGTGTGCCGGCAGAATGGTTGTGATACAGGAGGTGCTGTGGACTCTCCCAGAAACGAGGACCTAGTTTAGTTGTAGATCCAGTAAAACATAGTGCAAATGTGACATTATTTATAATGCACAGTTACAGTCTTGTGAATATTAAAAAATGTACTTCATGTAATGCAGGAAGCGAATATTTCAAACGAACTAAGGCAGCAAACAGTAAGAGCAAAATCGTGTTCCAAACATTAACTCTTTTTTTAAATGTCAATTAGCTTGTGAGTAATAAGACAAAATGTGACTGTCAGACAGAGAACTGTCAGAGCAAACGGCAGATTTTAGAAAGTCCTGCCGAAATAAATCTGCACCCGACTGCGACTGTCAGCGTTGAACTGCCGCCATTGCTGTCAAAGTCAGACACATCTCCAAAATTGTTGGAGCAAATTTTTAAGCAGGCTTCATCTTGATAAATTGACCACGTATTTGACATTTACACCATAACGTTACCGCCTAAAATAATCGTAAAACAAAATTTTGTGTAACAACAAGAGTAATATGTACCCCAAAAGCTTTCAAAGCGTCTGAAAGTTTTCTCCTCCGTTTTTGTTGGGGCTTGGCTCGAAATGCATCATGATTGGCCGCCCGAAGTCCACGTGTCTGTCGGACGTGCTCTCATTGGTCTACAATACCATCACGGATGAATAAATACTCAAAGGGCTTGCCAGGCAAGCCCTTTGAGTATTTATTCCATATTGCCCACTAGTTCACTAGTAAGGTCATTTTGACGCTTACTAGTGAACATGTAAGGCCATAAATGTGCCCACTAGTTCACTAGTAAGATAATTTTGATGCTTACTAGTTGACATGTAAGCCACAAAACGCCCGCTAGTTCACTAGTAAGATAATTTTGAGGCTTCTCGTGAACATGTAAGCCACAGAACGCCCACTAGTTCACTAGTAAGATCATTTTGACGCTTACTAGTGAACATGTAAGCCACAAAACGCTCACTAGTTCACTAGTAAGGTCATTTTGACGCTTACTAGTGAACATGTAAGCCACAAAACGCTCACTGGTTCACTAGTAAGGTAATTTTGACGCTTACTAGTGAACATGTAAGCCACAACACGCCCACTAGTTCCCTAGTAAGATCATTTTGACGCTTATTTATGAACATGTCAGCCACAAAACGCTCACTCGTTCACTAGTAAGATCATTTTGACGCTTACTAGTGAACATGTAAGCCACAAAACGCCCACTAGTTCACTAGTAAGGTCATTTTGACGCTTACTAGTGAACATGTAAGCCACAAAACGCCCACTAGTTCACTAGTAAGATCATTTTGACGCTTACTAGTGAACATGTAAGGCCATAAATGTGCCCACTAGTTCACTAGTAAGTTCATTTTGAGGCTTACTAGTTGACATGTAAGCCACACATCGCCGACTAGTTCACTAGTAAGATCATTTTGAGGCTTACTAGTGAACATGTAAGCCACAAAACGCCCAATACAGTGCACTCCGCTTAATAGAACACCGGTTAATAGAGTAATCCGCTTAATAGAGCAAAAGGCTCTGGAACCGATTTGCCTAATGCAATTTCCTATAAATATACTCCGCTTAGTAGAACAGATCTCCGCTTAATAGAACAGGCCGTAAGCAATGAACATTGTAAACTAGTGGTTTTCGAAGTGTAGCTATCGCGAGAAGTGGAGCTATCGCGATACTGTACCACTATCGCGAGAAAACGCGGTAGTTCTAGCCGTATACAGTAACAGGTAGCACGCTCACTCCACACATAGGCACACGCACGTCACAATGGCTTCAACTTCATTCAAGAGACGAGGGCTATCACCTGCGGATAAGAAGGACATACTCAGACGATACGATGCATTGCCGGATTCTCAGAAGGTACGCCCGTGGTTTCCAGGACTCTCTTATATCCCTCTTATCCAGCGCATTGAGAGGGAAGTCAACCGCAAAATTACGGACTCCTGTTTCCAGACAAAAGTAACGAATTTTTTCTCGTGATTTGAGATGTTTGACTGAAGTTGATTAAAGTTGTTGTTTTGTTGTTTGATTAAAGATATGGACGTCCACAGTCGAAATATCTCTTCTAACTCGTCAGCAGGGGTTTTTCTGCGTGCATAACTTGGTCGTCGACGTGTCTGAAGGTGTACCTAATAAAGTGTCTCCGGTTAATAGAAACCCCGCTTAGTAGAACAGAAGCACTTCGGCCCAATGGTGTTCTATTAAGCGGAGTGCACTGTAGTTCACTAGTAAGATCATTTTGACGCTTACTAGTGAACATGTAAGCCACAAAACGCCCACTAGTTCACTAATAAGATTATTGTGACGCTTACTACTGAACATTTAAGGCCATAAATGTGCCCACTAGTTCACTGGTAAGATGATTTTGACGCTTACTAGTGAACATGTAAGGCCATAAATGTGCCCACTTGTAGTGCTAGTGACATTACACTGTACTTGCATTAAATGCAAATAAGGATGATTACGAAAACATGTAACGGTATCCTATTGGCTGTACGTTTCAAAATAGTGTCATCCCACCAGTCAGGGCTCATGATTTTGGAAATTCTGTGCCCACTTAGTTTTTTAAAACAACAATGGCGGACAGTGTCCTGAGACGTATTCGGCGAAGGTGCAGGGCAATAGAGAGTGCCTGTCATCAAGGGTCTGCCGGTGAAAGTGAAGCACGCGCGATAAACATTTCAATTGCTAATTTAAGAAGAGTTAGTGACCAGTTTAGCGCTGATACTATTCAAAGTTTGATTCAAAGTCCAATAGATCTCCGATCTGTCATCATTGCGGGACCCACTCCTAATGGTGGACGTGTTTGTTCCCATGTGGCACATCGTTTGCACACAGGTAAAATGGCTACCATTTTTTGTCATTGGTTTTTCGTATGTATTTTTATTCGAACTACACACGGGTTTTACTGACGACTTGCTGTGACTTACCTTCTATCACCCTGTCAAACGTCATTTTATACCAGTGGTTTTCCTGCAAATCAGTAGACTATTAAGTAACGCGATGGCTGTACACTTTTAAGCAATAACTAGTGATCTTTTAGTTATTCAATTATAAGTTTGAATTATTTTTTTCTTGAGTAAAATGGTTAGAGAAAATAGCTGCTCGTGGTTTTGAAGCTGCATATACTTTTATGTACATCTGTGTCTATATGCCTGTACTGTATACAGTATATAAAAAACACGTAGTGATTCGTTTGCTTGAATTCCTTAATCCTTTTATTTCCATACTTTAGGTAGACGAGGAAGACCAGCACTTGACATTACAAGTGATCAAATTGAACTGCTCCCCACTCAGGGCTTTACAGTGAGAGCCATCACTGAGATGTTGTGTTGTTCCTCTTCATACCTGCATAAAAAAATGAAGTTTTTTTCAGATTTCAGCCAGAAATAGATTTACTCCCATTCATGATGTTGACCTGGAAGAGCATGTCAGAAGATTGCACAGCCAATTTCCCAGATCAGGCTCGGAAGCAAGTGTTCTGCTACATACTCTTGTCCCTTCATGTATATATCATTATATTCATTGTGAAAGTGTACTTTCTTTATTGTGTTGTTTTATGAACCTCTTGCAGATGATGAGGGCATACCTGCGTGCTGATGGTATTGTAGTACAAAGAAAAAGAGTTCGAGAAATCCTCAACCGTATTGAGCCAGCTGCTGCAGCCCAGAGATGGAGCCAGACTGTGGCTAGAAGAACATACTATGTGCCATTCCCCAATAGTTTATGGCACATAGATGGGCATATGCGTCTCATTCGGTAATAAGGGATCATCTTATATTTGTACTCGTGGGAGCATTAGAAAGCCATATTGTATGGACAGCACAGATTAAATTGAATTTTATCATTTGTATATCCAAGTTACACAAACTCCAAATTGCCTCCATGTAGTCTTAAGTGCACAGTAATACCTTCTCTACCGAGATGATATTTCAAACAAGATATGAAACTTGATTGTTTTCTTGTATTTAATCATTATTCTTTTCATGTTTGTTTTACAGGTGGGTGTTTGTGACACATGCCGGCATTGATGGGAATTCCAGGCTAATAACGTACCTTCAACTGGAGCACAGACAACACAGCTTTGACAGTGTTGAAATATTTTGTCCAAGCCACCTGCCTGTATGGGTTACCCTCCAGAGTAAGATCCGACCATGGTGGTGAAAACACTGGTTGCTCTTTTAATGAACCTACTGCAGGGACAAGACACCAAAATTTTTTCTAGCTCCAGCCAACACCCCCTCACAATTTACTCACACCTCCCATGGCCTGATTATCCACCAACAGGGGCCCTTTTTGGATTATCATTTTGGCATAGGAACTTTCCTTTCCTATCCTAACCGAGTGAGATGAGCCGGTAGCACCTGGAGCAAAGATCGTCTAAATTTTAATAATGCTTAGGAAAGGTTCTGACCATCCTTTACGAAAGGAAAGGAGATATATTATGCAGCAGGAATATTTAAAGGGGAAGTCTTTTTTTATGTTGTTGTTGTTGTTGTTGTCGACCCCACCCGTGCCCCGACATTGGGGGACCGGGCCCTCACTCCGTCTCCCGGATCCCCAGACCCCCCTCCTCCGCCCAGCGGGCGAGCAGGGCCGCCACTCCGCTTGGGTTTCGCCAGAGGTCCTCCGGAGTCAGTGTGGTGGGTATGTTTGTGCAGGTGAACAGGTGTTGTGTGTCGTGCACTTGCGTGCCGCATAGCGCACAGAGTGGTGTTGGGTGTGTGTCCGGTGTAATGTTGTGTAGGTAGGAGTGGAGGGCTGGTGATTTGTTGGTTCGGAGTTGTGCTAGGAGTTGTCTGGTTCTGTGTGGTAGGTCTTGCTCTGATGGGTCTATTTCTGGTGCTGGTGCATGTATTACTTTGTTGTGTTGTCTGGTGTCCAAGTGTGTTTGTACAAAGTGGGTGTGTATGTCTTTCATGTTCTGTTTTATGGTGTCGTTGTTGGTGTCCTGTGGTGCTGTGTCTTTGTTGTGTGTGTAGTTGTTGTTGTGGAAGATTGTTTGTTTCTTTTGTCTGGGTGGTGGTGGTTGTTGAGTGAGTGGGTGTAGTGGGTGGGTTGGGTGTTGGGCTTTTTGTCTGATTTGCGATGCGTGTAGTTTTAGATGGATGTTCAGTGGGAGAGTTTTTGTTTCCTCATGCAAGTGTTGTATGTTTGTGTCTTGTGTGCATCCTGTTGCTATTCTGAGTGCTGTGTTCTGTGTGGTCTGGAGTTTTGTCTTGTTTGTGTCCGATAGTGTTGGTGACCATATAGTGTTTGCGTATTCGAGGCGTGTGAGTGTGGTTGCTTTGTATGTGGTGAGTATAGTTTCTTTGGATTTTCCCCAGTGAGTGGTTGTTAAGGCTTTAAGTATTTTGTTTGATTGCTTGGCGCGGGTTAGAGTGTGTTGTGTGTGTTTTGAGAAGGTGAGTTTGGGGTCCCATGTTAATCCCAGTATTTTGGGTTCGCGGACTGTGGGTAGGGTGGTGTTATCTATTTGTAAAGTGAGCCTGTTGCTGTATTCTGCCGGATCCGGTGTGAACAGAGTGGTGGTGGTTTTGTCTGCGTTGAGTGTGAGTTGGTTCTGTTTTGTCCAGTTGTATATGTCGTGGAGATATTTTTGTACTTGTTGTTGTGCCTGTTGTGGTTTGACATGTGTGGATAGAATGGTGATGTCGTCTGCATATGTAACTGTGTGTACATTTGGAGGTGGTTGTGGTAAGTCTGCCATGTATATGTTGAATAGTGTTGGTGAAAGTACTCCCCCCTGTGGTACCCCCGTTTTCGTGTTTCTATGTTCTGATGTTTCCCCCCGGTATTGAGTGTATTGTCTGCGTCCCCTTATGTAGTTGAAGATGTATTTGATGATGATGTTTGGGGTGTTAGTGTTGTTGAGTTTGTTTGTGAGTGTGTGTAGGTTTACCGTGTCAAAGGCTTTGGACATGTCTAGGGCTATGGCAACTGTTCGTTGTGGTGGTTTTTGTTGATTGAAACCTGTGGCTATGATGTTGTGTATGTGGTGTAGTGCTTTGGTTGTGGAGTGTTGTTTTCGGAAGCCGTGTTGGTGAGAGGGTAGTTGAGTGTTGTTTGTAATGAAGGGTAGTATTACCTTTTCCATTGTTTTGGCTATTGGGCTGAGTAGTGCTATTGGTCCGTAAGATGGGCCGAGTGCGTGGTTTTTGTTGGGTTTTGGTATTGGGATTATTTTTGCAGTCTTCCATATTGCGGGGATGGTGTTGGTGTTGAGTGATGTGTTGTAAGTGTGTGTGAGTAGTGTTATTGCTTTGGGGCCTAGGTGTTTCAGATGTCTGATGTTTATGTTGTCTGGGCCTGTGGAGTTGTTGCTTTTGGAGCGTTGTAGTGCTTGTTTGACTTGTTGTTCTGTGATGGTTATGGGCGTGGTGTTGAGTTTTCGTATTTTGCGTTGTAGTTGTCTGTATGTTCTGTTGGTTTTGTGTTGTATTATGTTGGTGAATTGTTTGTTGAATGCTCGTGCTTTCTGTTTGTTGGATATTGCCGTGTGTTGTCCGAACTGTATTGTGGTGTTTTCTGGTGCTTTTTGTTCTTTGTTTGATAGTCTTGTTACTGTGTTCCAGAGTATGTGTTGTTTGTGTCTGTGGTTCCATGCATCCGTTAAGTGTTCTTTCCATAGCTCTTGTTTGTGTTTTTGGATTTGTGTGTCTATTTCTCTGTTTAGGTCTGTGATGCGTAGGTCTTGGTGGTTTTGTTGTCTGATGTCGTTTCTTTGGCTGATGAGTGTTCTGATGTGTTGTGGTAGGAGAAATGATTTGCTTTTTATTTTTCCGTGGGGTATGTGGTGTTTGTCTGCTGTAAGTATGAGGTTTGTGAGCATGGTGTTGGCTGTGTGGATGTTGTCAGGTATGGTTAAGTTCTCCAGTGCTGATTCTATTTCAGAGGTGTATCCTTCCCAGTCTGCTTTCCTGTAATTTGTGTAAGTTTGAAGGTGTTGTTGTAGGCGGAAAGGAGCACGCGTGTTGTGTGTGATTTTGATAGGAAGGTGGTCTGAACTGAGTGCGTGTATTGTGGTCCATGTTGTTCTGTTTGTGATGCTGTTGCTGGCTGTTGTGATGTCCGGTGATGTTGGTTGTTGGTTGATGTTTGTAGGTTTTCTGGTGGGTGTGTTTGTGTTTAGAGTGATTTGTTGGGAGTTTTGTAGTATGTCTGCAATGTGGGTGCCTCTGTGGTCGTCGTAGGGAGAGTGCCATTGTGTTGAGTGAGCGTTGATGTCTGCGGTTAGAATGGTGTTGTTCAGCGAGTTTATGTATTGGAAGGTGTTGGTGATGTCTGTGTCTTCTGTGGCGTGGTCTGGTCGGGTGGTATCTCTGGGGGGTATATACATGTTGCATATGTGATGGGACGTGTGGTCAAAGTGGAGAAACAGATTCAGTCCATCGAGAAGTCTTTTTTTATTTTCAATGCCTTTACAATCATACATTCTATGCACATACACTGGTCTAAACATGGTATTCAGATGAATTTTACCTTTGTGGAATATGAATTATGCAGAAAATCTCACTTGTTTTTATCCAAATCAGGGGGCTAACATTTTGTACTTGCTATTGACCGAACAGTACATCACAGTTTCTGTGAGGACAAAATTTCTGGTTCTGTCACAGTCCACCGGAAGCAGAAATTGCTTTCACATCGCGCAGCTGTAACTTGGGCCGATCACAAGTGCTGCTTAACTTGTTAAACTAAATGAAGAGATGCCTCCGTGCAATACTCAGAGTAAGATGACGTTGTGTAAAGGAAGTGGCATGATTTATAGAAGCTAATGGAGTGCTGTGTCTGTCTCCTAAATACAATAAGATCTTTTTAAATGGCTTTTCAATTTTTCTTGCAGGGAAAAATGTACATCTATATATCTACTGTATATCTATAAAAAAAATCCTCGTCTCACCCCTCAGGTGGTGTCCATCCCTCATTCAGCTGGGGTCCTCTACCAGAGGCCAGGAAGCTTGAGGGTTCTGCGCAGTATCCTTGCTGTTCCCAGCACTGCACATTTCTGGACTGAGATGTCCGATGTTGTTCCCGGGATCTGTTGCAACCACTCATCATCTAGTTTGGGGGTCACTGCCCCGAGTGCTCCGACCACCACAGGCACGACTGTCCCCTTTACCTTCCAGGCTCTCTCCAGCTCCTCTCTGAGCCCTTGGGATTTCTCGAGTTTCTCGTGTTCCTTCTTTCTGATGTTTCCAGCACTTGGGACCGCTACATCCACTACAACGGCTTTCCTCTGCCCTTTATCTATCATCAGGATATCTGGTTGGTTCGCCATTACCATCTTGTCAGTCTGGATCTGGAAGTCCCATAGGATCTTCGCTCTGTCATTCTCCACCACCTTCGGAGGTGTTTCCCATTTTGACCTTGGGGTGTCCAGTCCATACTCCGCACAGATGTTTCGGTAGACTATGCCAGCCACCTGGTTATGGCGTTCCATATAGGCTTTCCCTGCCAGCACCTTACACCCTGCAGTTATGTGTTAGATCGTCTCAGGTGCCTCTTTGCACAACCTACACCTTGGGTCTTGGCTGGTGTGGTATATCTAGGCCTCGATGGCTCTGGTGCTCAGGGCCTGCTCCTGAGCAGCCAGGATGAGTGCCTCTGTGCTGTCCTTCAGGCCAGCCCTCTCTAGAACTCTGATAGGACTTCTTGAGATTGGCCACGGCAGTTATTGTCCGGTGGTACATCCCGTGTAGGGGCTTGTCCTCCCATGATGGTCCCTCTTCCAGCACCTCATCTTCTGTTCCCCATTGTCTGAGACATTCTCTGAGTACATCATCCGTTGATGCCTTCTCCTTGATGTATTTGTGGAGCTTGGATGTTTCATCCTGGACAGTGGCTCTCACACTCACTAGTCCCCGGCCTCCTTCCTTTCGGCTTGTGTACAGTCTCAGGGTGCTGTATTTGGTATGGAACCCTCCATGCATGGTAACGAGCTTTCGGGTCTAAACATCCGTGGTCTGAATCTCTTCCTTTGGCCACCTTATTTTTCCTGCAGGGTATCTGATCACTGGAAAGGGCATAGCTGTTTATTGCCCGGGTCTTATTCTTGCCATTGAGCTGGCTTCTTAGGACTTGCCTCACTCGCTGGAGGTATTTGGCCATAGCCGCTTTCCTTGTTGCCAGTTTGAGGTTGCCATTGGCTTGTGGTATACCGAGGTACTTGTAGCTGTCCTCAATGTCTGCTATTGTTCCTTCAGGGAGTGAGACCCCTTCAGTGCGGACTACCCTTCCTCTCTTAGTCACCATCCGACTACATTTCTCCAGCACGAATGACATCCCGATGTCGCTGCTGTAGATCTTGATTGTGTGGATCAGGGAGTCTATGTCCCTTTCGCTCTTAGCAAACAGCTACATGTCATCCTTGTAGAGGAGGTGACTGATCGTAGCTCCATTTCTGAGGCGGTATCCATGGCCTGTCTTGGTGATTACTTGGCTTAGGGGGTTCAGTCCTATGCAGGACAGCAGTGGGGAGAGTGCATCACCTTGGTATATGCCACATTTGATGGACACTTGGGTAAGTGGCTTGCCATTGGCTTCAAGTGTGGTTTTCCACATCCTCATCAAGTTCGCAACGAAGGCTCTTAGGGTCCTGTTCACCTTATACACATCCAAGCATTCAGTGATCCATGTATGTGGCATCGAGTCATAGGCTTTCTTTTAATCAATCCAGGCTGTGCACAGGTTGGTACATCGGGACCTGCAGTCTTGTGCGACTGTTCTGTCAACCAGGAGCTGATGTTTGGCTCCCCTGGTATCTCTACCAATGCCCTTCCGTGCTTCGCTCATGTATTGATCCATGTGTGCACTTATCTTAGCCGCAACATGAGCTTCCAAAATTGTGGAGAACAGGTTATTGGCCGATAGTTGGATGCGACTGCACCCTTTGAGGGATCTTTCATGATAAGGATCGTTCGCCCTTCGGTTAGCCATCCTGGGTGAGTCCCATCCCTAGGCAGCGGTTTCATTTGTGCTGCTGGGCGCTCATGGAGTGCTGTGAGTCTCTTTAGCCAGTAAGTGTGGACCATGTCCGGGCCTGGTGCTGTCCAGTTCTTCATATTTGAGACTATTTCCTTTATGTCTGCCACTGTTATGGTAATTGGGTTCTGTTCAGGGAGGTGTCTGTGCTCCTCTCTTTGGGTGACCAGCCATTGTGCACTGCTGTTATGTGCAACCTCCTTCTCCCATCTGCCTCTCCAGTACCTTTCAGTTTCCAGTCTTGGTGGATCAGCTCTGTTGTTAGGACCCTGCCACTGAGCGTACACTTTCGCAGGTTGTGTTGCAAACAGCCTGTTTATTCGTCTGGCCTCATTCTCTTTCGTGTACCGCTTTAGGCGGCTGGACAAGGCTTGGAGCCTTTGTTTCGAGTGCTTCATATATGGTCATCTGGATGTACCTCTCAGGATCGGCCTTTTCATCACACCTCTCTGGACCTCAGTCAATTGACTCACATCTTTCCGAGCCGCCTTGATCTTAGCCTCCAACCGTCTTTTCCATGGTCGGTAATGTATCTCATGGCTTCCATGGTTGCTCTTATAGCCAAGCATCTCAAGGATCACTGATGCTGAAGCGTATATCAGTTCATTTCCGTGATCGTTACGGTAAGGATCGCCCTCAGTGCTGCATTCACACTTTCCAAGAGACTTTCAGGTGGTACTTCACATAGCCGTTGTAATCGGATTCTAGGTTTCCCAGCTTTCATTCTTGCCATGATCTTAGCTTTCAGGTCAGTTGCTGCCTCGCTCAGCATTTCATTCATTGGGGCTGGCCTCCCAATCTCATCATCTGCATTCACTCTGGTATGAACTCCTCTGATCTGGCAGCCTGGGGCCCCTCACCATGGAACCTGCGTTGTACCTCATCAATCTCAAGTTGTGACAGCAGTTGCCGTTTGTGGATGTTGGAACACTGAGTTACGAGTTGTTTCGTGGCCACCCGTGACTGTGGGTTTCGAAGTAACCATTTAGCCCACATTCTCTCCATGTAACCTCTCTGACTAGGCTTGCTTGAGTAGTAGCATTCTAACAGAGCCATGTTATTGCATCTTGCCCATCTCTGCTCCATTTTTCATCAAGGTGCTCTGGTTCCCCAGCACCTGACGCAGACCTTGTTTGGCCGGGCGACGTCTGAGCTGGCATGTCATTCATTTTATTGTCTCTCATCATTGTATGAGGTACGCATTAGCGTGAAGGCTCTTGCCCAAGGACCCACACTGGATGGTGTTATGTGCTCATTTTTTGCCCCAAGTGGGGAGCGGAGGGACGGGCGCTGGGGGGGGGACCATCGTGGTGGGGCGGGCCCCTACGCGGGATGTGCCACCGGACCGTGGCTGAGGTGGCTGATCTCAAGAAGTCCTATCGGTGGCTGGAGGGGACTGGCCTGGGGGACAGCGCAGGGGCGCTCATCCTGGCTGCTCAGGAGCGGGCCTTGGGCGCCGGAGCCGTCGAGGCCCGGATGTGCCGCGCCGGACAGGACCCGGGGTGTGGGTTGTGCGGGGAGGCGCCTGGGACGATCCGGCACGTGGCTGCGGGGTGTGGGATGCTGGCAGGGGGGGCCTGCGTGGAGCGCCATGGCCAGGTGGCTGGCGTGGTCTGCCGAGGCATCTGTGCGGAGTGTGGACTGGGGGCCCCGGGGTCGGAGTGGGGGGCACCTCCGAGGGTGGTGGAGGGTGGCGGAGCGGGGATCCTGTGGGACTTCCGGATCCAGACTGGCGGGATGGTGGTGGCGAGCCAGCCAGATGTCGTGGTCGTGGATGGGGGGCGGAGGAGGGCCGTTGTGGTGGATGTGGCGGTCCCAGGTGGTGGAGGCATCGGGAGGGGGGAGCATGGGGGGCTCGGGGGGTACCAGGGGCTCGGGGAGGGGCTGGGGAGGGCCTGGGGGGTGGGGGTGGCGGTCGTGCCTGTGGTGGTCGGGGCGCTCGGGGCAGTGACCCCCGGACTGGATGGGTGGTTGCGACAGATCCCGGGACCAGCGTCGGACATCTCGGTCCGGAGGTGTGCGGTGCTGGGAGCGGCGGGGGTACTGCGCGGGGCCCTCGGGCTTCCTGGCCTCTGGTGGAGGACCCGAGCTGAATGAGGGACGGACACCACCCGAGGACACCTCCTATTGGCTCCATGATAAGAGCTCCACCCAGCAAAGAATTAACCCTTTAAAACCTGATTCTGAGCTTTCACAATTATTTACCGCCATTTGCGTAATATCTACAGTATACAGAAGGAATCAAGCAATTTTTACCAATGTATCTGTAGGTGATGTTTATTTATTATGTACACAGAGATAAAGAGTAATGGCACAGCTCTGCAGTATCTTTCCACTTTTATATATGTATGCTATACTAAATAAAATGAATAGGGCACCATATAATGCAACAGTTATGCAACTCCCTAAATAATGATGTGAATTTTCAGTTGTTGCTAAATCAGTTAGGATGTTATAATTTGTGGTGTAGATGCGAATTTAGGAGAGCAGGACAATATATCGCATTGCAATTGGAGCAGCAGCTTGGTTGATGATGTCCCCAAACCGGCTCATCTATTATATTTGTCGTGCAATACAATGAAAATGAGCACAATTGCAAAACATAGGCTTCTTATATTTTAAAATAAAATAATCACATGTTTACCGTTCTGGGGTTTCTACAATCATGAATGGAGGCATTATTTACAGCAGGTTGATGTTGTTGTTGTTGTTGTCGACCCCACCCGTGCCCCGACATTGGGGGACCGGGCCCTCACTCCGTCTCCCGGATCCCCAGACCCCCCTCCGCCGCCCAGCGGGCGAGCAGGGCCGCCACTCCGCTTGGGTTTCGCCAGAGGTCCTCCGGAGTCAGTGTGGTGGGTATGTTTGTGCAGGTGAACAGGTGTTGTGTGTCGTGCACTTGCGTGCCGCATAGCGCACAGAGTGGTGTTGGGTGTGTGTCCGGTGTAATGTTGTGTAGGTAGGAGTGGAGGGCTGGTGATTTGTTGGTTCGGAGTTGTGCTAGGAGTTGTCTGGTTCTGTGTGGTAGGTCTTGCTCTGATGGGTCTATTTCTGGTGCTGGTGCATGTATTACTTTGTTGTGTTGTCTGGTGTCCAAGTGTGTTTGTACAAAGTGGGTGTGTATGTCTTTCATGTTCTGTTTTATGGTGTCGTTGTTGGTGTCCTGTGGTGCTGTGTCTTTGTTGTGTGTGTAGTTGTTGTTGTGGAAGATTGTTTGTTTCTTTTGTCTGGGTGGTGGTGGTTGTTGAGTGAGTGGGTGTAGTGGGTGGGTTGGGTGTTGGGCTTTTTGTCTGATTTGCGATGCGTGTAGTTTTAGATGGATGTTCAGTGGGAGAGTTTTTGTTTCCTCATGCAACTGTTGTATTTCTGTGTCTTGTGTGCATCCTGTTGCTATTCTGAGTGCTGTGTTCTGTGTGGTCTGGAGTTTTGTTTTGTTTGTCCGATAGTGTTGGTGACCATATAGTGTTTGCGTATTCGAGGCGTGTGAGTGTGGTTGCTTTGTATATGGTGAGTATAGTTTCTTTGGATTTTCCCCAGTGAGTAGTTGTTAAGGCTTTAAGTATTTTGTTTGATTGCTTGGCGCGGGTTAGAGTGTGTTGTGTGTGTTTTGAGAAGGTGAGTTTGGGGTCCCATGTTAATCCCAGTATTTTGGGTTCGCGGACTGTGGGTAGGGTGGTGTTATCTATTTGTAAAGTGAGCCTGTTGCTGTATTCTGCCGGATCCGGTGTGAACAGAGTGGTGGTGGTTTTGTCTGCGTTGAGTGTGAGTTGGTTCTGTTTTGTCCAGTTGTATATGTCGTGGAGATATTTTTGTACTTGTTGTTGTGCCTGTTGTGGTTTGACATGTGTGGATAGAATGGTGATGTCGTCTGCTTATGTAACTGTGTGTACATTTGGAGGTGGTTGTGGTAAGTCTGCCATGTATATGTTGAATAGTGTTGGTGAAAGTACTCCCCCCTGTGGTACCCCCGTTTTCGTGTTTCTATGTTCTGATGTTTCCCCTCGGTATTGAGTGTATTGTCTGCGTCCCCTTATGTAGTTGAAGATGTATTTGATGATGATGTTTGGGGTGTTAGTGTTGTTGAGTTTGTTTGTGAGTGTGTGTAGGTTTACCGTGTCAAAGGCTTTGGACATGTCTAGGGCTATGGCAACTGTTCGTTGTGGTGGTTTTTGTTGATTGAAACCTGTGGCTATGATGTTGTGTATGTGGTGAAGTGCTTTGGTTGTGGAGTGTTGTTTTCGGAAGCCGTGTTGGTGAGAGGGTAGTTGAGTGTTGTTGGTAATGAAGGGTAGTATTACCTTTTCCATTGTTTTGGCTATTGGGCTGAGTAGTGCTATTGGTCTGTAAGATGGGCCGAGTGCGTGGTTTTTGTTGGGTTTTGGTATTGGGATTATTTTTGCAGTCTTCCATATTGCGGGGATGGTGTTGGTGTTGAGCGATGTGTTGTAAGTGTGTGTGAGTAGTGTTATTGCTTTGGGGCCTAGGTGTTTCAGATGTCTGATGTTTATGTTGTCTGGGCCTGTGGAGTTGTTGCTTTTGGAGCGTTGTAGTGCTTGTTTGACTTGTTGTTCTGTGATGGTTATGGGCGTGGTGTTGAGTTTTCGTATTTTGCGTTGTAGTTGTCTGTATGTTCTGTTGGTTTTGTGTTGTATTATGTTGGTGAATTGTTTGTTGAATGCTCGTGCTTTCTGTTTGTTGGATATTGCCGTGTGTTGTCCGAACTGTATTGTGGTGTTTTCTGGTGCTTTTTGTTCTTTGTTAGATAGTCTTGTTACTGTGTTCCAGAGTATGTATTGTTTGTGTCTGTGGTTCCATGCATCCGTTAAGTGTTCTTTCCATAGCTCTTGTTTGTGTTTTTGGATTTGTGTGTCTATTTCTTTGTTTAGGTCTGTGATGCGTGGGTCTTGGTGGTTTTGTTGTCTGATGTCGTTTCTTTGGCTGATGAGTGTTCTGATGTGTTGTGGTAGGAGAAGTGATTTGCTTTTTATTTTTCCGTGGGGTATGTGGTGTTTGTCTGCTGTAAGTATGAGGTTTGTGAGCATGGTGTTGGCTGTGTGGATGTTGTCAGGTATGGTTAAGTTCTCCAGTGCTGATTCTATTTCAGAGGTGTATCCTTCCCAGTCTGCTTTCCTGTAATTTGTGTAAGTTTGAAGGTGTTGTTGTAGGCGGAAAGGAGCACGCGTGTTGTGTGTGATTTTGATAGGAAGGTGGTCTGAACTGAGTGCGTGTATTGTGGTCCATGTTGTTCTGTTTGTGATGCTGTTGCTGGCTGTTGTGATGTCCAGTGATGTTGGTTGTTGGTTGATGTTTGTAGGTTTTCTGGTAGGTGTGTTTGCGTTTAGAGTGATTTGTTGGGAGTTCTGTAGTATGTCTGCAATGAGGGTGCCTCTGTGGTCGTCGTAGGGAGAGTGCCACTGTGTTGAGTGAGCTTTGATGTCTGCGGTTAGAATGGTGTTGTTCAGCGAGTTTATGTATTGGAAGGTGTTGGTGATGTCTGTGTCTTCTGTGGCGTGGTCTGGTCGGGTGGTATCTCTGGGGGGTATATACATGTTGCATATGTGTAGTCTTTTGTGGTTGGTTATGTGAATCTTTACGGTTTGAATTTCTGTAGTGTTGGTGTTAATGTTGTTGGGGATGTTCATGGGAGTGAATGTGACTGATTTGTGAATGTATGTGAGCAGTCCTCCTCCTCCCTTGTGTTCTCTGTCTTTCCTAATGCTGGTGTAGTTGGTGAGACGAGGTGTGTTGTGTTGTTTTTCTAGTTTGGTTTCTTGTATGGTGATGATGTCTGCGTGCTGTTGTGAGGCGAGTTCTAGTTCTGTTTTCTTGTTTTGGATGCCGTTGATGTTTATTTGTAGTATGGTCAGTGTGTGTTTGTTGTTTTTGTTGGTGGATGTTGTTCTTTGTGGGTTGTTCGGGGGTTGTGGTGTTGGGGTGTTTGTTGTTTGCGTGTGTGTTCTGCATGTCCACGTGTTTGTGTATTGGCGGGTGGTGATGCCGGAGCAATGTCTGTGTATCCAGTGTGGGTGTGTTGAGTTGCATCTGAGTGAGGTTTGTCTGCGTGTGATGATTCTATTGCAGCTATTGCAGGTCCAGGTTTGGGGGGGTGGTCTTGTGTTTGTTGTATCTCTGTTGGAGTTGTCTGTCCGTGTTGCGTTTGAGGGTAGTGTTGGTGAGGCGAGTGTGTTGTTTTGGTCTGTTTGTGCTCTGCTGCCTGTTGGTGTCCTACGAGGTGTTGTTGTTCGTGGTGGTGTTTTGGGATGTAGTCTGCATTTCCATGTTATGTTGTATTGTCTAGTGTTTATGTTTGTGCAATGTTTGTGTACCCAGTGTGGTGTGTGGTGGTTGCATCTGAAGGATGTCTGTCTTCTTGTAATCTGTTGTGTGCAAATGTCGCATGTCCAGGTAGTTTGTTGTGTGTGTGTTTGTTGCGTGCGTGAGAGTGTCTGTGTGGGCCCCGGATTTGTCTCTATGTCCCCCGCCTGGAGCAAAAGGTCCGCCCGCCACCCTGCCAGGTTCAGGGGGCGGTTAGCCGAAAAAAAAAAAAAAAAAACGGCCGCAAGGGCACCCCGTTCGGGGTGCAGGGATTGGTTCCTTGATTTGTCCCCCCGTTCGGGTGGAACCCTCCAACTGCGAGTAAGCCAAGGAGTTTGGAGGTACAGCAGGTTGACAGCAGTGTGATCGAGCAGATTAGATAGAGTAGAATTTGAATGGGGCTTCACTGATTTATTTCATACAATTCATATCTAAAACACAGTTGAAAAATATTTGATTGTTAAAATATTTAAATACAAGAACTATATCAAGAAATTAACAAAACATAGTTTTTTTAGTTAGGAGAAAAGTCTAAAAACATATCACAAATGACAAACGTTGTGCCTCTCCTCCTCCTGTTCTTCAATGAAGCTGATCACCCTCCAGCTCCCGTTAGAAACATCGTGCTGCTGAAGGTGTGCCGGCAGAATGGTTGTGATACAGGAGGTGCTGTGGACTCTCCCAGAAACGAGGACCTAGTTTAGTTGTAGATCCAGTAAAACATAGTGCAAATGTGACATTATTTATAATGCACAGTTACAGTCTTGTGAATATTAAAAAATGTACTTCATGTAATGCAGGAAGCGAATTTTTCAAACGAACTAAGGCAGCAAACAGTAAGAGCAAAATCGTGTTCCAAACATTAACTCTTTTTTTAAATGTCAATTAGCTTGTGAGTAATAAGACAAAATGTGACTGCCAGACAGAGAACTGTCAGAGCAAACGGCAGATTTTAGAAAGTCCTGCCGAAATAAATCTGCACCCGACTGCGACTGTCAGCGTTGAACTGCCGCCATTGCTGTCAAAGTCAGACACATCTCCAAAATTGTTGGGGCAAATTTTTAAGCAGGCTTCATCTTGATAAATTGACCACGTATTTGACATTTACACCATAACGTTACCGCCTAAAATAATCGTAAAACAAAATTTTGTGTAACAACAAGAGTAATATGTACCCCAAAAGCTTTCAAAGCGTCTGAAAGTTTTCTCCTCCGTTTTTGTTGGGGCTTGGCTCGAAATGCATCATGATTGGCCGCCCGAAGTCCACGTGTCTGTCGGACGTGCTCTCATTGGTCTACAATACCATCACGGATGAATAAATACTCAAAGGGCTTGCCAGGCAAGCCCTTTGAACCCTTTAAATACTCAATGGGCTTGCCTGGCAAGCCCTTTGAGTATTTATTCCATATTGCCCACTAGTTCACTAGTAAGGTCATTTTGACGCTTACTAGTGAACATGTAAGGCCATAAATATGCCCACTAGTTCACTAGTAAGATCATTTTGAGGCTTACTAGTGAACATGTAAGCCACAAAACGCCCACTAGTTCACTAGTAAGGTCATTTTGACGCTTACTAGTGAACATGTAAGCCACAAAACGCCCACTAGTTCACTAGTAAGATCATTTTGACGCTTACTAGTGAACATGTAAGGCCATAAATGTGCCCACTAGTTCACTAATAAGTTCATTTTGAGGCTTACTAGTTGACATGTAAGCCACACATCGCCGACTAGTTCACTAGTAAGATCATTTTGAGGCTTACTAGTGAACATGTAAGCCACAAAACGCCCAATAGTTCACTAGTAAGATCATTTTGACGCTTACTAGTGAACATGTAAGCCACAAAACGCTCACTAGTTTACTAGTAAGGTCATTTTGACGCTTACTAGTGAACATGTAAGCCACAAAACGCTCACTAGTTCACTAGTAAGGTCATTTTGACGCTTACTAGTGAACATGTAAGCCGCAAAACGCCCACTAGTTCACTAATAAGATTATTGTGACGCTTACTACTGAACATTTAAGGCCATAAATGTGCCCACTAGTTCACTGGTAAGATGATTTTGACGCTTACTAGTGAACATGTAAGGCCATAAATGTGCCCACTTGTAGTGCTAGTGACATTACACTGTACTTGCATTAAATGCAAATAAGGATGATTACGAAAACATGTAACGGTATCCTATTGGCTGTACGTTTCAAAATAGTGTCATCCCACCAGTCAGGGCTCATGATTTTGGAAATTCTGTGCCCACTTAGTTTTTTAAAACAACAATGGCGGACAGTGTCCTGAGACGTATTCGGCGAAGGTGCAGGGCAATAGAGAGTGCCTGTCATCAAGGGTCTGCCGGTGAAAGTGAAGCACGCGCGATAAACATTTCAATTGCTAATTTAAGAAGAGTTAGTGACCAGTTTAGCGCTGATACTATTCAAAGTTTGATTCAAAGTCCAATAGATCTCCGATCTGTCATCATTGCGGGACCCACTCCTAATGGTGGACGTGTTTGTTCCCATGTGGCACATCGTTTGCACACAGGTAAAATGGCTACCATTTTTTGTCATTGGTTTTTCGTATGTATTTTTATTCGAACTACACACGGGTTTTACTGACGACTTGCTGTGACTTACCTTCTATCACCCTGTCAAACGTCGTTTTATACCAGTGGTTTTCCTGCAAATCAGTAGACTATTAAGTAACGCGATGGCTGTACACTTTTAAGCAATAACTAGTGATCTTTTAGTTATTCAATTATAAGTTTGAATTATTTTTTTCTTGAGTAAAATGGTTAGAGAAAATAGCTGCTCGTGGTTTTGAAGCTGCATATACTTTTATGTACATCTGTGTCTATATGCCTGTACTGTATACAGTATATAAAAAACACGTAGTGATTCATTTGCTTGAATTCCTTAATCCTTTTATTTCCATACTTTAGGTAGACGAGGAAGACCAGCACTTGACATTACAAGTGATCAAATTGAACTGCTCCCCACTCAGGGCTTTACAGTGAGAGCCATCACTGAGATGTTGTGTTGTTCCTCTTCATACCTGCATAAAAAAAATGAAGTTTTTTCAGATTTCAGCCAGAAATAGATTTACTCCCATTCATGATGTTGACCTGGAAGAGCATGTCAGAAGATTGCACAGCCAATTTCCCAGATCAGGCTCTGAAGCAAGTGTTCTGCTACATACTCTTGTCCCTTCATGTATATATCATTATATTCATTGTGAAAGTGTACTTTCTTTATTGTGTTGTTTTATGAACCTGTTGCAGATGATGAGGGCATACCTGCGTGCTGATGGTATTGTAGTACAAAGAAAAAGAGTTCGAGATATCCTCAACCGTATTGAGCCAGCTGCTGCAGCCCAGAGATGGAGCCAGACTGTGGCTAGAAGAACATACTATGTGCCATTCCCCAATAGTTTATGGCACATAGATGGGCATATGCGTCTCATTCGGTAATAAGGGATCATCTTATATTTGTACTCGTGGGAGCATTAGAAAGCCATATTGTATGGACAGCACAGATTAAATTGAATTTTATCATTTGTATATCCAAGTTACACAAACTCCAAATTGCCTCCATGTAGTCTTAAGTGCACAGCAATACCTTCTCTACCGAGATGATATTTCAAACAAGATATGAAACTTGATTGTTTTCTTGTATTTAATCATTATTCTTTTCATGTTTGTTTTACAGGTGGGTGTTTGTGACACATGCCGGCATTGATGGGAATTCCAGGCTAATAACGTACCTTCAACTGGAGCACAGACAACACAGCTTTGACAGTGTTGAAATATTTTGTCCAAGCCACCTGCCTGTATGGGTTACCCTCCAGAGTAAGATCCGACCATGGTGGTGAAAACACTGGTTGCTCTTTTAATGAACCTACTGCAGGGACAAGACACCAAAATTTTTTCTAGCTCCAGCCAACACCCCCTCACAATTTACTCACACCTCCCATGGCCTGATTATCCACCAACAGGGGCCCTTTTTGGATTATCATTTTGGCATAGGAACTTTCCTTTCCTATCCTAACCGAGTGAGATGAGCCGGTAGCACCTGGAGCAAAGATCGTCTAAATTTTAATAATGCTTAGGAAAGGTTCTGACCATCCTTTACGAAAGGAAAGGAGATATATTATGCAGCAGGAATATTTAAAGGGGAAGTCTTTTTTTATGTTGTTGTTGTTGTTGTTGTCGACCCCACCCGTGCCCCGACATTGGGGGACCGGGCCCTCACTCCGTCTCCCGGATCCCCAGACCCCCCTCCGCCGCCCAGCGGGCGAGCAGGGCCGCCACTCCGCTTGGGTTTCGCCAGAGGTCCTCCGGAGTCAGTGTGGTGGGTATGTTTGTGCAGGTGAACAGGTGTTGTGTGTCGTGCACTTGCGTGCCGCATAGCGCACAGAGTGGTGTTGGGTGTGTGTCCGGTGTAATGTTGTGTAGGTAGGAGTGGAGGGCTGGTGATTTGTTGGTTCGGAGTTGTGCTAGGAGTTGTCTGGTTCTGTGTGGTAGGTCTTGCTCTGATGGGTCTATTTCTGGTGCTGGTGCATGTATTACTTTGTTGTGTTGTCTGGTGTCCAAGTGTGTTTGTACAAAGTGGGTGTGTATGTCTTTCATGTTCTGTTTTATGGTGTCGTTGTTGGTGTCCTGTGGTGCTGTGTCTTTGTTGTGTGTGTAGTTGTTGTTGTGGAAGATTGTTTGTTTCTTTTGTCTGGGTGGTGGTGGTTGTTGAGTGAGTGGGTGTAGTGGGTGGGTTGGGTGTTGGGCTATTTGTCTGATTTGCGATGCGTGTAGTTTTAGATGGGTGTTCAGTGGGAGAGTTTTTGTTTCCTCATGCAACTGTTGTATGTTTGTGTCTTGTGTGCATCCTGTTGCTATTCTGAGTGCTGTGTTCTGTGTGGTCTGGAGTTTTGTTTTGTTTGTCCGATAGTGTTGGTGACCATATAGTGTTTGCGTATTCGAGGCGTGTGAGTGTGGTTGCTTTGTATATGGTGAGTATAGTTTCTTTGGATTTTCCCCAGTGAGTAGTTGTTAAGGCTTTAAGTATTTTGTTTGATTGCTTGGCGCGGGTTAGAGTGTGTTGTGTGTGTTTTGAGAAGGTGAGTTTGGGGTCCCATGTTAATCCCAGTATTTTGGGTTCGCGGACTGTGGGTAGGGTGGTGTTATCTATTTGTAAAGTGAGTCTGTTGCTGTATTCTGCCGGATCCGGTGTGAACAGAGTGGTGGTGGTTTTGTCTGCGTTGAGTGTGAGTTGGTTCTGTTTTGTCCAGTTGTATATGTCGTGGAGATATTTTTGTACTTGTTGTTGTGCCTGTTGTGGTTTGACATGTGTGGATAGAATGGTGATGTCGTCTGCTTATGTAACTGTGTGTACATTTGGAGGTGGTTGTGGTAAGTCTGCCATGTATATGTTGAATAGTGTTGGTGAAAGTACTCCCCCCTGTGGTACCCCCGTTTTCGTGTTTCTATGTTCTGATGTTTCCCCCCGGTATTGAGTGTATTGTCTGCGTCCCCTTATGTAGTTGAAGATGTATTTGATGATGATGTTTGGGGTGTTAGTGTTGTTGAGTTTGTTTGTGAGTGTGTGTAGGTTTACCGTGTCAAAGGCTTTGGACATGTCTAGGGCTATGGCAACTGTTCGTTGTGGTGGTTTTTGTTGATTGAAACCTGTGGCTATGATGTTGTGTATGTGGTGAAGTGCTTTGGTTGTGGAGTGTTGTTTTCGGAAGCCGTGTTGGTGAGAGGGTAGTTGAGTGTTGTTGGTAATGAAGGGTAGTATTACCTTTTCCATTGTTTTGGCTATTGGGCTGAGTAGTGCTATTGGTCTGTAAGATGGGCCGAGTGCGTGGTTTTTGTTGGGTTTTGGTATTGGGATTATTTTTGCAGTCTTCCATATTGCGGGGATGGTGTTGGTGTTGAGCGATGTGTTGTAAGTGTGTGTGAGTAGTGTTATTGCTTTGGGGCCTAGGTGTTTCAGATGTCTGATGTTTATGTTGTCTGGGCCTGTGGAGTTGTTGCTTTTGGAGCGTTGTAGTGCTTGTTTGACTTGTTGTTCTGTGATGGTTATGGGCGTGGTGTTGAGTTTTCGTATTTTGCGTTGTAGTTGTCTGTATGTTCTGTTGGTTTTGTGTTGTATTATGTTGGTGAATTGTTTGTTGAATGCTCGTGCTTTCTGTTTGTTGGATATTGCCGTGTGTTGTCCGAACTGTATTGTGGTGTTTTCTGGTGCTTTTTGTTCTTTGTTAGATAGTCTTGTTACTGTGTTCCAGAGTATGTATTGTTTGTGTCTGTGGTTCCATGCATCCGTTAAGTGTTCTTTCCATAGCTCTTGTTTGTGTTTTTGGATTTGTGTGTCTATTTCTTTGTTTAGGTCTGTGATGCGTGGGTCTTGGTGGTTTTGTTGTCTGATGTCGTTTCTTTGGCTGATGAGTGTTCTGATGTGTTGTGGTAGGAGAAGTGATTTGCTTTTTATTTTTCCGTGGGGTATGTGGTGTTTGTCTGCTGTAAGTATGAGGTTTGTGAGCATGGTGTTGGCTGTGTGGATGTTGTCAGGTATGGTTAAGTTCTCCAGTGCTGATTCTATTTCAGAGGTGTATCCTTCCCAGTCTGCTTTCCTGTAATTTGTGTAAGTTTGAAGGTGTTGTTGTAGGCGGAAAGGAGCACGCGTGTTGTGTGTGATTTTGATAGGAAGGTGGTCTGAACTGAGTGCGTGTATTGTGGTCCATGTTGTTCTGTTTGTGATGCTGTTGCTGGCTGTTGTGATGTCCGGTGATGTTGGTTGTTGGTTGATGTTTGTAGGTTTTCTGGTAGGTGTGTTTGCGTTTAGAGTGATTTGTTGGGAGTTCTGTAGTATGTCTGCAATGAGGGTGCCTCTGTGGTCGTCGTAGGGAGAGTGCCACTGTGTTGAGTGAGCTTTGATGTCTGCGGTTAGAATGGTGTTGTTCAGCGAGTTTATGTATTGGAAGGTGTTGGTGATGTCTGTGTCTTCTGTGGCGTGGTCTGGTCGGGTGGTATCTCTGGGGGGTATATACATGTTGCATATGTGTAGTCTTTTGTGGTTGGTTATGTGAATCTTTACGGTTTGAATTTCTGTAGTGTTGGTGTTAATGTTGTTGGGGATGTTCATGGGAGTGAATGTGACTGATTTGTGAATGTATGTGAGCAGTCCTCCTCCTCCCTTGTGTTCTCTGTCTTTCCTAATGCTGGTGTAGTTGGTGAGACGAGGTGTGTTGTGTTGTTTTTCTAGTTTGGTTTCTTGTATGGTGATGATGTCTGCGTGCTGTTGTGAGGCGAGTTCTTCTAGTTCTGTTTTCTTGTTTTGGATGCCGTTGATGTTTATTTGTAGTATGGTCAGTGTGTGTTTGTTGTTTTTGTTGGTGGATGTTGTTCTTTGTGGGTTGTTCGGGGGTTGTGGTGTTGGGGTGTTTGTTGTTTGCGTGTGTGTTCTGCATGTCCACGTGTTTGTGTATTGGCGGGTGGTGATGCCGGAGCAATGTCTGTGTATCCAGTGTGGGTGTGTTGAGTTGCATCTGAGTGAGGTTTGTCTGCGTGTGATGATTCTATTGCAGCTATTGCAGGTCCAGGTTTGGGGGGGTGGTCTTGTGTTTGTTGTATCTCTGTTGGAGTTGTCTGTCCGTGTTGCGTTTGAGGGTAGTGTTGGTGAGGCGAGTGTGTTGTTTTGGTCTGTTTGTGCTCTGCTGCCTGTTGGTGTCCTACGAGGTGTTGTTGTTCGTGGTGGTGTTTTGGGATGTAGTCTGCATTTCCATGTTATGTTGTATTGTCTAGTGTTTATGTTTGTGCAATGTTTGTGTACCCAGTGTGGTGTGTGGTGGTTGCATCTGAAGGATGTCTGTCTTCTTGTAATCTGTTGTGTGCAAATGTCGCATGTCCAGGTAGTTTGTTGTGTGTGTGTTTGTTGCGTGCGTGAGAGTGTCTGTGTGGGCCCCGGATTTGTCTCTATGTCCCCCGCCTGGAGCAAAAGGTCCGCCCGCCACCCTGCCAGGTTCAGGGGGCGGTTAGCCGAAAAAAAAAAAAAAAAAACGGCCGCAAGGGCACCCCGTTCGGGGTGCAGGGATTGGTTCCTTGATTTGTCCCCCCGTTCGGGTGGAACCCTCCAACTGCGAGTAAGCCAAGGAGTTTGGAGGTACAGCAGGTTGACAGCAGTGTGATCGAGCAGATTAGATAGAGTAGAATTTGAATGGGGCTTCACTGATTTATTTCATACAATTCATATCTAAAACACAGTTGAAAAATATTTGATTGTTAAAATATTTAAATACAAGAACTATATCAAGAAATTAACAAAACATAGTTTTTTTAGTTAGGAGAAAAGTCTAAAAACATATCACAAATGACAAACGTTGTGCCTCTCCTCCTCCTGTTCTTCAATGAAGCTGATCACCCTCCAGCTCCCGTTAGAAACATCGTGCTGCTGAAGGTGTGCCGGCAGAATGGTTGTGATACAGGAGGTGCTGTGGACTCTCCCAGAAACGAGGACCTAGTTTAGTTGTAGATCCAGTAAAACATAGTGCAAATGTGACATTATTTATAATGCACAGTTACAGTCTTGTGAATATTAAAAAATGTACTTCATGTAATGCAGGAAGCGAATATTTCAAACGAACTAAGGCAGCAAACAGTAAGAGCAAAATCGTGTTCCAAACATTAACTCTTTTTTTAAATGTCAATTAGCTTGTGAGTAATAAGACAAAATGTGACTGCCAGACAGAGAACTGTCAGAGCAAACGGCAGATTTTAGAAAGTCCTGCCGAAATAAATCTGCACCCGACTGCGACTGTCAGCGTTGAACTGCCGCCATTGCTGTCAAAGTCAGACACATCTCCAAAATTGTTGGAGCAAATTTTTAAGCAGGCTTCATCTTGATAAATTGACCACGTATTTGACATTTACACCATAACGTTACCGCCTAAAATAATCGTAAAACAAAATTTTGTGTAACAACAAGAGTAATATGTACCCCAAAAGCTTTCAAAGCGTCTGAAAGTTTTCTCCTCCGTTTTTGTTGGGGCTTGGCTCGAAATGCATCATGATTGGCCGCCCGAAGTCCACGTGTCTGTCGGACGTGCTCTCATTGGTCTACAATACCATCACGGATGAATAAATACTCAAAGGGCTTGCCAGGCAAGCCCTTTGAACCCTTTAAATACTCAATGGGCTTGCCTGGCAAGCCCTTTGAGTATTTATTCCATATTGCCCACTAGTTCACTAGTAAGGTCATTTTGACGCTTACTAGTGAACATGTAAGGCCATAAATGTGCCCACTAGTTCACTAGTAAGATCATTTTGAGGCTTACTAGTTGACATGTAAGCCACAAAACGCCCGCTAGTTCACTAGTAAGATAATTTTGAGGCTTCTAGTGAACATGTAAGCCACAGAACGCCCACTAGTTCACTAGTAAGATCATTTTGACGCTTACTAGTGAACATGTAAGCCACAAAACGCTCACTAGTTCACTAGTAAGGTCATTTTGACGCTTACTAGTGAACATGTAAGCCACAAAACGCTCACTGGTTCACTAGTAAGGTAATTTTGACGCTTACTAGTGAACATGTAAGCCACAAAACGCCCACTAGTTCCCTAGTAAGATCATTTTGACGCTTATTTATGAACATGTCAGCCACAAAACGCTCACTCGTTCACTAGTAAGATCATTTTGACGCTTACTAGTGAACATGTAAGCCACAAAACGCCCACTAGTTCACTAGTAAGGTCATTTTGACGCTTACTAGTGAACATGTAAGCCACAAAACGCCCACTAGTTCACTAGTAAGATCATTTTGACGCTTACTAGTGAACATGTAAGGCCATAAATGTGCCCACTAGTTCACTAGTAAGTTCATTTTGAGGCTTACTAGTTGACATGTAAGCCACACATCGCCTACTAGTTCACTAGTAAGATCATTTTGAGGCTTACTAGTGAACATGTAAGCCACAAAACGCCCAATAGTTCACTAGTAAGATCATTTTGACGCTTACTAGTGAACATGTAAGCCACAAAACGCTCACTAGTTTACTAGTAAGGTCATTTTGACGCTTACTAGTGAACATGTAAGCCACAAAACGCTCACTAGTTCACTAGTAAGGTCATTTTGACGCTTACTAGTGAACATGTAAGCCGCAAAACGCCCACTAGTTCACTAATAAGATTATTTTGACGCTTACTACTGAACATTTAAGGCCATAAATGTGCCCACTAGTTCACTGGTAAGACGATTTTGACGCTTACTAGTGAACATGTAAGGCCATAAATGTGCCCACTTGTAGTGCTAGTGACATTACACTGTACTTGCATTAAATGCAAATAAGGATGATTACGAAAACATGTAACGGTATCCTATTGGCTGTACGTTTCAAAATAGTGTCATCCCACCAGTCAGGGCTCATGATTTTGGAAATTCTGTGCCCACTTAGTTTTTTAAAACAACAATGGCGGACAGTGTCCTGAGACGTATTCGGCGAAGGTGCAGGGCAATAGAGAGTGCCTGTCATCAAGGGTCTGCCGGTGAAAGTGAAGCACGCGCGATAAACATTTCAATTGCTAATTTAAGAAGAGTTAGTGACCAGTTTAGCGCTGATACTATTCAAAGTTTGATTCAAAGTCCAATAGATCTCCGATCTGTCATCATTGCGGGACCCACTCCTAATGGTGGACGTGTTTGTTCCCATGTGGCACATCGTTTGCACACAGGTAAAATGGCTACCATTTTTTGTCATTGGTTTTTCGTATGTATTTTTATTCGAACTACACACGGGTTTTACTGACGACTTGCTGTGACTTACCTTCTATCACCCTGTCAAACGTCGTTTTATACCAGTGGTTTTCCTGCAAATCAGTAGACTATTAAGTAACGCGATGGCTGTACACTTTTAAGCAATAACTAGTGATCTTTTAGTTATTCAATTATAAGTTTGAATTATTTTTTTCTTGAGTAAAATGGTTAGAGAAAATAGCTGCTCGTGGTTTTGAAGCTGCATATACTTTTATGTACATCTGTGTCTATATATATTTTTTTTTTTTTTTCCCGAAGATGGCGCCCGAGTAGGCAGCCTTCGGCAAGTGCTCTTCAAGAGCCTTGCTTTTTTGTTCTTTTTTGCTGTTTTTGTCTTTTGTTTTGTCACATGTTGTTTGTTGTTTCATTGTGTGAACCTGATATGGACTGTTTTCAGTGCTTTTTGGCCACGACATTCGTCAAAGGAGCAGTATCTGTGCTTGGTGGTTGCGCCTTCTCGGCAGCACGCCTGTACCAGCACAGATTTTGATTGGGAGGAATGTCGGCGCCATTGACTGTCGGTGCTGGACAGACCTGGGGCGCTTGTGTTTTTTGCACCAGTAATGGGCAGCATTTTTCACAACCCCGATTTGTTCAGTGGCTATGTCAGCGCTGTTGGACAGTTGGCGTTGGTGCGGCTGGATGGATGGCCGCTGAAGTTGAGGATGAGGAGAGAGGAGCGTTGGCGAAGAGCGCAGATGCATATTTGGAACCGTGAGTCGCCGCTTGGAATTGAAATGGATTTCATTGGGACAGGAGAAGTTAACCAATCTCTTTTTTCGTCAATGGATGCTACAGCTTCTTGTTGACTTTGAAACTTAGCTTGTAGCCGACGTGTGCACATTTTGAGCATGACGTCTCTGATCCACTGGTTAAAGGACACTTTGATTCTCTCCTCTTTCATCTCAAACCGCTTCAAACAACAAAGCGTGTGACGGAAAAGTGGTTAGGACTGCACGACTGTCTGTGTTTTATGTTATGTGTTGTGTTTATTATTTTACCTTATGTTAACTGTTTTGTAAAGCGCTTTGTTACAGCTGCCGCTGTTGTGAAAGCGCTATATAAGTCAGCATGTATTGTATTGTATTGTATATGCCTGTACTGTATACAGTATATAAAAAACACGTAGTGATTCGTTTGCTTGAATTCCTTAATCCTTTTATTTCCATACTTTAGGTAGACGAGGAAGACCAGCACTTGACATTACAAGTGATCAAATTGAACTGCTCCCCACTCAGGGCTTTACAGTGAGAGCCATCACTGAGATGTTGTGTTGTTCCTCTTCATACCTGCATAAAAAAATGAAGTTTTTTTCAGATTTCAGCCAGAAATAGATTTACTCCCATTCATGATGTTGACCTGGAAGAGCATGTCAGAAGATTGCACAGCCAATTTCCCAGATCAGGCTCGGAAGCAAGTGTTCTGCTACATACTCTTGTCCCTTCATGTATATATCATTATATTCATTGTGAAAGTGTACTTTCTTTATTGTGTTGTTTTATGAACCTCTTGCAGATGATGAGGGCATACCTGCGTGCTGATGGTATTGTAGTACAAAGAAAAAGAGTTCGAGAAATCCTCAACCGTATTGAGCCAGCTGCTGCAGCCCAGAGATGGAGCCAGACTGTGGCTAGAAGAACATACTATGTGCCATTCCCCAATAGTTTATGGCACATAGATGGGCATATGCGTCTCATTCGGTAATAAGGGATCATCTTATATTTGTACTCGTGGGAGCATTAGAAAGCCATATTGTATGGACAGCACAGATTAAATTGAATTTTATCATTTGTATATCCAAGTTACACAAACTCCAAATTGCCTCCATGTAGTCTTAAGTGCACAGCAATACCTTCTCTACCGAGATGATATTTCAAACAAGATATGAAACTTGATTGTTTTCTTGTATTTAATCATTATTCTTTTCATGTTTGTTTTACAGGTGGGTGTTTGTGACACATGCCGGCATTGATGGGAATTCCAGGCTAATAACGTACCTTCAACTGGAGCACAGACAACACAGCTTTGACAGTGTTGAAATATTTTGTCCAAGCCACCTGCCTGTATGGGTTACCCTCCAGAGTAAGATCCGACCATGGTGGTGAAAACACTGGTTGCTCTTTTAATGAACCTACTGCAGGGACAAGACACCAAAATTATTTCTAGCTCCAGCCAACACCCCCTCACAATTTACTCACACCTCCCATGGCCTGATTATCCACCAACAGGGGCCCTTTTTGGATTATCATTTTGGCATAGGAACTTTCCTTTCCTATCCTAACCGAGTGAGATGAGCCGGTAGCACCTGGAGCAAAGATCGTCTAAATTTTAATAATGCTTAGGAAAGGTTCTGACCATCCTTTACGAAAGGAAATGAGATATATTATGCAGCAGGAATATTTAAAGGGGAAGTCTTTTTTTATGTTGTTGTTGTTGTCGACCCCACCCGTGCCCCGACATTGGGGGACCGGGCCCTCACTCCGTCTCCCGGATCCCCAGACCCCCCTCCTCCGCCCAGCGGGCGAGCAGGGCCGCCACTCCGCTTGGGTTTCGCCAGAGGTCCTCCGGAGTCAGTGTGGTGGGTATGTTTGTGCAGGTGAACAGGTGTTGTGTGTCGTGCACTTGCGTGCCGCATAGCGCACAGAGTGGTGTTGGGTGTGTGTCCGGTGTAATGTTGTGTAGGTAGGAGTGGAGGGCTGGTGATTTGTTGGTTCGGAGTTGTGCTAGGAGTTGTCTGGTTCTGTGTGGTAGGTCTTGCTCTGATGGGTCTATTTCTGGTGCTGGTGCATGTATTTGTTGTGTTGTCTGGTGTCCAAGTGTGTTTGTACAAAGTGGGTGTGTATGTCTTTCATGTTCTGTTTTATGGTGTCGTTGTTGGTGTCCTGTGGTGCTGTGTCTTTGTTGTGTGTGTAGTTGTTGTTGTGGAAGATTGTTTGTTTCTTTTGTCTGGGTGGTGGTGGTTGTTGAGTGAGTGGGTGTAGTGGGTGGGTTGGGTGTTGGGCTTTTTGTCTGATTTGCGATGCGTGTAGTTTTAGATGGATGTTCAGTGGGAGAGTTTTTGTTTCCTCATGCAAGTGTTGTAGGTTTGTGTCTTGTGTGCATCCTGTTGCTATTCTGAGTGCTGTGTTCTGTGTGGTCTGGAGTTTTGTCTTGTTTGTGTCCGATAGTGTTGGTGACCATATAGTGTTTGCGTATTCGAGGCGTGTGAGTGTGGTTGCTTTGTATGTGGTGAGTATAGTTTCTTTGGATTTTCCCCAGTGAGTGGTTGTTAAGGCTTTAAGTATTTTGTTTGATTGCTTGGCGCGGGTTAGAGTGTGTTGTGTGTGTTTTGAGAAGGTGAGTTTGGGGTCCCATGTTAATCCCAGTATTTTGGGTTCGCGGACTGTGGGTAGGGTGGTGTTATCTATTTGTAAAGTGAGCCTGTTGCTGTATTCTGCCGGATCCGGTGTGAACAGAGTGGTGGTGGTTTTGTCTGCGTTGAGTGTGAGTTGGTTCTGTTTTGTCCAGTTGTATATGTCGTGGAGATATTTTTGTACTTGTTGTTGTGCCTGTTGTGGTTTGACATGTGTGGATAGAATGGTGATGTCGTCTGCATATGTAACTGTGTGTACATTTGGAGGTGGTTGTGGTAAGTCTGCCATGTATATGTTGAATAGTGTTGGTGAAAGTACTCCCCCCTGTGGTACCCCCGTTTTCGTGTTTCTATGTTCTGATGTTTCCCCCCGGTATTGAGTGTATTGTCTGCGTCCCCTTATGTAGTTGAAGATGTATTTGATGATGATGTTTGGGGTGTTAGTGTTGTTGAGTTTGTTTGTGAGTGTGTGTAGGTTTACCGTGTCAAAGGCTTTGGACATGTCTAGGGCTATGGCAACTGTTCGTTGTGGTGGTTTTTGTTGATTGAA
This sequence comes from Hippocampus zosterae, assembly GCF_025434085.1. Classification (NCBI taxonomy): domain Eukaryota; kingdom Metazoa; phylum Chordata; class Actinopteri; order Syngnathiformes; family Syngnathidae; genus Hippocampus; species Hippocampus zosterae. Next base: position 9,477,908 of record NC_067453.1, read on the forward strand.
ACCTGTGGCTATGATGTTGTGTATGTGGTGTAGTGCTTTGGTTGTGGAGTGTTGTTTTCGGAAGCCGTGTTGGTGAGAGGGTAGTTGAGTGTTGTTGGTAATGAAGGGTAGTATTACCTTTTCCATTGTTTTGGCTATTGGGCTGAGTAGTGCTATTGGTCTGTAAGATGGGCCGAGTGCGTGTTTTTTGTTGGGTTTTGGTATTGGGATTATTTTTGCAGTCTTCCATATTGCGGGGATGGTGTTGGTGTTGAGTGATGTGTTGTAAGTGTGTGTGAGTAGTGTTATTGCTTTGGGGCCTAGGTGTTTCAGATGTCTGATGTTTATGTTGTCTGGGCCTGTGGAGTTGTTGCTTTTGGAGCGTTGTAGTGCTTGTTTGACTTGTTGTTCTGTGATGGTTATGGGCGTGGTGTTGAGTTTTCGTATTTTGCGTTGTAGTTGTCTGTATGTTCTGTTGGTTTTGTGTTGTATTATGTTGGTGAATTGTTTGTTGAATGCTCGTGCTTTCTGTTTGTTGGATATTGCCGTGTGTTGTCCGAACTGTATTGTGGTGTTTTCTGGTGCTTTTTGTTCTTTGTTAGATAGTCTTGTTACTGTGTTCCAGAGTATGTATTGTTTGTGTCTGTGGTTCCATGCATCCGTTAAGTGTTCTTTCCATAGCTCTTGTTTGTGTTTTTGGATTTGTGTGTCTATTTCTTTGTTTAGGTCTGTGATGCGTGGGTCTTGGTGGTTTTGTTGTCTGATGTCGTTTCTTTGGCTGATGAGTGTTCTGATGTGTTGTGGTAGGAGAAGTGATTTGCTTTTTATTTTTCCGTGGGGTATGTGGTGTTTGTCTGCTGTAAGTATGAGGTTTGTGAGCATGGTGTTGGCTGTGTGGATGTTGTCAGGTATGGTTATGTTCTCCAGTGCTGATTCTATTTCAGAGGTGTATCCTTCCCAGTCTGCTTTCCTGTAATTTGTGTAAGTTTGAAGGTGTTGTAGGCGGAAAGGAGCACGCGTGTTGTGTGTGATTTTGATGGGAAGGTGGTCTGAACTGAGTGCGTGTATTGTGGTCCATGTTGTTCTGTTTGTGATGCTGTTGCTGGCTGTTGTGATGTCCGGTGATGTTGGTTGTTGGTTGATGTTTTTAGGTTTTCTGGTAGGTGTGTTTGCGTTTAGAGTGATTTGTTGGGAGTTCTGTAGTACGTCTGCAATGAGGGTGCCTCTGTGGTCGTCGTAGGGAGAGTGCCATTGTGTTGAGTGAGCGTTGATGTCTGCGGTTAGAATGGTGTTGTTCAGCGAGTTTATGTATTGGAAGGTGTTGGTGATGTCTGTGTCTTCTGTGGCGTGGTCTGGTCGGGTGGTATCTCTGGGGGGTATATACATGTTGCATATGTGTAGTCTTTTGTGGTTGGTTATGTGAATCTTTACGGTTTGAATTTCTGTAGTGTTGGTGTTAATGTTGTTGGGGATGTTCATGGGAGTGAATGTGACTGATTTGTGAATGTATGTGAGCAGTCCTCCTCCTCCCTTGTGTTCTCTGTCTTTCCTAATGCTGGTGTAGTTGGTGAGACGAGGTGTGTTGTGTTGTTTTTCTAGTTTGGTTTTTTGTATGGTGATGATGTCTGCGTGCTGTTGTGAGGCGAGTTCTTCTAGTTCTGTTTTCTTGTTTTGGATGCCGTTGATGTTTATTTGTAGTATGGTCAGTGTGTGTTTGTTGTTTTTGTTGGTGGGTGTTGTTCTTTGTGGGTTGTTCGGGGGTTGTGGTGTTGGGGTGTTTGTTGTTTGCGTGTGTGTTCTGCATGTCCACGTGTTTGTGTATTGGCGGGTGGTGATGCCGGAGCAATGTCTGTGTATCCAGTGTGGGTGTGTTGAGTTGCATCTGAGTGAGGTTTGTCTGCGTGTGATGATTCTATTGCAGCTATTGCAGGTCCAGGTTTGGGGGGGTGGTCTTGTGTTTGTTGTATCTCTGTTGGAGTTGTCTGTCCGTGTTGCGTTTGAGGGTAGTGTTGGTGAGGCGAGTGTGTTGTTTTGGTCTGTTTGTGCTCTGCTGCCTGTTGGTGTCCTACGAGGTGTTGTTGTTCGTGGTGGTGTTTTGGGATGTAGTCTGCATTTCCATGTTATGTTGTATTGTCTAGTGTTTATGTTTGTGCAATGTTTGTGTACCCAGTGTGGTATGTGGTGGTTGCATCTGAAGGATGTCTGTCTTCTTGTAATCTGTTGTGTGCAAATGTCGCATGTCCAGGTAGTTTGTTGTGTGTGTGTTTGTTGCGTGCGTGAGAGTGTCTGTGTGGGCCCCGGATTTGTCTCTATGTCCCCCGCCTGGAGCAAAAGGTCCGCCCGCCACCCTGCCAGGTTCAGGGGGCGGTTAGCCGAAAAAAAAAAAAAAAAACGGCCGTAAGGGCACCCCGTTCGGGGTGCAGGGATTGATTCCTTGATTTGTCCCCCCGTTCGGGGGGAACCCTCCAACTGCGAGTAAGCCAAGGAGTTTGGAGGTACAGCAGGTTGACAGCAGTGTGATCGAGCAGATTAGATAGAGTAGAATTTGAATGGGGCTTCACTGATTTATTTCATACAATTCATATCTAAAACAGTTTGGTTTGGTTTGGTTTGGTTTGTTTATTGAACATAAAACATATACAGTAATAATTTGACAGAAAATAAGGTAGATAAAAAAGTAAAAGAAAGAAATCAGTCTTCATTCAACACAGTTATTATGTTCAAGGGAGTAGGATGAAGTAAAAAAACTTATCTAGTCCTACCCCGTTATGTGTTTATATCTACTAAATCATTTTTATATCAATCAGAAAAGAAAAAGTAATAAGAAGTCTCCATTAAGGCTCATACTTTACCCCTTAACCGTGATATTTTCACAACTTTTGGTTTGTATCGAGATTATATACATCCTCACCCTGGCACTCTTGTGTCAATTTTCTCTTGTATTCATAATGGATATTGCAATACCTTTCTCTATTTATCAACTTAGTTCTGATTTATCATTATATTTAATGTTTAGTATTTATCATTTTAACTCTGATTGGTGTAGGTTGTTTGTACTATTTTTTTGAATTTGTTTTTGAACTCAGCAAGCGATTTACTCATTTTTAGGTTCGTTTCGAGATTGTTCCACAGATTAACACCTTTGCTAGATACACTTCTTTGCTTGATGTTTGTTCTTGTTTTGAGTTTTTTGAATAAGTTGGTACCTCTTAATTCATAGTTGCTTTCTCGAATTTCAAAAAACTTCTGAATGTTTTGGCAGAGCAGGTTATTGTGTGCTTTGTACATTAATTGGGCGATTTTAAAGTCAACCAGGTCATAAAATTTCATCGTATTTAATTTAATAAATAGTGGATTTGTGGGTTCCGTATATTTTGATCTATTAATAATTCGAATTGCTTTTTTTTGTAGTTTGAGAATAGGGAGTGTGTTTGTTTTGCAGGCATTTCCCCATATTTCCACACAGTAGGTCATGTATGGTAATAATAATGAAGTGTATAATGTGTACAAGGATCTCTTATTTAGCACTTCCTTGGTTTTGCAGAGGATCCCTACGGTCTTGGCTATTTTTCTTTTTACGTTATCGATATGTGGTTTCCAACATAGTTTTGAGTCTATTACTAATCCGAGAAACTTGGTTTCATACGCTCTTTCTATTTCAATTGAGTTTACCATAATTTTAGCTTGGCGTTTGATTGGTCTTGTGCCAAAAACAATTGACTTCGATTTTTTCAGGTTAAGTGACAATTTATTTCTGTCGAACCAGTTTTTTAATTTGTTTAATTCGTTTTCTACGGTTGTCAGGAGCTGTTTCAGATTTATTCCAGAACAGTAGAAAGTTGTATCATCAGCAAATAGGACACATTTAAATAGTTTTGAGACCTTGCAGATATCATTTATATATAAGATGAATAGTTTTGGACCAAGCACTGACCCCTGAGGTACTCCGTGAGTGATTTTCAGTTGATTCGTTTTTTTATTGTTGAGTTGCACGTACTGATATCTGTTTTCTAAATAACTTTTTATCCATTTATAAGCTACACCTCTAATGCCATATCGTTCTAGTTTTTTCAATAATATACTGTGATCTATTGTGTCAAAAGCTTTTTTTAGATCTAGGAAAACCCCAACAGTAAATTCTTTGTTGTCTATATTAGTGGCTATTGCTTCCACAAACTCCATAACTGCCATTGAGGTGGTCCGTTTTTCCCTGAAGCCATATTGATTCTCACTTAACAGCGCATGCTTTTGTATAAAACTATCAAGTCTGCGAGAAAATAGTTTTTCTAATATTTTTGAAAATTGTGGTAGTAGTGATATTGGTCTATAATTTGTAAACAGATGTTTTTCTCCACTTTTATAGATTGGAATAACTTTAGCAATTTTCATTTTTGATGGAAAGATACCAGCTTTGAATGACAGGTTGCATATGTGTGTGAAAGGTCGCACTACATATTCTATAATCTGCTTGATTATTGTCATATCAATATTATAGCAATCAGTTGACTTTTTATTTTTAAAAGTTTTTATAATATTTGATACTTCTTCTTGTTTTACTGCAGTAAGGAACATCGTGGAGGAGTTTTTTTCTACGTATCTATCCACTTCAAACAGGTCTGTTGGATCAGGAATTTGTTTTGCTAGGTTACTGCCGATGTTGACAAAATACTCATTAAATTCAGTTGCTATTTCTGCAGTTTTTTCCAAAATAGTATTTTTGCCTTTGATAAAATACTCTGGATAATCCATTTTTTTAGGACTATTTCTGATTACTTGGTTAAGTATTTTCCATATTTCTTGTGTGTTACCTTTATTCTGCTCTAATAGTGCATGATAATGATCTCTTTTACTGGTTCTTATAATATTTACTAATTTATTTTTATAGGTCTTATATTTTTTTTCTGCTTCTTCAGTTCTGAATTTTAAAAACAATTTATATAAATTGTTTTTCTTTTTACATGCGTTTTCTATGCCTTTCGTTATCCATGGCTTACTTGGGTCTTTATACTTTTTGGAAACTTTAGTTAATGGAAAATGTTTATCATATAAGAAGATTATGGTAGACTGAAATACTTCAAACGCTGTATTTGGGTCTTCGTTTGAGTAGACCTCGGTCCAGTTTTGTTTTTCTAGGTCTTGCTTAAAGGCATCGATGGAACGTTGGGTTCTTAGTCTTATTTCTGTTATACAAGTTGTTGATTTAGCTTTTCTATCGAAATAATTATGAAAAACTGCAAAAACAGGCAGGTGGTCACTTATGTCATTAATGAGAAGTCCACTTTCCATTTTATGATCAATCTTATTTATAAATTGAAAAATATTTGATTGTTAAAATATTTAAATACAAGAACTATATCAAGAAATTAACAAAACATAGTTTTTTTAGTTAGGAGAAAAGTCTAAAAACATATCACAAATGACAAACGTTGTGCCTCTCCTCCTCCTGTTCTTCAATGAAGCTGATCACCCTCCAGCTCCCGTTAGAAACATCGTGCTGCTGAAGGTGTGCCGGCAGAATGGTTGTGATACAGGAGGTGCTGTGGACTCTCCCAGAAACGAGGACCTAGTTTAGTTGTAGATCCAGTAAAACATAGTGCAAATGTGACATTATTTATAATGCACAGTTACAGTCTTGTGAATATTAAAAAATGTACTTCATGTAATGCAGGAAGCGAATATTTCAAACGAACTAAGGCAGCAAACAGTAAGAGCAAAATCGTGTTCCAAACATTAACTCTTTTTTTAAATGTCAATTAGCTTGTGAGTAATAAGACAAAATGTGACTGTCAGACAGAGAACTGTCAGAGCAAACGGCAGATTTTAGAAAGTCCTGCCGAAATAAATCTGCACCCGACTGCGACTGTCAGCGTTGAACTGCCGCCATTGCTGTCAAAGTCAGACACATCTCCAAAATTGTTGGAGCAAATTTTTAAGCAGGCTTCATCTTGATAAATTGACCACGTATTTGACATTTACACCATAACGTTACCGCCTAAAATAATCGTAAAACAAAATTTTGTGTAACAACAAGAGTAATATGTACCCCAAAAGCTTTCAAAGCGTCTGAAAGTTTTCTCCTCCGTTTTTGTTGGGGCTTGGCTCGAAATGCATCATGATTGGCCGCCCGAAGTCCACGTGTCTGTCGGACGTGCTCTCATTGGTCTACAATACCATCACGGATGAATAAATACTCAAAGGGCTTGCCAGGCAAGCCCTTTGAGTATTTATTCCATATTGCCCACTAGTTCACTAGTAAGGTCATTTTGACGCTTACTAGTGAACATGTAAGGCCATAAATGTGCCCACTAGTTCACTAGTAAGATAATTTTGATGCTTACTAGTTGACATGTAAGCCACAAAACGCCCGCTAGTTCACTAGTAAGATAATTTTGAGGCTTCTCGTGAACATGTAAGCCACAGAACGCCCACTAGTTCACTAGTAAGATCATTTTGACGCTTACTAGTGAACATGTAAGCCACAAAACGCTCACTAGTTCACTAGTAAGGTCATTTTGACGCTTACTAGTGAACATGTAAGCCACAAAACGCTCACTGGTTCACTAGTAAGGTAATTTTGACGCTTACTAGTGAACATGTAAGCCACAACACGCCCACTAGTTCCCTAGTAAGATCATTTTGACGCTTATTTATGAACATGTCAGCCACAAAACGCTCACTCGTTCACTAGTAAGATCATTTTGACGCTTACTAGTGAACATGTAAGCCACAAAACGCCCACTAGTTCACTAGTAAGGTCATTTTGACGCTTACTAGTGAACATGTAAGCCACAAAACGCCCACTAGTTCACTAGTAAGATCATTTTGACGCTTACTAGTGAACATGTAAGGCCATAAATGTGCCCACTAGTTCACTAGTAAGTTCATTTTGAGGCTTACTAGTTGACATGTAAGCCACACATCGCCGACTAGTTCACTAGTAAGATCATTTTGAGGCTTACTAGTGAACATGTAAGCCACAAAACGCCCAATAGTTCACTAGTAAGATCATTTTGACGCTTACTAGTGAACATGTAAGCCACAAAACGCTCACTAGTTTACTAGTAAGGTCATTTTGACGCTTACTAGTGAACATGTAAGCCACAAAACGCTCACTAGTTCACTAGTAAGGTCATTTTGACGCTTACTAGTGAACATGTAAGCCGCAAAACGCCCACTAGTTCACTAATAAGATTATTGTGACGCTTACTACTGAACATTTAAGGCCATAAATGTGCCCACTAGTTCACTGGTAAGATGATTTTGACGCTTACTAGTGAACATGTAAGGCCATAAATGTGCCCACTTGTAGTGCTAGTGACATTACACTGTACTTGCATTAAATGCAAATAAGGATGATTACGAAAACATGTAACGGTATCCTATTGGCTGTACGTTTCAAAATAGTGTCATCCCACCAGTCAGGGCTCATGATTTTGGAAATTCTGTGCCCACTTAGTTTTTTAAAACAACAATGGCGGACAGTGTCCTGAGACGTATTCGGCGAAGGTGCAGGGCAATAGAGAGTGCCTGTCATCAAGGGTCTGCCGGTGAAAGTGAAGCACGCGCGATAAACATTTCAATTGCTAATTTAAGAAGAGTTAGTGACCAGTTTAGCGCTGATACTATTCAAAGTTTGATTCAAAGTCCAATAGATCTCCGATCTGTCATCATTGCGGGACCCACTCCTAATGGTGGACGTGTTTGTTCCCATGTGGCACATCGTTTGCACACAGGTAAAATGGCTACCATTTTTTGTCATTGGTTTTTCGTATGTATTTTTATTCGAACTACACACGGGTTTTACTGACGACTTGCTGTGACTTACCTTCTATCACCCTGTCAAACGTCGTTTTATACCAGTGGTTTTCCTGCAAATCAGTAGACTATTAAGTAACGCGATGGCTGTACACTTTTAAGCAATAACTAGTGATCTTTTAGTTATTCAATTATAAGTTTGAATTATTTTTTTCTTGAGTAAAATGGTTAGAGAAAATAGCTGCTCGTGGTTTTGAAGCTGCATATACTTTTATGTACATCTGTGTCTATATGCCTGTACTGTATACAGTATATAAAAAACACGTAGTGATTCGTTTGCTTGAATTCCTTAATCCTTTTATTTCCATACTTTAGGTAGACGAGGAAGACCAGCACTTGACATTACAAGTGATCAAATTGAACTGCTCCCCACTCAGGGCTTTACAGTGAGAGCCATCACTGAGATGTTGTGTTGTTCCTCTTCATACCTGCATAAAAAAATGAAGTTTTTTTCAGATTTCAGCCAGAAATAGATTTACTCCCATTCATGATGTTGACCTGGAAGAGCATGTCAGAAGATTGCACAGCCAATTTCCCAGATCAGGCTCGGAAGCAAGTGTTCTGCTACATACTCTTGTCCCTTCATGTATATATCATTATATTCATTGTGAAAGTGTACTTTCTTTATTGTGTTGTTTTATGAACCTCTTGCAGATGATGAGGGCATACCTGCGTGCTGATGGTATTGTAGTACAAAGAAAAAGAGTTCGAGAAATCCTCAACCGTATTGAGCCAGCTGCTGCAGCCCAGAGATGGAGCCAGACTGTGGCTAGAAGAACATACTATGTGCCATTCCCCAATAGTTTATGGCACATAGATGGGCATATGCGTCTCATTCGGTAATAAGGGATCATCTTATATTTGTACTCGTGGGAGCATTAGAAAGCCATATTGTATGGACAGCACAGATTAAATTGAATTTTATCATTTGTATATCCAAGTTACACAAACTCCAAATTGCCTCCATGTAGTCTTAAGTGCACAGCAATACCTTCTCTACCGAGATGATATTTCAAACAAGATATGAAACTTGATTGTTTTCTTGTATTTAATCATTATTCTTTTCATGTTTGTTTTACAGGTGGGTGTTTGTGACACATGCCGGCATTGATGGGAATTCCAGGCTAATAACGTACCTTCAACTGGAGCACAGACAACACAGCTTTGACAGTGTTGAAATATTTTGTCCAAGCCACCTGCCTGTATGGGTTACCCTCCAGAGTAAGATCCGACCATGGTGGTGAAAACACTGGTTGCTCTTTTAATGAACCTACTGCAGGGACAAGACACCAAAATTTTTTCTAGCTCCAGCCAACACCCCCTCACAATTTACTCACACCTCCCATGGCCTGATTATCCACCAACAGGGGCCCTTTTTGGATTATCATTTTGGCATAGGAACTTTCCTTTCCTATCCTAACCGAGTGAGATGAGCCGGTAGCGCCTGGAGCAAAGATCGTCTAAATTTTAATAATGCTTAGGAAAGGTTCTGACCATCCTTTACGAAAGGAAAGGAGATATATTATGCAGCAGGAATATTTAAAGGGGAAGTCTTTTTTTATGTTGTTGTTGTTGTTGTTGTCGACCCCACCCGTGCCCCGACATTGGGGGACCGGGCCCTCACTCCGTCTCCCGGATCCCCAGACCCCCCTCCTCCGCCCAGCGGGCGAGCAGGGCCGCCACTCCGCTTGGGTTTCGCCAGAGGTCCTCCGGAGTCAGTGTGGTGGGTATGTTTGTGCAGGTGAACAGGTGTTGTGTGTCGTGCACTTGCGTGCCGCATAGCGCACAGAGTGGTGTTGGGTGTGTGTCCGGTGTAATGTTGTGTAGGTAGGAGTGGAGGGCTGGTGATTTGTTGGTTCGGAGTTGTGCTAGGAGTTGTCTGGTTCTGTGTGGTAGGTCTTGCTCTGATGGGTCTATTTCTGGTGCTGGTGCATGTATTACTTTGTTGTGTTGTCTGGTGTCCAAGTGTGTTTGTACAAAGTGGGTGTGTATGTCTTTCATGTTCTGTTTTATGGTGTCGTTGTTGGTGTCCTGTGGTGCTGTGTCTTTGTTGTGTGTGTAGTTGTTGTTGTGGAAGATTGTTTGTTTCTTTTGTCTGGGTGGTGGTGGTTGTTGAGTGAGTGGGTGTAGTGGGTGGGTTGGGTGTTGGGCTTTTTGTCTGATTTGCGATGCGTGTAGTTTTAGATGGATGTTCAGTGGGAGAGTTTTTGTTTCCTCATGCAAGTGTTGTATGTTTGTGTCTTGTGTGCATCCTGTTGCTATTCTGAGTGCTGTGTTCTGTGTGGTCTGGAGTTTTGTCTTGTTTGTGTCCGATAGTGTTGGTGACCATATAGTGTTTGCGTATTCGAGGCGTGTGAGTGTGGTTGCTTTGTATGTGGTGAGTATAGTTTCTTTGGATTTTCCCCAGTGAGTGGTTGTTAAGGCTTTAAGTATTTTGTTTGATTGCTTGGCGCGGGTTAGAGTGTGTTGTGTGTGTTTTGAGAAGGTGAGTTTGGGGTCCCATGTTAATCCCAGTATTTTGGGTTCGCGGACTGTGGGTAGGGTGGTGTTATCTATTTGTAAAGTGAGCCTGTTGCTGTATTCTGCCGGATCCGGTGTGAACAGAGTGGTGGTGGTTTTGTCTGCGTTGAGTGTGAGTTGGTTCTGTTTTGTCCAGTTGTATATGTCGTGGAGATATTTTTGTACTTGTTGTTGTGCCTGTTGTGGTTTGACATGTGTGGATAGAATGGTGATGTCGTCTGCATATGTAACTGTGTGTACATTTGGAGGTGGTTGTGGTAAGTCTGCCATGTATATGTTGAATAGTGTTGGTGAAAGTACTCCCCCCTGTGGTACCCCCGTTTTCGTGTTTCTATGTTCTGATGTTTCCCCCCGGTATTGAGTGTATTGTCTGCGTCCCCTTATGTAGTTGAAGATGTATTTGATGATGATGTTTGGGGTGTTAGTGTTGTTGAGTTTGTTTGTGAGTGTGTGTAGGTTTACCGTGTCAAAGGCTTTGGACATGTCTAGGGCTATGGCAACTGTTCGTTGTGGTGGTTTTTGTTGATTGAAACCTGTGGCTATGATGTTGTGTATGTGGTGTAGTGCTTTGGTTGTGGAGTGTTGTTTTCGGAAGCCGTGTTGGTGAGAGGGTAGTTGAGTGTTGTTTGTAATGAAGGGTAGTATTACCTTTTCCATTGTTTTGGCTATTGGGCTGAGTAGTGCTATTGGTCTGTAAGATGGGCCGAGTGCGTGGTTTTTGTTGGGTTTTGGTATTGGGATTATTTTTGCAGTCTTCGATATTGCGGGGATGGTGTTGGTGTTGAGTGATGTGTTGTAAGTGTGTGTGAGTAGTGTTATTGCTTTGGGGCCTAGGTGTTTCAGATGTCTGATGTTTATGTTGTCTGGGCCTGTGGAGTTGTTGCTTTTGGAGCGTTGTAGTGCTTGTTTGACTTGTTGTTCTGTGATGGTTATGGGCGTGGTGTTGAGTTTTCGTATTTTGCGTTGTAGTTGTCTGTATGTTCTGTTGGTTTTGTGTTGTATTATGTTGGTGAATTGTTTGTTGAATGCTCGTGCTTTCTGTTTGTTGGATATTGCCGTGTGTTGTCCGAACTGTATTGTGGTGTTTTCTGGTGCTTTTTGTTCTTTGTTTGATAGTCTTGTTACTGTGTTCCAGAGTATGTGTTGTTTGTGTCTGTGGTTCCATGCATCCGTTAAGTGTTCTTTCCATAGCTCTTGTTTGTGTTTTTGGATTTGTGTGTCTATTTCTCTGTTTAGGTCTGTGATGCGTAGGTCTTGGTGGTTTTGTTGTCTGATGTCGTTTCTTTGGCTGATGAGTGTTCTGATGTGTTGTGGTAGGAGAAGTGATTTGCTTTTTATTTTTCCGTGGGGTATGTGGTGTTTGTCTGCTGTAAGTATGACGTTTGTGAGCATGGTGTTGGCTGTGTGGATGTTGTCAGGTATGGTTAAGTTCTCCAGTGCTGATTCTATTTCAGAGGTGTATCCTTCCCAGTCTGCTTTCCTGTAATTTGTGTAAGTTTGAAGGTGTTGTTGTAGGCGGAAAGGAGCACGCGTGTTGTGTGTGATTTTGATAGGAAGGTGGTCTGAACTGAGTGCGTGTATTGTGGTCCATGTTGTTCTGTTTGTGATGCTGTTGCTGGCTGTTGTGATGTCCGGTGATGTTGGTTGTTGGTTGATGTTTGTAGGTTTTCTGGTGGGTGTGTTTGTGTTTAGAGTGATTTGTTGGGAGTTTTGTAGTATGTCTGCAATGTGGGTGCCTCTGTGGTCGTCGTAGGGAGAGTGCCATTGTGTTGAGTGAGCGTTGATGTCTGCGGTTAGAATGGTGTTGTTCAGCGAGTTTATGTATTGGAAGGTGTTGGTGATGTCTGTGTCTTCTGTGGCGTGGTCTGGTCGGGTGGTATCTCTGGGGGGTATATACATGTTGCATATGTGATGGGACGTGTGGTCAAAGTGGAGAAACAGATTCAGTCCATCGAGAAGTCTTTTTTTATTTTCAATGCCTTTACAATCATACATTATATGCACATACACTGGTCTAAACATGGTATTCAGATGAATTTTACCTTTGTGGAATATGAATTATGCAGAAAATCTCACTTGTTTTTATCCAAATCAGGGGGCTAACATTTTGTACTTGCTATTGACCGAACAGTACATCACAGTTTCTGTGAGGACAAAATTTCTGGTTCTGTCACAGTCCACCGGAAGCAGAAATTGCTTTCACATCGCGCAGCTGTAACTTGGGCCGATCACAAGTGCTGCTTAACTTGTTAAACTAAATGAAGAGATGCCTCCGTGCAATACTCAGAGTAAGATGACGTTGTGTAAAGGAAGTGGCATGATTTATAGAAGCTAATGGAGTGCTGTGTCTGTCTCCTAAATACAATAAGATCTTTTTAAATGGCTTTTCAATTTTTCTTGCAGGGAAAAATGTACATCTATATATCTACTGTATATCTATAAAAAAAATCCTCGTCTCACCCCTCAGGTGGTGTCCATCCCTCATTCAGCTGGGGTCCTCTACCAGAGGCCAGGAAGCTTGAGGGTTCTGCGCAGTATCCTTGCTGTTCCCAGCACTGCACATTTCTGGACTGAGATGTCCGATGTTGTTCCCGGGATCTGTTGCAACCACTCATCATCTAGTTTGGGGGTCACTGCCCCGAGTGCTCCGACCACCACAGGCACGACTGTCCCCTTTACCTTCCAGGCTCTCTCCAGCTCCTCTCTGAGCCCTTGGGATTTCTCGAGTTTCTCGTGTTCCTTCTTTCTGATGTTTCCAGCACTTGGGACCGCTACATCCACTACAACGGCTTTCCTCTGCCCTTTATCTATCATCAGGATATCTGGTTGGTTCGCCATTACCATCTTGTCAGTCTGGATCTGGAAGTCCCATAGGATCTTCGCTCTGTCATTCTCCACCACCTTCGGAGGTGTTTCCCATTTTGACCTTGGGGTGTCCAGTCCATACTCCGCACAGATGTTTCGGTAGACTATGCCAGCCACCTGGTTATGGCGTTCCATATAGGCTTTCCCTGCCAGCACCTTACACCCTGCAGTTATGTGTTAGATCGTCTCAGGTGCCTCTTTGCACAACCTACACCTTGGGTCTTGGCTGGTGTGGTATATCTAGGCCTCGATGGCTCTGGTGCTCAGGGCCTGCTCCTGAGCAGCCAGGATGAGTGCCTCTGTGCTGTCCTTCAGGCCAGCCCTCTCTAGAACTCTGATAGGACTTCTTGAGATTGGCCACGGCAGTTATTGTCCGGTGGTACATCCCGTGTAGGGGCTTGTCCTCCCATGATGGTCCCTCTTCCAGCACCTCATCTTCTGTTCCCCATTGTCTGAGACATTCTCTGAGTACATCATCCGTTGATGCCTTCTCCTTGATGTATTTGTGGAGCTTGGATGTTTCATCCTGGACAGTGGCTCTCACACTCACTAGTCCCCGGCCTCCTTCCTTTCGGCTTGTGTACAGTCTCAGGGTGCTGTATTTGGTATGGAACCCTCCATGCATGGTAACGAGCTTTCGGGTCTAAACATCCGTGGTCTGAATCTCTTCCTTTGGCCACCTTATTTTTCCTGCAGGGTATCTGATCACTGGAAAGGGCATAGCTGTTTATTGCCCGGGTCTTATTCTTGCCATTGAGCTGGCTTCTTAGGACTTGCCTCACTCGCTGGAGGTATTTGGCCATAGCCGCTTTCCTTGTTGCCAGTTTGAGGTTGCCATTGGCTTGTGGTATACCGAGGTACTTGTAGCTGTCCTCAATGTCTGCTATTGTTCCTTCAGGGAGTGAGACCCCTTCAGTGCGGACTACCCTTCCTCTCTTAGTCACCATCCGACTACATTTCTCCAGCACGAATGACATCCCGATGTCGCTGCTGTAGATCTTGATTGTGTGGATCAGGGAGTCTATGTCCCTTTCGCTCTTAGCAAACAGCTACATGTCATCCTTGTAGAGGAGGTGACTGATCGTAGCTCCATTTCTGAGGCGGTATCCATGGCCTGTCTTGGTGATTACTTGGCTTAGGGGGTTCAGTCCTATGCAGGACAGCAGTGGGGAGAGTGCATCACCTTGGTATATGCCACATTTGATGGACACTTGGGTAAGTGGCTTGCCATTGGCTTCAAGTGTGGTTTTCCACATCCTCATCAAGTTCGCAACGAAGGCTCTTAGGGTCCTGTTCACCTTATACACATCCAAGCATTCAGTGATCCATGTATGTGGCATCGAGTCATAGGCTTTCTTTTAATCAATCCAGGCTGTGCACAGGTTGGTACATCGGGACCTGCAGTCTTGTGCGACTGTTCTGTCAACCAGGAGCTGATGTTTGGCTCCCCTGGTATCTCTACCAATGCCCTTCCGTGCTTCGCTCATGTATTGATCCATGTGTGCACTTATCTTAGCCGCAACATGAGCTTCCAAAATTGTGGAGGGACAGGTTATTGGCCGATAGTTGGATGCGACTGCACCCTTTGAGGGATCTTTCATGATAAGGATCGTTCGCCCTTCGGTTAGCCATCCTGGGTGAGTCCCATCCCTAGGCAGCGGTTTCATTTGTGCTGCTGGGCGCTCATGGAGTGCTGTGAGTCTCTTTAGCCAGTAAGTGTGGACCATGTCCGGGCCTGGTGCTGTCCAGTTCTTCATATTTGAGACTATTTCCTTTATGTCTGCCACTGTTATGGTAATTGGGTTCTGTTCAGGGAGGTGTCTGTGCTCCTCTCTTTGGGTGACCAGCCATTGTGCACTGCTGTTATGTGCAACCTCCTTCTCCCATCTGCCTCTCCAGTACCTTTCAGTTTCCAGTCTTGGTGGATCAGCTCTGTTGTTAGGACCCTGCCACTGAGCGTACACTTTCGCAGGTTGTGTTGCAAACAGCCTGTTTATTCGTCTGGCCTCATTCTCTTTCGTGTACCGCTTTAGGCGGCTGGACAAGGCTTGGAGCCTTTGTTTCGAGTGCTTCATATATGGTCATCTGGATGTACCTCTCAGGATCGGCCTTTTCATCACACCTCTCTGGACCTCAGTCAATTGACTCACATCTTTCCGAGCCGCCTTGATCTTAGCCTCCAACCGTCTTTTCCATGGTCGGTAATGTATCTCATGGCTTCCATGGTTGCTCTTATAGCCAAGCATCTCAAGGATCACTGATGCTGAAGCGTATATCAGTTCATTTCCGTGATCGTTACGGTAAGGATCGCCCTCAGTGCTGCATTCACACTTTCCAAGAGACTTTCAGGTGGTACTTCACATAGCCGTTGTAATCGGATTCTAGGTTTCCCAGCTTTCATTCTTGCCATGATCTTAGCTTTCAGGTCAGTTGCTGCCTCGCTCAGCATTTCATTCATTGGGGCTGGCCTCCCAATCTCATCATCTGCATTCACTCTGGTATGAACTCCTCTGATCTGGCAGCCTGGGGCCCCTCACCATGGAACCTGCGTTGTACCTCATCAATCTCAAGTTGTGACAGCAGTTGCCGTTTGTGGATGTTGGAACACTGAGTTACGAGTTGTTTCGTGGCCACCCGTGACTGTGGGTTTCGAAGTAACCATTTAGCCCACATTCTCTCCATGTAACCTCTCTGACTAGGCTTGCTTGAGTAGTAGCATTCCAACAGAGCCATGTTATTGCATCTTGCCCATCTCTGCTCCATTTTTCATCAAGGTGCTCTGGTTCCCCAGCACCTGACGCAGACCTTGTTTGGCCGGGCGACGTCTGAGCTGGCATGTCATTCATTTTATTGTCTCTCATCATTGTATGAGGTACGCATTAGCGTGAAGGCTCTTGCCCAAGGACCCACACTGGATGGTGTTATGTGCTCATTTTTTGCCCCAAGTGGGGAGCGGAGGGACGGGCGCTGGGGGGGGGACCATCGTGGTGGGGCGGGCCCCTACGCGGGATGTGCCACCGGACCGTGGCTGAGGTGGCTGATCTCAAGAAGTCCTATCGGTGGCTGGAGGGGACTGGCCTGGGGGACAGCGCAGGGGCGCTCATCCTGGCTGCTCAGGAGCGGGCCTTGGGCGCCGGAGCCGTCGAGGCCCGGATGTGCCGCGCCGGACAGGACCCGGGGTGTGGGTTGTGCGGGGAGGCGCCTGGGACGATCCGGCACGTGGCTGCGGGGTGTGGGATGCTGGCAGGGGGGGCCTGCGTGGAGCGCCATGGCCAGGTGGCTGGCGTGGTCTGCCGAGGCATCTGTGCGGAGTGTGGACTGGGGGCCCCGGGGTCGGAGTGGGGGGCACCTCCGAGGGTGGTGGAGGGTGGCGGAGCGGGGATCCTGTGGGACTTCCGGATCCAGACTGGCGGGATGGTGGTGGCGAGCCAGCCAGATGTCGTGGTCGTGGATGGGGGGCGGAGGAGGGCCGTTGTGGTGGATGTGGCGGTCCCAGGTGGTGGAGGCATCGGGAGGGGGGAGCATGGGGGGCTCGGGGGGTACCAGGGGCTCGGGGAGGGGCTGGGGAGGGCCTGGGGGGTGGGGGTGGCGGTCGTGCCTGTGGTGGTCGGGGCGCTCGGGGCAGTGACCCCCGGACTGGATGGGTGGTTGCGACAGATCCCGGGACCAGCGTCGGACATCTCGGTCCGGAGGTGTGCGGTGCTGGGAGCGGCGGGGGTACTGCGCGGGGCCCTCGGGCTTCCTGGCCTCTGGTGGAGGACCCGAGCTGAATGAGGGACGGACACCACCCGAGGACACCTCCTATTGGCTCCATGATAAGAGCTCCACCCAGCAAAGAATTAACCCTTTAAAACCTGATTCTGAGCTTTCACAATTATTTACCGCCATTTGCGTAATATCTACAGTATACAGAAGGAATCAAGCAATTTTTACCAATGTATCTGTAGGTGATGTTTATTTATTATGTACACAGAGATAAAGAGTAATGGCACAGCTCTGCAGTATCTTTCCACTTTTATATATGTATGCTATACTAAATAAAATGAATAGGGCACCATATAATGCAACAGTTATGCAACTCCCTAAATAATGATGTGAATTTTCAGTTGTTGCTAAATCAGTTAGGATGTTATAATTTGTGGTGTAGATGCGAATTTAGGAGAGCAGGACAATATATCGCATTGCAATTGGAGCAGCAGCTTGGTTGATGATGTCCCCAAACCGGCTCATCTATTATATTTGTCGTGCAATACAATGAAAATGAGCACAATTGCAAAACATAGGCTTCTTATATTTTAAAATAAAATAATCACATGTTTACCGTTCTGGGGTTTCTACAATCATGAATGGAGGCATTATTTACAGCAGGTTGATGTTGTTGTTGTTGTTGTCGACCCCACCCGTGCCCCGACATTGGGGGACCGGGCCCTCACTCCGTCTCCCGGATCCCCAGACCCCCCTCCGCCGCCCAGCGGGCGAGCAGGGCCGCCACTCCGCTTGGGTTTCGCCAGAGGTCCTCCGGAGTCAGTGTGGTGGGTATGTTTGTGCAGGTGAACAGGTGTTGTGTGTCGTGCACTTGCGTGCCGCATAGCGCACAGAGTGGTGTTGGGTGTGTGTCCGGTGTAATGTTGTGTAGGTAGGAGTGGAGGGCTGGTGATTTGTTGGTTCGGAGTTGTGCTAGGAGTTGTCTGGTTCTGTGTGGTAGGTCTTGCTCTGATGGGTCTATTTCTGGTGCTGGTGCATGTATTACTTTGTTGTGTTGTCTGGTGTCCAAGTGTGTTTGTACAAAGTGGGTGTGTATGTCTTTCATGTTCTGTTTTATGGTGTCGTTGTTGGTGTCCTGTGGTGCTGTGTCTTTGTTGTGTGTGTAGTTGTTGTTGTGGAAGATTGTTTGTTTCTTTTGTCTGGGTGGTGGTGGTTGTTGAGTGAGTGGGTGTAGTGGGTGGGTTGGGTGTTGGGCTTTTTGTCTGATTTGCGATGCGTGTAGTTTTAGATGGGTGTTCAGTGGGAGAGTTTTTGTTTCCTCATGCAACTGTTGTATGTTTGTGTCTTGTGTGCATCCTGTTGCTATTCTGAGTGCTGTGTTCTGTGTGGTCTGGAGTTTTGTTTTGTTTGTCCGATAGTGTTGGTGACCATATAGTGTTTGCGTATTCGAGGCGTGTGAGTGTGGTTGCTTTGTATATGGTGAGTATAGTTTCTTTGGATTTTCCCCAGTGAGTAGTTGTTAAGGCTTTAAGTATTTTGTTTGATTGCTTGGCGCGGGTTAGAGTGTGTTGTGTGTGTTTTGAGAAGGTGAGTTTGGGGTCCCATGTTAATCCCAGTATTTTGGGTTCGCGGACTGTGGGTAGGGTGGTGTTATCTATTTGTAAAGTGAGTCTGTTGCTGTATTCTGCCGGATCCGGTGTGAACAGAGTGGTGGTGGTTTTGTCTGCGTTGAGTGTGAGTTGGTTCTGTTTTGTCCAGTTGTATATGTCGTGGAGATATTTTTGTACTTGTTGTTGTGCCTGTTGTGGTTTGACATGTGTGGATAGAATGGTGATGTCGTCTGCTTATGTAACTGTGTGTACATTTGGAGGTGGTTGTGGTAAGTCTGCCATGTATATGTTGAATAGTGTTGGTGAAAGTACTCCCCCCTGTGGTACCCCCGTTTTCGTGTTTCTATGTTCTGATGTTTCCCCCCGGTATTGAGTGTATTGTCTGCGTCCCCTTATGTAGTTGAAGATGTATTTGATGATGATGTTTGGGGTGTTAGTGTTGTTGAGTTTGTTTGTGAGTGTGTGTAGGTTTACCGTGTCAAAGGCTTTGGACATGTCTAGGGCTATGGCAACTGTTCGTTGTGGTGGTTTTTGTTGATTGAAACCTGTGGCTATGATGTTGTGTATGTGGTGAAGTGCTTTGGTTGTGGAGTGTTGTTTTCGGAAGCCGTGTTGGTGAGAGGGTAGTTGAGTGTTGTTGGTAATGAAGGGTAGTATTACCTTTTCCATTGTTTTGGCTATTGGGCTGAGTAGTGCTATTGGTCTGTAAGATGGGCCGAGTGCGTGGTTTTTGTTGGGTTTTGGTATTGGGATTATTTTTGCAGTCTTCCATATTGCGGGGATGGTGTTGGTGTTGAGCGATGTGTTGTAAGTGTGTGTGAGTAGTGTTATTGCTTTGGGGCCTAGGTGTTTCAGATGTCTGATGTTTATGTTGTCTGGGCCTGTGGAGTTGTTGCTTTTGGAGCGTTGTAGTGCTTGTTTGACTTGTTGTTCTGTGATGGTTATGGGCGTGGTGTTGAGTTTTCGTATTTTGCGTTGTAGTTGTCTGTATGTTCTGTTGGTTTTGTGTTGTATTATGTTGGTGAATTGTTTGTTGAATGCTCGTGCTTTCTGTTTGTTGGATATTGCCGTGTGTTGTCCGAACTGTATTGTGGTGTTTTCTGGTGCTTTTTGTTCTTTGTTAGATAGTCTTGTTACTGTGTTCCAGAGTATGTATTGTTTGTGTCTGTGGTTCCATGCATCCGTTAAGTGTTCTTTCCATAGCTCTTGTTTGTGTTTTTGGATTTGTGTGTCTATTTCTTTGTTTAGGTCTGTGATGTGTGGGTCTTGGTGGTTTTGTTGTCTGATGTCGTTTCTTTGGCTGATGAGTGTTCTGATGTGTTGTGGTAGGAGAAGTGATTTGCTTTTTATTTTTCCGTGGGGTATGTGGTGTTTGTCTGCTGTAAGTATGAGGTTTGTGAGCATGGTGTTGGCTGTGTGGATGTTGTCAGGTATGGTTAAGTTCTCCAGTGCTGATTCTATTTCAGAGGTGTATCCTTCCCAGTCTGCTTTCCTGTAATTTGTGTAAGTTTGAAGGTGTTGTTGTAGGCGGAAAGGAGCACGCGTGTTGTGTGTGATTTTGATAGGAAGGTGGTCTGAACTGAGTGCGTGTATTGTGGTCCATGTTGTTCTGTTTGTGATGCTGTTGCTGGCTGTTGTGATGTCCGGTGATGTTGGTTGTTGGTTGATGTTTGTAGGTTTTCTGGTAGGTGTGTTTGCGTTTAGAGTGATTTGTTGGGAGTTCTGTAGTATGTCTGCAATGAGGGTGCCTCTGTGGTCGTCGTAGGGAGAGTGCCACTGTGTTGAGTGAGCTTTGATGTCTGCGGTTAGAATGGTGTTGTTCAGCGAGTTTATGTATTGGAAGGTGTTGGTGATGTCTGTGTCTTCTGTGGCGTGGTCTGGTCGGGTGGTATCTCTGGGGGGTATATACATGTTGCATATGTGTAGTCTTTTGTGGTTGGTTATGTGAATCTTTACGGTTTGAATTTCTGTAGTGTTGGTGTTAATGTTGTTGGGGATGTTCATGGGAGTGAATGTGACTGATTTGTGAATGTATGTGAGCAGTCCTCCTCCTCCCTTGTGTTCTCTGTCTTTCCTAATGCTGGTGTAGTTGGTGAGACGAGGTGTGTTGTGTTGTTTTTCTAGTTTGGTTTCTTGTATGGTGATGATGTCTGCGTGCTGTTGTGAGGCGAGTTCTTCTAGTTCTGTTTTCTTGTTTTGGATGCCGTTGATGTTTATTTGTAGTATGGTCAGTGTGTGTTTGTTGTTTTTGTTGGTGGGTGTTGTTCTTTGTGGGTTGTTCGGGGGTTGTGGTGTTGGGGTGTTTGTTGTTTGCGTGTGTGTTCTGCATGTCCACGTGTTTGTGTATTGGCGGGTGGTGATGCCGGAGCAATGTCTGTGTATCCAGTGTGGGTGTGTTGAGTTGCATCTGAGTGAGGTTTGTCTGCGTGTGATGATTCTATTGCAGCTATTGCAGGTCCAGGTTTGGGGGGGTGGTCTTGTGTTTGTTGTATCTCTGTTGGAGTTGTCTGTCCGTGTTGCGTTTGAGGGTAGTGTTGGTGAGGCGAGTGTGTTGTTTTGGTCTGTTTGTGCTCTGCTGCCTGTTGGTGTCCTACGAGGTGTTGTTGTTCGTGGTGGTGTTTTGGGATGTAGTCTGCATTTCCATGTTATGTTGTATTGTCTAATGTTTATGTTTGTGCAATGTTTGTGTACCCAGTGTGGTGTGTGGTGGTTGCATCTGAAGGATGTCTGTCTTCTTGTAATCTGTTGTGTGCAAATGTCGCATGTCCAGGTAGTTTGTTGTGTGTGTGTTTGTTGCGTGCGTGAGAGTGTCTGTGTGGGCCCCGGATTTGTCTCTATGTCCCCCGCCTGGAGCAAAAGGTCCGCCCGCCACCCTGCCAGGTTCAGGGGGCGGTTAGCCGAAAAAAAAAAAAAAAAACGGCCGCAAGGGCACCCCGTTCGGGGTGCAGGGATTGGTTCCTTGATTTGTCCCCCCGTTCGGGGGGAACCCTCCAACTGCGAGTAAGCCAAGGAGTTTGGAGGTACAGCAGGTTGACAGCAGTGTGATCGAGCAGATTAGATAGAGTAGAATTTGAATGGGGCTTCACTGATTTATTTCATACAATTCATATCTAAAACACAGTTGAAAAATATTTGATTGTTAAAATATTTAAATACAAGAACTATATCAAGAAATTAACAAAACATAGTTTTTTTAGTTAGGAGAAAAGTCTAAAAACATATCACAAATGACAAACGTTGTGCCTCTCCTCCTCCTGTTCTTCAATGAAGCTGATCACCCTCCAGCTCCCGTTAGAAACATCGTGCTGCTGAAGGTGTGCCGGCAGAATGGTTGTGATACAGGAGGTGCTGTGGACTCTCCCAGAAATGAGGACCTAGTTTAGTTGTAGATCCAGTAAAACATAGTGCAAATGTGACATTATTTATAATGCACAGTTACAGTCTTGTGAATATTAAAAAATGTACTTCATGTAATGCAGGAAGCGAATTTTTCAAACGAACTAAGGCAGCAAACAGTAAGAGCAAAATCGTGTTCCAAACATTAACTCTTTTTTTAAATGTCAATTAGCTTGTGAGTAATAAGACAAAATGTGACTGCCAGACAGAGAACTGTCAGAGCAAACGGCAGATTTTAGAAAGTCCTGCCGAAATAAATCTGCACCCGACTGCGACTGTCAGCGTTGAACTGCCGCCATTGCTGTCAAAGTCAGACACATCTCCAAAATTGTTGGGGCAAATTTTTAAGCAGGCTTCATCTTGATAAATTGACCACGTATTTGACATTTACACCATAACGTTACCGCCTAAAATAATCGTAAAACAAAATTTTGTGTAACAACAAGAGTAATATGTACCCCAAAAGCTTTCAAAGCGTCTGAAAGTTTTCTCCTCCGTTTTTGTTGGGGCTTGGCTCGAAATGCATCATGATTGGCCGCCCGAAGTCCACGTGTCTGTCGGACGTGCTCTCATTGGTCTACAATACCATCACGGATGAATAAATACTCAAAGGGCTTGCCAGGCAAGCCCTTTGAACCCTTTAAATACTCAATGGGCTTGCCTGGCAAGCCCTTTGAGTATTTATTCCATATTGCCCACTAGTTCACTAGTAAGGTCATTTTGACGCTTACTAGTGAACATGTAAGGCCATAAATATGCCCACTAGTTCACTAGTAAGATCATTTTGAGGCTTACTAGTGAACATGTAAGCCACAAAACGCCCACTAGTTCACTAGTAAGGTCATTTTGACGCTTACTAGTGAACATGTAAGCCACAAAACGCCCACTAGTTCACTAGTAAGATCATTTTGACGCTTACTAGTGAACATGTAAGGCCATAAATGTGCCCACTAGTTCACTAATAAGTTCATTTTGAGGCTTACTAGTTGACATGTAAGCCACACATCGCCGACTAGTTCACTAGTAAGATCATTTTGAGGCTTACTAGTGAACATGTAAGCCACAAAACGCCCAATAGTTCACTAGTAAGATCATTTTGACGCTTACTAGTGAACATGTAAGCCACAAAACGCTCACTAGTTTACTAGTAAGGTCATTTTGACGCTTACTAGTGAACATGTAAGCCACAAAACGCTCACTAGTTCACTAGTAAGGTCATTTTGACGCTTACTAGTGAACATGTAAGCCGCAAAACGCCCACTAGTTCACTAATAAGATTATTGTGACGCTTACTACTGAACATTTAAGGCCATAAATGTGCCCACTAGTTCACTGGTAAGATGATTTTGACGCTTACTAGTGAACATGTAAGGCCATAAATGTGCCCACTTGTAGTGCTAGTGACATTACACTGTACTTGCATTAAATGCAAATAAGGATGATTACGAAAACATGTAACGGTATCCTATTGGCTGTACGTTTCAAAATAGTGTCATCCCACCAGTCAGGGCTCATGATTTTGGAAATTCTGTGCCCACTTAGTTTTTTAAAACAACAATGGCGGACAGTGTCCTGAGACGTATTCGGCGAAGGTGCAGGGCAATAGAGAGTGCCTGTCATCAAGGGTCTGCCGGTGAAAGTGAAGCACGCGCGATAAACATTTCAATTGCTAATTTAAGAAGAGTTAGTGACCAGTTTAGCACTGATACTATTCAAAGTTTGATTCAAAGTCCAATAGATCTCCGATCTGTCATCATTGCGGGACCCACTCCTAATGGTGGACGTGTTTGTTCCCATGTGGCACATCGTTTGCACACAGGTAAAATGGCTACCATTTTTTGTCATTGGTTTTTCGTATGTATTTTTATTCGAACTACACACGGGTTTTACTGACGACTTGCTGTGACTTACCTTCTATCACCCTGTCAAACGTCGTTTTATACCAGTGGTTTTCCTGCAAATCAGTAGACTATTAAGTAACGCGATGGCTGTACACTTTTAAGCAATAACTAGTGATCTTTTAGTTATTCAATTATAAGTTTGAATTATTTTTTTCTTGAGTAAAATGGTTAGAGAAAATAGCTGCTCGTGGTTTTGAAGCTGCATATACTTTTATGTACATCTGTGTCTATATGCCTGTACTGTATACAGTATATAAAAAACACGTAGTGATTCATTTGCTTGAATTCCTTAATCCTTTTATTTCCATACTTTAGGTAGACGAGGAAGACCAGCACTTGACATTACAAGTGATCAAATTGAACTGCTCCCCACTCAGGGCTTTACAGTGAGAGCCATCACTGAGATGTTGTGTTGTTCCTCTTCATACCTGCATAAAAAAAATGAAGTTTTTTCAGATTTCAGCCAGAAATAGATTTACTCCCATTCATGATGTTGACCTGGAAGAGCATGTCAGAAGATTGCACAGCCAATTTCCCAGATCAGGCTCTGAAGCAAGTGTTCTGCTACATACTCTTGTCCCTTCATGTATATATCATTATATTCATTGTGAAAGTGTACTTTCTTTATTGTGTTGTTTTATGAACCTGTTGCAGATGATGAGGGCATACCTGCGTGCTGATGGTATTGTAGTACAAAGAAAAAGAGTTCGAGATATCCTCAACCGTATTGAGCCAGCTGCTGCAGCCCAGAGATGGAGCCAGACTGTGGCTAGAAGAACATACTATGTGCCATTCCCCAATAGTTTATGGCACATAGATGGGCATATGCGTCTCATTCGGTAATAAGGGATCATCTTATATTTGTACTCGTGGGAGCATTAGAAAGCCATATTGTATGGACAGCACAGATTAAATTGAATTTTATCATTTGTATATCCAAGTTACACAAACTCCAAATTGCCTCCATGTAGTCTTAAGTGCACAGCAATACCTTCTCTACCGAGATGATATTTCAAACAAGATATGAAACTTGATTGTTTTCTTGTATTTAATCATTATTCTTTTCATGTTTGTTTTACAGGTGGGTGTTTGTGACACATGCCGGCATTGATTGGAATTCCAGGCTAATAACGTACCTTCAACTGGAGCACAGACAACACAGCTTTGACAGTGTTGAAATATTTTGTCCAAGCCACCTGCCTGTATGGGTTACCCTCCAGAGTAAGATCCGACCATGGTGGTGAAAACACTGGTTGCTCTTTTAATGAACCTACTGCAGGGACAAGACACCAAAATTTTTTCTAGCTCCAGCCAACACCCCCTCACAATTTACTCACACCTCCCATGGCCTGATTATCCACCAACAGGGGCCCTTTTTGGATTATCATTTTGGCATAGGAACTTTCCTTTCCTATCCTAACCGAGTGAGATGAGCCGGTAGCACCTGGAGCAAAGATCGTCTAAATTTTAATAATGCTTAGGAAAGGTTCTGACCATCCTTTACGAAAGGAAAGGAGATATATTATGCAGCAGGAATATTTAAAGGGGAAGTCTTTTTTTATGTTGTTGTTGTTGTTGTTGTCGACCCCACCCGTGCCCCGACATTGGGGGACCGGGCCCTCACTCCGTCTCCCGGATCCCCAGACCCCCCTCCGCCGCCCAGCGGGCGAGCAGGGCCGCCACTCCGCTTGGGTTTCGCCAGAGGTCCTCCGGAGTCAGTGTGGTGGGTATGTTTGTGCAGGTGAACAGGTGTTGTGTGTCGTGCACTTGCGTGCCGCATAGCGCACAGAGTGGTGTTGGGTGTGTGTCCGGTGTAATGTTGTGTAGGTAGGAGTGGAGGGCTGGTGATTTGTTGGTTCGGAGTTGTGCTAGGAGTTGTCTGGTTCTGTGTGGTAGGTCTTGCTCTGATGGGTCTATTTCTGGTGCTGGTGCATGTATTACTTTGTTGTGTTGTCTGGTGTCCAAGTGTGTTTGTACAAAGTGGGTGTGTATGTCTTTCATGTTCTGTTTTATGGTGTCGTTGTTGGTGTCCTGTGGTGCTGTGTCTTTGTTGTGTGTGTAGTTGTTGTTGTGGAAGATTGTTTGTTTCTTTTGTCTGGGTGGTGGTGGTTGTTGAGTGAGTGGGTGTAGTGGGTGGGTTGGGTGTTGGGCTATTTGTCTGATTTGCGATGCGTGTAGTTTTAGATGGGTGTTCAGTGGGAGAGTTTTTGTTTCCTCATGCAACTGTTGTATGTTTGTGTCTTGTGTGCATCCTGTTGCTATTCTGAGTGCTGTGTTCTGTGTGGTCTGGAGTTTTGTCTTGTTTGTGTCCGATAGTGTTGGTGACCATATAGTGTTTGCGTATTCGAGGCGTGTGAGTGTGGTTGCTTTGTATGTGGTGAGTATAGTTTCTTTGGATTTTCCCCAGTGAGTGGTTGTTAAGGCTTTAAGTATTTTGTTTGATTGCTTGGCGCGGGTTAGAGTGTGTTGTGTGTGTTTTGAGAAGGTGAGTTTGGGGTCCCATGTTAATCCCAGTATTTTGGGTTCGCGGACTGTGGGTAGGGTGGTGTTATCTATTTGTAAAGTGAGCCTGTTGCTGTATTCTGCCGGATCCGGTGTGAACAGAGTGGTGGTGGTTTTGTCTGCGTTGAGTGTGAGTTGGTTCTGTTTTGTCCAGTTGTATATGTCGTGGAGATATTTTTGTACTTGTTGTTGTGCCTGTTGTGGTTTGACATGTGTGGATAGAATGGTGATGTCGTCTGCATATGTAACTGTGTGTACATTTGGAGGTGGTTGTGGTAAGTCTGCCATGTATATGTTGAATAGTGTTGGTGAAAGTACTCCCCCCTGTGGTACCCCCGTTTTCGTGTTTCTATGTTCTGATGTTTCCCCCCGGTATTGAGTGTATTGTCTGCGTCCCCTTATGTAGTTGAAGATGTATTTGATGATGATGTTTGGGGTGTTAGTGTTGTTGAGTTTGTTTGTGAGTGTGTGTAGGTTTACCGTGTCAAAGGCTTTGGACATGTCTAGGGCTATGGCAACTGTTCGTTGTGGTGGTTTTTGTTGATTGAAACCTGTGGCTATGATGTTGTGTATGTGGTGTAGTGCTTTGGTTGTGGAGTGTTGTTTTCGGAAGCCGTGTTGGTGAGAGGGTAGTTGAGTGTTGTTGGTAATGAAGGGTAGTATTACCTTTTCCATTGTTTTGGCTATTGGGCTGAGTAGTGCTATTGGTCTGTAAGATGGGCCGAGTGCGTGTTTTTTGTTGGGTTTTGGTATTGGGATTATTTTTGCAGTCTTCCATATTGCGGGGATGGTGTTGGTGTTGAGTGATGTGTTGTAAGTGTGTGTGAGTAGTGTTATTGCTTTGGGGCCTAGGTGTTTCAGATGTCTGATGTTTATGTTGTCTGGGCCTGTGGAGTTGTTGCTTTTGGAGCGTTGTAGTGCTTGTTTGACTTGTTGTTCTGTGATGGTTATGGGCGTGGTGTTGAGTTTTCGTATTTTGCGTTGTAGTTGTCTGTATGTTCTGTTGGTTTTGTGTTGTATTATGTTGGTGAATTGTTTGTTGAATGCTCGTGCTTTCTGTTTGTTGGATATTGCCGTGTGTTGTCCGAACTGTATTGTGGTGTTTTCTGGTGCTTTTTGTTCTTTGTTAGATAGTCTTGTTACTGTGTTCCAGAGTATGTATTGTTTGTGTCTGTGGTTCCATGCATCCGTTAAGTGTTCTTTCCATAGCTCTTGTTTGTGTTTTTGGATTTGTGTGTCTATTTCTTTGTTTAGGTCTGTGATGCGTGGGTCTTGGTGGTTTTGTTGTCTGATGTCGTTTCTTTGGCTGATGAGTGTTCTGATGTGTTGTGGGAGGAGAAGTGATTTGCTTTTTATTTTTCCGTGGGGTATGTGGTGTTTGTCTGCTGTAAGTATGAGGTTTGTGAGCATGGTGTTGGCTGTGTGGATGTTGTCAGGTATGGTTATGTTCTCCAGTGCTGATTCTATTTCAGAGGTGTATCCTTCCCAGTCTGCTTTCCTGTAATTTGTGTAAGTTTGAAGGTGTTGTAGGCGGAAAGGAGCATGCGTGTTGTGTGTGATTTTGATGGGAAGGTGGTCTGAACTGAGTGCGTGTATTGTGGTCCATGTTGTTCTGTTTGTGATGCTGTTGCTGGCTGTTGTGATTTCCGGTGATGTTGGTTGTTGGTTGATGTTTTTAGGTTTTCTGGTAGGTGTGTTTGCGTTTAGAGTGATTTGTTGGGAGTTCTGTAGTACGTCTGCAATGAGGGTGCCTCTGTGGTCGTCGTAGGGAGAGTGCCATTGTGTTGAGTGAGCGTTGATGTCTGCGGTTAGAATGGTGTTGTTCAGCGAGTTTATGTATTGGAAGGTGTTGGTGATGTCTGTGTCTTCTGTGGCGTGGTCTGGTCGGGTGGTATCTCTGGGGGGTATATACATGTTGCATATGTGTAGTCTTTTGTGGTTGGTTATGTGAATCTTTACGGTTTGAATTTCTGTAGTGTTGGTGTTAATGTTGTTGGGGATGTTCATGGGAGTGAATGTGACTGATTTGTGAATGTATGTGAGCAGTCCTCCTCCTCCCTTGTGTTCTCTGTCTTTCCTAATGCTGGTGTAGTTGGTGAGACGAGGTGTGTTGTGTTGTTTTTCTAGTTTGGTTTCTTGTATGGTGATGATGTCTGCGTGCTGTTGTGAGGCGAGTTCTTCTAGTTCTGTTTTCTTGTTTTGGATGCCGTTGATGTTTATTTGTAGTATGGTCAGTGTGTGTTTGTTGTTTTTGTTGGTGGGTGTTGTTCTTTGTGGGTTGTTCGGGGGTTGTGGTGTTGGGGTGTTTGTTGTTTGCGTGTGTGTTCTGCATGTCCACGTGTTTGTGTATTGGCGGGTGGTGATGCCGGAGCAATGTCTGTGTATCCAGTGTGGGTGTGTTGAGTTGCATCTGAGTGAGGTTTGTCTGCGTGTGATGATTCTATTGCAGCTATTGCAGGTCCAGGTTTGGGGGGGTGGTCTTGTGTTTGTTGTATCTCTGTTGGAGTTGTCTGTCCGTGTTGCGTTTGAGGGTAGTGTTGGTGAGGCGAGTGTGTTGTTTTGGTCTGTTTGTGCTCTGCTGCCTGTTGGTGTCCTACGAGGTGTTGTTGTTCGTGGTGGTGTTTTGGGATGTAGTCTGCATTTCCATGTTATGTTGTATTGTCTAGTGTTTATGTTTGTGCAATGTTTGTGTACCCAATGTGGTGTGTGGTGGTTGCATCTGAAGGATGTCTGTCTTCTTGTAATCTGTTGTGTGCAAATGTCGCATGTCCAGGTAGTTTGTTGTGTGTGTGTTTGTTGCGTGCGTGAGAGTGTCTGTGTGGGCCCCGGATTTGTCTCTATGTCCCCCGCCTGGAGCAAAAGGTCCGCCCGCCACCCTGCCAGGTTCAGGGGGCGGTTAGCCGAAAAAAAAAAAAAAACCGGCCGTAAGGGCACCCCGTTTGGGGTGCAGGGATTGATTCCTTGATTTGTCCCCCCGTTCGGGGGGAACCCTCCAACTGCGAGTAAGCCAAGGAGTTTGGAGGTACAGCAGGTTGACAGCAGTGTGATCGAGCAGATTAGATAGAGTAGAATTTGAATGGGGCTTCACTGATTTATTTCATACAATTCATATCTAAAACACAGTTGAAAAATATTTGATTGTTAAAATATTTAAATACAAGAACTATATCAAGAAATTAACAAAACATAGTTTTTTTAGTTAGGAGAAAAGTCTAAAAACATATCACAAATGACAAACGTTGTGCCTCTCCTCCTCCTGTTCTTCAATGAAGCTGATCACCCTCCAGCTCCCGTTAGAAACATCGTGCTGCTGAAGGTGTGCCGGCAGAATGGTTGTGATACAGGAGGTGCTGTGGACTCTCCCAGAAACGAGGACCTAGTTTAGTTGTAGATCCAGTAAAACATAGTGCAAATGTGACATTATTTATAATGCACAGTTACAGTCTTGTGAATATTAAAAAATGTACTTCATGTAATGCAGGAAGCGAATATTTCAAACGAACTAAGGCAGCAAACAGTAAGAGCAAAATCGTGTTCCAAACATTAACTCTTTTTTTAAATGTCAATTAGCTTGTGAGTAATAAGACAAAATGTGACTGTCAGACAGAGAACTGTCAGAGCAAACGGCAGATTTTAGAAAGTCCTGCCGAAATAAATCTGCACCCGACTGCGACTGTCAGCGTTGAACTGCCGCCATTGCTGTCAAAGTCAGACACATCTCCAAAATTGTTGGAGCAAATTTTTAAGCAGGCTTCATCTTGATAAATTGACCACGTATTTGACATTTACACCATAACGTTACCGCCTAAAATAATCGTAAAACAAAATTTTGTGTAAGAGTAATATGTACCCCAAAAGCTTTCAAAGCGTCTGAAAGTTTTCTCCTCCGTTTTTGTTGGGGCTTGGCTCGAAATGCATCATGATTGGCCGCCCGAAGTCCACGTGTCTGTCGGACGTGCTCTCATTGGTCTACAATACCATCACGGATGAATAAATACTCAAAGGGCTTGCCAGGCAAGCCCTTTGAACCCTTTAAATACTCAATGGGCTTGCCTGGCAAGCCCTTTGAGTATTTATTCCATATTGCCCACTAGTTCACTAGTAAGGTCATTTTGACGCTTACTAGTGAACATGTAAGGCCATAAATGTGCCCACTAGTTCACTAGTAAGATCATTTTGAGGCTTACTAGTTGACATGTAAGCCACAAAACGCCCGCTAGTTCACTAGTAAGATAATTTTGAGGCTTCTAGTGAACATGTAAGCCACAGAACGCCCACTAGTTCACTAGTAAGATCATTTTGACGCTTACTAGTGAACATGTAAGCCACAAAACGCTCACTAGTTCACTAGTAAGGTCATTTTGACGCTTACTAGTGAACATGTAAGCCACAAAACGCTCACTGGTTCACTAGTAAGGTAATTTTGACGCTTACTAGTGAACATGTAAGCCACAAAACACCCACTAGTTCCCTAGTAAGATCATTTTGACGCTTATTTATGAACATGTCAGCCACAAAACGCTCACTCGTTCACTAGTAAGATCATTTTGACGCTTACTAGTGAACATGTAAGCCACAAAACGCCCACTAGTTCACTAGTAAGGTCATTTTGACGCTTACTAGTGAACATGTAAGCCACAAAACGCCCACTAGTTCACTAGTAAGATCATTTTGACGCTTACTAGTGAACATGTAAGGCCATAAATGTGCCCACTAGTTCACTAGTAAGTTCATTTTGAGGCTTACTAGTTGACATGTAAGCCACACATCGCCTACTAGTTCACTAGTAAGATCATTTTGAGGCTTACTAGTGAACATGTAAGCCACAAAACGCCCAATAGTTCACTAGTAAGATCATTTTGACGCTTACTAGTGAACATGTAAGCCACAAAACGCTCACTAGTTTACTAGTAAGGTCATTTTGACGCTTACTAGTGAACATGTAAGCCACAAAACGCTCACTAGTTCACTAGTAAGGTCATTTTGACGCTTACTAGTGAACATGTAAGCCGCAAAACGCCCACTAGTTCACTAATAAGATTATTTTGACGCTTACTACTGAACATTTAAGGCCATAAATGTGCCCACTAGCTCACTGGTAAGATGATTTTGACGCTTACTAGTGAACATGTAAGGCCATAAATGTGCCCACTTGTAGTGCTAGTGACATTACACTGTACTTGCATTAAATGCAAATAAGGATGATTACGAAAACATGTAACGGTATCCTATTGGCTGTACGTTTCAAAATAGTGTCATCCCACCAGTCAGGGCTCATGATTTTGGAAATTCTGTGCCCACTTAGTTTTTTAAAACAACAATGGCGGACAGTGTCCTGAGACGTATTCGGCGAAGGTGCAGGGCAATAGAGAGTGCCTGTCATCAAGGGTCTGCCGGTGAAAGTGAAGCACGCGCGATAAACATTTCAATTGCTAATTTAAGAAGAGTTAGTGACCAGTTTAGCACTGATACTATTCAAAGTTTGATTCAAAGTCCAATAGATCTCCGATCTGTCATCATTGCGGGACCCACTCCTAATGGTGGACGTGTTTGTTCCCATGTGGCACATCGTTTGCACACAGGTAAAATGGCTACCATTTTTTGTCATTGGTTTTTCGTATGTATTTTTATTCGAACTACACACGGGTTTTACTGACGACTTGCTGTGACTTACCTTCTATCACCCTGTCAAACGTCGTTTTATACCAGTGGTTTTCCTGCAAATCAGTAGACTATTAAGTAACGCGATGGCTGTACACTTTTAAGCAATAACTAGTGATCTTTTAGTTATTCAATTATAAGTTTGAATTATTTTTTTCTTGAGTAAAATGGTTAGAGAAAATAGCTGCTCGTGGTTTTGAAGCTGCATATACTTTTATGTACATCTGTGTCTATATGCCTGTACTGTATACAGTATATAAAAAACACGTAGTGATTCATTTGCTTGAATTCCTTAATCCTTTTATTTCCATACTTTAGGTAGACGAGGAAGACCAGCACTTGACATTACAAGTGATCAAATTGAACTGCTCCCCACTCAGGGCTTTACAGTGAGAGCCATCACTGAGATGTTGTGTTGTTCCTCTTCATACCTGCATAAAAAAAATGAAGTTTTTTCAGATTTCAGCCAGAAATAGATTTACTCCCATTCATGATGTTGACCTGGAAGAGCATGTCAGAAGATTGCACAGCCAATTTCCCAGATCAGGCTCTGAAGCAAGTGTTCTGCTACATACTCTTGTCCCTTCATGTATATATCATTATATTCATTGTGAAAGTGTACTTTCTTTATTGTGTTGTTTTATGAACCTGTTGCAGATGATGAGGGCATACCTGCGTGCTGATGGTATTGTAGTACAAAGAAAAAGAGTTCGAGATATCCTCAACCGTATTGAGCCAGCTGCTGCAGCCCAGAGATGGAGCCAGACTGTGGCTAGAAGAACATACTATGTGCCATTCCCCAATAGTTTATGGCACATAGATGGGCATATGCGTCTCATTCGGTAATAAGGGATCATCTTATATTTGTACTCGTGGGAGCATTAGAAAGCCATATTGTATGGACAGCACAGATTAAATTGAATTTTATCATTTGTATATCCAAGTTACACAAACTCCAAATTGCCTCCATGTAGTCTTAAGTGCACAGCAATACCTTCTCTACCGAGATGATATTTCAAACAAGATATGAAACTTGATTGTTTTCTTGTATTTAATCATTATTCTTTTCATGTTTGTTTTACAGGTGGGTGTTTGTGACACATGCCGGCATTGATTGGAATTCCAGGCTAATAACGTACCTTCAACTGGAGCACAGACAACACAGCTTTGACAGTGTTGAAATATTTTGTCCAAGCCACCTGCCTGTATGGGTTACCCTCCAGAGTAAGATCCGACCATGGTGGTGAAAACACTGGTTGCTCTTTTAATGAACCTACTGCAGGGACAAGACACCAAAATTTTTTCTAGCTCCAGCCAACACCCCCTCACAATTTACTCACACCTCCCATGGCCTGATTATCCACCAACAGGGGCCCTTTTTGGATTATCATTTTGGCATAGGAACTTTCCTTTCCTATCCTAACCGAGTGAGATGAGCCGGTAGCACCTGGAGCAAAGATCGTCTAAATTTTAATAATGCTTAGGAAAGGTTCTGACCATCCTTTACGAAAGGAAAGGAGATATATTATGCAGCAGGAATATTTAAAGGGGAAGTCTTTTTTTATGTTGTTGTTGTTGTTGTTGTCGACCCCACCCGTGCCCCGACATTGGGGGACCGGGCCCTCACTCCGTCTCCCGGATCCCCAGACCCCCCTCCGCCGCCCAGCGGGCGAGCAGGGCCGCCACTCCGCTTGGGTTTCGCCAGAGGTCCTCCGGAGTCAGTGTGGTGGGTATGTTTGTGCAGGTGAACAGGTGTTGTGTGTCGTGCACTTGCGTGCCGCATAGCGCACAGAGTGGTGTTGGGTGTGTGTCCGGTGTAATGTTGTGTAGGTAGGAGTGGAGGGCTGGTGATTTGTTGGTTCGGAGTTGTGCTAGGAGTTGTCTGGTTCTGTGTGGTAGGTCTTGCTCTGATGGGTCTATTTCTGGTGCTGGTGCATGTATTACTTTGTTGTGTTGTCTGGTGTCCAAGTGTGTTTGTACAAAGTGGGTGTGTATGTCTTTCATGTTCTGTTTTATGGTGTCGTTGTTGGTGTCCTGTGGTGCTGTGTCTTTGTTGTGTGTGTAGTTGTTGTTGTGGAAGATTGTTTGTTTCTTTTGTCTGGGTGGTGGTGGTTGTTGAGTGAGTGGGTGTAGTGGGTGGGTTGGGTGTTGGGCTATTTGTCTGATTTGCGATGCGTGTAGTTTTAGATGGGTGTTCAGTGGGAGAGTTTTTGTTTCCTCATGCAACTGTTGTATGTTTGTGTCTTGTGTGCATCCTGTTGCTATTCTGAGTGCTGTGTTCTGTGTGGTCTGGAGTTTTGTTTTGTTTGTCCGATAGTGTTGGTGACCATATAGTGTTTGCGTATTCGAGGCGTGTGAGTGTGGTTGCTTTGTATATGGTGAGTATAGTTTCTTTGGATTTTCCCCAGTGAGTAGTTGTTAAGGCTTTAAGTATTTTGTTTGATTGCTTGGCGCGGGTTAGAGTGTGTTGTGTGTGTTTTGAGAAGGTGAGTTTGGGGTCCCATGTTAATCCCAGTATTTTGGGTTCGCGGACTGTGGGTAGGGTGGTGTTATCTATTTGTAAAGTGAGTCTGTTGCTGTATTCTGCCGGATCCGGTGTGAACAGAGTGGTGGTGGTTTTGTCTGCGTTGAGTGTGAGTTGGTTCTGTTTTGTCCAGTTGTATATGTCGTGGAGATATTTTTGTACTTGTTGTTGTGCCTGTTGTGGTTTGACATGTGTGGATAGAATGGTGATGTCGTCTGCTTATGTAACTGTGTGTACATTTGGAGGTGGTTGTGGTAAGTCTGCCATGTATATGTTGAATAGTGTTGGTGAAAGTACTCCCCCCTGTGGTACCCCCGTTTTCGTGTTTCTATGTTCTGATGTTTCCCCCCGGTATTGAGTGTATTGTCTGCGTCCCCTTATGTAGTTGAAGATGTATTTGATGATGATGTTTGGGGTGTTAGTGTTGTTGAGTTTGTTTGTGAGTGTGTGTAGGTTTACCGTGTCAAAGGCTTTGGACATGTCTAGGGCTATGGCAACTGTTCGTTGTGGTGGTTTTTGTTGATTGAAACCTGTGGCTATGATGTTGTGTATGTGGTGAAGTGCTTTGGTTGTGGAGTGTTGTTTTCGGAAGCCGTGTTGGTGAGAGGGTAGTTGAGTGTTGTTGGTAATGAAGGGTAGTATTACCTTTTCCATTGTTTTGGCTATTGGGCTGAGTAGTGCTATTGGTCTGTAAGATGGGCCGAGTGCGTGGTTTTTGTTGGGTTTTGGTATTGGGATTATTTTTGCAGTCTTCCATATTGCGGGGATGGTGTTGGTGTTGAGCGATGTGTTGTAAGTGTGTGTGAGTAGTGTTATTGCTTTGGGGCCTAGGTGTTTCAGATGTCTGATGTTTATGTTGTCTGGGCCTGTGGAGTTGTTGCTTTTGGAGCGTTGTAGTGCTTGTTTGACTTGTTGTTCTGTGATGGTTATGGGCGTGGTGTTGAGTTTTCGTATTTTGCGTTGTAGTTGTCTGTATGTTCTGTTGGTTTTGTGTTGTATTATGTTGGTGAATTGTTTGTTGAATGCTCGTGCTTTCTGTTTGTTGGATATTGCCGTGTGTTGTCCGAACTGTATTGTGGTGTTTTCTGGTGCTTTTTGTTCTTTGTTAGATAGTCTTGTTACTGTGTTCCAGAGTATGTATTGTTTGTGTCTGTGGTTCCATGCATCCGTTAAGTGTTCTTTCCATAGCTCTTGTTTGTGTTTTTGGATTTGTGTGTCTATTTCTTTGTTTAGGTCTGTGATGCGTGGGTCTTGGTGGTTTTGTTGTCTGATGTCGTTTCTTTGGCTGATGAGTGTTCTGATGTGTTGTGGTAGGAGAAGTGATTTGCTTTTTATTTTTCCGTGGGGTATGTGGTGTTTGTCTGCTGTAAGTATGAGGTTTGTGAGCATGGTGTTGGCTGTGTGGATGTTGTCAGGTATGGTTAAGTTCTCCAGTGCTGATTCTATTTCAGAGGTGTATCCTTCCCAGTCTGCTTTCCTGTAATTTGTGTAAGTTTGAAGGTGTTGTTGTAGGCGGAAAGGAGCACGCGTGTTGTGTGTGATTTTGATAGGAAGGTGGTCTGAACTGAGTGCGTGTATTGTGGTCCATGTTGTTCTGTTTGTGATGCTGTTGCTGGCTGTTGTGATGTCCGGTGATGTTGGTTGTTGGTTGATGTTTGTAGGTTTTCTGGTAGGTGTGTTTGCGTTTAGAGTGATTTGTTGGGAGTTCTGTAGTATGTCTGCAATGAGGGTGCCTCTGTGGTCGTCGTAGGGAGAGTGCCACTGTGTTGAGTGAGCTTTGATGTCTGCGGTTAGAATGGTGTTGTTCAGCGAGTTTATGTATTGGAAGGTGTTGGTGATGTCTGTGTCTTCTGTGGCGTGGTCTGGTCGGGTGGTATCTCTGGGGGGTATATACATGTTGCATATGTGTAGTCTTTTGTGGTTGGTTATGTGAATCTTTACGGTTTGAATTTCTGTAGTGTTGGTGTTAATGTTGTTGGGGATGTTCATGGGAGTGAATGTGACTGATTTGTGAATGTATGTGAGCAGTCCTCCTCCTCCCTTGTGTTCTCTGTCTTTCCTAATGCTGGTGTAGTTGGTGAGACGAGGTGTGTTGTGTTGTTTTTCTAGTTTGGTTTCTTGTATGGTGATGATGTCTGCGTGCTGTTGTGAGGCGAGTTCTTCTAGTTCTGTTTTCTTGTTTTGGATGCCGTTGATGTTTATTTGTAGTATGGTCAGTGTGTGTTTGTTGTTTTTGTTGGTGGATGTTGTTCTTTGTGGGTTGTTCGGGGGTTGTGGTGTTGGGGTGTTTGTTGTTTGCGTGTGTGTTCTGCATGTCCACGTGTTTGTGTATTGGCGGGTGGTGATGCCGGAGCAATGTCTGTGTATCCAGTGTGGGTGTGTTGAGTTGCATCTGAGTGAGGTTTGTCTGCGTGTGATGATTCTATTGCAGCTATTGCAGGTCCAGGTTTGGGGGGGTGGTCTTGTGTTTGTTGTATCTCTGTTGGAGTTGTCTGTCCGTGTTGCGTTTGAGGGTAGTGTTGGTGAGGCGAGTGTGTTGTTTTGGTCTGTTTGTGCTCTGCTGCCTGTTGGTGTCCTACGAGGTGTTGTTGTTCGTGGTGGTGTTTTGGGATGTAGTCTGCATTTCCATGTTATGTTGTATTGTCTAGTGTTTATGTTTGTGCAATGTTTGTGTACCCAGTGTGGTGTGTGGTGGTTGCATCTGAAGGATGTCTGTCTTCTTGTAATCTGTTGTGTGCAAATGTCGCATGTCCAGGTAGTTTGTTGTGTGTGTGTTTGTTGCGTGCGTGAGAGTGTCTGTGTGGGCCCCGGATTTGTCTCTATGTCCCCCGCCTGGAGCAAAAGGTCCGCCCGCCACCCTGCCAGGTTCAGGGGGCGGTTAGCCGAAAAAAAAAAAAAAAAAACGGCCGCAAGGGCACCCCGTTCGGGGTGCAGGGATTGGTTCCTTGATTTGTCCCCCCGTTCGGGTGGAACCCTCCAACTGCGAGTAAGCCAAGGAGTTTGGAGGTACAGCAGGTTGACAGCAGTGTGATCGAGCAGATTAGATAGAGTAGAATTTGAATGGGGCTTCACTGATTTATTTCATACAATTCATATCTAAAACACAGTTGAAAAATATTTGATTGTTAAAATATTTAAATACAAGAACTATATCAAGAAATTAACAAAACATAGTTTTTTTAGTTAGGAGAAAAGTCTAAAAACATATCACAAATGACAAACGTTGTGCCTCTCCTCCTCCTGTTCTTCAATGAAGCTGATCACCCTCCAGCTCCCGTTAGAAACATCGTGCTGCTGAAGGTGTGCCGGCAGAATGGTTGTGATACAGGAGGTGCTGTGGACTCTCCCAGAAACGAGGACCTAGTTTAGTTGTAGATCCAGTAAAACATAGTGCAAATGTGACATTATTTATAATGCACAGTTACAGTCTTGTGAATATTAAAAAATGTACTTCATGTAATGCAGGAAGCGAATATTTCAAACGAACTAAGGCAGCAAACAGTAAGAGCAAAATCGTGTTCCAAACATTAACTCTTTTTTTAAATGTCAATTAGCTTGTGAGTAATAAGACAAAATGTGACTGCCAGACAGAGAACTGTCAGAGCAAACGGCAGATTTTAGAAAGTCCTGCCGAAATAAATCTGCACCCGACTGCGACTGTCAGCGTTGAACTGCCGCCATTGCTGTCAAAGTCAGACACATCTCCAAAATTGTTGGAGCAAATTTTTAAGCAGGCTTCATCTTGATAAATTGACCACGTATTTGACATTTACACCATAACGTTACCGCCTAAAATAATCGTAAAACAAAATTTTGTGTAACAACAAGAGTAATATGTACCCCAAACGCTTTCAAAGCGTCTGAAAGTTTTCTCCTCCGTTTTTGTTGGGGCTTGGCTCGAAATGCATCATGATTGGCCGCCCGAAGTCCACGTGTCTGTCGGACGTGCTCTCATTGGTCTACAATACCATCACGGATGAATAAATACTCAAAGGGCTTGCCAGGCAAGCCCTTTGAACCCTTTAAATACTCAATGGGCTTGCCTGGCAAGCCCTTTGAGTATTTATTCCATATTGCCCACTAGTTCACTAGTAAGGTCATTTTGACGCTTACTAGTGAACATGTAAGGCCATAAATGTGCCCACTAGTTCACTAGTAAGATCATTTTGAGGCTTACTAGTTGACATGTAAGCCACAAAACGCCCGCTAGTTCACTAGTAAGATAATTTTGAGGCTTCTAGTGAACATGTAAGCCACAGAACGCCCACTAGTTCACTAGTAAGATCATTTTGACGCTTACTAGTGAACATGTAAGCCACAAAACGCTCACTAGTTCACTAGTAAGGTCATTTTGACGCTTACTAGTGAACATGTAAGCCACAAAACGCTCACTGGTTCACTAGTAAGGTAATTTTGACGCTTACTAGTGAACATGTAAGCCACAAAACGCCCACTAGTTCCCTAGTAAGATCATTTTGACGCTTATTTATGAACATGTCAGCCACAAAACGCTCACTCGTTCACTAGTAAGATCATTTTGACGCTTACTAGTGAACATGTAAGCCACAAAACGCCCACTAGTTCACTAGTAAGGTCATTTTGACGCTTACTAGTGAACATGTAAGCCACAAAACGCCCACTAGTTCACTAGTAAGATCATTTTGACGCTTACTAGTGAACATGTAAGGCCATAAATGTGCCCACTAGTTCACTAGTAAGTTCATTTTGAGGCTTACTAGTTGACATGTAAGCCACACATCGCCTACTAGTTCACTAGTAAGATCATTTTGAGGCTTACTAGTGAACATGTAAGCCACAAAACGCCCAATAGTTCACTAGTAAGATCATTTTGACGCTTACTAGTGAACATGTAAGCCACAAAACGCTCACTAGTTTACTAGTAAGGTCATTTTGACGCTTACTAGTGAACATGTAAGCCACAAAACGCTCACTAGTTCACTAGTAAGGTCATTTTGACGCTTACTAGTGAACATGTAAGCCGCAAAACGCCCACTAGTTCACTAATAAGATTATTTTGACGCTTACTACTGAACATTTAAGGCCATAAATGTGCCCACTAGTTCACTGGTAAGACGATTTTGACGCTTACTAGTGAACATGTAAGGCCATAAATGTGCCCACTTGTAGTGCTAGTGACATTACACTGTACTTGCATTAAATGCAAATAAGGATGATTACGAAAACATGTAACGGTATCCTATTGGCTGTACGTTTCAAAATAGTGTCATCCCACCAGTCAGGGCTCATGATTTTGGAAATTCTGTGCCCACTTAGTTTTTTAAAACAACAATGGCGGACAGTGTCCTGAGACGTATTCGGCGAAGGTGCAGGGCAATAGAGAGTGCCTGTCATCAAGGGTCTGCCGGTGAAAGTGAAGCACGCGCGATAAACATTTCAATTGCTAATTTAAGAAGAGTTAGTGACCAGTTTAGCGCTGATACTATTCAAAGTTTGATTCAAAGTCCAATAGATCTCCGATCTGTCATCATTGCGGGACCCACTCCTAATGGTGGACGTGT
The DNA here is from genome assembly GCF_025434085.1 of Hippocampus zosterae. Classification (NCBI taxonomy): domain Eukaryota; kingdom Metazoa; phylum Chordata; class Actinopteri; order Syngnathiformes; family Syngnathidae; genus Hippocampus; species Hippocampus zosterae. The sequence continues at coordinate 9,517,926 of NC_067453.1, forward strand.
TTGTTCCCATGTGGCACATCGTTTGCACACAGGTAAAATGGCTACCATTTTTTGTCATTGGTTTTTCGTATGTATTTTTATTCGAACTACACACGGGTTTTACTGACGACTTGCTGTGACTTACCTTCTATCACCCTGTCAAACGTCGTTTTATACCAGTGGTTTTCCTGCAAATCAGTAGACTATTAAGTAACGCGATGGCTGTACACTTTTAAGCAATAACTAGTGATCTTTTAGTTATTCAATTATAAGTTTGAATTATTTTTTTCTTGAGTAAAATGGTTAGAGAAAATAGCTGCTCGTGGTTTTGAAGCTGCATATACTTTTATGTACATCTGTGTCTATATATTTTTTTTTTTTTTTTTCCCGAAGATGGCGCCCGAGTAGGCAGCCTTCGGCAAGTGCTCTTCAAGAGCCTTGCTTTTTTGTTCTTTTTTGCTGTTTTTGTCTTTTGTTTTGTCACATGTTGTTTGTTGTTTCATTGTGTGAACCTGATATGGACTGTTTTCAGTGCTTTTTGGCCACGACATTCGTCAAAGGAGCAGTATCTGTGCTTGGTGGTTGCGCCTTCTCGGCAGCACGCCTGTACCAGCACAGATTTTGATTGGGAGGAATGTCGGCGCCATTGACTGTCGGTGCTGGACAGACCTGGGGCGCTTGTGTTTTTTGCACCAGTAATGGGCAGCATTTTTCACAACCCCGATTTGTTCAGTGGCTATGTCAGCGCTGTTGGACAGTTGGCGTTGGTGCGGCTGGATGGATGGCCGCTGAAGTTGAGGATGAGGAGAGAGGAGCGTTGGCGAAGAGCGCAGATGCATATTTGGAACCGTGAGTCGCCGCTTGGAATTGAAATGGATTTCATTGGGACAGGAGAAGTTAACCAATCTCTTTTTTCGTCAATGGATGCTACAGCTTCTTGTTGACTTTGAAACTTAGCTTGTAGCCGACGTGTGCACATTTTGAGCATGACGTCTCTGATCCACTGGTTAAAGGACACTTTGATTCTCTCCTCTTTCATCTCAAACCGCTTCAAACAACAAAGCGTGTGACGGAAAAGTGGTTAGGACTGCACGACTGTCTGTGTTTTATGTTATGTGTTGTGTTTATTATTTTACCTTATGTTAACTGTTTTGTAAAGCGCTTTGTTACAGCTGCCGCTGTTGTGAAAGCGCTATATAAGTCAGCATGTATTGTATTGTATTGTATATGCCTGTACTGTATACAGTATATAAAAAACACGTAGTGATTCGTTTGCTTGAATTCCTTAATCCTTTTATTTCCATACTTTAGGTAGACGAGGAAGACCAGCACTTGACATTACAAGTGATCAAATTGAACTGCTCCCCACTCAGGGCTTTACAGTGAGAGCCATCACTGAGATGTTGTGTTGTTCCTCTTCATACCTGCATAAAAAAATGAAGTTTTTTTCAGATTTCAGCCAGAAATAGATTTACTCCCATTCATGATGTTGACCTGGAAGAGCATGTCAGAAGATTGCACAGCCAATTTCCCAGATCAGGCTCGGAAGCAAGTGTTCTGCTACATACTCTTGTCCCTTCATGTATATATCATTATATTCATTGTGAAAGTGTACTTTCTTTATTGTGTTGTTTTATGAACCTCTTGCAGATGATGAGGGCATACCTGCGTGCTGATGGTATTGTAGTACAAAGAAAAAGAGTTCGAGAAATCCTCAACCGTATTGAGCCAGCTGCTGCAGCCCAGAGATGGAGCCAGACTGTGGCTAGAAGAACATACTATGTGCCATTCCCCAATAGTTTATGGCACATAGATGGGCATATGCGTCTCATTCGGTAATAAGGGATCATCTTATATTTGTACTCGTGGGAGCATTAGAAAGCCATATTGTATGGACAGCACAGATTAAATTGAATTTTATCATTTGTATATCCAAGTTACACAAACTCCAAATTGCCTCCATGTAGTCTTAAGTGCACAGCAATACCTTCTCTACCGAGATGATATTTCAAACAAGATATGAAACTTGATTGTTTTCTTGTATTTAATCATTATTCTTTTCATGTTTGTTTTACAGGTGGGTGTTTGTGACACATGCCGGCATTGATGGGAATTCCAGGCTAATAACGTACCTTCAACTGGAGCACAGACAACACAGCTTTGACAGTGTTGAAATATTTTGTCCAAGCCACCTGCCTGTATGGGTTACCCTCCAGAGTAAGATCCGACCATGGTGGTGAAAACACTGGTTGCTCTTTTAATGAACCTACTGCAGGGACAAGACACCAAAATTATTTCTAGCTCCAGCCAACACCCCCTCACAATTTACTCACACCTCCCATGGCCTGATTATCCACCAACAGGGGCCCTTTTTGGATTATCATTTTGGCATAGGAACTTTCCTTTCCTATCCTAACCGAGTGAGATGAGCCGGTAGCACCTGGAGCAAAGATCGTCTAAATTTTAATAATGCTTAGGAAAGGTTCTGACCATCCTTTACGAAAGGAAATGAGATATATTATGCAGCAGGAATATTTAAAGGGGAAGTCTTTTTTTATGTTGTTGTTGTTGTCGACCCCACCCGTGCCCCGACATTGGGGGACCGGGCCCTCACTCCGTCTCCCGGATCCCCAGACCCCCCTCCTCCGCCCAGCGGGCGAGCAGGGCCGCCACTCCGCTTGGGTTTCGCCAGAGGTCCTCCGGAGTCAGTGTGGTGGGTATGTTTGTGCAGGTGAACAGGTGTTGTGTGTCGTGCACTTGCGTGCCGCATAGCGCACAGAGTGGTGTTGGGTGTGTGTCCGGTGTAATGTTGTGTAGGTAGGAGTGGAGGGCTGGTGATTTGTTGGTTCGGAGTTGTGCTAGGAGTTGTCTGGTTCTGTGTGGTAGGTCTTGCTCTGATGGGTCTATTTCTGGTGCTGGTGCATGTATTTGTTGTGTTGTCTGGTGTCCAAGTGTGTTTGTACAAAGTGGGTGTGTATGTCTTTCATGTTCTGTTTTATGGTGTCGTTGTTGGTGTCCTGTGGTGCTGTGTCTTTGTTGTGTGTGTAGTTGTTGTTGTGGAAGATTGTTTGTTTCTTTTGTCTGGGTGGTGGTGGTTGTTGAGTGAGTGGGTGTAGTGGGTGGGTTGGGTGTTGGGCTTTTTGTCTGATTTGCGATGCGTGTAGTTTTAGATGGATGTTCAGTGGGAGAGTTTTTGTTTCCTCATGCAAGTGTTGTAGGTTTGTGTCTTGTGTGCATCCTGTTGCTATTCTGAGTGCTGTGTTCTGTGTGGTCTGGAGTTTTGTCTTGTTTGTGTCCGATAGTGTTGGTGACCATATAGTGTTTGCGTATTCGAGGCGTGTGAGTGTGGTTGCTTTGTATGTGGTGAGTATAGTTTCTTTGGATTTTCCCCAGTGAGTGGTTGTTAAGGCTTTAAGTATTTTGTTTGATTGCTTGGCGCGGGTTAGAGTGTGTTGTGTGTGTTTTGAGAAGGTGAGTTTGGGGTCCCATGTTAATCCCAGTATTTTGGGTTCGCGGACTGTGGGTAGGGTGGTGTTATCTATTTGTAAAGTGAGCCTGTTGCTGTATTCTGCCGGATCCGGTGTGAACAGAGTGGTGGTGGTTTTGTCTGCGTTGAGTGTGAGTTGGTTCTGTTTTGTCCAGTTGTATATGTCGTGGAGATATTTTTGTACTTGTTGTTGTGCCTGTTGTGGTTTGACATGTGTGGATAGAATGGTGATGTCGTCTGCATATGTAACTGTGTGTACATTTGGAGGTGGTTGTGGTAAGTCTGCCATGTATATGTTGAATAGTGTTGGTGAAAGTACTCCCCCCTGTGGTACCCCCGTTTTCGTGTTTCTATGTTCTGATGTTTCCCCCCGGTATTGAGTGTATTGTCTGCGTCCCCTTATGTAGTTGAAGATGTATTTGATGATGATGTTTGGGGTGTTAGTGTTGTTGAGTTTGTTTGTGAGTGTGTGTAGGTTTACCGTGTCAAAGGCTTTGGACATGTCTAGGGCTATGGCAACTGTTCGTTGTGGTGGTTTTTGTTGATTGAAACCTGTGGCTATGATGTTGTGTATGTGGTGTAGTGCTTTGGTTGTGGAGTGTTGTTTTCGGAAGCCGTGTTGGTGAGAGGGTAGTTGAGTGTTGTTGGTAATGAAGGGTAGTATTACCTTTTCCATTGTTTTGGCTATTGGGCTGAGTAGTGCTATTGGTCTGTAAGATGGGCCGAGTGCGTGTTTTTTGTTGGGTTTTGGTATTGGGATTATTTTTGCAGTCTTCCATATTGCGGGGATGGTGTTGGTGTTGAGTGATGTGTTGTAAGTGTGTGTGAGTAGTGTTATTGCTTTGGGGCCTAGGTGTTTCAGATGTCTGATGTTTATGTTGTCTGGGCCTGTGGAGTTGTTGCTTTTGGAGCGTTGTAGTGCTTGTTTGACTTGTTGTTCTGTGATGGTTATGGGCGTGGTGTTGAGTTTTCGTATTTTGCGTTGTAGTTGTCTGTATGTTCTGTTGGTTTTGTGTTGTATTATGTTGGTGAATTGTTTGTTGAATGCTCGTGCTTTCTGTTTGTTGGATATTGCCGTGTGTTGTCCGAACTGTATTGTGGTGTTTTCTGGTGCTTTTTGTTCTTTGTTAGATAGTCTTGTTACTGTGTTCCAGAGTATGTATTGTTTGTGTCTGTGGTTCCATGCATCCGTTAAGTGTTCTTTCCATAGCTCTTGTTTGTGTTTTTGGATTTGTGTGTCTATTTCTTTGTTTAGGTCTGTGATGCGTGGGTCTTGGTGGTTTTGTTGTCTGATGTCGTTTCTTTGGCTGATGAGTGTTCTGATGTGTTGTGGTAGGAGAAGTGATTTGCTTTTTATTTTTCCGTGGGGTATGTGGTGTTTGTCTGCTGTAAGTATGAGGTTTGTGAGCATGGTGTTGGCTGTGTGGATGTTGTCAGGTATGGTTATGTTCTCCAGTGCTGATTCTATTTCAGAGGTGTATCCTTCCCAGTCTGCTTTCCTGTAATTTGTGTAAGTTTGAAGGTGTTGTAGGCGGAAAGGAGCACGCGTGTTGTGTGTGATTTTGATGGGAAGGTGGTCTGAACTGAGTGCGTGTATTGTGGTCCATGTTGTTCTGTTTGTGATGCTGTTGCTGGCTGTTGTGATGTCCGGTGATGTTGGTTGTTGGTTGATGTTTTTAGGTTTTCTGGTAGGTGTGTTTGCGTTTAGAGTGATTTGTTGGGAGTTCTGTAGTACGTCTGCAATGAGGGTGCCTCTGTGGTCGTCGTAGGGAGAGTGCCATTGTGTTGAGTGAGCGTTGATGTCTGCGGTTAGAATGGTGTTGTTCAGCGAGTTTATGTATTGGAAGGTGTTGGTGATGTCTGTGTCTTCTGTGGCGTGGTCTGGTCGGGTGGTATCTCTGGGGGGTATATACATGTTGCATATGTGTAGTCTTTTGTGGTTGGTTATGTGAATCTTTACGGTTTGAATTTCTGTAGTGTTGGTGTTAATGTTGTTGGGGATGTTCATGGGAGTGAATGTGACTGATTTGTGAATGTATGTGAGCAGTCCTCCTCCTCCCTTGTGTTCTCTGTCTTTCCTAATGCTGGTGTAGTTGGTGAGACGAGGTGTGTTGTGTTGTTTTTCTAGTTTGGTTTTTTGTATGGTGATGATGTCTGCGTGCTGTTGTGAGGCGAGTTCTTCTAGTTCTGTTTTCTTGTTTTGGATGCCGTTGATGTTTATTTGTAGTATGGTCAGTGTGTGTTTGTTGTTTTTGTTGGTGGGTGTTGTTCTTTGTGGGTTGTTCGGGGGTTGTGGTGTTGGGGTGTTTGTTGTTTGCGTGTGTGTTCTGCATGTCCACGTGTTTGTGTATTGGCGGGTGGTGATGCCGGAGCAATGTCTGTGTATCCAGTGTGGGTGTGTTGAGTTGCATCTGAGTGAGGTTTGTCTGCGTGTGATGATTCTATTGCAGCTATTGCAGGTCCAGGTTTGGGGGGGTGGTCTTGTGTTTGTTGTATCTCTGTTGGAGTTGTCTGTCCGTGTTGCGTTTGAGGGTAGTGTTGGTGAGGCGAGTGTGTTGTTTTGGTCTGTTTGTGCTCTGCTGCCTGTTGGTGTCCTACGAGGTGTTGTTGTTCGTGGTGGTGTTTTGGGATGTAGTCTGCATTTCCATGTTATGTTGTATTGTCTAGTGTTTATGTTTGTGCAATGTTTGTGTACCCAGTGTGGTATGTGGTGGTTGCATCTGAAGGATGTCTGTCTTCTTGTAATCTGTTGTGTGCAAATGTCGCATGTCCAGGTAGTTTGTTGTGTGTGTGTTTGTTGCGTGCGTGAGAGTGTCTGTGTGGGCCCCGGATTTGTCTCTATGTCCCCCGCCTGGAGCAAAAGGTCCGCCCGCCACCCTGCCAGGTTCAGGGGGCGGTTAGCCGAAAAAAAAAAAAAAAAACGGCCGTAAGGGCACCCCGTTCGGGGTGCAGGGATTGATTCCTTGATTTGTCCCCCCGTTCGGGGGGAACCCTCCAACTGCGAGTAAGCCAAGGAGTTTGGAGGTACAGCAGGTTGACAGCAGTGTGATCGAGCAGATTAGATAGAGTAGAATTTGAATGGGGCTTCACTGATTTATTTCATACAATTCATATCTAAAACAGTTTGGTTTGGTTTGGTTTGGTTTGTTTATTGAACATAAAACATATACAGTAATAATTTGACAGAAAATAAGGTAGATAAAAAAGTAAAAGAAAGAAATCAGTCTTCATTCAACACAGTTATTATGTTCAAGGGAGTAGGATGAAGTAAAAAAACTTATCTAGTCCTACCCCGTTATGTGTTTATATCTACTAAATCATTTTTATATCAATCAGAAAAGAAAAAGTAATAAGAAGTCTCCATTAAGGCTCATACTTTACCCCTTAACCGTGATATTTTCACAACTTTTGGTTTGTATCGAGATTATATACATCCTCACCCTGGCACTCTTGTGTCAATTTTCTCTTGTATTCATAATGGATATTGCAATACCTTTCTCTATTTATCAACTTAGTTCTGATTTATCATTATATTTAATGTTTAGTATTTATCATTTTAACTCTGATTGGTGTAGGTTGTTTGTACTATTTTTTTGAATTTGTTTTTGAACTCAGCAAGCGATTTACTCATTTTTAGGTTCGTTTCGAGATTGTTCCACAGATTAACACCTTTGCTAGATACACTTCTTTGCTTGATGTTTGTTCTTGTTTTGAGTTTTTTGAATAAGTTGGTACCTCTTAATTCATAGTTGCTTTCTCGAATTTCAAAAAACTTCTGAATGTTTTGGCAGAGCAGGTTATTGTGTGCTTTGTACATTAATTGGGCGATTTTAAAGTCAACCAGGTCATAAAATTTCATCGTATTTAATTTAATAAATAGTGGATTTGTGGGTTCCGTATATTTTGATCTATTAATAATTCGAATTGCTTTTTTTTGTAGTTTGAGAATAGGGAGTGTGTTTGTTTTGCAGGCATTTCCCCATATTTCCACACAGTAGGTCATGTATGGTAATAATAATGAAGTGTATAATGTGTACAAGGATCTCTTATTTAGCACTTCCTTGGTTTTGCAGAGGATCCCTACGGTCTTGGCTATTTTTCTTTTTACGTTATCGATATGTGGTTTCCAACATAGTTTTGAGTCTATTACTAATCCGAGAAACTTGGTTTCATACGCTCTTTCTATTTCAATTGAGTTTACCATAATTTTAGCTTGGCGTTTGATTGGTCTTGTGCCAAAAACAATTGACTTCGATTTTTTCAGGTTAAGTGACAATTTATTTCTGTCGAACCAGTTTTTTAATTTGTTTAATTCGTTTTCTACGGTTGTCAGGAGCTGTTTCAGATTTATTCCAGAACAGTAGAAAGTTGTATCATCAGCAAATAGGACACATTTAAATAGTTTTGAGACCTTGCAGATATCATTTATATATAAGATGAATAGTTTTGGACCAAGCACTGACCCCTGAGGTACTCCGTGAGTGATTTTCAGTTGATTCGTTTTTTTATTGTTGAGTTGCACGTACTGATATCTGTTTTCTAAATAACTTTTTATCCATTTATAAGCTACACCTCTAATGCCATATCGTTCTAGTTTTTTCAATAATATACTGTGATCTATTGTGTCAAAAGCTTTTTTTAGATCTAGGAAAACCCCAACAGTAAATTCTTTGTTGTCTATATTAGTGGCTATTGCTTCCACAAACTCCATAACTGCCATTGAGGTGGTCCGTTTTTCCCTGAAGCCATATTGATTCTCACTTAACAGCGCATGCTTTTGTATAAAACTATCAAGTCTGCGAGAAAATAGTTTTTCTAATATTTTTGAAAATTGTGGTAGTAGTGATATTGGTCTATAATTTGTAAACAGATGTTTTTCTCCACTTTTATAGATTGGAATAACTTTAGCAATTTTCATTTTTGATGGAAAGATACCAGCTTTGAATGACAGGTTGCATATGTGTGTGAAAGGTCGCACTACATATTCTATAATCTGCTTGATTATTGTCATATCAATATTATAGCAATCAGTTGACTTTTTATTTTTAAAAGTTTTTATAATATTTGATACTTCTTCTTGTTTTACTGCAGTAAGGAACATCGTGGAGGAGTTTTTTTCTACGTATCTATCCACTTCAAACAGGTCTGTTGGATCAGGAATTTGTTTTGCTAGGTTACTGCCGATGTTGACAAAATACTCATTAAATTCAGTTGCTATTTCTGCAGTTTTTTCCAAAATAGTATTTTTGCCTTTGATAAAATACTCTGGATAATCCATTTTTTTAGGACTATTTCTGATTACTTGGTTAAGTATTTTCCATATTTCTTGTGTGTTACCTTTATTCTGCTCTAATAGTGCATGATAATGATCTCTTTTACTGGTTCTTATAATATTTACTAATTTATTTTTATAGGTCTTATATTTTTTTTCTGCTTCTTCAGTTCTGAATTTTAAAAACAATTTATATAAATTGTTTTTCTTTTTACATGCGTTTTCTATGCCTTTCGTTATCCATGGCTTACTTGGGTCTTTATACTTTTTGGAAACTTTAGTTAATGGAAAATGTTTATCATATAAGAAGATTATGGTAGACTGAAATACTTCAAACGCTGTATTTGGGTCTTCGTTTGAGTAGACCTCGGTCCAGTTTTGTTTTTCTAGGTCTTGCTTAAAGGCATCGATGGAACGTTGGGTTCTTAGTCTTATTTCTGTTATACAAGTTGTTGATTTAGCTTTTCTATCGAAATAATTATGAAAAACTGCAAAAACAGGCAGGTGGTCACTTATGTCATTAATGAGAAGTCCACTTTCCATTTTATGATCAATCTTATTTATAAATTGAAAAATATTTGATTGTTAAAATATTTAAATACAAGAACTATATCAAGAAATTAACAAAACATAGTTTTTTTAGTTAGGAGAAAAGTCTAAAAACATATCACAAATGACAAACGTTGTGCCTCTCCTCCTCCTGTTCTTCAATGAAGCTGATCACCCTCCAGCTCCCGTTAGAAACATCGTGCTGCTGAAGGTGTGCCGGCAGAATGGTTGTGATACAGGAGGTGCTGTGGACTCTCCCAGAAACGAGGACCTAGTTTAGTTGTAGATCCAGTAAAACATAGTGCAAATGTGACATTATTTATAATGCACAGTTACAGTCTTGTGAATATTAAAAAATGTACTTCATGTAATGCAGGAAGCGAATATTTCAAACGAACTAAGGCAGCAAACAGTAAGAGCAAAATCGTGTTCCAAACATTAACTCTTTTTTTAAATGTCAATTAGCTTGTGAGTAATAAGACAAAATGTGACTGTCAGACAGAGAACTGTCAGAGCAAACGGCAGATTTTAGAAAGTCCTGCCGAAATAAATCTGCACCCGACTGCGACTGTCAGCGTTGAACTGCCGCCATTGCTGTCAAAGTCAGACACATCTCCAAAATTGTTGGAGCAAATTTTTAAGCAGGCTTCATCTTGATAAATTGACCACGTATTTGACATTTACACCATAACGTTACCGCCTAAAATAATCGTAAAACAAAATTTTGTGTAACAACAAGAGTAATATGTACCCCAAAAGCTTTCAAAGCGTCTGAAAGTTTTCTCCTCCGTTTTTGTTGGGGCTTGGCTCGAAATGCATCATGATTGGCCGCCCGAAGTCCACGTGTCTGTCGGACGTGCTCTCATTGGTCTACAATACCATCACGGATGAATAAATACTCAAAGGGCTTGCCAGGCAAGCCCTTTGAGTATTTATTCCATATTGCCCACTAGTTCACTAGTAAGGTCATTTTGACGCTTACTAGTGAACATGTAAGGCCATAAATGTGCCCACTAGTTCACTAGTAAGATAATTTTGATGCTTACTAGTTGACATGTAAGCCACAAAACGCCCGCTAGTTCACTAGTAAGATAATTTTGAGGCTTCTCGTGAACATGTAAGCCACAGAACGCCCACTAGTTCACTAGTAAGATCATTTTGACGCTTACTAGTGAACATGTAAGCCACAAAACGCTCACTAGTTCACTAGTAAGGTCATTTTGACGCTTACTAGTGAACATGTAAGCCACAAAACGCTCACTGGTTCACTAGTAAGGTAATTTTGACGCTTACTAGTGAACATGTAAGCCACAACACGCCCACTAGTTCCCTAGTAAGATCATTTTGACGCTTATTTATGAACATGTCAGCCACAAAACGCTCACTCGTTCACTAGTAAGATCATTTTGACGCTTACTAGTGAACATGTAAGCCACAAAACGCCCACTAGTTCACTAGTAAGGTCATTTTGACGCTTACTAGTGAACATGTAAGCCACAAAACGCCCACTAGTTCACTAGTAAGATCATTTTGACGCTTACTAGTGAACATGTAAGGCCATAAATGTGCCCACTAGTTCACTAGTAAGTTCATTTTGAGGCTTACTAGTTGACATGTAAGCCACACATCGCCGACTAGTTCACTAGTAAGATCATTTTGAGGCTTACTAGTGAACATGTAAGCCACAAAACGCCCAATAGTTCACTAGTAAGATCATTTTGACGCTTACTAGTGAACATGTAAGCCACAAAACGCTCACTAGTTTACTAGTAAGGTCATTTTGACGCTTACTAGTGAACATGTAAGCCACAAAACGCTCACTAGTTCACTAGTAAGGTCATTTTGACGCTTACTAGTGAACATGTAAGCCGCAAAACGCCCACTAGTTCACTAATAAGATTATTGTGACGCTTACTACTGAACATTTAAGGCCATAAATGTGCCCACTAGTTCACTGGTAAGATGATTTTGACGCTTACTAGTGAACATGTAAGGCCATAAATGTGCCCACTTGTAGTGCTAGTGACATTACACTGTACTTGCATTAAATGCAAATAAGGATGATTACGAAAACATGTAACGGTATCCTATTGGCTGTACGTTTCAAAATAGTGTCATCCCACCAGTCAGGGCTCATGATTTTGGAAATTCTGTGCCCACTTAGTTTTTTAAAACAACAATGGCGGACAGTGTCCTGAGACGTATTCGGCGAAGGTGCAGGGCAATAGAGAGTGCCTGTCATCAAGGGTCTGCCGGTGAAAGTGAAGCACGCGCGATAAACATTTCAATTGCTAATTTAAGAAGAGTTAGTGACCAGTTTAGCGCTGATACTATTCAAAGTTTGATTCAAAGTCCAATAGATCTCCGATCTGTCATCATTGCGGGACCCACTCCTAATGGTGGACGTGTTTGTTCCCATGTGGCACATCGTTTGCACACAGGTAAAATGGCTACCATTTTTTGTCATTGGTTTTTCGTATGTATTTTTATTCGAACTACACACGGGTTTTACTGACGACTTGCTGTGACTTACCTTCTATCACCCTGTCAAACGTCGTTTTATACCAGTGGTTTTCCTGCAAATCAGTAGACTATTAAGTAACGCGATGGCTGTACACTTTTAAGCAATAACTAGTGATCTTTTAGTTATTCAATTATAAGTTTGAATTATTTTTTTCTTGAGTAAAATGGTTAGAGAAAATAGCTGCTCGTGGTTTTGAAGCTGCATATACTTTTATGTACATCTGTGTCTATATGCCTGTACTGTATACAGTATATAAAAAACACGTAGTGATTCGTTTGCTTGAATTCCTTAATCCTTTTATTTCCATACTTTAGGTAGACGAGGAAGACCAGCACTTGACATTACAAGTGATCAAATTGAACTGCTCCCCACTCAGGGCTTTACAGTGAGAGCCATCACTGAGATGTTGTGTTGTTCCTCTTCATACCTGCATAAAAAAATGAAGTTTTTTTCAGATTTCAGCCAGAAATAGATTTACTCCCATTCATGATGTTGACCTGGAAGAGCATGTCAGAAGATTGCACAGCCAATTTCCCAGATCAGGCTCGGAAGCAAGTGTTCTGCTACATACTCTTGTCCCTTCATGTATATATCATTATATTCATTGTGAAAGTGTACTTTCTTTATTGTGTTGTTTTATGAACCTCTTGCAGATGATGAGGGCATACCTGCGTGCTGATGGTATTGTAGTACAAAGAAAAAGAGTTCGAGAAATCCTCAACCGTATTGAGCCAGCTGCTGCAGCCCAGAGATGGAGCCAGACTGTGGCTAGAAGAACATACTATGTGCCATTCCCCAATAGTTTATGGCACATAGATGGGCATATGCGTCTCATTCGGTAATAAGGGATCATCTTATATTTGTACTCGTGGGAGCATTAGAAAGCCATATTGTATGGACAGCACAGATTAAATTGAATTTTATCATTTGTATATCCAAGTTACACAAACTCCAAATTGCCTCCATGTAGTCTTAAGTGCACAGCAATACCTTCTCTACCGAGATGATATTTCAAACAAGATATGAAACTTGATTGTTTTCTTGTATTTAATCATTATTCTTTTCATGTTTGTTTTACAGGTGGGTGTTTGTGACACATGCCGGCATTGATGGGAATTCCAGGCTAATAACGTACCTTCAACTGGAGCACAGACAACACAGCTTTGACAGTGTTGAAATATTTTGTCCAAGCCACCTGCCTGTATGGGTTACCCTCCAGAGTAAGATCCGACCATGGTGGTGAAAACACTGGTTGCTCTTTTAATGAACCTACTGCAGGGACAAGACACCAAAATTTTTTCTAGCTCCAGCCAACACCCCCTCACAATTTACTCACACCTCCCATGGCCTGATTATCCACCAACAGGGGCCCTTTTTGGATTATCATTTTGGCATAGGAACTTTCCTTTCCTATCCTAACCGAGTGAGATGAGCCGGTAGCGCCTGGAGCAAAGATCGTCTAAATTTTAATAATGCTTAGGAAAGGTTCTGACCATCCTTTACGAAAGGAAAGGAGATATATTATGCAGCAGGAATATTTAAAGGGGAAGTCTTTTTTTATGTTGTTGTTGTTGTTGTTGTCGACCCCACCCGTGCCCCGACATTGGGGGACCGGGCCCTCACTCCGTCTCCCGGATCCCCAGACCCCCCTCCTCCGCCCAGCGGGCGAGCAGGGCCGCCACTCCGCTTGGGTTTCGCCAGAGGTCCTCCGGAGTCAGTGTGGTGGGTATGTTTGTGCAGGTGAACAGGTGTTGTGTGTCGTGCACTTGCGTGCCGCATAGCGCACAGAGTGGTGTTGGGTGTGTGTCCGGTGTAATGTTGTGTAGGTAGGAGTGGAGGGCTGGTGATTTGTTGGTTCGGAGTTGTGCTAGGAGTTGTCTGGTTCTGTGTGGTAGGTCTTGCTCTGATGGGTCTATTTCTGGTGCTGGTGCATGTATTACTTTGTTGTGTTGTCTGGTGTCCAAGTGTGTTTGTACAAAGTGGGTGTGTATGTCTTTCATGTTCTGTTTTATGGTGTCGTTGTTGGTGTCCTGTGGTGCTGTGTCTTTGTTGTGTGTGTAGTTGTTGTTGTGGAAGATTGTTTGTTTCTTTTGTCTGGGTGGTGGTGGTTGTTGAGTGAGTGGGTGTAGTGGGTGGGTTGGGTGTTGGGCTTTTTGTCTGATTTGCGATGCGTGTAGTTTTAGATGGATGTTCAGTGGGAGAGTTTTTGTTTCCTCATGCAAGTGTTGTATGTTTGTGTCTTGTGTGCATCCTGTTGCTATTCTGAGTGCTGTGTTCTGTGTGGTCTGGAGTTTTGTCTTGTTTGTGTCCGATAGTGTTGGTGACCATATAGTGTTTGCGTATTCGAGGCGTGTGAGTGTGGTTGCTTTGTATGTGGTGAGTATAGTTTCTTTGGATTTTCCCCAGTGAGTGGTTGTTAAGGCTTTAAGTATTTTGTTTGATTGCTTGGCGCGGGTTAGAGTGTGTTGTGTGTGTTTTGAGAAGGTGAGTTTGGGGTCCCATGTTAATCCCAGTATTTTGGGTTCGCGGACTGTGGGTAGGGTGGTGTTATCTATTTGTAAAGTGAGCCTGTTGCTGTATTCTGCCGGATCCGGTGTGAACAGAGTGGTGGTGGTTTTGTCTGCGTTGAGTGTGAGTTGGTTCTGTTTTGTCCAGTTGTATATGTCGTGGAGATATTTTTGTACTTGTTGTTGTGCCTGTTGTGGTTTGACATGTGTGGATAGAATGGTGATGTCGTCTGCATATGTAACTGTGTGTACATTTGGAGGTGGTTGTGGTAAGTCTGCCATGTATATGTTGAATAGTGTTGGTGAAAGTACTCCCCCCTGTGGTACCCCCGTTTTCGTGTTTCTATGTTCTGATGTTTCCCCCCGGTATTGAGTGTATTGTCTGCGTCCCCTTATGTAGTTGAAGATGTATTTGATGATGATGTTTGGGGTGTTAGTGTTGTTGAGTTTGTTTGTGAGTGTGTGTAGGTTTACCGTGTCAAAGGCTTTGGACATGTCTAGGGCTATGGCAACTGTTCGTTGTGGTGGTTTTTGTTGATTGAAACCTGTGGCTATGATGTTGTGTATGTGGTGTAGTGCTTTGGTTGTGGAGTGTTGTTTTCGGAAGCCGTGTTGGTGAGAGGGTAGTTGAGTGTTGTTTGTAATGAAGGGTAGTATTACCTTTTCCATTGTTTTGGCTATTGGGCTGAGTAGTGCTATTGGTCTGTAAGATGGGCCGAGTGCGTGGTTTTTGTTGGGTTTTGGTATTGGGATTATTTTTGCAGTCTTCCATATTGCGGGGATGGTGTTGGTGTTGAGTGATGTGTTGTAAGTGTGTGTGAGTAGTGTTATTGCTTTGGGGCCTAGGTGTTTCAGATGTCTGATGTTTATGTTGTCTGGGCCTGTGGAGTTGTTGCTTTTGGAGCGTTGTAGTGCTTGTTTGACTTGTTGTTCTGTGATGGTTATGGGCGTGGTGTTGAGTTTTCGTATTTTGCGTTGTAGTTGTCTGTATGTTCTGTTGGTTTTGTGTTGTATTATGTTGGTGAATTGTTTGTTGAATGCTCGTGCTTTCTGTTTGTTGGATATTGCCGTGTGTTGTCCGAACTGTATTGTGGTGTTTTCTGGTGCTTTTTGTTCTTTGTTTGATAGTCTTGTTACTGTGTTCCAGAGTATGTGTTGTTTGTGTCTGTGGTTCCATGCATCCGTTAAGTGTTCTTTCCATAGCTCTTGTTTGTGTTTTTGGATTTGTGTGTCTATTTCTTTGTTTAGGTCTGTGATGCGTAGGTCTTGGTGGTTTTGTTGTCTGATGTCGTTTCTTTGGCTGATGAGTGTTCTGATGTGTTGTGGTAGGAGAAGTGATTTGCTTTTTATTTTTCCGTGGGGTATGTGGTGTTTGTCTGCTGTAAGTATGAGGTTTGTGAGCATGGTGTTGGCTGTGTGGATGTTGTCAGGTATGGTTAAGTTCTCCAGTGCTGATTCTATTTCAGAGGTGTATCCTTCCCAGTCTGCTTTCCTGTAATTTGTGTAAGTTTGAAGGTGTTGTTGTAGGCGGAAAGGAGCACGCGTGTTGTGTGTGATTTTGATAGGAAGGTGGTCTGAACTGAGTGCGTGTATTGTGGTCCATGTTGTTCTGTTTGTGATGCTGTTGCTGGCTGTTGTGATGTCCGGTGATGTTGGTTGTTGGTTGATGTTTGTAGGTTTTCTGGTGGGTGTGTTTGTGTTTAGAGTGATTTGTTGGGAGTTTTGTAGTATGTCTGCAATGTGGGTGCCTCTGTGGTCGTCGTAGGGAGAGTGCCATTGTGTTGAGTGAGCGTTGATGTCTGCGGTTAGAATGGTGTTGTTCAGCGAGTTTATGTATTGGAAGGTGTTGGTGATGTCTGTGTCTTCTGTGGCGTGGTCTGGTCGGGTGGTATCTCTGGGGGGGTATATACATGTTGCATATGTGATGGGACGTGTGGTCAAAGTGGAGAAACAGATTCAGTCCATCGAGAAGTCTTTTTTTATTTTCAATGCCTTTACAATCATACATTCTATGCACATACACTGGTCTAAACATGGTATTCAGATGAATTTTACCTTTGTGGAATATGAATTATGCAGAAAATCTCACTTGTTTTTATCCAAATCAGGGGGCTAACATTTTGTACTTGCTATTGACCGAACAGTACATCACAGTTTCTGTGAGGACAAAATTTCTGGTTCTGTCACAGTCCACCGGAAGCAGAAATTGCTTTCACATCGCGCAGCTGTAACTTGGGCCGATCACAAGTGCTGCTTAACTTGTTAAACTAAATGAAGAGATGCCTCCGTGCAATACTCAGAGTAAGATGACGTTGTGTAAAGGAAGTGGCATGATTTATAGAAGCTAATGGAGTGCTGTGTCTGTCTCCTAAATACAATAAGATCTTTTTAAATGGCTTTTCAATTTTTCTTGCAGGGAAAAATGTACATCTATATATCTACTGTATATCTATAAAAAAAATCCTCGTCTCACCCCTCAGGTGGTGTCCATCCCTCATTCAGCTGGGGTCCTCTACCAGAGGCCAGGAAGCTTGAGGGTTCTGCGCAGTATCCTTGCTGTTCCCAGCACTGCACATTTCTGGACTGAGATGTCCGATGTTGTTCCCGGGATCTGTTGCAACCACTCATCATCTAGTTTGGGGGTCACTGCCCCGAGTGCTCCGACCACCACAGGCACGACTGTCCCCTTTACCTTCCAGGCTCTCTCCAGCTCCTCTCTGAGCCCTTGGGATTTCTCGAGTTTCTCGTGTTCCTTCTTTCTGATGTTTCCAGCACTTGGGACCGCTACATCCACTACAACGGCTTTCCTCTGCCCTTTATCTATCATCAGGATATCTGGTTGGTTCGCCATTACCATCTTGTCAGTCTGGATCTGGAAGTCCCATAGGATCTTCGCTCTGTCATTCTCCACCACCTTCGGAGGTGTTTCCCATTTTGACCTTGGGGTGTCCAGTCCATACTCCGCACAGATGTTTCGGTAGACTATGCCAGCCACCTGGTTATGGCGTTCCATATAGGCTTTCCCTGCCAGCACCTTACACCCTGCAGTTATGTGTTAGATCGTCTCAGGTGCCTCTTTGCACAACCTACACCTTGGGTCTTGGCTGGTGTGGTATATCTAGGCCTCGATGGCTCTGGTGCTCAGGGCCTGCTCCTGAGCAGCCAGGATGAGTGCCTCTGTGCTGTCCTTCAGGCCAGCCCTCTCTAGAACTCTGATAGGACTTCTTGAGATTGGCCACGGCAGTTATTGTCCGGTGGTACATCCCGTGTAGGGGCTTGTCCTCCCATGATGGTCCCTCTTCCAGCACCTCATCTTCTGTTCCCCATTGTCTGAGACATTCTCTGAGTACATCATCCGTTGATGCCTTCTCCTTGATGTATTTGTGGAGCTTGGATGTTTCATCCTGGACAGTGGCTCTCACACTCACTAGTCCCCGGCCTCCTTCCTTTCGGCTTGTGTACAGTCTCAGGGTGCTGTATTTGGTATGGAACCCTCCATGCATGGTAACGAGCTTTCGGGTCTAAACATCCGTGGTCTGAATCTCTTCCTTTGGCCACCTTATTTTTCCTGCAGGGTATCTGATCACTGGAAAGGGCATAGCTGTTTATTGCCCGGGTCTTATTCTTGCCATTGAGCTGGCTTCTTAGGACTTGCCTCACTCGCTGGAGGTATTTGGCCATAGCCGCTTTCCTTGTTGCCAGTTTGAGGTTGCCATTGGCTTGTGGTATACCGAGGTACTTGTAGCTGTCCTCAATGTCTGCTATTGTTCCTTCAGGGAGTGAGACCCCTTCAGTGCGGACTACCCTTCCTCTCTTAGTCACCATCCGACTACATTTCTCCAGCACGAATGACATCCCGATGTCGCTGCTGTAGATCTTGATTGTGTGGATCAGGGAGTCTATGTCCCTTTCGCTCTTAGCAAACAGCTACATGTCATCCTTGTAGAGGAGGTGACTGATCGTAGCTCCATTTCTGAGGCGGTATCCATGGCCTGTCTTGGTGATTACTTGGCTTAGGGGGTTCAGTCCTATGCAGGACAGCAGTGGGGAGAGTGCATCACCTTGGTATATGCCACATTTGATGGACACTTGGGTAAGTGGCTTGCCATTGGCTTCAAGTGTGGTTTTCCACATCCTCATCAAGTTCGCAACGAAGGCTCTTAGGGTCCTGTTCACCTTATACACATCCAAGCATTCAGTGATCCATGTATGTGGCATCGAGTCATAGGCTTTCTTTTAATCAATCCAGGCTGTGCACAGGTTGGTACATCGGGACCTGCAGTCTTGTGCGACTGTTCTGTCAACCAGGAGCTGATGTTTGGCTCCCCTGGTATCTCTACCAATGCCCTTCCGTGCTTCGCTCATGTATTGATCCATGTGTGCACTTATCTTAGCCGCAACATGAGCTTCCAAAATTGTGGAGGGACAGGTTATTGGCCGATAGTTGGATGCGACTGCACCCTTTGAGGGATCTTTCATGATAAGGATCGTTCGCCCTTCGGTTAGCCATCCTGGGTGAGTCCCATCCCTAGGCAGCGGTTTCATTTGTGCTGCTGGGCGCTCATGGAGTGCTGTGAGTCTCTTTAGCCAGTAAGTGTGGACCATGTCCGGGCCTGGTGCTGTCCAGTTCTTCATATTTGAGACTATTTCCTTTATGTCTGCCACTGTTATGGTAATTGGGTTCTGTTCAGGGAGGTGTCTGTGCTCCTCTCTTTGGGTGACCAGCCATTGTGCACTGCTGTTATGTGCAACCTCCTTCTCCCATCTGCCTCTCCAGTACCTTTCAGTTTCCAGTCTTGGTGGATCAGCTCTGTTGTTAGGACCCTGCCACTGAGCGTACACTTTCGCAGGTTGTGTTGCAAACAGCCTGTTTATTCGTCTGGCCTCATTCTCTTTCGTGTACCGCTTTAGGCGGCTGGACAAGGCTTGGAGCCTTTGTTTCGAGTGCTTCATATATGGTCATCTGGATGTACCTCTCAGGATCGGCCTTTTCATCACACCTCTCTGGACCTCAGTCAATTGACTCACATCTTTCCGAGCCGCCTTGATCTTAGCCTCCAACCGTCTTTTCCATGGTCGGTAATGTATCTCATGGCTTCCATGGTTGCTCTTATAGCCAAGCATCTCAAGGATCACTGATGCTGAAGCGTATATCAGTTCATTTCCGTGATCGTTACGGTAAGGATCGCCCTCAGTGCTGCATTCACACTTTCCAAGAGACTTTCAGGTGGTACTTCACATAGCCGTTGTAATCGGATTCTAGGTTTCCCAGCTTTCATTCTTGCCATGATCTTAGCTTTCAGGTCAGTTGCTGCCTCGCTCAGCATTTCATTCATTGGGGCTGGCCTCCCAATCTCATCATCTGCATTCACTCTGGTATGAACTCCTCTGATCTGGCAGCCTGGGGCCCCTCACCATGGAACCTGCGTTGTACCTCATCAATCTCAAGTTGTGACAGCAGTTGCCGTTTGTGGATGTTGGAACACTGAGTTACGAGTTGTTTCGTGGCCACCCGTGACTGTGGGTTTCGAAGTAACCATTTAGCCCACATTCTCTCCATGTAACCTCTCTGACTAGGCTTGCTTGAGTAGTAGCATTCCAACAGAGCCATGTTATTGCATCTTGCCCATCTCTGCTCCATTTTTCATCAAGGTGCTCTGGTTCCCCAGCACCTGACGCAGACCTTGTTTGGCCGGGCGACGTCTGAGCTGGCATGTCATTCATTTTATTGTCTCTCATCATTGTATGAGGTACGCATTAGCGTGAAGGCTCTTGCCCAAGGACCCACACTGGATGGTGTTATGTGCTCATTTTTTGCCCCAAGTGGGGAGCGGAGGGACGGGCGCTGGGGGGGGGACCATCGTGGTGGGGCGGGCCCCTACGCGGGATGTGCCACCGGACCGTGGCTGAGGTGGCTGATCTCAAGAAGTCCTATCGGTGGCTGGAGGGGACTGGCCTGGGGGACAGCGCAGGGGCGCTCATCCTGGCTGCTCAGGAGCGGGCCTTGGGCGCCGGAGCCGTCGAGGCCCGGATGTGCCGCGCCGGACAGGACCCGGGGTGTGGGTTGTGCGGGGAGGCGCCTGGGACGATCCGGCACGTGGCTGCGGGGTGTGGGATGCTGGCAGGGGGGGCCTGCGTGGAGCGCCATGGCCAGGTGGCTGGCGTGGTCTGCCGAGGCATCTGTGCGGAGTGTGGACTGGGGGCCCCGGGGTCGGAGTGGGGGGCACCTCCGAGGGTGGTGGAGGGTGGCGGAGCGGGGATCCTGTGGGACTTCCGGATCCAGACTGGCGGGATGGTGGTGGCGAGCCAGCCAGATGTCGTGGTCGTGGATGGGGGGCGGAGGAGGGCCGTTGTGGTGGATGTGGCGGTCCCAGGTGGTGGAGGCATCGGGAGGGGGGAGCATGGGGGGCTCGGGGGGTACCAGGGGCTCGGGGAGGGGCTGGGGAGGGCCTGGGGGGTGGGGGTGGCGGTCGTGCCTGTGGTGGTCGGGGCGCTCGGGGCAGTGACCCCCGGACTGGATGGGTGGTTGCGACAGATCCCGGGACCAGCGTCGGACATCTCGGTCCGGAGGTGTGCGGTGCTGGGAGCGGCGGGGGTACTGCGCGGGGCCCTCGGGCTTCCTGGCCTCTGGTGGAGGACCCGAGCTGAATGAGGGACGGACACCACCCGAGGACACCTCCTATTGGCTCCATGATAAGAGCTCCACCCAGCAAAGAATTAACCCTTTAAAACCTGATTCTGAGCTTTCACAATTATTTACCGCCATTTGCGTAATATCTACAGTATACAGAAGGAATCAAGCAATTTTTACCAATGTATCTGTAGGTGATGTTTATTTATTATGTACACAGAGATAAAGAGTAATGGCACAGCTCTGCAGTATCTTTCCACTTTTATATATGTATGCTATACTAAATAAAATGAATAGGGCACCATATAATGCAACAGTTATGCAACTCCCTAAATAATGATGTGAATTTTCAGTTGTTGCTAAATCAGTTAGGATGTTATAATTTGTGGTGTAGATGCGAATTTAGGAGAGCAGGACAATATATCGCATTGCAATTGGAGCAGCAGCTTGGTTGATGATGTCCCCAAACCGGCTCATCTATTATATTTGTCGTGCAATACAATGAAAATGAGCACAATTGCAAAACATAGGCTTCTTATATTTTAAAATAAAATAATCACATGTTTACCGTTCTGGGGTTTCTACAATCATGAATGGAGGCATTATTTACAGCAGGTTGATGTTGTTGTTGTTGTTGTCGACCCCACCCGTGCCCCGACATTGGGGGACCGGGCCCTCACTCCGTCTCCCGGATCCCCAGACCCCCCTCCGCCGCCCAGCGGGCGAGCAGGGCCGCCACTCCGCTTGGGTTTCGCCAGAGGTCCTCCGGAGTCAGTGTGGTGGGTATGTTTGTGCAGGTGAACAGGTGTTGTGTGTCGTGCACTTGCGTGCCGCATAGCGCACAGAGTGGTGTTGGGTGTGTGTCCGGTGTAATGTTGTGTAGGTAGGAGTGGAGGGCTGGTGATTTGTTGGTTCGGAGTTGTGCTAGGAGTTGTCTGGTTCTGTGTGGTAGGTCTTGCTCTGATGGGTCTATTTCTGGTGCTGGTGCATGTATTACTTTGTTGTGTTGTCTGGTGTCCAAGTGTGTTTGTACAAAGTGGGTGTGTATGTCTTTCATGTTCTGTTTTATGGTGTCGTTGTTGGTGTCCTGTGGTGCTGTGTCTTTGTTGTGTGTGTAGTTGTTGTTGTGGAAGATTGTTTGTTTCTTTTGTCTGGGTGGTGGTGGTTGTTGAGTGAGTGGGTGTAGTGGGTGGGTTGGGTGTTGGGCTTTTTGTCTGATTTGCGATGCGTGTAGTTTTAGATGGGTGTTCAGTGGGAGAGTTTTTGTTTCCTCATGCAACTGTTGTATGTTTGTGTCTTGTGTGCATCCTGTTGCTATTCTGAGTGCTGTGTTCTGTGTGGTCTGGAGTTTTGTTTTGTTTGTCCGATAGTGTTGGTGACCATATAGTGTTTGCGTATTCGAGGCGTGTGAGTGTGGTTGCTTTGTATATGGTGAGTATAGTTTCTTTGGATTTTCCCCAGTGAGTAGTTGTTAAGGCTTTAAGTATTTTGTTTGATTGCTTGGC
The DNA here is from genome assembly GCF_025434085.1 of Hippocampus zosterae. Classification (NCBI taxonomy): domain Eukaryota; kingdom Metazoa; phylum Chordata; class Actinopteri; order Syngnathiformes; family Syngnathidae; genus Hippocampus; species Hippocampus zosterae. The sequence continues at coordinate 9,540,380 of NC_067453.1, forward strand.
GCGGGTTAGAGTGTGTTGTGTGTGTTTTGAGAAGGTGAGTTTGGGGTCCCATGTTAATCCCAGTATTTTGGGTTCGCGGACTGTGGGTAGGGTGGTGTTATCTATTTGTAAAGTGAGTCTGTTGCTGTATTCTGCCGGATCCGGTGTGAACAGAGTGGTGGTGGTTTTGTCTGCGTTGAGTGTGAGTTGGTTCTGTTTTGTCCAGTTGTATATGTCGTGGAGATATTTTTGTACTTGTTGTTGTGCCTGTTGTGGTTTGACATGTGTGGATAGAATGGTGATGTCGTCTGCTTATGTAACTGTGTGTACATTTGGAGGTGGTTGTGGTAAGTCTGCCATGTATATGTTGAATAGTGTTGGTGAAAGTACTCCCCCCTGTGGTACCCCCGTTTTCGTGTTTCTATGTTCTGATGTTTCCCCCCGGTATTGAGTGTATTGTCTGCGTCCCCTTATGTAGTTGAAGATGTATTTGATGATGATGTTTGGGGTGTTAGTGTTGTTGAGTTTGTTTGTGAGTGTGTGTAGGTTTACCGTGTCAAAGGCTTTGGACATGTCTAGGGCTATGGCAACTGTTCGTTGTGGTGGTTTTTGTTGATTGAAACCTGTGGCTATGATGTTGTGTATGTGGTGAAGTGCTTTGGTTGTGGAGTGTTGTTTTCGGAAGCCGTGTTGGTGAGAGGGTAGTTGAGTGTTGTTGGTAATGAAGGGTAGTATTACCTTTTCCATTGTTTTGGCTATTGGGCTGAGTAGTGCTATTGGTCTGTAAGATGGGCCGAGTGCGTGGTTTTTGTTGGGTTTTGGTATTGGGATTATTTTTGCAGTCTTCCATATTGCGGGGATGGTGTTGGTGTTGAGCGATGTGTTGTAAGTGTGTGTGAGTAGTGTTATTGCTTTGGGGCCTAGGTGTTTCAGATGTCTGATGTTTATGTTGTCTGGGCCTGTGGAGTTGTTGCTTTTGGAGCGTTGTAGTGCTTGTTTGACTTGTTGTTCTGTGATGGTTATGGGCGTGGTGTTGAGTTTTCGTATTTTGCGTTGTAGTTGTCTGTATGTTCTGTTGGTTTTGTGTTGTATTATGTTGGTGAATTGTTTGTTGAATGCTCGTGCTTTCTGTTTGTTGGATATTGCCGTGTGTTGTCCGAACTGTATTGTGGTGTTTTCTGGTGCTTTTTGTTCTTTGTTAGATAGTCTTGTTACTGTGTTCCAGAGTATGTATTGTTTGTGTCTGTGGTTCCATGCATCCGTTAAGTGTTCTTTCCATAGCTCTTGTTTGTGTTTTTGGATTTGTGTGTCTATTTCTTTGTTTAGGTCTGTGATGCGTGGGTCTTGGTGGTTTTGTTGTCTGATGTCGTTTCTTTGGCTGATGAGTGTTCTGATGTGTTGTGGTAGGAGAAGTGATTTGCTTTTTATTTTTCCGTGGGGTATGTGGTGTTTGTCTGCTGTAAGTATGAGGTTTGTGAGCATGGTGTTGGCTGTGTGGATGTTGTCAGGTATGGTTAAGTTCTCCAGTGCTGATTCTATTTCAGAGGTGTATCCTTCCCAGTCTGCTTTCCTGTAATTTGTGTAAGTTTGAAGGTGTTGTTGTAGGCGGAAAGGAGCACGCGTGTTGTGTGTGATTTTGATAGGAAGGTGGTCTGAACTGAGTGCGTGTATTGTGGTCCATGTTGTTCTGTTTGTGATGCTGTTGCTGGCTGTTGTGATGTCCGGTGATGTTGGTTGTTGGTTGATGTTTGTAGGTTTTCTGGTAGGTGTGTTTGCGTTTAGAGTGATTTGTTGGGAGTTCTGTAGTATGTCTGCAATGAGGGTGCCTCTGTGGTCGTCGTAGGGAGAGTGCCACTGTGTTGAGTGAGCTTTGATGTCTGCGGTTAGAATGGTGTTGTTCAGCGAGTTTATGTATTGGAAGGTGTTGGTGATGTCTGTGTCTTCTGTGGCGTGGTCTGGTCGGGTGGTATCTCTGGGGGGTATATACATGTTGCATATGTGTAGTCTTTTGTGGTTGGTTATGTGAATCTTTACGGTTTGAATTTCTGTAGTGTTGGTGTTAATGTTGTTGGGGATGTTCATGGGAGTGAATGTGACTGATTTGTGAATGTATGTGAGCAGTCCTCCTCCTCCCTTGTGTTCTCTGTCTTTCCTAATGCTGGTGTAGTTGGTGAGACGAGGTGTGTTGTGTTGTTTTTCTAGTTTGGTTTCTTGTATGGTGATGATGTCTGCGTGCTGTTGTGAGGCGAGTTCTTCTAGTTCTGTTTTCTTGTTTTGGATGCCGTTGATGTTTATTTGTAGTATGGTCAGTGTGTGTTTGTTGTTTTTGTTGGTGGGTGTTGTTCTTTGTGGGTTGTTCGGGGGTTGTGGTGTTGGGGTGTTTGTTGTTTGCGTGTGTGTTCTGCATGTCCACGTGTTTGTGTATTGGCGGGTGGTGATGCCGGAGCAATGTCTGTGTATCCAGTGTGGGTGTGTTGAGTTGCATCTGAGTGAGGTTTGTCTGCGTGTGATGATTCTATTGCAGCTATTGCAGGTCCAGGTTTGGGGGGGTGGTCTTGTGTTTGTTGTATCTCTGTTGGAGTTGTCTGTCCGTGTTGCGTTTGAGGGTAGTGTTGGTGAGGCGAGTGTGTTGTTTTGGTCTGTTTGTGCTCTGCTGCCTGTTGGTGTCCTACGAGGTGTTGTTGTTCGTGGTGGTGTTTTGGGATGTAGTCTGCATTTCCATGTTATGTTGTATTGTCTAATGTTTATGTTTGTGCAATGTTTGTGTACCCAGTGTGGTGTGTGGTGGTTGCATCTGAAGGATGTCTGTCTTCTTGTAATCTGTTGTGTGCAAATGTCGCATGTCCAGGTAGTTTGTTGTGTGTGTGTTTGTTGCGTGCGTGAGAGTGTCTGTGTGGGCCCCGGATTTGTCTCTATGTCCCCCGCCTGGAGCAAAAGGTCCGCCCGCCACCCTGCCAGGTTCAGGGGGCGGTTAGCCGAAAAAAAAAAAAAAAAACGGCCGCAAGGGCACCCCGTTCGGGGTGCAGGGATTGGTTCCTTGATTTGTCCCCCCGTTCGGGGGGAACCCTCCAACTGCGAGTAAGCCAAGGAGTTTGGAGGTACAGCAGGTTGACAGCAGTGTGATCGAGCAGATTAGATAGAGTAGAATTTGAATGGGGCTTCACTGATTTATTTCATACAATTCATATCTAAAACACAGTTGAAAAATATTTGATTGTTAAAATATTTAAATACAAGAACTATATCAAGAAATTAACAAAACATAGTTTTTTTAGTTAGGAGAAAAGTCTAAAAACATATCACAAATGACAAACGTTGTGCCTCTCCTCCTCCTGTTCTTCAATGAAGCTGATCACCCTCCAGCTCCCGTTAGAAACATCGTGCTGCTGAAGGTGTGCCGGCAGAATGGTTGTGATACAGGAGGTGCTGTGGACTCTCCCAGAAACGAGGACCTAGTTTAGTTGTAGATCCAGTAAAACATAGTGCAAATGTGACATTATTTATAATGCACAGTTACAGTCTTGTGAATATTAAAAAATGTACTTCATGTAATGCAGGAAGCGAATTTTTCAAACGAACTAAGGCAGCAAACAGTAAGAGCAAAATCGTGTTCCAAACATTAACTCTTTTTTTAAATGTCAATTAGCTTGTGAGTAATAAGACAAAATGTGACTGCCAGACAGAGAACTGTCAGAGCAAACGGCAGATTTTAGAAAGTCCTGCCGAAATAAATCTGCACCCGACTGCGACTGTCAGCGTTGAACTGCCGCCATTGCTGTCAAAGTCAGACACATCTCCAAAATTGTTGGGGCAAATTTTTAAGCAGGCTTCATCTTGATAAATTGACCACGTATTTGACATTTACACCATAACGTTACCGCCTAAAATAATCGTAAAACAAAATTTTGTGTAACAACAAGAGTAATATGTACCCCAAAAGCTTTCAAAGCGTCTGAAAGTTTTCTCCTCCGTTTTTGTTGGGGCTTGGCTCGAAATGCATCATGATTGGCCGCCCGAAGTCCACGTGTCTGTCGGACGTGCTCTCATTGGTCTACAATACCATCACGGATGAATAAATACTCAAAGGGCTTGCCAGGCAAGCCCTTTGAACCCTTTAAATACTCAATGGGCTTGCCTGGCAAGCCCTTTGAGTATTTATTCCATATTGCCCACTAGTTCACTAGTAAGGTCATTTTGACGCTTACTAGTGAACATGTAAGGCCATAAATATGCCCACTAGTTCACTAGTAAGATCATTTTGAGGCTTACTAGTGAACATGTAAGCCACAAAACGCCCACTAGTTCACTAGTAAGGTCATTTTGACGCTTACTAGTGAACATGTAAGCCACAAAACGCCCACTAGTTCACTAGTAAGATCATTTTGACGCTTACTAGTGAACATGTAAGGCCATAAATGTGCCCACTAGTTCACTAATAAGTTCATTTTGAGGCTTACTAGTTGACATGTAAGCCACACATCGCCGACTAGTTCACTAGTAAGATCATTTTGAGGCTTACTAGTGAACATGTAAGCCACAAAACGCCCAATAGTTCACTAGTAAGATCATTTTGACGCTTACTAGTGAACATGTAAGCCACAAAACGCTCACTAGTTTACTAGTAAGGTCATTTTGACGCTTACTAGTGAACATGTAAGCCACAAAACGCTCACTAGTTCACTAGTAAGGTCATTTTGACGCTTACTAGTGAACATGTAAGCCGCAAAACGCCCACTAGTTCACTAATAAGATTATTGTGACGCTTACTACTGAACATTTAAGGCCATAAATGTGCCCACTAGTTCACTGGTAAGATGATTTTGACGCTTACTAGTGAACATGTAAGGCCATAAATGTGCCCACTTGTAGTGCTAGTGACATTACACTGTACTTGCATTAAATGCAAATAAGGATGATTACGAAAACATGTAACGGTATCCTATTGGCTGTACGTTTCAAAATAGTGTCATCCCACCAGTCAGGGCTCATGATTTTGGAAATTCTGTGCCCACTTAGTTTTTTAAAACAACAATGGCGGACAGTGTCCTGAGACGTATTCGGCGAAGGTGCAGGGCAATAGAGAGTGCCTGTCATCAAGGGTCTGCCGGTGAAAGTGAAGCACGCGCGATAAACATTTCAATTGCTAATTTAAGAAGAGTTAGTGACCAGTTTAGCACTGATACTATTCAAAGTTTGATTCAAAGTCCAATAGATCTCCGATCTGTCATCATTGCGGGACCCACTCCTAATGGTGGACGTGTTTGTTCCCATGTGGCACATCGTTTGCACACAGGTAAAATGGCTACCATTTTTTGTCATTGGTTTTTCGTATGTATTTTTATTCGAACTACACACGGGTTTTACTGACGACTTGCTGTGACTTACCTTCTATCACCCTGTCAAACGTCGTTTTATACCAGTGGTTTTCCTGCAAATCAGTAGACTATTAAGTAACGCGATGGCTGTACACTTTTAAGCAATAACTAGTGATCTTTTAGTTATTCAATTATAAGTTTGAATTATTTTTTTCTTGAGTAAAATGGTTAGAGAAAATAGCTGCTCGTGGTTTTGAAGCTGCATATACTTTTATGTACATCTGTGTCTATATGCCTGTACTGTATACAGTATATAAAAAACACGTAGTGATTCGTTTGCTTGAATTCCTTAATCCTTTTATTTCCATACTTTAGGTAGACGAGGAAGACCAGCACTTGACATTACAAGTGATCAAATTGAACTGCTCCCCACTCAGGGCTTTACAGTGAGAGCCATCACTGAGATGTTGTGTTGTTCCTCTTCATACCTGCATAAAAAAATGAAGTTTTTTCAGATTTCAGCCAGAAATAGATTTACTCCCATTCATGATGTTGACCTGGAAGAGCATGTCAGAAGATTGCACAGCCAATTTCCCAGATCAGGCTCGGAAGCAAGTGTTCTGCTACATACTCTTGTCCCTTCATGTATATACCATTATATTCATTGTGAAAGTGTACTTTCTTTATTGTGTTGTTTTATGAACCTGTTGCAGATGATGAGGGCATACCTGCGTGCTGATGGTATTGTAGTACAAAGAAAAAGAGTTCGAGAAATCCTCAACCGTATTGAGCCAGCTGCTGCAGCCCAGAGATGGAGCCAGACTGTGGCTAGAAGAACATACTATGTGCCATTCCCCAATAGTTTATGGCACATAGATGGGCATATGCGTCTCATTCGGTAATAAGGGATCATCTTATATTTGTACTCGTGGGAGCATTAGAAAGCCATATTGTATGGACAGCACAGATTAAATTGAATTTTATCATTTGTATATCCAAGTTACACAAACTCCAAATTGCCTCCATGTAGTCTTAAGTGCACAGCAATACCTTCTCTACCGAGATGATATTTCAAACAAGATATGAAACTTGATTGTTTTCTTGTATTTAATCATTATTCTTTTCATGTTTGTTTTACAGGTGGGTGTTTGTGACACATGCCGGCATTGATGGGAATTCCAGGCTAATAACGTACCTTCAACTGGAGCACAGACAACACAGCTTTGACAGTGTTGAAATATTTTGTCCAAGCCACCTGCCTGTATGGGTTACCCTCCAGAGTAAGATCCGACCATGGTGGTGAAAACACTGGTTGCTCTTTTAATGAACCTACTGCAGGGACAAGACACCAAAATTTTTTCTAGCTCCAGCCAACACCCCCTCACAATTTACTCACACCTCCCATGGCCTGATTATCCACCGGCCCCTTTTTGGATTATCATTTTGGCATAGGAACTTTCCTTTCCTATCCTAACCGAGTGAGATGAGCCGGTAGCGCCTGGAGCAAAGATCGTCTAAATTTTAATAATGCTTAGGAAAGGTTCTGACCATCCTTTACGAAAGGAAATGAGATATATTATGCAGCAGGAATATTTCAAGGGGAAGTCTTTTTTTATGTTGTTGTTGTTGTCGACCCCACCCGTGCCCCGACATTGGGGGACCGGGCCCTCACTCCGTCTCCCGGATCCCCAGACCCCCCTCCTCCGCCCAGCGGGCGAGCAGGGCCGCCACTCCGCTTGGGTTTCGCCAGAGGTCCTCCGGAGTCAGTGTGGTGGGTATGTTTGTGCAGGTGAACAGGTGTTGTGTGTCGTGCACTTGCGTGCCGCATAGCGCACAGAGTGGTGTTGGGTGTGTGTCCGGTGTAATGTTGTGTAGGTAGGAGTGGAGGGCTGGTGATTTGTTGGTTCGGAGTTGTGCTAGGAGTTGTCTGGTTCTGTGTGGTAGGTCTTGCTCTGATGGGTCTATTTCTGGTGCTGGTGCATGTATTACTTTGTTGTGTTGTCTGGTGTCCAAGTGTGTTTGTACAAAGTGGGTGTGTATGTCTTTCATGTTCTGTTTTATGGTGTCGTTGTTGGTGTCCTGTGGTGCTGTGTCTTTGTTGTGTGTGTAGTTGTTGTTGTGGAAGATTGTTTGTTTCTTTTGTCTGGGTGGTGGTGGTTGTTGAGTGAGTGGGTGTAGTGGGTGGGTTGGGTGTTGGGCTTTTTGTCTGATTTGCGATGCGTGTAGTTTTAGATGGATGTTCAGTGGGAGAGTTTTTGTTTCCTCATGCAACTGTTGTATGTTTGTGTCTTGTGTGCATCCTGTTGCTATTCTCAGTGCTGTGTTCTGTGTGGTCTGGAGTTTTGTCTTGTTTGTGTCCGATAGTGTTGGTGACCATATAGTGTTTGCGTATTCGAGGCGTGTGAGTGTGGTTGCTTTGTATGTGGTGAGTATAGTTTCTTTGGATTTTCCCCAGTGAGTGGTTGTTAAGGCTTAAAGTATTTTGTTTGATTGCTTGGCGCGGGTTAGAGTGTGTTGTGTGTGTTTTGAGAAGGTGAGTTTGGGGTCCCATGTTAATCCCAGTATTTTGGGTTCGCGGACTGTGGGTAGGGTGGTGTTATCTATTTGTAAAGTGAGCCTGTTGCTGTATTCTGCCGGATCCGGTGTGAACAGAGTGGTGGTGGTTTTGTCTGCGTTGAGTGTGAGTTGGTTCTGTTTTGTCCAGTTGTATATGTCGTGGAGATATTTTTGTACTTGTTGTTGTGCCTGTTGTGGTTTGACATGTGTGGATAGAATGGTGATGTCGTCTGCATATGTAACTGTGTGTACATTTGGAGGTGGTTGTGGTAAGTCTGCCATGTATATGTTGAATAGTGTTGGTGAAAGTACTCCCCCCTGTGGTACCCCCGTTTTCGTGTTTCTATGTTCTGATGTTTCCCCCCGGTATTGAGTGTATTGTCTGCGTCCCCTTATGTAGTTGAAGATGTATTTGATGATGATGTTTGGGGTGTTAGTGTTGTTGAGTTTGTTTGTGAGTGTGTGTAGGTTTACCGTGTCAAAGGCTTTGGACATGTCTAGGGCTATGGCAACTGTTCGTTGTGGTGGTTTTTGTTGATTGAAACCTGTGGCTATGATGTTGTGTATGTGGTGTAGTGCTTTGGTTGTGGAGTGTTGTTTTCGGAAGCCGTGTTGGTGAGAGGGTAGTTGAGTGTTGTTGGTAATGAAGGGTAGTATTACCTTTTCCATTGTTTTGGCTATTGGGCTGAGTAGTGCTATTGGTCTGTAAGATGGGCCGAGTGCGTGGTTTTTGTTGGGTTTTGGTATTGGGATTATTTTTGCAGTCTTCCATATTGCGGGGATGGTGTTGGTGTTGAGTGATGTGTTGTAAGTGTGTGTGAGTAGTGTTATTGCTTTGGGGCCTAGGTGTTTCAGATGTCTGATGTTTATGTTGTCTGGGCCTGTGGAGTTGTTGCTTTTGGAGCGTTGTAGTGCTTGTTTGACTTGTTGTTCTGTGATGGTTATGGGCGTGGTGTTGAGTTTTCGTATTTTGCGTTGTAGTTGTCTGTATGTTCTGTTGGTTTTGTGTTGTATTATGTTGGTGAATTGTTTGTTGAATGCTCGTGCTTTCTGTTTGTTGGATATTGCCGTGTGTTGTCCGAACTGTATTGTGGTGTTTTCTGGTGCTTTTTGTTCTTTGTTAGATAGTCTTGTTACTGTGTTCCAGAGTATGTATTGTTTGTGTCTGTGGTTCCATGCATCCGTTAAGTGTTCTTTCCATAGCTCTTGTTTGTGTTTTTGGATTTGTGTGTCTATTTCTTTGTTTAGGTCTGTGATGCGTGGGTCTTGGTGGTTTTGTTGTCTGATGTCGTTTCTTTGGCTGATGAGTGTTCTGATGTGTTGTGGGAGGAGAAGTGATTTGCTTTTTATTTTTCCGTGGGGTATGTGGTGTTTGTCTGCTGTAAGTATGAGGTTTGTGAGCATGGTGTTGGCTGTGTGGATGTTGTCAGGTATGGTTATGTTCTCCAGTGCTGATTCTATTTCAGAGGTGTATCCTTCCCAGTCTGCTTTCCTGTAATTTGTGTAAGTTTGAAGGTGTTGTAGGCGGAAAGGAGCATGCGTGTTGTGTGTGATTTTGATGGGAAGGTGGTCTGAACTGAGTGCGTGTATTGTGGTCCATGTTGTTCTGTTTGTGATGCTGTTGCTGGCTGTTGTGATTTCCGGTGATGTTGGTTGTTGGTTGATGTTTTTAGGTTTTCTGGTAGGTGTGTTTGCGTTTAGAGTGATTTGTTGGGAGTTCTGTAGTACGTCTGCAATGAGGGTGCCTCTGTGGTCGTCGTAGGGAGAGTGCCATTGTGTTGAGTGAGCGTTGATGTCTGCGGTTAGAATGGTGTTGTTCAGCGAGTTTATGTATTGGAAGGTGTTGGTGATGTCTGTGTCTTCTGTGGCGTGGTCTGGTCGGGTGGTATCTCTGGGGGGTATATACATGTTGCATATGTGTAGTCTTTTGTGGTTGGTTATGTGAATCTTTACGGTTTGAATTTCTGTAGTGTTGGTGTTAATGTTGTTGGGGATGTTCATGGGAGTGAATGTGACTGATTTGTGAATGTATGTGAGCAGTCCTCCTCCTCCCTTGTGTTCTCTGTCTTTCCTAATGCTGGTGTAGTTGGTGAGACGAGGTGTGTTGTGTTGTTTTTCTAGTTTGGTTTCTTGTATGGTGATGATGTCTGCGTGCTGTTGTGAGGCGAGTTCTTCTAGTTCTGTTTTCTTGTTTTGGATGCCGTTGATGTTTATTTGTAGTATGGTCAGTGTGTGTTTGTTGTTTTTGTTGGTGGGTGTTGTTCTTTGTGGGTTGTTCGGGGGTTGTGGTGTTGGGGTGTTTGTTGTTTGCGTGTGTGTTCTGCATGTCCACGTGTTTGTGTATTGGCGGGTGGTGATGCCGGAGCAATGTCTGTGTATCCAGTGTGGGTGTGTTGAGTTGCATCTGAGTGAGGTTTGTCTGCGTGTGATGATTCTATTGCAGCTATTGCAGGTCCAGGTTTGGGGGGGTGGTCTTGTGTTTGTTGTATCTCTGTTGGAGTTGTCTGTCCGTGTTGCGTTTGAGGGTAGTGTTGGTGAGGCGAGTGTGTTGTTTTGGTCTGTTTGTGCTCTGCTGCCTGTTGGTGTCCTACGAGGTGTTGTTGTTCGTGGTGGTGTTTTGGGATGTAGTCTGCATTTCCATGTTATGTTGTATTGTCTAGTGTTTATGTTTGTGCAATGTTTGTGTACCCAATGTGGTGTGTGGTGGTTGCATCTGAAGGATGTCTGTCTTCTTGTAATCTGTTGTGTGCAAATGTCGCATGTCCAGGTAGTTTGTTGTGTGTGTGTTTGTTGCGTGCGTGAGAGTGTCTGTGTGGGCCCCGGATTTGTCTCTATGTCCCCCGCCTGGAGCAAAAGGTCCGCCCGCCACCCTGCCAGGTTCAGGGGGCGGTTAGCCGAAAAAAAAAAAAAAAACGGCCGTAAGGGCACCCCGTTTGGGGTGCAGGGATTGATTCCTTGATTTGTCCCCCCGTTCGGGGGGAACCCTCCAACTGCGAGTAAGCCAAGGAGTTTGGAGGTACAGCAGGTTGACAGCAGTGTGATCGAGCAGATTAGATAGAGTAGAATTTGAATGGGGCTTCACTGATTTATTTCATACAATTCATATCTAAAACACAGTTGAAAAATATTTGATTGTTAAAATATTTAAATACAAGAACTATATCAAGAAATTAACAAAACATAGTTTTTTTAGTTAGGAGAAAAGTCTAAAAACATATCACAAATGACAAACGTTGTGCCTCTCCTCCTCCTGTTCTTCAATGAAGCTGATCACCCTCCAGCTCCCGTTAGAAACATCGTGCTGCTGAAGGTGTGCCGGCAGAATGGTTGTGATACAGGAGGTGCTGTGGACTCTCCCAGAAACGAGGACCTAGTTTAGTTGTAGATCCAGTAAAACATAGTGCAAATGTGACATTATTTATAATGCACAGTTACAGTCTTGTGAATATTAAAAAATGTACTTCATGTAATGCAGGAAGCGAATATTTCAAACGAACTAAGGCAGCAAACAGTAAGAGCAAAATCGTGTTCCAAACATTAACTCTTTTTTTAAATGTCAATTAGCTTGTGAGTAATAAGACAAAATGTGACTGTCAGACAGAGAACTGTCAGAGCAAACGGCAGATTTTAGAAAGTCCTGCCGAAATAAATCTGCACCCGACTGCGACTGTCAGCGTTGAACTGCCGCCATTGCTGTCAAAGTCAGACACATCTCCAAAATTGTTGGAGCAAATTTTTAAGCAGGCTTCATCTTGATAAATTGACCACGTATTTGACATTTACACCATAACGTTACCGCCTAAAATAATCGTAAAACAAAATTTTGTGTAAGAGTAATATGTACCCCAAAAGCTTTCAAAGCGTCTGAAAGTTTTCTCCTCCGTTTTTGTTGGGGCTTGGCTCGAAATGCATCATGATTGGCCGCCCGAAGTCCACGTGTCTGTCGGACGTGCTCTCATTGGTCTACAATACCATCACGGATGAATAAATACTCAAAGGGCTTGCCAGGCAAGCCCTTTGAACCCTTTAAATACTCAATGGGCTTGCCTGGCAAGCCCTTTGAGTATTTATTCCATATTGCCCACTAGTTCACTAGTAAGGTCATTTTGACGCTTACTAGTGAACATGTAAGGCCATAAATGTGCCCACTAGTTCACTAGTAAGATCATTTTGAGGCTTACTAGTTGACATGTAAGCCACAAAACGCCCGCTAGTTCACTAGTAAGATAATTTTGAGGCTTCTAGTGAACATGTAAGCCACAGAACGCCCACTAGTTCACTAGTAAGATCATTTTGACGCTTACTAGTGAACATGTAAGCCACAAAACGCTCACTAGTTCACTAGTAAGGTCATTTTGACGCTTACTAGTGAACATGTAAGCCACAAAACGCTCACTGGTTCACTAGTAAGGTAATTTTGACGCTTACTAGTGAACATGTAAGCCACAAAACGCCCACTAGTTCCCTAGTAAGATCATTTTGACGCTTATTTATGAACATGTCAGCCACAAAACGCTCACTCGTTCACTAGTAAGATCATTTTGACGCTTACTAGTGAACATGTAAGCCACAAAACGCCCACTAGTTCACTAGTAAGGTCATTTTGACGCTTACTAGTGAACATGTAAGCCACAAAACGCCCACTAGTTCACTAGTAAGATCATTTTGACGCTTACTAGTGAACATGTAAGGCCATAAATGTGCCCACTAGTTCACTAGTAAGTTCATTTTGAGGCTTACTAGTTGACATGTAAGCCACACATCGCCTACTAGTTCACTAGTAAGATCATTTTGAGGCTTACTAGTGAACATGTAAGCCACAAAACGCCCAATAGTTCACTAGTAAGATCATTTTGACGCTTACTAGTGAACATGTAAGCCACAAAACGCTCACTAGTTTACTAGTAAGGTCATTTTGACGCTTACTAGTGAACATGTAAGCCACAAAACGCTCACTAGTTCACTAGTAAGGTCATTTTGACGCTTACTAGTGAACATGTAAGCCGCAAAACGCCCACTAGTTCACTAATAAGATTATTTTGACGCTTACTACTGAACATTTAAGGCCATAAATGTGCCCACTAGTTCACTGGTAAGATGATTTTGACGCTTACTAGTGACCATGTAAGGCCATAAATGTGCCCACTTGTAGTGCTAGTGACATTACACTGTACTTGCATTAAATGCAAATAAGGATGATTACGAAAACATGTAACGGTATCCTATTGGCTGTACGTTTCAAAATAGTGTCATCCCACCAGTCAGGGCTCATGATTTTGGAAATTCTGTGCCCACTTAGTTTTTTAAAACAACAATGGCGGACAGTGTCCTGAGACGTATTCGGCGAAGGTGCAGGGCAATAGAGAGTGCCTGTCATCAAGGGTCTGCCGGTGAAAGTGAAGCACGCGCGATAAACATTTCAATTGCTAATTTAAGAAGAGTTAGTGACCAGTTTAGCGCTGATACTATTCAAAGTTTGATTCAAAGTCCAATAGATCTCCGATCTGTCATCATTGCGGGACCCACTCCTAATGGTGGACGTGTTTGTTCCCATGTGGCACATCGTTTGCACACAGGTAAAATGGCTACCATTTTTTGTCATTGGTTTTTCGTATGTATTTTTATTCGAACTACACACGGGTTTTACTGACGACTTGCTGTGACTTACCTTCTATCACCCTGTCAAACGTCGTTTTATACCAGTGGTTTTCCTGCAAATCAGTAGACTATTAAGTAACGCGATGGCTGTACACTTTTAAGCAATAACTAGTGATCTTTTAGTTATTCAATTATAAGTTTTAATTATTTTTTTCTTGAGTAAAATGGTTAGAGAAAATAGCTGCTCGTGGTTTTGAAGCTGCATATACTTTTATGTACATCTGTGTCTATATGCCTGTACTGTATACAGTATATAAAAAACACGTAGTGATTCGTTTGCTTGAATTCCTTAATCCTTTTATTTCCATACTTTAGGTAGACGAGGAAGACCACCACTTGACATTACAAGTGATCAAATTGAACTGCTCCCCACTCAGGGCTTTACAGTGAGAGCCATCACTGAGATGTTGTGTTGTTCCTCTTCATACCTGCATAAAAAAATGAAGTTTTTTTCAGATTTCAGCCAGAAATAGATTTACTCCCATTCATGATGTTGACCTGGAAGAGCATGTCAGAAGATTGCACAGCCAATTTCCCAGATCAGGCTCGGAAGCAAGTGTTCTGCTACATACTCTTGTCCCTTCATGTATATATCATTATATTCATTGTGAAAGTGTACTTTCTTTATTGTGTTGTTTTATGAACCTCTTGCAGATGATGAGGGCATACCTGCGTGCTGATGGTATTGTAGTACAAAGAAAAAGAGTTCGAGAAATCCTCAACCGTATTGAGCCAGCTGCTGCAGCCCAGAGATGGAGCCAGACTGTGGCTAGAAGAACATACTATGTGCCATTCCCCAATAGTTTATGGCACATAGATGGGCATATGCGTCTCATTCGGTAATAAGGGATCATCTTATATTTGTACTCGTGGGAGCATTAGAAAGCCATATTGTATGGACAGCACAGATTAAATTGAATTTTATCATTTGTATATCCAAGTTACACAAACTCCAAATTGCCTCCATGTAGTCTTAAGTGCACAGCAATACCTTCTCTACCGAGATGATATTTCAAACAAGATATGAAACTTGATTGTTTTCTTGTATTTAATCATTATTCTTTTCATGTTTGTTTTACAGGTGGGTGTTTGTGACACATGCCGGCATTGATGGGAATTCCAGGCTAATAACGTACCTTCAACTGGAGCACAGACAACACAGCTTTGACAGTGTTGAAATATTTTGTCCAAGCCACCTGCCTGTATGGGTTACCCTCCAGAGTAAGATCCGACCATGGTGGTGAAAACACTGGTTGCTCTTTTAATGAACCTACTGCAGGGACAAGACACCAAAATTTTTTCTAGCTCCAGCCAACACCCCCTCACAATTTACTCACACCTCCCATGGCCTGATTATCCACCGGCCCCTTTTTGGATTATCATTTTGGCATAGGAACTTTCCTTTCCTATCCTAACCGAGTGAGATGAGCCGGTAGCGCCTGGAGCAAAGATCGTCTAAATTTTAATAATGCTTAGGAAAGGTTCTGACCATCCTTTACGAAAGGAAATGAGATATATTATGCAGCAGGAATATTTCAAGGGGAAGTCTTTTTTTATGTTGTTGTTGTTGTCGACCCCACCCGTGCCCCGACATTGGGGGACCGGGCCCTCACTCCGTCTCCCGGATCCCCAGACCCCCCTCCTCCGCCCAGCGGGCGAGCAGGGCCGCCACTCCGCTTGGGTTTCGCCAGAGGTCCTCCGGAGTCAGTGTGGTGGGTATGTTTGTGCAGGTGAACAGGTGTTGTGTGTCGTGCACTTGCGTGCCGCATAGCGCACAGAGTGGTGTTGGGTGTGTGTCCGGTGTAATGTTGTGTAGGTAGGAGTGGAGGGCTGGTGATTTGTTGGTTCGGAGTTGTGCTAGGAGTTGTCTGGTTCTGTGTGGTAGGTCTTGCTCTGATGGGTCTATTTCTGGTGCTGGTGCATGTATTACTTTGTTGTGTTGTCTGGTGTCCAAGTGTGTTTGTACAAAGTGGGTGTGTATGTCTTTCATGTTCTGTTTTATGGTGTCGTTGTTGGTGTCCTGTGGTGCTGTGTCTTTGTTGTGTGTGTAGTTGTTGTTGTGGAAGATTGTTTGTTTCTTTTGTCTGGGTGGTGGTGGTTGTTGAGTGAGTGGGTGTAGCGGGTGGGTTGGGTGTTGGGCTTTTTGTCTGATTTGCGATGCGTGTAGTTTTAGATGGATGTTCAGTGGGAGAGTTTTTGTTTCCTCATGCAACTGTTGTATGTTTGTGTCTTGTGTGCATCCTGTTGCTATTCTGAGTGCTGTGTTCTGTGTGGTCTGGAGTTTTGTCTTGTTTGTGTCCGATAGTGTTGGTGACCATATAGTGTTTGCGTATTCGAGGCGTGTGAGTGTGGTTGCTTTGTATGTGGTGAGTATAGTTTCTTTGGATTTTCCCCAGTGAGTGGTTGTTAAGGCTTAAAGTATTTTGTTTGATTGCTTGGCGCGGGTTAGAGTGTGTTGTGTGTGTTTTGAGAAGGTGAGTTTGGGGTCCCATGTTAATCCCAGTATTTTGGGTTCGCGGACTGTGGGTAGGGTGGTGTTATCTATTTGTAAAGTGAGCCTGTTGCTGTATTCTGCCGGATCCGGTGTGAACAGAGTGGTGGTGGTTTTGTCTGCGTTGAGTGTGAGTTGGTTCTGTTTTGTCCAGTTGTATATGTCGTGGAGATATTTTTGTACTTGTTGTTGTGCCTGTTGTGGTTTGACATGTGTGGATAGAATGGTGATGTCGTCTGCATATGTAACTGTGTGTACATTTGGAGGTGGTTGTGGTAAGTCTGCCATGTATATGTTGAATAGTGTTGGTGAAAGTACTCCCCCCTGTGGTACCCCCGTTTTCGTGTTTCTATGTTCTGATGTTTCCCCCCGGTATTGAGTGTATTGTCTGCGTCCCCTTATGTAGTTGAAGATGTATTTGATGATGATGTTTGGGGTGTTAGTGTTGTTGAGTTTGTTTGTGAGTGTGTGTAGGTTTACCGTGTCAAAGGCTTTGGACATGTCTAGGGCTATGGCAACTGTTCGTTGTGGTGGTTTTTGTTGATTGAAACCTGTGGCTATGATGTTGTGTATGTGGTGTAGTGCTTTGGTTGTGGAGTGTTGTTTTCGGAAGCCGTGTTGGTGAGAGGGTAGTTGAGTGTTGTTTGTAATGAAGGGTAGTATTACCTTTTCCATTGTTTTGGCTATTGGGCTGAGTAGTGCTATTGGTCTGTAAGATGGGCCGAGTGCGTGGTTTTTGTTGGGTTTTGGTATTGGGATTATTTTTGCAGTCTTCCATATTGCGGGGATGGTGTTGGTGTTGAGTGATGTGTTGTAAGTGTGTGTGAGTAGTGTTATTGCTTTGGGGCCTAGGTGTTTCAGATGTCTGATGTTTATGTTGTCTGGGCCTGTGGAGTTGTTGCTTTTGGAGCGTTGTAGTGCTTGTTTGACTTGTTGTTCTGTGATGGTTATGGGCGTGGTGTTGAGTTTTCGTATTTTGCGTTGTAGTTGTCTGTATGTTCTGTTGGTTTTGTGTTGTATTATGTTGGTGAATTGTTTGTTGAATGCTCGTGCTTTCTGTTTGTTGGATATTGCCGTGTGTTGTCCGAACTGTATTGTGGTGTTTTCTGGTGCTTTTTGTTCTTTGTTTGATAGTCTTGTTACTGTGTTCCAGAGTATGTGTTGTTTGTGTCTGTGGTTCCATGCATCCGTTAAGTGTTCTTTCCATAGCTCTTGTTTGTGTTTTTGGATTTGTGTGTCTATTTCTTTGTTTAGGTCTGTGATGCGTAGGTCTTGGTGGTTTTGTTGTCTGATGTCGTTTCTTTGGCTGATGAGTGTTCTGATGTGTTGTGGTAGGAGAAGTGATTTGCTTTTTATTTTTCCGTGGGGTATGTGGTGTTTGTCTGCTGTAAGTATGAGGTTTGTGAGCATGGTGTTGGCTGTGTGGATGTTGTCAGGTATGGTTAAGTTCTCCAGTGCTGATTCTATTTCAGAGGTGTATCCTTCCCAGTCTGCTTTCCTGTAATTTGTGTAAGTTTGAAGGTGTTGTTGTAGGCGGAAAGGAGCACGCGTGTTGTGTGTGATTTTGATAGGAAGGTGGTCTGAACTGAGTGCGTGTATTGTGGTCCATGTTGTTCTGTTTGTGATGCTGTTGCTGGCTGTTGTGATGTCCGGTGATGTTGGTTGTTGGTTGATGTTTGTAGGTTTTCTGGTGGGTGTGTTTGTGTTTAGAGTGATTTGTTGGGAGTTTTGTAGTATGTCTGCAATGTGGGTGCCTCTGTGGTCGTCGTAGGGAGAGTGCCATTGTGTTGAGTGAGCGTTGATGTCTGCGGTTAGAATGGTGTTGTTCAGCGAGTTTATGTATTGGAAGGTGTTGGTGATGTCTGTGTCTTCTGTGGCGTGGTCTGGTCGGGTGGTATCTCTGGGGGGTATATACATGTTGCATATGTGATGGGACGTGTGGTCAAAGTGGAGAAACAGATTCAGTCCATCGAGAAGTCTTTTTTTATTTTCAATGCCTTTACAATCATACATTCTATGCACATACACTGGTCTAAACATGGTATTCAGATGAATTTTACCTTTGTGGAATATGAATTATGCAGAAAATCTCACTTGTTTTTATCCAAATCAGGGGGCTAACATTTTGTACTTGCTATTGACCGAACAGTACATCACAGTTTCTGTGAGGACAAAATTTCTGGTTCTGTCACAGTCCACCGGAAGCAGAAATTGCTTTCACATCGCGCAGCTGTAACTTGGGCCGATCACAAGTGCTGCTTAACTTGTTAAACTAAATGAAGAGATGCCTCCGTGCAATACTCAGAGTAAGATGACGTTGT
The DNA here is from genome assembly GCF_025434085.1 of Hippocampus zosterae. Classification (NCBI taxonomy): domain Eukaryota; kingdom Metazoa; phylum Chordata; class Actinopteri; order Syngnathiformes; family Syngnathidae; genus Hippocampus; species Hippocampus zosterae. Next base: position 9,558,700 of record NC_067453.1, read on the forward strand.
GTAAAGGAAGTGGCATGATTTATAGAAGCTAATGGAGTGCTGTGTCTGTCTCCTAAATACAATAAGATCTTTTTAAATGGCTTTTCAATTTTTCTTGCAGGGAAAAATGTACATCTATATATCTACTGTATATCTATAAAAAAAATCCTCGTCTCACCCCTCAGGTGGTGTCCATCCCTCATTCAGCTGGGGTCCTCTACCAGAGGCCAGGAAGCTTGAGGGTTCTGCGCAGTATCCTTGCTGTTCCCAGCACTGCACATTTCTGGACTGAGATGTCCGATGTTGTTCCCGGGATCTGTTGCAACCACTCATCATCTAGTTTGGGGGTCACTGCCCCGAGTGCTCCGACCACCACAGGCACGACTGTCCCCTTTACCTTCCAGGCTCTCTCCAGCTCCTCTCTGAGCCCTTGGGATTTCTCGAGTTTCTCGTGTTCCTTCTTTCTGATGTTTCCAGCACTTGGGACCGCTACATCCACTACAACGGCTTTCCTCTGCCCTTTATCTATCATCAGGATATCTGGTTGGTTCGCCATTACCATCTTGTCAGTCTGGATCTGGAAGTCCCATAGGATCTTCGCTCTGTCATTCTCCACCACCTTCGGAGGTGTTTCCCATTTTGACCTTGGGGTGTCCAGTCCATACTCCGCACAGATGTTTCGGTAGACTATGCCAGCCACCTGGTTATGGCGTTCCATATAGGCTTTCCCTGCCAGCACCTTACACCCTGCAGTTATGTGTTAGATCGTCTCAGGTGCCTCTTTGCACAACCTACACCTTGGGTCTTGGCTGGTGTGGTATATCTAGGCCTCGATGGCTCTGGTGCTCAGGGCCTGCTCCTGAGCAGCCAGGATGAGTGCCTCTGTGCTGTCCTTCGGGCCAGCCCTCTCTAGAACTCTGATAGGACTTCTTGAGATTGGCCACGGCAGTTATTGTCCGGTGGTACATCCCGTGTAGGGGCTTGTCCTCCCATGATGGTCCCTCTTCCAGCACCTCATCTTCTGTTCCCCATTGTCTGAGACATTCTCTGAGTACATCATCCGTTGGTGCCTTCTCCTTGATGTATTTGTGGAGCTTGGATGTTTCATCCTGGACAGTGGCTCTCACACTCACTAGTCCCCGGCCTCCTTCCTTTCGGCTTGTGTACAGTCTCAGGGTGCTGTATTTGGTATGGAACCCTCCATGCATGGTAACGAGCTTTCGGGTCTTAACATCCGTGGTCTGAATCTCTTCCTTTGGCCACCTTATTTTTCCTGCAGGGTATCTGATCACTGGAAAGGGCATAGCTGTTTATTGCCCGGGTCTTATTCTTGCCATTGAGCTGGCTTCTTAGGACTTGCCTCACTCGCTGGAGGTATTTGGCCATAGCCGCTTTCCTTGTTGCCAGTTTGAGGTTGCCATTGGCTTGTGGTATACCGAGGTACTTGTAGCTGTCCTCAATGTCTGCTATTGTTCCTTCAGGGAGTGAGACCCCTTCAGTGCGGTATATGCCACATTTGATGGACACTTGGGTAAGTGGCTTGCCATTGGCTTCAAGTGTGGTTTTCCACATCCTCATCAAGTTCGCAACGAAGGCTCTTAGGGTCCTGTTCACCTTATACACATCCAAGCATTCAGTGATCCATGTATGTGGCATCGAGTCATAGGCTTTCTTTTAATCAATCCAGGCTGTGCACAGGTTGGTACATCGGGACCTGCAGTCTTGTGCGACTGTTCTGTCAACCAGGAGCTGATGTTTGGCTCCCCTGGTATCTCTACCAATGCCCTTCCGTGCTTCGCTCATGTATTGATCCATGTGTGCACTTATCTTAGCCGCAACATGAGCTTCCAAAATTGTGGAGGGACAGGTTATTGGCCGATAGTTGGATGCGACTGCACCCTTTGAGGGATCTTTCATGATAAGGATCGTTCGCCCTTCGGTTAGCCATCCTGGGTGAGTCCCATCCCTAGGCAGCGGTTTCATTTGTGCTGCTGGGCGCTCATGGAGTGCTGTGAGTCTCTTTAGCCAGTAAGTGTGGACCATGTCCGGGCCTGGTGCTGTCCAGTTCTTCAGATTTGAGACTATTTCCTTTATGTCTGCCACTGTTATGGTAATTGGGTTCTGTTCAGGGAGGTGTCTGTGCTCCTCTCTTTGGGTGACCAGCCATTGTGCACTGCTGTTATGTGCAACCTCCTTCTCCCATCTGCCTCTCCAGTACCTTTCAGTTTCCAGTCTTGGTGGATCAGCTCTGTTGTTAGGACCCTGCCACTGAGCGTACACTTTCGCAGGTTGTGTTGCAAACAGCCTGTTTATTCGTCTGGCCTCATTCTCTTTCGTGTACCGCTTTAGGCGGCTGGACAAGGCTTGGAGCCTTTGTTTCGAGTGCTTCATATATGGTCATCTGGATGTACCTCTCAGGATCGGCCTTTTCATCACACCTCTCTGGACCTCAGTCAATTGACTCACATCTTTCCGAGCCGCCTTGATCTTAGCCTCCAACCGTCTTTTCCATGGTCGGTAATGTATCTCATGGCTTCCATGGTTGCTCTTATAGCCAAGCATCTCAAGGATCACTGATGCTGAAGCGTATATCAGTTCATTTCCGTGATCGTTACGGTAAGGATCGCCCTCAGTGCTGCATTCACACTTTCCAAGAGACTTTCAGGTGGTACTTCATATAGCCGTTGTAATCGGATTCTAGGTTTCCCAGCTTTCATTCTTGCCATGATCTTAGCTTTCAGGTCAGTTGCTGCCTCGCTCAGCATTTCATTCATTGGGGCTGGCCTCCCAATCTCATCATCTGCATTCACTCTGGTATGAACTCCTCTGATCTGGCAGCCTGGGGCCCCTCACCATGGAACCTGCGTTGTACCTCATCAATCTCAAGTTGTGACAGCAGTTGCCGTTTGTGGATGTTGGAACACTGAGTTACGAGTTGTTTCGTGGCCACCCGTGACTGTGGGTTTCGAAGTAACCATTTAGCCCACATTCTCTCCATGTAACCTCTCTGACTAGGCTTGCTTGAGTAGTAGCATTCCAACAGAGCCATGTTATTGCATCTTGCCCATCTCTGCTCCATTTTTCATCAAGGTGCTCTGGTTCCCCAGCACCTGACGCAGACCTTGTTTGGCCGGGCGACGTCTGAGCTGGCATGTCATTCATTTTATTGTCTCTCATCATTGTATGAGGTACGCATTAGCGTGAAGGCTCTTGCCCAAGGACCCACACTGGATGGTGTTATGTGCTCATTTTTTGCCCCAAGTGGGGAGCGGAGGGACGGGCGCTGGGGGGGGGGACCATCGTGGTGGGGCGGGCCCCTACGCGGGATGTGCCACCGGACCGTGGCTGAGGTGGCTGATCTCAAGAAGTCCTATCGGTGGCTGGAGGGGACTGGCCTGGGGGACAGCGCAGGGGCGCTTATCCTGGCTGCTCAGGAGCGGGCCTTGGGCGCCGGAGCCGTCGAGGCCCGGATGTGCCGCGCCGGACAGGACCCGGGGTGTGGGTTGTGCAGGGAGGCGCCTGGGACGATCCGGCACGTGGCTGCGGGGTGTGGGATGCTGGCAGGGGGGGCCTGCGTGGAGCGCCATGGCCAGGTGGCTGGCGTGGTCTGCCGAGGCATCTGTGCGGAGTGTGGACTGGGGGCCCCGGGGTCGGAGTGGGGGGCACCTCCGAGGGTGGTGGAGGGTGGCGGAGCGGGGATCCTGTGGGACTTCCGGATCCAGACTGGCGGGATGGTGGTGGCGAGCCAGCCAGATGTCGTGGTCGTGGATGGGGGGCGGAGGAGGGCCGTTGTGGTGGATGTGGCGGTCCCAGGTGGTGGAGGCATCGGGAGGGGGGAGCATGGGGGGCTCGGGGGGTACCAGGGGCTCGGGGAGGGGCTGGGGAGGGCCTGGGGGGTGGGGGTGGCGGTCGTGCCTGTGGTGGTCGGGGCGCTCGGGGCAGTGACCCCCGGACTGGATGGGTGGTTGCGACAGATCCCGGGACCAGCGTCGGACATCTCGGTCCGGAGGTGTGCGGTGCTGGGAGCGGCGGGGGTACTGCGCGGGGCCCTCGGGCTTCCTGGCCTCTGGTGGAGGACCCGAGCTGAATGAGGGACGGACACCACCCGAGGACACCTCCTATTGGCTCCATGATAAGAGCTCCACCCAGCAAAGAATTAACCCTTTAAAACCTGATTCTGAGCTTTCACAATTATTTACCGCCATTTGCGTAATATCTACAGTATACAGAAGGAATCAAGCAATTTTTACCAATGTATCTGTAGGTGATGTTTATTTATTATGTACACAGAGATAAAGAGTAATGGCACAGCTCTGCAGTATCTTTCCACTTTTATATATGTATGCTATACTAAATAAAATGAATAGGGCACCATATAATGCAACAGTTATGCAACTCCCTAAATAATGATGTGAATTTTCAGTTGTTGCTAAATCAGTTAGGATGTTATAATTTGTGGTGTAGATGCGAATTTAGGAGAGCAGGACAATATATCGCATTGCAATTGGAGCAGCAGCTTGGTTGATGATGTCCCCAAACCGGCTCATCTATTATATTTGTCGTGCAATACAATGAAAATGAGCACAATTGCAAAACATAGGCTTCTTATATTTTAAAATAAAATAATCACATGTTTACCGTTCTGGGGTTTCTACAATCATGAATGGAGGCATTATTTACAGCAGGTTGATGTTGTTGTTGTTGTTGTCGACCCCACCCGTGCCCCGACATTGGGGGACCGGGCCCTCACTCCGTCTCCCGGATCCCCAGACCCCCCTCCGCCGCCCAGCGGGCAAGCAGGGCCGCCACTCCGCTTGGGTTTCGCCAGAGGTCCTCCGGAGTCAGTGTGGTGGGTATGTTTGTGCAGGTGAACAGGTGTTGTGTGTCGTGCACTTGCGTGCCGCATAGCGCACAGAGTGGTGTTGGGTGTGTGTCCGGTGTAATGTTGTGTAGGTAGGAGTGGAGGGCTGGTGATTTGTTGGTTCGGAGTTGTGCTAGGAGTTGTCTGGTTCTGTGTGGTAGGTCTTGCTCTGATGGGTCTATTTCTGGTGCTGGTGCATGTATTACTTTGTTGTGTTGTCTGGTGTCCAAGTGTGTTTGTACAAAGTGGGTGTGTATGTCTTTCATGTTCTGTTTTATGGTGTCGTTGTTGGTGTCCTGTGGTGCTGTGTCTTTGTTGTGTGTGTAGTTGTTGTTGTGGAAGATTGTTTGTTTCTTTTGTCTGGGTGGTGGTGGTTGTTGAGTGAGTGGGTGTAGTGGGTGGGTTGGGTGTTGGGCTTTTTGTCTGATTTGCGATGCGTGTAGTTTTAGATGGGTGTTCAGTGGGAGAGTTTTTGTTTCCTCATGCAACTGTTGTATGTTTGTGTCTTGTGTGCATCCTGTTGCTATTCTGAGTGCTGTGTTCTGTGTGGTCTGGAGTTTTGTTTTGTTTGTGTCCGATAGTGTTGGTGACCATATAGTGTTTGCGTATTCGAGGCGTGTGAGTGTGGTTGCTTTGTATGTGGTGAGTATAGTTTCTTTGGATTTTCCCCAGTGAGTGGTTGTTAAGGCTTTAAGTATTTTGTTTGATTGCTTGGCGCGGGTTAGAGTGTGTTGTGTGTGTTTTGAGAAGGTGAGTTTGGGGTCCCATGTTAATCCCAGTATTTTGGGTTCGCGGACTGTTGGTAGGGTGGTGTTATCTATTTGTAAAGTGAGTCTGTTGCTGTATTCTGCCGGATCCGGTGTGAACAGAGTGGTGGTGGTTTTGTCTGCGTTGAGTGTGAGTTGGTTCTGTTTTGTCCAGTTGTATATGTCGTGGAGATATTTTTGTACTTGTTGTTGTGCCTGTTGTGGTTTGACATGTGTGGATAGAATGGTGATGTCGTCTGCATATGTAACTGTGTGTACATTTGGAGGTGGTTGTGGTAAGTCTGCCATGTATATGTTGAATAGTGTTGGTGAAAGTACTCCCCCCTGTGGTACCCCCGTTTTCGTGTTTCTGTGTTCTGATGTTTCCCCCCGGTATTGAGTGTATTGTCTGCGTCCCCTTATGTAGTTGAAGATGTATTTGATGATGATGTTTGGGGTGTTAGTGTTGTTGAGTTTGTTTGTGAGTGTGTGTAGGTTTACCGTGTCAAAGGCTTTGGACATGTCTAGGGCTATGGCAACTGTTCGTTGTGGTGGTTTTTGTTGATTGAAACCTGTGGCTATGATGTTGTGTATGTGGTGTAGTGCTGTGGTTGTGGAGTGTTGTTTTCGGAAGCCGTGTTGGTGAGAGGGTAGTTGAGTGTTGTTGGTAATGAAGGGTAGTATTACCTTTTCCATTGTTTTGGCTATTGGGCTGAGTAGTGCTATTGGTCTGTAGGATGGGCCGAGTGCGTGGTTTTTGTTGGGTTTTGGTATTGGGATTATTTTTGCAGTCTTCCATATTGCGGGGATGGTGTTGGTGTTGAGTGATGTGTTGTAAGTGTGTGTGAGTAGTGTTATTGCTTTGGGGCCTAGGTGTTTCAGATGTCTGATGTTTATGTTGTCTGGGCCTGTGGAGTTGTTGTTTTTGGAGCGTTGTAGTGCTTGTTTGACTTGTTGTTCTGTGATGGTTATGGGCGTGGTGTTGAGTTTTCGTATTTTGCGTTGTAGTTGTCTGTATGTTCTGTTGGTTTTGTGTTGTATTATGTTGGTGAATTGTTTGTTGAATGCTCGTGCTTTCTGTTTGTTGGACATTGCCGTGTGTTGTCCGAACTGTATTGTGGTGTTTTCTGGTGCTTTTTGTTCTTTGTTAGATAGTCTTGTTACTGTGTTCCAGAGTATGTATTGTTTGTGTCTGTGGTTCCATGCATCCGTTAAGTGTTCTTTCCATAGCTCTTGTTTGTGTTTTTGGATTTGTGTGTCTATTTCTTTGTTTAGGTCTGTGATGCGTGGGTCTTGGTGGTTTTGTTGTCTGATGTCGTTTCTTTGGCTGATGAGTGTTCTGATGTGTTGTGGTAGGAGAAGTGATTTGCTTTTTATTTTTCCGTGGGGTATGTGGTGTTTGTCTGCTGTAAGTATGAGGTTTGTGAGCATGGTGTTGGCTGTGTGGATGTTGTCAGGTATGGTTATGTTCTCCAGTGCTGATTCTATTTCAGAGGTGTATCCTTCCCAGTCTGCTTTCCTGTAATTTGTGTAAGTTTGAAGGTGTTGTTGTAGGCGGAAAGGAGCATGCGTGCTGTGTGTGATTTTGATAGGAAGGTGGTCTGAACTGAGTGCGTGTATTGTGGTCCATGTTGTTCTGTTTGTGATGCTGTTGCTGGCTGTTGTGATGTCCGGTGATGTTGGTTGTTGGTTGATGTTTGTAGGTTTTCTGGTAGGTGTGTTTGCGTTTAGAGTGATTTGTTGGGAGTTCTGTAGTATGTCTGCAATGAGGGTGCCTCTGTGGTCGTCGTAGGGAGAGTGCCATTGTGTTGAGTGAGCGTTGATGTCTGCGGTTAGAAAGGTGTTGTTCAGCGAGTTTATGTATTGGAAGGTGTTGGTGATGTCTGTGTCTTCTGTGGCGTGGTCTGGTCGGGTGGTATCTCTGGGGGGTATATACATGTTGCATATGTGTAGTCTTTTGTGGTTGGTTATGTGAATCTTTACGGTTTGAATTTCTGTAGTGTTGGTGTTAATGTTGTTGGGGATGTTCATGGGAGTGAATGTGACTGATTTGTGAATGTATGTGAGCAGTCCTCCTCCTCCCTTGTGTTCTCTGTCTTTCCTAATGCTGGTGTAGTTGGTGAGACGAGGTGTGTTGTGTTGTTTTTCTAGTTTGGTTTCTTGTATGGTGATGATGTCTGCGTGCTGTTGTGAGGCGAGTTCTTCTAGTTCTGTTTTCTTGTTTTGGATGCCGTTGATGTTTATTTGTAGTATGGTCAGTGTGTGTTTGTTGTTTTTGTTGGTGGGTGTTGTTCTTTGTGGGTTGTTCGGGGGTTGTGGTGTTGGGGTGTTTGTTGTTTGCGTGTGTGTTCTGCATGTCCACGTGTTTGTGTATTGGCGGGTGGTGATGCCGGAGCAATGTCTGTGTATCCAGTGTGGGTGTGTTGAGTTGCATCTGAGTGAGGTTTGTCTGCGTGTGATGATTCTATTGCAGCTATTGCAGGTCCAGGTTTGGGGGGGTGGTCTTGTGTTTGTTGTATCTCTGTTGGAGTTGTCTGTCCGTGTTGCGTTTGAGGGTAGTGTTGGTGAGGCGAGTGTGTTGTTTTGGTCTGTTCGTGCTCTGCTGCCTGTTGGTGTCCTACGAGGTGTTGTTGTTCGTGGTGGTGTTTTGGGATGTAGTCTGCATTTCCATGTTATGTTGTATTGTCTAGTGTTTATGTTTGTGCAATGTTTGTGTACCCAGTGTGGTGTGTGGTGGTTGCATCTGAAGGATGTCTGTCTTCTTGTAATCTGTTGTGTGCAAATGTCGCATGTCCAGGTAGTTTGTTGTGTGTGTGTTTGTTGCGTGCGTGAGAGTGTCTGTGTGGGCCCCGGATTTGTCTCTATGTCCCCCGCCTGGAGCAAAAGGTCCGCCCGCCACCCTGCCAGGTTCAGGGGGCGGTTAGCCGAAAAAAAAAAAAAACGGCCGTAAGGGCACCCCGTTCGGGGTGCAGGGATTGGTTCCTTGATTTGTCCCCCCGTTCGGGGGGAACCCTCCAACTGCGAGTAAGCCAAGGAGTTTGGGGGTACAGCAGGTTGACAGCAGTGTGATCGAGCAGATTAGATAGAGTAGAATTTGAATGGGGCTTCACTGATTTATTTCATACAATTCATATCTAAAACACGGTTGAAAAATATTTGATTGTTAAAATATTTAAATACAAGAACTATATCAAGAAATTAACAAAACATAGTTTTTTTAGTTAGGAGAAAAGTCTAAAAACATATCACAAATGACAAACGTGCCTCTCCTCCTCCTGTTCTTCAATGAAGCTGATCACCCTCCAGCTCCCGTTAGAAACATCGTGCTGCTGAAGGTGTGCCGGCAGAATGGTTGTGATACAGGAGGTGCTGTGGACTCTCCCAGAAACGAGGACCTAGTTTAGTTGTAGATCCAGTAAAACATAGTGCAAATGTGACATTATTTATAATGCACAGTTACAGTCTTGTGAATATTAAAAAATGTACTTCATGTAATGCAGGAAGCGAATATTTCAAACGAACTAAGGCAGCAAACAGTAAGAGCAAAATCGTGTTCCAAACATTAACTCTTTTTTTAAATGTCAATTAGCTTGTGAGTAATAAGACAAAATGTGACTGCCAGACAGAGAACTGTCAGAGCAAACGGCAGATTTTAGAAAGTCCTGCCGAAATAAATCTGCACCCGACTGCGACTGTCAGCGTTGAACTGCCGCCATTGCTGTCAAAGTCAGACACATCTCCAAAATTGTTGGAGCAAATTTTTAAGCAGGCTTCATCTTGATAAATTGACCACGTATTTGACATTTACACCATAACGTTACCGCCTAAAATAATCGTAAAACAAAATTTTGTGTAACAACAAGAGTAATATGTACCCCAAAAGCTTTCAAAGCGTCTGAAAGTTTTCTCCTCCGTTTTTGTTGGGGCTTGGCTCGAAATGCATCATGATTGGCCGCCCGAAGTCCACGTGTCTGTCGGACGTGCTCTCATTGGTCTACAATACCATCACGGATGAATAAATACTCAAAGGGCTTGCCAGGCAAGCCCTTTGAACCCTTTAAATACTCAATGGGCTTGCCTGGCAAGCCCTTTGAGTATTTATTCCATATTGCCCACTAGTTCACTAGTAAGGTCATTTTGACGCTTACTAGTGAACATGTAAGGCCATAAATGTGCCCACTAGTTCACTAGTAAGATCATTTTGAGGCTTACTAGTTGACATGTAAGCCACAAAACGCCCGCTAGTTCACTAGTAAGATAATTTTGAGGCTTCTAGTGAACATGTAAGCCACAGAACGCCCACTAGTTCACTAGTAAGATCATTTTGACGCTTACTAGTGAACATGTAAGCCACAAAACGCTCACTAGTTCACTAGTAAGGTCATTTTGACGCTTACTAGTGAACATGTAAGCCACAAAACGCTCACTGGTTCACTAGTAAGGTAATTTTGACGCTTACTAGTGAACATGTAAGCCACAAAACACCCACTAGTTCCCTAGTAAGATCATTTTGACGCTTATTTATGAACATGTCAGCCACAAAACGCTCACTCGTTCACTAGTAAGATCATTTTGACGCTTACTAGTGAACATGTAAGCCACAAAACGCCCACTAGTTCACTAGTAAGGTCATTTTGACGCTTACTAGTGAACATGTAAGCCACAAAACGCCCACTAGTTCACTAGTAAGATCATTTTGACGCTTACTAGTGAACATGTAAGGCCATAAATGTGCCCACTAGTTCACTAGTAAGTTCATTTTGAGGCTTACTAGTTGACATGTAAGCCACACATCGCCTACTAGTTCACTAGTAAGATCATTTTGAGGCTTACTAGTGAACATGTAAGCCACAAAACGCCCAATAGTTCACTAGTAAGATCATTTTGACGCTTACTAGTGAACATGTAAGCCACAAAACGCTCACTAGTTTACTAGTAAGGTCATTTTGACGCTTACTAGTGAACATGTAAGCCACAAAACGCTCACTAGTTCACTAGTAAGGTCATTTTGACGCTTACTAGTGAACATGTAAGCCGCAAAACGCCCACTAGTTCACTAATAAGATTATTTTGACGCTTACTACTGAACATTTAAGGCCATAAATGTGCCCACTAGCTCACTGGTAAGATGATTTTGACGCTTACTAGTGAACATGTAAGGCCATAAATGTGCCCACTTGTAGTGCTAGTGACATTACACTGTACTTGCATTAAATGCAAATAAGGATGATTACGAAAACATGTAACGGTATCCTATTGGCTGTACGTTTCAAAATAGTGTCATCCCACCAGTCAGGGCTCATGATTTTGGAAATTCTGTGCCCACTTAGTTTTTTAAAACAACAATGGCGGACAGTGTCCTGAGACGTATTCGGCGAAGGTGCAGGGCAATAGAGAGTGCCTGTCATCAAGGGTCTGCCGGTGAAAGTGAAGCACGCGCGATAAACATTTCAATTGCTAATTTAAGAAGAGTTAGTGACCAGTTTAGCGCTGATACTATTCAAAGTTTGATTCAAAGTCCAATAGATCTCCGATCTGTCATCATTGCGGGACCCACTCCTAATGGTGGACGTGTTTGTTCCCATTTGGCACATCGTTTGCACACAGGTAAAATGGCTACCATTTTTTGTCATTGGTTTTTCGTATGTATTTTTATTCGAACTACACACGGGTTTTACTGACGACTTGCTGTGACTTACCTTCTATCACCCTGTCAAACGTCGTTTTATACCAGTGGTTTTCCTGCAAATCAGTAGACTATTAAGTAACGCGATGGCTGTACACTTTTAAGCAATAACTAGTGATCTTTTAGTTATTCAATTATAAGTTTGAATTATTTTTTTCTTGAGTAAAATGGTTAGAGAAAATAGCTGCTCGTGGTTTTGAAGCTGCATATACTTTTATGTACATCTGTGTCTATATGCCTGTACTGTATACAGTATATAAAAAACACGTAGTGATTCGTTTGCTTGAATTCCTTAATCCTTTTATTTCCATACTTTAGGTAGACGAGGAAGACCAGCACTTGACATTACAAGTGATCAAATTGAACTGCTCCCCACTCAGGGCTTTACAGTGAGAGCCATCACTGAGATGTTGTGTTGTTCCTCTTCATACCTGCATAAAAAAATGAAGTTTTTTCAGATTTCAGCCAGAAATAGATTTACTCCCATTCATGATGTTGACCTGGAAGAGCATGTCAGAAGATTGCACAGCCAATTTCCCAGATCAGGCTCGGAAGCAAGTGTTCTGCTACATACTCTTGTCCCTTCATGTATATACCATTATATTCATTGTGAAAGTGTACTTTCTTTATTGTGTTGTTTTATGAACCTGTTGCAGATGATGAGGGCATACCTGCGTGCTGATGGTATTGTAGTACAAAGAAAAAGAGTTCGAGAAATCCTCAACCGTATTGAGCCAGCTGCTGCAGCCCAGAGATGGAGCCAGACTGTGGCTAGAAGAACATACTATGTGCCATTCCCCAATAGTTTATGGCACATAGATGGGCATATGCGTCTCATTCGGTAATAAGGGATCATCTTATATTTGTACTCGTGGGAGCATTAGAAAGCCATATTGTATGGACAGCACAGATTAAATTGAATTTTATCATTTGTATATCCAAGTTACACAAACTCCAAATTGCCTCCATGTAGTCTTAAGTGCACAGCAATACCTTCTCTACCGAGATGATATTTCAAACAAGATATGAAACTTGATTGTTTTCTTGTATTTAATCATTATTCTTTTCATGTTTGTTTTACAGGTGGGTGTTTGTGACACATGCCGGCATTGATGGGAATTCCAGGCTCATAACGTACCTTCAACTGGAGCACAGACAACACAGCTTTGACAGTGTTGAAATATTTTGTCCAAGCCACCTGCCTGTATGGGTTACCCTCCAGAGTAAGATCCGACCATGGTGGTGAAAACACTGGTTGCTCTTTTAATGAACCTACTGCAGGGACAAGACACCAAAATTTTTTCTAGCTCCAGCCAACACCCCCTCACAATTTACTCACACCTCCCATGGCCTGATTATCCACCAACAGGGGCCCTTTTTGGATTATCATTTTGGCATAGGAACTTTCCTTTCCTATCCTAACCGAGTGAGATGAGCCGGTAGCACCCGGAGCAAAGATCGTCTAAATTTTAATAATGCTTAGGAAAGGTTCTGACCATCCTTTACGAAAGGAAAGGAGATATATTATGCAGCAGGAATATTTAAAGGGGAAGTCTTTTTTTATGTTGTTGTTGTTGTTGTTGTCGACCCCACCCGTGCCCCGACATTGGGGGACCGGGCCCTCACTCCGTCTCCCGGATCCCCAGACCCCCCTCCGCCGCCCAGCGGGCGAGCAGGGCCGCCACTCCGCTTGGGTTTCGCCAGAGGTCCTCCGGAGTCAGTGTGGTGGGTATGTTTGTGCAGGTGAACAGGTGTTGTGTGTCGTGCACTTGCGTGCCGCATAGCGCACAGAGTGGTGTTGGGTGTGTGTCCGGTGTAATGTTGTGTAGGTAGGAGTGGAGGGCTGGTGATTTGTTGGTTCGGAGTTGTGCTAGGAGTTGTCTGGTTCTGTGTGGTAGGTCTTGCTCTGATGGGTCTATTTCTGGTGCTGGTGCATGTATTACTTTGTTGTGTTGTCTGGTGTCCAAGTGTGTTTGTACAAAGTGGGTGTGTATGTCTTTCATGTTCTGTTTTATGGTGTCGTTGTTGGTGTCCTGTGGTGCTATGTCTTTGTTGTGTGTGTAGTTGTTGTTGTGGAAGATTGTTTGTTTCTTTTGTCTGGGTGGTGGTGGTTGTTGAGTGAGTGGGTGTAGTGGGTGGGTTGGGTGTTGGGCTTTTTGTCTGATTTGCGATGCGTGTAGTTTTAGATGGGTGTTCAGTGGGAGAGTTTTTGTTTCCTCATGCAACTGTTGTATGTTTGTGTCTTGTGTGCATCCTGTTGCTATTCTGAGTGCTGTGTTCTGTGTGGTCTGGAGTTTTGTTTTGTTTGTGTCCGATAGTGTTGGTGACCATATAGTGTTTGCGTATTCGAGGCGTGTGAGTGTGGTTGCTTTGTATGTGGTGAGTATAGTTTCTTTGGATTTTCCCCAGTGAGTGGTTGTTAAGGCTTTAAGTATTTTGTTTGATTGCTTGGCGCGGGTTAGAGTGTGTTGTGTGTGTTTTGAGAAGGTGAGTTTGGGGTCCCATGTTAATCCCAGTATTTTGGGTTCGCGGACTGTGGGTAGGGTGGTGTTATCTATTTGTAAAGTGAGTCTGTTGCTGTATTCTGCCGGATCCGGTGTGAACAGAGTGGTGGTGGTTTTGTCTGCGTTGAGTGTGAGTTGGTTCTGTTTTGTCCAGTTGTATATGTCGTGGAGATATTTTTGTACTTGTTGTTGTGCCTGTTGTGGTTTGACATGTGTGGATAGAATGGTGATGTCGTCTGCATATGTAACTGTGTGTACATTTGGAGGTGGTTGTGGTAAGTCTGCCATGTATATGTTGAATAGTGTTGGTGAAAGTACTCCCCCCTGTGGTACCCCCGTTTTCGTGTTTCTGTGTTCTGATGTTTCCCCCCGGTATTGAGTGTATTGTCTGCGTCCCCTTATGTAGTTGAAGATGTATTTGATGATGATGTTTGGGGTGTTAGTGTTGTTGAGTTTGTTTGTGAGTGTGTGTAGGTTTACCGTGTCAAAGGCTTTGGACATGTCTAGGGCTATGGCAACTGTTCGTTGTGGTGGTTTTTGTTGATTGAAACCTGTGGCTATGATGTTGTGTATGTGGTGTAGTGCTGTGGTTGTGGAGTGTTGTTTTCGGAAGCCGTGTTGGTGAGAGGGTAGTTGAGTGTTGTTGGTAATGAAGGGTAGTATTACCTTTTCCATTGTTTTGGCTATTGGGCTGAGTAGTGCTATTGGTCTGTAGGATGGGCCGAGTGCGTGGTTTTTGTTGGGTTTTGGTATTGGGATTATTTTTGCAGTCTTCCATATTGCGGGGATGGTGTTGGTGTTGAGCGATGTGTTGTAAGTGTGTGTGAGTAGTGTTATTGCTTTGGGGCCTAGGTGTTTCAGATGTCTGATGTTTATGTTGTCTGGGCCTGTGGAGTTGTTGTTTTTGGAGCGTTGTAGTGCTTGTTTGACTTGTTGTTCTGTGATGGTTATGGGCGTGGTGTTGAGTTTTCGTATTTTGCGTTGTAGTTGTCTGTATGTTCTGTTGGTTTTGTGTTGTATTATGTTGGTGAATTGTTTGTTGAATGCTCGTGCTTTCTGTTTGTTGGACATTGCCGTGTGTTGTCCGAACTGTATTGTGGTGTTTTCTGGTGCTTTTTGTTCTTTGTTAGATAGTCTTGTTACTGTGTTCCAGAGTATGTATTGTTTGTGTCTGTGGTTCCATGCATCCGTTAAGTGTTCTTTCCATAGCTCTTGTTTGTGTTTTTGGATTTGTGTGTCTATTTCTTTGTTTAGGTCTGTGATGCGTGGGTCTTGGTGGTTTTGTTGTCTGATGTCGTTTCTTTGGCTGATGAGTGTTCTGATGTGTTGTGGTAGGAGAAGTGATTTGCTTTTTATTTTTCCGTGGGGTATGTGGTGTTTGTCTGCTGTAAGTATGAGGTTTGTGAGCATGGTGTTGGCTGTGTGGATGTTGTCAGGTATGGTTATGTTCTCCAGTGCTGATTCTATTTCAGAGGTGTATCCTTCCCAGTCTGCTTTCCTGTAATTTGTGTAAGTTTGAAGGTGTTGTTGTAGGCGGAAAGGAGCACGCGTGCTGTGTGTGATTTTGATAGGAAGGTGGTCTGAACTGAGTGCGTGTATTGTGGTCCATGTTGTTCTGTTTGTGATGCTGTTGCTGGCTGTTGTGATGTCCGGTGATGTTGGTTGTTGGTTGATGTTTGTAGGTTTTCTGGTAGGTGTGTTTGCGTTTAGAGTGATTTGTTGGGAGTTCTGTAGTATGTCTGCAATGAGGGTGCCTCTGTGGTCGTCGTAGGGAGAGTGCCATTGTGTTGAGTGAGCGTTGATGTCTGCGGTTAGAAAGGTGTTGTTCAGCGAGTTTATGTATTGGAAGGTGTTGGTGATGTCTGTGTCTTCTGTGGCGTGGTCTGGTCGGGTGGTATCTCTGGGGGGTATATACATGTTGCATATGTGTAGTCTTTTGTGGTTGGTTATGTGAATCTTTACGGTTTGAATTTCTGTAGTGTTGGTGTTAATGTTGTTGGGGATGTTCATGGGAGTGAATGTGACTGATTTGTGAATGTATGTGAGCAGTCCTCCTCCTCCCTTGTGTTCTCTGTCTTTCCTAATGCTGGTGTAGTTGGTGAGACGAGGTGTGTTGTGTTGTTTTTCTAGTTTGGTTTCTTGTATGGTGATGATGTCTGCGTGCTGTTGTGAGGCGACTTCTTCTAGTTCTGTTTTCTTGTTTTGGATGCCGTTGATGTTTATTTGTAGTATGGTCAGTGTGTGTTTGTTGTTTTTGTTGGTGGGTGTTGTTCTTTGTGGGTTGTTCGGGGGTTGTGGTGTTGGGGTGTTTGTTGTTTGCGTGTGTGTTCTGCATGTCCACGTGTTTGTGTATTGGCGGGTGGTGATGCCGGAGCAATGTCTGTGTATCCAGTGTGGGTGTGTTGAGTTGCATCTGAGTGAGGTTTGTCTGCGTGTGATGATTCTATTGCAGCTATTGCAGGTCCAGGTTTGGGGGGGTGGTCTTGTGTTTGTTGTATCTCTGTTGGAGTTGTCTGTCCGTGTTGCGTTTGAGGGTAGTGTTGGTGAGGCGAGTGTGTTGTTTTGGTCTGTTCGTGCTCTGCTGCCTGTTGGTGTCCTACGAGGTGTTGTTGTTCGTGGTGGTGTTTTGGGATGTAGTCTGCATTTCCATGTTATGTTGTATTGTCTAGTGTTTATGTTTGTGCAATGTTTGTGTACCCAGTGTGGTGTGTGGTGGTTGCATCTGAAGGATGTCTGTCTTCTTGTAATCTGTTGTGTGCAAATGTCGCATGTCCAGGTAGTTTGTTGTGTGTGTGTTTGTTGCGTGCGTGAGAGTGTCTGTGTGGGCCCCGGATTTGTCTCTATGTCCCCCGCCTGGAGCAAAAGGTCCGCCCGCCACCCTGCCAGGTTCAGGGGGCGGTTAGCCGAAAAAAAAAAAAAACGGCCGTAAGGGCACCCCGTTCGGGGTGCAGGGATTGGTTCCTTGATTTGTCCCCCCGTTCGGGGGGAACCCTCCAACTGCGAGTAAGCCAAGGAGTTTGGAGGTACAGCAGGTTGACAGCAGTGTGATCGAGCAGATTAGATAGAGTAGAATTTGAATGGGGCTTCACTGATTTATTTCATACAATTCATATCTAAAACACGGTTGAAAAATATTTGATTGTTAAAATATTTAAATACAAGAACTATATCAAGAAATTAACAAAACATAGTTTTTTTAGTTAGGAGAAAAGTCTAAAAACATATCACAAATGACAAACGTGCCTCTCCTCCTCCTGTTCTTCAATGAAGCTGATCACCCTCCAGCTCCCGTTAGAAACATCGTGCTGCTGAAGGTGTGCCGGCAGAATGGTTGTGATACAGGAGGTGCTGTGGACTCTCCCAGAAACGAGGACCTAGTTTAGTTGTAGATCCAGTAAAACATAGTGCAAATGTGACATTATTTATAATGCACAGTTACAGTCTTGTGAATATTAAAAAATGTACTTCATGTAATGCAGGAAGCGAATATTTCAAACGAACTAAGGCAGCAAACAGTAAGAGCAAAATCGTGTTCCAAACATTAACTCTTTTTTTAAATGTCAATTAGCTTGTGAGTAATAAGACAAAATGTGACTGCCAGACAGAGAACTGTCAGAGCAAACGGCAGATTTTAGAAAGTCCTGCCGAAATAAATCTGCACCCGACTGCGACTGTCAGCGTTGAACTGCCGCCATTGCTGTCAAAGTCAGACACATCTCCAAAATTGTTGGAGCAAATTTTTAAGCAGGCTTCATCTTGATAAATTGACCACGTATTTGACATTTACACCATAACGTTACCGCCTAAAATAATCGTAAAACAAAATTTTGTGTAACAACAAGAGTAATATGTACCCCAAAAGCTTTCAAAGCGTCTGAAAGTTTTCTCCTCCGTTTTTGTTGGGGCTTGGCTCGAAATGCATCATGATTGGCCGCCCGAAGTCCACGTGTCTGTCGGACGTGCTCTCATTGGTCTACAATACCATCACGGATGAATAAATACTCAAAGGGCTTGCCAGGCAAGCCCTTTGAACCCTTTAAATACTCAATGGGCTTGCCTGGCAAGCCCTTTGAGTATTTATTCCATATTGCCCACTAGTTCACTAGTAAGGTCATTTTGACGCTTACTAGTGAACATGTAAGGCCATAAATGTGCCCACTAGTTCACTAGTAAGATCATTTTGAGGCTTACTAGTTGACATGTAAGCCACAAAACGCCCGCTAGTTCACTAGTAAGATAATTTTGAGGCTTCTAGTGAACATGTAAGCCACAGAACGCCCACTAGTTCACTAGTAAGATCATTTTGACGCTTACTAGTGAACATGTAAGCCACAAAACGCTCACTAGTTCACTAGTAAGGTCATTTTGACGCTTACTAGTGAACATGTAAGCCACAAAACGCTCACTGGTTCACTAGTAAGGTAATTTTGACGCTTACTAGTGAACATGTAAGCCACAAAACGCCCACTAGTTCCCTAGTAAGATCATTTTGACGCTTATTTATGAACATGTCAGCCACAAAACGCTCACTCGTTCACTAGTAAGATCATTTTGACGCTTACTAGTGAACATGTAAGCCACAAAACGCCCACTAGTTCACTAGTAAGGTCATTTTGACGCTTACTAGTGAACATGTAAGGCCATAAATGTGCCCACTAGTTCACTACTAAGTTCATTTTGAGGCTTACTAGTTGACATGTAAGCCACACATCGCCTACTAGTTCACTAGTAAGATCATTTTGAGGCTTACTAGTGAACATGTAAGCCACAAAACGCCCAATAGTTCACTAGTAAGATCATTTTGACGCTTACTAGTGAACATGTAAGCCACAAAACGCTCACTAGTTTACTAGTAAGGTCATTTTGACGCTTACTAGTGAACATGTAAGCCACAAAACGCTCACTAGTTCACTAGTAAGGTCATTTTGACGCTTACTAGTGAACATGTAAGCCGCAAAACGCCCACTAGTTCACTAATAAGATTATTTTGACGCTTACTACTGAACATTTAAGGCCATAAATGTGCCCACTAGTTCACTGGTAAGATGATTTTGACGCTTACTAGTGAACATGTAAGGCCATAAATGTGCCCACTTGTAGTGCTAGTGACATTACACTGTACTTGCATTAAATGCAAATAAGGATGATTACGAAAACATGTAACGGTATCCTATTGGCTGTACGTTTCAAAATAGTGTCATCCCACCAGTCAGGGCTCATGATTTTGGAAATTCTGTGCCCACTTAGTTTTTTAAAACAACAATGGCGGACAGTGTCCTGAGACGTATTCGGCGAAGGTGCAGGGCAATAGAGAGTGCCTGTCATCAAGGGTCTGCCGGTGAAAGTGAAGCACGCGCGATAAACATTTCAATTGCTAATTTAAGAAGAGTTAGTGACCAGTTTAGCGCTGATACTATTCAAAGTTTGATTCAAAGTCCAATAGATCTCCGATCTGTCATCATTGCGGGACCCACTCCTAATGGTGGACGTGTTTGTTCCCATGTGGCACATCGTTTGCACACAGGTAAAATGGCTACCATTTTTTGTCATTGGTTTTTCGTATGTATTTTTATTCGAACTACACACGGGTTTTACTGACGACTTGCTGTGACTTACCTTCTATCACCCTGTCAAACGTCGTTTTATACCAGTGGTTTTCCTGCAAATCAGTAGACTATTAAGTAACGCGATGGCTGTACACTTTTAAGCAATAACTAGTGATCTTTTAGTTATTCAATTATAAGTTTGAATTATTTTTTTCTTGAGTAAAATGGTTAGAGAAAATAGCTGCTCGTGGTTTTGAAGCTGCATATACTTTTATGTACATCTGTGTCTATATGCCTGTACTGTATACAGTATATAAAAAACACGTAGTGATTCGTTTGCTTGAATTCCTTAATCCTTTTATTTCCATACTTTAGGTAGACGAGGAAGACCAGCACTTGACATTACAAGTGATCAAATGGAACCGCTCCCCACTCAGGGCTTTACAGTGAGAGCCATCACTGAGATGTTGTGTTGTTCCTCTTCATACCTGCATAAAAAATGAAGTTTTTTCAGATTTCAGCCAGAAATAGATTTACTCCCATTCATGATGTTGACCTGGAAGAGCATGTCAGAAGATTGCACAGCCAATTTCCCAGATCAGGCTCGGAAGCAAGTGTTCTGCTACATACTCTTGTCCCTTCATGTATATACCATTATATTCATTGTGAAAGTGTACTTTCTTTATTGTGTTGTTTTATGAACCTGTTGCAGATGATGAGGGCATACCTGCGTGCTGATGGTATTGTAGTACAAAGAAAAAGAGTTCGAGAAATCCTCAACCGTATTGAGCCAGCTGCTGCAGCCCAGAGATGGAGCCAGACTGTGGCTAGAAGAACATACTATGTGCCATTCCCCAATAGTTTATGGCACATAGATGGGCATATGCGTCTCATTCGGTAATAAGGGATCATCTTATATTTGTACTCGTGGGAGCATTAGAAAGCCATATTGTATGGACAGCACAGATTAAATTGAATTTTATCATTTGTATATCCAAGTTACACAAACTCCAAATTGCCTCCATGTAGTCTTAAGTGCACAGCAATACCTTCTCTACCGAGATGATATTTCAAACAAGATATGAAACTTGATTGTTTTCTTGTATTTAATCATTATTCTTTTCATGTTTGTTTTACAGGTGGGTGTTTGTGACACATGCCGGCATTGATGGGAATTCCAGGCTAATAACGTACCTTCAACTGGAGCACAGACAACACAGCTTTGACAGTGTTGAAATATTTTGTCCAAGCCACCTGCCTGTATGGGTTACCCTCCATAGTAAGATCCGACCATGGTGGTGAAAACACTGGTTGCTCTTTTAATGAACCTACTGCAGGGACAAGACACCAAAATTTTTTCTAGCTCCAGCCAACACCCCCTCACAATTTACTCACACCTCCCATGGCCTGATTATCCACCAACAGGGGCCCTTTTTGGATTATCATTTTGGCATAGGAACTTTCCTTTCCTATCCTAACTGAGTGAGATGAGCCGGTAGCACCTGGAGCAAAGATCGTCTAAATTTTAATAATGCTTAGGAAAGGTTCTGACCATCCTTTACGAAAGGAAAGGAGATATATTATGCAGCAGGAATATTTAAAGGGGAAGTCTTTTTTTATGTTGTTGTTGTTGTTGTTGTCGACCCCACCCGTGCCCCGACATTGGGGGACCGGGCCCTCACTCCGTCTCCCGGATCCCCAGACCCCCCTCCTCCGCCCAGCGGGCGAGCAGGGCCGCCACTCCGCTTGGGTTTCGCCAGAGGTCCTCCGGAGTCAGTGTGGTGGGTATGTTTGTGCAGGTGAACAGGTGTTGTGTGTCGTGCACTTGCGTGCCGCATAGCGCACAGAGTGGTGTTGGGTGTGTGTCCGGTGTAATGTTGTGTAGGTAGGAGTGGAGGGCTGGTGATTTGTTGGTTCGGAGTTGTGCTAGGAGTTGTCTGGTTCTGTGTGGTAGGTCTTGCTCTGATGGATCTATTTCTGGTGCTGGTGCATGTATTTGTTGTGTTGTCTGGTGTCCAAGTGTGTTTGTACAAAGTGGGTGTGTATGTCTTTCATGTTCTGTTTTATGGTGTCGTTGTTGGTGTCCTGTGGTGCTGTGTCTTTGTTGTGTGTGTAGTTGTTGTTGTGGAAGATTGTTTGTTTCTTTTGTCTGGGTGGTGGTGGTTGTTGAGTGAGTGGGTGTAGTGGGTGGGTTGGGTGTTGGGCTTTTTGTCTGATTTGCGATGCGTGTAGTTTTAGATGGATGTTCAGTGGGAGAGTTTTTGTTTCCTCATGCAAGTGTTGTATGTTTGTGTCTTGTGTGCATCCTGTTGCTATTCTGAGTGCTGTGTTCTGTGTGGTCTGGAGTTTTGTCTTGTTTGTGTCCGATAGTGTTGGTGACCATATAGTGTTTGCGTATTCGAGGCGTGTGTGTGTGGTTGCATTGTATATGGTGAGTATAGTTTCTTTGGATTTTCCCCAGTGAGTGGTTGTTAAGGCTTTAAGTATTTTGTTTGATTGCTTGGCGCGGGTTAGAGTGTGTTGTGTGTGTTTTGAGAAGGTGAGTTTGGGGTCCCATGTTAATCCCAGTATTTTGGGTTCGCGGACTGTGGGTAGGGTGGTGTTATCTATTTGTAAAGTGAGCCTGTTGCTGTATTCTGCCGGATCCGGTGTGAACAGAGTGGTGGTGGTTTTGTCTGCGTTGAGTGTGAGTTGGTTCTGTTTTGTCCAGTTGTATATGTCGTGGAGATATTTTTGTACTTGTTGTTGTGCCTGTTGTGGTTTGACATGTGTGGATAGAATGGTGATGTCGTCTGCTTATGTAACTGTGTGTACATTTGGAGGTGGTTGTGGTAAGTCTGCCATGTATATGTTGAATAGTGTTGGTGAAAGTACTCCCCCCTGTGGTACCCCCGTTTTCGTGTTTCTATGTTCTGATGTTTCCCCCCGGTATTGAGTGTATTGTCTGCGTCCCCTTATGTAGTTGAAGATGTATTTGATGATGATGTTTGGGGTGTTAGTGTTGTTGAGTTTGTTTGTGAGTGTGTGTAGGTTTACCGTGTCAAAGGCTTTGGACATGTCTAGGGCTATGGCAACTGTTCGTTGTGGTGGTTTTTGTTGATTGAAACCTGTGGCTATGATGTTGTGTATGTGGTGTAGTGCTTTGGTTGTGGAGTGTTGTTTTCGGAAGCCGTGTTGGTGAGAGGGTAGTTGAGTGTTGTTGGTAATGAAGGGTAGTATTACCTTTTCCATTGTTTTGGCTATTGGGCTGAGTAGTGCTATTGGTCTGTAAGATGGGCCGAGTGCGTGGTTTTTGTTGGGTTTTGGTATTGGGATTATTTTTGCAGTCTTCCATATTGCAGGGATGGTGTTGGTGTTGAGCGATGTGTTGTAAGTGTGTGTGAGTAGTGTTATTGCTTTGGGGCCTAGGTGTTTCAGATGTCTGATGTTTATGTTGTCTGGGCCTGTGGAGTTGTTGCTTTTGGAGCGTTGTAGTGCTTGTTTGACTTGTTGTTCTGTGATGGTTATGGGCGTGGTGTTGAGTTTTCGTATTTTGCGTTGTAGTTGTCTGTATGTTCTGTTGGTTTTGTGTTGTATTATGTTGGTGAATTGTTTGTTGAATGCTCGTGCTTTCTGTTTGTTGGATATTGCCGTGTGTTGTCCGAACTGTATTGTGGTGTTTTCTGGTGCTTTTTGTTCTTTGTTAGATAGTCTTGTTACTGTGTTCCAGAGTATGTATTGTTTGTGTCTGTGGTTCCATGCATCCGTTAAGTGTTCTTTCCATAGCTCTTGTTTGTGTTTTTGGATTTGTGTGTCTATTTCTTTGTTTAGGTCTGTGATGCGTGGGTCTTGGTGGTTTTGTTGTCTGATGTCGTTTCTTTGGCTGATGAGTGTTCTGATGTGTTGTGGTAGGAGAAGTGATTTGCTTTTTATTTTTCCGTGGGGTATGTGGTGTTTGTCTGCTGTAAGTATGAGGTTTGTGAGCATGGTGTTGGCTGTGTGGATGTTGTCAGGTATGGTTAAGTTCTCCAGTGCTGATTCTATTTCAGAGGTGTATCCTTCCCAGTCTGCTTTCCTGTAATTTGTGTAAGTTTGAAGGTGTTGTTGTAGGCGGAAAGGAGCACGCGTGTTGTGTGTGATTTTGATAGGAAGGTGGTCTGAACTGAGTGCGTGTATTGTGGTCCATGTTGTTCTGTTTGTGATGCTGTTGCTGGCTGTTGTGATGTCCGGTGATGTTGGTTGTTGGTTGATGTTTGTAGGTTTTCTGGTAGGTGTGTTTGCGTTTAGAGTGATTTGTTGGGAGTTCTGTAGTATGTCTGCAATGAGGGTGCCTCTGTGGTCGTCGTAGGGAGAGTGCCACTGTGTTGAGTGAGCTTTGATGTCTGCGGTTAGAATGGTGTTGTTCAGCGAGTTTATGTATTGGAAGGTGTTGGTGATGTCTGTGTCTTCTGTGGCGTGGTCTGGTCGGGTGGTATCTCTGGGGGGTATATACATGTTGCATATGTGTAGTCTTTTGTGGTTGGTTATGTGAATCTTTACGGTTTGAATTTCTGTAGTGTTGGTGTTAATGTTGTTGGGGATGTTCATGGGAGTGAATGTGACTGATTTGTGAATGTATGTGAGCAGTCCTCCTCCTCCCTTGTGTTCTCTGTCTTTCCTAATGCTGGTGTAGTTGGTGAGACGAGGTGTGTTGTGTTGTTTTTCTAGTTTGGTTTCTTGTATGGTGATGATGTCTGCGTGCTGTTGTGAGGCGAGTTCTTCTAGTTCTGTTTTCTTGTTTTGGATGCCGTTGATGTTTATTTGTAGTATGGTCAGTGTGTGTTTGTTGTTTTTGTTGGTGGGTGTTGTTCTTTGTGGGTTGTTCGGGGGTTGTGGTGTTGGGGTGTTTGTTGTTTGCGTGTGTGTTCTGCATGTCCACGTGTTTGTGTATTGGCGGGTGGTGATGCCGGAGCAATGTCTGTGTATCCAGTGTGGGTGTGTTGAGTTGCATCTGAGTGAGGTTTGTCTGCGTGTGATGATTCTATTGCAGCTATTGCAGGTCCAGGTTTGGGGGGGTGGTCTTGTGTTTGTTGTATCTCTGTTGGAGTTGTCTGTCCGTGTTGCGTTTGAGGGTAGTGTTGGTGAGGCGAGTGTGTTGTTTTGGTCTGTTTGTGCTCTGCTGCCTGTTGGTGTCCTACGAGGTGTTGTTGTTCGTGGTGGTGTTTTGGGATGTAGTCTGCATTTCCATGTTATGTTGTATTGTCTAGTGTTTATGTTTGTGCAATGTTTGTGTACCCAGTGTGGTGTGTGGTGGTTGCATCTGAAGGATGTCTGTCTTCTTGTAATCTGTTGTGTGCAAATGTCGCATGTCCAGGTAGTTTGTTGTGTGTGTGTTTGTTGCGTGCGTGAGAGTGTCTGTGTGGGCCCCGGATTTGTCTCTATGTCCCCCGCCTGGAGCAAAAGGTCTGCCCGCCACCCTGCCAGGTTCAGGGGGCGGTTAGCCGAAAAAAAAAAAAAAAAACGGCCGTAAGGGCACCCCGTTCGGGGTGCAGGGATTGGTTCCTTGATTTGTCCCCCCGTTCGGGGGGAACCCTCCAACTGCGAGTAAGCCAAGGAGTTTGGAGGTACAGCAGGTTGACAGCAGTGTGATCGAGCAGATTAGATAGAGTAGAATTTGAATGGGGCTTCACTGATTTATTTCATACAATTCATATCTAAAACACAGTTGAAAAATATTTGATTGTTAAAATATTTAAATACAAGAACTATATCAAGAAATTAACAAAACATAGTTTTTTTAGTTAGGAGAAAAGTCTAAAAACATATCACAAATGACAAACGTTGTGCCTCTCCTCCTCCTGTTCTTCAATGAAGCTGATCACCCTCCAGCTCCCGTTAGAAACATCGTGCTGCTGAAGGTGTGCCGGCAGAATGGTTGTGATACAGGAGGTGCTGTGGACTCTCCCAGAAACGAGGACCTAGTTTAGTTGTAGATCCAGTAAAACATAGTGCAAATGTGACATTATTTATAATGCACAGTTACAGTCTTGTGAATATTAAAAAATGTACTTCATGTAATGCAGGAAGCGAATATTTCAAACGAACTAAGGCAGCAAACAGTAAGAGCAAAATCGTGTTCCAAACATTAACTCTTTTTTTAAATGTCAATTAGCTTGTGAGTAATAAGACAAAATGTGACTGCCAGACAGAGAACTGTCAGAGCAAACGGCAGATTTTAGAAAGTCCTGCCGAAATAAATCTGCACCCGACTGCGACTGTCAGCGTTGAACTGCCGCCATTGCTGTCAAAGTCAGACACATCTCCAAAATTGTTGGGGCAAATTTTTAAGCAGGCTTCATCTTGATAAATTGACCACGTATTTGACATTTACACCATAACGTTACCGCCTAAAATAATCGTAAAACAAAATTTTGTGTAACAACAAGAGTAATATGTACCCCAAAAGCTTTCAAAGCGTCTGAAAGTTTTCTCCTCCGTTTTTGTTGGGGCTTGGCTCGAAATGCATCATGATTGGCCGCCCGAAGTCCACGTGTCTGTCGGACGTGCTCTCATTGGTCTACAATACCATCACGGATGAATAAATACTCAAAGGGCTTGCCAGGCAAGCCCTTTGAACCCTTTAAATACTCAATGGGCTTGCCTGGCAAGCCCTTTGAGTATTTATTCCATATTGCCCACTAGTTCACTAGTAAGGTCATTTTGACGCTTACTAGTGAACATGTAAGGCCATAAATATGCCCACTAGTTCACTAGTAAGATCATTTTGAGGCTTACTAGTTGACATGTAAGCCACAAAACGCCCGCTAGTTCACTAGTAAGATAATTTTGAGGCTTCTAGTGAACATGTAAGCCACAGAACGCCCACTAGTTCACTAGTAAGATCATTTTGACGCTTACTAGTGAACATGTAAGCCACAAAACGCTCACTAGTTCACTAGTAAGGTCATTTTGACGCTTACTAGTGAACATGTAAGCCACAAAACGCTCACTGGTTCACTAGTAAGGTAATTTTGACGCTTACTAGTGAACATGTAAGCCACAAAACGCCCACTAGTTCCCTAGTAAGATCATTTTGACGCTTATTTATGAACATGTCAGCCACAAAACGCTCACTCGTTCACTAGTAAGATCATTTTGACGCTTACTAGTGAACATGTAAGCCACAAAACGCCCACTAGTTCACTAGTAAGGTCATTTTGACGCTTACTAGTGAACATGTAAGCCACAAAACGCCCACTAGTTCACTAGTAAGATCATTTTGACGCTTACTAGTGAACATGTAAGGCCATAAATGTGCCCACTAGTTCACTAGTAAGTTCATTTTGAGGCTTACTAGTTGACATGTAAGCCACACATCGCCTACTAGTTCACTAGTAAGATCATTTTGAGGCTTACTAGTGAACATGTAAGCCACAAAACGCCCAATAGTTCACTAGTAAGATCATTTTGACGCTTACTAGTGAACATGTAAGCCACAAAACGCTCACTAGTTCACTAGTAAGGTCATTTTGACGCTTACTAGTGAACATGTAAGCCGCAAAACGCCCACTAGTTCACTAATAAGATTATTTTGACGCTTACTACTGAACATTTAAGGCCATAAATGTGCCCACTAGTTCACTGGTAAGATGATTTTGACGCTTACTAGTGAACATGTAAGGCCATAAATGTGCCCACTTGTAGTGCTAGTGACATTACACTGTACTTGCATTAAATGCAAATAAGGATGATTACGAAAACATGTAACGGTATCCTATTGGCTGTACGTTTCAAAATAGTGTCATCCCACCAGTCAGGGCTCATGATTTTGGAAATTCTGTGCCCACTTAGTTTTTTAAAACAACAATGGCGGACAGTGTCCTGAGACGTATTCGGCGAAGGTGCAGGGCAATAGAGAGTGCCTGTCATCAAGGGTCTGCCGGTGAAAGTGAAGCACGCGCGATAAACATTTCAATTGCTAATTTAAGAAGAGTTAGTGACCAGTTTAGCGCTGATACTATTCAAAGTTTGATTCAAAGTCCAATAGATCTCCGATCTGTCATCATTGCGGGACCCACTCCTAATGGTGGACGTGTTTGTTCCCATGTGGCACATCGTTTGCACACAGGTAAAATGGCTACCATTTTTTGTCATTGGTTTTTCGTATGTATTTTTATTCGAACTACACACGGGTTTTACTGACGACTTGCTGTGACTTACCTTCTATCACCCTGTCAAACGTCGTTTTATACCAGTGGTTTTCCTGCAAATCAGTAGACTATTAAGTAACGCGATGGCTGTACACTTTTAAGCAATAACTAGTGATCTTTTAGTTATTCAATTATAAGTTTGAATTATTTTTTTCTTGAGTAAAATGGTTAGAGAAAATAGCTGCTCGTGGTTTTGAAGCTGCATATACTTTTATGTACATCTGTGTCTATATGCCTGTACTGTATACAGTATATAAAAAACACGTAGTGATTCGTTTGCTTGAATTCCTTAATCCTTTTATTTCCATACTTTAGGTAGACGAGGAAGACCAGCACTTGACATTACAAGTGTTCAAATTGAACTGCTCCCCACTCAGGGCTTTACAGTGAGAGCCATCACTGAGATGTTGTGTTGTTCCTCTTCATACCTGCATAAAAAAAATGAAGTTTTTTCAGATTTCAGCCAGAAATAGATTTACTCCCATTCATGATGTTGACCTGGAAGAGCATGTCAGAAGATTGCACAGCCAATTTCCCAGATCAGGCTCTGAAGCAAGTGTTCTGCTACATACTCTTGTCCCTTCATGTATATATCATTATATTCATTGTGAAAGTGTACTTTCTTTATTGTGTTGTTTTATGAACCTGTTGCAGATGATGAGGGCATACCTGCGTGCTGATGGTATTGTAGTACAAAGAAAAAGAGTTCGAGATATCCTCAACCGTATTGAGCCAGCTGCTGCAGCCCAGAGATGGAGCCAGACTGTGGCTAGAAGAACATACTATGTGCCATTCCCCAATAGTTTATGGCACATAGATGGGCATATGTGTCTCATTCGGTAATAAGGGATCATCTTATATTTGTACTCGTGGGAGCATTAGAAAGCCATATTGTATGGACAGCACAGATTAAATTGAATTTTATCATTTGTATATCCAAGTTACACAAACTCCAAATTGCCTCCATGTAGTCTTAAGTGCACAGCAATACCTTCTCTACCGAGATGATATTTCAAACAAGATATGAAACTTGATTGTTTTCTTGTATTTAATCATTATTCTTTTCATGTTTGTTTTACAGGTGGGTGTTTGTGACACATGCCGGCATTGATGGGAATTCCAGGCTAATAACGTACCTTCAACTGGAGCACAGACAACACAGCTTTGACAGTGTTGAAATATTTTGTCCAAGCCACCTGCCTGTATGGGTTACCCTCCAGAGTAAGATCCGACCATGGTGGTGAAAACACTGGTTGCTCTTTTAATGAACCTACTGCAGGGACAAGACACCAAAATTATTTCTAGCTCCAGCCAACACCCCCTCACAATTTACTCACACCTCCCATGGCCTGATTATCCACCAACAGGGGCCCTTTTTGGATTATCATTTTGGCATAGGAACTTTCCTTTCCTATCCTAACCGAGTGAGATGAGCCGGTAGCACCTGGAGCAAAGATCGTCTAAATTTTAATAATGCTTAGGAAAGGTTCTGACCATCCTTTACGAAAGGAAAGGAGATATATTATGCAGCAGGAATATTTAAAGGGGAAGTCTTTTTTTATGTTGTTGTTGTTGTCGACCCCA
The DNA here is from genome assembly GCF_025434085.1 of Hippocampus zosterae. NCBI lineage: Eukaryota > Metazoa > Chordata > Actinopteri > Syngnathiformes > Syngnathidae > Hippocampus > Hippocampus zosterae. The sequence continues at coordinate 9,587,774 of NC_067453.1, forward strand.
CCCGTGCCCCGACATTGGGGGACCGGGCCCTCACTCCGTCTCCCGGATCCCCAGACCCCCCTCCGCCGCCCAGCGGGCGAGCAGGGCCGCCACTCCGCTTGGGTTTCGCCAGAGGTCCTCCGGAGTCAGTGTGGTGGGTATGTTTGTGCAGGTGAACAGGTGTTGTGTGTCGTGCACTTGCGTGCCGCATAGCGCACAGAGTGGTGTTGGGTGTGTGTCCGGTGTAATGTTGTGTAGGTAGGAGTGGAGGGCTGGTGATTTGTTGGTTCGGAGTTGTGCTAGGAGTTGTCTGGTTCTGTGTGGTAGGTCTTGCTCTGATGGGTCTATTTCTGGTGCTGGTGCATGTATTACTTTGTTGTGTTGTCTGGTGTCCAAGTGTGTTTGTACAAAGTGGGTGTGTATGTCTTTCATGTTCTGTTTTATGGTGTCGTTGTTGGTGTCCTGTGGTGCTGTGTCTTTGTTGTGTGTGTAGTTGTTGTTGTGGAAGATTGTTTGTTTCTTTTGTCTGGGTGGTGGTGGTTGTTGAGTGAGTGGGTGTAGTGGGTGGGTTGGGTGTTGGGCTTTTTGTCTGATTTGCGATGCGTGTAGTTTTAGATGGGTGTTCAGTGGGAGAGTTTTTGTTTCCTCATGCAACTGTTGTATGTTTGTGTCTTGTGTGCATCCTGTTGCTATTCTGAGTGCTGTGTTCTGTGTGGTCTGGAGTTTTGTTTTGTTTGTCCGATAGTGTTGGTGACCATATAGTGTTTGCGTATTCGAGGCGTGTGAGTGTGGTTGCTTTGTATATGGTGAGTATAGTTTCTTTGGATTTTCCCCAGTGAGTAGTTGTTAAGGCTTTAAGTATTTTGTTTGATTGCTTGGCGCGGGTTAGAGTGTGTTGTGTGTGTTTTGAGAAGGTGAGTTTGGGGTCCCATGTTAATCCCAGTATTTTGGGTTCGCGGACTGTGGGTAGGGTGGTGTTATCTATTTGTAAAGTGAGTCTGTTGCTGTATTCTGCCGGATCCGGTGTGAACAGAGTGGTGGTGGTTTTGTCTGCGTTGAGTGTGAGTTGGTTCTGTTTTGTCCAGTTGTATATGTCGTGGAGATATTTTTGTACTTGTTGTTGTGCCTGTTGTGGTTTGACATGTGTGGATAGAATGGTGATGTCGTCTGCTTATGTAACTGTGTGTACATTTGGAGGTGGTTGTGGTAAGTCTGCCATGTATATGTTGAATAGTGTTGGTGAAAGTACTCCCCCCTGTGGTACCCCCGTTTTCGTGTTTCTATGTTCTGATGTTTCCCCCCGGTATTGAGTGTATTGTCTGCGTCCCCTTATGTAGTTGAAGATGTATTTGATGATGATGTTTGGGGTGTTAGTGTTGTTGAGTTTGTTTGTGAGTGTGTGTAGGTTTACCGTGTCAAAGGCTTTGGACATGTCTAGGGCTATGGCAACTGTTCGTTGTGGTGGTTTTTGTTGATTGAAACCTGTGGCTATGATGTTGTGTATGTGGTGTAGTGCTTTGGTTGTGGAGTGTTGTTTTCGGAAGCCGTGTTGGTGAGAGGGTAGTTGAGTGTTGTTGGTAATGAAGGGTAGTATTACCTTTTCCATTGTTTTGGCTATTGGGCTGAGTAGTGCTATTGGTCTGTAAGATGGGCCGAGTGCGTGGTTTTTGTTGGGTTTTGGTATTGGGATTATTTTTGCAGTCTTCCATATTGCGGGGATGGTGTTGGTGTTGAGCGATGTGTTGTAAGTGTGTGTGAGTAGTGTTATTGCTTTGGGGCCTAGGTGTTTCAGATGTCTGATGTTTATGTTGTCTGGGCCTGTGGAGTTGTTGCTTTTGGAGCGTTGTAGTGCTTGTTTGACTTGTTGTTCTGTGATGGTTATGGGCGTGGTGTTGAGTTTTCGTATTTTGCGTTGTAGTTGTCTGTATGTTCTGTTGGTTTTGTGTTGTATTATGTTGGTGAATTGTTTGTTGAATGCTCGTGCTTTCTGTTTGTTGGATATTGCCGTGTGTTGTCCGAACTGTATTATGGTGTTTTCTGGTGCTTTTTGTTCTTTGTTAGATAGTCTTGTTACTGTGTTCCAGAGTATGTATTGTTTGTGTCTGTGGTTCCATGCATCCGTTAAGTGTTCTTTCCATAGCTCTTGTTTGTGTTTTTGGATTTGTGTGTCTATTTCTTTGTTTAGGTCTGTGATGCGTGGGTCTTGGTGGTTTCGTTGTCTGATGTCGTTTCTTTGGCTGATGAGTGTTCTGATGTGTTGTGGTAGGAGAAGTGATTTGCTTTTTATTTTTCCGTGGGGTATGTGGTGTTTGTCTGCTGTAAGTATGAGGTTTGTGAGCATGGTGTTGGCTGTGTGGATGTTGTCAGGTATGGTTAAGTTCTCCAGTGCTGATTCTATTTCAGAGGTGTATCCTTCCCAGTCTGCTTTCCTGTAATTTGTGTAAGTTTGAAGGTGTTGTTGTAGGCGGAAAGGAGCACGCGTGTTGTGTGTGATTTTGATAGGAAGGTGGTCTGAACTGAGTGCGTGTATTGTGGTCCATGTTGTTCTGTTTGTGATGCTGTTGCTGGCTGTTGTGATGTCCGGTGATGTTGGTTGTTGGTTGATGTTTGTAGGTTTTCTGGTAGGTGTGTTTGCGTTTAGAGTGATTTGTTGGGAGTTCTGTAGTATGTCTGCAATGAGGGTGCCTCTGTGGTCGTCGTAGGGAGAGTGCCACTGTGTTGAGTGAGCTTTGATGTCTGCGGTTAGAATGGTGTTGTTCAGCGAGTTTATGTATTGGAAGGTGTTGGTGATGTCTGTGTCTTCTGTGGCGTGGTCTGGTCGGGTGGTATCTCTGGGGGGTATATACATGTTGCATATGTGTAGTCTTTTGTGGTTGGTTATGTGAATCTTTACGGTTTGAATTTCTGTAGTGTTGGTGTTAATGTTGTTGGGGATGTTCATGGGAGTGAATGTGACTGATTTGTGAATGTATGTGAGCAGTCCTCCTCCTCCCTTGTGTTCTCTGTCTTTCCTAATGCTGGTGTAGTTGGTGAGACGAGGTGTGTTGTGTTGTTTTTCTAGTTTGGTTTCTTGTATGGTGATGATGTCTGCGTGCTGTTGTGAGGCGAGTTCTTCTAGTTCTGTTTTCTTGTTTTGGATGCCGTTGATGTTTATTTGTAGTATGGTCAGTGTGTGTTTGTTGTTTTTGTTGGTGGGTGTTGTTCTTTGTGGGTTGTTCGGGGGTTGTGGTGTTGGGGTGTTTGTTGTTTGCGTGTGTGTTCTGCATGTCCACGTGTTTGTGTATTGGCGGGTGGTGATGCCGGAGCAATGTCTGTGTATCCAGTGTGGGTGTGTTGAGTTGCATCTGAGTGAGGTTTGTCTGCGTGTGATGATTCTATTGCAGCTATTGCAGGTCCAGGTTTGGGGGGGTGGTCTTGTGTTTGTTGTATCTCTGTTGGAGTTGTCTGTCCGTGTTGCGTTTGAGGGTAGTGTTGGTGAGGCGAGTGTGTTGTTTTGGTCTGTTTGTGCTCTGCTGCCTGTTGGTGTCCTACGAGGTGTTGTTGTTCGTGGTGGTGTTTTGGGATGTAGTCTGCATTTCCATGTTATGTTGTATTGTCTAGTGTTTATGTTTGTGCAATGTTTGTGTACCCAGTGTGGTGTGTGGTGGTTGCATCTGAAGGATGTCTGTCTTCTTGTAATCTGTTGTGTGCAAATGTCGCATGTCCAGGTAGTTTGTTGTGTGTGTGTTTGTTGCGTGCGTGAGAGTGTCTGTGTGGGCCCCGGATTTGTCTCTATGTCCCCCGCCTGGAGCAAAAGGTCCGCCCGCCACCCTGCCAGGTTCAGGGGGCGGTTAGCCGAAAAAAAAAAAAAAAAAACGGCCGTAAGGGCACCCCGTTCGGGGTGCAGGGATTGGTTCCTTGATTTGTCCCCCCGTTCGGGGGGAACCCTCCAACTGCGAGTAAGCCAAGGAGTTTGGAGGTACAGCAGGTTGACAGCAGTGTGATCGAGCAGATTAGATAGAGTAGAATTTGAATGGGGCTTCACTGATTTATTTCATACAATTCATATCTAAAACACAGTTGAAAAATATTTGATTGTTAAAATATTTAAATACAAGAACTATATCAAGAAATTAACAAAACATAGTTTTTTTAGTTAGGAGAAAAGTCTAAAAACATATCACAAATGACAAACGTTGTGCCTCTCCTCCTCCTGTTCTTCAATGAAGCTGATCACCCTCCAGCTCCCGTTAGAAACATCGTGCTGCTGAAGGTGTGCCGGCAGAATGGTTGTGATACAGGAGGTGCTGTGGACTCTCCCAGAAACGAGGACCTAGTTTAGTTGTAGATCCAGTAAAACATAGTGCAAATGTGACATTATTTATAATGCACAGTTACAGTCTTGTGAATATTAAAAAATGTACTTCATGTAATGCAGGAAGCGAATATTTCAAACGAACTAAGGCAGCAAACAGTAAGAGCAAAATCGTGTTCCAAACATTAACTCTTTTTTTAAATGTCAATTAGCTTGTGAGTAATAAGACAAAATGTGACTGCCAGACAGAGAACTGTCAGAGCAAACGGCAGATTTTAGAAAGTCCTGCCGAAATAAATCTGCACCCGACTGCGACTGTCAGCGTTGAACTGCCGCCATTGCTGTCAAAGTCAGACACATCTCCAAAATTGTTGGAGCAAATTTTTAAGCAGGCTTCATCTTGATAAATTGACCACGTATTTGACATTTACACCATAACGTTACCGCCTAAAATAATCGTAAAACAAAATTTTGTGTAACAACAAGAGTAATATGTACCCCAAAAGCTTTCAAAGCGTCTGAAAGTTTTCTCCTCCGTTTTTGTTGGGGCTTGGCTCGAAATGCATCATGATTGGCCGCCCGAAGTCCACGTGTCTGTCGGACGTGCTCTCATTGGTCTACAATACCATCACGGATGAATAAATACTCAAAGGGCTTGCCAGGCAAGCCCTTTGAACCCTTTAAATACTCAATGGGCTTGCCTGGCAAGCCCTTTGAGTATTTATTCCATATTGCCCACTAGTTCACTAGTAAGGTCATTTTGACGCTTACTAGTGAACATGTAAGGCCATAAATGTGCCCACTAGTTCACTAGTAAGATCATTTTGAGGCTTACTAGTTGACATGTAAGCCACAAAACGCCCGCTAGTTCACTAGTAAGATAATTTTGAGGCTTCTAGTGAACATGTAAGCCACAGAACGCCCACTAGTTCACTAGTAAGATCATTTTGACGCTTACTAGTGAACATGTAAGCCACAAAACGCTCACTAGTTCACTAGTAAGGTCATTTTGACGCTTACTAGTGAACATGTAAGCCACAAAACGCTCACTGGTTCACTAGTAAGGTAATTTTGACGCTTACTAGTGAACATGTAAGCCACAAAACGCCCACTAGTTCCCTAGTAAGATCATTTTGACGCTTATTTATGAACATGTCAGCCACAAAACGCTCACTCGTTCACTAGTAAGATCATTTTGACGCTTACTAGTGAACATGTAAGCCACAAAACGCCCACTAGTTCACTAGTAAGGTCATTTTGACGCTTACTAGTGAACATGTAAGCCACAAAACGCCCACTAGTTCACTAGTAAGATCATTTTGACGCTTACTAGTGAACATGTAAGGCCATAAATGTGCCCACTAGTTCACTAGTAAGTTCATTTTGAGGCTTACTAGTTGACATGTAAGCCACACATCGCCGACTAGTTCACTAGTAAGATCATTTTGAGGCTTACTAGTGAACATGTAAGCCACAAAACGCCCAATAGTTCACTAGTAAGATCATTTTGACGCTTACTAGTGAACATGTAAGCCACAAAACGCTCACTAGTTTACTAGTAAGGTCATTTTGACGCTTACTAGTGAACATGTAAGCCACAAAACGCTCACTAGTTCACTAGTAAGGTCATTTTGACGCTTACTAGTGAACATGTAAGCCGCAAAACGCCCACTAGTTCACTAATAAGATTATTGTGACGCTTACTACTGAACATTTAAGGCCATAAATGTGCCCACTAGTTCACTGGTAAGATGATTTTGACGCTTACTAGTGAACATGTAAGGCCATAAATGTGCCCACTTGTAGTGCTAGTGACATTACACTGTACTTGCATTAAATGCAAATAAGGATGATTACGAAAACATGTAACGGTATCCTATTGGCTGTACGTTTCAAAATAGTGTCATCCCACCAGTCAGGGCTCATGATTTTGGAAATTCTGTGCCCTCTTAGTTTTTTAAAACAACAATGGCGGACAGTGTCCTGAGACGTATTCGGCGAAGGTGCAGGGCAATAGAGAGTGCCTGTCATCAAGGGTCTGCCGGTGAAAGTGAAGCACGCGCGATAAACATTTCAATTGCTAATTTAAGAAGAGTTAGTGACCAGTTTAGTGCTGATACTATTCAAAGTTTGATTCAAAGTCCAATAGATCTCCGATCTGTCATCATTGCGGGACCCACTCCTAATGGTGGACGTGTTTGTTCCCATGTGGCACATCGTTTGCACACAGGTAAAATGGCTACCATTTTTTGTCATTGGTTTTTCGTATGTATTTTTATTCGAACTACACACGGGTTTTACTGACGACTTGCTGTGACTTACCTTCTATCACCCTGTCAAACGTCGTTTTATACCAGTGGTTTTCCTGCAAATCAGTAGACTATTAAGTAACGCGATGGCTGTACACTTTTAAGCAATAACTAGTGATCTTTTAGTTATTCAATTATAAGTTTGAATTATTTTTTTCTTGAGTAAAATGGTTAGAGAAAATAGCTGCTCGTGGTTTTGAAGCTGCATATACTTTTATGTACATCTGTGTCTATATGCCTGTACTGTATACAGTATATAAAAAACACGTAGTGATTCGTTTGCTTGAATTCCTTAATCCTTTTATTTCCATACTTTAGGTAGACGAGGAAGACCAGCACTTGACATTACAAGTGATCAAATTGAACTGCTCCCCACTCAGGGCTTTACAGTGAGAGCCATCACTGAGATGTTGTGTTGTTCCTCTTCATACCTGCATAAAAAAATGAAGTTTTTTCAGATTTCAGCCAGAAATAGATTTACTCCCATTCATGATGTTGACCTGGAAGAGCATGTCAGAAGATTGCACAGCCAATTTCCCAGATCAGGCTCGGAAGCAAGTGTTCTGCTACATACTCTTGTCCCTTCATGTATATACCATTATATTCATTGTGAAAGTGTACTTTCTTTATTGTGTTGTTTTATGAACCTGTTGCAGATGATGAGGGCATACCTGCGTGCTGATGGTATTGTAGTACAAAGAAAAAGAGTTCGAGAAATCCTCAACCGTATTGAGCCAGCTGCTGCAGCCCAGAGATGGAGCCAGACTGTGGCTAGAAGAACATACTATGTGCCATTCCCCAATAGTTTATGGCACATAGATGGGCATATGCGTCTCATTCGGTAATAAGGGATCATCTTATATTTGTACTCGTGGGAGCATTAGAAAGCCATATTGTATGGACAGCACAGATTAAATTGAATTTTATCATTTGTATATCCAAGTTACACAAACTCCAAATTGCCTCCATGTAGTCTTAAGTGCACAGCAATACCTTCTCTACCGAGATGATATTTCAAACAAGATATGAAACTTGATTGTTTTCTTGTATTTAATCATTATTCTTTTCATGTTTGTTTTACAGGTGGGTGTTTGTGACACATGCCGGCATTGATGGGAATTCCAGGCTAATAACGTACCTTCAACTGGAGCACAGACAACACAGCTTTGACAGTGTTGAAATATTTTGTCCAAGCCACCTGCCTGTATGGGTTACCCTCCAGAGTAAGATCCGACCATGGTGGTGAAAACACTGGTTGCTCTTTTAATGAACCTACTGCAGGGACAAGACACCAAAATTATTTCTAGCTCCAGCCAACACCCCCTCACAATTTACTCACACCTCCCATGGCCTGATTATCCACCAACAGGGGCCCTTTTTGGATTATCATTTTGGCATAGGAACTTTCCTTTCCTATCCTAACCGAGTGAGATGAGCCGGTAGCACCTGGAGCAAAGATCGTCTAAATTTTAATAATGCTTAGGAAAGGTTCTGACCATCCTTTACGAAAGGAAAGGAGATATATTATGCAGCAGGAATATTTAAAGGGGAAGTCTTTTTTTATGTTGTTGTTGTTGTTGTTGTCGACCCCACCCGTGCCCCGACATTGGGGGACCGGGCCCTCACTCCGTCTCCCGGATCCCCAGACCCTCCTCCTCCGCCCAGCGGGCGAGCAGGGCCGCCACTCCGCTTGGGTTTCGCCAGAGGTCCTCCGGAGTCAGTGTGGTGGGTATGTTTGTGCAAGTGAACAGGTGTTGTGTGTCGTGCACTTGCGTGCCGCATAGCGCACAGAGTGGTGTTGGGTGTGTGTCCGGTGTAATGTTGTGTAGGTAGGAGTGGAGGGCTGGTGATTTGTTGGTTCGGAGTTGTGCTAGGAGTTGTCTGGTTCTGTGTGGTAGGTCTTGCTCTGATGGGTCTATTTCTGGTGCTGGTGCATGTATTTGTTGTGTTGTCTGGTGTCCAAGTGTGTTTGTACAAAGTGGGTGTGTATGTCTTTCATGTTCTGTTTTATGGTGTCGTTGTTGGTGTCCTGTGGTGCTGTGTCTTTGTTGTGTGTGTAGTTGTTGTTGTGGAAGATTGTTTGTTTCTTTTGTCTGGGTGGTGGTGGTTGTTGAGTGAGTGGGTGTAGTGGGTGGGTTGGGTGTTGGGCTTTTTGTCTGATTTGCGATGCGTGTAGTTTTAGATGGATGTTCAGTGGGAGAGTTTTTGTTTCCTCATGCAAGTGTTGTAGGTTTGTGTCTTGTGTGCATCCTGTTGCTATTCTGAGTGCTGTGTTCTGTGTGGTCTGGAGTTTTGTCTTGTTTGTGTCCGATAGTGTTGGTGACCATATAGTGTTTGCGTATTCGAGGCGTGTGAGTGTGGTTGCTTTGTATGTGGTGAGTATAGTTTCTTTGGATTTTCCCCAGTGAGTGGTTGTTAAGGCTTTAAGTATTTTGTTTGATTGCTTGGCGCGGGTTAGAGTGTGTTGTGTGTGTTTTGAGAAGGTGAGTTTGGGGTCCCATGTTAATCCCAGTATTTTGGGTTCGCGGACTGTGGGTAGGGTGGTGTTATCTATTTGTAAAGTGAGCCTGTTGCTGTATTCTGCCGGATCCGGTGTGAACAGAGTGGTGGTGGTTTTGTCTGCGTTGAGTGTGAGTTGGTTCTGTTTTGTCCAGTTGTATATGTCGTGGAGATATTTTTGTACTTGTTGTTGTGCCTGTTGTGGTTTGACATGTGTGGATAGAATGGTGATGTCGTCTGCATATGTAACTGTGTGTACATTTGGAGGTGGTTGTGGTAAGTCTGCCATGTATATGTTGAATAGTGTTGGTGAAAGTACTCCCCCCTGTGGTACCCCCGTTTTCGTGTTTCTATGTTCTGATGTTTCCCCCCGGTATTGAGTGTATTGTCTGCGTCCCCTTATGTAGTTGAAGATGTATTTGATGATGATGTTTGGGGTGTTAGTGTTGTTGAGTTTGTTTGTGAGTGTGTGTAGGTTTACCGTGTCAAAGGCTTTGGACATGTCTAGGGCTATGGCAACTGTTCGTTGTGGTGGTTTTTGTTGATTGAAACCTGTGGCTATGATGTTGTGTATGTGGTGTAGTGCTTTGGTTGTGGAGTGTTGTTTTCGGAAGCCGTGTTGGTGAGAGGGTAGTTGAGTGTTGTTGGTAATGAAGGGTAGTATTACCTTTTCCATTGTTTTGGCTATTGGGCTGAGTAGTGCTATTGGTCTGTAAGATGGGCCGAGTGCGTGTTTTTTGTTGGGTTTTGGTATTGGGATTATTTTTGCAGTCTTCCATATTGCGGGGATGGTGTTGGTGTTGAGTGATGTGTTGTAAGTGTGTGTGAGTAGTGTTATTGCTTTGGGGCCTAGGTGTTTCAGATGTCTGATGTTTATGTTGTCTGGGCCTGTGGAGTTGTTGCTTTTGGAGCGTTGTAGTGCTTGTTTGACTTGTTGTTCTGTGATGGTTATGGGCGTGGTGTTGAGTTTTCGTATTTTGCGTTGTAGTTGTCTGTATGTTCTGTTGGTTTTGTGTTGTATTATGTTGGTGAATTGTTTGTTGAATGCTCGTGCTTTCTGTTTGTTGGATATTGCCGTGTGTTGTCCGAACTGTATTGTGGTGTTTTCTGGTGCTTTTTGTTCTTTGTTAGATAGTCTTGTTACTGTGTTCCAGAGTATGTATTGTTTGTGTCTGTGGTTCCATGCATCCGTTAAGTGCTCTTTCCATAGCTCTTGTTTGTGTTTTTGGATTTGTGTGTCTATTTCTTTGTTTAGGTCTGTGATGCGTGGGTCTTGGTGGTTTTGTTGTCTGATGTCGTTTCTTTGGCTGATGAGTGTTCTGATGTGTTGTGGTAGGAGAAGTGATTTGCTTTTTATTTTTCCGTGGGGTATGTGGTGTTTGTCTGCTGTAAGTATGAGGTTTGTGAGCATGGTGTTGGCTGTGTTGTCAGGTATGGTTATGTTCTCCAGTGCTGATTCTATTTCAGAGGTGTATCCTTCCCAGTCTGCTTTCCTGTAATTTGTGTAAGTTTGAAGGTGTTGTAGGCGGAAAGGAGCACGCGTGTTGTGTGTGATTTTGATGGGAAGGTGGTCTGAACTGAGTGCGTGTATTGTGGTCCATGTTGTTCTGTTTGTGATGCTGTTGCTGGCTGTTGTGATGTCCGGTGATGTTGGTTGTTGGTTGATGTTTTTAGGTTTTCTGGTAGGTGTGTTTGCGTTTAGAGTGATTTGTTGGGAGTTCTGTAGTACGTCTGCAATGAGGGTGCCTCTGTGGTCGTCGTAGGGAGAGTGCCATTGTGTTGAGTGAGCGTTGATGTCTGCGGTTAGAATGGTGTTGTTCAGCGAGTTTATGTATTGGAAGGTGTTGGTGATGTCTGTGTCTTCTGTGGCGTGGTCTGGTCGGGTGGTATCTCTGGGGGGTATATACATGTTGCATATGTGTAGTCTTTTGTGGTTGGTTATGTGAATCTTTACGGTTTGAATTTCTGTAGTGTTGGTGTTAATGTTGTTGGGGATGTTCATGGGAGTGAATGTGACTGATTTGTGAATGTATGTGAGCAGTCCTCCTCCTCCCTTGTGTTCTCTGTCTTTCCTAATGCTGGTGTAGTTGGTGAGACGAGGTGTGTTGTGTTGTTTTTCTAGTTTGGTTTCTTGTATGGTGATGATGTCTGCGTGCTGTTGTGAGGCGAGTTCTTCTAGTTCTGTTTTCTTGTTTTGGATGCCGTTGATGTTTATTTGTAGTATGGTCAGTGTGTGTTTGTTGTTTTTGTTGGTGGGTGTTGTTCTTTGTGGGTTGTTCGGGGGTTGTGGTGTTGGGGTGTTTGTTGTTTGCGTGTGTGTTCTGCATGTCCACGTGTTTGTGTATTGGCGGGTGGTGATGCCGGAGCAATGTCTGTGTATCCAGTGTGGGTGTGTTGAGTTGCATCTGAGTGAGGTTTGTCTGCGTGTGATGATTCTATTGCAGCTATTGCAGGTCCAGGTTTGGGGGGGTGGTCTTGTGTTTGTTGTATCTCTGTTGGAGTTGTCTGTCCGTGTTGCGTTTGAGGGTAGTGTTGGTGAGGCGAGTGTGTTGTTTTGGTCTGTTTGTGCTCTGCTGCCTGTTGGTGTCCTACGAGGTGTTGTTGTTCGTGGTGGTGTTTTGGGATGTAGTCTGCATTTCCATGTTATGTTGTATTGTCTAGTGTTTATGTTTGTGCAATGTTTGTGTACCCAGTGTGGTGTGTGGTGGTTGCATCTGAAGGATGTCTGTCTTCTTGTAATCTGTTGTGTGCAAATGTCGCATGTCCAGGTAGTTTGTTGTGTGTGTGTTTGTTGCGTGCGTGAGAGTGTCTGTGTGGGCCCCGGATTTGTCTCTATGTCCCCCGCCTGGAGCAAAAGGTCCGCCCGCCACCCTGCCAGGTTCAGGGGGCGGTTAGCCGAAAAAAAAAAAAAAAAACGGCCGTAAGGGCACCCCGTTCGGGGTGCAGGGATTGATTCCTTGATTTGTCCCCCCGTTCGGGGGGAACCCTCCAACTGCGAGTAAGCCAAGGAGTTTGGAGGTACAGCAGGTTGACAGCAGTGTGATCGAGCAGATTAGATAGAGTAGAATTTGAATGGGGCTTCACTGATTTATTTCATACAATTCATATCTAAAACACAGTTGAAAAATATTTGATTGTTAAAATATTTAAATACAAGAACTATATCAAGAAATTAACAAAACATAGTTTTTTTAGTTAGGAGAAAAGTCTAAAAACATATCACAAATGACAAACGTTGTGCCTCTCCTCCTCCTGTTCTTCAATGAAGCTGATCACCCTCCAGCTCCCGTTAGAAACATCGTGCTGCTGAAGGTGTGCCGGCAGAATGGTTGTGATACAGGAGGTGCTGTGGACTCTCCCAGAAACGAGGACCTAGTTTAGTTGTAGATCCAGTAAAACATAGTGCAAATGTGACATTATTTATAATGCACAGTTACAGTCTTGTGAATATTAAAAAATGTACTTCATGTAATGCAGGAAGCGAATATTTCAAACGAACTAAGGCAGCAAACAGTAAGAGCAAAATCGTGTTCCAAACATTAACTCTTTTTTTAAATGTCAATTAGCTTGTGAGTAATAAGACAAAATGTGACTGTCAGACAGAGAACTGTCAGAGCAAACGGCAGATTTTAGAAAGTCCTGCCGAAATAAATCTGCACCCGACTGCGACTGTCAGCGTTGAACTGCCGCCATTGCTGTCAAAGTCAGACACATCTCCAAAATTGTTGGAGCAAATTTTTAAGCAGGCTTCATCTTGATAAATTGACCACGTATTTGACATTTACACCATAACGTTACCGCCTAAAATAATCGTAAAACAAAATTTTGTGTAAGAGTAATATGTACCCCAAAAGCTTTCAAAGCGTCTGAAAGTTTTCTCCTCCGTTTTTGTTGGGGCTTGGCTCGAAATGCATCATGATTGGCCGCCCGAAGTCCACGTGTCTGTCGGACGTGCTCTCATTGGTCTACAATACCATCACGGATGAATAAATACTCAAAGGGCTTGCCAGGCAAGCCCTTTGAACCCTTTAAATACTCAATGGGCTTGCCTGGCAAGCCCTTTGAGTATTTATTCCATATTGCCCACTAGTTCACTAGTAAGGTCATTTTGACGCTTACTAGTGAACATGTAAGGCCATAAATGTGCCCACTAGTTCACTAGTAAGATCATTTTGAGGCTTACTAGTTGACATGTAAGCCACAAAACGCCCGCTAGTTCACTAGTAAGATAATTTTGAGGCTTCTAGTGAACATGTAAGCCACAGAACGCCCACTAGTTCACTAGTAAGATCATTTTGACGCTTACTAGTGAACATGTAAGCCACAAAACGCTCACTAGTTCACTAGTAAGGTCATTTTGACGCTTACTAGTGAACATGTAAGCCACAAAACGCTCACTGGTTCACTAGTAAGGTAATTTTGACGCTTACTAGTGAACATGTAAGCCACAAAACGCCCACTAGTTCCCTAGTAAGATCATTTTGACGCTTATTTATGAACATGTCAGCCACAAAACGCTCACTCATTCACTAGTAAGATCATTTTGACGCTTACTAGTGAACATGTAAGCCACAAAACGCCCACTAGTTCACTAGTAAGGTCATTTTGACGCTTACTAGTGAACATGTAAGCCACAAAACGCCCACTAGTTCACTAGTAAGATCATTTTGACGCTTACTAGTGAACATGTAAGGCCATAAATGTGCCCACTAGTTCACTAGTAAGTTCATTTTGAGGCTTACTAGTTGACATGTAAGCCACACATCGCCTACTAGTTCACTAGTAAGATCATTTTGAGGCTTACTAGTGAACATGTAAGCCACAAAACGCCCAATAGTTCACTAGTAAGATCATTTTGACGCTTACTAGTGAACATGTAAGCCACAAAACGCTCACTAGTTTACTAGTAAGGTCATTTTGACGCTTACTAGTGAACATGTAAGCCACAAAACGCTCACTAGTTCACTAGTAAGGTCATTTTGACGCTTACTAGTGAACATGTAAGCCGCAAAACGCCCACTAGTTCACTAATAAGATTATTTTGACGCTTACTACTGAACATTTAAGGCCATAAATGTGCCCACTAGTTCACTGGTAAGATGATTTTGACGCTTACTAGTGAACATGTAAGGCCATAAATGTGCCCACTTGTAGTGCTAGTGACATTACACTGTACTTGCATTAAATGCAAATAAGGATGATTACGAAAACATGTAACGGTATCCTATTGGCTGTACGTTTCAAAATAGTGTCATCCCACCAGTCAGGGCTCATGATTTTGGAAATTCTGTGCCCACTTAGTTTTTTAAAACAACAATGGCGGACAGTGTCCTGAGACGTATTCGGCGAAGGTGCAGGGCAATAGAGAGTGCCTGTCATCAAGGGTCTGCCGGTGAAAGTGAAGCACGCGCGATAAACATTTCAATTGCTAATTTAAGAAGAGTTAGTGACCAGTTTAGCGCTGATACTATTCAAAGTTTGATTCAAAGTCCAATAGATCTCCGATCTGTCATCATTGCGGGACCCACTCCTAATGGTGGACGTGTTTGTTCCCATGTGGCACATCGTTTGCACACAGGTAAAATGGCTACCATTTTTTGTCATTGGTTTTTCGTATGTATTTTTATTCGAACTACACACGGGTTTTACTGACGACTTGCTGTGACTTACCTTCTATCACCCTGTCAAACGTCGTTTTATACCAGTGGTTTTCCTGCAAATCAGTAGACTATTAAGTAACGCGATGGCTGTACACTTTTAAGCAATAACTAGTGATCTTTTAGTTATTCAATTATAAGTTTGAATTATTTTTTTCTTGAGTAAAATGGTTAGAGAAAATAGCTGCTCGTGGTTTTGAAGCTGCATATACTTTTATGTACATCTGTGTCTATATGCCTGTACTGTATACAGTATATAAAAAACACGTAGTGATTCGTTTGCTTGAATTCCTTAATCCTTTTATTTCCATACTTTAGGTAGACGAGGAAGACCAGCACTTGACATTACAAGTGATCAAATTGAACTGCTCCCCACTCAGGGCTTTACAGTGAGAGCCATCACTGAGATGTTGTGTTGTTCCTCTTCATACCTGTATAAAAAAAATGAAGTTTTTTCAGATTTCAGCCAGAAATAGATTTACTCCCATTCATGATGTTGACCTGGAAGAGCATGTCAGAAGATTGCACAGCCAATTTCCCAGATCAGGCTCTGAAGCAAGTGTTCTGCTACATACTCTTGTCCCTTCATGTATATATCATTATATTCATTGTGAAAGTGTACTTTCTTTATTGTGTTGTTTTATGAACCTGTTGCAGATGATGAGGGCATACCTGCGTGCTGATGGTATTGTAGTACAAAGAAAAAGAGTTCGAGATATCCTCAACCGTATTGAGCCAGCTGCTGCAGCCCAGAGATGGAGCCAGACTGTGGCTAGAAGAACATACTATGTGCCATTCCCCAATAGTTTATGGCACATAGATGGGCATATGCGTCTCATTCGGTAATAAGGGATCATCTTATATTTGTACTCGTGGGAGCATTAGAAAGCCATATTGTATGGACAGCACAGATTAAATTGAATTTTATCATTTGTATATCCAAGTTACACAAACTCCAAATTGCCTCCATGTAGTCTTAAGTGCACAGCAATACCTTCTCTACCGAGATGATATTTCAAACAAGATATGAAACTTGATTGTTTTCTTGTATTTAATCATTATTCTTTTCATGTTTGTTTTACAGGTGGGTGTTTGTGACACATGCCGGCATTGATGGGAATTCCAGGCTAATAACGTACCTTCAACTGGAGCACAGACAACACAGCTTTGACAGTGTTGAAATATTTTGTCCAAGCCACCTGCCTGTATGGGTTACCCTCCAGAGTAAGATCCGACCATGGTGGTGAAAACACTGGTTGCTCTTTTAATGAACCTACTGCAGGGACAAGACACCCAAATTATTTCTAGCTCCAGCCAACACCCCCTCACAATTTACTCACACCTCCCATGGCCTGATTATCCACCAACAGGGGCCCTTTTTGGATTATCATTTTGGCATAGGAACTTTCCTTTCCTATCCTAACCGAGTGAGATGAGCCGGTAGCACCTGGAGCAAAGATCGTCTAAATTTTAATAATGCTTAGGAAAGGTTCTGACCATCCTTTACGAAAGGAAAGGAGATATATTATGCAGCAGGAATATTTAAAGGGGAAGTCTTTTTTTATGTTGTTGTTGTTGTCGACCCCACCCGTGCCCCGACATTGGGGGACCGGGCCCTCACTCCGTCTCCCGGATCCCCAGACCCCCCTCCTCCGCCCAGCGGGCGAGCAGGGCCGCCACTCCGCTTGGGTTTCGCCAGAGGTCCTCCGGAGTCAGTGTGGTGGGTATGTTTGTGCAGGTGAACAGGTGTTGTGTGTCGTGCACTTGCGTGCCGCATAGCGCACAGAGTGGTGTTGGGTGTGTGTCCGGTGTAATGTTGTGTAGGTAGGAGTGGAGGGCTGGTGATTTGTTGGTTCGGAGTTGTGCTAGGAGTTGTCTGGTTCTGTGTGGTAGGTCTTGCTCTGATGGGTCTATTTCTGGTGCTGGTGCATGTATTTGTTGTGTTGTCTGGTGTCCAAGTGTGTTTGTACAAAGTGGGTGTGTATGTCTTTCATGTTCTGTTTTATGGTGTCGTTGTTGGTGTCCTGTGGTGCTGTGTCTTTGTTGTGTGTGTAGTTGTTGTTGTGGAAGATTGTTTGTTTCTTTTGTCTGGGTGGTGGTGGTTGTTGAGTGAGTGGGTGTAGTGGGTGGGTTGGGTGTTGGGCTTTTTGTCTGATTTGCGATGCGTGTAGTTTTAGATGGATGTTCAGTGGGAGAGTTTTTGTTTCCTCATGCAAGTGTTGTAGGTTTGTGTCTTGTGTGCATCCTGTTGCTATTCTGAGTGCTGTGTTCTGTGTGGTCTGGAGTTTTGTCTTGTTTGTGTCCGATAGTGTTGGTGACCATATAGTGTTTGCGTATTCGAGGCGTGTGAGTGTGGTTGCTTTGTATGTGGTGAGTATAGTTTCTTTGGATTTTCCCCAGTGAGTGGTTGTTAAGGCTTTAAGTATTTTGTTTGATTGCTTGGCGCGGGTTAGAGTGTGTTGTGTGTGTTTTGAGAAGGTGAGTTTGGGGTCCCATGTTAATCCCAGTATTTTGGGTTCGCGGACTGTGGGTAGGGTGGTGTTATCTATTTGTAAAGTCAGCCTGTTGCTGTATTCTGCCGGATCCGGTGTGAACAGAGTGGTGGTGGTTTTGTCTGCGTTGAGTGTGAGTTGGTTCTGTTTTGTCCAGTTGTATATGTCGTGGAGATATTTTTGTACTTGTTGTTGTGCCTGTTGTGGTTTGACATGTGTGGATAGAATGGTGATGTCGTCTGCATATGTAACTGTGTGTACATTTGGAGGTGGTTGTGGTAAGTCTGCCATGTATATGTTGAATAGTGTTGGTGAAAGTACTCCCCCC
Source organism: Hippocampus zosterae (assembly GCF_025434085.1). Taxonomy (NCBI): domain Eukaryota; kingdom Metazoa; phylum Chordata; class Actinopteri; order Syngnathiformes; family Syngnathidae; genus Hippocampus; species Hippocampus zosterae. The sequence continues at coordinate 9,605,332 of NC_067453.1, forward strand.
TGTGGTACCCCCGTTTTCGTGTTTCTATGTTCTGATGTTTCCCCCCGGTATTGAGTGTATTGTCTGCGTCCCCTTATGTAGTTGAAGATGTATTTGATGATGATGTTTGGGGTGTTAGTGTTGTTGAGTTTGTTTGTGAGTGTGTGTAGGTTTACCGTGTCAAAGGCTTTGGACATGTCTAGGGCTATGGCAACTGTTCGTTGTGGTGGTTTTTGTTGATTGAAACCTGTGGCTATGATGTTGTGTATGTGGTGTAGTGCTTTGGTTGTGGAGTGTTGTTTTCGGAAGCCGTGTTGGTGAGAGGGTAGTTGAGTGTTGTTGGTAATGAAGGGTAGTATTACCTTTTCCATTGTTTTGGCTATTGGGCTGAGTAGTGCTATTGGTCTGTAAGATGGGCCGAGTGCGTGTTTTTTGTTGGGTTTTGGTATTGGGATTATTTTTGCCGTCTTCCATATTGCGGGGATGGTGTTGGTGTTGAGTGATGTGTTGTAAGTGTGTGTGAGTAGTGTTATTGCTTTGGGGCCTAGGTGTTTCAGATGTCTGATGTTTATGTTGTCTGGGCCTGTGGAGTTGTTGCTTTTGGAGCGTTGTAGTGCTTGTTTGACTTGTTGTTCTGTGATGGTTATGGGCGTGGTGTTGAGTTTTCGTATTTTGCGTTGTAGTTGTCTGTATGTTCTGTTGGTTTTGTGTTGTATTATGTTGGTGAATTGTTTGTTGAATGCTCGTGCTTTCTGTTTGTTGGATATTGCCGTGTGTTGTCCGAACTGTATTGTGGTGTTTTCTGGTGCTTTTTGTTCTTTGTTAGATAGTCTTGTTACTGTGTTCCAGAGTATGTATTGTTTGTGTCTGTGGTTCCATGCATCCGTTAAGTGCTCTTTCCATAGCTCTTGTTTGTGTTTTTGGATTTGTGTGTCTATTTCTTTGTTTAGGTCTGTGATGCGTGGGTCTTGGTGGTTTTGTTGTCTGATGTCGTTTCTTTGGCTGATGAGTGTTCTGATGTGTTGTGGTAGGAGAAGTGATTTGCTTTTTATTTTTCCGTGGGGTATGTGGTGTTTGTCTGCTGTAAGTATGAGGTTTGTGAGCATGGTGTTGGCTGTGTTGTCAGGTATGGTTATGTTCTCCAGTGCTGATTCTATTTCAGAGGTGTATCCTTCCCAGTCTGCTTTCCTGTAATTTGTGTAAGTTTGAAGGTGTTGTAGGCGGAAAGGAGCACGCGTGTTGTGTGTGATTTTGATGGGAAGGTGGTCTGAACTGAGTGCGTGTATTGTGGTCCATGTTGTTCTGTTTGTGATGCTGTTGCTGGCTGTTGTGATGTCCGGTGATGTTGGTTGTTGGTTGATGTTTTTAGGTTTTCTGGTAGGTGTGTTTGCGTTTAGAGTGATTTGTTGGGAGTTCTGTAGTACGTCTGCAATGAGGGTGCCTCTGTGGTCGTCGTAGGGAGAGTGCCATTGTGTTGAGTGAGCGTTGATGTCTGCGGTTAGAATGGTGTTGTTCAGCGAGTTTATGTATTGGAAGGTGTTGGTGATGTCTGTGTCTTCTGTGGCGTGGTCTGGTCGGGTGGTATCTCTGGGGGGTATATACATGTTGCATATGTGTAGTCTTTTGTGGTTGGTTATGTGAATCTTTACGGTTTGAATTTCTGTCGTGTTGGTGTTAATGTTGTTGGGGATGTTCATGGGAGTGAATGTGACTGATTTGTGAATGTATGTGAGCAGTCCTCCTCCTCCCTTGTGTTCTCTGTCTTTCCTAATGCTGGTGTAGTTGGTGAGACGAGGTGTGTTGTGTTGTTTTTCTAGTTTGGTTTCTTGTATGGTGATGATGTCTGCGTGCTGTTGTGAGGCGAGTTCTTCTAGTTCTGTTTTCTTGTTTTGGATGCCGTTGATGTTTATTTGTAGTATGGTCAGTGTGTGTTTGTTGTTTTTGTTGGTGGGTGTTGTTCTTTGTGGGTTGTTCGGGGGTTGTGGTGTTGGGGTGTTTGTTGTTTGCGTGTGTGTTCTGCATGTCCACGTGTTTGTGTATTGGCGGGTGGTGATGCCGGAGCAATGTCTGTGTATCCAGTGTGGGTGTGTTGAGTTGCATCTGAGTGAGGTTTGTCTGCGTGTGATGATTCTATTGCAGCTATTGCAGGTCCAGGTTTGGGGGGGTGGTCTTGTGTTTGTTGTATCTCTGTTGGAGTTGTCTGTCCGTGTTGCGTTTGAGGGTAGTGTTGGTGAGGCGAGTGTGTTGTTTTGGTCTGTTTGTGCTCTGCTGCCTGTTGGTGTCCTACGAGGTGTTGTTGTTCGTGGTGGTGTTTTGGGATGTAGTCTGCATTTCCATGTTATGTTGTATTGTCTAGTGTTTATGTTTGTGCAATGTTTGTGTACCCAGTGTGGTGTGTGGTGGTTGCATCTGAAGGATGTCTGTCTTCTTGTAATCTGTTGTGTGCAAATGTCGCATGTCCAGGTAGTTTGTTGTGTGTGTGTTTGTTGCGTGCGTGAGAGTGTCTGTGTGGGCCCCGGATTTGTCTCTATGTCCCCCGCCTGGAGCAAAAGGTCCGCCCGCCACCCTGCCAGGTTCAGGGGGCGGTTAGCCGAAAAAAAAAAAAAAACGGCCGTAAGGGCACCCCGTTTGGGGTGCAGGGATTGATTCCTTGATTTGTCCCCCCGTTCGGGGGGAACCCTCCAACTGCGAGTAAGCCAAGGAGTTTGGAGGTACAGCAGGTTGACAGCAGTGTGATCGAGCAGATTAGATAGAGTAGAATTTGAATGGGGCTTCACTGATTTATTTCATACAATTCATATCTAAAACACAGTTGAAAAATATTTGATTGTTAAAATATTTAAATACAAGAACTATATCAAGAAATTAACAAAACATAGTTTTTTTAGTTAGGAGAAAAGTCTAAAAACATATCACAAATGACAAACGTTGTGCCTCTCCTCCTCCTGTTCTTCAATGAAGCTGATCACCCTCCAGCTCCCGTTAGAAACATCGTGCTGCTGAAGGTGTGCCGGCAGAATGGTTGTGATACAGGAGGTGCTGTGGACTCTCCCAGAAACGAGGACCTAGTTTAGTTGTAGATCCAGTAAAACATAGTGCAAATGTGACATTATTTATAATGCACAGTTACAGTCTTGTGAATATTAAAAAATGTACTTCATGTAATGCAGGAAGCGAATATTTCAAACGAACTAAGGCAGCAAACAGTAAGAGCAAAATCGTGTTCCAAACATTAACTCTTTTTTTAAATGTCAATTAGCTTGTGAGTAATAAGACAAAATGTGACTGTCAGACAGAGAACTGTCAGAGCAAACGGCAGATTTTAGAAAGTCCTGCCGAAATAAATCTGCACCCGACTGCGACTGTCAGCGTTGAACTGCCGCCATTGCTGTCAAAGTCAGACACATCTCCAAAATTGTTGGAGCAAATTTTTAAGCAGGCTTCATCTTGATAAATTGACCACGTATTTGACATTTACACCATAACGTTACCGCCTAAAATAATCGTAAAACAAAATTTTGTGTAAGAGTAATATGTACCCCAAAAGCTTTCAAAGCGTCTGAAAGTTTTCTCCTCCGTTTTTGTTGGGGCTTGGCTCGAAATGCATCATGATTGGCCGCCCGAAGTCCACGTGTCTGTCGGACGTGCTCTCATTGGTCTACAATACCATCACGGATGAATAAATACTCAAAGGGCTTGCCAGGCAAGCCCTTTGAACCCTTTAAATACTCAATGGGCTTGCCTGGCAAGCCCTTTGAGTATTTATTCCATATTGCCCACTAGTTCACTAGTAAGGTCATTTTGACGCTTACTAGTGAACATGTAAGGCCATAAATGTGCCCACTAGTTCACTAGTAAGATCATTTTGAGGCTTACTAGTTGACATGTAAGCCACAAAACGCCCGCTAGTTCACTAGTAAGATAATTTTGAGGCTTCTAGTGAACATGTAAGCCACAGAACGCCCACTAGTTCACTAGTAAGATCATTTTGACGCTTACTAGTGAACATGTAAGCCACAAAACGCTCACTAGTTCACTAGTAAGGTCATTTTGACGCTTACTAGTGAACATGTAAGCCACAAAACGCTCACTGGTTCACTAGTAAGGTAATTTTGACGCTTACTAGTGAACATGTAAGCCACAAAACGCCCACTAGTTCCCTAGTAAGATCATTTTGACGCTTATTTATGAACATGTCAGCCACAAAACGCTCACTCATTCACTAGTAAGATCATTTTGACGCTTACTAGTGAACATGTAAGCCACAAAACGCCCACTAGTTCACTAGTAAGGTCATTTTGACGCTTACTAGTGAACATGTAAGCCACAAAACGCCCACTAGTTCACTAGTAAGATCATTTTGACGCTTACTAGTGAACATGTAAGGCCATAAATGTGCCCACTAGTTCACTAGTAAGTTCATTTTGAGGCTTACTAGTTGACATGTAAGCCACACATCGCCTACTAGTTCACTAGTAAGATCATTTTGAGGCTTACTAGTGAACATGTAAGCCACAAAACGCCCAATAGTTCACTAGTAAGATCATTTTGACGCTTACTAGTGAACATGTAAGCCACAAAACGCTCACTAGTTTACTAGTAAGGTCATTTTGACGCTTACTAGTGAACATGTAAGCCACAAAACGCTCACTAGTTCACTAGTAAGGTCATTTTGACGCTTACTAGTGAACATGTAAGCCGCAAAACGCCCACTAGTTCACTAATAAGATTATTTTGACGCTTACTACTGAACATTTAAGGCCATAAATGTGCCCACTAGTTCACTGGTAAGATGATTTTGACGCTTACTAGTGAACATGTAAGGCCATAAATGTGCCCACTTGTAGTGCTAGTGACATTACACTGTACTTGCATTAAATGCAAATAAGGATGATTACGAAAACATGTAACGGTATCCTATTGGCTGTACGTTTCAAAATAGTGTCATCCCACCAGTCAGGGCTCATGATTTTGGAAATTCTGTGCCCACTTAGTTTTTTAAAACAACAATGGCGGACAGTGTCCTGAGACGTATTCGGCGAAGGTGCAGGGCAATAGAGAGTGCCTGTCATCAAGGGTCTGCCGGTGAAAGTGAAGCACGCGCGATAAACATTTCAATTGCTAATTTAAGAAGAGTTAGTGACCAGTTTAGCGCTGATACTATTCAAAGTTTGATTCAAAGTCCAATAGATCTCCGATCTGTCATCATTGCGGGACCCACTCCTAATGGTGGACGTGTTTGTTCCCATGTGGCACATCGTTTGCACACAGGTAAAATGGCTACCATTTTTTGTCATTGGTTTTTCGTATGTATTTTTATTCGAACTACACACGGGTTTTACTGACGACTTGCTGTGACTTACCTTCTATCACCCTGTCAAACGTCGTTTTATACCAGTGGTTTTCCTGCAAATCAGTAGACTATTAAGTAACGCGATGGCTGTACACTTTTAAGCAATAACTAGTGATCTTTTAGTTATTCAATTATAAGTTTGAATTATTTTTTTCTTGAGTAAAATGGTTAGAGAAAATAGCTGCTCGTGGTTTTGAAGCTGCATATACTTTTATGTACATCTGTGTCTATATGCCTGTACTGTATACAGTATATAAAAAACACGTAGTGATTCGTTTGATTGAATTCCTTAATCCTTTTATTTCCATACTTTAGGTAGACGAGGAAGACCAGCACTTGACATTACAAGTGATCAAATTGAACTGCTCCCCACTCAGGGCTTTACAGTGAGAGCCATCACTGAGATGTTGTGTTGTTCCTCTTCATACCTGCATAAAAAAAATGAAGTTTTTTCAGATTTCAGCCAGAAATAGATTTACTCCCATTCATGATGTTGACCTGGAAGAGCATGTCAGAAGATTGCACAGCCAATTTCCCAGATCAGGCTCTGAAGCAAGTGTTCTGCTACATACTCTTGTCCCTTCATGTATATATCATTATATTCATTGTGAAAGTGTACTTTCTTTATTGTGTTGTTTTATGAACCTGTTGCAGATGATGAGGGCATACCTGCGTGCTGATGGTATTGTAGTACAAAGAAAAAGAGTTCGAGATATCCTCAACCGTATTGAGCCAGCTGCTGCAGCCCAGAGATGGAGCCAGACTGTGGCTAGAAGAACATACTATGTGCCATTCCCCAATAGTTTATGGCACATAGATGGGCATATGCGTCTCATTCGGTAATAAGGGATCATCTTATATTTGTACTCGTGGGAGCATTAGAAAGCCATATTGTATGGACAGCACAGATTAAATTGAATTTTATCATTTGTATATCCAAGTTACACAAACTCCAAATTGCCTCCATGTAGTCTTAAGTGCACAGCAATACCTTCTCTACCGAGATGATATTTCAAACAAGATATGAAACTTGATTGTTTTCTTGTATTTAATCATTATTCTTTTCATGTTTGTTTTACAGGTGGGTGTTTGTGACACATGCCGGCATTGATGGGAATTCCAGGCTAATAACGTACCTTCAACTGGAGCACAGACAACACAGCTTTGACAGTGTTGAAATATTTTGTCCAAGCCACCTGCCTGTATGGGTTACCCTCCAGAGTAAGATCCGACCATGGTGGTGAAAACACTGGTTGCTCTTTTAATGAACCTACTGCAGGGACAAGACACCAAAATTATTTCTAGCTCCAGCCAACACCCCCTCACAATTTACTCACACCTCCCATGGCCTGATTATCCACCAACAGGGGCCCTTTTTGGATTATCATTTTGGCATAGGAACTTTCCTTTCCTATCCTAACCGAGTGAGATGAGCCGGTAGCACCTGGAGCAAAGATCGTCTAAATTTTAATAATGCTTAGGAAAGGTTCTGACCATCCTTTACGAAAGGAAAGGAGATATATTATGCAGCAGGAATATTTAAAGGGGAAGTCTTTTTTTATGTTGTTGTTGTTGTCGACCCCACCCGTGCCCCGACATTGGGGGACCGGGCCCTCACTCCGTCTCCCGGATCCCCAGACCCCCCTCCTCCGCCCAGCGGGCGAGCAGGGCCGCCACTCCGCTTGGGTTTCGCCAGAGGTCCTCCGGAGTCAGTGTGGTGGGTATGTTTGTGCAGGTGAACAGGTGTTGTGTGTCGTGCACTTGCGTGCCGCATAGCGCACAGAGTGGTGTTGGGTGTGTGTCCGGTGTAATGTTGTGTAGGTAGGAGTGGAGGGCTGGTGATTTGTTGGTTCGGAGTTGTGCTAGGAGTTGTCTGGTTCTGTGTGGTAGGTCTTGCTCTGATGGGTCTATTTCTGGTGCTGGTGCATGTATTTGTTGTGTTGTCTGGTGTCCAAGTGTGTTTGTACAAAGTGGGTGTGTATGTCTTTCATGTTCTGTTTTATGGTGTCGTTGTTGGTGTCCTGTGGTGCTGTGTCTTTGTTGTGTGTGTAGTTGTTGTTGTGGAAGATTGTTTGTTTCTTTTGTCTGGGTGGTGGTGGTTGTTGAGTGAGTGGGTGTAGTGGGTGGGTTGGGTGTTGGGCTTTTTGTCTGATTTGCGATGCGTGTAGTTTTAGATGGATGTTCAGTGGGAGAGTTTTTGTTTCCTCATGCAAGTGTTGTAGGTTTGTGTCTTGTGTGCATCCTGTTGCTATTCTGAGTGCTGTGTTCTGTGTGGTCTGGAGTTTTGTCTTGTTTGTGTCCGATAGTGTTGGTGACCATATAGTGTTTGCGTATTCGAGGCGTGTGAGTGTGGTTGCTTTGTATGTGGTGAGTATAGTTTCTTTGGATTTTCCCCAGTGAGTGGTTGTTAAGGCTTTAAGTATTTTGTTTGATTGCTTGGCGCGGGTTAGAGTGTGTTGTGTGTGTTTTGAGAAGGTGAGTTTGGGGTCCCATGTTAATCCCAGTATTTTGGGTTCGCGGACTGTGGGTAGGGTGGTGTTATCTATTTGTAAAGTGAGCCTGTTGCTGTATTCTGCCGGATCCGGTGTGAACAGAGTGGTGGTGGTTTTGTCTGCGTTGAGTGTGAGTTGGTTCTGTTTTGTCCAGTTGTATATGTCGTGGAGATATTTTTGTACTTGTTGTTGTGCCTGTTGTGGTTTGACATGTGTGGATAGAATGGTGATGTCGTCTGCATATGTAACTGTGTGTACATTTGGAGGTGGTTGTGGTAAGTCTGCCATGTATATGTTGAATAGTGTTGGTGAAAGTACTCCCCCCTGTGGTACCCCCGTTTTCGTGTTTCTATGTTCTGATGTTTCCCCCCGGTATTGAGTGTATTGTCTGCGTCCCCTTATGTAGTTGAAGATGTATTTGATGATGATGTTTGGGGTGTTAGTGTTGTTGAGTTTGTTTGTGAGTGTGTGTAGGTTTACCGTGTCAAAGGCTTTGGACATGTCTAGGGCTATGGCAACTGTTCGTTGTGGTGGTTTTTGTTGATTGAAACCTGTGGCTATGATGTTGTGTATGTGGTGTAGTGCTTTGGTTGTGGAGTGTTGTTTTCGGAAGCCGTGTTGGTGAGAGGGTAGTTGAGTGTTGTTGGTAATGAAGGGTAGTATTACCTTTTCCATTGTTTTGGCTATTGGGCTGAGTAGTGCTATTGGTCTGTAAGATGGGCCGAGTGCGTGTTTTTTGTTGGGTTTTGGTATTGGGATTATTTTTGCAGTCTTCCATATTGCGGGGATGGTGTTGGTGTTGAGTGATGTGTTGTAAGTGTGTGTGAGTAGTGTTATTGCTTTGGGGCCTAGGTGTTTCAGATGTCTGATGTTTATGTTGTCTGGGCCTGTGGAGTTGTTGCTTTTGGAGCGTTGTAGTGCTTGTTTGACTTGTTGTTCTGTGATGGTTATGGGCGTGGTGTTGAGTTTTCGTATTTTGCGTTGTAGTTGTCTGTATGTTCTGTTGGTTTTGTGTTGTATTATGTTGGTGAATTGTTTGTTGAATGCTCGTGCTTTCTGTTTGTTGGATATTGCCGTGTGTTGTCCGAACTGTATTGTGGTGTTTTCTGGTGCTTTTTGTTCTTTGTTAGATAGTCTTGTTACTGTGTTCCAGAGTATGTATTGTTTGTGTCTGTGGTTCCATGCATCCGTTAAGTGCTCTTTCCATAGCTCTTGTTTGTGTTTTTGGATTTGTGTGTCTATTTCTTTGTTTAGGTCTGTGATGCGTGGGTCTTGGTGGTTTTGTTGTCTGATGTCGTTTCTTTGGCTGATGAGTGTTCTGATGTGTTGTGGTAGGAGAAGTGATTTGCTTTTTATTTTTCCGTGGGGTATGTGGTGTTTGTCTGCTGTAAGTATGAGGTTTGTGAGCATGGTGTTGGCTGTGTTGTCAGGTATGGTTATGTTCTCCAGTGCTGATTCTATTTCAGAGGTGTATCCTTCCCAGTCTGCTTTCCTGTAATTTGTGTAAGTTTGAAGGTGTTGTAGGCGGAAAGGAGCACGCGTGTTGTGTGTGATTTTGATGGGAAGGTGGTCTGAACTGAGTGCGTGTATTGTGGTCCATGTTGTTCTGTTTGTGATGCTGTTGCTGGCTGTTGTGATGTCCGGTGATGTTGGTTGTTGGTTGATGTTTTTAGGTTTTCTGGTAGGTGTGTTTGCGTTTAGAGTGATTTGTTGGGAGTTCTGTAGTACGTCTGCAATGAGGGTGCCTCTGTGGTCGTCGTAGGGAGAGTGCCATTGTGTTGAGTGAGCGTTGATGTCTGCGGTTAGAATGGTGTTGTTCAGCGAGTTTATGTATTGGAAGGTGTTGGTGATGTCTGTGTCTTCTGTGGCGTGGTCTGGTCGGGTGGTATCTCTGGGGGGTATATACATGTTGCATATGTGTAGTCTTTTGTGGTTGGTTATGTGAATCTTTACGGTTTGAATTTCTGTAGTGTTGGTGTTAATGTTGTTGGGGATGTTCATGGGAGTGAATGTGACTGATTTGTGAATGTATGTGAGCAGTCCTCCTCCTCCCTTGTGTTCTCTGTCTTTCCTAATGCTGGTGTAGTTGGTGAGACGAGGTGTGTTGTGTTGTTTTTCTAGTTTGGTTTCTTGTATGGTGATGATGTCTGCGTGCTGTTGTGAGGCGAGTTCTTCTAGTTCTGTTTTCTTGTTTTGGATGCCGTTGATGTTTATTTGTAGTATGGTCAGTGTGTGTTTGTTGTTTTTGTTGGTGGGTGTTGTTCTTTGTGGGTTGTTCGGGGGTTGTGGTGTTGGGGTGTTTGTTGTTTGCGTGTGTGTTCTGCATGTCCACGTGTTTGTGTATTGGCGGGTGGTGATGCCGGAGCAATGTCTGTGTATCCAGTGTGGGTGTGTTGAGTTGCATCTGAGTGAGGTTTGTCTGCGTGTGATGATTCTATTGCAGCTATTGCAGGTCCAGGTTTGGGGGGGTGGTCTTGTGTTTGTTGTATCTCTGTTGGAGTTGTCTGTCCGTGTTGCGTTTGAGGGTAGTGTTGGTGAGGCGAGTGTGTTGTTTTGGTCTGTTTGTGCTCTGCTGCCTGTTGGTGTCCTACGAGGTGTTGTTGTTCGTGGTGGTGTTTTGGGATGTAGTCTGCATTTCCATGTTATGTTGTATTGTCTAGTGTTTATGTTTGTGCAATGTTTGTGTACCCAGTGTGGTGTGTGGTGGTTGCATCTGAAGGATGTCTGTCTTCTTGTAATCTGTTGTGTGCAAATGTCGCATGTCCAGGTAGTTTGTTGTGTGTGTGTTTGTTGCGTGCGTGAGAGTGTCTGTGTGGGCCCCGGATTTGTCTCTATGTCCCCCGCCTGGAGCAAAAGGTCCGCCCGCCACCCTGCCAGGTTCAGGGGGCGGTTAGCCGAAAAAAAAAAAAAAAACGGCCGTAAGGGCACCCCGTTCGGGGTGCAGGGATTGATTCCTTGATTTGTCCCCCCGTTCGGGGGGAACCCTCCAACTGCGAGTAAGCCAAGGAGTTTGGAGGTACAGCAGGTTGACAGCAGTGTGATCGAGCAGATTAGATAGAGTAGAATTTGAATGGGGCTTCACTGATTTATTTCATACAATTCATATCTAAAACACAGTTGAAAAATATTTGATTGTTAAAATATTTAAATACAAGAACTATATCAAGAAATTAACAAAACATAGTTTTTTTAGTTAGGAGAAAAGTCTAAAAACACATCACAAATGACAAACGTTGTGCCTCTCCTCCTCCTGTTCTTCAATGAAGCTGATCACCCTCCAGCTCCCGTTAGAAACATCGTGCTGCTGAAGGTGTGCCGGCAGAATGGTTGTGATACAGGAGGTGCTGTGGACTCTCCCAGAAACGAGGACCTAGTTTAGTTGTAGATCCAGTAAAACATAGTGCAAATGTGACATTATTTATAATGCACAGTTACAGTCTTGTGAATATTAAAAAATGTACTTCATGTAATGCAGGAAGCGAATATTTCAAACGAACTAAGGCAGCAAACAGTAAGAGCAAAATCGTGTTCCAAACATTAACTCTTTTTTTAAATGTCAATTAGCTTGTGAGTAATAAGACAAAATGTGACTGTCAGACAGAGAACTGTCAGAGCAAACGGCAGATTTTAGAAAGTCCTGCCGAAATAAATCTGCACCCGACTGCGACTGTCAGCGTTGAACTGCCGCCATTGCTGTCAAAGTCAGACACATCTCCAAAATTGTTGGAGCAAATTTTTAAGCAGGCTTCATCTTGATAAATTGACCACGTATTTGACATTTACACCATAACGTTACCGCCTAAAATAATCGTAAAACAAAATTTTGTGTAACAACAAGAGTAATATGTACCCCAAAAGCTTTCAAAGCGTCTGAAAGTTTTCTCCTCCGTTTTTGTTGGGGCTTGGCTCGAAATGCATCATGATTGGCCGCCCGAAGTCCACGTGTCTGTCGGACGTGCTCTCATTGGTCTACAATACCATCACGGATGAATAAATACTCAAAGGGCTTGCCAGGCAAGCCCTTTGAGTATTTATTCCATATTGCCCACTAGTTCACTAGTAAGGTCATTTTGACGCTTACTAGTGAACATGTAAGGCCATAAATGTGCCCACTAGTTCACTAGTAAGATAATTTTGATGCTTACTAGTTGACATGTAAGCCACAAAACGCCCGCTAGTTCACTAGTAAGATAATTTTGAGGCTTCTCGTGAACATGTAAGCCACAGAACGCCCACTAGTTCACTAGTAAGATCATTTTGACGCTTACTAGTGAACATGTAAGCCACAAAACGCTCACTAGTTCACTAGTAAGGTCATTTTGACGCTTACTAGTGAACATGTAAGCCACAAAACGCTCACTGGTTCACTAGTAAGGTAATTTTGACGCTTACTAGTGAACATGTAAGCCACAACACGCCCACTAGTTCCCTAGTAAGATCATTTTGACGCTTATTTATGAACATGTCAGCCACAAAACGCTCACTCGTTCACTAGTAAGATCATTTTGACGCTTACTAGTGAACATGTAAGCCACAAAACGCCCACTAGTTCACTAGTAAGGTCATTTTGACGCTTACTAGTGAACATGTAAGCCACAAAACGCCCACTAGTTCACTAGTAAGATCATTTTGACGCTTACTAGTGAACATGTAAGGCCATAAATGTGCCCACTAGTTCACTAGTAAGTTCATTTTGAGGCTTACTAGTTGACATGTAAGCCACACATCGCCGACTAGTTCACTAGTAAGATCATTTTGAGGCTTACTAGTGAACATGTAAGCCACAAAACGCCCAATACAGTGCACTCCGCTTAATAGAACACCGGTTAATAGAGTAATCCGCTTAATAGAGCAAAAGGCTCTGGAACCGATTTGCCTAATGCAATTTCCTATAAATATACTCCGCTTAGTAGAACAGATCTCCGCTTAATAGAACAGGCCGTAAGCAATGAACATTGTAAACTAGTGGTTTTCGAAGTGTAGCTATCGCGAGAAGTGGAGCTATCGCGATACTGTACCACTATCGCGAGAAAACGCGGTAGTTCTAGCCGTATACAGTAACAGGTAGCACGCTCACTCCACACATAGGCACACGCACGTCACAATGGCTTCAACTTCATTCAAGAGACGAGGGCTATCACCTGCGGATAAGAAGGACATACTCAGACGATACGATGCATTGCCGGATTCTCAGAAGGTACGCCCGTGGTTTCCAGGACTCTCTTATATCCCTCTTATCCAGCGCATTGAGAGGGAAGTCAACCGCAAAATTACGGACTCCTGTTTCCAGACAAAAGTAACGAATTTTTTCTCGTGATTTGAGATGTTTGACTGAAGTTGATTAAAGTTGTTGTTTTGTTGTTTGATTAAAGATATGGACGTCCACAGTCGAAATATCTCTTCTAACTCGTCAGCAGGGGTTTTTCTGCGTGCATAACTTGGTCGTCGACGTGTCTGAAGGTGTACCTAATAAAGTGTCTCCGGTTAATAGAAACCCCGCTTAGTAGAACAGAAGCACTTCGGCCCAATGGTGTTCTATTAAGCGGAGTGCACTGTAGTTCACTAGTAAGATCATTTTGACGCTTACTAGTGAACATGTAAGCCACAAAACGCCCACTAGTTCACTAATAAGATTATTGTGACGCTTACTACTGAACATTTAAGGCCATAAATGTGCCCACTAGTTCACTGGTAAGATGATTTTGACGCTTACTAGTGAACATGTAAGGCCATAAATGTGCCCACTTGTAGTGCTAGTGACATTACACTGTACTTGCATTAAATGCAAATAAGGATGATTACGAAAACATGTAACGGTATCCTATTGGCTGTACGTTTCAAAATAGTGTCATCCCACCAGTCAGGGCTCATGATTTTGGAAATTCTGTGCCCACTTAGTTTTTTAAAACAACAATGGCGGACAGTGTCCTGAGACGTATTCGGCGAAGGTGCAGGGCAATAGAGAGTGCCTGTCATCAAGGGTCTGCCGGTGAAAGTGAAGCACGCGCGATAAACATTTCAATTGCTAATTTAAGAAGAGTTAGTGACCAGTTTAGCGCTGATACTATTCAAAGTTTGATTCAAAGTCCAATAGATCTCCGATCTGTCATCATTGCGGGACCCACTCCTAATGGTGGACGTGTTTGTTCCCATGTGGCACATCGTTTGCACACAGGTAAAATGGCTACCATTTTTTGTCATTGGTTTTTCGTATGTATTTTTATTCGAACTACACACGGGTTTTACTGACGACTTGCTGTGACTTACCTTCTATCACCCTGTCAAACGTCATTTTATACCAGTGGTTTTCCTGCAAATCAGTAGACTATTAAGTAACGCGATGGCTGTACACTTTTAAGCAATAACTAGTGATCTTTTAGTTATTCAATTATAAGTTTGAATTATTTTTTTCTTGAGTAAAATGGTTAGAGAAAATAGCTGCTCGTGGTTTTGAAGCTGCATATACTTTTATGTACATCTGTGTCTATATGCCTGTACTGTATACAGTATATAAAAAACACGTAGTGATTCGTTTGCTTGAATTCCTTAATCCTTTTATTTCCATACTTTAGGTAGACGAGGAAGACCAGCACTTGACATTACAAGTGATCAAATTGAACTGCTCCCCACTCAGGGCTTTACAGTGAGAGCCATCACTGAGATGTTGTGTTGTTCCTCTTCATACCTGCATAAAAAAATGAAGTTTTTTTCAGATTTCAGCCAGAAATAGATTTACTCCCATTCATGATGTTGACCTGGAAGAGCATGTCAGAAGATTGCACAGCCAATTTCCCAGATCAGGCTCGGAAGCAAGTGTTCTGCTACATACTCTTGTCCCTTCATGTATATATCATTATATTCATTGTGAAAGTGTACTTTCTTTATTGTGTTGTTTTATGAACCTCTTGCAGATGATGAGGGCATACCTGCGTGCTGATGGTATTGTAGTACAAAGAAAAAGAGTTCGAGAAATCCTCAACCGTATTGAGCCAGCTGCTGCAGCCCAGAGATGGAGCCAGACTGTGGCTAGAAGAACATACTATGTGCCATTCCCCAATAGTTTATGGCACATAGATGGGCATATGCGTCTCATTCGGTAATAAGGGATCATCTTATATTTGTACTCGTGGGAGCATTAGAAAGCCATATTGTATGGACAGCACAGATTAAATTGAATTTTATCATTTGTATATCCAAGTTACACAAACTCCAAATTGCCTCCATGTAGTCTTAAGTGCACAGTAATACCTTCTCTACCGAGATGATATTTCAAACAAGATATGAAACTTGATTGTTTTCTTGTATTTAATCATTATTCTTTTCATGTTTGTTTTACAGGTGGGTGTTTGTGACACATGCCGGCATTGATGGGAATTCCAGGCTAATAACGTACCTTCAACTGGAGCACAGACAACACAGCTTTGACAGTGTTGAAATATTTTGTCCAAGCCACCTGCCTGTATGGGTTACCCTCCAGAGTAAGATCCGACCATGGTGGTGAAAACACTGGTTGCTCTTTTAATGAACCTACTGCAGGGACAAGACACCAAAATTTTTTCTAGCTCCAGCCAACACCCCCTCACAATTTACTCACACCTCCCATGGCCTGATTATCCACCAACAGGGGCCCTTTTTGGATTATCATTTTGGCATAGGAACTTTCCTTTCCTATCCTAACCGAGTGAGATGAGCCGGTAGCACCTGGAGCAAAGATCGTCTAAATTTTAATAATGCTTAGGAAAGGTTCTGACCATCCTTTACGAAAGGAAAGGAGATATATTATGCAGCAGGAATATTTAAAGGGGAAGTCTTTTTTTATGTTGTTGTTGTTGTTGTTGTCGACCCCACCCGTGCCCCGACATTGGGGGACCGGGCCCTCACTCCGTCTCCCGGATCCCCAGACCCCCCTCCTCCGCCCAGCGGGCGAGCAGGGCCGCCACTCCGCTTGGGTTTCGCCAGAGGTCCTCCGGAGTCAGTGTGGTGGGTATGTTTGTGCAGGTGAACAGGTGTTGTGTGTCGTGCACTTGCGTGCCGCATAGCGCACAGAGTGGTGTTGGGTGTGTGTCCGGTGTAATGTTGTGTAGGTAGGAGTGGAGGGCTGGTGATTTGTTGGTTCGGAGTTGTGCTAGGAGTTGTCTGGTTCTGTGTGGTAGGTCTTGCTCTGATGGGTCTATTTCTGGTGCTGGTGCATGTATTACTTTGTTGTGTTGTCTGGTGTCCAAGTGTGTTTGTACAAAGTGGGTGTGTATGTCTTTCATGTTCTGTTTTATGGTGTCGTTGTTGGTGTCCTGTGGTGCTGTGTCTTTGTTGTGTGTGTAGTTGTTGTTGTGGAAGATTGTTTGTTTCTTTTGTCTGGGTGGTGGTGGTTGTTGAGTGAGTGGGTGTAGTGGGTGGGTTGGGTGTTGGGCTTTTTGTCTGATTTGCGATGCGTGTAGTTTTAGATGGATGTTCAGTGGGAGAGTTTTTGTTTCCTCATGCAAGTGTTGTATGTTTGTGTCTTGTGTGCATCCTGTTGCTATTCTGAGTGCTGTGTTCTGTGTGGTCTGGAGTTTTGTCTTGTTTGTGTCCGATAGTGTTGGTGACCATATAGTGTTTGCGTATTCGAGGCGTGTGAGTGTGGTTGCTTTGTATGTGGTGAGTATAGTTTCTTTGGATTTTCCCCAGTGAGTGGTTGTTAAGGCTTTAAGTATTTTGTTTGATTGCTTGGCGCGGGTTAGAGTGTGTTGTGTGTGTTTTGAGAAGGTGAGTTTGGGGTCCCATGTTAATCCCAGTATTTTGGGTTCGCGGACTGTGGGTAGGGTGGTGTTATCTATTTGTAAAGTGAGCCTGTTGCTGTATTCTGCCGGATCCGGTGTGAACAGAGTGGTGGTGGTTTTGTCTGCGTTGAGTGTGAGTTGGTTCTGTTTTGTCCAGTTGTATATGTCGTGGAGATATTTTTGTACTTGTTGTTGTGCCTGTTGTGGTTTGACATGTGTGGATAGAATGGTGATGTCGTCTGCATATGTAACTGTGTGTACATTTGGAGGTGGTTGTGGTAAGTCTGCCATGTATATGTTGAATAGTGTTGGTGAAAGTACTCCCCCCTGTGGTACCCCCGTTTTCGTGTTTCTATGTTCTGATGTTTCCCCCCGGTATTGAGTGTATTGTCTGCGTCCCCTTATGTAGTTGAAGATGTATTTGATGATGATGTTTGGGGTGTTAGTGTTGTTGAGTTTGTTTGTGAGTGTGTGTAGGTTTACCGTGTCAAAGGCTTTGGACATGTCTAGGGCTATGGCAACTGTTCGTTGTGGTGGTTTTTGTTGATTGAAACCTGTGGCTATGATGTTGTGTATGTGGTGTAGTGCTTTGGTTGTGGAGTGTTGTTTTCGGAAGCCGTGTTGGTGAGAGGGTAGTTGAGTGTTGTTTGTAATGAAGGGTAGTATTACCTTTTCCATTGTTTTGGCTATTGGGCTGAGTAGTGCTATTGGTCTGTAAGATGGGCCGAGTGCGTGGTTTTTGTTGGGTTTTGGTATTGGGATTATTTTTGCAGTCTTCCATATTGCGGGGATGGTGTTGGTGTTGAGTGATGTGTTGTAAGTGTGTGTGAGTAGTGTTATTGCTTTGGGGCCTAGGTGTTTCAGATGTCTGATGTTTATGTTGTCTGGGCCTGTGGAGTTGTTGCTTTTGGAGCGTTGTAGTGCTTGTTTGACTTGTTGTTCTGTGATGGTTATGGGCGTGGTGTTGAGTTTTCGTATTTTGCGTTGTAGTTGTCTGTATGTTCTGTTGGTTTTGTGTTGTATTATGTTGGTGAATTGTTTGTTGAATGCTCGTGCTTTCTGTTTGTTGGATATTGCCGTGTGTTGTCCGAACTGTATTGTGGTGTTTTCTGGTGCTTTTTGTTCTTTGTTTGATAGTCTTGTTACTGTGTTCCAGAGTATGTGTTGTTTGTGTCTGTGGTTCCATGCATCCGTTAAGTGTTCTTTCCATAGCTCTTGTTTGTGTTTTTGGATTTGTGTGTCTATTTCTCTGTTTAGGTCTGTGATGCGTAGGTCTTGGTGGTTTTGTTGTCTGATGTCGTTTCTTTGGCTGATGAGTGTTCTGATGTGTTGTGGTAGGAGAAATGATTTGCTTTTTATTTTTCCGTGGGGTATGTGGTGTTTGTCTGCTGTAAGTATGAGGTTTGTGAGCATGGTGTTGGCTGTGTGGATGTTGTCAGGTATGGTTAAGTTCTCCAGTGCTGATTCTATTTCAGAGGTGTATCCTTCCCAGTCTGCTTTCCTGTAATTTGTGTAAGTTTGAAGGTGTTGTTGTAGGCGGAAAGGAGCACGCGTGTTGTGTGTGATTTTGATAGGAAGGTGGTCTGAACTGAGTGCGTGTATTGTGGTCCATGTTGTTCTGTTTGTGATGCTGTTGCTGGCTGTTGTGATGTCCGGTGATGTTGGTTGTTGGTTGATGTTTGTAGGTTTTCTGGTGGGTGTGTTTGTGTTTAGAGTGATTTGTTGGGAGTTTTGTAGTATGTCTGCAATGTGGGTGCCTCTGTGGTCGTCGTAGGGAGAGTGCCATTGTGTTGAGTGAGCGTTGATGTCTGCGGTTAGAATGGTGTTGTTCAGCGAGTTTATGTATTGGAAGGTGTTGGTGATGTCTGTGTCTTCTGTGGCGTGGTCTGGTCGGGTGGTATCTCTGGGGGGTATATACATGTTGCATATGTGATGGGACGTGTGGTCAAAGTGGAGAAACAGATTCAGTCCATCGAGAAGTCTTTTTTTATTTTCAATGCCTTTACAATCATACATTCTATGCACATACACTGGTCTAAACATGGTATTCAGATGAATTTTACCTTTGTGGAATATGAATTATGCAGAAAATCTCACTTGTTTTTATCCAAATCAGGGGGCTAACATTTTGTACTTGCTATTGACCGAACAGTACATCACAGTTTCTGTGAGGACAAAATTTCTGGTTCTGTCACAGTCCACCGGAAGCAGAAATTGCTTTCACATCGCGCAGCTGTAACTTAGGCCGATCACAAGTGCTGCTTAACTTGTTAAACTAAATGAAGAGATGCCTCCGTGCAATACTCAGAGTAAGATGACGTTGTGTAAAGGAAGTGGCATGATTTATAGAAGCTAATGGAGTGCTGTGTCTGTCTCCTAAATACAATAAGATCTTTTTAAATGGCTTTTCAATTTTTCTTGCAGGGAAAAATGTACATCTATATATCTACTGTATATCTATAAAAAAAATCCTCGTCTCACCCCTCAGGTGGTGTCCATCCCTCATTCAGCTGGGGTCCTCTACCAGAGGCCAGGAAGCTTGAGGGTTCTGCGCAGTATCCTTGCTGTTCCCAGCACTGCACATTTCTGGACTGAGATGTCCGATGTTGTTCCCGGGATCTGTTGCAACCACTCATCATCTAGTTTGGGGGTCACTGCCCCGAGTGCTCCGACCACCACAGGCACGACTGTCCCCTTTACCTTCCAGGCTCTCTCCAGCTCCTCTCTGAGCCCTTGGGATTTCTCGAGTTTCTCGTGTTCCTTCTTTCTGATGTTTCCAGCACTTGGGACCGCTACATCCACTACAACGGCTTTCCTCTGCCCTTTATCTATCATCAGGATATCTGGTTGGTTCGCCATTACCATCTTGTCAGTCTGGATCTGGAAGTCCCATAGGATCTTCGCTCTGTCATTCTCCACCACCTTCGGAGGTGTTTCCCATTTTGACCTTGGGGTGTCCAGTCCATACTCCGCACAGATGTTTCGGTAGACTATGCCAGCCACCTGGTTATGGCGTTCCATATAGGCTTTCCCTGCCAGCACCTTACACCCTGCAGTTATGTGTTAGATCGTCTCAGGTGCCTCTTTGCACAACCTACACCTTGGGTCTTGGCTGGTGTGGTATATCTAGGCCTCGATGGCTCTGGTGCTCAGGGCCTGCTCCTGAGCAGCCAGGATGAGTGCCTCTGTGCTGTCCTTCAGGCCAGCCCTCTCTAGAACTCTGATAGGACTTCTTGAGATTGGCCACGGCAGTTATTGTCCGGTGGTACATCCCGTGTAGGGGCTTGTCCTCCCATGATGGTCCCTCTTCCAGCACCTCATCTTCTGTTCCCCATTGTCTGAGACATTCTCTGAGTACATCATCCGTTGATGCCTTCTCCTTGATGTATTTGTGGAGCTTGGATGTTTCATCCTGGACAGTGGCTCTCACACTCACTAGTCCCCGGCCTCCTTCCTTTCGGCTTGTGTACAGTCTCAGGGTGCTGTATTTGGTATGGAACCCTCCATGCATGGTAACGAGCTTTCGGGTCTAAACATCCGTGGTCTGAATCTCTTCCTTTGGCCACCTTATTTTTCCTGCAGGGTATCTGATCACTGGAAAGGGCATAGCTGTTTATTGCCCGGGTCTTATTCTTGCCATTGAGCTGGCTTCTTAGGACTTGCCTCACTCGCTGGAGGTATTTGGCCATAGCCGCTTTCCTTGTTGCCAGTTTGAGGTTGCCATTGGCTTGTGGTATACCGAGGTACTTGTAGCTGTCCTCAATGTCTGCTATTGTTCCTTCAGGGAGTGAGACCCCTTCAGTGCGGACTACCCTTCCTCTCTTAGTCACCATCCGACTACATTTCTCCAGCACGAATGACATCCCGATGTCGCTGCTGTAGATCTTGATTGTGTGGATCAGGGAGTCTATGTCCCTTTCGCTCTTAGCAAACAGCTACATGTCATCCTTGTAGAGGAGGTGACTGATCGTAGCTCCATTTCTGAGGCGGTATCCATGGCCTGTCTTGGTGATTACTTGGCTTAGGGGGTTCAGTCCTATGCAGGACAGCAGTGGGGAGAGTGCATCACCTTGGTATATGCCACATTTGATGGACACTTGGGTAAGTGGCTTGCCATTGGCTTCAAGTGTGGTTTTCCACATCCTCATCAAGTTCGCAACGAAGGCTCTTAGGGTCCTGTTCACCTTATACACATCCAAGCATTCAGTGATCCATGTATGTGGCATCGAGTCATAGGCTTTCTTTTAATCAATCCAGGCTGTGCACAGGTTGGTACATCGGGACCTGCAGTCTTGTGCGACTGTTCTGTCAACCAGGAGCTGATGTTTGGCTCCCCTGGTATCTCTACCAATGCCCTTCCGTGCTTCGCTCATGTATTGATCCATGTGTGCACTTATCTTAGCCGCAACATGAGCTTCCAAAATTGTGGAGGGACAGGTTATTGGCCGATAGTTGGATGCGACTGCACCCTTTGAGGGATCTTTCATGATAAGGATCGTTCGCCCTTCGGTTAGCCATCCTGGGTGAGTCCCATCCCTAGGCAGCGGTTTCATTTGTGCTGCTGGGCGCTCATGGAGTGCTGTGAGTCTCTTTAGCCAGTAAGTGTGGACCATGTCCGGGCCTGGTGCTGTCCAGTTCTTCATATTTGAGACTATTTCCTTTATGTCTGCCACTGTTATGGTAATTGGGTTCTGTTCAGGGAGGTGTCTGTGCTCCTCTCTTTGGGTGACCAGCCATTGTGCA
This sequence comes from Hippocampus zosterae, assembly GCF_025434085.1. Lineage (NCBI taxonomy): Eukaryota > Metazoa > Chordata > Actinopteri > Syngnathiformes > Syngnathidae > Hippocampus > Hippocampus zosterae. Next base: position 9,626,655 of record NC_067453.1, read on the forward strand.
CTGCTGTTATGTGCAACCTCCTTCTCCCATCTGCCTCTCCAGTACCTTTCAGTTTCCAGTCTTGGTGGATCAGCTCTGTTGTTAGGACCCTGCCACTGAGCGTACACTTTCGCAGGTTGTGTTGCAAACAGCCTGTTTATTCGTCTGGCCTCATTCTCTTTCGTGTACCGCTTTAGGCGGCTGGACAAGGCTTGGAGCCTTTGTTTCGAGTGCTTCATATATGGTCATCTGGATGTACCTCTCAGGATCGGCCTTTTCATCACACCTCTCTGGACCTCAGTCAATTGACTCACATCTTTCCGAGCCGCCTTGATCTTAGCCTCCAACCGTCTTTTCCATGGTCGGTAATGTATCTCATGGCTTCCATGGTTGCTCTTATAGCCAAGCATCTCAAGGATCACTGATGCTGAAGCGTATATCAGTTCATTTCCGTGATCGTTACGGTAAGGATCGCCCTCAGTGCTGCATTCACACTTTCCAAGAGACTTTCAGGTGGTACTTCACATAGCCGTTGTAATCGGATTCTAGGTTTCCCAGCTTTCATTCTTGCCATGATCTTAGCTTTCAGGTCAGTTGCTGCCTCGCTCAGCATTTCATTCATTGGGGCTGGCCTCCCAATCTCATCATCTGCATTCACTCTGGTATGAACTCCTCTGATCTGGCAGCCTGGGGCCCCTCACCATGGAACCTGCGTTGTACCTCATCAATCTCAAGTTGTGACAGCAGTTGCCGTTTGTGGATGTTGGAACACTGAGTTACGAGTTGTTTCGTGGCCACCCGTGACTGTGGGTTTCGAAGTAACCATTTAGCCCACATTCTCTCCATGTAACCTCTCTGACTAGGCTTGCTTGAGTAGTAGCATTCTAACAGAGCCATGTTATTGCATCTTGCCCATCTCTGCTCCATTTTTCATCAAGGTGCTCTGGTTCCCCAGCACCTGACGCAGACCTTGTTTGGCCGGGCGACGTCTGAGCTGGCATGTCATTCATTTTATTGTCTCTCATCATTGTATGAGGTACGCATTAGCGTGAAGGCTCTTGCCCAAGGACCCACACTGGATGGTGTTATGTGCTCATTTTTTGCCCCAAGTGGGGAGCGGAGGGACGGGCGCTGGGGGGGGGACCATCGTGGTGGGGCGGGCCCCTACGCGGGATGTGCCACCGGACCGTGGCTGAGGTGGCTGATCTCAAGAAGTCCTATCGGTGGCTGGAGGGGACTGGCCTGGGGGACAGCGCAGGGGCGCTCATCCTGGCTGCTCAGGAGCGGGCCTTGGGCGCCGGAGCCGTCGAGGCCCGGATGTGCCGCGCCGGACAGGACCCGGGGTGTGGGTTGTGCGGGGAGGCGCCTGGGACGATCCGGCACGTGGCTGCGGGGTGTGGGATGCTGGCAGGGGGGGCCTGCGTGGAGCGCCATGGCCAGGTGGCTGGCGTGGTCTGCCGAGGCATCTGTGCGGAGTGTGGACTGGGGGCCCCGGGGTCGGAGTGGGGGGCACCTCCGAGGGTGGTGGAGGGTGGCGGAGCGGGGATCCTGTGGGACTTCCGGATCCAGACTGGCGGGATGGTGGTGGCGAGCCAGCCAGATGTCGTGGTCGTGGATGGGGGGCGGAGGAGGGCCGTTGTGGTGGATGTGGCGGTCCCAGGTGGTGGAGGCATCGGGAGGGGGGAGCATGGGGGGCTCGGGGGGTACCAGGGGCTCGGGGAGGGGCTGGGGAGGGCCTGGGGGGTGGGGGTGGCGGTCGTGCCTGTGGTGGTCGGGGCGCTCGGGGCAGTGACCCCCGGACTGGATGGGTGGTTGCGACAGATCCCGGGACCAGCGTCGGACATCTCGGTCCGGAGGTGTGCGGTGCTGGGAGCGGCGGGGGTACTGCGCGGGGCCCTCGGGCTTCCTGGCCTCTGGTGGAGGACCCGAGCTGAATGAGGGACGGACACCACCCGAGGACACCTCCTATTGGCTCCATGATAAGAGCTCCACCCAGCAAAGAATTAACCCTTTAAAACCTGATTCTGAGCTTTCACAATTATTTACCGCCATTTGCGTAATATCTACAGTATACAGAAGGAATCAAGCAATTTTTACCAATGTATCTGTAGGTGATGTTTATTTATTATGTACACAGAGATAAAGAGTAATGGCACAGCTCTGCAGTATCTTTCCACTTTTATATATGTATGCTATACTAAATAAAATGAATAGGGCACCATATAATGCAACAGTTATGCAACTCCCTAAATAATGATGTGAATTTTCAGTTGTTGCTAAATCAGTTAGGATGTTATAATTTGTGGTGTAGATGCGAATTTAGGAGAGCAGGACAATATATCGCATTGCAATTGGAGCAGCAGCTTGGTTGATGATGTCCCCAAACCGGCTCATCTATTATATTTGTCGTGCAATACAATGAAAATGAGCACAATTGCAAAACATAGGCTTCTTATATTTTAAAATAAAATAATCACATGTTTACCGTTCTGGGGTTTCTACAATCATGAATGGAGGCATTATTTACAGCAGGTTGATGTTGTTGTTGTTGTTGTCGACCCCACCCGTGCCCCGACATTGGGGGACCGGGCCCTCACTCCGTCTCCCGGATCCCCAGACCCCCCTCCGCCGCCCAGCGGGCGAGCAGGGCCGCCACTCCGCTTGGGTTTCGCCAGAGGTCCTCCGGAGTCAGTGTGGTGGGTATGTTTGTGCAGGTGAACAGGTGTTGTGTGTCGTGCACTTGCGTGCCGCATAGCGCACAGAGTGGTGTTGGGTGTGTGTCCGGTGTAATGTTGTGTAGGTAGGAGTGGAGGGCTGGTGATTTGTTGGTTCGGAGTTGTGCTAGGAGTTGTCTGGTTCTGTGTGGTAGGTCTTGCTCTGATGGGTCTATTTCTGGTGCTGGTGCATGTATTACTTTGTTGTGTTGTCTGGTGTCCAAGTGTGTTTGTACAAAGTGGGTGTGTATGTCTTTCATGTTCTGTTTTATGGTGTCGTTGTTGGTGTCCTGTGGTGCTGTGTCTTTGTTGTGTGTGTAGTTGTTGTTGTGGAAGATTGTTTGTTTCTTTTGTCTGGGTGGTGGTGGTTGTTGAGTGAGTGGGTGTAGTGGGTGGGTTGGGTGTTGGGCTTTTTGTCTGATTTGCGATGCGTGTAGTTTTAGATGGGTGTTCAGTGGGAGAGTTTTTGTTTCCTCATGCAACTGTTGTATGTTTGTGTCTTGTGTGCATCCTGTTGCTATTCTGAGTGCTGTGTTCTGTGTGGTCTGGAGTTTTGTTTTGTTTGTCCGATAGTGTTGGTGACCATATAGTGTTTGCGTATTCGAGGCGTGTGAGTGTGGTTGCTTTGTATATGGTGAGTATAGTTTCTTTGGATTTTCCCCAGTGAGTAGTTGTTAAGGCTTTAAGTATTTTGTTTGATTGCTTGGCGCGGGTTAGAGTGTGTTGTGTGTGTTTTGAGAAGGTGAGTTTGGGGTCCCATGTTAATCCCAGTATTTTGGGTTCGCGGACTGTGGGTAGGGTGGTGTTATCTATTTGTAAAGTGAGCCTGTTGCTGTATTCTGCCGGATCCGGTGTGAACAGAGTGGTGGTGGTTTTGTCTGCGTTGAGTGTGAGTTGGTTCTGTTTTGTCCAGTTGTATATGTCGTGGAGATATTTTTGTACTTGTTGTTGTGCCTGTTGTGGTTTGACATGTGTGGATAGAATGGTGATGTCGTCTGCTTATGTAACTGTGTGTACATTTGGAGGTGGTTGTGGTAAGTCTGCCATGTATATGTTGAATAGTGTTGGTGAAAGTACTCCCCCCTGTGGTACCCCCGTTTTCGTGTTTCTATGTTCTGATGTTTCCCCTCGGTATTGAGTGTATTGTCTGCGTCCCCTTATGTAGTTGAAGATGTATTTGATGATGATGTTTGGGGTGTTAGTGTTGTTGAGTTTGTTTGTGAGTGTGTGTAGGTTTACCGTGTCAAAGGCTTTGGACATGTCTAGGGCTATGGCAACTGTTCGTTGTGGTGGTTTTTGTTGATTGAAACCTGTGGCTATGATGTTGTGTATGTGGTGAAGTGCTTTGGTTGTGGAGTGTTGTTTTCGGAAGCCGTGTTGGTGAGAGGGTAGTTGAGTGTTGTTGGTAATGAAGGGTAGTATTACCTTTTCCATTGTTTTGGCTATTGGGCTGAGTAGTGCTATTGGTCTGTAAGATGGGCCGAGTGCGTGGTTTTTGTTGGGTTTTGGTATTGGGATTATTTTTGCAGTCTTCCATATTGCGGGGATGGTGTTGGTGTTGAGCGATGTGTTGTAAGTGTGTGTGAGTAGTGTTATTGCTTTGGGGCCTAGGTGTTTCAGATGTCTGATGTTTATGTTGTCTGGGCCTGTGGAGTTGTTGCTTTTGGAGCGTTGTAGTGCTTGTTTGACTTGTTGTTCTGTGATGGTTATGGGCGTGGTGTTGAGTTTTCGTATTTTGCGTTGTAGTTGTCTGTATGTTCTGTTGGTTTTGTGTTGTATTATGTTGGTGAATTGTTTGTTGAATGCTCGTGCTTTCTGTTTGTTGGATATTGCCGTGTGTTGTCCGAACTGTATTGTGGTGTTTTCTGGTGCTTTTTGTTCTTTGTTAGATAGTCTTGTTACTGTGTTCCAGAGTATGTATTGTTTGTGTCTGTGGTTCCATGCATCCGTTAAGTGTTCTTTCCATAGCTCTTGTTTGTGTTTTTGGATTTGTGTGTCTATTTCTTTGTTTAGGTCTGTGATGCGTGGGTCTTGGTGGTTTTGTTGTCTGATGTCGTTTCTTTGGCTGATGAGTGTTCTGATGTGTTGTGGTAGGAGAAGTGATTTGCTTTTTATTTTTCCGTGGGGTATGTGGTGTTTGTCTGCTGTAAGTATGAGGTTTGTGAGCATGGTGTTGGCTGTGTGGATGTTGTCAGGTATGGTTAAGTTCTCCAGTGCTGATTCTATTTCAGAGGTGTATCCTTCCCAGTCTGCTTTCCTGTAATTTGTGTAAGTTTGAAGGTGTTGTTGTAGGCGGAAAGGAGCACGCGTGTTGTGTGTGATTTTGATAGGAAGGTGGTCTGAACTGAGTGCGTGTATTGTGGTCCATGTTGTTCTGTTTGTGATGCTGTTGCTGGCTGTTGTGATGTCCGGTGATGTTGGTTGTTGGTTGATGTTTGTAGGTTTTCTGGTAGGTGTGTTTGCGTTTAGAGTGATTTGTTGGGAGTTCTGTAGTATGTCTGCAATGAGGGTGCCTCTGTGGTCGTCGTAGGGAGAGTGCCACTGTGTTGAGTGAGCTTTGATGTCTGCGGTTAGAATGGTGTTGTTCAGCGAGTTTATGTATTGGAAGGTGTTGGTGATGTCTGTGTCTTCTGTGGCGTGGTCTGGTCGGGTGGTATCTCTGGGGGGTATATACATGTTGCATATGTGTAGTCTTTTGTGGTTGGTTATGTGAATCTTTACGGTTTGAATTTCTGTAGTGTTGGTGTTAATGTTGTTGGGGATGTTCATGGGAGTGAATGTGACTGATTTGTGAATGTATGTGAGCAGTCCTCCTCCTCCCTTGTGTTCTCTGTCTTTCCTAATGCTGGTGTAGTTGGTGAGACGAGGTGTGTTGTGTTGTTTTTCTAGTTTGGTTTCTTGTATGGTGATGATGTCTGCGTGCTGTTGTGAGGCGAGTTCTAGTTCTGTTTTCTTGTTTTGGATGCCGTTGATGTTTATTTGTAGTATGGTCAGTGTGTGTTTGTTGTTTTTGTTGGTGGATGTTGTTCTTTGTGGGTTGTTCGGGGGTTGTGGTGTTGGGGTGTTTGTTGTTTGCGTGTGTGTTCTGCATGTCCACGTGTTTGTGTATTGGCGGGTGGTGATGCCGGAGCAATGTCTGTGTATCCAGTGTGGGTGTGTTGAGTTGCATCTGAGTGAGGTTTGTCTGCGTGTGATGATTCTATTGCAGCTATTGCAGGTCCAGGTTTGGGGGGGTGGTCTTGTGTTTGTTGTATCTCTGTTGGAGTTGTCTGTCCGTGTTGCGTTTGAGGGTAGTGTTGGTGAGGCGAGTGTGTTGTTTTGGTCTGTTTGTGCTCTGCTGCCTGTTGGTGTCCTACGAGGTGTTGTTGTTCGTGGTGGTGTTTTGGGATGTAGTCTGCATTTCCATGTTATGTTGTATTGTCTAGTGTTTATGTTTGTGCAATGTTTGTGTACCCAGTGTGGTGTGTGGTGGTTGCATCTGAAGGATGTCTGTCTTCTTGTAATCTGTTGTGTGCAAATGTCGCATGTCCAGGTAGTTTGTTGTGTGTGTGTTTGTTGCGTGCGTGAGAGTGTCTGTGTGGGCCCCGGATTTGTCTCTATGTCCCCCGCCTGGAGCAAAAGGTCCGCCCGCCACCCTGCCAGGTTCAGGGGGCGGTTAGCCGAAAAAAAAAAAAAAAAACGGCCGCAAGGGCACCCCGTTCGGGGTGCAGGGATTGGTTCCTTGATTTGTCCCCCCGTTCGGGTGGAACCCTCCAACTGCGAGTAAGCCAAGGAGTTTGGAGGTACAGCAGGTTGACAGCAGTGTGATCGAGCAGATTAGATAGAGTAGAATTTGAATGGGGCTTCACTGATTTATTTCATACAATTCATATCTAAAACACAGTTGAAAAATATTTGATTGTTAAAATATTTAAATACAAGAACTATATCAAGAAATTAACAAAACATAGTTTTTTTAGTTAGGAGAAAAGTCTAAAAACATATCACAAATGACAAACGTTGTGCCTCTCCTCCTCCTGTTCTTCAATGAAGCTGATCACCCTCCAGCTCCCGTTAGAAACATCGTGCTGCTGAAGGTGTGCCGGCAGAATGGTTGTGATACAGGAGGTGCTGTGGACTCTCCCAGAAACGAGGACCTAGTTTAGTTGTAGATCCAGTAAAACATAGTGCAAATGTGACATTATTTATAATGCACAGTTACAGTCTTGTGAATATTAAAAAATGTACTTCATGTAATGCAGGAAGCGAATTTTTCAAACGAACTAAGGCAGCAAACAGTAAGAGCAAAATCGTGTTCCAAACATTAACTCTTTTTTTAAATGTCAATTAGCTTGTGAGTAATAAGACAAAATGTGACTGCCAGACAGAGAACTGTCAGAGCAAACGGCAGATTTTAGAAAGTCCTGCCGAAATAAATCTGCACCCGACTGCGACTGTCAGCGTTGAACTGCCGCCATTGCTGTCAAAGTCAGACACATCTCCAAAATTGTTGGGGCAAATTTTTAAGCAGGCTTCATCTTGATAAATTGACCACGTATTTGACATTTACACCATAACGTTACCGCCTAAAATAATCGTAAAACAAAATTTTGTGTAACAACAAGAGTAATATGTACCCCAAAAGCTTTCAAAGCGTCTGAAAGTTTTCTCCTCCGTTTTTGTTGGGGCTTGGCTCGAAATGCATCATGATTGGCCGCCCGAAGTCCACGTGTCTGTCGGACGTGCTCTCATTGGTCTACAATACCATCACGGATGAATAAATACTCAAAGGGCTTGCCAGGCAAGCCCTTTGAACCCTTTAAATACTCAATGGGCTTGCCTGGCAAGCCCTTTGAGTATTTATTCCATATTGCCCACTAGTTCACTAGTAAGGTCATTTTGACGCTTACTAGTGAACATGTAAGGCCATAAATATGCCCACTAGTTCACTAGTAAGATCATTTTGAGGCTTACTAGTGAACATGTAAGCCACAAAACGCCCACTAGTTCACTAGTAAGGTCATTTTGACGCTTACTAGTGAACATGTAAGCCACAAAACGCCCACTAGTTCACTAGTAAGATCATTTTGACGCTTACTAGTGAACATGTAAGGCCATAAATGTGCCCACTAGTTCACTAATAAGTTCATTTTGAGGCTTACTAGTTGACATGTAAGCCACACATCGCCGACTAGTTCACTAGTAAGATCATTTTGAGGCTTACTAGTGAACATGTAAGCCACAAAACGCCCAATAGTTCACTAGTAAGATCATTTTGACGCTTACTAGTGAACATGTAAGCCACAAAACGCTCACTAGTTTACTAGTAAGGTCATTTTGACGCTTACTAGTGAACATGTAAGCCACAAAACGCTCACTAGTTCACTAGTAAGGTCATTTTGACGCTTACTAGTGAACATGTAAGCCGCAAAACGCCCACTAGTTCACTAATAAGATTATTGTGACGCTTACTACTGAACATTTAAGGCCATAAATGTGCCCACTAGTTCACTGGTAAGATGATTTTGACGCTTACTAGTGAACATGTAAGGCCATAAATGTGCCCACTTGTAGTGCTAGTGACATTACACTGTACTTGCATTAAATGCAAATAAGGATGATTACGAAAACATGTAACGGTATCCTATTGGCTGTACGTTTCAAAATAGTGTCATCCCACCAGTCAGGGCTCATGATTTTGGAAATTCTGTGCCCACTTAGTTTTTTAAAACAACAATGGCGGACAGTGTCCTGAGACGTATTCGGCGAAGGTGCAGGGCAATAGAGAGTGCCTGTCATCAAGGGTCTGCCGGTGAAAGTGAAGCACGCGCGATAAACATTTCAATTGCTAATTTAAGAAGAGTTAGTGACCAGTTTAGCGCTGATACTATTCAAAGTTTGATTCAAAGTCCAATAGATCTCCGATCTGTCATCATTGCGGGACCCACTCCTAATGGTGGACGTGTTTGTTCCCATGTGGCACATCGTTTGCACACAGGTAAAATGGCTACCATTTTTTGTCATTGGTTTTTCGTATGTATTTTTATTCGAACTACACACGGGTTTTACTGACGACTTGCTGTGACTTACCTTCTATCACCCTGTCAAACGTCGTTTTATACCAGTGGTTTTCCTGCAAATCAGTAGACTATTAAGTAACGCGATGGCTGTACACTTTTAAGCAATAACTAGTGATCTTTTAGTTATTCAATTATAAGTTTGAATTATTTTTTTCTTGAGTAAAATGGTTAGAGAAAATAGCTGCTCGTGGTTTTGAAGCTGCATATACTTTTATGTACATCTGTGTCTATATATTTTTTTTTTTTTTTTTCCCGAAGATGGCGCCCGAGTAGGCAGCCTTCGGCAAGTGCTCTTCAAGAGCCTTGCTTTTTTGTTCTTTTTTGCTGTTTTTGTCTTTTGTTTTGTCACATGTTGTTTGTTGTTTCATTGTGTGAACCTGATATGGACTGTTTTCAGTGCTTTTTGGCCACGACATTCGTCAAAGGAGCAGTATCTGTGCTTGGTGGTTGCGCCTTCTCGGCAGCACGCCTGTACCAGCACAGATTTTGATTGGGAGGAATGTCGGCGCCATTGACTGTCGGTGCTGGACAGACCTGGGGCGCTTGTGTTTTTTGCACCAGTAATGGGCAGCATTTTTCACAACCCCGATTTGTTCAGTGGCTATGTCAGCGCTGTTGGACAGTTGGCGTTGGTGCGGCTGGATGGATGGCCGCTGAAGTTGAGGATGAGGAGAGAGGAGCGTTGGCGAAGAGCGCAGATGCATATTTGGAACCGTGAGTCGCCGCTTGGAATTGAAATGGATTTCATTGGGACAGGAGAAGTTAACCAATCTCTTTTTTCGTCAATGGATGCTACAGCTTCTTGTTGACTTTGAAACTTAGCTTGTAGCCGACGTGTGCACATTTTGAGCATGACGTCTCTGATCCACTGGTTAAAGGACACTTTGATTCTCTCCTCTTTCATCTCAAACCGCTTCAAACAACAAAGCGTGTGACGGAAAAGTGGTTAGGACTGCACGACTGTCTGTGTTTTATGTTATGTGTTGTGTTTATTATTTTACCTTATGTTAACTGTTTTGTAAAGCGCTTTGTTACAGCTGCCGCTGTTGTGAAAGCGCTATATAAGTCAGCATGTATTGTATTGTATTGTATTGTATATGCCTGTACTGTATACAGTATATAAAAAACACGTAGTGATTCGTTTGCTTGAATTCCTTAATCCTTTTATTTCCATACTTTAGGTAGACGAGGAAGACCAGCACTTGACATTACAAGTGATCAAATTGAACTGCTCCCCACTCAGGGCTTTACAGTGAGAGCCATCACTGAGATGTTGTGTTGTTCCTCTTCATACCTGCATAAAAAAATGAAGTTTTTTTCAGATTTCAGCCAGAAATAGATTTACTCCCATTCATGATGTTGACCTGGAAGAGCATGTCAGAAGATTGCACAGCCAATTTCCCAGATCAGGCTCGGAAGCAAGTGTTCTGCTACATACTCTTGTCCCTTCATGTATATATCATTATATTCATTGTGAAAGTGTACTTTCTTTATTGTGTTGTTTTATGAACCTCTTGCAGATGATGAGGGCATACCTGCGTGCTGATGGTATTGTAGTACAAAGAAAAAGAGTTCGAGAAATCCTCAACCGTATTGAGCCAGCTGCTGCAGCCCAGAGATGGAGCCAGACTGTGGCTAGAAGAACATACTATGTGCCATTCCCCAATAGTTTATGGCACATAGATGGGCATATGCGTCTCATTCGGTAATAAGGGATCATCTTATATTTGTACTCGTGGGAGCATTAGAAAGCCATATTGTATGGACAGCACAGATTAAATTGAATTTTATCATTTGTATATCCAAGTTACACAAACTCCAAATTGCCTCCATGTAGTCTTAAGTGCACAGCAATACCTTCTCTACCGAGATGATATTTCAAACAAGATATGAAACTTGATTGTTTTCTTGTATTTAATCATTATTCTTTTCATGTTTGTTTTACAGGTGGGTGTTTGTGACACATGCCGGCATTGATGGGAATTCCAGGCTAATAACGTACCTTCAACTGGAGCACAGACAACACAGCTTTGACAGTGTTGAAATATTTTGTCCAAGCCACCTGCCTGTATGGGTTACCCTCCAGAGTAAGATCCGACCATGGTGGTGAAAACACTGGTTGCTCTTTTAATGAACCTACTGCAGGGACAAGACACCAAAATTATTTCTAGCTCCAGCCAACACCCCCTCACAATTTACTCACACCTCCCATGGCCTGATTATCCACCAACAGGGGCCCTTTTTGGATTATCATTTTGGCATAGGAACTTTCCTTTCCTATCCTAACCGAGTGAGATGAGCCGGTAGCACCTGGAGCAAAGATCGTCTAAATTTTAATAATGCTTAGGAAAGGTTCTGACCATCCTTTACGAAAGGAAATGAGATATATTATGCAGCAGGAATATTTAAAGGGGAAGTCTTTTTTTATGTTGTTGTTGTTGTCGACCCCACCCGTGCCCCGACATTGGGGGACCGGGCCCTCACTCCGTCTCCCGGATCCCCAGAACCCCCTCCTCCGCCCAGCGGGCGAGCAGGGCCGCCACTCCGCTTGGGTTTCGCCAGAGGTCCTCCGGAGTCAGTGTGGTGGGTATGTTTGTGCAGGTGAACAGGTGTTGTGTGTCGTGCACTTGCGTGCCGCATAGCGCACAGAGTGGTGTTGGGTGTGTGTCCGGTGTAATGTTGTGTAGGTAGGAGTGGAGGGCTGGTGATTTGTTGGTTCGGAGTTGTGCTAGGAGTTGTCTGGTTCTGTGTGGTAGGTCTTGCTCTGATGGGTCTATTTCTGGTGCTGGTGCATGTATTTGTTGTGTTGTCTGGTGTCCAAGTGTGTTTGTACAAAGTGGGTGTGTATGTCTTTCATGTTCTGTTTTATGGTGTCGTTGTTGGTGTCCTGTGGTGCTGTGTCTTTGTTGTGTGTGTAGTTGTTGTTGTGGAAGATTGTTTGTTTCTTTTGTCTGGGTGGTGGTGGTTGTTGAGTGAGTGGGTGTAGTGGGTGGGTTGGGTGTTGGGCTTTTTGTCTGATTTGCGATGCGTGTAGTTTTAGATGGATGTTCAGTGGGAGAGTTTTTGTTTCCTCATGCAAGTGTTGTAGGTTTGTGTCTTGTGTGCATCCTGTTGCTATTCTGAGTGCTGTGTTCTGTGTGGTCTGGAGTTTTGTCTTGTTTGTGTCCGATAGTGTTGGTGACCATATAGTGTTTGCGTATTCGAGGCGTGTGAGTGTGGTTGCTTTGTATGTGGTGAGTATAGTTTCTTTGGATTTTCCCCAGTGAGTGGTTGTTAAGGCTTTAAGTATTTTGTTTGATTGCTTGGCGCGGGTTAGAGTGTGTTGTGTGTGTTTTGAGAAGGTGAGTTTGGGGTCCCATGTTAATCCCAGTATTTTGGGTTCGCGGACTGTGGGTAGGGTGGTGTTATCTATTTGTAAAGTGAGCCTGTTGCTGTATTCTGCCGGATCCGGTGTGAACAGAGTGGTGGTGGTTTTGTCTGCGTTGAGTGTGAGTTGGTTCTGTTTTGTCCAGTTGTATATGTCGTGGAGATATTTTTGTACTTGTTGTTGTGCCTGTTGTGGTTTGACATGTGTGGATAGAATGGTGATGTCGTCTGCATATGTAACTGTGTGTACATTTGGAGGTGGTTGTGGTAAGTCTGCCATGTATATGTTGAATAGTGTTGGTGAAAGTACTCCCCCCTGTGTTTCTATGTTCTGATGTTTCCCCCCGGTATTGAGTGTATTGTCTGCGTCCCCTTATGTAGTTGAAGATGTATTTGATGATGATGTTTGGGGTGTTAGTGTTGTTGAGTTTGTTTGTGAGTGTGTGTAGGTTTACCGTGTCAAAGGCTTTGGACATGTCTAGGGCTATGGCAACTGTTCGTTGTGGTGGTTTTTGTTGATTGAAACCTGTGGCTATGATGTTGTGTATGTGGTGTAGTGCTTTGGTTGTGGAGTGTTGTTTTCGGAAGCCGTGTTGGTGAGAGGGTAGTTGAGTGTTGTTGGTAATGAAGGGTAGTATTACCTTTTCCATTGTTTTGGCTATTGGGCTGAGTAGTGCTATTGGTCTGTAAGATGGGCCGAGTGCGTGTTTTTTGTTGGGTTTTGGTATTGGGATTATTTTTGCAGTCTTCCATATTGCGGGGATGGTGTTGGTGTTGAGTGATGTGTTGTAAGTGTGTGTGAGTAGTGTTATTGCTTTGGGGCCTAGGTGTTTCAGATGTCTGATGTTTATGTTGTCTGGGCCTGTGGAGTTGTTGCTTTTGGAGCGTTGTAGTGCTTGTTTGACTTGTTGTTCTGTGATGGTTATGGGCGTGGTGTTGAGTTTTCGTATTTTGCGTTGTAGTTGTCTGTATGTTCTGTTGGTTTTGTGTTGTATTATGTTGGTGAATTGTTTGTTGAATGCTCGTGCTTTCTGTTTGTTGGATATTGCCGTGTGTTGTCCGAACTGTATTGTGGTGTTTTCTGGTGCTTTTTGTTCTTTGTTAGATAGTCTTGTTACTGTGTTCCAGAGTATGTATTGTTTGTGTCTGTGGTTCCATGCATCCGTTAAGTGTTCTTTCCATAGCTCTTGTTTGTGTTTTTGGATTTGTGTGTCTATTTCTTTGTTTAGGTCTGTGATGCGTGGGTCTTGGTGGTTTTGTTGTCTGATGTCGTTTCTTTGGCTGATGAGTGTTCTGATGTGTTGTGGTAGGAGAAGTGATTTGCTTTTTATTTTTCCGTGGGGTATGTGGTGTTTGTCTGCTGTAAGTATGAGGTTTGTGAGCATGGTGTTGGCTGTGTGGATGTTGTCAGGTATGGTTATGTTCTCCAGTGCTGATTCTATTTCAGAGGTGTATCCTTCCCAGTCTGCTTTCCTGTAATTTGTGTAAGTTTGAAGGTGTTGTAGGCGGAAAGGAGCACGCGTGTTGTGTGTGATTTTGATGGGAAGGTGGTCTGAACTGAGTGCGTGTATTGTGGTCCATGTTGTTCTGTTTGTGATGCTGTTGCTGGCTGTTGTGATGTCCGGTGATGTTGGTTGTTGGTTGATGTTTTTAGGTTTTCTGGTAGGTGTGTTTGCGTTTAGAGTGATTTGTTGGGAGTTCTGTAGTACGTCTGCAATGAGGGTGCCTCTGTGGTCGTCGTAGGGAGAGTGCCATTGTGTTGAGTGAGCGTTGATGTCTGCGGTTAGAATGGTGTTGTTCAGCGAGTTTATGTATTGGAAGGTGTTGGTGATGTCTGTGTCTTCTGTGGCGTGGTCTGGTCGGGTGGTATCTCTGGGGGGTATATACATGTTGCATATGTGTAGTCTTTTGTGGTTGGTTATGTGAATCTTTACGGTTTGAATTTCTGTAGTGTTGGTGTTAATGTTGTTGGGGATGTTCATGGGAGTGAATGTGACTGATTTGTGAATGTATGTGAGCAGTCCTCCTCCTCCCTTGTGTTCTCTGTCTTTCCTAATGCTGGTGTAGTTGGTGAGACGAGGTGTGTTGTGTTGTTTTTCTAGTTTGGTTTCTTGTATGGTGATGATGTCTGCGTGCTGTTGTGAGGCGAGTTCTTCTAGTTCTGTTTTCTTGTTTTGGATGCCGTTGATGTTTATTTGTAGTATGGTCAGTGTGTGTTTGTTGTTTTTGTTGGTGGGTGTTGTTCTTTGTGGGTTGTTCGGGGGTTGTGGTGTTGGGGTGTTTGTTGTTTGCGTGTGTGTTCTGCATGTCCACGTGTTTGTGTATTGGCGGGTGGTGATGCCGGAGCAATGTCTGTGTATCCAGTGTGGGTGTGTTGAGTTGCATCTGAGTGAGGTTTGTCTGCGTGTGATGATTCTATTGCAGCTATTGCAGGTCCAGGTTTGGGGGGGTGGTCTTGTGTTTGTTGTATCTCTGTTGGAGTTGTCTGTCCGTGTTGCGTTTGAGGGTAGTGTTGGTGAGGCGAGTGTGTTGTTTTGGTCTGTTTGTGCTCTGCTGCCTGTTGGTGTCCTACGAGGTGTTGTTGTTCGTGGTGGTGTTTTGGGATGTAGTCTGCATTTCCATGTTATGTTGTATTGTCTAGTGTTTATGTTTGTGCAATGTTTGTGTACCCAGTGTGGTATGTGGTGGTTGCATCTGAAGGATGTCTGTCTTCTTGTAATCTGTTGTGTGCAAATGTCGCATGTCCAGGTAGTTTGTTGTGTGTGTGTTTGTTGCGTGCGTGAGAGTGTCTGTGTGGGCCCCGGATTTGTCTCTATGTCCCCCGCCTGGAGCAAAAGGTCCGCCCGCCACCCTGCCAGGTTCAGGGGGCGGTTAGCCGAAAAAAAAAAAAAAAAACGGCCGTAAGGGCACCCCGTTCGGGGTGCAGGGATTGATTCCTTGATTTGTCCCCCCGTTCGGGGGGAACCCTCCAACTGCGAGTAAGCCAAGGAGTTTGGAGGTACAGCAGGTTGACAGCAGTGTGATCGAGCAGATTAGATAGAGTAGAATTTGAATGGGGCTTCACTGATTTATTTCATACAATTCATATCTAAAACAGTTGAAAAATATTTGATTGTTAAAATATTTAAATACAAGAACTATATCAAGAAATTAACAAAACATAGTTTTTTTAGTTAGGAGAAAAGTCTAAAAACATATCACAAATGACAAACGTTGTGCCTCTCCTCCTCCTGTTCTTCAATGAAGCTGATCACCCTCCAGCTCCCGTTAGAAACATCGTGCTGCTGAAGGTGTGCCGGCAGAATGGTTGTGATACAGGAGGTGCTGTGGACTCTCCCAGAAACGAGGACCTAGTTTAGTTGTAGATCCAGTAAAACATAGTGCAAATGTGACATTATTTATAATGCACAGTTACAGTCTTGTGAATATTAAAAAATGTACTTCATGTAATGCAGGAAGCGAATATTTCAAACGAACTAAGGCAGCAAACAGTAAGAGCAAAATCGTGTTCCAAACATTAACTCTTTTTTTAAATGTCAATTAGCTTGTGAGTAATAAGACAAAATGTGACTGTCAGACAGAGAACTGTCAGAGCAAACGGCAGATTTTAGAAAGTCCTGCCGAAATAAATCTGCACCCGACTGCGACTGTCAGCGTTGAACTGCCGCCATTGCTGTCAAAGTCAGACACATCTCCAAAATTGTTGGAGCAAATTTTTAAGCAGGCTTCATCTTGATAAATTGACCACGTATTTGACATTTACACCATAACGTTACCGCCTAAAATAATCGTAAAACAAAATTTTGTGTAACAACAAGAGTAATATGTACCCCAAAAGCTTTCAAAGCGTCTGAAAGTTTTCTCCTCCGTTTTTGTTGGGGCTTGGCTCGAAATGCATCATGATTGGCCGCCCGAAGTCCACGTGTCTGTCGGACGTGCTCTCATTGGTCTACAATACCATCACGGATGAATAAATACTCAAAGGGCTTGCCAGGCAAGCCCTTTGAGTATTTATTCCATATTGCCCACTAGTTCACTAGTAAGGTCATTTTGACGCTTACTAGTGAACATGTAAGGCCATAAATGTGCCCACTAGTTCACTAGTAAGATAATTTTGATGCTTACTAGTTGACATGTAAGCCACAAAACGCCCGCTAGTTCACTAGTAAGATAATTTTGAGGCTTCTCGTGAACATGTAAGCCACAGAACGCCCACTAGTTCACTAGTAAGATCATTTTGACGCTTACTAGTGAACATGTAAGCCACAAAACGCTCACTAGTTCACTAGTAAGGTCATTTTGACGCTTACTAGAGAACATGTAAGCCACAAAACGCTCACTGGTTCACTAGTAAGGTAATTTTGACGCTTACTAGTGAACATGTAAGCCACAACACGCCCACTAGTTCCCTAGTAAGATCATTTTGACGCTTATTTATGAACATGTCAGCCACAAAACGCTCACTCGTTCACTAGTAAGATCATTTTGACGCTTACTAGTGAACATGTAAGCCACAAAACGCCCACTAGTTCACTAGTAAGGTCATTTTGACGCTTACTAGTGAACATGTAAGCCACAAAACGCCCACTAGTTCACTAGTAAGATCATTTTGACGCTTACTAGTGAACATGTAAGGCCATAAATGTGCCCACTAGTTCACTAGTAAGTTCATTTTGAGGCTTACTAGTTGACATGTAAGCCACACATCGCCGACTAGTTCACTAGTAAGATCATTTTGAGGCTTACTAGTGAACATGTAAGCCACAAAACGCCCAATAGTTCACTAGTAAGATCATTTTGACGCTTACTAGTGAACATGTAAGCCACAAAACGCTCACTAGTTTACTAGTAAGGTCATTTTGACGCTTACTAGTGAACATGTAAGCCACAAAACGCTCACTAGTTCACTAGTAAGGTCATTTTGACGCTTACTAGTGAACATGTAAGCCGCAAAACGCCCACTAGTTCACTAATAAGATTATTGTGACGCTTACTACTGAACATTTAAGGCCATAAATGTGCCCACTAGTTCACTGGTAAGATGATTTTGACGCTTACTAGTGAACATGTAAGGCCATAAATGTGCCCACTTGTAGTGCTAGTGACATTACACTGTACTTGCATTAAATGCAAATAAGGATGATTACGAAAACATGTAACGGTATCCTATTGGCTGTACGTTTCAAAATAGTGTCATCCCACCAGTCAGGGCTCATGATTTTGGAAATTCTGTGCCCACTTAGTTTTTTAAAACAACAATGGCGGACAGTGTCCTGAGACGTATTCGGCGAAGGTGCAGGGCAATAGAGAGTGCCTGTCATCAAGGGTCTGCCGGTGAAAGTGAAGCACGCGCGATAAACATTTCAATTGCTAATTTAAGAAGAGTTAGTGACCAGTTTAGCGCTGATACTATTCAAAGTTTGATTCAAAGTCCAATAGATCTCCGATCTGTCATCATTGCGGGACCCACTCCTAATGGTGGACGTGTTTGTTCCCATGTGGCACATCGTTTGCACACAGGTAAAATGGCTACCATTTTTTGTCATTGGTTTTTCGTATGTATTTTTATTCGAACTACACACGGGTTTTACTGACGACTTGCTGTGACTTACCTTCTATCACCCTGTCAAACGTCGTTTTATACCAGTGGTTTTCCTGCAAATCAGTAGACTATTAAGTAACGCGATGGCTGTACACTTTTAAGCAATAACTAGTGATCTTTTAGTTATTCAATTATAAGTTTGAATTATTTTTTTCTTGAGTAAAATGGTTAGAGAAAATAGCTGCTCGTGGTTTTGAAGCTGCATATACTTTTATGTACATCTGTGTCTATATGCCTGTACTGTATACAGTATATAAAAAACACGTAGTGATTCGTTTGCTTGAATTCCTTAATCCTTTTATTTCCATACTTTAGGTAGACGAGGAAGACCAGCACTTGACATTACAAGTGATCAAATTGAACTGCTCCCCACTCAGGGCTTTACAGTGAGAGCCATCACTGAGATGTTGTGTTGTTCCTCTTCATACCTGCATAAAAAAATGAAGTTTTTTTCAGATTTCAGCCAGAAATAGATTTACTCCCATTCATGATGTTGACCTGGAAGAGCATGTCAGAAGATTGCACAGCCAATTTCCCAGATCAGGCTCGGAAGCAAGTGTTCTGCTACATACTCTTGTCCCTTCATGTATATATCATTATATTCATTGTGAAAGTGTACTTTCTTTATTGTGTTGTTTTATGAACCTCTTGCAGATGATGAGGGCATACCTGCGTGCTGATGGTATTGTAGTACAAAGAAAAAGAGTTCGAGAAATCCTCAACCGTATTGAGCCAGCTGCTGCAGCCCAGAGATGGAGCCAGACTGTGGCTAGAAGAACATACTATGTGCCATTCCCCAATAGTTTATGGCACATAGATGGGCATATGCGTCTCATTCGGTAATAAGGGATCATCTTATATTTGTACTCGTGGGAGCATTAGAAAGCCATATTGTATGGACAGCACAGATTAAATTGAATTTTATCATTTGTATATCCAAGTTACACAAACTCCAAATTGCCTCCATGTAGTCTTAAGTGCACAGCAATACCTTCTCTACCGAGATGATATTTCAAACAAGATATGAAACTTGATTGTTTTCTTGTATTTAATCATTATTCTTTTCATGTTTGTTTTACAGGTGGGTGTTTGTGACACATGCCGGCATTGATGGGAATTCCAGGCTAATAACGTACCTTCAACTGGAGCACAGACAACACAGCTTTGACAGTGTTGAAATATTTTGTCCAAGCCACCTGCCTGTATGGGTTACCCTCCAGAGTAAGATCCGACCATGGTGGTGAAAACACTGGTTGCTCTTTTAATGAACCTACTGCAGGGACAAGACACCAAAATTTTTTCTAGCTCCAGCCAACACCCCCTCACAATTTACTCACACCTCCCATGGCCTGATTATCCACCGGCCCCTTTTTGGATTATCATTTTGGCATAGGAACTTTCCTTTCCTATCCTAACCGAGTGAGATGAGCCGGTAGCGCCTGGAGCAAAGATCGTCTAAATTTTAATAATGCTTAGGAAAGGTTCTGACCATCCTTTACGAAAGGAAATGAGATATATTATGCAGCAGGAATATTTCAAGGGGAAGTCTTTTTTTATGTTGTTGTTGTTGTCGACCCCACCCGTGCCCCGACATTGGGGGACCGGGCCCTCACTCCGTCTCCCGGATCCCCAGACCCCCCTCCTCCGCCCAGCGGGCGAGCAGGGCCGCCACTCCGCTTGGGTTTCGCCAGAGGTCCTCCGGAGTCAGTGTGGTGGGTATGTTTGTGCAGGTGAACAGGTGTTGTGTGTCGTGCACTTGCGTGCCGCATAGCGCACAGAGTGGTGTTGGGTGTGTGTCCGGTGTAATGTTGTGTAGGTAGGAGTGGAGGGCTGGTGATTTGTTGGTTCGGAGTTGTGCTAGGAGTTGTCTGGTTCTGTGTGGTAGGTCTTGCTCTGATGGGTCTATTTCTGGTGCTGGTGCATGTATTACTTTGTTGTGTTGTCTGGTGTCCAAGTGTGTTTGTACAAAGTGGGTGTGTATGTCTTTCATGTTCTGTTTTATGGTGTCGTTGTTGGTGTCCTGTGGTGCTGTGTCTTTGTTGTGTGTGTAGTTGTTGTTGTGGAAGATTGTTTGTTTCTTTTGTCTGGGTGGTGGTGGTTGTTGAGTGAGTGGGTGTAGTGGGTGGGTTGGGTGTTGGGCTTTTTGTCTGATTTGCGATGCGTGTAGTTTTAGATGGATGTTCAGTGGGAGAGTTTTTGTTTCCTCATGCAACTGTTGTATGTTTGTGTCTTGTGTGCATCCTGTTGCTATTCTGAGTGCTGTGTTCTGTGTGGTCTGGAGTTTTGTCTTGTTTGTGTCCGATAGTGTTGGTGACCATATAGTGTTTGCGTATTCGATGCGTGTGAGTGTGGTTGCTTTGTATGTGGTGAGTATAGTTTCTTTGGATTTTCCCCAGTGAGTGGTTGTTAAGGCTTAAAGTATTTTGTTTGATTGCTTGGCGCGGGTTAGAGTGTGTTGTGTGTGTTTTGAGAAGGTGAGTTTGGGGTCCCATGTTAATCCCAGTATTTTGGGTTCGCGGACTGTGGGTAGGGTGGTGTTATCTATTTGTAAAGTGAGCCTGTTGCTGTATTCTGCCGGATCCGGTGTGAACAGAGTGGTGGTGGTTTTGTCTGCGTTGAGTGTGAGTTGGTTCTGTTTTGTCCAGTTGTATATGTCGTGGAGATATTTTTGTACTTGTTGTTGTGCCTGTTGTGGTTTGACATGTGTGGATAGAATGGTGATGTCGTCTGCATATGTAACTGTGTGTACATTTGGAGGTGGTTGTGGTAAGTCTGCCATGTATATGTTGAATAGTGTTGGTGAAAGTACTCCCCCCTGTGGTACCCCCGTTTTCGTGTTTCTATGTTCTGATGTTTCCCCCCGGTATTGAGTGTATTGTCTGCGTCCCCTTATGTAGTTGAAGATGTATTTGATGATGATGTTTGGGGTGTTAGTGTTGTTGAGTTTGTTTGTGAGTGTGTGTAGGTTTACCGTGTCAAAGGCTTTGGACATGTCTAGGGCTATGGCAACTGTTCGTTGTGGTGGTTTTTGTTGATTGAAACCTGTGGCTATGATGTTGTGTATGTGGTGTAGTGCTTTGGTTGTGGAGTGTTGTTTTCGGAAGCCGTGTTGGTGAGAGGGTAGTTGAGTGTTGTTTGTAATGAAGGGTAGTATTACCTTTTCCATTGTTTTGGCTATTGGGCTGAGTAGTGCTATTGGTCTGTAAGATGGGCCGAGTGCGTGGTTTTTGTTGGGTTTTGGTATTGGGATTATTTTTGCAGTCTTCCATATTGCGGGGATGGTGTTGGTGTTGAGTGATGTGTTGTAAGTGTGTGTGAGTAGTGTTATTGCTTTGGGGCCTAGGTGTTTCAGATGTCTGATGTTTATGTTGTCTGGGCCTGTGGAGTTGTTGCTTTTGGAGCGTTGTAGTGCTTGTTTGACTTGTTGTTCTGTGATGGTTATGGGCGTGGTGTTGAGTTTTCGTATTTTGCGTTGTAGTTGTCTGTATGTTCTGTTGGTTTTGTGTTGTATTATGTTGGTGAATTGTTTGTTGAATGCTCGTGCTTTCTGTTTGTTGGATATTGCCGTGTGTTGTCCGAACTGTATTGTGGTGTTTTCTGGTGCTTTTTGTTCTTTGTTTGATAGTCTTGTTACTGTGTTCCAGAGTATGTGTTGTTTGTGTCTGTGGTTCCATGCATCCGTTAAGTGTTCTTTCCATAGCTCTTGTTTGTGTTTTTGGATTTGTGTGTCTATTTCTCTGTTTAGGTCTGTGATGCGTAGGTCTTGGTGGTTTTGTTGTCTGATGTCGTTTCTTTGGCTGATGAGTGTTCTGATGTGTTGTGGTAGGAGAAGTGATTTGCTTTTTATTTTTCCGTGGGGTATGTGGTGTTTGTCTGCTGTAAGTATGAGGTTTGTGAGCATGGTGTTGGCTGTGTGGATGTTGTCAGGTATGGTTAAGTTCTCCAGTGCTGATTCTATTTCAGAGGTGTATCCTTCCCAGTCTGCTTTCCTGTAATTTGTGTAAGTTTGAAGGTGTTGTTGTAGGCGGAAAGGAGCACGCGTGTTGTGTGTGATTTTGATAGGAAGGTGGTCTGAACTGAGTGCGTGTATTGTGGTCCATGTTGTTCTGTTTGTGATGCTGTTGCTGGCTGTTGTGATGTCCGGTGATGTTGGTTGTTGGTTGATGTTTGTAGGTTTTCTGGTGGGTGTGTTTGTGTTTAGAGTGATTTGTTGGGAGTTTTGTAGTATGTCTGCAATGTGGGTGCCTCTGTGGTCGTCGTAGGGAGAGTGCCATTGTGTTGAGTGAGCGTTGATGTCTGCGGTTAGAATGGTGTTGTTCAGCGAGTTTATGTATTGGAAGGTGTTGGTGATGTCTGTGTCTTCTGTGGCGTGGTCTGGTCGGGTGGTATCTCTGGGGGGTATATACATGTTGCATATGTGATGGGACGTGTGGTCAAAGTGGAGAAACAGATTCAGTCCATCGAGAAGTCTTTTTTTATTTTCAATGCCTTTACAATCATACATTCTATGCACATACACTGGTCTAAACATGGTATTCAGATGAATTTTACCTTTGTGGAATATGAATTATGCAGAAAATCTCACTTGTTTTTATCCAAATCAGGGGGCTAACATTTTGTACTTGCTATTGACCGAACAGTACATCACAGTTTCTGTGAGGACAAAATTTCTGGTTCTGTCACAGTCCACCGGAAGCAGAAATTGCTTTCACATCGCGCAGCTGTAACTTGGGCCGATCACAAGTGCTGCTTAACTTGTTAAACTAAATGAAGAGATGCCTCCGTGCAATACTCAGAGTAAGATGACGTTGTGTAAAGGAAGTGGCATGATTTATAGAAGCTAATGGAGTGCTGTGTCTGTCTCCTAAATACAATAAGATCTTTTTAAATGGCTTTTCAAT
The DNA here is from genome assembly GCF_025434085.1 of Hippocampus zosterae. Lineage (NCBI taxonomy): Eukaryota > Metazoa > Chordata > Actinopteri > Syngnathiformes > Syngnathidae > Hippocampus > Hippocampus zosterae. Next base: position 9,649,276 of record NC_067453.1, read on the forward strand.
TTTTCTTGCAGGGAAAAATGTACATCTATATATCTACTGTATATCTATAAAAAAAATCCTCGTCTCACCCCTCAGGTGGTGTCCATCCCTCATTCAGCTGGGGTCCTCTACCAGAGGCCAGGAAGCTTGAGGGTTCTGCGCAGTATCCTTGCTGTTCCCAGCACTGCACATTTCTGGACTGAGATGTCCGATGTTGTTCCCGGGATCTGTTGCAACCACTCATCATCTAGTTTGGGGGTCACTGCCCCGAGTGCTCCGACCACCACAGGCACGACTGTCCCCTTTACCTTCCAGGCTCTCTCCAGCTCCTCTCTGAGCCCTTGGGATTTCTCGAGTTTCTCGTGTTCCTTCTTTCTGATGTTTCCAGCACTTGGGACCGCTACATCCACTACAACGGCTTTCCTCTGCCCTTTATCTATCATCAGGATATCTGGTTGGTTCGCCATTACCATCTTGTCAGTCTGGATCTGGAAGTCCCATAGGATCTTCGCTCTGTCATTCTCCACCACCTTCGGAGGTGTTTCCCATTTTGACCTTGGGGTGTCCAGTCCATACTCCGCACAGATGTTTCGGTAGACTATGCCAGCCACCTGGTTATGGCGTTCCATATAGGCTTTCCCTGCCAGCACCTTACACCCTGCAGTTATGTGTTAGATCGTCTCAGGTGCCTCTTTGCACAACCTACACCTTGGGTCTTGGCTGGTGTGGTATATCTAGGCCTCGATGGCTCTGGTGCTCAGGGCCTGCTCCTGAGCAGCCAGGATGAGTGCCTCTGTGCTGTCCTTCAGGCCAGCCCTCTCTAGAACTCTGATAGGACTTCTTGAGATTGGCCACGGCAGTTATTGTCCGGTGGTACATCCCGTGTAGGGGCTTGTCCTCCCATGATGGTCCCTCTTCCAGCACCTCATCTTCTGTTCCCCATTGTCTGAGACATTCTCTGAGTACATCATCCGTTGATGCCTTCTCCTTGATGTATTTGTGGAGCTTGGATGTTTCATCCTGGACAGTGGCTCTCACACTCACTAGTCCCCGGCCTCCTTCCTTTCGGCTTGTGTACAGTCTCAGGGTGCTGTATTTGGTATGGAACCCTCCATGCATGGTAACGAGCTTTCGGGTCTAAACATCCGTGGTCTGAATCTCTTCCTTTGGCCACCTTATTTTTCCTGCAGGGTATCTGATCACTGGAAAGGGCATAGCTGTTTATTGCCCGGGTCTTATTCTTGCCATTGAGCTGGCTTCTTAGGACTTGCCTCACTCGCTGGAGGTATTTGGCCATAGCCGCTTTCCTTGTTGCCAGTTTGAGGTTGCCATTGGCTTGTGGTATACCGAGGTACTTGTAGCTGTCCTCAATGTCTGCTATTGTTCCTTCAGGGAGTGAGACCCCTTCAGTGCGGACTACCCTTCCTCTCTTAGTCACCATCCGACTACATTTCTCCAGCACGAATGACATCCCGATGTCGCTGCTGTAGATCTTGATTGTGTGGATCAGGGAGTCTATGTCCCTTTCGCTCTTAGCAAACAGCTACATGTCATCCTTGTAGAGGAGGTGACTGATCGTAGCTCCATTTCTGAGGCGGTATCCATGGCCTGTCTTGGTGATTACTTGGCTTAGGGGGTTCAGTCCTATGCAGGACAGCAGTGGGGAGAGTGCATCACCTTGGTATATGCCACATTTGATGGACACTTGGGTAAGTGGCTTGCCATTGGCTTCAAGTGTGGTTTTCCACATCCTCATCAAGTTCGCAACGAAGGCTCTTAGGGTCCTGTTCACCTTATACACATCCAAGCATTCAGTGATCCATGTATGTGGCATCGAGTCATAGGCTTTCTTTTAATCAATCCAGGCTGTGCACAGGTTGGTACATCGGGACCTGCAGTCTTGTGCGACTGTTCTGTCAACCAGGAGCTGATGTTTGGCTCCCCTGGTATCTCTACCAATGCCCTTCCGTGCTTCGCTCATGTATTGATCCATGTGTGCACTTATCTTAGCCGCAACATGAGCTTCCAAAATTGTGGAGGGACAGGTTATTGGCCGATAGTTGGATGCGACTGCACCCTTTGAGGGATCTTTCATGATAAGGATCGTTCGCCCTTCGGTTAGCCATCCTGGGTGAGTCCCATCCCTAGGCAGCGGTTTCATTTGTGCTGCTGGGCGCTCATGGAGTGCTGTGAGTCTCTTTAGCCAGTAAGTGTGGACCATGTCCGGGCCTGGTGCTGTCCAGTTCTTCATATTTGAGACTATTTCCTTTATGTCTGCCACTGTTATGGTAATTGGGTTCTGTTCAGGGAGGTGTCTGTGCTCCTCTCTTTGGGTGACCAGCCATTGTGCACTGCTGTTATGTGCAACCTCCTTCTCCCATCTGCCTCTCCAGTACCTTTCAGTTTCCAGTCTTGGTGGATCAGCTCTGTTGTTAGGACCCTGCCACTGAGCGTACACTTTCGCAGGTTGTGTTGCAAACAGCCTGTTTATTCGTCTGGCCTCATTCTCTTTCGTGTACCGCTTTAGGCGGCTGGACAAGGCTTGGAGCCTTTGTTTCGAGTGCTTCATATATGGTCATCTGGATGTACCTCTCAGGATCGGCCTTTTCATCACACCTCTCTGGACCTCAGTCAATTGACTCACATCTTTCCGAGCCGCCTTGATCTTAGCCTCCAACCGTCTTTTCCATGGTCGGTAATGTATCTCATGGCTTCCATGGTTGCTCTTATAGCCAAGCATCTCAAGGATCACTGATGCTGAAGCGTATATCAGTTCATTTCCGTGATCGTTACGGTAAGGATCGCCCTCAGTGCTGCATTCACACTTTCCAAGAGACTTTCAGGTGGTACTTCACATAGCCGTTGTAATCGGATTCTAGGTTTCCCAGCTTTCATTCTTGCCATGATCTTAGCTTTCAGGTCAGTTGCTGCCTCGCTCAGCATTTCATTCATTGGGGCTGGCCTCCCAATCTCATCATCTGCATTCACTCTGGTATGAACTCCTCTGATCTGGCAGCCTGGGGCCCCTCACCATGGAACCTGCGTTGTACCTCATCAATCTCAAGTTGTGACAGCAGTTGCCGTTTGTGGATGTTGGAACACTGAGTTACGAGTTGTTTCGTGGCCACCCGTGACTGTGGGTTTCGAAGTAACCATTTAGCCCACATTCTCTCCATGTAACCTCTCTGACTAGGCTTGCTTGAGTAGTAGCATTCCAACAGAGCCATGTTATTGCATCTTGCCCATCTCTGCTCCATTTTTCATCAAGGTGCTCTGGTTCCCCAGCACCTGACGCAGACCTTGTTTGGCCGGGCGACGTCTGAGCTGGCATGTCATTCATTTTATTGTCTCTCATCATTGTATGAGGTACGCATTAGCGTGAAGGCTCTTGCCCAAGGACCCACACTGGATGGTGTTATGTGCTCATTTTTTGCCCCAAGTGGGGAGCGGAGGGACGGGCGCTGGGGGGGGGACCATCGTGGTGGGGCGGGCCCCTACGCGGGATGTGCCACCGGACCGTGGCTGAGGTGGCTGATCTCAAGAAGTCCTATCGGTGGCTGGAGGGGACTGGCCTGGGGGACAGCGCAGGGGCGCTCATCCTGGCTGCTCAGGAGCGGGCCTTGGGCGCCGGAGCCGTCGAGGCCCGGATGTGCCGCGCCGGACAGGACCCGGGGTGTGGGTTGTGCGGGGAGGCGCCTGGGACGATCCGGCACGTGGCTGCGGGGTGTGGGATGCTGGCAGGGGGGGCCTGCGTGGAGCGCCATGGCCAGGTGGCTGGCGTGGTCTGCCGAGGCATCTGTGCGGAGTGTGGACTGGGGGCCCCGGGGTCGGAGTGGGGGGCACCTCCGAGGGTGGTGGAGGGTGGCGGAGCGGGGATCCTGTGGGACTTCCGGATCCAGACTGGCGGGATGGTGGTGGCGAGCCAGCCAGATGTCGTGGTCGTGGATGGGGGGCGGAGGAGGGCCGTTGTGGTGGATGTGGCGGTCCCAGGTGGTGGAGGCATCGGGAGGGGGGAGCATGGGGGGCTCGGGGGGTACCAGGGGCTCGGGGAGGGGCTTGGGAGGGCCTGGGGGGTGGGGGTGGCGGTCGTGCCTGTGGTGGTCGGGGCGCTCGGGGCAGTGACCCCCGGACTGGATGGGTGGTTGCGACAGATCCCGGGACCAGCGTCGGACATCTCGGTCCGGAGGTGTGCGGTGCTGGGAGCGGCGGGGGTACTGCGCGGGGCCCTCGGGCTTCCTGGCCTCTGGTGGAGGACCCGAGCTGAATGAGGGACGGACACCACCCGAGGACACCTCCTATTGGCTCCATGATAAGAGCTCCACCCAGCAAAGAATTAACCCTTTAAAACCTGATTCTGAGCTTTCACAATTATTTACCGCCATTTGCGTAATATCTACAGTATACAGAAGGAATCAAGCAATTTTTACCAATGTATCTGTAGGTGATGTTTATTTATTATGTACACAGAGATAAAGAGTAATGGCACAGCTCTGCAGTATCTTTCCACTTTTATATATGTATGCTATACTAAATAAAATGAATAGGGCACCATATAATGCAACAGTTATGCAACTCCCTAAATAATGATGTGAATTTTCAGTTGTTGCTAAATCAGTTAGGATGTTATAATTTGTGGTGTAGATGCGAATTTAGGAGAGCAGGACAATATATCGCATTGCAATTGGAGCAGCAGCTTGGTTGATGATGTCCCCAAACCGGCTCATCTATTATATTTGTCGTGCAATACAATGAAAATGAGCACAATTGCAAAACATAGGCTTCTTATATTTTAAAATAAAATAATCACATTTTTACCGTTCTGGGGTTTCTACAATCATGAATGGAGGCATTATTTACAGCAGGTTGATGTTGTTGTTGTTGTTGTCGACCCCACCCGTGCCCCGACATTGGGGGACCGGGCCCTCACTCCGTCTCCCGGATCCCCAGACCCCCCTCCTCCGCCCAGCGGGCGAGCAGGGCCGCCACTCCGCTTGGGTTTCGCCAGAGGTCCTCCGGAGTCAGTGTGGTGGGTATGTTTGTGCAGGTGAACAGGTGTTGTGTGTCGTGCACTTGCGTGCCGCATAGCGCACAGAGTGGTGTTGGGTGTGTGTCCGGTGTAATGTTGTGTAGGTAGGAGCGGAGGGCTGGTGATTTGTTGGTTCGGAGTTGTGCTAGGAGTTGTCTGGTTCTGTGTGGTAGGTCTTGCTCTGATGGGTCTATTTCTGGTGCTGGTGCATGTATTACTTTGTTGTGTTGTCTGGTGTCCAAGTGTGTTTGTACAAAGTGGGTGTGTATGTCTTTCATGTTCTGTTTTATGGTGTCGTTGTTGGTGTCCTGTGGTGCTGTGTCTTTGTTGTGTGTGTAGTTGTTGTTGTGGAAGATTGTTTGTTTCTTTTGTCTGGGTGGTGGTGGTTGTTGAGTGAGTGGGTGTAGTGGGTGGGTTGGGTGTTGGGCTTTTTGTCTGATTTGCGATGCGTGTAGTTTTAGATGGGTGTTCAGTGGGAGAGTTTTTGTTTCCTCATGCAACTGTTGTATGTTTGTGTCTTGTGTGCATCCTGTTGCTATTCTGAGTGCTGTGTTCTGTGTGGTCTGGAGTTTTGTTTTGTTTGTGTCCGATAGTGTTGGTGACCATATAGTGTTTGCGTATTCGAGGCGTGTGAGTGTGGTTGCTTTGTATGTGGTGAGTATAGTTTCTTTGGATTTTCCCCAGTGAGTGGTTGTTAAGGCTTTAAGTATTTTGTTTGATTGCTTGGCGCGGGTTAGAGTGTGTTGTGTGTGTTTTGAGAAGGTGAGTTTGGGGTCCCATGTTAATCCCAGTATTTTGGGTTCGCGGACTGTGGGTAGGGTGGTGTTATCTATTTGTAAAGTGAGTCTGTTGCTGTATTCTGCCGGATCCGGTGTGAACAGAGTGGTGGTGGTTTTGTCTGCGTTGAGTGTGAGTTGGTTCTGTTTTGTCCAGTTGTATATGTCGTGGAGATATTTTTGTACTTGTTGTTGTGCCTGTTGTGGTTTGACATGTGTGGATAGAATGGTGATGTCGTCTGCATATGTAACTGTGTGTACATTTGGAGGTGGTTGTGGTAAGTCTGCCATGTATATGTTGAATAGTGTTGGTGAAAGTACTCCCCCCTGTGGTACCCCCGTTTTCGTGTTTCTGTGTTCTGATGTTTCCCCCCGGTATTGAGTGTATTGTCTGCGTCCCCTTATGTAGTTGAAGATGTATTTGATGATGATGTTTGGGGTGTTAGTGTTGTTGAGTTTGTTTGTGAGTGTGTGTAGGTTTACCGTGTCAAAGGCTTTGGACATGTCTAGGGCTATGGCAACTGTTCGTTGTGGTGGTTTTTGTTGATTGAAACCTGTGGCTATGATGTTGTGTATGTGGTGTAGTGCTGTGGTTGTGGAGTGTTGTTTTCGGAAGCCGTGTTGGTGAGAGGGTAGTTGAGTGTTGTTGGTAATGAAGGGTAGTATTACCTTTTCCATTGTTTTGGCTATTGGGCTGAGTAGTGCTATTGGTCTGTAGGATGGGCCGAGTGCGTGGTTTTTGTTGGGTTTTGGTATTGGGATTATTTTTGCAGTCTTCCATATTGCGGGGATGGTGTTGGTGTTGAGTGATGTGTTGTAAGTGTGTGTGAGTAGTGTTATTGCTTTGGGGCCTAGGTGTTTCAGATGTCTGATGTTTATGTTGTCTGGGCCTGTGGAGTTGTTGTTTTTGGAGCGTTGTAGTGCTTGTTTGACTTGTTGTTCTGTGATGGTTATGGGCGTGGTGTTGAGTTTTCGTATTTTGCGTTGTAGTTGTCTGTATGTTCTGTTGGTTTTGTGTTGTATTATGTTGGTGAATTGTTTGTTGAATGCTCGTGCTTTCTGTTTGTTGGACATTGCCGTGTGTTGTCCGAACTGTATTGTGGTGTTTTCTGGTGCTTTTTGTTCTTTGTTAGATAGTCTTGTTACTGTGTTCCAGAGTATGTATTGTTTGTGTCTGTGGTTCCATGCATCCGTTAAGTGTTCTTTCCATAGCTCTTGTTTGTGTTTTTGGATTTGTTTGTCTATTTCTTTGTTTAGGTCTGTGATGTGTGGGTCTTGGTGGTTTTGTTGTCTGATGTCGTTTCTTTGGCTGATGAGTGTTCTGATGTGTTGTGGTAGGAGAAGTGATTTGCTTTTTATTTTTCCGTGGGGTATGTGGTGTTTGTCTGCTGTAAGTATGAGGTTTGTGAGCATGGTGTTGGCTGTGTGGATGTTGTCAGGTATGGTTAAGTTCTCCAGTGCTGATTCTATTTCAGAGGTGTATCCTTCCCAGTCTGCTTTCCTGTAATTTGTGTAAGTTTGAAGGTGTTGTTGTAGGCGGAAAGGAGCACGCGTGTTGTGTGTGATTTTGATAGGAAGGTGGTCTGAACTGAGTGCGTGTATTGTGGTCCATGTTGTTCTGTTTGTGATGCTGTTGCTGGCTGTTGTGATGTCCGGTGATGTTGGTTGTTGGTTGATGTTTGTAGGTTTTCTGGTAGGTGTGTTTGCGTTTAGAGTGATTTGTTGGGAGTTCTGTAGTATGTCTGCAATGAGGGTGCCTCTGTGGTCGTCGTAGGGAGAGTGCCATTGTGTTGAGTGAGCGTTGATGTCTGCGGTTAGAAAGGTGTTGTTCAGCGAGTTTATGTATTGGAAGGTGTTGGTGATGTCTGTGTCTTCTGTGGCGTGGTCTGGTCGGGTGGTATCTCTGTGGGGTATTTACATGTTGCATATGTGTAGTCTTTTGTGGTTGGTTATGTGAATCTTTACGGTTTGAATTTCTGTAGTGTTGGTGTTAATGTTGTTGGGGATGTTCATGGGAGTGAATGTGACTGATTTGTGAATGTATGTGAGCAGTCCTCCTCCTCCCTTGTGTTCTCTGTCTTTCCTAATGCTGGTGTAGTTGGTGAGACGAGGTGTGTTGTGTTGTTTTTCTAGTTTGGTTTCTTGTATGGTATTGATGTCTGCGTGCTGTTGTGAGGCGAGTTCTTCTAGTTCTGTTTTCTTGTTTTGGATGCCGTTGATGTTTATTTGTAGTATGGTCAGTGTGTGTTTGTTGTTTTTGTTGGTGGGTGTTGTTCTTTGTGGGTTGTTCGGGGGTTGTGGTGTTGGGGTGTTTGTTGTTTGCGTGTGTGTTCTGCATGTCCACGTGTTTGTGTATTGGCGGGTGGTGATGCCGGAGCAATGTCTGTGTATCCAGTGTGGGTGTGTTGAGTTGCATCTGAGTGAGGTTTGTCTGCGTGTGATGATTCTATTGCAGCTATTGCAGGTCCAGGTTTGGGGGGGTGGTCTTGTGTTTGTTGTATCTCTGTTGGAGTTGTCTGTCCGTGTTGCATTTGAGGGTAGTGTTGGTGAGGCGAGTGTGTTGTTTTGGTCTGTTTGTGCTCTGCTGCCTGTTGGTGTCCTACGAGGTGTTGTTGTTCGTGGTGGTGTTTTGGGATGTAGTCTGCATTTCCATGTTATGTTGTATTGTCTAGTGTTTATGTTTGTGCAATGTTTGTGTACCCAGTGTGGTGTGTGGTGGTTGCATCTGAAGGATGTCTGTCTTCTTGTAATCTGTTGTGTGCAAATGTCGCATGTCCAGGTAGTTTGTTGTGTGTGTGTTTGTTGCGTGCGTGAGAGTGTCTGTGTGGGCCCCGGATTTGTCTCTATGTCCCCCGCCTGGAGCAAAAGGTCCGCCCGCCACCCTGCCAGGTTCAGGGGGCGGTTAGCCGAAAAAAAAAAAAACCGGCCGTAAGGGCACCCCGTTCGGGGTGCAGGGATTGGTTCCTTGATTTGTCCCCCCGTTCGGGGGGAACCCTCCAACTGCGAGTAAGCCAAGGAGTTTGGAGGTACAGCAGGTTGACAGCAGTGTGATCGAGCAGATTAGATAGAGTAGAATTTGAATGGGGCTTCACTGATTTATTTCATACAATTCATATCTAAAACACAGTTGAAAAATATTTGATTGTTAAAATATTTAAATACAAGAACTATATCAAGAAATTAACAAAACATAGTTTTTTTAGTTAGGAGAAAAGTCTAAAACCATATCACAAATGACAAACGTTGTGCCTCTCCTCCTCCTGTTCTTCAATGAAGCTGATCACCCTCCAGCTCCCGTTAGAAACATCGTGCTGCTGAAGGTGTGCCGGCAGAATGGTTGTGATACAGGAGGTGCTGTGGACTCTCCCAGAAACGAGGACCTAGTTTAGTTGTAGATCCAGTAAAACATAGTGCAAATGTGACATTATTTATAATGCACAGTTACAGTCTTGTGAATATTAAAAAATGTACTTCATGTAATGCAGGAAGCGAATATTTCAAACGAACTAAGGCAGCAAACAGTAAGAGCAAAATCGTGTTCCAAACATTAACTCTTTTTTTAAATGTCAATTAGCTTGTGAGTAATAAGACAAAATGTGACTGTCAGACAGAGAACTGTCAGAGCAAACGGCAGATTTTAGAAAGTCCTGCCGAAATAAATCTGCACCCGACTGCGACTGTCAGCGTTGAACTGCCGCCATTGCTGTCAAAGTCAGACACATCTCCAAAATTGTTGGAGCAAATTTTTAAGCAGGCTTCATCTTGATAAATTGACCACGTATTTGACATTTACACCATAACGTTACCGCCTAAAATAATCGTAAAACAAAATTTTGTGTAACAACAAGAGTAATATGTACCCCAAAAGCTTTCAAAGCGTCTGAAAGTTTTCTCCTCCGTTTTTGTTGGGGCTTGGCTCGAAATGCATCATGATTGGCCGCCCGAAGTCCACGTGTCTGTCGGACGTGCTCTCATTGGTCTACAATACCATCACGGATGAATAAATACTCAAAGGGCTTGCCAGGCAAGCCCTTTGAACCCTTTAAATACTCAATGGGCTTGCCTGGCAAGCCCTTTGAGTATTTATTCCATATTGCCCACTAGTTCACTAGTAAGGTCATTTTGACGCTTACTAGTGAACATGTAAGGCCATAAATGTGCCCACTAGTTCACTAGTAAGATCATTTTGAGGCTTACTAGTTGACATGTAAGCCACAAAACGCCCGCTAGTTCACTAGTAAGATAATTTTGAGGCTTCTAGTGAACATGTAAGCCACAGAACGCCCACTAGTTCACTAGTAAGATAATTTTGACGCTTACTAGTGAACATGTAAGCCACAAAACGCTCACTAGTTCACTAGTAAGGTCATTTTGACGCTTACTAGTGAACATGTAAGCCGCAAAACGCTCACTGGTTCACTAGTAAGGTAATTTTGACGCTTACTAGTGAACATGTAAGCCACAAAACGCCCACTAGTTCCCTAGTAAGATCATTTTGACGCTTATTTATGAACATGTCAGCCACAAAACGCTCACTCGTTCACTAGTAAGATCATTTTGACGCTTACTAGTGAACATGTAAGCCACAAAACGCCCACTAGTCCACTAGTAAGGTCATTTTGACGCTTACTAGTGAACATGTAAGCCACAAAACGCCCACTAGTTCACTAGTAAGATCATTTTGACGCTTACTAGTGAACATGTAAGGCCATAAATGTGCCCACTAGTTCACTAGTAAGTTCATTTTGAGGCTTACTAGTTGACATGTAAGCCACACATCGCCTACTAGTTCACTAGTAAGATCATTTTGAGGCTTACTAGTGAACATGTAAGCCACAAAACGCCCAATAGTTCACTAGTAAGATCATTTTGACGCTTACTAGTGAACATGTAAGCCACAAAACGCTCACTAGTTTACTAGTAAGGTCATTTTGACGCTTACTAGTGAACATGTAAGCCACAAAACGCTCACTAGTTCACTAGTAAGGTCATTTTGACGCTTACTAGTGAACATGTAAGCCGCAAAACGCCCACTAGTTCACTAATAAGATTATTTTGACGCTTACTACTGAACATTTAAGGCCATAAATGTGCCCACTAGTTCACTGGTAAGATGATTTTGACGCTTACTAGTGAACATGTAAGGCCATAAATGTGCCCACTTGTAGTGCTAGTGACATTACACTGTACTTGCATTAAATGCAAATAAGGATGATTACGAAAACATGTAACGGTATCCTATTGGCTGTACGTTTCAAAATAGTGTCATCCCACCAGTCAGGGCTCATGATTTTGGAAATTCTGTGCCCACTTAGTTTTTTAAAACAACAATGGCGGACAGTGTCCTGAGACGTATTCGGCGAAGGTGCAGGGCAATAGAGAGTGCCTCTCATCAAGGGTCTGCCGGTGAAATTGAAGCACGCGCGATAAACATTTCAATTGCTAATTTAAGAAGAGTTAGTGACCAGTTTAGCGCTGATACTATTCAAAGTTTGATTCAAAGTCCAATAGATCTCCGATCTGTCATCATTGCGGGACCCACTCCTAATGGTGGACGTGTTTGTTCCCATGTGGCACATCGTTTGCACACAGGTAAAATGGCTACCATTTTTTGTCATTGGTTTTTCGTATGTATTTTTATTCGAACTACACACGGGTTTTACTGACGACTTGCTGTGACTTACCTTCTATCACCCTGTCAAACGTCGTTTTATACCAGTGGTTTTCCTGCAAATCAGTAGACTATTAAGTAACGCGATGGCTGTACACTTTTAAGCAATAACTAGTGATCTTTTAGTTATTCAATTATAAGTTTGAATTATTTTTTTCTTGAGTAAAATGGTTAGAGAAAATAGCTGCTCGTGGTTTTGAAGCTGCATATACTTTTATGTACATCTGTGTCTATATGCCTGTACTGTATACAGTATATAAAAAACACGTAGTGATTCGGTTGCTTGAATTCCTTAATCCTTTTATTTCCATACTTTAGGTAGACGAGGAAGACCAGCACTTGACATTACAAGTGATCAAATTGAACTGCTCCCCACTCAGGGCTTTACAGTGAGAGCCATCACTGAGATGTTGTGTTGTTCCTCTTCATACCTGCATAAAAAAATGAAGTTTTTTCAGATTTCAGCCAGAAATAGATTTACTCCCATTCATGATGTTGACCTGGAAGAGCATGTCAGAAGATTGCACAGCCAATTTCCCAGATCAGGCTCGGAAGCAAGTGTTCTGCTACATACTCTTGTCCCTTCATGTATATACCATTATATTCATTGTGAAAGTGTACTTTCTTTATTGTGTTGTTTTATGAACCTGTTGCAGATGATGAGGGCATACCTGCGTGCTGATGGTATTGTAGTACAAAGAAAAAGAGTTCGAGAAATCCTCAACCGTATTGAGCCAGCTGCTGGAGCCCAGAGATGGAGCCAGACTGTGGCGAGAAGAACATACTATGTGCCATTCCCCAATAGTTTATGGCACATAGATGGGCATATGCGTCTCATTCGGTAATAAGGGATCATCTTATATTTGTACTCGTGGGAGCATTAGAAAGCCATATTGTATGGACAGCACAGATTAAATTGAATTTTATCATTTGTATATCCAAGTTACACAAACTCCAAATTGCCTCCATGTAGTCTTAAGTGCACAGCAATACCTTCTCTACCGAGATGATATTTCAAACAAGATATGAAACTTGATTGTTTTCTTGTATTTAATCATTATTCTTTTCATGTTTGTTTTACAGGTGGGTGTTTGTGACACATGCCGGCATTGATGGGAATTCCAGGCTAATAACGTACCTTCAACTGGAGCACAGACAACACAGCTTTGACAGTGTTGAAATATTTTGTCCAAGCCACCTGCCTGTATGGGTTACCCTCCAGAGTAAGATCCGACCATGGTGGTGAAAACACTGGTTGCTCTTTTAATGAACCTACTGCAGGGACAAGACACCAAAATTTTTTCTAGCTCCAGCCAACACCCCCTCACAATTTACTCACACCTCCCATGGCCTGATTATCCACCAACAGGGGCCCTTTTTGGATTATCATTTTGGCATAGGAACTTTCCTTTCCTATCCTAACCGAGTGAGATGAGCCGGTAGCACCTGGAGCAAAGATCGTCTAAATTTTAATAATGCTTAGGAAAGGTTCTGACCATCCTTTACGAAAGGAAAGGAGATATATTATGCAGCAGGAATATTTAAAGGGGAAGTCTTTTTTTATGTTGTTGTTGTTGTTGTTGTCGACCCCACCCGTGCCCCGACATTGGGGGACCGGGCCCTCACTCCGTCTCCCGGATCCCCAGACCCCCCTCCTCCGCCCAGCGGGCGAGCAGGGCCGCCACTCCGCTTGGGTTTCGCCAGAGGTCCTCCGGAGTCAGTGTGGTGGGTATGTTTGTGCAGGTGAACAGGTGTTGTGTGTCGTGCACTTGCGTGCCGCATAGCGCACAGAGTGGTGTTGGGTGTGTGTCCGGTGTAATGTTGTGTAGGTAGGAGTGGAGGGCTGGTTATTTGTTGGTTCGGAGTTGTGCTAGGAGTTGTCTGGTTCTGTGTGGTAGGTCTTGCTCTGATGGGTCTATTTCTGGTGCTGGTGCATGTATTTGTTGTGTTGTCTGGTGTCCAAGTGTGTTTGTACAAAGTGGGTGTGTATGTCTTTCATGTTCTGTTTTATGGTGTCGTTGTTGGTGTCCTGTGGTGCTGTGTCTTTGTTGTGTGTGTAGTTGTTGTTGTGGAAGATTGTTTGTTTCTTTTGTCTGGGTGGTGGTGGTTGTTGAGTGAGTGGGTGTAGTGGGTGGGTTGGGTGTTGGGCTTTTTGTCTGATTTGCGATGCGTGTAGTTTTAGATGGATGTTCAGTGGGAGAGTTTTTGTTTCCTCATGCAAGTGTTGTATGTTTGTGTCTTGTGTGCATCCTGTTGCTATTCTGAGTGCTGTGTTCTGTGTGGTCTGGAGTTTTGTCTTGTTTGTGTCCGATAGTGTTGGTGACCATATAGTGTTTGCGTATTCGAGGCGTGTGTGTGTGGTTGCATTGTATATGGTGAGTATAGTTTCTTTGGATTTTCCCCAGTGAGTGGTTGTTAAGGCTTTAAGTATTTTGTTTGATTGCTTGGCGCGGGTTAGAGTGTGTTGTGTGTGTTTTGAGAAGGTGAGTTTGGGGTCCCATGTTAATCCCAGTATTTTGGGTTCGCGGACTGTGGGTAGGGTGGTGTTATCTATTTGTAAAGTGAGCCTGTTGCTGTATTCCGCCGGATCCGGTGTGAACAGAGTGGTGGTGGTTTTGTCTGCGTTGAGTGTGAGTTGGTTCTGTTTTGTCCAGTTGTATATGTCGTGGAGATATTTTTGTACTTGTTGTTGTGCCTGTTGTGGTTTGACATGTGTGGATAGAATGGTGATGTCGTCTGCTTATGTAACTGTGTGTACATTTGGAGGTGGTTGTGGTAAGTCTGCCATGTATATGTTGAATAGTGTTGGTGAAAGTACTCCCCCCTGTGGTACCCCCGTTTTCGTGTTTCTATGTTCTGATGTTTCCCCCCGGTATTGAGTGTATTGTCTGCGTCCCCTTATGTAGTTGATGTATTTGATGATGATGTTTGGGGTGTTAGTGTTGTTGAGTTTGTTTGTGAGTGTGTGTAGGTTTACCGTGTCAAAGGCTTTGGACATGTCTAGGGCTATGGCAACTGTTCGTTGTGGTGGTTTTTGTTGATTGAAACCTGTGGCTATGATGTTGTGTATGTGGTGTAGTGCTTTGGTTGTGGAGTGTTGTTTTCGGAAGCCGTGTTGGTGAGAGGGTAGTTGAGTGTTGTTGGTAATGAAGGGTAGTATTACCTTTTCCATTGTTTTGGCTATTGGGCTGAGTAGTGCTATTGGTCTGTAAGATGGGCCGAGTGCGTGGTTTTTGTTGGGTTTTGGTATTGGGATTATTTTTGCAGTCTTCCATATTGCGGGGATGGTGTTGGTGTTGAGCGATGTGTTGTAATGTGTGTGAGTAGTGTTATTGCTTTGGGGCCTAGGTGTTTCAGATGTCTGATGTTTATGTTGTCTGGGCCTGTGGAGTTGTTGCTTTTGGAGCGTTGTAGTGCTTGTTTGACTTGTTGTTCTGTGATGGTTATGGGCGTGGTGTTGAGTTTTCGTATTTTGCGTTGTAGTTGTCTGTATGTTCTGTTGGTTTTGTGTTGTATTATGTTGGTGAATTGTTTGTTGAATGCTCGTGCTTTCTGTTTGTTGGATATTGCCGTGTGTTGTCCGAACTGTATTGTGGTGTTTTCTGGTGCTTTTTGTTCTTTGTTTGATAGTCTTGTTACTGTGTTCCAGAGTATGTGTTGTTTGTGTCTGTGGTTCCATGCATCCGTTAAGTGTTCTTTCCATAGCTCTTGTTTGTGTTTTTGGATTTGTGTGTCTATTTCTTTGTTTAGGTCTGTGATGCGTGGGTCTTGGTGGTTTTGTTGTCTGATGTCGTTTCTTTGGCTGATGAGTGTTCTGATGTGTGTTGGTAGGAGAAGTGATTTGCTTTTTATTTTTCCGTGGGGTATGTGGTGTTTGTCTGCTGTAAGTATGAGGTTTGTGAGCATGGTGTTGGCTGTGTGGATGTTGTCAGGTATGGTTAAGTTCTCCAGTGCTGATTCTATTTCAGAGGTGTATCCTTCCCAGTCTGCTTTCCTGTAATTTGTGTAAGTTTGAAGGTGTTGTTGTAGGCGGAAAGGAGCACGCGTGTTGTGTGTGATTTTGATAGGAAGGTGGTCTGAACTGAGTGCGTGTATTGTGGTCCATGTTGTTCTGTTTGTGATGCTGTTGCTGGCTGTTGTGATGTCCGGTGATGTTGGTTGTTGGTTGATGTTTGTAGGTTTTCTGGTAGGTGTGTTTGCGTTTAGAGTGATTTGTTGGGAGTTCTGTAGTATGTCTGCAATGAGGGTGCCTCTGTGGTCGTCGTAGGGAGAGTGCCACTGTGTTGAGTGAGCTTTGATGTCTGCGGTTAGAATGGTGTTGTTCAGCGAGTTTATGTATTGGAAGGTGTTGGTGATGTCTGTGTCTTCTGTGGCGTGGTCTGGTCGGGTGGTATCTCTGGGGGGTATATACATGTTGCATATGTGATGGGACGTGTGGTCAAAGTGGAGAAACAGATTCAGTCCATCGAGAAGTCTTTTTTTATTTTCAATGCCTTTACAATCATACATTCTATGCACATACACTGGTCTAAACATGGTATTCAGATGAATTTTACCTTTGTGGAATATGAATTATGCAGAAAATCTCACTTGTTTTTATCCAAATCAGGGGGCTAACGTTTTGTACTTGCTATTGACCGAACAGTACATCACAGTTTCTGTGAGGACAAAATTTCTGGTTCTGTCACAGTCCACCGGAAGCAGAAATTGCTTTCACATCGCGCAGCTGTAACTTGGGCCGATCACAAGTGCTGCTTAACTTGTTAAACTAAATGAAGAGATGCCTCCGTGCAATACTCAGAGTAAGATGACGTTGTGTAAAGGAAGTGGCATGATTTATAGAAGCTAATGGAGTGCTGTGTCTGTCTCCTAAATACAATAAGATCTTTTTAAATGGCTTTTCAATTTTTCTTGCAGGGAAAAATGTACATCTATATATCTACTGTATATCTATAAAAAAAATCCTCGTCTCACCCCTCAGGTGGTGTCCATCCCTCATTCAGCTGGGGTCCTCTACCAGAGGCCAGGAAGCTTGAGGGTTCTGCGCAGTATCCTTGCTGTTCCCAGCACTGCACATTTCTGGACTGAGATGTCCGATGTTGTTCCCGGGATCTGTTGCAACCACTCATCATCTAGTTTGGGGGTCACTGCCCCGAGTGCTCCGACCACCACAGGCACGACTGTCCCCTTTACCTTCCAGGCTCTCTCCAGCTCCTCTCTGAGCCCTTGGGATTTCTCGAGTTTCTCGTGTTCCTTCTTTCTGATGTTTCCAGCACTTGGGACCGCTACATCCACTACAACGGCTTTCCTCTGCCCTTTATCTATCATCAGGATATCTGGTTGGTTCGCCATTACCATCTTGTCAGTCTGGATCTGGAAGTCCCATAGGATCTTCGCTCTGTCATTCTCCACCACCTTCGGAGGTGTTTCCCATTTTGACCTTGGGGTGTCCAGTCCATACTCCGCACAGATGTTTCGGTAGACTATGCCAGCCACCTGGTTATGGCGTTCCATATAGGCTTTCCCTGCCAGCACCTTACACCCTGCAGTTATGTGTTAGATCGTCTCAGGTGCCTCTTTGCACAACCTACACCTTGGGTCTTGGCTGGTGTGGTATATCTAGGCCTCGATGGCTCTGGTGCTCAGGGCCTGCTCCTGAGCAGCCAGGATGAGTGCCTCTGTGCTGTCCTTCAGGCCAGCCCTCTCTAGAACTCTGATAGGACTTCTTGAGATTGGCCACGGCAGTTATTGTCCGGTGGTACATCCCGTGTAGGGGCTTGTCCTCCCATGATGGTCCCTCTTCCAGCACCTCATCTTCTGTTCCCCATTGTCTGAGACATTCTCTGAGTACATCATCCGTTGGTGCCTTCTCCTTGATGTATTTGTGGAGCTTGGATGTTTCATCCTGGACAGTGGCTCTCACACTCACTAGTCCCCGGCCTCCTTCCTTTCGGCTTGTGTACAGTCTCAGGGTGCTGGATTTGGTATGGAACCCTCCATGCATGGTAACGAGCTTTCGGGTCTTAACATCCGTGGTCTGAATCTCTTCCTTTGGCCACCTTATTTTTCCTGCAGGGTATCTGATCACTGGAAAGGGCATAGCTGTTTATTGCCCGGGTCTTATTCTTGCCATTGAGCTGGCTTCTTAGGACTTGCCCCACTCGCTGGAGGTATTTGGCCGTAGCCGCTTTCCTTGTTGCCAGTTTGAGGTTGCCATTGGCTTGTGGTATACCGAGGTACTTGTAGCTGTCCTCAATGTCTGCTATTGTTCGTTCAGGGAGTGAGACCCCTTCAGTGCGGACTACCCTTCCTCTCTTAGTCACCATCCGACTACATTTCTCCAGCACGAATGACATCCCAATGTCGCTGCTGTAGATCTTGATTGTGTGGATCAGGGAGTCTATGTCCCTTTCACTCTTAGCAAACAGCTACATGTCATCCTTGTAGAGGAGGTGACTGATCGTAGCTCCATTTCTGAGGCGGTATCCATGGCCTGTCTTGGTGATTACTTGGCTTAGGGGGTTCAGTCCTATGCAGGACAGCAGTGGGGAGAGTGCATCACCTTGGTATATGCCACATTTGATGGACACTTGGGTAAGTGGCTTGCCATTGGCTTCAAGTGTGGTTTTCCACATCCTCATCAAGTTCGCAACGAAGGCTCTTAGGGTCCTGTTCACCTTATACACATCCAAGCATTCAGTGATCCATGTATGTGGCATCGAGTCATAGGCTTTCTTTTAATCAATCCAGGCTGTGCACAGGTTGGTACATCGGGACCTGCAGTCTTGTGCGACTGTTCTGTCAACCAGGAGCTGATGTTTGGCTCCCCTGGTATCTCTACCAATGCCCTTCCGTGCTTCGCTCATGTATTGATCCATGTGTGCACTTATCTTAGCCGCAACATGAGCTTCCAAAATTGTGGAGGGACAGGTTATTGGCCGATAGTTGGATGCGACTGCACCCTTTGAGGGATCTTTCATGATAAGGATCGTTCGCCCTTCGGTTAGCCATCCTGGGTGAGTCACATCCCTAGGCAGCTGGTTCATTTGTGCTGCTGGGCGCTCATGGAGTGCTGTGAGTCTCTTTAGCCAGTAAGTGTGGACAATGTCCGGGCCTGGTGCTGTCCAGTTCTTCATATTTGAGACTATTTCCTTTATGTCTGCCACTGTTATGGTAATTGGGTTCTGTTCAGGGAGGTGTCTGTGCTCCTCTCTTTGGGTGACCAGCCATTGTGCACTGCTGTTATGTGCAACCTCCTTCTCCCATCTGCCTCTCCAGTACCTTTCAGTTTCCAGTCTTGGTGGATCAGCTCTGTTGTTAGGACCCTGCCACTGAGCGTACACTTTCGCAGGTTGTGTTGCAAACAGCCTGTTTATTCGTCTGGCCTCATTCTCTTTCGTGTACCGCTTTAGGCGGCTGGACAAGGCTTGGAGCCTTTGTTTCGAGTGCTTCATATATGGTCATCTGGATGTACCTCTCAGGATCGGCCTTTTCATCACACCTCTCTGGACCTCAGTCAATTGACTCACATCTTTCCGAGCCGCCTTGATCTTAGCCTCCAACCGTCTTTTCCATGGTCGGTAATGTATCTCATGGCTTCCATGGTTGCTCTTATAGCCAAGCATCTCAAGGATCACTGATGCTGAAGCGTATATCAGTTCATTTCCGTGATCGTTACGGTAAGGATCGCCCTCAGTGCTGCATTCACACTTTCCAAGAGACTTTCAGGTGGTACTTCACATAGCCGTTGTAATCGGATTCTAGGTTTCCCAGCTTTCATTCCTGCCATGATCTTAGCTTTCAGGTCAGTTGCTGCCTCGCTCAGCATTTCATTCATTGGGGCTGGCCTCCCAATCTCATCATCTGCATTCACTCTGGTATGAACTCCTCCTCTGATCTGGCAGCCTGGGGCCCCTCACCATGGAACCTGCGTTGTACCTCATCAATCTCAAGTTGTGACAGCAGTTGCCGTTTGTGGATGTTGGAACACTGAGTTACGAGTTGTTTCGTGGCCACCCGTGACTGTGGGTTTCGAAGTAACCATTTAGCCCACATTCTCTCCATGTAACCTCTCTGACTAGGCTTGCTTGAGTAGTAGCATTCCAACAGAGCCATGTTATTGCATCTTGCCCATCTCTGCTCCATTTTTCATCAAGGTGCTCTGGTTCCCCAGCACCTGACGCAGACCTTGTTTGGCCGGGCGACGTCTGAGCTGGCATGTCATTCATTTTATTGTCTCTCATCATTGTATGAGGTACGCATTAGCGTGAAGGATCTTGCCCAAGGACCCACACTGGATGGTGTTATGTGCTCATTTTTTGCAAGTGGGGAGCGGAGGGACGGGCGCTGGTGGAGGGTGGCGGAGCGGGGATCCTGTGGGACTTCCGGATCCAGACTGGCGGGATGGTGGTGGCGAGCCAGCCAGATTTATGGCCTTACGTGTTCACTCGTAATGAACTCAAAATGATCTTACTAGTGAACTAGTGAGCATTTTGTGGCTTACATGTTCACTAGTAAGCGTCAAAATGACCTTACTAGTGAACTAGTGAGTGTTTTGTGGCTTACATGTTCACTAGTAAGCCTCAAAATGATCTTACTAGTGAACTAGTGGGCACATTTATGGCCTTACGTGTTCACTCGTAAGCCTCAAAATGATCTTACTAGTGAACTAGTGGGCATTTTGTGGCTTACATGTCAACCAGTAAGCCTAAAAACGATCTTACTAGTGAATTAGTGGGCACATTTATGGCCTTAAATGTTCACTAGTAAGTGTCAAAATGACCTTACTAGTTAACTAGTGAGTGTTTTGTGGCTTACATGTTCACTACTAGGCGTCAAAATGATCTTACTAGTGAACTAGTGAGCATTTTGTGGCTTACATGTTCACTAGTAAGCGTCAAAATGACCTTACTAGTGAACTAGTGAGTGTTTTGTGGCTTACATGTTCACTAGTAAGCGTCAAAATTATCTTACCAGTGAACTAGTGGGCGTTTTGCGGCTTACATGTCAACTAGTAAGCCTCAAAATGATCTTACTAGTGAACTAGTGGGCATTTTGTGGCTTACATGTCAACCAGTAAGCCTAAAAATGATCTTACTAGTGAATTAGTGGGCACATTTATGGCCTTAAATGTTCAATAGTAAGCGTCAAAATGATCTTACTAGTGAACTAGTGGGCGTTTTGTGGCTTACATGTTCACGAGTAAGCGTCAAAATGATCTTACTAGTGAACTAGTGGGCGTTTTGCGGCTTACATGTCAACTAGTAAGCCTCAAAATGATCTTACTAGTGAACTAGTGAGCCTTTTGTGGCTTACATGTTCACTAGTAAGCCTCAAAATGATCTTACCAGTGAACTAGTGGGCGTTTTGCGGCTTACATGTCAACTAGTAAGCCTCACAATGATCTTACTAGTGAACTACCGGGCATTTTGTGGCTTACATGTCAACTACTAAGCCTCAAAATGATCTTACTAGTGAACTAGTGGGCACATTTATGGCCTTACATGTTCACTAGTAAGCCTCAAAATGATCTTACTAGTGAACTAGTGGCTTCTTTTGTGGCTTACATGTTCACTAGTAAGCGTCACAATGACCTTACTTGTGAACTAGTGAGCGTTTTGTGGCTTACATGTCAACTAGTAAGCCTCAAAATGATCTTACTAGTGAACTAGTGGGCGTTTTGTGGCTTACATGTTGACTAGTAAGCCTCAAAATGATCTTACTAGTGAACTAGTTGGCGTTTTGTGGCTTACATGTGGCTAACTAGTGGGCACATTTATGGCCTTACATGTTCACTAGTAAGCGTCAAAATGATCTTACTAGTGAATTAGTGGGCGTTTTGCGGCTTACAAGTCAACTAGTAAGCCTCAAAATGATCTTACTAGTGAACTAGTGGGCGTTTTTCAGCTTACATGTCAACTAGTAAGCGTCAAAATTACCTTACTAGTGAACTAGTGGGCGTTTTGCGGCTTACATGTAAACTAGTAAGCCTCAAAATGATCTTACTAGTGAACTAGTAGGCGTTTTGCGGCTTACATGTCAACTAGTAAGCCTCAAAATGATCTTACTAGTGAACTAGTGGGCACATTTATGGCCTTGTATGTTCACTAGTAAGCGTCAAAATGATCTTACTAGTGAACTAGTGGGCACATTTATGGCCTTACATGTTCACTAGTAAGCGTCAAAATGACCTTACTAGTGAATTAGTGAGCGGTTTGCGGCTTACATGTCAACAAGTAAGCCTCAAAATGATCTTACTAGTGAACTAGTGGATCGTTTTGTGGCTTACATGTTCACTAGTAGGCGTCAAAATGATCTTACTAGTGAACTAGTGAGCGTTTTGTGGCTTACATGTTAACTAGTAAGCGTCAAAATGACCTTACTAGTGAACTAGTGAGTGTTTCGTGGCTTACATGTTCACTAGTAAGCGTCAAAATGATCTTACCAGTGAACTAGTGGGCGTTTTGCGGCATACATGTCAACTATTAAGCCTCAAAATGATCTTACTAGTGAACTAGTGGGCATTTTGTGGCTTACATGTCAACCAGTAAGACTCAAAATGATCTTACTAGTGAACTAGTGGGCACATTTATGGCCTTACATGTTCACTAGTAAGCGTCAAAATGATCTTACTAGTGAACTAGTGGGCGTTTTGTGGCTTACATGTCAACTACTAAGCCTCAAAATGATCTTACTAGTGAACTAGTGAGCGTTTTGTGGCTTACATGTTCACTAGTAAGCCTCAGAATCATCTTACCAGTGAAGTAGTGGGCGTTTTGTGGCTTACATGTCAACTAGTAAGCCTCACAATGATCTTACTAGTGAGCTAGTGGGCATTTTGTGGCTTACATGTCAACTACTAAGCCTCAAAATGATCTTACTAGTGAACTAGTGGGCGTTTTGTGGCTTACATGTTCACTAGTAGGCGTCAAAATGATCTTACTAGTGAACTAGTGAGTGTTTTGTGGCTTACATGTTCACTAGTAGGCGTCAAAATGATCTTACTAGTGAACTAGTGGGCACATTTATGGCCTTACATGTTCACTAGTAAGCCTCAAAATGAACTTACTAGTGAACTAGTGAGCGTTTTGTGGCTTACATGTTCACTAGTAAGTGTCAAAATGACCTTACTAGTGAACGAGTGAGTGTTTGGTGGCTTACATGTTCACTAGTAGGCGTCAAAATGATCTTACTAGTGAACTAGTGGGCACATTTATGGCCTTACATGTTCACTAGTAAGCCTCAAAATGATCTTACTAGTGAACTAGTGGGCGTTTTGTGGCTTACATGTTCACAGGTAAGCGTCAAAATGATCTTACTAGTGAACTAGTGGGCGTTTTGTGGCTTACATGTTCACTAGTAAGCCTCAAAATGATCTTACTAGTGAACTAGTGGGCGTTTTGTGGCTTACATGTTCACGAGTAAGCGTCAAAATGACCTTACTAGTGAACTAGTGGGCACATTTATGGCCTTACATGTTCACTAGTAAGCCTCAAAATGATCTTACTAGTGAACTAGTGGCTTCTTTTGTGGCTTACATGTTCACTAGTAAGCGTCACAATGACCTTACTTGTGAACTAGTGAGCGTTTTGTGGCTTACATGTCAACTAGTAAGCCTCAAAATGATCTTACTAGTGAACTAGTGGGCGTTTTGTGGCTTACATGTTGACTAGTAAGCCTCAAAATGATCTTACTAGTGAACTAGTTGGCGTTTTGTGGCTTACATGTGGCTAACTAGTGGGCACATTTATGGCCTTACATGTTCACTAGTAAGCGTCAAAATGATCTTACTAGTGAATTAGTGGGCGTTTTGCGGCTTACAAGTCAACTAGTAAGCCTCAAAATGATCTTACTAGTGAACTAGTGGGCGTTTTTCAGCTTACATGTCAACTAGTAAGCGTCAAAATTACCTTACTAGTGAACTAGTGGGCGTTTTGCGGCTTACATGTAAACTAGTAAGCCTCAAAATGATCTTACTAGTGAACTAGTAGGCGTTTTGCGGCTTACATGTCAACTAGTAAGCCTCAAAATGATCTTACTAGTGAACTAGTGGGCACATTTATGGCCTTGTATGTTCACTAGTAAGCGTCAAAATGATCTTACTAGTGAACTAGTGGGCACATTTATGGCCTTACATGTTCACTAGTAAGCGTCAAAATGACCTTACTAGTGAATTAGTGAGCGGTTTGCGGCTTACATGTCAACAAGTAAGCCTCAAAATGATCTTACTAGTGAACTAGTGGATCGTTTTGTGGCTTACATGTTCACTAGTAGGCGTCAAAATGATCTTACTAGTGAACTAGTGAGCGTTTTGTGGCTTACATGTTAACTAGTAAGCGTCAAAATGACCTTACTAGTGAACTAGTGAGTGTTTCGTGGCTTACATGTTCACTAGTAAGCGTCAAAATGATCTTACCAGTGAACTAGTGGGCGTTTTGCGGCATACATGTCAACTATTAAGCCTCAAAATGATCTTACTAGTGAACTAGTGGGCATTTTGTGGCTTACATGTCAACCAGTAAGACTCAAAATGATCTTACTAGTGAACTAGTGGGCACATTTATGGCCTTACATGTTCACTAGTAAGCGTCAAAATGATCTTACTAGTGAACTAGTGGGCGTTTTGTGGCTTACATGTCAACTACTAAGCCTCAAAATGATCTTACTAGTGAACTAGTGAGCGTTTTGTGGCTTACATGTTCACTAGTAAGCCTCAGAATCATCTTACCAGTGAAGTAGTGGGCGTTTTGTGGCTTACATGTCAACTAGTAAGCCTCACAATGATCTTACTAGTGAGCTAGTGGGCATTTTGTGGCTTACATGTCAACTACTAAGCCTCAAAATGATCTTACTAGTGAACTAGTGGGCGTTTTGTGGCTTACATGTTCACTAGTAGGCGTCAAAATGATCTTACTAGTGAACTAGTGAGTGTTTTGTGGCTTACATGTTCACTAGTAGGCGTCAAAATGATCTTACTAGTGAACTAGTGGGCACATTTATGGCCTTACATGTTCACTAGTAAGCCTCAAAATGAACTTACTAGTGAACTAGTGAGCGTTTTGTGGCTTACATGTTCACTAGTAAGTGTCAAAATGACCTTACTAGTGAACGAGTGAGTGTTTGGTGGCTTACATGTTCACTAGTAGGCGTCAAAATGATCTTACTAGTGAACTAGTGGGCACATTTATGGCCTTACATGTTCACTAGTAAGCCTCAAAATGATCTTACTAGTGAACTAGTGGGCGTTTTGTGGCTTACATGTTCACAGGTAAGCGTCAAAATGATCTTACTAGTGAACTAGTGGGCGTTTTGTGGCTTACATGTTCACTAGTAAGCCTCAAAATGATCTTACTAGTGAACTAGTGGGCGTTTTGTGGCTTACATGTTCACGAGTAAGCGTCAAAATGACCTTACTAGTGAACTAGTGGGCACATTTATGGCCTTACATGTTCACTATTAAGAGTCAAAATGATCTTACTAGTGAACTAGTGGGCACAGTTATGGCCTTACATCTTCACTAGTAAGCCTCAAAATGATCTTACTAGAGAACTAGTGGGCATTTTGTGGCTTACATGTCAACTAGTAAGCCTCAAAATGATCTTACTAGTGAACTAGTGGGCACATTTATGGCCTTACATGTTCACTAGTAAGCGTGAAAATGATCTTACTAGTGAACTAGTGGGTGTTTTGCGGCTTACATGTCAACTAGTAAGCTTCAAAATGATCTTATGAGTGAGCTAGTGGGCGTTTTGCGGCTTACATGTCAACTAGTAAGCCTCAAAACGATCTTACTAGTGAACTAGTGGCTTCTTTTGTGGCTTACATGTTCACTAGTAAGCGTCACAATGACCTTACTTGTGAACTAGTGAGCGTTTTGTGGCTTACATGTTCACTAGTAAGCGTCAAAATGATCTTACTAGTGAACTAGTGGGCGTTTTGTGGCTTACAAGTTCACTAGTAAGCCTCAAAATGATCTTACTAGTGAACTAGTGGGCGTTTTGTGGCTTACATGTCAAATAGCAAGCCTCGAAATGATCTTACTAGTGAACTAATGGGCAGATTTATGGCCTTACGTGTTCACTAGTAAGCCTCAAAATGATCTTACTAGTAAACTAGTGGGCGATTTGTGGCTTACATCTTCACTCGTAAGCCTCAAAATGATCTTACTAGTGAACTAGTGGGCGTTTTGTGGCTTACATGTCAAGTAGTAAGCCTCAAAATGATCTTACTAGTGAACTAGTGGGCACATTTATGGCCTTACGTGTTCACTAGTATGCGTCAAAATGATCTTAATAGTAAACTAGTGGGCGTTTTGTGGCTTACATCTTCACTCGTAAGCCTCAAAATGATCTTACTAGTGAACTAGTGGGCGTTTTGTGGCTTACATGTCAACTAGTAAGCCTCAAAATGATCTTACAAGTGAACTAGTGGGCACATTTATGGCCTTACATGTTCACTAGTAAGCCTCAAAATGATCTTACCAGTGAACTAGTGGGCGTTTTGCGGCTTACATGTCAACTAGTAAGCCTCAAAATGATCTTACTAGTGAACTAGTGGGCGTTTTGTGGCTTACATGTTCACTAGTAAGTGTCAAAATGACCTTACTAGTTAACTAGTGAGTGTTTTGTGGCTTACATGTTCACTAGTAGGCGTCAAAATGATCTTAGTAGTGAACTAGTGAGCATTTTGTGGCTTACATGTTCACTAGTAAGCGTCAAAATGACCTTACTAGTTAACTAGTGGGCGTTTTGTGGCTTACATGTCAACTACTAAGCCTCAAAATGATCTTACTAGTGAACTAGTGAGCGTTTTGTGGCTTACATGTTCACTAGTAAGCCTCAGAATCATCTTACCAGTGAAGTAGTGGGCGTTTTGTGGCTTACATGTCAACTAGTAAGCCTCACAATGATCTTACTAGTGAGCTAGTGGGCATTTTGTGGCTTACATGTCAACTACTAAGCCTCAAAATGATCTTACTAGTGAACTAGTGGGCGTTTTGTGGCTTACATGTTCACTAGTAGGCGTCAAAATGATCTTACTAGTGAACTAGTGAGTGTTTTGTGGCTTACATGTTCACTAGTAGGCGTCAAAATGATCTTACTAGTGAACTAGTGGGCACATTTATGGCCTTACATGTTCACTAGTAAGCCTCAAAATGAACTTACTAGTGAACTAGTGAGCGTTTTGTGGCTTACATGTTCACTAGTAAGTGTCAAAATGACCTTACTAGTGAACGAGTGAGTGTTTGGTGGCTTACATGTTCACTAGTAGGCGTCAAAATGATCTTACTAGTGAACTAGTGGGCACATTTATGGCCTTACATGTTCACTAGTAAGCCTCAAAATGATCTTACTAGTGAACTAGTGGGCGTTTTGTGGCTTACATGTTCACAGGTAAGCGTCAAAATGATCTTACTAGTGAACTAGTGGGCGTTTTGTGGCTTACATGTTCACTAGTAAGCCTCAAAATGATCTTACTAGTGAACTAGTGGGCGTTTTGTGGCTTACATGTTCACGAGTAAGCGTCAAAATGACCTTACTAGTGAACTAGTGGGCACATTTATGGCCTTACATGTTCACTATTAAGAGTCAAAATGATCTTACTAGTGAACTAGTGGGCACAGTTATGGCCTTACATCTTCACTAGTAAGCCTCAAAATGATCTTACTAGAGAACTAGTGGGCATTTTGTGGCTTACATGTCAACTAGTAAGCCTCAAAATGATCTTACTAGTGAAATAGTGGGCACATTTATGGCCTTACATGTTCACTAGTAAGCGTGAAAATGATCTTACTAGTGAACTAGTGGGTGTTTTGCGGCTTACATGTCAACTAGTAAGCTTCAAAATGATCTTATGAGTGAGCTAGTGGGCGTTTTGCGGCTTACATGTCAACTAGTAAGCCTCAAAACGATCTTACTAGTGAACTAGTGGCTTCTTTTGTGGCTTACATGTTCACTAGTAAGCGTCACAATGACCTTACTTGTGAACTAGTGAGCGTTTTGTGGCTTACATGTTCACTAGTAAGCGTCAAAATGATCTTACTAGTGAACTAGTGGGCGTTTTGTGGCTTACAAGTTCACTAGTAAGCCTCAAAATGATCTTACTAGTGAACTAGTGGGCGTTTTGTGGCTTACATGTCAAATAGCAAGCCTCGAAATGATCTTACTAGTGAACTAATGGGCAGATTTATGGCCTTACGTGTTCACTAGTAAGCCTCAAAATGATCTTACTAGTAAACTAGTGGGCGATTTGTGGCTTACATCTTCACTCGTAAGCCTCAAAATGATCTTACTAGTGAACTAGTGGGCGTTTTGTGGCTTACATGTCAAGTAGTAAGCCTCAAAATGATCTTACTAGTGAACTAGTGGGCACATTTATGGCCTTACGTGTTCACTAGTATGCGTCAAAATGATCTTAATAGTAAACTAGTGGGCGTTTTGTGGCTTACATCTTCACTCGTAAGCCTCAAAATGATCTTACTAGTGAACTAGTGGGCGTTTTGTGGCTTACATGTCAACTAGTAAGCCTCAAAATGATCTTACAAGTGAACTAGTGGGCACATTTATGGCCTTACATGTTCACTAGTAAGCCTCAAAATGATCTTACCAGTGAACTAGTGGGCGTTTTGCGGCTTACATGTCAACTAGTAAGCCTCAAAATGATCTTACTAGTGAACTAGTGGGCGTTTTGTGGCTTACATGTTCACTAGTAAGTGTCAAAATGACCTTACTAGTTAACTAGTGAGTGTTTTGTGGCTTACATGTTCACTAGTAGGCGTCAAAATGATCTTAGTAGTGAACTAGTGAGCATTTTGTGGCTTACATGTTCACTAGTAAGCGTCAAAATGACCTTACTAGTTAACTAGTTAGTGTTTTGTGGCTTACATGTTCACTAGTAAGCGTCAAAATGATCTTACCAGTGAACTAGTGGGCGTTTTGCGGCTTACATGTCAACTAGTAAGCCTCAAAATGATCTTACTAGTGAACTAGTGGGCATTTTGTGGCTTACATGTCAACCAGTAAGCCTAAAAATGACCTTACTAGTGAACTAGTGGGCACATTTATGGCCTTACATGTTCACTATTAAGAGTCAAAATGATCTTACTAGTGAACTAGTGGGCACAGTTATGGCCTTACATGTTCACTAGTAAGCGTCAAAATGATCTTACTAGTGAACTAGTGGGCGTTTTGTGGCTTACATCTTCACTAGTAAGCCTCAAAATGATCTTACTAGAGAACTAGTGGCCATTTTGTGGCTTACATGTCAACTAGTAAGCCTCAAAATGATCTTACTAGTGAACTAGTGGGCACATTTATGGCCTTACATGTTCACTAGTAAGCGTCAAAATGATCTTACTAGTGAACTAGTGGGCACGTTTATGGCCTTACATGTTCACTAGTAAGCGTGAAAATGATCTTACTAGTGAACTAGTGGGTGTTTTGCGGCTTACATGTCAACTAGTAAGCTTCAAAATGATCTTATGAGTGATCTAGTGGGCGTTTTGCGGCTTACATGTCAACTAGTAAGCCTCAAAACGATCTTACTAGTGAACTAGTGGCTTCTTTTGTGGCTTACATGTTCACTAGTATGCGTCACAATGACCTTACTTGTGAACTAGTGAGCGTTTTGTGGCTTACATGTTCACTAGTAAGCGTCAAAATGATCTTACTAGTGAACTAGTGGGCGTTTTGTGGCTTACAAGTTCACTAGTAAGCCTCAAAATGATCTTACGAGTGAACTAGTGGGCGTTTTGTGGCTTACATGTCAAATAGCAAGCCTCAAAATGATCTTACTAGTGAACTAATGGGAATATTTATGGCCTTACGTGTTCACTAGTAAGCCTCAAAATGATCTTACTAGTAAAATAGTGGGCGTTTTGTGGCTTACATCTTCACTCGTAAGCCTCAAAATGATCTTACTAGTGAACTAGTGGGCGTTTTGTGGCTTACATGTCAACTAGTAAGCCTCAAAATGATCTTACTAGTGAACTAGTGGGCACATTTATGGCCTTACATGTTCACTAGTAAGCGTCAAAATGATCTTACTAGTGAACTAGTGGGCACATTTATGGCCTTACATGTTCACTAGTAAGCCTCAAAATGATCTTACTAGTGAATTGTTGAGCGTTTTGTGGCTTACATGTCAACTAGTAAGCCTCAAAATGATCTTACTAATGAACTAGTGGGCGTTTTGTGGCTTACATGTTCACTAGTAAGCGTCAAAATGACCTTACTAGTGAATTAGTGAGCGTTTTGTGGCTTACATCTCAACTAGTAAGCCTCAAAATGATCTTACTAGTGAACTAGTGGGCGCTTTGTGGCTTACATGTTCACTAGTAAGCCTCAAAATGATCTTACCAGTGAACTAGTGGGCATTTTGTGGCTTACATGTCAACTACTAAGCCTCAAAATGATCTTACTAGTGAACTAGTGAGCATTTTGTGGCTTACATGTTCACTAGTAAGCGTCAAAATGATCTTACCAGAGAACTAGTGGGCGTTTTGCGGCTTACATGTCAACTAGTAAGCCTCAAAATGATCTTACTAGTGAATTAGTGGCCATTTTGTGGCTTACATGTCAACCAGTAAGCCTAAAAATGATCTTACTAGTGAATTAGTGGGCACATTTATGGCCTTACATGTTCACTAGTAACCGTCAAAATGATCTTACTAGTGAACTAGTGGGCACATTTATGGCCTTACATGTTCACTAGTAACCGTCAAAATGATCTTACTAGTGAACTAGTGGGCACATTTATGGCCTTACATGTTCACTAGTAAGCGTCAAAATGATCTTACTAGTGAACTAGTGGGCACATTTATGGCCTTACATGTTCACTAGTAAGCGTCAAAATGACCTTACTAGTGAATTGTTGAGCGTTTTGTGGCTTACATGTCAACTAGTAAGCCTCAAAATGATCTTACGAGTGAACTAGTGGGCGTTTTGCGGTTTACATGTCAACAAGTAAGTCTCAAAATGATCTTACTAATGAACTAGTGGGCGTTTTGTGGCTTACATGTTCACTAGTAAGCGTCAAAATGACCTTACTAGTGAATTAG
This sequence comes from Hippocampus zosterae, assembly GCF_025434085.1. Lineage (NCBI taxonomy): Eukaryota > Metazoa > Chordata > Actinopteri > Syngnathiformes > Syngnathidae > Hippocampus > Hippocampus zosterae. Next base: position 9,679,785 of record NC_067453.1, read on the forward strand.
TGAGCGTTTTGTGGCTTACATCTCAACTAGTAAGCCTCAAAATGATCTTACTAGTGAACTAGTGGGCGCTTTGTGGCTTACATGTTCACTAGTAAGCCTCAAAATGATCTTACCAGTGAACTAGTGGGCATTTTGTGGCTTACATGTCAACTACTAAGCCTCAAAATGATCTTACTAGTGAACTAGTGAACATTTTGTGGCTTACATGTTCACTAGTAAGCGTCAAAATTATCTTACCAGAGAACTAGTGGGCGTTTTGCGGCTTACATGTCAACTAGTAAGCCTCAAAATGATCTTACTAGTGAATTAGTGGCCATTTTGTGGCTTACATGTCAACCAGTAAGCCTAAAAATGATCTTACTAGTGAATTAGTGGGCACATTTATGGCCTTACATGTTCACTAGTATGCGTCAAAATGATCTTAATAGTAAACTAGTGGGCGTTTTGTGGCTTACATCTTCACTCGTAAGCCTCAAAATGATCTTACTAGTGAACTAGTGGGCGTTTTGTGGCTTACATGTCAACTAGTAAGCCTCAAAATGATCTTACAAGTGAACTAGTGGGCACATTTATGGCCTTACATGTTCACTAGTAAGCCTCAAAATGATCTTACCAGTGAACTAGTGGGCGTTTTGCGGCTTACATGTCAACTAGTAAGCCTCAAAATGATCTTACTAGTGAACTAGTGGGCGTTTTGTGGCTTACATGTTCACTAGTAAGTGTCAAAATGACCTTACTAGTTAACTAGTGAGTGTTTTGTGGCTTACATGTTCACTAGTAGGCGTCAAAATGATCTTACTAGTGAACTAGTGAGCATTTTGTGGCTTACATGTTCACTAGTAAGCGTCAAAATGACCTTACTAGTTAACTAGTTAGTGTTTTGTGGCTTACATGTTCACTAGTAAGCGTCAAAATGATCTTACCAGTGAACTAGTGGGCGTTTTGCGGCTTACATGTCAACTAGTAAGCCTCAAAATGATCTTACTAGTGAACTAGTGGGCATTTTGTGGCTTACATGTCAACCAGTAAGCCTAAAAATGATCTTACTAGTGAATTAGTGGGCACATTTATGGCCTTACATGTTCACTAGTAAGCGTCAAAATGATCTTACTAGTGAACTAGTGGGCACATTTATGGCCTTACATGTTCACGAGTAAGCGTCAAAATGATCTTACTAGTGAACTAGTGGGCGTTTTGCGGCTTACATGTCAACTAGTAAGCCTCAAAATGATCCTACTAGTGAGCCTTTTGTGGCTTACATGTTCACTAGTAAGCCTCAAAATGATCTTACCAGTGAACTAGTGGGCGTTTTGCGGCTTACATGTCAACTAGTAAGCCTCACAATGATCTTACTAGTGAACTAGTGGGCATTTTGTGGCTTACATGTCAACTACTAAGCCTCAAAATTATCTTACTAGTGAAATAGTGGGCACATCTATGGCCTTACATGTTCGCTAGTAAGCCTCAAAATGAACTTACTAGTGAACTAGTGGGCACATTTATGGCCTTACATGTTCACTAGTAACCGTCAAAATGATCTTACTAGTGAACTAGTGGGCACATTTATAATAATAATAATAATAATAATAATACATCACATTTGTAAGCGCCTTTCACAACACTCAAGGACACTGTACAGCCAAGACCAATAGTAAAACACAGATAAAATTTTATGGCCTTACATGTTCACTAGTAAGCGTCAAAATGATCTTACTAGTGAACTAGTGGGCACATTTATGGCCTTACATGTTCACTAGTAAGCGTCAAAATGACCTTACTAGTGAACTAGTGGGCACATTTATGGCCTTACATGTTCACTAGTAAGCGTCAAAATGATCTTACTAGTGAACTAGTGGGCACGTTTATGGCCTTACATGTTCACTAGTAAGCGTGAAAATGATCTTACTAGTGAACTAGTGGGGGTTTTGCGGCTTACATGTCAACTAGTAAGCTTCAAAATGATCTTATGAGTGAGCTAGTGGGCGTTTTGCGGCTTACATGTCAACTAGTAAGCCTCAAAACGATCTTACTAGTGAACTAGTGGCTTCTTTTGTGGCTTACATGTTCACTAGTATGCGTCACAATGACCTTACTTGTGAACTAGTGAGCGTTTTGTGGCTTACATGTTCACTAGTAAGCGTCAAAATGATCTTACTAGTGAACTAGTGGGCGTTTTGTGGCTTACAAGTTCACTAGTAAGCCTCAAAATGATCTTACTAGTGAACTAGTGGGCGTTTTGTGGCTTACATGTCAAATAGCAAGCCTCAAAATGATCTTACTAGTGAACTAATGGGAATATTTATGGCTTTACGTGTTCACTAGTAAGCCTCAAAATGATCTTACTAGTAAAATAGTGGGCGTTTTGTGGCTTACATCTTCACTCGTAAGCCTCAAAATGATCTTACTAGTGAACTAGTGGGCGTTTTGTGGCTTACATGTCAACTAGTAAGCCTCAAAATGATCTTACTAGTGAACTAGTGGGCACATTTATGGCCTTACATGTTCACTAGTAAGCGTCAAAATGATCTTACTAGTGAACTAGTGGGCACATTTATGGCCTTACATGTTCACTAGTAAGCCTCAAAATGATCTTACTAGTGAATTGTTGAGCGTTTTGTGGCTTACATGTCAACTAGTAAGCCTCAAAATGATCTTACGAGTGAACTAGTGGGCGTTTTGCGGTTTACATGTCAACAAGTAAGTCTCAAAATGATCTTACTAATGAACTAGTGGGCGTTTTGTGGCTTACATGTTCACTAGTAAGCGTCAAAATGACCTTACTAGTGAATTAGTGAGCGTTTTGTGGCTTACATCTCAACTAGTAAGCCTCAAAATGATCTTACTAGTGAACTAGTGGGCGCTTTGTGGCTTACATGTTCACTAGTAAGCGTCAAAATGATCTTACTAGTGAACTAGTGGGCACATTTATGGCCTTACATGTTCACTAGTAACCGTCAAAATGATCTTACCAGTGAACTAGTGGGCATTTTGTGGCTTACATGTCAACTACTAAGCCTCAAAATGATCTTACTAGTGAACTAGTGAGCATTTTGTGGCTTACATGTTCACTAGTAAGCGTCAAAATGATCTTACCAGAGAACTAGTGGGCGTTTTGCGGCTTACATGTCAACTAGTAAGCCTCAAAATGATCTTACTAGTGAATTAGTGGCCATTTTGTGGCTTACATGTCAACCAGTAAGCCTAAAAATGATCTTACTAGTGAATTAGTGGGCACATTTATGGCCTTACATGTTCACTAGTAACCGTCAAAATGATCTTACTAGTGAACTAGTGGGCACATTTATGGCCTTACATGTTCACTAGTAACCGTCAAAATGATCTTACTAGTGAACTAGTGGGCACATTTATGGCCTTACATGTTCACTAGTAAGCGTCAAAATGATCTTACTAGTGAACTAGTGGGCACATTTATGGCCTTACATGTTCACTAGTAAGCGTCAAAATGACCTTACTAGTGAATTGTTGAGCGTTTTGTGGCTTACATGTCAACTAGTAAGCCTCAAAATGATCTTACGAGTGAACTAGTGGGCGTTTTGCGGTTTACATGTCAACAAGTAAGTCTCAAAATGATCTTACTAATGAACTAGTGGGCGTTTTGTGGCTTACATGTTCACTAGTAAGCGTCAAAATGACCTTACTAGTGAATTAGTGAGCGTTTTGTGGCTTACATCTCAACTAGTAAGCCTCAAAATGATCTTACTAGTGAACTAGTGGGCGCTTTGTGGCTTACATGTTCACTAGTAAGCCTCAAAATGATCTTACCAGTGAACTAGTGGGCATTTTGTGGCTTACATGTCAACTACTAAGCCTCAAAATGATCTTACTAGTGAACTAGTGAGCATTTTGTGGCTTACATGTTCACTAGTAAGCGTCAAAATTATCTTACCATAGAACTAGTGGGCGTTTTGCGGCTTACATGTCAACTAGTAAGCCTCAAAATGATCTTACTAGTGAATTAGTGGCCATTTTGTGGCTTACATGTCAACCAGTAAGCCTAAAAATGATCTTACTAGTGAATTAGTGGGCACATTTATGGCCTTACATGTTCACTAGTAACCGTCAAAATGATCTTACTAGTGAACTAGTGGGCACATTTATGGCCTTACATGTTCACTAGTAACCGTCAAAATGATCTTACTAGTGAACTAGTGGGCACATTTATGGCCTTACATGTTCACGAGTAAGCGTCAAAATGATCTTACTAGTGAACTAGTGGGCGTTTTGCGGCTTACATGTCAACTAGTAAGCCTCAAAATGATCTTACTAGTGAACTAGTGAGCCTTTTGTGGCTTACATGTTCACTAGTAGGCCTCAAAATGATCTTACCAGTGAACTAGTGGGCATTTTGTGGCTTACATGTCAACTACTAAGCCTCAAAATGATCTTACTAGTGAACTAGTGAGCATTTTGTGGCTTACATGTTCACTAGTAAGCGTCAAAATGATCTTACCAGAGAACTAGTGGGCGTTTTGCGGCTTACATGTCAACTAGTAAGCCTCAAAATGGTCTTACTAGTGAATTAGTGGCCATTTTGTGGCTTACATGTCAACCAGTAAGCCTAAAAATGATCTTACTAGTGAATTAGTGGGCACATTTATGGCCTTACATGTTCACGAGTAAGCGTCAAAATGACCTTACTAGTGAACTAGTGGGCGTTTTGCGGCTTACATGTCAACTAGTAAGCCTCAAAATGATCTTACTAGTGAACTAGTGAGCCTTTTGTGGCTTACATGTTCACTAGTAAGCCTCAAAATGATCTTACCAGTGAACTAGTGGGCATTTTGTGGCTTACATGTCAACTACTAAGCCTCAAAATGATCTTACTAGTGAACTAGTGGGCACATTTATGGCCTTACATGTTCACTAGTAAGCCTCAAAATGATCTTACTAGTGAACTAGTGAGCGTTTTGTGGCTTACATGTTCACTAGTAAGTGTCAAAATGACCTAACTAGTGAACTAGTGAGTGTTTGGTGGCTTACATGTTCACTAGTAGGCGTCAAAATGATCTTACTAGTGAACTAGTGGGCACATTTATGGCCTTACATGTTCACTAGTAAGCCTCAAAATGATCTTACTAGTGAACTAGTGGGCGTTTTGTGGCTTACATGTTCACAGGTAAGCGTCAAAATGATCTTACTAGTGAACTAGTGGGCGTTTTGTGGCTTACATGTTCACTAGTAAGCCTCAAAATGATCTTACTAGAGAACTAGTGGGCATTTTGTGGCTTACATGTCAACTAGTAAGCCTCAAAAAGGTCTTACTAGTGAATTAGTGGCCATTTTGTGGCTTACATGTCAACCAGTAAGCCTAAAAATGATCTTACTAGTGAATTAGTGGGCACATTTATGGCCTTACATGTTCACTAGTAACCGTCAAAATGATCTTACTAGTGAACTAGTGGGCACGTTTATGGCCTTACATGTTCACTAGTAAGCGTGAAAATGATCTTACTAGTGAACTAGTGGGTGTTTTGCGGCTTACATGTCAACTAGTAAGCTTCAAAATGATCTTATGAGTGAGCTAGTGGGCGTTTTGCGGCTTACATGTCAACTAGTAAGCCTCAAAACGATCTTACTAGTGAACTAGTGGCTTCTTTTGTGGCTTACATGTTCACTAGTAAGCGTCACAATGACCTTACTTGTGAACTAGTGAGCGTTATTGGCTTACATGTTCACTAGTAAGCATCAAAATGATCTTACTAGTGAACTAGTGGGCGTTTTGTGGCTTACAAGTTCACTAGTAAGCCTCAAAATGATCTTACTAGTGAACTAGTGGGCGTTTTGTGGCTTACATGTTCACTAGTAAGACTCAAAATGATCTTACTAGTGAACTAGTGGGCACATTTATGGCCTTACATGTTCACTAGTAAGCGTCAAAATGATCTTACTAGTGAACTAGTGGGCGTTTTGCGGCTTGCATGTCAACAAGTAAGCCTCAAAATGATCTTACTAGTGAACCAGTGGGCGTTTTGTGGCTTACATGTTCACTAGTAAGTGTCAAAATGACCTTACTAGTTAACTAGTGAGTGTTTTGTGGCTTACATGTTCACTAGTCGGCGTCAAAATGATCTTACTAGTGAACTAGTGAGCATTTTGTGGCTTACATGTTCACTAGTAAGCGTCAAAATGACCTTACTAGTTAACTAGTTAGTGTTTTGTGGCTTACATGTTCACTAGTAAGCGTCAAAATGATCTTACCAGTGAACTAGTGGGCGTTTTGCGGCTTACATGTCAACTAGTAAGCCTCAAAATGATCTTACTAGTGAACTAGTGGGCATTTTGTGGCTTACATGTCAACCAGTAAGCCTAAAAATGATCTTACTAGTGAATTAGTGGGCACATTTATGGCCTTACATGTTCACTAGTAAGCGTCAAAATGATCTTACTAGTGAACTAGTGGGCACATTTATGGCCTTACATGTTCACGAGTAAGCGTCAAAATGATCTTACTAGTGAACTAGTGGGCGTTTTGCGGCTTACATGTCAACTAGTAAGCCTCAAAATGATCCTACTAGTGAACTAGTGAGCCTTTTGTGGCTTACATGTTCACTAGTAAGCCTCAAAATGATCTTACCAGTGAACTAGTGGGCGTTTTGCGGCTTACATGTCAACTAGTAAGCCTCACAATGATCTTACTAGTGAACTAGTGGGCATTTTGTGGCTTACATGTCAACTACTAAGCCTCAAAATTATCTTACTAGTGAACTAGTGGGCACATTTATGGCCTTACATGTTCACTAGTAAGCCTCAAAATGAACTTACTAGTGAACTAGTGAGCGTTTTGTGGCTTACATGTTCACTAGTAAGTGTCAAAATGACCTTACTAGTGAACTAGTGAGTGTTTGGTGGCTTACATGTTCACTAGTAGGCGTCAAAATGATCTTACTAGTAAACTAGTGGGCACATTTATGGCCTTACATGTTCACTAGTAAGCCTCAAAATGATCTTACTAGTGAACTAGTGGGCGTTTTGTGGCTTACATGTTCACGGGTAAGCGTCAAAATGATCTTACTATTGAACGTTTTGTGGGCGTTTTGTGGCTTACATGTTCACTAGTAAGCCTCAAAATGATCTTACTAGTGAACTAGTGGGCGTTTTGTGGCTTACATGTTAACTAGTAAGCGTCAAAATGACCTTACTAGTGAACTAGTGACAATTTGTGGCTTACATGTTCATGAGTAAGCGTCAAAATGACCTTACTAGTGAACTAGTGGGCACATTTATGGCCTTACATGTTCACTAGTAAGCGTCAAAATGATCTTACTAGTGAACTAGTGGGCGTTTTGTGGCTTACATCTTCACTAGTAAGCCTCAAAATGATCTTACTAGTGATCATTCTGTAAGCCTCAAAATGATCTTACTAGTGAACTAGTGGGCACATTTATGGCCTTACATGTTCACTAGTAAGCGTCAAAATGACCTTACTAGTGAATTGTTGAGCGTTTTGTGGCTTACATGTCAACTAGTAAGCCTCAAAATGATCTTACGAGTGAACTAGTGGGCGTTTTGCGGTTTACATGTCAACAAGTAAGTCTCAAAATGATCTTACTAATGAACTAGTGGGCATTTTGTGGCTTACATGTCAACTAGTAAGCCTCAAAATGATCTTACTAGTGAACTAGTGGGCACATTTATGGCCTTACATGTTCACTAGTAAGCGTCAAAATGATCTTACTAGTGAACTAGTGGGCACGTTTATGGCCTTACATGTTCACTAGTAAGCGTGAAAATGATCTTACTAGTGAACTAGTGGGTGTTTTGCGGCTTACATGTCAACTAGTAAGCTTCAAAATGATCTTATGAGTGAGCTAGTGGGCGTTTTGCGGCTTACATGTCAACTAGTAAGCCTCAAAACGATCTTACTAGTGAACTAGTGGCTTCTTTTGTGGCTTACATGTTCACTAGTAAGCGTCAAAATGATCTTACTAGTAAACTAGTGGGCGTTTTGTGGCTTACAAGTTCACTAGTAAGCCTCAAAATGATCTTACTAGTGAACTAGTGGGCGTTTTGTGGCTTACATGTCAAATAGCAAGCCTCAAAATGATCTTACTAGTGAACTAATGGGCAGATTTATGGCCTTATGTGTTCACTAGTAAGCCTCAAAATGATCTTACTAGTAAACTAGTGGGCGTTTTGTGGCTTACATCTTCACTCGTAAGCCTCAAAATGATCTTACTAGTGAACTAGTGGGCGTTTTGCGGCTTGCATGTCAACAAGTAAGCCTCAAAATGATCTTACTAGTGAACCAGTGGGCGTTTTGTGGCTTACATGTTCACTAGTAAGTGTCAAAATGACCTTACTAGTTAACTAGTGAGTGTTTTGTGGCTTACATGTTCACTAGTAAGCGTCAAAATGATCTTACCAGTGAACTAGTGGGCGTTTTGCGGCTTACATGTCAACTAGTAAGCCTCAAAATGATCTTACTAGTGAACTAGTGGGCATTTTGTGGCTTACATGTCAACCAGTAAGCCTAAAAATGATCTTACTAGTGAATTAGTGGGCACATTTATGGCCTTACATGTTCACTAGTAAGCGTCAAAATGATCTTACTAGTGAACTAGTGGGCACATTTATGGCCTTACATGTTCACGAGTAAGCGTCAAAATGATCTTACTAGTGAACTAGTGGGCGTTTTGCGGCTTACATGTCAACTAGTAAGCCTCAAAATTATCCTACTAGTGAACTAGTGAGCCTTTTGTGGCTTACATGTTCACTAGTAAGCCTCAAAATGATCTTACCAGTGAACTAGTGGGCGTTTTGCGGCTTACATGTCAACTAGTAAGCCTCACAATGATCTTACTAGTGAACTAGTGAGCATTTTGTGGCTTACATGTTCACTAGTAAGCGTCAAAATGATCTTACCAGAGAACTAGTGGGCGTTTTGCGGCTTACATGTCAACTAGTAAGCCTCAAAATGATCTTACTAGTGAATTAGTGGCCATTTTGTGGCTTACATGTCAACCAGTAAGCCTAAAAATGATCTTACTAGTGAATTAGTGGGCACATTTATGGCCTTACACGTTCACTAGTAACCGTCAAAATGATCTTACTAGTGAACTAGTGGGCACATTTATGGCCTTACATGTTCACTAGTAACGGTCAAAATGATCTTACTAGTGAACTAGTGGGCACATTTATGGCCTTACATGTTCACGAGTAAGCGTCAAAATGATCTTACTAGTGAACTAGTGGTCGTTTTGCGGCTTACATGTCAACTAGTAAGCCTCAAAATGATCTTACTAGTGAACTAGTGAGCCTTTTGTGGCTTACATGTCAACTACTAAGCCTCAAAATGATCTTACTAGTGAACTAGTGGGCACATTTATGGCCTTACATGTTCACTAGTAATCCTCAAAATGATCTTACTAGTGAACTAGTGAGCGTTTTGTGGCTTACATGTTCACTAGTAAGTGTCAAAATGACCTAACTAGTGAACTAGTAGTGTTTGGTGGCTTACATGTTCACTAGTAGGCGTCAAAATGATCTTACTAGTGAACTAGTGGGCACATTTATGGCCTTACATGTTCACTAGTAAGCCTCAAAATGATCTTACTAGTGAACTAGTGAGCGTTTTGTGGCTTACATGTTCACTATGGGCCTCAAAATGACCTTAGTAGTGAACTAGTGAGCGTTTTATGGCTTACAAGTTCACTAGTAACTGTCAAAATGATCTTACTAGTGAACTAGTGGGCGTTTTGTGGCTTACATCTTCACTAGTAAGCCTCAAAATGAACTTACTAGTGAACTAGTGGGCATTTTGTGGCTTACATATCAACTAGTAAGCCTCAAAATGATCTTACTAGTGAACTAGTAGGCACATTTATAGCCTTACATGTTCACTAGTAAGCGTCAAAATGATTTTACTAGTGAACTAGTACTAGTACAACGCCTCCGCAACATCTGGTCATCGAAAGCCATCACTACTACCACCATGCTACGCCTCTATATGTCAGTGGTTATAGCAACAGCGATTTACGCCTGTGAGACATGGATGAAGACAGCCAACATAACCAACAAGTTAGATGTCTTCCATTAGCGTTGCCTGAGATCCATCCTGAGGATCTCATGGAGAGACCACGTCGCCAACGGGGAGGTGATGAAGAAGGCAGGAGTGGCTGAACTGTCAGACATTGTCTCTGAAAGGAAAAGGAAAATGATCGGCCACACACTCGACTTCCAAGAGAGAGACCGGCAAGTGTGGCCATGGACTGGATGCCAGAGGGTGGAAAGAGGAAGAGAGGTAGGCCAAAGAAGACATGGAGACAGACTGCCAAAGAAGACCTCAGTGAGATGGGTGTCAGCTGGCATGGAGCAAGAAGGGTCGCCAGTGACCGGACCAAATGGAAGAAACTCGTCGCCCAATGTTCCAAATAGGAACTGGCGGAACTAACTAACTAACTAACCAAATAACTAACTAACTAACTAACTAACTAACTAACTAACTAACTAGTGAACTAGTGGGCACATTTATGGCCTTACATGTTCACTAGTAAGCGTCAAAATGATCTTACTAGTGAACTAGTGGGCGTTTTGCGGCTTACAAGTCAACTAGTAAGCCTCAAAATGATCTTACTAGTGAACTAGTGGGGGTTTTGTGGCTTACATCTTCATTAGTAAGCCTCAAAATGATCTTATTAGTGAACTAGTGGTCGTTTTTCAGCTTACATGTCAACTAGTAAGCGTCAGAATTACCTTACTAGTGAACTAGTGGGCGTTTTGCGGCTTACATGTCAACTAGTAAGCCTCAAAATGATCTTACTAGTGAACTAGTAGGCGTTTTGCGGCTTACATGTCAACTAGTAAGCCTCAAAATGATCTTACTAGTGAACTAGTCGGCGTTTGGCGGCTTACATGTCAACTAGTAAGCCTCAAAATGATCTTACTAGTGAACTAGTGGGCGTTTTGTGGCTTACATGTCAACTAGTAAGCCTCAAAATGATCTTACTAGTGAACTAATGGGCACATTGATGGCCTTGTATGTTCACTAGTAAGCGTCAAAATGATCTTACTAGTGAACTAGTGGGCACATTTATGGCCTTACATGTTCACTAGTAAGCGTCAAAATGACCTTACTAGTGAATTAGTGAGCGGTTTGCGGCTTACATGTCAACAAGTAAGCCTCAAAATTATCTTACTAGTGAACTAGTGGATCGTTTTGTGGCTTACATGTTCACTAGTAAGTGTCAAAATGATCTTACTAGTGAACTAGTGAGCGTTTTGTGGCTTACATGTTCACTAGTAAGCGTCAAAATGACCTTACTAGTGAATTGTTGAGCGTTTTGTGGCTTACATCTCAACTAGTAAGCCTCAAAATGATCTTACTAGTGAACTAGTGGGCGTTTTGTGGCCTACATGTTCACTAGTAAGCCTCAAAATGATCTTACTAGTGAACTAGTGGGCACATTTATGGCCTTACATGTTCACTAGTAAGCGTCAAAGTGATCTTACTAGTGAACTAGTGGGCGTTTTGCGGCTTGCATGTCAACTAGTAAGCGTCAAAATGATCTTACTAGTGAATTAGTGAGCGTTTTGTTGCTTACATCTCAACTAGTAAGCCTCAAAATGATCTTACTAGTGAACTAGTGGGCGTTTTGTGGCCTACATGTTCACTAGTAAGCCTCAAAATGATCTTACTAGTGAACTAGTGGGCACATTTATGGCCTTACATGTTCACTAGTAAGCGTCAAAATGATCTTACTAGTGAACTAGTGGGCGTTTTGTGGCTTACATGTTAACTAGTAAGCGTCAAAATGACCTTACTAGTGAACTAGTGGGCGTTTTGTGGCTTACATGTTCACTAGTAAGCGTCAAAATGACCTTAATAGTGAATTAGTGAGCGTTTTGTGGCTTACATGTCAACTAGTAAGCCTCAAAATTATCTTACTAGTGAACTAGTGGGCGTTTTGCGGCTTACATGTCAACTAGTAAGCCTCAAAATGATCTTACGAGTGAGCTAGTGGGCGTTTTGCGGCTTACATGTCAACTAGTAAGCCTCAAAATGATCTTACTAGTGAACTAGTAGGCACATTTATAGCCTTACATGTTCACTAGTAAGCGTCAAAATGATTTTACTAGTGAACTAGTACTAGTACAACGCCTCCGCAACATCTGGTCATCGAAAGCCATCACTACTACCACCATGCTACGCCTCTATATGTCAGTCAAGATCGTACTAGTGAACTAGTGGGCGTTTTGCGGCTTACATGTCAACTAGTAAGCCTCAAAATGATCTTACGAGTGAGCTAGTGGGCATTTTGCGGCTTACATGTCAACTAGTAAGCCTCAAAATGATCTTACCAGTGAACTAGTGGGTTCTTTTGTGGCTTACATGTTCACTAGTAAGCGTCACAATGACCTTACTTGTGAACTAGTGAGCGTTTTGTGGCTTACATGTTCACTAGTAAGCGTCAAAATGATCTTACTAGTGAACTAGTGGGCGTTTTGTGGCTTACATCTTCATTAGTAAGCCTCAAAATGATCTTACTAGTGAACTAGTGGTCGTTTTGTGGCTTACATGTGAAATAGTAAGCCTCAAAATGATCTTACTAGTGAACTAGTGGGCACATTTATGGCCTTACGTGTTCACTAGTAAGCGTCAAAATGATCTTACTAGTAAACTAGTGGGCGTTTTGCAGCTCGCATGTCAACTAGTAAGCCTCAAAATGATCTTACTAGTGAACTAGTGGGCGTTTTGTGGCTTACATGTCAACTAGTAAGCCTCAAAATGATCTTACTAGTGAACTAGTGGGCACATTTATGGCCTTACATGTTCACTAGTAAGCCTCAAAATGATCTTACTAGTGAACTAGTGGGCGTTTTGTGGCTTACATGTTCACTAGTGAGCGTCAAAATGACCTTACTAGTGAATTGTTGAGCGTTTTGCGGCTTACATGTCAACAAGTAAGCCTCAAAATGATCTTACTAATGAACTAGTGGGCGTTTTGTGCCTTACATGTTCACTAGTAAGCGTCAAAATGATCTTACTAGTGAACTAGTGGGCACATTTATGGCCTTACATGTTCACTAGTAAGCGTCAAAATGATCTTACTAGTGAACTAGTGGGCGTTTTGCGGCTTGCATGTCAACTAGTAAGCCTCAAAATGATCTTACGAGTGAACTGGAGTGAACGCTGGCGAATTTTGGACGCCGCTACTCCCCGTGATTTTTTGATTTTTAAGTCCATTTCATGTCAATTTTTTATCTTTTATAGCCGACATATTTTATGTCGACCTGCTTTTATGGTCACCGAGTGAACAATGATCAATCCACACTCGATCGGCCGAACTGTCATTACCTGTCATCGAGTATTGAGTTGTCGTTGAGTTGCGGCTAGCGGCTAGCTTACCCACTAACTGTTGCCGCTTCCCGACTTCATTACTCCGGTCCGGCTATGTCAATCAGCTGTGAGTGGCTTGCTTTCTGCTGGTTCGCTCTGTGTGTTTTCCACCACTCATTGGAAGCGCTTCACCAATATGCAGCCACTGAGCTCAAACTCAACTTTAATTAACACGGTCCACCACCGCCTGCTCTGCTCCAACACCCGGACATCCTTTACGTGCCCCGGCGAAGGTGCACTCACCGGGGCTCACGCCGAAACTATCAATACGACAACTCCAGCTCCATCAGGTCGTTCTGGTCCACCGCTCGCCGCCCACGGAAGAACACCGGACGCCGTGCGGATGCCTCTGTGTTGACACGCGTCCCGAGGTCGGATAGCATCGCAGTCGCTCGCAGCTGCACTCCTGTCAACGTTGGCCTACTGAACATCCGCTCCCTTACGAGCAAGGGCCAGTTCGTCCACGACCTCCTGACAGACCGTGAGTTTGACATTCTGTGTCTGACTGAGACCTGGCAGCAGCCAGATGATTATGGTACTCTTAATGAAGCTACTCCACCGGGCTTTGTTTATCACGCTGTGCCGCGCACGACTGGGAGGGGAGGCGGCCTCGCGATGATTCTGCGCGAGGATTGGAAATTTGCACCTGTAAATGTGCCTGCTTTTTTATCTTTTGAAGCGACTGTTATACAGCTCTCTGGATCAACTCCCACACTGATTGCCACTATTTACCGTCCACCAAAACCAAACAAGAATTTTATCACTGACATTACTACACTCCTCACTCATCTGTATACACTATCACCAAATGTGATTCTCTTAGGAGATTTTAATATACACATGGACAATATCAATGACTCACTTACCAAAGACTTTACCTCCTGTCTGGACAGTTTTGGTTTTCAACAGTATGTCAACTTTCCCACACACAGTAAAGGACATATTCTGGACTTGATCTGCTGTATTGGATTATCACCAACAAACTGTAAAACCGATCTCCTCCCATACACAGATCATCTATTGCTTTCATTCAATGTTAACCTGTCATTTTTCAAATCCAACCCACAACGCATTATACATTTCCGTAAAATCAAGGACATTAACCCGGACAATTTAGAATCACTTATCAACAACCTCCCCAGTACTGATTGTCTTTCTACAACAGATGAGTTTTTGACACACTACAATACAAATCTCCATAACATTCTCAATATCCTGGCCCCACTCAAAACCCGAACTGTCTCCTTCAACCAAACAGCACCCTGGTTTACCCCTACCCTCAGACAACTTAAATCAAAAGGCCGTCAACTTGAAAGATTATATAGAAAAACTGGACTCGCCATTCATAAAGAAATGTACACTACCCACTTTCTCCATTACAAGGACTCAATATCCAAAGCCAAATCAATCTTCTACTCTGGATTAATCAGTTCCAATGAAGGCAACCCCAGATCACTCTTTTCACTCATTTCTAAACTCACTAAACCTGCTGACACTCTTCCCTCACATCTCTATTCCACTGATTTTTGTAATACTCTGGCCTCATTTTTTACATCCAAAATCCAACTTATCCACCAGCAACTCACCCCTTCAGCTGCTCCTAACCCTCCTTCTCCATTCTCCCCGGTTCCTACCCACCTATTATCTGCATTCACATCCCCATCTGTCCACCAAATCTCCATCTTAATCCAGAAGTCCAAATCCTCTACTTGTCAGCTTGACCCTCTCCCTACTGTTTTAGTCAAAGCTTCTATCCCGGCCCTCTCCCCTCTCATCACTAACATTATTCAAACTTCCCTCTCTACTGGCATTGTACCATCTCATCTCAAAACTGCTGCTGTCACTCCCATACTGAAGAAACCTGGCTCTGATCCCTGCGACTTGAACAACTTTCGTCCCATATCAAACCTTCCGTTCATCTCCAAACTTCTAGAGAAAACAGTAGCTGCTCAACTTCACACCCATCTTTCCTCCAATAAGCTATACGAACAATTTCAATCTGGCTTCCGTCCCCTCCATAGTACTGAAACTGCCCTCCTCAAAATATGCAATGACCTTCTTCTCTCTGCTGACTCCGGTTCACTCGCCATCCTCCTCCTGCTTGACCTCAGTGCAGCCTTTGACACCATCTCTCACTCCATCCTCCTCGACAGACTCTCCTCCATTGGCATCACCAGCATCCCCCTCTCCTGGTTCCGCTCCTATCTTTCTGACCGCACCCAGTTTATCCAGCTCAAACGTTTTAGATCTCACCCCTTTCCCCTCACTTCAGGTGTTCCTCAGGGCTCTGTCCTTGGCCCATTGCTATTTCTAATCTATCTTCTTCCCGTGGGTAATATCTTCAGGAAACATCACATTCATTTTCATTGCTACGCGGATGACACCCAGCTCTACATCTCTACCAAACCTAATACCGTACTTCCACCATCCTCCCTAACCAACTGCCTGCAGGAATTAAAATCTTGGTTCACCTCAAATTTCCTCAAACTGAATAGCAATAAAACTGAATTCCTCCTTATAGGCACTAAATCCAATCTAAACAAAATAAACAACTTCTCCATTCCCTTCGAAAGCTCTTCCATCTCCCCCTCCCCTCAGGTCAAGAGTCTGGGTGTCATCCTTGATAGCACCCTCTCCTTCACCTCACATATCAACCACATCACTCGTTCTGCATATTATCATCTTCGAAACATCCACCGGCTCCGCTCTTCTCTCACTCCTCAGTCCACTGCTATACTCGTACACACCCTCGTCACCTCGCGACTCGATTACTGTAATTCCCTTCTGTTTGGTCTCCCTCAAAAAACCCTCCATAAGCTTCAGCTGGTCCAAAATTCAGCCGCCCGCATTATCACACTCACGCCATACATAAACCATATTACACCTGTCCTCCAACATCTCCACTGGCTTCCCATTTTACACCGCATTCAATATAAAATCCTGCTACTCACATTCAAATCCATTCATGACCTAGCCCCTCCATACCTATCTGACCTCATCCATATTCCTACGCCTGTCCGCTCTCTTCGTTCCTCCTCCTCTGTCCTCCTCTCTGTCCCCCCTGCTCGCCTCGTCACCATGGGAAATAGAGCCTTCAGTCGCTCTGCTCCCCAGCTATGGAACTCACTCCCCGCTGACCTTCGTAATACAGCCTCATTAACACATTTCAAATCCCGCCTCAAAACACATCTGTTTCGACAAGCCTATTCACTCAGACCATAAAGCCATTGTTTTATTTATTTATTTTGTTGTATTTTTTCTTATCTTATTTGATGTAGTTTTTTAACATTGTACTCGTGATTTTAACTGCTTGTTGTAAGGTGTCCTTGAGTTTCTAGAAAGGCGCCCACAAATAAAATGTATTATTATTATTATTATTAACTAATGGGCGTTTTGCGGCTTACATGTTCACTAGTAAGCCTCAAAATGATCTTACTAGTGAACTAGTGGGCACATTTATGGCCTTACATGTTCACTAGTAAGCGTCAAAATGATCTTACTAGTGAACTAGTGGGCGTTTTGCGGCTTGCATGTCAACAAGTAAGCCTCAAAATTATCTTACTTGTGAACCAGTGGGCGTTTTGTGGCTTACATGTTCACTAGTAGGCGTCAAAATGATCTTACTAGTGAACTAGTGAGCATTTTGTGGCTTACATGTTCACTAGTAAGCGTCAAAATGACCTTACTAGTGAACTAGTGAGTGTTTTGTGGCTTACATGTTCACTAGTAGGCGTCAAAATGATCTTACTAGTGAACTAGTGAGTGTTTTGTGGCTTACATGTTCATTAGTAGGCGTCAAAACGATCTTACTAGTGAACTAATGGGCACATTTATGGCCTTACATGTTCACTAGTAAGCCTCAAAATGATCTTAGCAGTGAACTAGTGGGCGTTTTGTGGCTTACATGTTCACGGGTAAGCGTCAAAATGATCTTACTAGTGAACTAGTGGTGCGTTTTGTGGCTTACATGTTCACTGGTAAGCGTCAAAATGACCTTACTAGTGAACTAGTGGACATTTTTTGGCTTACATGTCAACTACTAAGCCTCAAAATGATCTTACTAGTGAACTAGTGGGCACATTTATGGCCTTACATGTTCACTCGTAAGCCTCAAAATGATCTTACCAGTGAACTAGTGGGCGTTTTGCGGCTTACATGTCAACAAATAAGCCTCAAAATGATCTTACTAGTGAACTAGTGGGCATTTTGTGGCTTACATGTCAACTAGTAAGCCTCAAAATGATCTTACTAGTGAACTAGTGGGCACATTTATGGCCTTACATGTTCACTAGTAAGCCTCAAAATGATCTTACTAGTGAACTAGTGGGCGTTTTGTGGCTTACATGTTCACGAGTAAGCGTCAAAATGATCTTACTAGTGAACTAGTGGGCGTTTTGCGGCTTGCATGTCAACTAGTAAGCCTCAAAATGATCTTACGAGTGAACTAGTGGGCGTTTTGCGGCTTAAATGTCAACAAGTAAGCCTCAAAATGATCTTACTAATGAACTAGTGGGCGTTTTGTGGCTTACATGTTCACTAGTAAGCGTCAAAATGACCTTACTAGTGAACTAGTGAGAGTTTTGTGGATTACATGTTCACTAGTAGGCATCAAAATGATCTTACTAGTGAACTAGTGGGCCTTTTGCGGCTTACATGTCAACTAGTAAGCCTCAAAATGATCTTACGAGTGAGCTAGTGGGCGTTTTGCGGCTTACATGTCAACTAGTAAGCCTCAAAATGATCTTACTAGTGAACTAGTGGGCCTTTTGTGGCTTACATGTCAACTAGTAAGCCTCAAAATGATCTTACGAGTGAGTTAGTGGGCGTTTTGCGGCTTACATGTCAACTAGTAAGCCTCAAAATGATCTTACTAGTGAACTAGTGGGTTCTTTTGTGGCTTACATGTTCACTAGTAAGCCTCAAAATGATCTTACTAGTGAACTAGGGGGCACATTTATGGCCTTACATGTTCACTAGTAAGCGTCAAAATGATCTTACTAGTGAACTAGTGGGAACATTTATGGCCTTACATGTTCACTAGTAAGCCTCAAAATGACCTTACTAGTGAATTGTTGAGCGTTTTGTGGCTTATATGTCAACTAGTAAGCCTCAAAATTATCTTACGAGTGAACTAGTGGGCTTTTTGCGGCTTACATGTCAACAAGTAAGCCTCAAAATGATCTTACGAGTGAACTAGTGGCCGTTTTGCGGCTTACATGTCAACAAGTAAGCCTCAAAATGATCTTACTAATGAACTAGTGGGCCTTTTGCGGCTTACATGTCAACTAGTAAGCCTCAAAATGATCTTACGAGTGAGCTAGTGGGCGTTTTGCGGCTTACATGTCAACTAGTAAGCCTCAAAACGATCTTACTAGTGAACTAGTGGGTTCTTTTGTGGCTTACATGTTCACTAGCAAGCCTCAAAATGATCTTACTAGTGAACTAGTGTGCACAATTTTGGCCTTACATGTTCACTAGTAAGCGTCAAAATGATCTTACTAGTGAACTAGTGGGCGTTTTGCGGCTTGCATGTCAACTAGTAAGCCTCAAAATGATCTTACGAGTGAACTAGTGGGCGTTTTGCGGCTTACATGTCAACAAATAAGCCTCAAAATGATCTTACTAGTGAACTAGTGGGCGTTTTATGGCTTACATGTTAACTAGTAAGCGTCAAAATGACCTTACTCGTGAGCTAGTGGGCGTTTTGTGGCTTACATGTTCACTAGTAAGCGTCAAAATGACCTTACTAGTGAATTAGTGAGCGTTTTGTGGCTTACATGTCAACTAGTAAGCCTCAAAATTATCTTACTAGTGAACTAGTGGGCGTTTTGCGGCTTACATGTCAACTAGTAAGCCTCAAAATGATCTTACGAGTGAGCTAGTGGGCATTTTGCGGCTTACATGTCAACTAGTAAGCCTCAAAATGATCTTACCAGTGAACTAGTGGGTTCTTTTGTGGCTTACATGTTCACTAGTAAGCGTCACAATGACCTTACTTGTGAACTAGTGAGCGTTTTGTGGCTTACATGTTCACTAGTAAGCGTCAAAATGATCTTACTAGTGAACTAGTGGGCGTTTTGTGGCTTACATCTTCATTAGTAAGCCTCAAAATGATCTTACTAGTGAACTAGTGGTCGTTTTGTGGCTTACATGTCAAATAGTAAGCCTCAAAATGATCTTACTAGTGAACTAGTGGGCACATTTATGGCCTTACGTGTTCACTAGTAAGCGTCAAAATGATCTTACTAGTAAACTAGTGGGCGTTTTGCGGCTCGCATGTCAACTAGTAAGCCTCAAAATGATCTTACTAGTGAACTAGTGGGCGTTTTGTGGCTTACATGTTAACAAGTAAGCCTCAAAATGACCTTACTAGTGAACTAGTGACAATTTGTGGCTTACATGTTCACGAGTAAGCGTCAAAATGACCTTACTAGTGAACTAGTGAGCGTTTTGCGGCTTACATGTCAACTAGCAAGCCTCAAAATGATCTTACGAGTGAGCTAAGGGGCGTTTTGCGGCTTACATGTCAACTAGTAAGCCTCAAAATGATCTTACTAGTGAACTAATGGGCACATTTATGGCCTTACATGTTCACTAGTAAGCGTCAAAATGATTTTACTAGTGAACTAGTGGGCACGTTTATGGGCTTACATGTTCACTAGTAAGCGTGAAAATGATCTTACTCGTGAACTAGTGGGCGTTTTGCGGCTTACATGTCAACTAGTAAGCCTCAAAATGATCTTAATAGTGAACTAGTGGGTTCTTTTGTGGCTTACATGATCACTAGTAAGCGTCACAATGACCTTACTTGTGAACTAGTGAGCGTTTTGTGGCTTACATGTTCACTAGTAAGCCTCAAAATGATCTTACGAGTGAGCTAGTGGGCGTTTTGCGGCTTACATGTCAACTAGTAAGCCTCAAAATGATCTTAATAGTGAACTAGTGGGTTCTATTGTGGCTTACATGTTCACTAGTAAGCGTCACAATGACCTTACTTGTGAACTACTGAGCGTTTAGTGGATTACATGTTCACTCGTAAGCCTCAAAATGATCTTACCAGTGAACTAGTGGGCACATTTATGGCCTTACATGTTCACTAGTAAGCCTCAAAATGATCTTACCAGTGAACTAGTGGGCGTTTTGTGGCTTACATGTTCACGAGTAAGCGTCAAAATGATCTTACTCGTGAACTAGTGGGCGTTTCGCGGCTTACATGTCAACAAGTAAGCCTCAAAATGATCTTACTAATGAACTAGTGGGCGCTTTGTGGCTTACAAGTTCACTAGTAAGCGTCAAAATGACCTTACTAGTGAATTAGTGAGCGTTTTGTGGCTTACATGTCAACGAGTAAGCCTCAAAATGATCTTACTAGTGAACTAGTGGGCACATTTATGGCCTTACATGTTCACTAGTAAGCCTCAAAATGATCTTACTAGTGAACTAGTGAGCGTTTTGTGGCTTACATGTTCACTAGTAAGTGTCAAAATGACCTTACTAGTGAACTAGTGAGTGTTTTGTGGCTTACATGTTCACTAGTAGGCGTCAAAATGATCTTACTAGTGAACTAGTGGGCACATTTATGGCCTTACATGTTCACTAGTAAGCCTCAAAATGACCTTACTAGTGAACTAGTGGGCGTTTTGTGGCTTACATGTTAACTAGTAAGCGTCAAAATGACCTTACTAGTGAACTAGTGAGCATTTTGTGGCTTACATGTTCACTAGTAAGCGTCAAAATGACCTTACTAGTGAACTAGTGAGTGTTTTGTGGCTTACATGTTCACTAGTAGGCGTCAAAATGATCTTACTAGTGAACTAGTGAGTGTTTTGTGGCTTACATGTTCATTAGTAGGCGTCAAAACGATCTTACTAGTGAACTAATGGGCACATTTATGGCCTTACATGTTCACTAGTAAGCCTCAAAATGATCTTAGCAGTGAACTAGTGGGCGTTTTGTGGCTTACATGTTCACGGGTAAGCGTCAAAATGATCTTACTAGTGAACTAGTGGTGCGTTTTGTGGCTTACATGTTCACTGGTAAGCGTCAAAATGACCTTACTAGTGAACTAGTGGACATTTTTTGGCTTACATGTCAACTACTAAGCCTCAAAATGATCTTACTAGTGAACTAGTGGGCACATTTATGGCCTTACATGTTCACTCGTAAGCCTCAAAATGATCTTACCAGTGAACTAGTGGGCGTTTTGCGGCTTACATGTCAACAAATAAGCCTCAAAATGATCTTACTAGTGAACTAGTGGGCATTTTGTGGCTTACATGTCAACTAGTAAGCCTCAAAATGATCTTACTAGTGAACTAGTGGGCACATTTATGGCCTTACATGTTCACTAGTAAGCCTCAAAATGATCTTACTAGTGAACTAGTGGGCGTTTTGTGGCTTACATGTTCACGAGTAAGCGTCAAAATGATCTTACTAGTGAACTAGTGGGCGTTTTGCGGCTTGCATGTCAACTAGTAAGCCTCAAAATGATCTTACGAGTGAACTAGTGGGCGTTTTGCGGCTTAAATGTCAACAAGTAAGCCTCAAAATGATCTTACTAATGAACTAGTGGGCGTTTTGTGGCTTACATGTTCACTAGTAAGCGTCAAAATGACCTTACTAGTGAACTAGTGAGAGTTTTGTGGATTACATGTTCACTAGTAGGCATCAAAATGATCTTACTAGTGAACTAGTGGGCCTTTTGCGGCTTACATGTCAACTAGTAAGCCTCAAAATGATCTTACGAGTGAGCTAGTGGGCGTTTTGCGGCTTACATGTCAACTAGTAAGCCTCAAAATGATCTTACTAGTGAACTAGTGGGCCTTTTGCGGCTTACATGTCAACTAGTAAGCCTCAAAATGATCTTACGAGTGAGTTAGTGGGCGTTTTGCGGCTTACATGTCAACTAGTAAGCCTCAAAATGATCTTACTAGTGAACTAGTGGGTTCTTTTGTGGCTTACATGTTCACTAGTAAGCCTCAAAATGATCTTACTAGTGAACTAGGGGGCACATTTATGGCCTTACATGTTCACTAGTAAGCGTCAAAATGATCTTACTAGTGAACTAGTGGGAACATTTATGGCCTTACATGTTCACTAGTAAGCCTCAAAATGACCTTACTAGTGAATTGTTGAGCGTTTTGTGGCTTATATGTCAACTAGTAAGCCTCAAAATTATCTTACGAGTGAACTAGTGGGCTTTTTGCGGCTTACATGTCAACAAGTAAGCCTCAAAATGATCTTACGAGTGAACTAGTGGCCGTTTTGCGGCTTACATGTCAACAAGTAAGCCTCAAAATGATCTTACTAATGAACTAGTGGGCCTTTTGCGGCTTACATGTCAACTAGTAAGCCTCAAAATGATCTTACGAGTGAGCTAGTGGGCGTTTTGCGGCTTACATGTCAACTAGTAAGCCTCAAAACGATCTTACTAGTGAACTAGTGGGTTCTTTTGTGGCTTACATGTTCACTAGCAAGCCTCAAAATGATCTTACTAGTGAACTAGTGTGCACAATTTTGGCCTTACATGTTCACTAGTAAGCGTCAAAATGATCTTACTAGTGAACTAGTGGGCGTTTTGCGGCTTGCATGTCAACTAGTAAGCCTCAAAATGATCTTACGAGTGAACTAGTGGGCGTTTTGCGGCTTACATGTCAACAAATAAGCCTCAAAATGATCTTACTAGTGAACTAGTGGGCGTTTTATGGCTTACATGTTAACTAGTAAGCGTCAAAATGACCTTACTCGTGAGCTAGTGGGCGTTTTGTGGCTTACATGTTCACTAGTAAGCGTCAAAATGACCTTACTAGTGAATTAGTGAGCGTTTTGTGGCTTACATGTCAACTAGTAAGCCTCAAAATTATCTTACTAGTGAACTAGTGGGCGTTTTGCGGCTTACATGTCAACTAGTAAGCCTCAAAATGATCTTACGAGTGAGCTAGTGGGCATTTTGCGGCTTACATGTCAACTAGTAAGCCTCAAAATGATCTTACCAGTGAACTAGTGGGTTCTTTTGTGGCTTACATGTTCACTAGTAAGCGTCACAATGACCTTACTTGTGAACTAGTGAGCGTTTTGTGGCTTACATGTTCACTAGTAAGCGTCAAAATGATCTTACTAGTGAACTAGTGGGCGTTTTGTGGCTTACATCTTCATTAGTAAGCCTCAAAATGATCTTACTAGTGAACTAGTGGTCGTTTTGTGGCTTACATGTCAAATAGTAAGCCTCAAAATGATCTTACTAGTGAACTAGTGGGCACATTTATGGCCTTACGTGTTCACTAGTAAGCGTCAAAATGATCTTACTAGTAAACTAGTGGGCGTTTTGCGGCTCGCATGTCAACTAGTAAGCCTCAAAATGATCTTACTAGTGAACTAGTGGGCGTTTTGTGGCTTACATGTTAACAAGTAAGCCTCAAAATGACCTTACTAGTGAACTAGTGACAATTTGTGGCTTACATGTTCACGAGTAAGCGTCAAAATGACCTTACTAGTGAACTAGTGAGCGTTTTGCGGCTTACATGTCAACTAGCAAGCCTCAAAATGATCTTACGAGTGAGCTAAGGGGCGTTTTGCGGCTTACATGTCAACTAGTAAGCCTCAAAATGATCTTACTAGTGAACTAATGGGCACATTTATGGCCTTACATGTTCACTAGTAAGCGTCAAAATGATTTTACTAGTGAACTAGTGGGCACGTTTATGGGCTTACATGTTCACTAGTAAGCGTGAAAATGATCTTACTCGTGAACTAGTGGGCGTTTTGCGGCTTACATGTCAACTAGTAAGCCTCAAAATGATCTTAATAGTGAACTAGTGGGTTCTTTTGTGGCTTACATGATCACTAGTAAGCGTCACAATGACCTTACTTGTGAACTAGTGAGCGTTTTGTGGCTTACATGTTCACTAGTAAGCATCAAAATGATCTTACGAGTGAGCTAGTGGGCATTTTGCGGCTTACATGTCAACTAGTAAGCCTCAAAATGATCTTAATAGTGAACTAGTGGGTTCTATTGTGGCTTACATGTTCACTAGTAAGCGTCACAATGACCTTACTTGTGAACTACTGAGCGTTTAGTGGATTACATGTTCACTCGTAAGCCTCAAAATGATCTTACCAGTGAACTAGTGGGCACATTTATGGCCTTACATGTTCACTAGTAAGCCTCAAAATGATCTTACCAGTGAACTAGTGGGCGTTTTGTGGCTTACATGTTCACGAGTAAGCGTCAAAATGATCTTACTCGTGAACTAGTGGGCGTTTCGCGGCTTACATGTCAACAAGTAAGCCTCAAAATGATCTTACTAATGAACTAGTGGGCGCTTTGTGGCTTACAAGTTCACTAGTAAGCGTCAAAATGACCTTACTAGTGAATTAGTGAGCGTTTTGTGGCTTACATGTCAACGAGTAAGCCTCAAAATGATCTTACTAGTGAACTAGTGGGCACATTTATGGCCTTACATGTTCACTAGTAAGCCTCAAAATGATCTTACTAGTGAACTAGTGAGCGTTTTGTGGCTTACATGTTCACTAGTAAGTGTCAAAATGACCTTACTAGTGAACTAGTGAGTGTTTTGTGGCTTACATGTTCACTAGTAGGCGTCAAAATGATCTTACTAGTGAACTAGTGGGCACATTTATGGCCTTACATGTTCACTAGTAAGCCTCAAAATGACCTTACTAGTGAACTAGTGGGCGTTTTGTGGCTTACATGTTAACTAGTAAGCGTCAAAATGACCTTAC
The DNA here is from genome assembly GCF_025434085.1 of Hippocampus zosterae. Taxonomy (NCBI): domain Eukaryota; kingdom Metazoa; phylum Chordata; class Actinopteri; order Syngnathiformes; family Syngnathidae; genus Hippocampus; species Hippocampus zosterae. Next base: position 9,704,884 of record NC_067453.1, read on the forward strand.
TAGTGAACTAGTGACAATTTGTGGCTTACATGTTCACGAGTAAGCGTCAAAATGACCTTACTAGTGAACTAGTGAGCGTTCTGTGGCTTACATGTTCACGGGTAAGCGTCAAAATGATCTTACTAGTGAACTAGTGGCCGTTTTGTGCCTTACATGTTCACTAGTAAGCCTCAAAATGATCTTACTAGTGAACTAGTGGGCGTTTTGTGGCTAACATGTTAACTAGTAAGCGTCAAAATGACCTTACTAGTGAACTAGTGACAATTTGTGGCTTACATGTTCACGAATAAGCCTCAAAATGATCTTACGAGTGAGCTAAGGGGCGTTTTGTGGATTACATGTCAACTAGTAAGCCTCAAAATGATCTTACTAGTGAACTAGTGGGTTCTTTTGTGGCTGACATGTTCACTAGTAAGTGTCACAATGACCTTACTTGTGAACTAGTGAGCGTTTTGTGGTTTACATGTTCACTAGTAAGCGTCAAAATGATCTTACTAGTGAACTAGTGGGCGTTTTGTGGCTTACATGTTCACTAGTAAGCCTCAAAATGATCTTACTAGTGAACTAGTGGGCGTTTTGTTGCTTACATGTCAAATAGTAAGCCTCAAAATGATCTTACTAGTGAACTAGTGGGCACATTTATGGCCTTACGTGTTCACTAGTAAGCGTCAAAATGATCTTACTAGTAAACTAGTGGGCGTTTTATGGCTTACATCTTCACTCGTAAGCCTCAAAATGATCTTACTAGTGAACTAGTGGGCGTTTTGTGGCGCACATGTCAACTAGTTAGCCTCAAAATGATCTTACTAGTGAACTAGTGGGCACATTTATGGCCTTACATGTTCACTAGTAAGCCTCAAAATGATCTTACCAGTGAACTAGTGGGCGTTTTGCGGCTTACATGTCAACCAGTAAGCCTCAAAATGATCTTACTAGTGAACTAGTGGGGATTTTGTGGCTTACATGTCAACTAGTAAGCCTCAAAATGATCTTACTAGTGAACTAGTGGGCACATTTATGGCCTTACATGTTCACTAGTAAGCGTCAAAATGATCTTACTAGTGAACTAGTGGGCGTTTTGCGGCTTGCATGTCAACAAGTAAGCCTCAAAATTATCTTACTTGTGAACCAGTGGGCGTTTTGTGGCTTACATGTTCACTAGTAGGCGTCAAAATGATCTTACTAGTGAACTAGTGAGCATTTTGTGGCTTACATGTTCACTAGTAAGCGTCAAAATGACCTTACTAGTGAACTAGTGAGTGTTTTGTGGCTTACATGTTCACTAGTAGGCGTCAAAATGATCTTACTAGTGAACTAGTGAGTGTTTTGTGGCTTACATGTTCATTAGTAGGCGTCAAAACGATCTTACTAGTGAACTAATGGGCACATTTATGGCCTTACATGTTCACTAGTAAGCCTCAAAATGATCTTAGCAGTGAACTAGTGGGCGTTTTGTGGCTTACATGTTCACGGGTAAGCGTCAAAATGATCTTACTAGTGAACTAGTGGTGCGTTTTGTGGCTTACATGTTCACTGGTAAGCGTCAAAATGACCTTACTAGTGAACTAGTGGACATTTTTTGGCTTACATGTCAACTACTAAGCCTCAAAATGATCTTACTAGTGAACTAGTGGGCACATTTATGGCCTTACATGTTCACTCGTAAGCCTCAAAATGATCTTACCAGTGAACTAGTGGGCGTTTTGCGGCTTACATGTCAACAAATAAGCCTCAAAATGATCTTACTAGTGAACTAGTGGGCATTTTGTGGCTTACATGTCAACTAGTAAGCCTCAAAATGATCTTACTAGTGAACTAGTGGGCACATTTATGGCCTTACATGTTCACTAGTAAGCCTCAAAATGATCTTACTAGTGAACTAGTGGGCGTTTTGTGGCTTACATGTTCACGAGTAAGCGTCAAAATGATCTTACTAGTGAACTAGTGGGCGTTTTGCGGCTTGCATGTCAACTAGTAAGCCTCAAAATGATCTTACGAGTGAACTAGTGGGCGTTTTGCGGCTTAAATGTCAACAAGTAAGCCTCAAAATGATCTTACTAATGAACTAGTGGGCGTTTTGTGGCTTACATGTTCACTAGTAAGCGTCAAAATGACCTTACTAGTGAACTAGTGAGAGTTTTGTGGATTACATGTTCACTAGTAGGCATCAAAATGATCTTACTAGTGAACTAGTGGGCCTTTTGCGGCTTACATGTCAACTAGTAAGCCTCAAAATGATCTTACGAGTGAGCTAGTGGGCGTTTTGCGGCTTACATGTCAACTAGTAAGCCTCAAAATGATCTTACTAGTGAACTAGTGGGCCTTTTGCGGCTTACATGTCAACTAGTAAGCCTCAAAATGATCTTACGAGTGAGTTAGTGGGCGTTTTGCGGCTTACATGTCAACTAGTAAGCCTCAAAATGATCTTACTAGTGAACTAGTGGGTTCTTTTGTGGCTTACATGTTCACTAGTAAGCCTCAAAATGATCTTACTAGTGAACTAGGGGGCACATTTATGGCCTTACATGTTCACTAGTAAGCGTCAAAATGATCTTACTAGTGAACTAGTGGGAACATTTATGGCCTTACATGTTCACTAGTAAGCCTCAAAATGACCTTACTAGTGAATTGTTGAGCGTTTTGTGGCTTATATGTCAACTAGTAAGCCTCAAAATTATCTTACGAGTGAACTAGTGGGCTTTTTGCGGCTTACATGTCAACAAGTAAGCCTCAAAATGATCTTACGAGTGAACTAGTGGCCGTTTTGCGGCTTACATGTCAACAAGTAAGCCTCAAAATGATCTTACTAATGAACTAGTGGGCCTTTTGCGGCTTACATGTCAACTAGTAAGCCTCAAAATGATCTTACGAGTGAGCTAGTGGGCGTTTTGCGGCTTACATGTCAACTAGTAAGCCTCAAAACGATCTTACTAGTGAACTAGTGGGTTCTTTTGTGGCTTACATGTTCACTAGCAAGCCTCAAAATGATCTTACTAGTGAACTAGTGTGCACAATTTTGGCCTTACATGTTCACTAGTAAGCGTCAAAATGATCTTACTAGTGAACTAGTGGGCGTTTTGCGGCTTGCATGTCAACTAGTAAGCCTCAAAATGATCTTACGAGTGAACTAGTGGGCGTTTTGCGGCTTACATGTCAACAAATAAGCCTCAAAATGATCTTACTAGTGAACTAGTGGGCGTTTTATGGCTTACATGTTAACTAGTAAGCGTCAAAATGACCTTACTCGTGAGCTAGTGGGCGTTTTGTGGCTTACATGTTCACTAGTAAGCGTCAAAATGACCTTACTAGTGAATTAGTGAGCGTTTTGTGGCTTACATGTCAACTAGTAAGCCTCAAAATTATCTTACTAGTGAACTAGTGGGCGTTTTGCGGCTTACATGTCAACTAGTAAGCCTCAAAATGATCTTACGAGTGAGCTAGTGGGCATTTTGCGGCTTACATGTCAACTAGTAAGCCTCAAAATGATCTTACCAGTGAACTAGTGGGTTCTTTTGTGGCTTACATGTTCACTAGTAAGCGTCACAATGACCTTACTTGTGAACTAGTGAGCGTTTTGTGGCTTACATGTTCACTAGTAAGCGTCAAAATGATCTTACTAGTGAACTAGTGGGCGTTTTGTGGCTTACATCTTCATTAGTAAGCCTCAAAATGATCTTACTAGTGAACTAGTGGTCGTTTTGTGGCTTACATGTCAAATAGTAAGCCTCAAAATGATCTTACTAGTGAACTAGTGGGCACATTTATGGCCTTACGTGTTCACTAGTAAGCGTCAAAATGATCTTACTAGTAAACTAGTGGGCGTTTTGCGGCTCGCATGTCAACTAGTAAGCCTCAAAATGATCTTACTAGTGAACTAGTGGGCGTTTTGTGGCTTACATGTTAACAAGTAAGCCTCAAAATGACCTTACTAGTGAACTAGTGACAATTTGTGGCTTACATGTTCACGAGTAAGCGTCAAAATGACCTTACTAGTGAACTAGTGAGCGTTTTGCGGCTTACATGTCAACTAGCAAGCCTCAAAATGATCTTACGAGTGAGCTAAGGGGCGTTTTGCGGCTTACATGTCAACTAGTAAGCCTCAAAATGATCTTACTAGTGAACTAATGGGCACATTTATGGCCTTACATGTTCACTAGTAAGCGTCAAAATGATTTTACTAGTGAACTAGTGGGCACGTTTATGGGCTTACATGTTCACTAGTAAGCGTGAAAATGATCTTACTCGTGAACTAGTGGGCGTTTTGCGGCTTACATGTCAACTAGTAAGCCTCAAAATGATCTTAATAGTGAACTAGTGGGTTCTTTTGTGGCTTACATGATCACTAGTAAGCGTCACAATGACCTTACTTGTGAACTAGTGAGCGTTTTGTGGCTTACATGTTCACTAGTAAGCCTCAAAATGATCTTACGAGTGAGCTAGTGGGCGTTTTGCGGCTTACATGTCAACTAGTAAGCCTCAAAATGATCTTAATAGTGAACTAGTGGGTTCTATTGTGGCTTACATGTTCACTAGTAAGCGTCACAATGACCTTACTTGTGAACTACTGAGCGTTTAGTGGATTACATGTTCACTCGTAAGCCTCAAAATGATCTTACCAGTGAACTAGTGGGCACATTTATGGCCTTACATGTTCACTAGTAAGCCTCAAAATGATCTTACCAGTGAACTAGTGGGCGTTTTGTGGCTTACATGTTCACGAGTAAGCGTCAAAATGATCTTACTCGTGAACTAGTGGGCGTTTCGCGGCTTACATGTCAACAAGTAAGCCTCAAAATGATCTTACTAATGAACTAGTGGGCGCTTTGTGGCTTACAAGTTCACTAGTAAGCCTCAAAATGATCTTACTAGTGAACTAGTGGGCACATTTATGGCCTTACATGTTCACTAGTAAGCCTCAAAATGATCTTACTAGTGAACTAGTGAGCGTTTTGTGGCTTACATGTTCACTAGTAAGTGTCAAAATGACCTTACTAGTGAACTAGTGAGTGTTTTGTGGCTTACATGTTCACTAGTAGGCGTCAAAATGATCTTACTAGTGAACTAGTGGGCACATTTATGGCCTTACATGTTCACTAGTAAGCCTCAAAATGACCTTACTAGTGAACTAGTGGGCGTTTTGTGGCTTACATGTTAACTAGTAAGCGTCAAAATTACCTTACTAGTGAACTAGTGACAATTTGTGGCTTACATGTTCACGAGTAAGCGTCAAAATGACCTTACTAGTGAACTAGTGAGCGTTCTGTGGCTTACATGTTCACGGGTAAGCGTCAAAATGATCTTACTAGTGAACTAGTGGCCGTTTTGTGCCTTACATGTTCACTAGTAAGCCTCAAAATGATCTTACTAGTGAACTAGTGGGCGTTTTGTGGCTAACATGTTAACTAGTAAGCGTCAAAATGACCTTACTAGTGAACTAGTGACAATTTGTGGCTTACATTTTCACGAATAAGCCTCAAAATGATCTTACGAGTGAGCTAAGGGGCGTTTTGTGGATTACATGTCAACTAGTAAGCCTCAAAATGATCTTACTAGTGAACTAGTGGGTTCTTTTGTGGCTGACATGTTCACTAGTAAGTGTCACAATGACCTTACTTGTGAACTAGTGAGCGTTTTGTGGTTTACATGTTCACTAGTAAGCGTCAAAATGATCTTACTAGTGAACTAGTGGGCGTTTTGTGGCTTACATGTTCACTAGTAAGCCTCAAAATGATCTTACTAGTGAACTAGTGGGCGTTTTGTTGCTTACATGTCAAATAGTAAGCCTCAAAATGATCTTACTAGTGAACTAGTGGGCACATTTATGGCCTTACGTGTTCACTAGTAAGCGTCAAAATGATCTTACTAGTAAACTAGTGGGCGTTTTATGGCTTACATCTTCACTCGTAAGCCTCAAAATGATCTTACTAGTGAACTAGTGGGCGTTTTGTGGCGCACATGTCAACTAGTTAGCCTCAAAATGATCTTACTCGTGAACTAGTGGGCACATTTATGGCCTTACATGTTCACTAGTAAGCCTCAAAATGATCTTACCAGTGAACTAGTGGGCGTTTTGCGGCTTACATGTCAACCAGTAAGCCTCAAAATGATCTTACTAGTGAACTAGTGGGGATTTTGTGGCTTACATGTCAACTAGTAAGCCTCAAAATGATCTTACTAGTGAACTAGTGGGCACATTTATGGCCTTACATGTTCACTAGTAAGCGTCAAAATGATCTTACTAGTGAACTAGTGGGCGTTTTGCGGCTTGCATGTCAACAAGTAAGCCTCAAAATTATCTTACTTGTGAACCAGTGGGCGTTTTGTGGCTTACATGTTCACTAGTAGGCGTCAAAATGATCTTACTAGTGAACTAGTGAGCATTTTGTGGCTTACATGTTCACTAGTAAGCGTCAAAATGACCTTACTAGTGAACTAGTGAGTGTTTTGTGGCTTACATGTTCACTAGTAGGCGTCAAAATGATCTTACTAGTGAACTAGTGAGTGTTTTGTGGCTTACATGTTCATTAGTAGGCGTCAAAACGATCTTACTAGTGAACTAATGGGCACATTTATGGCCTTACATGTTCACTAGTAAGCCTCAAAATGATCTTAGCAGTGAACTAGTGGGCGTTTTGTGGCTTACATGTTCACGGGTAAGCGTCAAAATGATCTTACTAGTGAACTAGTGGTGCGTTTTGTGGCTTACATGTTCACTGGTAAGCGTCAAAATGACCTTACTAGTGAACTAGTGGACATTTTTTGGCTTACATGTCAACTACTAAGCCTCAAAATGATCTTACTAGTGAACTAGTGGGCACATTTATGGCCTTACATGTTCACTCGTAAGCCTCAAAATGATCTTACCAGTGAACTAGTGGGCGTTTTGCGGCTTACATGTCAACAAATAAGCCTCAAAATGATCTTACTAGTGAACTAGTGGGCATTTTGTGGCTTACATGTCAACTAGTAAGCCTCAAAATGATCTTACTAGTGAACTAGTGGGCACATTTATGGCCTTACATGTTCACTAGTAAGCCTCAAAATGATCTTACTAGTGAACTAGTGGGCGTTTTGTGGCTTACATGTTCACGAGTAAGCGTCAAAATGATCTTACTAGTGAACTAGTGGGCGTTTTGCGGCTTGCATGTCAACTAGTAAGCCTCAAATGATCTTACAGGTGAACTAGTGGGCGTTTTGCAGCTTAAATGTCAACAAGTAAGCCTCAAAATGATCTTACTAATGAACTAGTGGGCGTTTTGTGGCTTACATGTTCACTAGTAAGCGTCAAAATGACCTTACTAGTGAACTAGTGAGAGTTTTGTGGATTACATGTTCACTAGTAGGCATCAAAATGATCTTACTAGTGAACTAGTGGGCCTTTTGCGGCTTACATGTCAACTAGTAAGCCTCAAAATGATCTTACGAGTGAGCTAGTGGGCGTTTTGCGGCTTACATGTCAACTAGTAAGCCTCAAAATGATCTTACTAGTGAACTAGTGGGCCTTTTGCGGCTTACATGTCAACTAGTAAGCCTCAAAATGATCTTACGAGTGAGTTAGTGGGCGTTTTGCGGCTTACATGTCAACTAGTAAGCCTCAAAATGATCTTACTAGTGAACTAGTGGGTTCTTTTGTGGCTTACATGTTCACTAGTAAGCCTCAAAATGATCTTACTAGTGAACTAGGGGGCACATTTATGGCCTTACATGTTCACTAGTAAGCGTCAAAATGATCTTACTAGTGAACTAGTGGGAACATTTATGGCCTTACATGTTCACTAGTAAGCCTCAAAATGACCTTACTAGTGAATTGTTGAGCGTTTTGTGGCTTATATGTCAACTAGTAAGCCTCAAAATTATCTTACGAGTGAACTAGTGGGCTTTTTGCGGCTTACATGTCAACAAGTAAGCCTCAAAATGATCTTACGAGTGAACTAGTGGCCGTTTTGCGGCTTACATGTCAACAAGTAAGCCTCAAAATGATCTTACTAATGAACTAGTGGGCCTTTTGCGGCTTACATGTCAACTAGTAAGCCTCAAAATGATCTTACGAGTGAGCTAGTGGGCGTTTTGCGGCTTACATGTCAACTAGTAAGCCTCAAAACGATCTTACTAGTGAACTAGTGGGTTCTTTTGTGGCTTACATGTTCACTAGCAAGCCTCAAAATGATCTTACTAGTGAACTAGTGTGCACAATTTTGGCCTTACTTGTTCACTAGTAAGCGTCAAAATGATCTTACTAGTGAACTAGTGGGCGTTTTGCGGCTTGCATGTCAACTAGTAAGCCTCAAAATGATCTTACGAGTGAACTAGTGGGCGTTTTGCGGCTTACATGTCAACAAATAAGCCTCAAAATGATCTTACTAGTGAACTAGTGGGCGTTTTATGGCTTACATGTTAACTAGTAAGCGTCAAAATGACCTTACTCGTGAGCTAGTGGGCGTTTTGTGGCTTACATGTTCACTAGTAAGCGTCAAAATGACCTTACTAGTGAATTAGTGAGCGTTTTGTGGCTTACATGTCAACTAGTAAGCCTCAAAATTATCTTACTAGTGAACTAGTGGGCGTTTTGCGGCTTACATGTCAACTAGTAAGCCTCAAAATGATCTTACGAGTGAGCTAGTGGGCATTTTGCGGCTTACATGTCAACTAGTAAGCCTCAAAATGATCTTACCAGTGAACTAGTGGGTTCTTTTGTGGCTTACATGTTCACTAGTAAGCGTCACAATGACCTTACTTGTGAACTAGTGAGCGTTTTGTGGCTTACATGTTCACTAGTAAGCGTCAAAATGATCTTACTAGTGAACTAGTGGGCGTTTTGTGGCTTACATCTTCATTAGTAAGCCTCAAAATGATCTTACTAGTGAACTAGTGGTCGTTTTGTGGCTTACATGTCAAATAGTAAGCCTCAAAATGATCTTACTAGTGAACTAGTGGGCACATTTATGGCCTTACGTGTTCACTAGTAAGCGTCAAAATGATCTTACTAGTAAACTAGTGGGCGTTTTGCGGCTCGCATGTCAACTAGTAAGCCTCAAAATGATCTTACTAGTGAACTAGTGGGCGTTTTGTGGCTTACATGTTAACAAGTAAGCCTCAAAATGACCTTACTAGTGAACTAGTGACAATTTGTGGCTTACATGTTCACGAGTAAGCGTCAAAATGACCTTACTAGTGAACTAGTGAGCGTTTTGCGGCTTACATGTCAACTAGCAAGCCTCAAAATGATCTTACGAGTGAGCTAAGGGGCGTTTTGCGGCTTACATGTCAACTAGTAAGCCTCAAAATGATCTTACTAGTGAACTAATGGGCACATTTATGGCCTTACATGTTCACTAGTAAGCGTCAAAATGATTTTACTAGTGAACTAGTGGGCACGTTTATGGGCTTACATGTTCACTAGTAAGCGTGAAAATGATCTTACTCGTGAACTAGTGGGCGTTTTGCGGCTTACATGTCAACTAGTAAGCCTCAAAATGATCTTAATAGTGAACTAGTGGGTTCTTTTGTGGCTTACATGATCACTAGTAAGCGTCACAATGACCTTACTTGTGAACTAGTGAGCGTTTTGTGGCTTACATGTTCACTAGTAAGCCTCAAAATGATCTTACGAGTGAGCTAGTGGGCGTTTTGCGGCTTACATGTCAACTAGTAAGCCTCAAAATGATCTTAATAGTGAACTAGTGGGTTCTATTGTGGCTTACATGTTCACTAGTAAGCGTCACAATGACCTTACTTGTGAACTACTGAGCGTTTAGTGGATTACATGTTCACTCGTAAGCCTCAAAATGATCTTACCAGTGAACTAGTGGGCACATTTATGGCCTTACATGTTCACTAGTAAGCCTCAAAATGATCTTACCAGTGAACTAGTGGGCGTTTTGTGGCTTACATGTTCACGAGTAAGCGTCAAAATGATCTTACTCGTGAACTAGTGGGCGTTTCGCGGCTTACATGTCAACAAGTAAGCCTCAAAATGATCTTACTAATGAACTAGTGGGCGCTTTGTGGCTTACAAGTTCACTAGTAAGCCTCAAAATGATCTTACTAGTGAACTAGTGGGCACATTTATGGCCTTACATGTTCACTAGTAAGCCTCAAAATGATCTTACTAGTGAACTAGTGAGCGTTTTGTGGCTTACATGTTCACTAGTAAGTGTCAAAATGACCTTACTAGTGAACTAGTGAGTGTTTTGTGGCTTACATGTTCACTAGTAGGCGTCAAAATGATCTTACTAGTGAACTAGTGGGCACATTTATGGCCTTACATGTTCACTAGTAAGCCTCAAAATGACCTTACTAGTGAACTAGTGGGCGTTTTGTGGCTTACATGTTAACTAGTAAGCGTCAAAATGACCTTACTAGTGAACTAGTGACAATTTGTGGCTTACATGTTCACGAGTAAGCGTCAAAATGACCTTACTAGTGAACTAGTGAGCGTTCTGTGGCTTACATGTTCACGGGTAAGCGTCAAAATGATCTTACTAGTGAACTAGTGGCCGTTTTGTGCCTTACATGTTCACTAGTAAGCCTCAAAATGATCTTACTAGTGAACTAGTGGGCGTTTTGTGGCTAACATGTTAACTAGTAAGCGTCAAAATGACCTTACTAGTGAACTAGTGACAATTTGTGGCTTACATGTTCACGAATAAGCCTCAAAATGATCTTACGAGTGAGCTAAGGGGCGTTTTGTGGATTACATGTCAACTAGTAAGCCTCAAAATGATCTTACTAGTGAACTAGTGGGTTCTTTTGTGGCTGACATGTTCACTAGTAAGTGTCACAATGACCTTACTTGTGAACTAGTGAGCGTTTTGTGGTTTACATGTTCACTAGTAAGCGTCAAAATGATCTTACTAGTGAACTAGTGGGCGTTTTGTGGCTTACATGTTCACTAGTAAGCCTCAAAATGATCTTACTAGTGAACTAGTGGGCGTTTTGTTGCTTACATGTCAAATAGTAAGCCTCAAAATGATCTTACTAGTGAACTAGTGGGCACATTTATGGCCTTACGTGTTCACTAGTAAGCGTCAAAATGATCTTACTAGTAAACTAGTGGGCGTTTTGCGGCTTACATGTCAACCAGTAAGCCTCAAAATGATCTTACTAGTGAACTAGTGGGGATTTTGTGGCTTACATGTCAACTAGTAAGCCTCAAAATGATCTTACTAGTGAACTAGTGGGCACATTTATGGCCTTACATGTTCACTAGTAAGCGTCAAAATGATCTTACTAGTGAACTAGTGGGCACGCTTATGGCCTTACATGTTCACTAGTAAGCGTGAAAATGATCTTACTAGTGAACTAGTGGGCGTTTTGCGGCTTACATGTCAACTAGTAAGCCTCAAAATAATCTTACGAGTGAGCTAGTGGGCGTTTTGCGGCTTACATGTCAACTAGTAAGCCTCAAAATGACCTTACTAGTGAATTAGTGAGCGTTTTGTGGCTTACATGTCAACTAGTAAGCCTCAAAATGATCTTACTAGTGAACTAGTGGGTACATTTATGGCCTTACATGTTCACTAGTAAGCGTCAAAACGATCTTACTAGTGAACTAGTGGGCACATTTATGGCCTTACATGTTCACTAGTAAGCCTCAAAATGATCTTACCAGTGAACTAGTGGGCGTTTTGCGGCTTACATGTCAACTAGTAAGCCTCAAAATGATCTTACTCGTGAACTAGTGGGCACATTTATGGCCGTACATGTTCACTAGTAAGCCTCAAAATGATCTTACTAGTGAACTAGTGGGTTCTTTTGTGGCTTACATGTTCACTAGTAAGCGTCACAATGACCTCACTTGTGAACTAGTGAGCGTTTTGTGGCTTACATGTTCACTAGTAAGCGTGAAAATGATCTTACTAGTGAACTAGTGGGCGTTTTGCGGCTTACATGTCAACTAGCAAGCCTCAAAATGATCTTACGAGTGAGCTAAGGGGCGTTTTGCGGCTTACATGTCAACTAGTAAGCCTCAAAATGATCTTACTAGTGAACTAGTGGGCACATTTATGGCCTTACATGTTCACTATTAAGAGTCAAAATGATCTTACTAGTGAACTAGTGGGCACATTTATGGCCTTACATGTTCACTACTAAGCGTCAAAATGATCTTACTAGTGAACAAGTGGGCGTTTTGTGGCTTACATCTTCACTAGTAAGCCTCAAAATGATCTTACTAGAGAACTAGTGGGCATTTTGTGGCTTACATGTCAACAAGTAAGCCTCAAAATGATCTTACTAGTGAACTAATGGGCACATTTATGGCCTTACATGTTCACTAGTAAGCGTCAAAATGATTTTACTAGTGAACTAGTGGGCACGTTTATGGGCTTACATGTTCACTAGTAAGCGTGAAAATGATCTTACTAGTGAACTAGTGGGTTCTTTTGTGGCTTACATGTTCACTAGTAAGCCTCAAAATGATCTTACTAGTGAACTAGGGGGCACATTTATGGCCTTACATGTTCACTAGTAAGCGTCAAAATGATCTTACTAGTGAACTAGTGGGAACATTTATGGCCTTACATGTTCACTAGTAAGCCTCAAAATGACCTTACTAGTGAATTGTTGAGCGTTTTGTGGCTTATATGTCAACTAGTAAGCCTCAAAATTATCTTACGAGTGAACTAGTGGGCTTTTTGCGGCTTACATGTCAACAAGTAAGCCTCAAAATGATCTTACGAGTGAACTAGTGGCCGTTTTGCGGCTTACATGTCAACAAGTAAGCCTCAAAATGATCTTACTAATGAACTAGTGGGCCTTTTGCGGCTTACATGTCAACTAGTAAGCCTCAAAATGATCTTACGAGTGAGCTAGTGGGCGTTTTGCGGCTTACATGTCAACTAGTAAGCCTCAAAACGATCTTACTAGTGAACTAGTGGGTTCTTTTGTGGCTTACATGTTCACTAGCAAGCCTCAAAATGATCTTACTAGTGAACTAGTGTGCACAATTTTGGCCTTACATGTTCACTAGTAAGCGTCAAAATGATCTTACTAGTGAACTAGTGGGCGTTTTGCGGCTTGCATGTCAACTAGTAAGCCTCAAAATGATCTTACGAGTGAACTAGTGGGCGTTTTGCGGCTTACATGTCAACAAATAAGCCTCAAAATGATCTTACTAGTGAACTAGTGGGCGTTTTATGGCTTACATGTTAACTAGTAAGCGTCAAAATGACCTTACTCGTGAGCTAGTGGGCGTTTTGTGGCTTACATGTTCACTAGTAAGCGTCAAAATGACCTTACTAGTGAATTAGTGAGCGTTTTGTGGCTTACATGTCAACTAGTAAGCCTCAAAATTATCTTACTAGTGAACTAGTGGGCGTTTTGCGGCTTACATGTCAACTAGTAAGCCTCAAAATGATCTTACGAGTGAGCTAGTGGGCATTTTGCGGCTTACATGTCAACTAGTAAGCCTCAAAATGATCTTACCAGTGAACTAGTGGGTTCTTTTGTGGCTTACATGTTCACTAGTAAGCGTCACAATGACCTTACTTGTGAACTAGTGAGCGTTTTGTGGCTTACATGTTCACTAGTAAGCGTCAAAATGATCTTACTAGTGAACTAGTGGGCGTTTTGTGGCTTACATCTTCATTAGTAAGCCTCAAAATGATCTTACTAGTGAACTAGTGGTCGTTTTGTGGCTTACATGTCAAATAGTAAGCCTCAAAATGATCTTACTAGTGAACTAGTGGGCACATTTATGGCCTTACGTGTTCACTAGTAAGCGTCAAAATGATCTTACTAGTAAACTAGTGGGCGTTTTGCGGCTCGCATGTCAACTAGTAAGCCTCAAAATGATCTTACTAGTGAACTAGTGGGCGTTTTGTGGCTTACATGTTAACAAGTAAGCCTCAAAATGACCTTACTAGTGAACTAGTGACAATTTGTGGCTTACATGTTCACGAGTAAGCGTCAAAATGACCTTACTAGTGAACTAGTGAGCGTTTTGCGGCTTACATGTCAACTAGCAAGCCTCAAAATGATCTTACGAGTGAGCTAAGGGGCGTTTTGCGGCTTACATGTCAACTAGTAAGCCTCAAAATGATCTTACTAGTGAACTAATGGGCACATTTATGGCCTTACATGTTCACTAGTAAGCGTCAAAATGATTTTACTAGTGAACTAGTGGGCACGTTTATGGGCTTACATGTTCACTAGTAAGCGTGAAAATGATCTTACTCGTGAACTAGTGGGCGTTTTGCGGCTTACATGTCAACTAGTAAGCCTCAAAATGATCTTAATAGTGAACTAGTGGGTTCTTTTGTGGCTTACATGATCACTAGTAAGCGTCACAATGACCTTACTTGTGAACTAGTGAGCGTTTTGTGGCTTACATGTTCACTAGTAAGCATCAAAATGATCTTACGAGTGAGCTAGTGGGCGTTTTGCGGCTTACATGTCAACTAGTAAGCCTCAAAATGATCTTAATAGTGAACTAGTGGGTTCTATTGTGGCTTACATGTTCACTAGTAAGCGTCACAATGACCTTACTTGTGAACTACTGAGCGTTTAGTGGATTACATGTTCACTCGTAAGCCTCAAAATGATCTTACCAGTGAACTAGTGGGCACATTTATGGCCTTACATGTTCACTAGTAAGCCTCAAAATGATCTTACCAGTGAACTAGTGGGCGTTTTGTGGCTTACATGTTCACGAGTAAGCGTCAAAATGATCTTACTCGTGAACTAGTGGGCGTTTCGCGGCTTACATGTCAACAAGTAAGCCTCAAAATGATCTTACTAATGAACTAGTGGGCGCTTTGTGGCTTACAAGTTCACTAGTAAGCGTCAAAATGACCTTACTAGTGAATTAGTGAGCGTTTTGTGGCTTACATGTCAACGAGTAAGCCTCAAAATGATCTTACTAGTGAACTAGTGGGCACATTTATGGCCTTACATGTTCACTAGTAAGCCTCAAAATGATCTTACTAGTGAACTAGTGAGCGTTTTGTGGCTTACATGTTCACTAGTAAGTGTCAAAATGACCTTACTAGTGAACTAGTGAGTGTTTTGTGGCTTACATGTTCACTAGTAGGCGTCAAAATGATCTTACTAGTGAACTAGTGGGCACATTTATGGCCTTACATGTTCACTAGTAAGCCTCAAAATGACCTTACTAGTGAACTAGTGGGCGTTTTGTGGCTTACATGTTAACTAGTAAGCGTCAAAATGACCTTACTAGTGAACTAGTGACAATTTGTGGCTTACATGTTCACGAGTAAGCGTCAAAATGACCTTACTAGTGAACTAGTGAGCGTTCTGTGGCTTACATGTTCACGGGTAAGCGTCAAAATGATCTTACTAGTGAACTAGTGGCCGTTTTGTGCCTTACATGTTCACTAGTAAGCCTCAAAATGATCTTACTAGTGAACTAGTGGGCGTTTTGTGGCTAACATGTTAACTAGTAAGCGTCAAAATGACCTTACTAGTGAACTAGTGACAATTTGTGGCTTACATGTTCACGAATAAGCCTCAAAATGATCTTACGAGTGAGCTAAGGGGCGTTTTGTGGATTACATGTCAACTAGTAAGCCTCAAAATGATCTTACTAGTGAACTAGTGGGTTCTTTTGTGGCTGACATGTTCACTAGTAAGTGTCACAATGACCTTACTTGTGAACTAGTGAGCGTTTTGTGGTTTACATGTTCACTAGTAAGCGTCAAAATGATCTTACTAGTGAACTAGTGGGCGTTTTGTGGCTTACATGTTCACTAGTAAGCCTCAAAATGATCTTACTAGTGAACTAGTGGGCGTTTTGTTGCTTACATGTCAAATAGTAAGCCTCAAAATGATCTTACTAGTGAACTAGTGGGCACATTTATGGCCTTACGTGTTCACTAGTAAGCGTCAAAATGATCTTACTAGTAAACTAGTGGGCGTTTTATGGCTTACATCTTCACTCGTAAGCCTCAAAATGATCTTACTAGTGAACTAGTGGGCGTTTTGTGGCGCACATGTCAACTAGTTAGCCTCAAAATGATCTTACTAGTGAACTAGTGGGCACATTTATGGCCTTACATGTTCACTAGTAAGCCTCAAAATGATCTTACCAGTGAACTAGTGGGCGTTTTGCGGCTTACATGTCAACCAGTAAGCCTCAAAATGATCTTACTAGTGAACTAGTGGGGATTTTGTGGCTTACATGTCAACTAGTAAGCCTCAAAATGATCTTACTAGTGAACTAGTGGGCACATTTATGGCCTTACATGTTCACTAGTAAGCGTCAAAATGATCTTACTAGTGAACTAGTGGGCGTTTTGCGGCTTGCATGTCAACAAGTAAGCCTCAAAATTATCTTACTTGTGAACCAGTGGGCGTTTTGTGGCTTACATGTTCACTAGTAGGCGTCAAAATGATCTTACTAGTGAACTAGTGAGCATTTTGTGGCTTACATGTTCACTAGTAAGCGTCAAAATGACCTTACTAGTGAACTAGTGAGTGTTTTGTGGCTTACATGTTCACTAGTAGGCGTCAAAATGATCTTACTAGTGAACTAGTGAGTGTTTTGTGGCTTATATGTTCATTAGTAGGCGTCAAAACGATCTTACTAGTGAACTAATGGGCACATTTATGGCCTTACATGTTCACTAGTAAGCCTCAAAATGATCTTAGCAGTGAACTAGTGGGCGTTTTGTGGCTTACATGTTCACGGGTAAGCGTCAAAATGATCTTACTAGTGAACTAGTGGTGCGTTTTGTGGCTTACATGTTCACTGGTAAGCGTCAAAATGACCTTACTAGTGAACTAGTGGACATTTTTTGGCTTACATGTCAACTACTAAGCCTCAAAATGATCTTACTAGTGAACTAGTGGGCACATTTATGGCCTTACATGTTCACTCGTAAGCCTCAAAATGATCTTACCAGTGAACTAGTGGGCGTTTTGCGGCTTACATGTCAACAAATAAGCCTCAAAATGATCTTACTAGTGAACTAGTGGGCATTTTGTGGCTTACATGTCAACTAGTAAGCCTCAAAATGATCTTACTAGTGAACTAGTGGGCACATTTATGGCCTTACATGTTCACTAGTAAGCCTCAAAATGATCTTACTAGTGAACTAGTGGGCGTTTTGTGGCTTACATGTTCACGAGTAAGCGTCAAAATGATCTTACTAGTGAACTAGTGGGCGTTTTGCGGCTTGCATGTCAACTAGTAAGCCTCAAAATGATCTTACGAGTGAACTAGTGGGCGTTTTGCGGCTTAAATGTCAACAAGTAAGCCTCAAAATGATCTTACTAATGAACTAGTGGGCGTTTTGTGGCTTACATGTTCACTAGTAAGCGTCAAAATGACCTTACTAGTGAACTAGTGAGAGTTTTGTGGATTACATGTTCACTAGTAGGCATCAAAATGATCTTACTAGTGAACTAGTGGGCCTTTTGCGGCTTACATGTCAACTAGTAAGCCTCAAAATGATCTTACGAGTGAGCTAGTGGGCGTTTTGCGGCTTACATGTCAACTAGTAAGCCTCAAAATGATCTTACTAGTGAACTAGTGGGCCTTTTGCGGCTTACATGTCAACTAGTAAGCCTCAAAATGATCTTACGAGTGAGTTAGTGGGCGTTTTGCGGCTTACATGTCAACTAGTAAGCCTCAAAATGATCTTACTAGTGAACTAGTGGGTTCTTTTGTGGCTTACATGTTCACTAGTAAGCCTCAAAATGATCTTACTAGTGAACTAGGGGGCACATTTATGGCCTTACATGTTCACTAGTAAGCGTCAAAATGATCTAACTAGTGAACTAGTGGGAACATTTATGGCCTTACATGTTCACTAGTAAGCCTCAAAATGACCTTACTAGTGAATTGTTGAGCGTTTTGTGGCTTATATGTCAACTAGTAAGCCTCAAAATTATCTTACGAGTGAACTAGTGGGCTTTTTGCGGCTTACATGTCAACAAGTAAGCCTCAAAATGATCTTACGAGTGAACTAGTGGCCGTTTTGCGGCTTACATGTCAACAAGTAAGCCTCAAAATGATCTTACTAATGAACTAGTGGGCCTTTTGCGGCTTACATGTCAACTAGTAAGCCTCAAAATGATCTTACGAGTGAGCTAGTGGGCGTTTTGCGGCTTACATGTCAACTAGTAAGCCTCAAAACGATCTTACTAGTGAACTAGTGGGTTCTTTTGTGGCTTACATGTTCACTAGCAAGCCTCAAAATGATCTTACTAGTGAACTAGTGTGCACAATTTTGGCCTTACATGTTCACTAGTAAGCGTCAAAATGATCTTACTAGTGAACTAGTGGGCGTTTTGCGGCTTGCATGTCAACTAGTAAGCCTCAAAATGATCTTACGAGTGAACTAGTGGGCGTTTTGCGGCTTACATGTCAACAAATAAGCCTCAAAATGATCTTACTAGTGAACTAGTGGGCGTTTTATGGCTTACATGTTAACTAGTAAGCGTCAAAATGACCTTACTCGTGAGCTAGTGGGCGTTTTGTGGCTTACATGTTCACTAGTAAGCGTCAAAATGACCTTACTAGTGAATTAGTGAGCGTTTTGTGGCTTACATGTCAACTAGTAAGCCTCAAAATTATCTTACTAGTGAACTAGTGGGCGTTTTGCGGCTTACATGTCAACTAGTAAGCCTCAAAATGATCTTACGAGTGAGCTAGTGGGCATTTTGCGGCTTACATGTCAACTAGTAAGCCTCAAAATGATCTTACCAGTGAACTAGTGGGTTCTTTTGTGGCTTACATGTTCACTAGTAAGCGTCACAATGACCTTACTTGTGAACTAGTGAGCGTTTTGTGGCTTACATGTTCACTAGTAAGCGTCAAAATGATCTTACTAGTGAACTAGTGGGCGTTTTGTGGCTTACATCTTCATTAGTAAGCCTCAAAATGATCTTACTAGTGAACTAGTGGTCGTTTTGTGGCTTACATGTCAAATAGTAAGCCTCAAAATGATCTTACTAGTGAACTAGTGGGCACATTTATGGCCTTACGTGTTCACTAGTAAGCGTCAAAATGATCTTACTAGTAAACTAGTGGGCGTTTTGCGGCTCGCATGTCAACTAGTAAGCCTCAAAATGATCTTACTAGTGAACTAGTGGGCGTTTTGTGGCTTACATGTTAACAAGTAAGCCTCAAAATGACCTTACTAGTGAACTAGTGACAATTTGTGGCTTACATGTTCACGAGTAAGCGTCAAAATGACCTTACTAGTGAACTAGTGAGCGTTTTGCGGCTTACATGTCAACTAGCAAGCCTCAAAATGATCTTACGAGTGAGCTAAGGGGCGTTTTGCGGCTTACATGTCAACTAGTAAGCCTCAAAATGATCTTACTAGTGAACTAATGGGCACATTTATGGCCTTACATGTTCACTAGTAAGCGTCAAAATGATTTTACTAGTGAACTAGTGGGCACGTTTATGGGCTTACATGTTCACTAGTAAGCGTGAAAATGATCTTACTCGTGAACTAGTGGGCGTTTTGCGGCTTACATGTCAACTAGTAAGCCTCAAAATGATCTTAATAGTGAACTAGTGGGTTCTTTTGTGGCTTACATGATCACTAGTAAGCGTCACAATGACCTTACTTGTGAACTAGTGAGCGTTTTGTGGCTTACATGTTCACTAGTAAGCCTCAAAATGATCTTACGAGTGAGCTAGTGGGCGTTTTGCGGCTTACATGTCAACTAGTAAGCCTCAAAATGATCTTAATAGTGAACTAGTGGGTTCTATTGTGGCTTACATGTTCACTAGTAAGCGTCACAATGACCTTACTTGTGAACTACTGAGCGTTTAGTGGATTACATGTTCACTCGTAAGCCTCAAAATGATCTTACCAGTGAACTAGTGGGCACATTTATGGCCTTACATGTTCACTAGTAAGCCTCAAAATGATCTTACCAGTGAACTAGTGGGCGTTTTGTGGCTTACATGTTCACGAGTAAGCGTCAAAATGATCTTACTCGTGAACTAGTGGGCGTTTCGCGGCTTACATGTCAACAAGTAAGCCTCAAAATGATCTTACTAATGAACTAGTGGGCGCTTTGTGGCTTACAAGTTCACTAGTAAGCCTCAAAATGATCTTACTAGTGAACTAGTGGGCACATTTATGGCCTTACATGTTCACTAGTAAGCCTCAAAATGATCTTACTAGTGAACTAGTGAGCGTTTTGTGGCTTACATGTTCACTAGTAAGTGTCAAAATGACCTTACTAGTGAACTAGTGAGTGTTTTGTGGCTTACATGTTCACTAGTAGGCGTCAAAATGATCTTACTAGTGAACTAGTGGGCACATTTATGGCCTTACATGTTCACTAGTAAGCCTCAAAATGACCTTACTAGTGAACTAGTGGGCGTTTTGTGGCTTACATGTTAACTAGTAAGCGTCAAAATGACCTTACTAGTGAACTAGTGACAATTTGTGGCTTACATGTTCACGAGTAAGCGTCAAAATGACCTTACTAGTGAACTAGTGAGCGTTCTGTGGCTTACATGTTCACGGGTAAGCGTCAAAATGATCTTACTAGTGAACTAGTGGCCGTTTTGTGCCTTACATGTTCACTAGTAAGCCTCAAAATGATCTTACTAGTGAACTAGTGGGCGTTTTGTGGCTAACATGTTAACTAGTAAGCGTCAAAATGACCTTACTAGTGAACTAGTGACAATTTGTGGCTTACATGTTCACGAATAAGCCTCAAAATGATCTTACGAGTGAGCTAAGGGGCGTTTTGTGGATTACATGTCAACTAGTAAGCCTCAAAATGATCTTACTAGTGAACTAGTGGGTTCTTTTGTGGCTGACATGTTCACTAGTAAGTGTCACAATGACCTTACTTGTGAACTAGTGAGCGTTTTGTGGTTTACATGTTCACTAGTAAGCGTCAAAATGATCTTACTAGTGAACTAGTGGGCGTTTTGTGGCTTACATGTTCACTAGTAAGCCTCAAAATGATCTTACTAGTGAACTAGTGGGCGTTTTGTTGCTTACATGTCAAATAGTAAGCCTCAAAATGATCTTACTAGTGAACTAGTGGGCACATTTATGGCCTTACGTGTTCACTAGTAAGCGTCAAAATGATCTTACTAGTAAACTAGTGGGCGTTTTGCGGCTTACATGTCAACCAGTAAGCCTCAAAATGATCTTACTAGTGAACTAGTGGGGATTTTGTGGCTTACATGTCAACTAGTAAGCCTCAAAATGATCTTACTAGTGAACTAGTGGGCACATTTATGGCCTTACATGTTCACTAGTAAGCGTCAAAATGATCTTACTAGTGAACTAGTGGGCACGCTTATGGCCTTACATGTTCACTAGTAAGCGTGAAAATGATCTTACTAGTGAACTAGTGGGCGTTTTGCGGCTTACATGTCAACTAGTAAGCCTCAAAATAATCTTACGAGTGAGCTAGTGGGCGTTTTGCGGCTTACATGTCAACTAGTAAGCCTCAAAATGACCTTACTAGTGAATTAGTGAGCGTTTTGTGGCTTACATGTCAACTAGTAAGCCTCAAAATGATCTTACTAGTGAACTAGTGGGTACATTTATGGCCTTACATGTTCACTAGTAAGCGTCAAAACGATCTTACTAGTGAACTAGTGGGCACATTTATGGCCTTACATGTTCACTAGTAAGCCTCAAAATGATCTTACCAGTGAACTAGTGGGCGTTTTGCGGCTTACATGTCAACTAGTAAGCCTCAAAATGATCTTACTCGTGAACTAGTGGGCACATTTATGGCCGTACATGTTCACTAGTAAGCCTCAAAATGATCTTACTAGTGAACTAGTGGGTTCTTTTGTGGCTTACATGTTCACTAGTAAGCGTCACAATGACCTCACTTGTGAACTAGTGAGCGTTTTGTGGCTTACATGTTCACTAGTAAGCGTGAAAATGATCTTACTAGTGAACTAGTGGGCGTTTTGCGGCTTACATGTCAACTAGCAAGCCTCAAAATGATCTTACGAGTGAGCTAAGGGGCGTTTTGCGGCTTACATGTCAACTAGTAAGCCTCAAAATGATCTTACTAGTGAACTAGTGGGCACATTTATGGCCTTACATGTTCACTATTAAGAGTCAAAATGATCTTACTAGTGAACTAGTGGGCACATTTATGGCCTTACATGTTCACTAGTAAGCGTCAAAATGATCTTACTAGTGAACAAGTGGGCGTTTTGTGGCTTACATCTTCACTAGTAAGCCTCAAAATGATCTTACTAGAGAACTAGTGGGCATTTTGTGGCTTACATGTCAACTAGTAAGCCTCAAAATGATCTTACTAGTGAACTAATGGGCACATTTATGGCCTTACATGTTCACTAGTAAGCGTCAAAATGATTTTACTAGTGAACTAGTGGGCACGTTTATGGGCTTACATGTTCACTAGTAAGCGTGAAAATGATCTTACTCGTGAACTAGTGGGCGTTTTGCGGCTTACATGTCAACTAGTAAGCCTCAAAATGATCTTAATAGTGAACTAGTGGGTTCTTTTGTGGCTTACATGATCACTAGTAAGCGTCACAATGACCTTACTTGTGAACTAGTGAGCGTTTTGTGGCTTACATGTTCACTAGTAAGCCTCAAAATGATCTTACGAGTGAGCTAGTGGGCGTTTTGCGGCTTACATGTCAACTAGTAAGCCTCAAAATGATCTTAATAGTGAACTAGTGGGTTCTATTGTGGCTTACATGTTCACTAGTAAGCGTCACAATGACCTTACTTGTGAACTACTGAGCGTTTAGTGGATTACATGTTCACTCGTAAGCCTCAAAATGATCTTACGAGTGAACTAGTGGGCACATTTATGGCCTTACATGTTCACTAGTAAGCCTCAAAATGATCTTACCAGTGAACTAGTGGGCGTTTTGTGGCTTACATGTTCACGAGTAAGCGTCAAAATGATCTTACTCGTGAACTAGTGGGCGTTTCGCGGCTTACATGTCAACAAGTAAGCCTCAAAATGATCTTACTAATGAACTAGTGGGCGCTTTGTGGCTTACATGTTCACTAGTAAGCGTCAAAATGACCTTACTAGTGAATTAGTGAGCGTTTTGTGGCTTACATGCCAACTACTAAGCCTCAAAATGATCTTACTAGTGAACTAGTGGGCACATTTATGGCCTTACATGTTCACTAGGAAGCCTCAAAATGATCTTACTAGTGAACTAGTGGGCGTTTTGCGGCTTACATGTCAACAAGTAAGCCTCAAAATGATCTTACTAATGAACTAGTGAGCGTTTTGTGGCTTCCATTTCAACTAGTCAGCCTCAAAATGATCTTACTAGTTAACTAGTGGGCGTTTTGTGGCTTACATGTTAACTAGTAAGAGTCAAAATGACCTTACTAGTGAACTAGTGACAATTTGTGGCCTACATGTTCACAAGTAAGCGTCAAAATGACCGTACTAGTGAACTAGTGAGCGTTTTGCGGCTTACATGTCAACTAGCAAGCCTCAAAATGATCTTACGAGTGAGCTAAGGGGCGTTTTGCGGCTTACATGTCAACTACTAAGCCTCAAAATGATCTTACTAGTGAACTAGTGGGCACATTTATGGCCTTACATGTTCACTAGTAAGCCTCAAAATGACCTTACTAGTGAACTAGTGGGCGTTTTGTGGCTTACATGTTACCTAGTAAGCGTCAAAATGACCTTACTAGTGAACTAGTGACAATTTGTGGCTTACATGTTCACGAGTAAGCGTCAAAATGACCTTACTAGTGAACTAGTGAGCGTTTTGTGGCTTACATGTTCACTAGTAAGCCTCAAAATGATCTTACTAGTGAACTAGTGGGTTCTTTTGTGGCTGACATGTTCACTAGTAAGTGTCACAATGACCTTACTTGTGAACTAGTGAGCGTTCTGTGGCTTACATGTTCACGGGTAAGCGTCAAAATGATCTTACTAGTGAACTAGGCACATTTATGGCCTTACATGTTCACTAGTAAGCGTCAAAATGATCTTACTAGTGAACTAGTGGGCACGCTTATGGCCTTACATGTTCACTAGTAAGCGTGAAAATGATCTTACTAGTGAACTAGTGAGCGTTTTGTGGCTTACATGTCAACTAGTAAGCCTCAAAATGATCTTACTAGTGAACTAGTGGGTACATTTATGGCCTTACATGTTCACTAGTAAGCGTCAAAACGATCTTACTAGTGAACTAGTGGGCACATTTATGGCCTTACATGTTCACTAGTAAGCCTCAAAATGATCTTACCAGTGAACTAGTGGGCGTTTTGCGGCTTACATGTCAACTAGTAAGCCTCAAAATGATCTTACTATTGAACTAGTGGGCATTTTGTGGCTTACATGTAAACTAGTAAGCCTCAAAATGATCTTACTCGTGAACTAGTGGGCACATTTATGGCCGTACATGTTCACTAGTAAGCCTCAAAATGATCTTACTAGTGAACTATTGGGTTCTTTTGTGGCTTACATGTTCACTAGTAAGCCTCAAAATGATCTTACGAGTGAGCTAGTGGGCGTTTTGCGGCTTACATGTCAACTAGTAAGCCTCAAAATGATCTTAATAGTGAACTAGTGGGTTCTATTGTGGCTTACATGTTCACTAGTAAGCGTCACAATGACCTTACTTGTGAACTACTGAGCGTTTAGTGGATTACATGTTCACTCGTAAGCCTCAAAATGATCTTACTAGTGAACTAGTGGGCGTTTTGTGGCTTACATGTTCACGAGTAAGCGTCAAAATGATCTTTCTAGTGAACTAGTGGGCGTTTTGCGGCTTGCATGTCAACTAGTAAGCGTCAAAATGATCTTACTAGTGAACTAGTGGGCGTTTTGTGGCTTACATCTTCACTAGTAAGCCTCAAAATGATCTTACTAGAGAACTAGTGGGCATTTTGTGGCTTACATGTCAACGAGTAAGCCTCAAAATGATCTTACTAGTGAACTAGTGAGCGTTTTGTGGCTTACATGTTCACTAGTAAGTGTCAAAATGACCTTACTAGTGAACTAGTGAGTGTTTTGTGGCTTACATGTTCACTAGTAGGCGTCAAAATGATCTTACTAGTGAACTAGTGGGCACATTTATGGCCTTACATGTTCACTAGTAAGCCTCAAAATGATCTTACTAGTGAACTAGTGAGCGTTTTGTGGCTTACATGTTCACTAGTAAGTGTCAAAATGACCTTACTAGTGAACTAGTGGCCGTTTTGTGGCTTACATGTTCACTAGTAAGCCTCAAAATGACCTTACTAGTGAACTAGTGGGCGTTTTGTGGCTTACATGTTAACTAGTAAGCGTCAAAATGACCTTACTAGTGAACTAGTGACAATTTGTGGCTTACATGTTCACGAGTAAGCGTCAAAATGACCTTACTAGTGAACTAGTGAGCGTTTTGTGGCTTACATGTTCACTAGTAAGCCTCAAAATGATCTTACTAGTGAACTAGTGGGTTCTTTTGTGGCTGACATGTTCACTAGTAAGTGTCACAATGACCTTACTTGTGAACTAGTGAGCGTTCTGTGGCTTACATGTTCACGGGTAAGCGTCAAAATGATCTTACTAGTGAACTAGTGGCCGTTTTGTGCCTTACATGTTCACTAGTAAGCCTCAAAATGATCTTACTAGTGAACTAGTGGGCGTTTTGTGGCTTACATGTCAACTAGTAAGCCTCAAAATGATCTTACTAGTGAACTAGTGGGTTCTTTTGTGGCTGACATGTTCACTAGTAAGTGTCACAATGACCTTACTTGTGAACTAGTGAGCGTTTTGTGGTTTACATGTTCACTAGTAAGCGTCAAAATGATCTTACTAGTGAACTAGTGGGCGTTTTGTGGCTTACATGTTCACTAGTAAGCCTCAAAATGATCTTACTAGTGAACTAGTGGGCGTTTTGTGGCTTACATGTCAAATAGTAAGCCTCAAAATGATCTTACTAGTGAACTAGTGGGCACATTTATGGCCTTACGTGTTCACTAGTAAGCGTCAAAATGATCTTACTAGTAAACTAGTGGGCTTTTTGTGGCTTACATCTTCACTCGTAAGCCTCACAATGATCTTACTAGTGAACTAGTGGGCGTTTTGTGGCTTACATGTCAACTAGTAAGCCTCAAAATGATCTTACTAGTGAACTAGTGGGCACATTTATGGCCTTACATGTTCACTAGTAAGCGTCAAAATGATCTTACTAGTGAACTAGTGGGCACGTTTATGGCCTTAGATGTTCACTAGTAAGCGTGAAAATGATCTTACTAGTGAACTAGTGGGCGTTTTGCGGCTTACATGTCAACTAGTAAGCCTCAAAATGATCTTACGAGTGAGCTAGTGGCCGTTTTGCGGCTTACATGTTCACTAGTAAGCATCACAATGACCTTGTGAACTACTGAGCGTTTTGTGGCTTACATGTTCACTAGTAAGCGTCAAAATAATCTTACTAGTAAAATAGTGGGCACATTTATGGCCTTACATGTTCACTAGTAAGCCTCAAAATGATCTTACTAGTGAACTAGTGGGCGTTTTGTGGCTTACATGTTCACGAGTAAGCGTCAAAATGATCTTACTAGTGAACTAGTGGGCGTTTTGCGGCTTGCATGTCAACTAGTAAGCGTCAAAATGATCTTACTAGTGAACTAGTGGGCGTTTTGTGGCTTACATCTTCACTAGTAAGCCTCAAAATGATCTTACTAGAGAACTAGTGGGCATTTTGTGGCTTACATGTCAACTAGTAAGCCTCAAAATGATCTTACTAGTGAACTAGTGGGCACATTTATGGCCTTACATGTTCACTAGTAAGCGTCAAAATGATCTTACTAGTGAACTACTGGGCACGTTTATGGCCTTAGATGTTCACTAGTAAGCGTGAAAATGATCTTACTAGTGAACTAGTGGGCGTTTTGCGGCTTACATGTCAACTAGTAAGCCTCAAAATGATCTTACGAGTGAGCTAGTGGGCGTTTTGCAGCTTACATGTTCACTAGTAAGCGTCACAATGACTTTACTTGTGAACTAGTGAGCGTTTTGTGGCTTACATGTTCACTAGTAAGCATCAAAATGATCTTACTAGTGAACTAGTGGGCGTTTTGTGGCTTACATGTTCACTAGTAAGCCTCAAAATGATCTTACTAGTGAACTAGTGGTTGTTTTGTGGCTTACATGTCAAATAGCAAGCCTCAAAATGATCTTACTAGTGAACTAATGGGCACATTTATGGCCTTACGTGTTCACTAGTAAGCGTCAAAATGATCTTACTAGTAAACTAGTGGGCGTTTTGTGGCTTACATCTTCACTCGTAAGCCTCAAAATGATCTTACTAGTGAACTAGTGGGCGTTTTGTGGCTTACATGTCAACTAGTAAGCCTCAAAATGATCTTACTAGTGAACTAGTGG
This sequence comes from Hippocampus zosterae, assembly GCF_025434085.1. NCBI lineage: Eukaryota > Metazoa > Chordata > Actinopteri > Syngnathiformes > Syngnathidae > Hippocampus > Hippocampus zosterae. The sequence goes on from NC_067453.1 coordinate 9,732,184, forward strand.
GAACATTTATGGCCTTACATGTTCACTAGTAAGCCTCAAAATCTTACCAGTGAACTAGTGGGCATTTTGCGGCTTACATGTCAACTAGTAAGCCTCAAAATGATCTTACTAGTGAACTAGTGGGCACATTTATGGCCTTACATGTTCACTAGTAAGCCTCAAAATGATCTTACCAGTGAACTAGTGGGCATTTTGCGGCTTACATGTCAACTAGTAAGCCTCAAAACGATCTTACTAGTGAACTAGTGGCTTCTTTTGTGGCTTACATGTTCACTAGTAAGCGTCACAATGACCTTACTTGTGAACTAGTGAGTGTTTTGTGGCTTACATGTTCACTAGTAGGCGTCAAAATGATCTTACTAGTGAACTAGTGGGCGTTTTGTGGCTTACATCTTCACTAGTAAGCCTCAAAATGATCTTACTAGTGAACTACTGGGCACGTTTATGGCCTTAGATGTTCACTAGTAAGCGTAAAAATGATCTTACTAGTGAACTAGTGGGCGTTTTGCGGCTTACATGTCAACTAGTAAGCCGCAAAATGATCTTACGAGTGAGCTAGTGGGCGTTTTGCGGCTTACATGTTCACTAGTAAGCGTCACAATGACCTTACTTGTGAACTAGTGAGCGTTTTGTGGCTTACATGTTCACTAGTAAGCATCAAAATGATCTTACTAGTGAACTAGTGGGCGTTTTGTGGCTTACATGTTCACTAGTAAGCCTCAAAATGATCTTACTAGTGAACTAGTGGGCGTTTTGTGGCTTACATGTCAAATAGCAAGCCTCAAAATGATCTTACTAGTGAACTAATGGGCACATTTATGGCCTTACGTGTTCACTAGTAAGCGTCAAAATGATCTTACTAGTAAACTAGTGGGCGTTTTGTGGCTTACATCTTCACTCGTAAGCCTCAAAATGATCTTACTAGTGAACTAGTGGGCGTTTTGTGGCTTACATGTCAACTAGTAAGCCTCAAAATGATCTTACTAGTGAACTAGTGGGCACATTTATGGCCTTACATGTTCACTAGTAAGCCTCAAAATGATCTTACCAGTGAACTAGTGGGCATTTTGCGGCTTACATGTCAACTAGTAAGCCTCAAAATGATCTTACTAGTGAACTAGTGGGCACATTTATGGCCTTACATGTTCACGAGTAAGCGTCAAAATGATCTTACTAGTGAACTAGTGGGCGTTTTGCGGCTTGCATGTCAGCTAGTAAGCGTCAAATTGATCTTACTAGTGAACTAGTGGGCGTTTTGTGGCTTACATCTTCACTAGTAAGCCTCAGAATGATCTTACTAGAGAACTAGTGGGCATTTTGTGGCTTACATGTCAACTAGTAAGCCTCAAAATGATCTTACTAGTGAACTAGTGGGCACATTTATGGCCTTACATGTTCACTAGTAAGCGTCAAAATGATCTTACTAGTGAACTACTGGGCACGTTTATGGCCTTAGATGTTCACTAGTAAGCGTGAAAATGATCTTACTAGTGAACTAGTGGGCGTTTTGCGGCTTACATGTCAACTAGTAAGCCTCAAAATGATCTTACGAGTGAGCTAGTGGGCGTTTTGCAGCTTACATGTTCACTAGTAAGCGTCACAATGACTTTACTTGTGAACTAGTGAGCGTTTTGTGGCTTACATGTTCACTAGTAAGCATCAAAATGATCTTACTAGTGAACTAGTGGGCGTTTTGTGGCTTACATGTTCACTAGTAAGCCTCAAAATGATCTTACTAGTGAACTAGTGGTTGTTTTGTGGCTTACATGTCAAATAGCAAGCCTCAAAATGATCTTACTAGTGAACTAATGGGCACATTTATGGCCTTACGTGTTCACTAGTAAGCGTCAAAATGATCTTACTAGTAAACTAGTGGGCGTTTTGTGGCTTACATCTTCACTCGTAAGCCTCAAAATGATCTTACTAGTGAACTAGTGGGCGTTTTGTGGCTTACATGTCAACTAGTAAGCCTCAAAATGATCTTACTAGTGAACTAGTGGGAACATTTATGGCCTTACATGTTCACTAGTAAGCCTCAAAATCTTACCAGTGAACTAGTGGGCATTTTGCGGCTTACATGTCAACTAGTAAGCCTCAAAATGATCTTACTAGTGAACTAGTGGGCACATTTATGGCCTTACATGTTCACTAGTAAGCCTCAAAATGATCTTACCAGTGAACTAGTGGGCATTTTGCGGCTTACATGTCAACTAGTAAGCCTCAAAACGATCTTACTAGTGAACTAGTGGCTTCTTTTGTGGCTTACATGTTCACTAGTAAGCGTCACAATGACCTTACTTGTGAACTAGTGAGTGTTTTGTGGCTTACATGTTCACTAGTAAGCGTGAAAATGATCTTACTAGTGAACTAGTGGGCGTTTTGCGGCTTACATGTCAACTAGTAAGCCGCAAAATGATCTTACGAGTGAGCTAGTGGGCGTTTTGCGGCTTACATGTTCACGAGTAAGCGTCACAATGACCTTACTTGTGAACTAGTGAGCGTTTTGTGGCTTACATGTTCACTAGTAAGCATCAAAATGATCTTACTAGTGAACTAGTGGGCGTTTTGTGGCTTACATGTTCACTAGTAAGCCTCAAAATGATCTTACTAGTGAACTAGTGGGCGTTTTGTGGCTTACATGTCAAATAGCAAGCCTCAAAATGATCTTACTAGTGAACTAATGGGCACATTTATTGCCTTACGTGTTCACTAGTAAGCGTCAAAATGATCTTACTAGTAAACTAGTGGGCGTTTTGTGGCTTACATCTTCACTCGTAAGCCTCAAAATGATCTTACTAGTGAACTAGTGGGCGTTTTGTGGCTTACACGTCAACTAGTAAGCCTCAAAATGATCTTACTAGTGAACTAGTGGGCACATTTATGGCCTTACATGTTCACTAGTAAGCCTCAAAATGATCTTACCAGTGAACTAGTGGGCATTTTGCGGCTTACATGTCAACTAGTAAGCCTCAAAATGATCTTACTAGTGAACTAGTGGGCACATTTATGGCCTTACATGTTCACTAGTAAGCCTCAAAATGATCTTACCAGTGAACTAGTGGGCATTTTGCGTTTTACATGTCAACTAGTAAGCCTCAAAACGATCTTACTAGTGAACTAGTGGCTTCTTTTGTGGCTTACATGTTCACTAGTAAGCGTCACAATGACCTTACTTGTGAACTAGTGAGCGTTTTGTGGCTTACATGTTCACTAGTAAGCGTCAAAATGATCTTACTAGTGAACTAGTGGGCGTTTGGTGGCTTACATCTTCACTAGTAAGCCTCAAAATGATCTTACTAGAGAACTAGTGGGCATTTTGTGGCTTACATGTCAACTAGTAAGCCTCAAAATGATCTTACTAGTGAACTAGTGGGCACATTTATGGCCTTACATGTTCACTAGTAAGCGTCAAAATGATCTTACTAGTGAACTAGTGGGCACGTTTATGGCCTTAGATGTTCACTAGTAAGCGTGAAAATGATCTTACTAGTGAACTAGTGGGCGTTTTGCGGCTTACATGTCAACTAGTAAGCCTAAAATGATCTTACGAGTGAGCTAGTGGGCGTTTTGCGGCTTACATGTTCACTAGTAAGCGTCACAATGACCTTACTTGTGAACTAGTGAGCGTTTTGTGGCTTACATGTTCACGAGTAAGCCTCAAAATGATCTTACTAGTGAACTAGTGGGCACATTTATTGCCTTACATGTTCACTAGTAAGCCTCAAAATGATCTTACTAGTGAACTAGTGGGCATTTTGCGGCTTACATGTCAACTAGTAAGCCTCAAAATGATCTTACTAGTGAACTAGTGGGCACATTTATGGCCTTACATGTTCACGAGTAAGCGTCAAAATGATCTTACTAGTGAACTAGTGGGCGTTTTGCGGCTTGCATGTCAACTAGTAAGCGTCAAAATGATCTTACTAGTGAACTAGTGGGCGTTTTGTGGCTTACATCTTCACTAGTAAGCCTCAGAATGATCTTACTGGAGAACTAGTGGGCATTTTGTGTCTTACATGTCAACTAATAAGCCTCAAAATGATCTTACTAGTGAACTAGTGGGCACATTTATGGCCTTACATGTTCACTAGTAAGCGTCAAAATGATCTTACTAGTAAACTAGTGGGCGTTTTGTGGCTTACATCTTCACTCGTAAGCCTCAAAATGATCTTACTAGTGAACTAGTGGGCGTTTTGTGGCTTACATGTCAACTAGTAAGCCTCAAAATGATCTTACTAGTGAACTAGTGGGCACATTTATGGCCTTACATGTTCACTAGTAAGCCTCAAAATGATCTTACCAGTGAATTAGTGGGCATTTTGCGGCTTACATGTCAAATAGTAAGCCTCAAAATGATCTTACTAGTGAACTAGTGAGCATTTTGTGGCTTACATGTCAACTAGTAAGCCTCAAAATGATCTTACTAGTGAACTAGTGGGCACATTTATGGCCTTACATGTTCACTAGTAAGCCTCAAAACGATCTTACTAGTGAACTAGTGGGCGTTTTGTGGCTTACATGTTCACGAGTAAGCGTCAAGATGATCTTACTAGTGTACTAGTGGGCGTTTTGCGGCTTGCATGTCAACTAGTAAGCCTCAAAATGATCTAACGAGTGAACTAGTGGGCGTTTTGCGGCTTACATGTCAACAAGTAAGCCTCAAAATGATCTTACTAATGAACTAGTGGGCGTTTTGTGGCTTATATGTTCACTAGTAAGCGTCAAAATGACCTTACTAGTGAATTGGTGAGCGTTTTGTGGCTTAAATGTCAACTACTAAGCCTCAAAATGATCTTACTAGTGAACTAGTGGGCGTTTTGTGGCTTACATGTTCACTAGTAAGCCTAAAAATGATCTTACTAGTGAACTAGTGGGCACATTTATGGCCTTACGTGTTCACTAGTACGCGTCAAAATGATCTTACTTGTGAACTAGTGGGCGTTTTGCGGCTTGCATGTCAACTAGTAAGCCTCAAAATGATCTTACGAGTGAACTAGTGGGCGTTTTGCGGCTTACATGTCAACAAGTAAGCCTCAAAATGATCTTAGTAGTGAACTAGTGGGCGTTTTGTGGCTTACATGTTCACTAGTAAGTGTCAAAATGACCTTACTAGTTAACTAGTGAGTGTTTTGTGGCTTACATGTTCACTAGTAGGCGTCAAAATGATCTTACTAGTGAACTAGTGAGCGTTTTGTGGCTTACATGTTCACTAGTAAGCCTCAAAATGATCTTACTAGAGAACTAGTGGGCGTTTTGTGGCTTACATGTCAAATAGCAAGCCTCAAAATGATCTTACTAGTGAATTAGTGGGCACATTTATGGCCTTACGTGTTCACTAGTAAGCGTCAAAATGATCTTACTAGTAAACTAGTGGGCACATTTATGGCCTTACATGTTCACTAGTAAGCCTCAAAATGATGTTACCAGTGAACTAGTGGGCATTTTGCGGCTTACATATCAACTAGTAAGCCTCAAAATGATCTTACTATAGAACTAGTGGGCATTTTGTGGCTTACATGTCAACTAGTTAGCCTCAAAATGATCTTACTAGTGAACTAGTGGGCACATTTATGGCCTTACATGTTCACTTGTAAGCCTCAAAATGATCTTACTAGTGAACTAGTGGGCGTTTTGTGGCTTACATGTTCACGAGTAAGGGTCAAAATGATCTAACTAGTGAACTCGTGGGCGTTTTGCGGCTTGCATGTCAACTAGTAAGCCTCAAAATTATCTTACGAGTGAACTAGTGGGCGTTTTGCGGCTTACATGTCAACAAGTAAGCCTCAAAATGATCTTACTAATGAACTAGTGGGCGTTTTGTGGCTTACATGTTCACTAGTAAGCCTCAAAATGACCTTACTAGTGAACTAGTGGGCGTTTTGTGGCTTACATGTCAACTAGGAAGCCTCAAAATGATCTTACTAGTGAACTAGTGGGCGTTTTGTGGCTTACATCTTCACTAGTAAGCCTCAAAATGATCTTACTAGAGAACTAGTGGGCATTTTGTGGCTTACATGTCAACTAGTAAGCCTCAAAATGATCTTACTAGTGAACTAGTGGGCACATTTATGGCCTTACATGTTCACTAGTAAGCGTCAAAATGATCTTACTAGTGAACTAGTGGGCACGTTTATGGCCTTAGATGTTCACTAGTAAGCGTGAAAATGATCTTACTAGTGAACTAGTGGGCGTTTTGCGGCTTACATGTCAACTAGTAAGCCTAAAATGATCTTACGAGTGAGCTAGTGGGCGTTTTGCGGCTTACATGTTCACTAGTAAGCGTCACAATGACCTTACTTGTGAACTAGTGAGCGTTTTGTGGCTTACATGTTCACGAGTAAGCCTCAAAATGATCTTACTAGTGAACTAGTGGGCACATTTATGGCCTTACATGTTCACTAGTAAGCCTCAAAATGATCTTACTAGTGAACTAGTGGGCACATTTATGGCCTTACATGTTCACTAGTAAGCCTCAAAATTATCTTACTAGTGAACTAGTGGGCATTTTGCGGCTTACATGTCAACTAGTAAGCCTCAAAATGATCTTACTAGTGAACTAGTGGGCACATTTATGTTCTTACATGTTCACGAGTAAGCGTCAAAATGATCTTACTAGTGAACTAGTGGGCGTTTTGCGGCTTGCATGTCAACTAGTAAGCGTCAAAATGATCTTACTAGTGAACTAGTGGGCGTTTTGTGGCTTACATCTTCACTAGTAAGCCTCAGAATGATCTTACTGGAGAAATAGTGGGCATTTTGTGTCTTACATGTCAACTAATAAGCCTCAAAATGATCTTACTAGTGAACTAGTGGGCACATTTATGGCCTTACATGTTCACTATTAAGCGTCAAAATGATCTTACTAGTGAACTAGTGGGCACGTTTATGGCCTTAGATGTTCACTAGTAAGCGTGAAAATGATCTTACTAGTGACCTAGTGGGCGTTTTGCGGCTTACATGTCAACTAGTAAGCCTCAAAATGATCTTACGAGTGAGCTAGTGGGCGTTTTGCGGCTTACATGTTCACTACTAAGCGTCACAATGACCTTACTTGTGAACTACTGTGCGTTTTGTGGCTTACATGTTCACTAGTAAGCGTCAAAATAATCTTACTAGTGAACTAGTGGGCGTTTTGTGGCTTACATGTCAAATAGCAAGCCTCAAAATGATCTTACTAGTGAACTAATGGGCACATTTATGGCCTTACGTGTTCACTAGTAAGCGTCAAAATGATCTTACTAGTAAACTAGTGGGCGTTTTGTGGCTTACATCTTCACTCGTAAGCCTCAAAATGATCTTACTAGTGAACTAGTGGGCGTTTTGTGGCTTACATGTCAACTAGTAAGCCTCAAAATGATCTTACTAGTGAACTAGTGGGCACATTTATGGCCTTACATGTTCACTAGTAAGCCTCAAAATGATCTTACCAGTGAATTAGTGGGCATTTTGCGGCTTACATGTCAACTAGTAAGCCTCAAAATGATCTTACTAGTGAACTAGTGGGCATTTTGTGGCTTACATGTCAACTAGTAAGCCTCAAAATGATCTTACTAGTGAACTAGTGGGCACATTTATGGCCTTACATGTTCACTAGTAAGCCTCAAAACGATCTTACTAGTGAACTAGTGGGCGTTTTGTGGCTTACATGTTCACGAGTAAGCGTCAAGATGATCTTACTAGTGTACTAGTGGGCGTTTTGCGGCTTGCATGTCAACTAGTAAGCCTCAAAATGATCTAACGAGTGAACTAGTGGGCGTTTTGCGGCTTACATGTCAACAAGTAAGCCTCAAAATGATCTTACTAATGAACTAGTGGGCGTTTTGTGGCTTATATGTTCACTAGTGAGCGTCAAAATGACCTTACTTGTGAATTGGTGAGCGTTTTGTGGCTTAAATGTCAACTACTAAGCCTCAAAATGATCTTACTAGTGAACTAGTGGGCGTTTTGTGGCTTACATGTTCACTAGTAAGCCTAAAAATGATCTTACTAGTGAACTAGTGGGCACATTTATGGCCTTACGTGTTCACTAGTACACGTCAAAATGATCTTACTTGTGAACTAGTGGGCGTTTTGCGGCTTGCATGTCAACTAGTAAGCCTCAAAATGATCTTACGAGTGAACTAGTGGGCGTTTTGCGGCTTACATGTCAACAAGTAAGCCTCAAAATGATCTTAGTAGTGAACTAGTGGGCGTTTTGTGGCTTACATGTTCACTAGTAAGTGTCAAAATGACCTTACTAGTTAACTAGTGAGTGTTTTGTGGCTTACATGTTCACTAGTAGGCGTCAAAATGATCTTACTAGTGAACTAGTGAGCGTTTTGTGGCTTACATGTTCACTAGTAAGCCTCAAAATGATCTTACTAGAGAACTAGTGGGCGTTTTGTGGCTTACATGTCAAATAGCAAGCCTCAAAATGATCTTACTAGTGAATTAGTGGGCACATTTATGGCCTTACGTGTTCACTAGTAAGCGTCAAAATGATCTTACTAGTAAACTAGTGGGCACATTTATGGCCTTACATGTTCACTAGTAAGCCTCAAAATGATGTTACCAGTGAACTAGTGGGCATTTTGCGGCTTACATGTCAACTAGTAAGCCTCAAAATGATCTTACTATAGAACTAGTGGGCATTTTGTGGCTTACATGTCAACTAGTTAGCCTCAAAATGATCTTACTAGTGAACTAGTGGGCACATTTATGGCCTTACATGTTCATTTGTAAGCCTCAAAATGATCTTACTAGTGAACTAGTGGGTTTTTTGTGGCTTACATGTCAACTAGTAAGCCTCAAAATGATCTTACTAGTGAACTAGTGGGCACATTTATGGCCTTACATGTTCACTAGTAAGCCTCAAAATGATCTTACCAGTGAACTAGTGGGGATTTTGCGGCTTACATGTCAACTAGTAAGCCTCAAAATTATCTTACGAGTGAACTAGTGGGCGTTTTGCGGCTTACATGTCAACAAGTAAGCCTCAAAATGATCTTACTAATGAACTAGTGGGCGTTTTGTGGCTTACATGTTCACTAGTAAGCCTCAAAATGACCTTACTAGTGAACTAGTGGGCGTTTTGTGGCTTACATGTCAACTAGGAAGCCTCAAAATGATCTTACTAGTGAACTAGTGGGCGTTTTGTGGCTTACATGTTCACTAGTAAGTGTCAAAATGACCTTACTAGTTAACTAGTGGGCGTTTTGTGGCTTACATGTCAAATAGCAAGCCTCAAAATGATCTTACTAGTGAACTAATGGGCACATTTATGGCCTTACGTGTTCACTAGTAAGCGTCAAAATGATCTTACTAGTAAACTAGTGGCCGTTTTGTGGCTTACATCTTCACTCGTAAGCCTCAAAATGATCTTACTAGTGAACTAGTGGGTTTTTTGTGGCTTACATGTCAACTAGTAAGCCTCAAAATGATCTTACTAGTGAACTAGTGGGCACATTTATGGCCTTACATGTTCACTAGTAAGCCTCAAAATGATCTTACCAGTGAACTAGTGGGGATTTTGCGGCTTACATGTCAACTAGTAAGCCTCAAAATGATCTTACTAGTGAACTAGTGGGCACATTTATGGCCTTACATGTTCACTAGTAAGCCTCAAAATGATCTTACCAGTGAACTAGTGGGCATTTTGCGGCTTACGTGTCAACTAGTAAGCCTGAAAACGATCTTACTAGTGAACTAGTGGCTTCTTTTGTGGCTTACATGTTCACTAGTAAGCGTCACAATGACCTTACTTGTGAACTAGTGAGTGTTTTGTGGCTTACATGTTCACTAGTAGGCGTCAAAATGATCTTACTAGTGAACTAGTGGGCGTTTTGTGTCTTACATCTTCACTAGTAAGCCTCAAAATGATCTTACTAGAGAACTAGTGGGCATTTTGTGGCTTACATGTCAACTAGTAAGCCTCAAAATGATCTTACTAGTGAATTAGTGGGCACATTTATGGCCTTACATGTTCACTAGTAAGCGTCAAAATGATCTTACTAGTGAACTAGTGGGCACATTTATGGCCTTACGTGTTCACTAGTAAGCCTCAAAATGATCTTACTAGTGAACTAGTGGGCGTTTTGTGGCTTACATGTTCACGAGTAAGCGTCAAAATGATCTTACTAGTGAACTAGTGGGCGTTTTGCGGCTTGCATGTCAACTAGTAAGCGTCAAAATGATCTTACTAGTGAACTAGTGGGCGTTTTGTGGCTTACATCTTCACTAGTAAGCCTCAAAATGATCTTACTAGAGAACTAGTGGGCATTTTGTGGCTTACATGTCAACTAGTAAACCTCAAAATGATCTTACTAGTGAACTCGTGGGCACATTTATGGCCTTACATGTTCACTAGTAAGCGTGAAAATGATCTTACTAGTGAACTAGTGGGCGTTTTGCGGCTTACATGTCAACTAGTAAGCCTCAGAATGATCTTACGAGTGAGCTAGTGGGCGTTTTGCGGCTTACATGTTCACTAGTAAGCGTCACAATGACCTTACTTGTGAACTAGTGAGCGTTTTGTGGCTTACATGTTCACTAGTAAGCATCAAAATGATCTTACTAGTGAACTAGTGGGCGTTTTGTGGCTTACATGTTCACTAGTAAGCCTCAAAATGATCTTACTAGTGAACTAGTGGGCGTTTTGTGGCTTACATGTCAAATAGCAAGCCTCAAAATGATCTTACTAGTGAACTAATGGGCACATTTATTGCCTTACGTGTTCACTAGTAAGCGTCAAAATGATCTTACTAGTAAACTAGTGGGCGTTTTGTGGCTTACATCTTCACTCGTAAGCCTCAAAATGATCTTACTAGTGAACTAGCGGGCGTTTTGTGGCTTACACGTCAACTAGTAAGCCTCAAAATGATCTTACTAGTGAACTAGTGGGCACATTTATGGCCTTACATGTTCACTAGTAAGCCTCAAAATGATCTTACCAGTGAACTAGTGGGCATTTTGCGGCTTACATGTCAACTAGTAAGCCTCAAAATGATCTTACTAGTGAACTAGTGGGCACATTTATGGCCTTACATGTTCACTAGTAAGCCTCAAAATGATCTTACCAGTGAACTAGTGGGCATTTTGCGGCTTACATGTCAACTAGTAAGCCTCAAAACGATCTTACTAGTGAACTAGTGGCTTCTTTTGTGGCTTACATGTTCACTAGTAAGCGTCACAATGACCTTACTTGTGAACTAGTGAGCGTTTTGTGGCTTACATGTTCACTAGTAAGCGTCAAAATGATCTTACTAGTGAACTAGTGGGCGTTTTGTGGCTTACATCTTCACTAGTAAGCCTCAAAATGATCTTACTAGAGAACTAGTGGGCATTTTGTGGCTTACATGTCAACTAGTAAGCCTCAAAATGATCTTACTAGTGAACTAGTGGGCACATTTATGGCCTTACATGTTCACTAGTAAGCGTCAAAATGATCTTACTAGTGAACTAGTGGGCACGTTTATGGCCTTAGATGTTCACTAGTAAGCGTGAAAATGATCTTACTAGTGAACTAGTGGGCGTTTTGCGGCTTACATGTCAACTAGTAAGCCTAAAATGATCTTACGAGTGAGCTAGTGGGCGTTTTGCGGCTTACATGTTCACTAGTAAGCGTCACAATGACCTTACTTGTGAACTAGTGAGCGTTTTGTGGCTTACATGTTCACGAGTAAGCCTCAAAATGATCTTACTAGTGAACTAGTGGGCACATTTATGGCCTTACATGTTCACTAGTAAGCCTCAAAATGATCTTACTAGTGAACTAGTGGGAATTTTGCGGCTTACATGTCAACTAGTAAGCCTCAAAATGATCTTACTAGTGAACTAGTGGGCACATTTATGGCCTTACATGTTCACGAGTAAGCGTCAAAATGATCTTACTAGTGAACTAGTGGGCGTTTTGCGGCTTGCATGTCAAATAGTAAGCGTGAAAATGATCTTACTAGTGAACTAGTGGGCGTTTTGTGGCTTACATCTTCACTAGTAAGCCTCAGAATGATCTTACTGGAGAACTAGTGGGCATTTTGTGTCTTACATGTCAACTAATAAGCCTCAAAATGATCTTACTAGTGAACTAGTGGGCACATTTATGGCCTTACATGTTCACTAGTAAGCGTCAAAATGATCTTACTAGTGAACTAGTGGGCACGTTTATGGCCTTAGATGTTCACTAGTAAGCGTGAAAATGATCTTACTAGTGACCTAGTGGGCGTTTTGCGGCTTACATGTCAACTAGTAAGCCTCAAAATGATCTTACGAGTGAGCTAGTGGGCGTTTTGCGGCTTACATGTTCACTACTAAGCGTCACAATGACCTTACTTGTGAACTACTGTGCGTTTTGTGGCTTACATGTTCACTAGTAAGCGTCAACATAATCTTACTAGTGAACTAGTGGGCGTTTTGTGGCTTACATGTCAAATAGCAAGCCTCAAAATGATCTTACTAGTGAACTAATGGGCACATTTATGGCCTTACGTGTTCACTAGTAAGCGTCAAAATGATCTTACTAGTGAACTAGTGGGCGTTTTGTGGCTTACATGTCAACAAGTAAGCCTCAAAATGATCTTACTAGTGAACTAGTGGGCGTTTTGTGGCTTACATGTTCACTAGTAAGCCTAAAAATGATCTTACTAGTGAACTAGTGGGCACATTTATGGCCTTACGTGTTCACTAGTACGCGTCAAAATGATCTTACTTGTGAACTAGTGGGCGTTTTGCGGCTTGCATGTCAACTAGTAAGCCTCAAAATGATCTTACGAGTGAACTAGTGGGCGTTTTGCGGCTTACATGTGAACAAGTAAGCCTCAAAAGGATCTTAGTAGTGAACTAGTGGGCGTTTTGTGGCTTACATGTTCACTAGTAAGTGTCAAAATGACCTTACTAGTTAACTAGTGAGTGTTTTGTGGCTTACATGTTCACTAGTAGGCGTCAAAATGATCTTACTAGTGAACTAGTGAGCGTTTTGTGGCTTACATGTTCACTAGTAAGCCTCAAAATGATCTTACTAGAGAACTAGTGGGCGTTTTGTGGCTTACATGTCAAATAGCAAGCCTCAAAATGATCTTACTAGTGAATTAGTGGGCACATTTATGGCCTTACGTGTTCACTAGTAAGCGTCAAAATGATCTTACTAGTAAACTAGTGGGCACATTTATGGCCTTACATGTTCACTAGTAAGCCTCAAAATGATGTTATCAGTGAACTAGTGGGCATTTTGCGGCTTACATGTCAACTAGTAAGCCTCAAAATGATCTTACTATAGAACTAGTGGGCATTTTGTGGCTTACATGTCAACTAGTTAGCCTCAAAATGATCTTACTAGTGAACTAGTGGGCACATTTATGGCCTTACATGTTCACTTGTAAGCCTCAAAATGATCTTACTAGTGAACTAGTGGGCGTTTTGTGGCTTACATGTTCACGAGTAAGGGTCAAAATGATCTAACTAGTGAACTCGTGGGCGTTTTGCGGCTTGCATGTCAACTAGTAAGCCTCAAAATTATCTTACGAGTGAACTAGTGGGCGTTTTGCGGCTTACATGTCAACAAGTAAGCCTCAAAATGATCTTACTAATGAACTAGTGGGCGTTTTGTGGCTTACATGTTCACTAGTAAGCCTCAAAATGACCTTACTAATGAACTAGTGGGCGTTTTGTGGCTTACATGTCAACTAGGAAGCCTCAAAATGATCTTACTAGTGAACTAGTGGGCGTTTTGCGGCTTGCATGTCAACTAGTAAGCGTGAAAATGATCTCACTAGTGAACTAGTGGGCGTTTTGTGGCTTACATCTTCACTAGTAAGCCTCAGAATGATCTTACTGGAGAACTAGTGGGCATTTTGTGTCTTACATGTCAACTAATAAGCCTCAAAATGATCTTACTAGTGAACTAGTGGGCACATTTATGGCCTTACATGTTCACTAGTAAGCGTCAAAATGATCTTACTAGTGAACTAGTGGGCACGTTTATGGCCTTAGATGTTCACTAGTAAGCGTGAAAATGATCTTACTAGTGACCTAGTGGGCGTTTTGCGGCTTACATGTCAACTAGTAAGCCTCAAAATGATCTTACGAGTGAGCTAGTGGGCGTTTTGCGGCTTACATGTTCACTACTAAGCGTCACAATGACCTTACATGTGAACTACTGTGCGTTTTGTGGCTTACATGTTCACTAGTAAGCGTCAAAATAATCTTACTAGTGAACTAGTGGGCGTTTTGTGGCTTACATGTCAAATAGCAAGCCTCAAAATGATCTTACTAGTGAACTAATGGGCACATTTATGGCCTTACGTGTTCACTAGTAAGCGTCAAAATGATCTTACTAGTGAACTAGTGGGCGTTTTGTGGCTTACATGTCAACAAGTAAGCCTCAAAATGATCTTACTAGTGAACTAGTGGGCGTTTTGTGGCTTACATGTTCACTAGTAAGCCTAAAAATGATCTTACTAGTGAACTAGTGGGCACATTTATGGCCTTACGTGTTCACTAGTACGCGTCAAAATGATCTTACTTGTGAACTAGTGGGCGTTTTGCGGCTTGCATGTCAACTAGTAAGCCTCAAAATGATCTTACGAGTGAACTAGTGGGCGTTTTGCGGCTTACATGTGAACAAGTAAGCCTCAAAAGGATCTTAGTAGTGAACTAGTGGGCGTTTTGTGGCTTACATGTTCACTAGTAAGTGTCAAAATGACCTTACTAGTTAACTAGTGAGTGTTTTGTGGCTTACATGTTCACTAGTAGGCGTCAAAATGATCTTACTAGTGAATTAGTGGGCACATTTATGGCCTTACGTGTTCACTAGTAAGCGTCAAAATGATCTTACTAGTAAACTAGTGGGCACATTTATGGCCTTACATGTTCACTAGTAAGCCTCAAAATGATGTTATCAGTGAACTAGTGGGCATTTTGCGGCTTACATGTCAACTAGTAAGCCTCAAAATGATCTTACTATAGAACTAGTGGGCATTTTGTGGCTTACATGTCAACTAGTTAGCCTCAAAATGATCTTACTAGTGAACTAGTGGGCACATTTATGGCCTTACATGTTCACTTGTAAGCCTCAAAATGATCTTACTAGTGAACTAGTGGGCGTTTTGTGGCTTACATGTTCACGAGTAAGGGTCAAAATGATCTAACTAGTGAACTCGTGGGCGTTTTGCGGCTTGCATGTCAACTAGTAAGCCTCAAAATTATCTTACGAGTGAACTAGTGGGCGTTTTGCGGCTTACATGTCAACAAGTAAGCCTCAAAATGATCTTACTAATGAACTAGTGGGCGTTTTGTGGCTTACATGTTCACTAGTAAGCCTCAAAATGACCTTACTAGTGAACTAGTGGGCGTTTTGTGGCTTACATGTCAACTAGGAAGCCTCAAAATGATCTTACTAGTGAACTAGTGGGCGTTTTGTGGCTTACATGTTCACTAGTAAGTGTCAAAATGACCTTACTAGTTAACTAGTGGGCGTTTTGTGGCTTACATGTAAAATAGCAAGCCTCAAAATGATCTTACTAGTGAAATAATGGGCACATTTATGGCCTTACGTGTTCACTAGTAAGCGTCAAAATGATCTTACTAGTAAACTAGTGGCCGTTTTGTGGCTTACATCTTCACTCGTAAGCCTCAAAATGATCTTACTAGTGAACTAGTGGGTTTTTTGTGGCTTACATGTCAACTAGTAAGCCTCAAAATGATCTTACTAGTGAACTAGTGGGCACATTTATGGCCTTACATGTTCACTAGTAAGCCTCAAAATGATCTTACCAGTGAACTAGTGGGGATTTTGCGGCTTACATGTCAACTAGTAAGCCTCAAAATGATGTTACTAGTGAACTAGTGGGCACATTTATGGCCTTACATGTTCACTAGTAAGCATCAAAATGATCTTACTAGTGAACTAGCGGGCACATTTATGGCCTTACATGTTCACTAGTAAGCCTCAAAATGATCTTACTAGTGAACTAGTGGGCGTTTTGTGGCTTACATGTTCACGAGTAAGCGTCAAAATGATCTTACTAGTGAACTAGTGGGCGTTTTGCGGCTTGCATGTCAACTAGTAAGCGTCAAAATGATCTTACTAGTGAACTAGTGGGCGTTTTGTGGCTTACATCTTCACTAGTAAGCCTCAAAATGATCTTACTAGAGAACTAGTGGGCATTTTGTGGCTTACATGTCAACTAGTAAACCTCAAAATGATCTTACTAGTGAACTCGTGGGCACATTTATGGCCTTACATGTTCACTGGTAAGCGTCAAAATGATCTTACTAGTGAACTACTGGGCACGTTTATGGCCTTAGATGTTCACTAGTAAGCGTGAAAATGATCTTACTAGTGAACTAGTGGGCGTTTTGCGGCTTACATGTCAACTAGTAAGCCTCAGAATGATCTTACGAGTGAGCTAGTGGGCGTTTTGCGGCTTACATGTTCACTAGTAAGCGTCACAATGACCTTACTTGTGAACTAGTGAGCGTTTTGTGGCTTACATGTTCACTAGTAAGCATCAAAATGATCTTACTAGTGAACTAGTGGGCGTTTTGTGGCTTACATGTTCACTAGTAAGCCTCAAAATGATCTTACTAGTGAACTAGTGGGCGTTTTGTGGCTTACATGTCAAATAGCAAGCCTCAAAATGATCTTACTAGTGAACTAATGGTCACATTTATTGCCTTACGTGTTCACTAGTAAGCGTCAAAATGATCTTACTAGTAAACTAGTGGGCGTTTTGTGGCTTACATCTTCACTCGTAAGCCTCAAAATGATCTTACTAGTGAACTAGTGGGCGTTTTGTGGCTTACACGTCAACTAGTAAGCCTCAAAATGATCTTACTAGTGAACTAGTGGGCACATTTATGGCCTTACATGTTCACTAGTAAGCCTCAAAATGATCTTACCAGTGAACTAGTGGGCATTTTGCGGCTTACATGTCAACTAGTAAGCCTCAAAATGATCTTACTAGTGAACTAGTGGGCACATTTATGGCCTTACATGTTCACTAGTAAGCCTCAAAATGATCTTACCAGTGAACTAGTGGGCATTTTGCGGCTTACATGTCAACTAGTAAGCCTCAAAACGATCTTACTAGTGAACTAGTGGCTTCTTTTGTGGCTTACATGTTCACTAGTAAGCGTCACAATGACCTTACTTGTGAACTAGTGAGCGTTTTGTGGCTTACATGTTCACTAGTAAGCGTCAAAATGATCTTACTAGTGAACTAGTGGGCACGTTTATGGCCTTAGATGTTCACTAGTAAGCGTGAAAATGATCTTACTAGTGACCTAGTGGGCGTTTTGCGGCTTACATGTCAAATAGTAAGCCTCAAAATGATCTTACTAGTGAACTAGTGGGCATTTTGTGGCTTACATGTCAACTAGTAAGCCTCAAAATGATCTTACTAGTGAACTAGTGGGCACATTTATGGCCTTACATGTTCACGAGTAAGCGTCAAAATGATCTTACTAGTGAACTAGTGGCCGTTTTGCGGCTTGCATGTCAACTAGTAAGCGTCAAAATTATCTTACTAGTGAACTAGTGGGCGTTTTGTGGCTTACATCTTCACTAGTAAGCCTTAGAATGATCTTACTAGAGAACTAGTGGGCATTTTGTGGCTTACATGTCAACTAGTAAGCCTCAAAATGATCTTACTAGTGAACTAGTGGGCACATTTATGGCCTTACATGTTCACTAGTGAGCGTCAAAATGATCTTACTAGTGAACTAGTGGGCACGTTTATGGCCTTAGATGTTCACTAGTAAGCGTGAAAATGATCTTACTAGTGAACTAGTGGGCGTTTTGCGGCTTACATGTCAACTAGTAAGCCTCAAAATGATCTTACGAGTGAGCTAGTGGGCGTTTTGCGGCTTACATGTTCACTAGTAAGCGTCAAAATGATCTTACTAGTGAACTAGTGGGCACGTTTATGGCCTTAGATGTTCACTAGTAAGCCTCAAAATGATCTTACTAGTGAACTAGTGGGCGTTTTGTGGCTTACATGTCAAATAGCAAGCCTCAAAATGATCTTACTAGTGAACTAATGGGCACATTTATGGCCTTACGTGTTCACTAGTAAGCTTCAAAATGATCTTACTAGTAAACTAGTGGGCGTTTTGTGGCTTACATCTTCACTCGTAAGCCTCAAAATGATCTTACTAGTGAACTAGTGGGCGTTTTGTGGCTTACATGTCAACTAGTAAGCCTCAAAATGATCTTACTAGTAAACTAGTGGGCACATTTATGGCCTTACATGTTCACTAGTAAGCCTCAAAATGATGTTACTAGTAAACTAGTGGGCGTTTTGTGGCTTACATCTTCACTCGTAAGCCTCAAAATGATCTTACTAGTGAACTAGTGGGCGTTTTGTGGCTTACATGTCAACTAGTAAGCCTCAAAATGATCTTACTAGTGAACTAGTGGGCACATTTATGGCCTTACATGTTCACTAGTAAGCCTCAAAATGATCTTACCAGTGAACTAGTGGGCATTTTGTGGCTTACATGTCAACTAGTAAGCCTCAAAATGATCTTACTAGTGAATTAGTGGGCACATTTATGGCCTTACATGTTCACTAGTAAGCGTCAAAATGATCTTACTAGTGAACTAGTGGGCACATTTATGGCCTTACATGTTCACTAGTAAGCCTCAAAATGATCTTACTAGTGAACTAGTGGGCGTTTTGTGGCTTACATGTTCACGAGTAAGCGTCAAAATGATCTGACTAGTGAACTAGTGGGCGTTTTGCGGCTTACATCTTCACTCGTAAGCCTCAAAATGATCTTACTAGTGAACTAGTGGGCGTTTTGTGGCTTACATCTTCACTAGTAAGCCTCAGAATGATCTTACTAGAGAACTAGTGGGCATTTTGTGGCTTACATGTCAACTAGTAAGCCTCAAAATGATCTTACTAGTGAACTAGTGGGCACATTTATGGCCTTAAATGTTCACTAGTAAGCGTCAAAATGATCTTACTAGTGAACTAGTGGGCACGTTTATGGCCTTAGATGTTCACTAGTAAGCGTGAAAATGATCTTACTAGTGAACTAGTGGGCGTTTTGCGGCTTACATGTCAACTAGTAAGCCTCAAAATGATCTTACGAGTGAGCTAGTGGGCGTTTTGTGGCTTACATGTTCACTAGTAAGCGTCAAAATAATCTTACTAGTGAACTAGTGGGCGTTTTGTGGCTAACATGTCAAATAGCAAGCCTCAAAATGATCTTACTAGTGAACTAATGGGCACATTTATGGCCTTACGTGTTCACTAGTAAGCGTCAAAATGATCTTACTAGTAAACTAGTGGGCGTTTTGTGGCTTACATCTTCACTCGTAATCCTCAAAATGATCTTACTAGTGAACTAGTGGGCGTTTTGTGGCTTACATGTCAACTAGTAAGCCTCAAAATGATCTTACTAGTGAACTAGTGGGCACATTTATGGCCTTACATGTTCACTAGTAAGCCTCAAAATGATCTTACCAGTGAACTAGTAGGCATTTTGCGGCTTACATGTCAACTAGTAAGCCTCAAAATGATCTTACTAGTGAACTAGTGGGCATTTTGTGGCTTACATGTCAACTAGTAAGCCTCAAAATGATCTTACTAGTTAACTAGTGGGCACATTTATGGCCTTACATGTTCACTAGTAAGCCTCAAAACGATCTTACTACTGAACTAGTGTGCGTTTTGTGGCTTACATGTTCACGAGTAAGCGTCAAGATGATCTTACTAGTGAACTAGTGGGCGTTTTGCGGCTTGCATGTCAACTAGTAAGCCTCAAAATGATCTAACGAGTGAACTAGTGGGCGTTTTGCAGCTTACATGTCAACAAGTAAGCCTCAAAATGAACTTACTAATGAACTAGTGGGCGTTTTGTGGCTTACATGTTCACTAGTAAGCCTAAAAATGATCTTACTAGTGAACTAGTGGCCACATTTATGGCCTTACGTGTTCACTAGTACGCGTCAAAATGATCTTACTTGTGAACTAGTGGGCGTTTTGCGGCTTGCATGTCAACTAGTAAGCCTCAAAATGATCTTACGAGTGAACTAGTGGGCGTTTTGCGGCTTACATGTCAACAAGTAAGCCTCAAAATGATCTTAGTAGTGAACTAGTGGGCGTTTTGTGGCTTACATGTTCACTAGTAAGTGTCAAAATGACCTTACTAGTTAACTAGTGAGTGTTTTGTGGCTTACATGTTCACTAGTAAGCGTCAAAATGACCTTACTAGTGAATTAGTGAGCGTTTTGTGGCTTACATGTCAACTACTAAGCCTCAAAATGATCTTAGTAGTGAACTAGTGGGCGTTTTGTGGCTTACATGTTCACTAGTAAGCCTAAAAATGATCTTACTATTGAACTAGTGTGCACATTTATGGCCTTACGTGTTCACTAGTACGCGTCAAAATGATCTTACTTGTGAACTAGTGGGCGTTTTGCGGCTTGCATGTCAACTAGTAAGCCTCAAAATGATCTTACGAGTGAACTAGTGGGCGTTTTGCGGCTTACATGTCAACAAGTAAGCCTCAAAATGATCTTAGTAGTGAACTAGTGGGCGTTTTGTGGCTTACATGTTCACTAGTAAGTGTCAAAATGACCTTACTAGTTAACTAGTGAGTGTTTTGTGGCTTACATGTTCACTAGTAGGCGTCAAAATGATCTTACTAGTGAACTAGTGAGCGTTTTGTGGCTTACATGTTCACTAGTAAGCCTCAAAATGATCTTACTAGAGAACTAGTGGGCGTTTTGTGGCTTACATGTCAAATAGCAAGCCTCAAAATGATCTTACTAGTGAACTAATGGGCACATTTATGGCCTTACGTGTTCACTAGTAAGCGTCAAAATGATCTTACTAGTAAACTAGTGGGCACATTTATGGCCTTACATGTTCACTAGTAAGCCTCAAAATGATGTTACCAGTGAACTAGTGGGCATTTTGCGGCTTACATGTCAACTAGTAAGCCTCAAAATGATCTTACTAGTGAACTAGTGGGCATTTTGTGGCTTACATGTCAACTAGTAAGCCTCAAAATGATCTTACTAGTGAACTAGTGGGCACATATATGGCCTTACATGTTCACTTGTAAGCCTCAAAATGATCTTACTAGTGAACTAGTGGGCGTTTTGTGGCTTACATGTTCATGAGTAAGGGTCAAAATGATCTAACTAGTGAACTCGTGGGCGTTTTGCGGCTTGCATGTCAACTAGTAAGCCTCAAAATTATCTTACGAGTGAACTAGTGGGCGTTTTGCGGCTTACATGTCAACAAGTAAGCCTCAAAATGATCTTACTAATGAACTAGTGGGCGTTTTGTGGCTTACATGTTCACTAGTAAGCGTCAAAATGACCTTACTAGTGAACTAGTGGGCGTTTTGTGGCTTACATGTCAACTAGGAAGCCTCAAAATGATCTTACTAGTGAACTAGTGGGCGTTTTGTGGCTTACATGTTCACTAGTAAGTGTCAAAATTACCTTACTAGTTAACTAGTGGGCGTTTTGCGGCTTACATGTTCACTAGTAGGCGTCAAAATGATCTTACTAGTGAACTAGTGGGCGTTTTGTGGCTTACATCTTCACTAGTAAGCCTCAAAATGATCTTACTAGTGAACTAGTGGGCGTTTTGTGGCTTACATGTTCACGAGTAAGGGTCAAAATGATCTAACTAGTGAACTCGTGGGCGTTTTGCGGCTTGCATGTCAACTAGTAAGCCTCAAAATTATCTTACGAGTGAACTAGTGGGCGTTTTGCGGCTTACATGTCAACAAGTAAGCCTCAAAATGATCTTACTAATGAACTAGTGGGCGTTTTGTGGCTTACATGTTCACTAGTAAGCGTCAAAATGACCTTACTAGTGAACTAGTGGGCGTTTTGTGGCTTACATGTCAACTAGTAAGCCTCAAAATGATCTTACTAGTGAACTAGTGGGCACATTTATGGCCTTACATGTTCACTAGTAAGCGTCAAAATGATCTTACTAGTGAACTAGTGGGCACGTTTATGGCCTTAGATGTTCACTAGTAAGCGTGAAAATGATCTTACTAGTGAACTAGTGGGCGTAGGCGGCTTACATGTCAACTAGTAAGCCTCAAAATGATCTTACGAGTGAGCTAGTGGGCGTTTTGCGGCTTACATGTTCACTAGTAAGCGTCACAATGACCTTACTTGTGAACTAGTGAGCGTTTTGTGGCTTACATGTTCACTAGTAAGCATCAAAATGATCTTACTAGTGAACTAGTGGGCGTTTTGTGGCTTACATGTTCACTAGTAAGCCTCAAAATGATCTTACTAGTGAACTAGTGGGCACATTTATGGCCTTACGTGTTCACTAGTAAGCGTCAAAATGATCTTACTAGTAAACTAGTGGGCGTTTTGTGGCTTACATCTTCACTCGTAAGCCTCAAAATGATCTTACTAGTGAACTAGTGGGCGTTTTGTGGCTTACATGTCAACTAGTAAGCCTCAAAATGATCTTACTAGTGAACTAGTGGGCACATTTATGGCCTTACGTGTTCACTAGTAAGTGTCAAAATGATCTTACTAGTGAACTAGTGGGCGTTTTGTGGCTTACATGTCAACTAGTAAGCCTCAAAATGATCTTACTAGTGAACTAGTGGGCACATTTATGGCCTTACATGTTCACTAGTAAGCCTCAAAATGATGTTACCAGTGAACTAGTGGGCATTTTGCGGCTTACATGTCAACTAGTAAGCCTCAAAATGATCTTACTAGTGAACTAGTGGGCATTTTGTGGCTTACATGTCAACTAGTAAGCCTCAAAATGATCTTACTAGTGAACTAGTGGGCACATATATGGCCTTACATGTTCACTTGTAAGCCTCAAAATGATCTTACTAGTGAACTAGTGAGCGTTTTGTGGCTTACATGTTCACTAGTAAGCATCAAAATGATCTTACTAGTGAACTAGTGGGCGTTTTGTGGCTTACATGTTCACTAGTAAGCCTCAAAATGATCTTACTAGTGAACTAGTGGGCGTTTTGTGGCTTACATGTCAAATAGCAAGCCTCAAAATGATCTTACTAGTGAACTAATGGGCACATTTATGGCCTTACGTGTTCACTACTAAGCGTCAAAATGATCTTACTAGTAAACTAGTGGGCGTTTTGTGGCTTATATCTTCACTCGTAAGCCTCAAAATGATCTTACTAGTGAACTAGTGGGCGTTTTGTGGCTTACATGTCAACTAGTAAGCCTCAAAATGATCTTACTAGTGAACTAGTGGGCACATTTATGGCCTTACATGTTCACTAGTAAGCCTCAAAATGATCTTACCAGTGAACTAGTGGGCATTTTGCGGCTTACATGTCAACTAGTAAGCCTCAAAATGATCTTACTAGTGAACTAGTGGGCACATTTATGGCCTTACATGTTCACTAGTAAGCCTCAAAATGATCTTACCAGTGAACTAGTGGGCATTTTGCGGCTTACATGTCAACTAGTAAGCCTCAAAACGATCTTACTAGTGAACTAGTGGCTTCTTTTGTGGCTTACATGTTCACTAGTAAGCGTCACAATGACCTTACTTGTGAACTAGTGAGCGTTTTGTGGCTTACATGTTCACTAGTAAGCGTCAAAATGATCTTACTAGTGAACTAGTGGGCGTTTTGTGGCTTACATGTTCACTAGTAAGCCTCAAAATGATCTTACTAGTGAACTAGTGGGCGTTTTGTGGCTTACATGTCAAATAGCAAGCCTCAAAATGATCTTACTAGTGAACTAATGGGCACATTTATGGCCTTACGTGTTCACTAGTAAGCGTCAAAATGATCTTACTAGTGAACTAGTGGGCGTAGGCGGCTTACATGTCAACTAGTAAGCCTCAAAATGATCTTACGAGTGAGCTAGTGGGCGTTTTGCGGCTTACATGTTCACTAGTAAGCGTCACAATGACCTTACTTGTGAACTAGTGAGCGTTTTGTGGCTTACATGTTCACTAGTAAGCATCAAAATGATCTTACTAGTAAACTAGTGGGAACATTTATGGCCTTACATGTTCACTAGTAAGCCTCAAAATGATGTTACCAGTGAACTAGTGGGCATTTTGCGGCTTACATGTGAACAAGTAAGCCTCAAAAGGATCTTAGTAGTGAACTAGTGGGCGTTTTGTGGCTTACATGTTCACTAGTAAGTGTCAAAATGATCTTACTAGTAAACTAGTGGGCGTTTTGTGGCTTACATCTTCACTCGTAAGCCTCAAAATGATCTTACTAGTGAACTAGTGGGCGTTTTGTGGCTTACATGTCAACTAGTAAGCCTCAAAATGATCTTACTAGTGAACTAGTGGGCACATTTATGGCCTTACGTGTTCACTAGTAAGCGTCAAAATGATCTTACTAGTGAACTAGTGGGCGTTTTGTGGCTTACATGTCAACTAGTAAGCCTCAAAATGATCTTACTAGTGAACTAGTGGGCACATTTATGGCCTTACATGTTCACTAGTAAGCCTCAAAATGATGTTACCAGTGAATTAGTGGGCATTTTGCGGCTTACATGTCAACTAGTAAGCCTCAAAATGATCTTACTAGTGAACTAGTGGGCATTTTGTGGCTTACATGTCAACTAGTAAGCCTCAAAATGATCTTACTAGTGAACTAGTGGGCACATATATGGCCTTACATGTTCACTTGTAAGCCTCAAAATGATCTTACTAGTGAACTAGTGGGCGTTTTGTGGCTTACATGTTCATGAGTAAGGGTCAAAATGATCTAACTAGTGAACTCGTGGGCGTTTTGCGGCTTGCATGTCAACTAGTAAGCCTCAAAATTATCTTACGAGTGAACTAGTGGGCGTTTTGCGGCTTACATGTCAACAAGTAAGCCTCAAAATGATCTTACTAATGAACTAGTGGGCGTTTTGTGGCTTACATGTTCACTAGTAAGCGTCAAAATGACCTTACTAGTGAACTAGTGGGCGTTTTGTGGCTTACATGTCAACTAGGAAGCCTCAAAATGATCTTACTAGTGAACTAGTGGGCGTTTTGTGGCTTACATGTTCACTAGTAAGTGTCAAAATTACCTTACTAGTTAACTAGTGGGCGTTTTGCGGCTTACATGTTCACTAGTAGGCGTCAAAATGATCTTACTAGTGAACTAGTGGGCGTTTTGTGGCTTACATCTTCACTAGTAAGCCTCAAAATGATCTTACTAGTGAACTAGTGGGCGTTTTGTGGCTTACATGTTCACGAGTAAGGGTCAAAATGATCTAACTAGTGAACTCGTGGGCGTTTTGCGGCTTGCATGTCAACTAGTAAGCCTCAAAATTATCTTACGAGTGAACTAGTGGGCGTTTTGCGGCTTACATGTCAACAAGTAAGCCTCAAAATGATCTTACTAATGAACTACTGGGCGTTTTGTGGCTTACATGTTCACTAGTAAGCGTCAAAATGACCTTACTAGTGAACTAGTGGGCGTTTTGTGGCTTACATGTCAACTAGGAAGCCTCAAAATGATCTTACGAGTGAGCTAGTGGGCGTTTTGTGGCTTACATGTTCACTAGTAAGCATCAAAATGACCTTACTTGTGAACTAGTGAGCGTTTTGTGGCTTACATGTCAACTAGTAAGCCTCAAAATGATCTTACTAGTGAACTAGTGGGTACATTTATGGCCTTACATGTTCACTAGTAAGCCTCAAAATGATCTTACCAGTGAACTAGTGGGCATTTTGCGGCTTACATGTCAACTAGTAAGCCTCAAAATGATCTTACTAGTGAACTAGTGGGCACATTTATGGCCTTACATGTTCACTAGTAAGCCTCAAAATGATCTTACCAGTGAACTAGTGGGAATTTTGCGGCTTACATGTCAACTAGTAAGCCTCAAAACGATCTTACTAGTGAACTAGTGGCTTCTTTTGTGGCTTACATGTTCACTAGTAAGCGTCACAATGACCTTACTTGTGAACTAGTGAGCGTTTTGTGGCTTACATGTTCACTAGTAAGCGTCAAAATGATCTTACTAGTGAACTAGTGGGCGTTTTGTGGCTTACATGTTCACTAGTAAGCCTCAAAATGATCTTACTAGTGAACTAGTGGGCGTTTTGTGGCTTACATGTCAAATAGCAAGCCTCAAAATGATCTTACTAGTGAACTAATGGGCACATTTATGGCCTTACGTGTTCACTAGTAAGCGTCAAAATGATCTTACTAGTAAACTAGTGGGCACATTTATGGCCTTACATGTTCACTAGTAAGCCTCAAAATGATCTTACTAGTGAACTAGTGGGCGTTTTGCGGCTTGCATGTCAACTAGTAAGCCTCAAAATGATCTTACGAGTGAACTAGTGGGCGTTTTGTGGCTTACATCTTCACGGGTAAGCGTCAAAATGATCTTACTAGTGAACTAGTGGGCGTTTTGTGGCTTACATGTCAACAAGTAAGCCTCAAAATGATCTTACGAGTGAGCTAAGGGGCGTTTTCTGGCTTACATGTCAACTAGTAAGCCTCAAAATAATCTTACTAGTGAACTAGTGGGCACATTTATGGCCTTAGATGTTCACTAGTAAGCCTCAAAATGATCTTACTAGTGAACTAGTGGGCGTTTTGTGGCTTACATGTCAAATAGCAAGCCTCAAAATGATCTTACTAGTGAACTAATGGGCACATTTATGGCCTTACGTGTTCACTAGTAAGCTTCAAAATGATCTTACTAGTAAACTAGTGGGCGTTTTGTGGCTTACATCTTCAC
Organism: Hippocampus zosterae; assembly: GCF_025434085.1. NCBI lineage: Eukaryota > Metazoa > Chordata > Actinopteri > Syngnathiformes > Syngnathidae > Hippocampus > Hippocampus zosterae. Next base: position 9,758,849 of record NC_067453.1, read on the forward strand.
TCGTAAGCCTCAAAATGATCTTACTAGTGAACTAGTGGGCGTTTTGTGGGTTACATGTCAACTAGTAAGCCTCAAAATGATCTTACTAGTAAACTAGTGGGCACATTTATGGCCTTACATGTTCACTAGTAAGCCTCAAAATGATGTTACTAGTAAACTAGTGGGCGTTTTGTGGCTTACATCTTCACTCGTAAGCCTCAAAATGATCTTACTAGTGAACTAGTGGGCGTTTTGTGGCTTACATGTCAACTAGTAAGCCTCAAAATGATCTTACTAGTGAACTAGTGGGCACATTTATGGCCTTACATGTTCACTAGTAAGCCTCAAAATGATCTTACCAGTGAACTAGTGGGCATTTTGTGGCTTACATGTCAACTAGTAAGCCTCAAAATGATCTTACTAGTGAATTAGTGGGCACATTTATGGCCTTACATGTTCACTAGTAAGCGTCAAAATGATCTTACTAGTGAACTAGTGGGCACATTTATGGCCTTACATGTTCACTAGTAAGCCTCAAAATGATCTTACTAGTGAACTAGTGGGCGTTTTGTGGCTTACATGTTCACGAGTAAGCGTCAAAATGATCTGACTAGTGAACTAGTGGGCGTTTTGCGGCTTACATCTTCACTCGTAAGCCTCAAAATGATCTTACTAGTGAACTAGTGGGCGTTTTGTGGCTTACATCTTCACTAGTAAGCCTCAGAATGATCTTACTAGAGAACTAGTGGGCATTTTGTGGCTTACATGTCAACTAGTAAGCCTCAAAATGATCTTACTAGTGAACTAGTGGGCACATTTATGGCCTTAAATGTTCACTAGTAAGCGTCAAAATGATCTTACTAGTGAACTAGTGGGCACGTTTATGGCCTTAGATGTTCACTAGTAAGCGTGAAAATGATCTTACTAGTGAACTAGTGGGCGTTTTGCGGCTTACATGTCAACTAGTAAGCCTCAAAATGATCTTACGAGTGAGCTAGTGGGCGTTTTGTGGCTTACATGTTCACTAGTAAGCGTCAAAATAATCTTACTAGTGAACTAGTGGGCGTTTTGTGGCTAACATGTCAAATAGCAAGCCTCAAAATGATCTTACTAGTGAACTAATGGGCACATTTATGGCCTTACGTGTTCACTAGTAAGCGTCAAAATGATCTTACTAGTAAACTAGTGGGCGTTTTGTGGCTTACATCTTCACTCGTAATCCTCAAAATGATCTTACTAGTGAACTAGTGGGCGTTTTGTGGCTTACATGTCAACTAGTAAGCCTCAAAATGATCTTACTAGTGAACTAGTGGGCACATTTATGGCCTTACATGTTCACTAGTAAGCCTCAAAATGATCTTACCAGTGAACTAGTAGGCATTTTGCGGCTTACATGTCAACTAGTAAGCCTCAAAATGATCTTACTAGTGAACTAGTGGGCATTTTGTGGCTTACATGTCAACTAGTAAGCCTCAAAATGATCTTACTAGTTAACTAGTGGGCACATTTATGGCCTTACATGTTCACTAGTAAGCCTCAAAACGATCTTACTACTGAACTAGTGTGCGTTTTGTGGCTTACATGTTCACGAGTAAGCGTCAAGATGATCTTACTAGTGAACTAGTGGGCGTTTTGCGGCTTGCATGTCAACTAGTAAGCCTCAAAATGATCTAACGAGTGAACTAGTGGGCGTTTTGCAGCTTACATGTCAACAAGTAAGCCTCAAAATGAACTTACTAATGAACTAGTGGGCGTTTTGTGGCTTACATGTTCACTAGTAAGCCTAAAAATGATCTTACTAGTGAACTAGTGGCCACATTTATGGCCTTACGTGTTCACTAGTACGCGTCAAAATGATCTTACTTGTGAACTAGTGGGCGTTTTGCGGCTTGCATGTCAACTAGTAAGCCTCAAAATGATCTTACGAGTGAACTAGTGGGCGTTTTGCGGCTTACATGTCAACAAGTAAGCCTCAAAATGATCTTAGTAGTGAACTAGTGGGCGTTTTGTGGCTTACATGTTCACTAGTAAGTGTCAAAATGACCTTACTAGTTAACTAGTGAGTGTTTTGTGGCTTACATGTTCACTAGTAAGCGTCAAAATGACCTTACTAGTGAATTAGTGAGCGTTTTGTGGCTTACATGTCAACTACTAAGCCTCAAAATGATCTTAGTAGTGAACTAGTGGGCGTTTTGTGGCTTACATGTTCACTAGTAAGCCTAAAAATGATCTTACTATTGAACTAGTGTGCACATTTATGGCCTTACGTGTTCACTAGTACGCGTCAAAATGATCTTACTTGTGAACTAGTGGGCGTTTTGCGGCTTGCATGTCAACTAGTAAGCCTCAAAATGATCTTACGAGTGAACTAGTGGGCGTTTTGCGGCTTACATGTCAACAAGTAAGCCTCAAAATGATCTTCGTAGTGAACTAGTGGGCGTTTTGTGGCTTACATGTTCACTAGTAAGTGTCAAAATGACCTTACTAGTTAACTAGTGAGTGTTTTGTGGCTTACATGTTCACTAGTAGGCGTCAAAATGATCTTACTAGTGAACTAGTGAGCGTTTTGTGGCTTACATGTTCACTAGTAAGCCTCAAAATGATCTTACTAGTGAACTAGTGGGCGTTTTGTGGCTTACATGTCAAATAGCAAGCCTCAAAATGATCTTACTAGTGAACTAATGGGCACATTTATGGCCTTACGTGTTCACTAGTAAGTGTCAAAATGATCTTACTAGTAAACTAGTGGGCGTTTTGTGGCTTGCATGTCAACTAGTAAGCGTCAAAATGATCTTACTAGTGAACTAGTGGGCGTTTTGTGGCTTACATCTTCACTAGTAAGCCTCAAAATGATCTTACTAGAGAACTAGTGGGCATTTTGCGGCTTACGTGTCAACTAGTAAGCCTGAAAACGATCTTACTAGTGAACTAGTGGCTTCTTTTGTGGCTTACATGTTCACTAGTAAGCGTCACAATGACCTTACTTGTGAACTAGTGAGTGTTTTGTGGCTTACATGTTCACTAGTAGGCGTCAAAATGATCTTACTAGTGAACTAGTGGGCGTTTTGTGTCTTACATCTTCACTAGTAAGCCTCAAAATGATCTTACTAGAGAACTAGTGGGCATTTTGTGGCTTACATGTCAACTAGTAAGCCTCAAAATGATCTTACTAGTGAATTAGTGGGCACATTTATGGCCTTACATGTTCACTAGTAAGCGTCAAAATGATCTTACTAGTGAACTAGTGGGCACATTTATGGCCTTACATGTTCACTAGTAAGCCTCAAAATGATCTTACTAGTGAACTAGTGGGCGTTTTGTGGCTTGCATGTCAACTAGTAAGCGTCAAAATGATCTTACTAGTGAACTAGTGGGCGTTTTGTGGCTTACATCTTCACTAGTAAGCCTCAAAATGATCTTACTAGAGAACTAGTGGGCATTTTGCGGCTTACGTGTCAACTAGTAAGCCTGAAAACGATCTTACTAGTGAACTAGTGGCTTCTTTTGTGGCTTACATGTTCACTAGTAAGCGTCACAATGACCTTACTTGTGAACTAGTGAGTGTTTTGTGGCTTACATGTTCACTAGTAGGCGTCAAAATGATCTTACTAGTGAACTAGTGGGCGTTTTGTGTCTTACATCTTCACTAGTAAGCCTCAAAATGATCTTACTAGAGAACTAGTGGGCATTTTGTGGCTTACATGTCAACTAGTAAGCCTCAAAATGATCTTACTAGTGAATTAGTGGGCACATTTATGGCCTTACATGTTCACTAGTAAGCGTCAAAATGATCTTACTAGTGAACTAGTGGGCACATTTATGGCCTTACATGTTCACTAGTAAGCCTCAAAATGATCTTACTAGTGAACTAGTGGGCGTTTTGTGGCTTACATGTTCACGAGTAAGCGTCAAAATGATCTTACTAGTTAACTCGTGGGCGTTTTGCGGCTTGCATGTCAACTAGTAAGCGTCAAAATGATCTTACTAGTGAACTAGTGGGCGTTTTGTGGCTTACATCTTCACTAGTAAGCCTCAAAATGATCTTACTAGAGAACTAGTGGGCATTTTGTGGCTTACATGTCAACTAGTAAACCTCAAAATGATCTTACTAGTGAACTCGTGGGCACATTTATGGCCTTACATGTTCACTAGTAAGCGTCAAAATGATCTTACTAGTGAACTACTGGGCACGTTTATGGCCTTAGATGTTCACTAGTAAGCGTGAAAATGATCTTACTAGTGAACTAGTGGGCGTTTTGCGGCTTACATGTCAACTAGTAAGCCTCAGAATGATCTTACGAGTGAGCTAGTGGGCGTTTTGCGGCTTACATGTTCACTAGTAAGCGTCACAATGACCTTACTTGTGAACTAGTGAGCGTTTTGTGGCTTACATGTTCACTAGTAAGCATCAAAATGATCTTACTAGTGAACTAGTGGGCGTTTTGTGGCTTACATGTTCACTAGTAAGCCTCAAAATGATCTTACTAGTGAACTAGTGGGCGTTTTGTGGCTTACATGTCAAATAGCAAGCCTCAAAATGATCTTACTAGTGAACTAATGGGCACATTTATTGCCTTACGTGTTCACTAGTAAGCGTCAAAATGATCTTACTAGTAAACTAGTGGGCGTTTTGTGGCTTACATCTTCACTCGTAAGCCTCAAAATGATCTTACTAGTGAACTAGTGGGCGTTTTGTGGCTTACACGTCAACTAGTAAGCCTCAAAATGATCTTACTAGTGAACTAGTGGGCACATTTATGGCCTTACATGTTCACTAGTAAGCCTCAAAATGATCTTACCAGTGAACTAGTGGGCATTTTGCGGCTTACATGTCAACTAGTAAGCCTCAAAATGATCTTACTAGTGAACTAGTGGGCACATTTATGGCCTTACATGTTCACTAGTAAGCCTCAAAATGATCTTACCAGTGAACTAGTGGGCATTTTGCGTTTTACATGTCAACTAGTAAGCCTCAAAACGATCTTACTAGTGAACTAGTGGCTTCTTTTGTGGCTTACATGTTCACTAGTAAGCGTCACAATGACCTTACTTGTGAACTAGTGAGCGTTTTGTGGCTTACATGTTCACTAGTAAGCGTCAAAATGATCTTACTAGTGAACTAGTGGGCGTTTTGTGGCTTACATCTTCACTAGTAAGCGTCAAAATAATCTTACTAGTGAACTAGTGGGCGTTTTGTGGCTTACATGTCAAATAGCAAGCCTCAAAATGATCTTACTAGTGAACTAATGGGCACATTTATGGCCTTACGTGTTCACTAGTAAGCGTCAAAATGATCTTACTAGTGAACTAGTGGGCGTTTTGTGGCTTACATGTCAACAAGTAAGCCTCAAAATGATCTTACGAGTGAGCTAAGGGGCGTTTTCTGGCTTACATGTCAACTAGTAAGCCTCAAAATAATCTTACTAGTGAACTAGTGGGCACATTTATGGCCTTACATGTTCACGAGTAAGCGTCAAAATGATCTTACTAGTGAACTAGTGGGCGTTTTGCGGCTTGCATGTCAACTAGTAAGCGTCAAAATGATCTTACTAGTGAACTAGTGGGCGTTTTGTGGCTTACATGTCAACTCGTAAGCCTCAAAATGATCTTACTAGTGAACTAGTGGGCACATTTATGGCCTTACATGTTCACTAGTAAGCCTCAAAATGATCTTACCAGTGAATTAGTGGGCATTTTGCGGCTTACATGTCAACTAGTAAGCCTCAAAATGATCTTACTAGTGAACTAGTGGGCATTTTGTGGCTTACATGTCAACTAGTAAGCCTCAAAATGATCTTACTAGTGAACTAGTGGGAACATTTATGGCCTTACATGTTCACTAGTAAGCCTCAAAACGATCTTACTAGTGAACTAGTGGGCGTTTTGTGGCTTACATGTTCACGAGTAAGGGTCAAAATGATCTAACGAGTGAACTAGTGGGCGTTTTGCGGCTTACATGTCAACAAGTAAGCCTCAAAATGATCTTACTAATGAACTAGTGGGAGTTTTGTGGCTTATATGTTCACTAGTAAGCGTCAAAATGACCTTACTAGTGAATTGGTGAGCGTTTTGTGGCTTAAATGTCAACTACTAAGCCTCAAAATGATCTTACTAGTGAACTAGTGGGCGTTTTGTGGCTTACATGTTCACTAGTAAGCCTAAAAATGATCTTACTAGTGAACTAGTGGGCACATTTATGGCCTTACGTGTTCACTAGTACGCGTCAAAATGATCTTACTTGTGAACTAGTGGGCGTTTTGCGGCTTGCATGTCAACTAGTAAGCCTCAAAATGATCTTACGAGTGAACTAGTGGGCGTTTTGCGGCTTACATGTGAACAAGTAAGCCTCAAAAGGATCTTAGTAGTGAACTAGTGGGCGTTTTGTGGCTTACATGTTCACTAGTAAGTGTCAAAATGACCTTACTAGTTAACTAGTGAGTGTTTTGTGGCTTACATGTTCACTAGTAGGCGTCAAAATGATCTTACTAGTGAACTAGTGAGCGTTTTGTGGCTTACATGTTCACTAGTAAGCCTCAAAATGATCTTACTAGAGAACTAGTGGGCGTTTTGTGGCTTACATGTCAAATAGCAAGCCTCAAAATGATCTTACTAGTGAATTAGTGGGCACATTTATGGCCTTACGTGTTCACTAGTAAGCGTCAAAATGATCTTACTAGTAAACTAGTGGGCACATTTATGGCCTTACATGTTCACTAGTAAGCCTCAAAATGATGTTATCAGTGAACTAGTGGGCATTTTGCGGCTTACATGTCAACTAGTAAGCCTCAAAATGATCTTACTATAGAACTAGTGGGCATTTTGTGGCTTACATGTCAACTAGTTAGCCTCAAAATGATCTTACTAGTGAACTAGTGGGCACATTTATGGCCTTACATGTTCACTTGTAAGCCTCAAAATGATCTTACTAGTGAACTAGTGGGCGTTTTGTGGCTTACATGTTCACGAGTAAGGGTCAAAATGATCTAACTAGTGAACTCGTGGGCGTTTTGCGGCTTGCATGTCAACTAGTAAGCCTCAAAATTATCTTACGAGTGAACTAGTGGGCGTTTTGCGGCTTACATGTCAACAAGTAAGCCTCAAAATGATCTTACTAATGAACTAGTGGGCGTTTTGTGGCTTACATGTTCACTAGTAAGCCTCAAAATGACCTTACTAGTGAACTAGTGGGCGTTTTGTGGCTTACATGTCAACTAGGAAGCCTCAAAATGATCTTACTAGTGAACTAGTGGGCGTTTTGTGGCTTACATGTTCACTAGTAAGTGTCAAAATGACCTTACTAGTTAACTAGTGGGCGTTTTGTGGCTTACATGTAAAATAGCAAGCCTCAAAATGATCTTACTAGTGAAATAATGGGCACATTTATGGCCTTACGTGTTCACTAGTAAGCGTCAAAATGATCTTACTAGTAAACTAGTGGCCGTTTTGTGGCTTACATCTTCACTCGTAAGCCTCAAAATGATCTTACTAGTGAACTAGTGGGTTTTTTGTGGCTTACATGTCAACTAGTAAGCCTCAAAATGATCTTACTAGTGAACTAGTGGGCACATTTATGGCCTTACATGTTCACTAGTAAGCCTCAAAATGATCTTACCAGTGAACTAGTGGGGATTTTGCGGCTTACATGTCAACTAGTAAGCCTCAAAATGATGTTACTAGTGAACTAGTGGGCACATTTATGGCCTTACATGTTCACTAGTAAGCATCAAAATGATCTTACTAGTGAACTAGCGGGCACATTTATGGCCTTACATGTTCACTAGTAAGCCTCAAAATGATCTTACTAGTGAACTAGTGGGCGTTTTGTGGCTTACATGTTCACGAGTAAGCGTCAAAATGATCTTACTAGTGAACTAGTGGGCGTTTTGCGGCTTGCATGTCAACTAGTAAGCGTCAAAATGATCTTACTAGTGAACTAGTGGGCGTTTTGTGGCTTACATCTTCACTAGTAAGCCTCAAAATGATCTTACTAGAGAACTAGTGGGCATTTTGTGGCTTACATGTCAACTAGTAAACCTCAAAATGATCTTACTAGTGAACTCGTGGGCACATTTATGGCCTTACATGTTCACTGGTAAGCGTCAAAATGATCTTACTAGTGAACTACTGGGCACGTTTATGGCCTTAGATGTTCACTAGTAAGCGTGAAAATGATCTTACTAGTGAACTAGTGGGCGTTTTGCGGCTTACATGTCAACTAGTAAGCCTCAGAATGATCTTACGAGTGAGCTAGTGGGCGTTTTGCGGCTTACATGTTCACTAGTAAGCGTCACAATGACCTTACTTGTGAACTAGTGAGCGTTTTGTGGCTTACATGTTCACTAGTAAGCATCAAAATGATCTTACTAGTGAACTAGTGGGCGTTTTGTGGCTTACATGTTCACTAGTAAGCCTCAAAATGATCTTACTAGTGAACTAGTGGGCGTTTTGTGGCTTACATGTCAAATAGCAAGCCTCAAAATGATCTTACTAGTGAACTAATGGTCACATTTATTGCCTTACGTGTTCACTAGTAAGCGTCAAAATGATCTTACTAGTAAACTAGTGGGCGTTTTGTGGCTTACATCTTCACTCGTAAGCCTCAAAATGATCTTACTAGTGAACTAGTGGGCGTTTTGTGGCTTACACGTCAACTAGTAAGCCTCAAAATGATCTTACTAGTGAACTAGTGGGCACATTTATGGCCTTACATGTTCACTAGTAAGCCTCAAAATGATCTTACCAGTGAACTAGTGGGCATTTTGCGGCTTACATGTCAACTAGTAAGCCTCAAAATGATCTTACTAGTGAACTAGTGGGCACATTTATGGCCTTACATGTTCACTAGTAAGCCTCAAAATGATCTTACCAGTGAACTAGTGGGCATTTTGCGGCTTACATGTCAACTAGTAAGCCTCAAAACGATCTTACTAGTGAACTAGTGGCTTCTTTTGTGGCTTACATGTTCACTAGTAAGCGTCACAATGACCTTACTTGTGAACTAGTGAGCGTTTTGTGGCTTACATGTTCACTAGTAAGCGTCAAAATGATCTTACTAGTGAACTAGTGGGCACGTTTATGGCCTTAGATGTTCACTAGTAAGCGTGAAAATGATCTTACTAGTGACCTAGTGGGCGTTTTGCGGCTTACATGTCAAATAGTAAGCCTCAAAATGATCTTACTAGTGAACTAGTGGGCATTTTGTGGCTTACATGTCAACTAGTAAGCCTCAAAATGATCTTACTAGTGAACTAGTGGGCACATTTATGGCCTTACATGTTCACGAGTAAGCGTCAAAATGATCTTACTAGTGAACTAGTGGCCGTTTTGCGGCTTGCATGTCAACTAGTAAGCGTCAAAATGATCTTACTAGTGAACTAGTGGGCGTTTTGTGGCTTACATCTTCACTAGTAAGCCTTAGAATGATCTTACTAGAGAACTAGTGGGCATTTTGTGGCTTACATGTCAACTAGTAAGCCTCAAAATGATCTTACTAGTGAACTAGTGGGCACATTTATGGCCTTACATGTTCACTAGTGAGCGTCAAAATGATCTTACTAGTGAACTAGTGGGCACGTTTATGGCCTTAGATGTTCACTAGTAAGCGTGAAAATGATCTTACTAGTGAACTAGTGGGCGTTTTGCGGCTTACATGTCAACTAGTAAGCCTCAAAATGATCTTACGAGTGAGCTAGTGGGCGTTTTGCGGCTTACATGTTCACTAGTAAGCGTCAAAATGATCTTACTAGTGAACTAGTGGGCACGTTTATGGCCTTAGATGTTCACTAGTAAGCCTCAAAATGATCTTACTAGTGAACTAGTGGGCGTTTTGTGGCTTACATGTCAAATAGCAAGCCTCAAAATGATCTTACTAGTGAACTAATGGGCACATTTATGGCCTTACGTGTTCACTAGTAAGCTTCAAAATGATCTTACTAGTAAACTAGTGGGCGTTTTGTGGCTTACATCTTCACTCGTAAGCCTCAAAATGATCTTACTAGTGAACTAGTGGGCGTTTTGTGGCTTACATGTCAACTAGTAAGCCTCAAAATGATCTTACTAGTAAACTAGTGGGCACATTTATGGCCTTACATGTTCACTAGTAAGCCTCAAAATGATGTTACTAGTAAACTAGTGGGCGTTTTGTGGCTTACATCTTCACTCGTAAGCCTCAAAATGATCTTACTAGTGAACTAGTGGGCGTTTTGTGGCTTACATGTCAACTAGTAAGCCTCAAAATGATCTTACTAGTGAACTAGTGGGCACATTTATGGCCTTACATGTTCACTAGTAAGCCTCAAAATGATCTTACCAGTGAACTAGTGGGCATTTTGTGGCTTACATGTCAACTAGTAAGCCTCAAAATGATCTTACTAGTGAATTAGTGGGCACATTTATGGCCTTACATGTTCACTAGTAAGCGTCAAAATGATCTTACTAGTGAACTAGTGGGCACATTTATGGCCTTACATGTTCACTAGTAAGCCTCAAAATGATCTTACTAGTGAACTAGTGGGCGTTTTGTGGCTTACATGTTCACGAGTAAGCGTCAAAATGATCTGACTAGTGAACTAGTGGGCGTTTTGCGGCTTACATCTTCACTCGTAAGCCTCAAAATGATCTTACTAGTGAACTAGTGGGCGTTTTGTGGCTTACATCTTCACTAGTAAGCCTCAGAATGATCTTACTAGAGAACTAGTGGGCATTTTGTGGCTTACATGTCAACTAGTAAGCCTCAAAATGATCTTACTAGTGAACTAGTGGGCACATTTATGGCCTTAAATGTTCACGAGTAAGCCTCAAAATGATCTTACTAGTGAACTAGTGGGCGTTTTGCGGCTTACATGTCAACTAGTAAGCCTCAAAATGATCTTACGAGTGAGCTAGTGGGCGTTTTGTGGCTTACATGTTCACTAGTAAGCGTCAAAATAATCTTACTAGTGAACTAGTGGGCGTTTTGTGGCTAACATGTCAAATAGCAAGCCTCAAAATGATCTTACTAGTGAACTAATGGGCACATTTATGGCCTTACGTGTTCACTAGTAAGCGTCAAAATGATCTTACTAGTAAACTAGTGGGCGTTTTGTGGCTTACATCTTCACTCGTAATCCTCAAAATGATCTTACTAGTGAACTAGTGGGCGTTTTGTGGCTTACATGTCAACTAGTAAGCCTCAAAATGATCTTACTAGTGAACTAGTGGGCACATTTATGGCCTTACATGTTCACTAGTAAGCCTCAAAATGATCTTACCAGTGAACTAGTAGGCATTTTGCGGCTTACATGTCAACTAGTAAGCCTCAAAATGATCTTACTAGTGAACTAGTGGGCATTTTGTGGCTTACATGTCAACTAGTAAGCCTCAAAATGATCTTACTAGTTAACTAGTGGGCACATTTATGGCCTTACATGTTCACTAGTAAGCCTCAAAACGATCTTACTACTGAACTAGTGTGCGTTTTGTGGCTTACATGTTCACGAGTAAGCGTCAAGATGATCTTACTAGTGAACTAGTGGGCGTTTTGCGGCTTGCATGTCAACTAGTAAGCCTCAAAATGATCTAACGAGTGAACTAGTGGGCGTTTTGCAGCTTACATGTCAACAAGTAAGCCTCAAAATGAACTTACTAATGAACTAGTGGGCGTTTTGTGGCTTACATGTTCACTAGTAAGCCTAAAAATGATCTTACTAGTGAACTAGTGGCCACATTTATGGCCTTACGTGTTCACTAGTACGCGTCAAAATGATCTTACTTGTGAACTAGTGGGCGTTTTGCGGCTTGCATGTCAACTAGTAAGCCTCAAAATGATCTTACGAGTGAACTAGTGGGCGTTTTGCGGCTTACATGTCAACAAGTAAGCCTCAAAATGATCTTAGTAGTGAACTAGTGGGCGTTTTGTGGCTTACATGTTCACTAGTAAGTGTCAAAATGACCTTACTAGTTAACTAGTGAGTGTTTTGTGGCTTACATGTTCACTAGTAAGCGTCAAAATGACCTTACTAGTGAATTAGTGAGCGTTTTGTGGCTTACATGTCAACTACTAAGCCTCAAAATGATCTTAGTAGTGAACTAGTGGGCGTTTTGTGGCTTACATGTTCACTAGTAAGCCTAAAAATGATCTTACTATTGAACTAGTGTGCACATTTATGGCCTTACGTGTTCACTAGTACGCGTCAAAATGATCTTACTTGTGAACTAGTGGGCGTTTTGCGGCTTGCATGTCAACTAGTAAGCCTCAAAATGATCTTACGAGTGAACTAGTGGGCGTTTTGCGGCTTACATGTCAACAAGTAAGCCTCAAAATGATCTTAGTAGTGAACTAGTGGGCGTTTTGTGGCTTACATGTTCACTAGTAAGTGTCAAAATGACCTTACTAGTTAACTAGTGAGTGTTTTGTGGCTTACATGTTCACTAGTAGGCGTCAAAATGATCTTACTAGTGAACTAGTGAGCGTTTTGTGGCTTACATGTTCACTAGTAAGCCTCAAAATGATCTTACTAGAGAACTAGTGGGCGTTTTGTGGCTTACATGTCAAATAGCAAGCCTCAAAATGATCTTACTAGTGAACTAATGGGCACATTTATGGCCTTACGTGTTCACTAGTAAGCGTCAAAATGATCTTACTAGTAAACTAGTGGGCACATTTATGGCCTTACATGTTCACTAGTAAGCCTCAAAATGATGTTACCAGTGAACTAGTGGGCATTTTGCGGCTTACATGTCAACTAGTAAGCCTCAAAATGATCTTACTAGTGAACTAGTGGGCATTTTGTGGCTTACATGTCAACTAGTAAGCCTCAAAATGATCTTACTAGTGAACTAGTGGGCACATATATGGCCTTACATGTTCACTTGTAAGCCTCAAAATGATCTTACTAGTGAACTAGTGGGCGTTTTGTGGCTTACATGTTCATGAGTAAGGGTCAAAATGATCTAACTAGTGAACTCGTGGGCGTTTTGCGGCTTGCATGTCAACTAGTAAGCCTCAAAATTATCTTACGAGTGAACTAGTGGGCGTTTTGCGGCTTACATGTCAACAAGTAAGCCTCAAAATGATCTTACTAATGAACTAGTGGGCGTTTTGTGGCTTACATGTTCACTAGTAAGCGTCAAAATGACCTTACTAGTGAACTAGTGGGCGTTTTGTGGCTTACATGTCAACTAGGAAGCCTCAAAATGATCTTACTAGTGAACTAGTGGGCGTTTTGTGGCTTACATGTTCACTAGTAAGTGTCAAAATTACCTTACTAGTTAACTAGTGGGCGTTTTGCGGCTTACATGTTCACTAGTAGGCGTCAAAATGATCTTACTAGTGAACTAGTGGGCGTTTTGTGGCTTACATCTTCACTAGTAAGCCTCAAAATGATCTTACTAGTGAACTAGTGGGCGTTTTGTGGCTTACATGTTCACGAGTAAGGGTCAAAATGATCTAACTAGTGAACTCGTGGGCGTTTTGCGGCTTGCATGTCAACTAGTAAGCCTCAAAATTATCTTACGAGTGAACTAGTGGGCGTTTTGCGGCTTACATGTCAACAAGTAAGCCTCAAAATGATCTTACTAATGAACTACTGGGCGTTTTGTGGCTTACATGTTCACTAGTAAGCGTCAAAATGACCTTACTAGTGAACTAGTGGGCGTTTTGTGGCTTACATGTCAACTAGGAAGCCTCAAAATGATCTTACGAGTGAGCTAGTGGGCGTTTTGTGGCTTACATGTTCACTAGTAAGCATCAAAATGACCTTACTTGTGAACTAGTGAGCGTTTTGTGGCTTACATGTCAACTAGTAAGCCTCAAAATGATCTTACTAGTGAACTAGTGGGCACATTTATGGCCTTACATGTTCACTAGTAAGCCTCAAAATGATCTTACCAGTGAACTAGTGGGCATTTTGCGGCTTACATGTCAACTAGTAAGCCTCAAAATGATCTTACTAGTGAACTAGTGGGCACATTTATGGCCTTACATGTTCACTAGTAAGCCTCAAAATGATCTTACCAGTGAACTAGTGGGAATTTTGCGGCTTACATGTCAACTAGTAAGCCTCAAAACGATCTTACTAGTGAACTAGTGGCTTCTTTTGTGGCTTACATGTTCACTAGTAAGCGTCACAATGACCTTACTTGTGAACTAGTGAGCGTTTTGTGGCTTACATGTTCACTAGTAAGCGTCAAAATGATCTTACTAGTGAACTAGTGGGCGTTTTGTGGCTTACATGTTCACTAGTAAGCCTCAAAATGATCTTACTAGTGAACTAGTGGGCGTTTTGTGGCTTACATGTCAAATAGCAAGCCTCAAAATGATCTTACTAGTGAACTAATGGGCACATTTATGGCCTTACGTGTTCACTAGTAAGCGTCAAAATGATCTTACTAGTAAACTAGTGGGCACATTTATGGCCTTACATGTTCACTAGTAAGCCTCAAAATGATCTTACTAGTGAACTATTGGGCGTTTTGCGGCTTGCATGTCAACTAGTAAGCCTCAAAATGATCTTACGAGTGAACTAGTGGGCGTTTTGTGGCTTACATCTTCACGGGTAAGCGTCAAAATGATCTTACTAGTGAACTAGTGGGCGTTTTGTGGCTTACATGTCAACAAGTAAGCCTCAAAATGATCTTACGAGTGAGCTAAGGGGCGTTTTCTGGCTTACATGTCAACTAGTAAGCCTCAAAATAATCTTACTAGTGAACTAGTGGGCACATTTATGGCCTTACATGTTCACGAGTAAGCGTCAAAATGATCTTACTAGTGAACTAGTGGGCGTTTTGCGGCTTGCATGTCAACTAGTAAGCGTCAAAATGATCTTACTAGTGAACTAGTGGGCACGTTTATGGCCTTAGATGTTCACTAGTAAGCCTCAAAATGATCTTACTAGTGAACTAGTGGGCGTTTTGTGGCTTACATGTCAAATAGCAAGCCTCAAAATGATCTTACTAGTGAACTAATGGGCACATTTATGGCCTTACGTGTTCACTAGTAAGCTTCAAAATGATCTTACTAGTAAACTAGTGGGCGTTTTGTGGCTTACATCTTCACTCGTAAGCCTCAAAATGATCTTACTAGTGAACTAGTGGGCGTTTTGTGGCTTACATGTCAACTAGTAAGCCTCAAAATGATCTTACTAGTAAACTAGTGGGCACATTTATGGCCTTACATGTTCACTAGTAAGCCTCAAAATGATGTTACTAGTAAACTAGTGGGCGTTTTGTGGCTTACATCTTCACTCGTAAGCCTCAAAATGATCTTACTAGTGAACTAGTGGGCGTTTTGTGGCTTACATGTCAACTAGTAAGCCTCAAAATGATCTTACTAGTGAACTAGTGGGCACATTTATGGCCTTACATGTTCACTAGTAAGCCTCAAAATGATCTTACCAGTGAACTAGTGGGCATTTTGTGGCTTACATGTCAACTAGTAAGCCTCAAAATGATCTTACTAGTGAATTAGTGGGCACATTTATGGCCTTACATGTTCACTAGTAAGCGTCAAAATGATCTTACTAGTGAACTAGTGGGCACATTTATGGCCTTACATGTTCACTAGTAAGCCTCAAAATGATCTTACTAGTGAACTAGTGGGCGTTTTGTGGCTTACATGTTCACGAGTAAGCGTCAAAATGATCTGACTAGTGAACTAGTGGGCGTTTTGCGGCTTACATCTTCACTCGTAAGCCTCAAAATGATCTTACTAGTGAACTAGTGGGCGTTTTGTGGCTTACATCTTCACTAGTAAGCCTCAGAATGATCTTACTAGAGAACTAGTGGGCATTTTGTGGCTTACATGTCAACTAGTAAGCCTCAAAATGATCTTACTAGTGAACTAGTGGGCACATTTATGGCCTTAAATGTTCACTAGTAAGCGTCAAAATGATCTTACTAGTGAACTAGTGGGCACGTTTATGGCCTTAGATGTTCACTAGTAAGCGTGAAAATGATCTTACTAGTGAACTAGTGGGCGTTTTGCGGCTTACATGTCAACTAGTAAGCCTCAAAATGATCTTACGAGTGAGCTAGTGGGCGTTTTGTGGCTTACATGTTCACTAGTAAGCGTCAAAATGATCTTACTAGTGAACTAGTGGGCATTTTGTGGCTTACATGTCAACTAGTAAGCCTCAAAATGATCTTAATAGTGAACTATTGGGCACATTTATGGCCTTACGTGTTCACTAGTAAGCGTCAAAATGATCTTACTAGTAAACTAGTGGGCGTTTTGTGGCTTACATCTTCACTCGTAATCCTCAAAATGATCTTACTAGTGAACTAGTGGGCGTTTTGTGGCTTACATGTCAACTAGTAAGCCTCAAAATGATCTTACTAGTGAACTAGTGGGCACATTTATGGCCTTACATGTTCACTAGTAAGCCTCAAAATGATCTTACCAGTGAACTAGTAGGCATTTTGCGGCTTACATGTCAACTAGTAAGCCTCAAAATGATCTTACTAGTGAACTAGTGGGCATTTTGTGGCTTACATGTCAACTAGTAAGCCTCAAAATGATCTTACTAGTTAACTAGTGGGCACATTTATGGCCTTACATGTTCACTAGTAAGCCTCAAAACGATCTTACTACTGAACTAGTGTGCGTTTTGTGGCTTACATGTTCACGAGTAAGCGTCAAGATGATCTTACTAGTGAACTAGTGGGCGTTTTGCGGCTTGCATGTCAACTAGTAAGCCTCAAAATGATCTAACGAGTGAACTAGTGGGCGTTTTGCAGCTTACATGTCAACAAGTAAGCCTCAAAATGAACTTACTAATGAACTAGTGGGCGTTTTGTGGCTTACATGTTCACTAGTAAGCCTAAAAATGATCTTACTAGTGAACATGTAAGCCACAAAACGCCCACTAGTTCATTAGTAAGTTCATTTTGAGGCTTACTTGTGAACTAGTGGGCGTTTTGCGGCTTGCATGTCAACTAGTAAGCCTCAAAATGATCTTACGAGTGAACTAGTGGGCGTTTTGCGGCTTACATGTCAACAAGTAAGCCTCAAAATGATCTTAGTAGTGAACTAGTGGGCGTTTTGTGGCTTACATGTTCACTAGTAAGTGTCAAAATGACCTTACTAGTTAACTAGTGAGTGTTTTGTGGCTTACATGTTCACTAGTAAGCGTCAAAATGACCTTACTAGTGAATTAGTGAGCGTTTTGTGGCTTACATGTCAACTACTAAGCCTCAAAATGATCTTAGTAGTGAACTAGTGGGCGTTTTGTGGCTTACATGTTCACTAGTAAGCCTAAAAATGATCTTACTATTGAACTAGTGTGCACATTTATGGCCTTACGTGTTCACTAGTACGCGTCAAAATGATCTTACTTGTGAACTAGTGGGCGTTTTGCGGCTTGCATGTCAACTAGTAAGCCTCAAAATGATCTTACGAGTGAACTAGTGGGCGTTTTGCGGCTTACATGTCAACAAGTAAGCCTCAAAATGATCTTAGTAGTGAACTAGTGGGCGTTTTGTGGCTTACATGTTCACTAGTAAGTGTCAAAATGACCTTACTAGTTAACTAGTGAGTGTTTTGTGGCTTACATGTTCACTAGTAGGCGTCAAAATGATCTTACTAGTGAACTAGTGAGCGTTTTGTGGCTTACATGTTCACTAGTAAGCCTCAAAATGATCTTACTAGAGAACTAGTGGGCGTTTTGTGGCTTACATGTCAAATAGCAAGCCTCAAAATGATCTTACTAGTGAACTAATGGGCACATTTATGGCCTTACGTGTTCACTAGTAAGCGTCAAAATGATCTTACTAGTAAACTAGTGGGCACATTTATGGCCTTACATGTTCACTAGTAAGCCTCAAAATGATGTTACCAGTGAACTAGTGGGCATTTTGCGGCTTACATGTCAACTAGTAAGCCTCAAAATGATCTTACTAGTGAACTAGTGGGCATTTTGTGGCTTACATGTCAACTAGTAAGCCTCAAAATGATCTTACTAGTGAACTAGTGGGCACATATATGGCCTTACATGTTCACTTGTAAGCCTCAAAATGATCTTACTAGTGAACTAGTGGGCGTTTTGTGGCTTACATGTTCATGAGTAAGGGTCAAAATGATCTAACTAGTGAACTCGTGGGCGTTTTGCGGCTTGCATGTCAACTAGTAAGCCTCAAAATTATCTTACGAGTGAACTAGTGGGCGTTTTGCGGCTTACATGTCAACAAGTAAGCCTCAAAATGATCTTACTAATGAACTAGTGGGCGTTTTGTGGCTTACATGTTCACTAGTAAGCGTCAAAATGACCTTACTAGTGAACTAGTGGGCGTTTTGTGGCTTACATGTCAACTAGGAAGCCTCAAAATGATCTTACTAGTGAACTAGTGGGCGTTTTGTGGCTTACATGTTCACTAGTAAGTGTCAAAATTACCTTACTAGTTAACTAGTGGGCGTTTTGCGGCTTACATGTTCACTAGTAGGCGTCAAAATGATCTTACTAGTGAACTAGTGGGCGTTTTGTGGCTTACATCTTCACTAGTAAGCCTCAAAATGATCTTACTAGTGAACTAGTGGGCGTTTTGTGGCTTACATGTTCACGAGTAAGGGTCAAAATGATCTAACTAGTGAACTCGTGGGCGTTTTGCGGCTTGCATGTCAACTAGTAAGCCTCAAAATTATCTTACGAGTGAACTAGTGGGCGTTTTGCGGCTTACATGTCAACAAGTAAGCCTCAAAATGATCTTACTAATGAACTAGTGGGCGTTTTGTGGCTTACATGTTCACTAGTAAGCGTCAAAATGACCTTACTAGTGAACTAGTGGGCGTTTTGTGGCTTACATGTCAACTAGTAAGCCTCAAAATGATCTTACTAGTGAACTAGTGGGCACATTTATGGCCTTACATGTTCACTAGTAAGCGTCAAAATGATCTTACTAGTGAACTAGTGGGCACGTTTATGGCCTTAGATGTTCACTAGTAAGCGTGAAAATGATCTTACTAGTGAACTAGTGGGCGTAGGCGGCTTACATGTCAACTAGTAAGCCTCAAAATGATCTTACGAGTGAGCTAGTGGGCGTTTTGCGGCTTACATGTTCACTAGTAAGCGTCACAATGACCTTACTTGTGAACTAGTGAGCGTTTTGTGGCTTACATGTTCACTAGTAAGCATCAAAATGATCTTACTAGTGAACTAGTGGGCGTTTTGTGGCTTACATGTTCACTAGTAAGCCTCAAAATGATCTTACTAGTGAACTAGTGGGCACATTTATGGCCTTACGTGTTCACTAGTAAGCGTCAAAATGATCTTACTAGTAAACTAGTGGGCGTTTTGTGGCTTACATCTTCACTCGTAAGCCTCAAAATGATCTTACTAGTGAACTAGTGGGCGTTTTGTGGCTTACATGTCAACTAGTAAGCCTCAAAATGATCTTACTAGTGAACTAGTGGGCACATTTATGGCCTTACGTGTTCACTAGTAAGTGTCAAAATGATCTTACTAGTGAACTAGTGGGCGTTTTGTGGCTTACATGTCAACTAGTAAGCCTCAAAATGATCTTACTAGTGAACTAGTGGGCACATTTATGGCCTTACATGTTCACTAGTAAGCCTCAAAATGATGTTACCAGTGAACTAGTGGGCATTTTGCGGCTTACATGTCAACTAGTAAGCCTCAAAATGATCTTACTAGTGAACTAGTGGGCATTTTGTGGCTTACATGTCAACTAGTAAGCCTCAAAATGATCTTACTAGTGAACTAGTGGGCACATATATGGCCTTACATGTTCACTTGTAAGCCTCAAAATGATCTTACTAGTGAACTAGTGAGCGTTTTGTGGCTTACATGTTCACTAGTAAGCATCAAAATGATCTTACTAGTGAACTAGTGGGCGTTTTGTGGCTTACATGTTCACTAGTAAGCCTCAAAATGATCTTACTAGTGAACTAGTGGGCGTTTTGTGGCTTACATGTCAAATAGCAAGCCTCAAAATGATCTTACTAGTGAACTAATGGGCACATTTATGGCCTTACGTGTTCACTACTAAGCGTCAAAATGATCTTACTAGTAAACTAGTGGGCGTTTTGTGGCTTACATCTTCACTCGTAAGCCTCAAAATGATCTTACTAGTGAACTAGTGGGCGTTTTGTGGCTTACATGTCAACTAGTAAGCCTCAAAATGATCTTACTAGTGAACTAGTGGGCGTTTTGTGGCTTACATGTCAACTAGTAAGCCTCAAAATGATCTTACTAGTGAACTAGTGGGCACATTTATGGCCTTACGTGTTCACTAGTAAGTGTCAAAATGATCTTACTAGTGAACTAGTGGGCGTTTTGTGGCTTACATGTCAACTAGTAAGCCTCAAAATGATCTTACTAGTGAACTAGTGGGCACATTTATGGCCTTACATGTTCACTAGTAAGCCTCAAAATGATGTTACCAGTGAACTAGTGGGCATTTTGCGGCTTACATGTCAACTAGTAAGCCTCAAAATGATCTTACTAGTGAACTAGTGGGCATTTTGTGGCTTACATGTCAACTAGTAAGCCTCAAAATGATCTTACTAGTGAACTAGTGGGCACATATATGGCCTTACATGTTCACTTGTAAGCCTCAAAATGATCTTACTAGTGAACTAGTGAGCGTTTTGTGGCTTACATGTTCACTAGTAAGCATCAAAATGATCTTACTAGTGAACTAGTGGGCGTTTTGTGGCTTACATGTTCACTAGTAAGCCTCAAAATGATCTTACTAGTGAACTAGTGGGCGTTTTGTGGCTTACATGTCAAATAGCAAGCCTCAAAATGATCTTACTAGTGAACTAATGGGCACATTTATGGCCTTACGTGTTCACTACTAAGCGTCAAAATGATCTTACTAGTAAACTAGTGGGCGTTTTGTGGCTTATATCTTCACTCGTAAGCCTCAAAATGATCTTACTAGTGAACTAGTGGGCGTTTTGTGGCTTACATGTCAACTAGTAAGCCTCAAAATGATCTTACTAGTGAACTAGTGGGCACATTTATGGCCTTACATGTTCACTAGTAAGCCTCAAAATGATCTTACCAGTGAACTAGTGGGCATTTTGCGGCTTACATGTCAACTAGTAAGCCTCAAAATGATCTTACTAGTGAACTAGTGGGCACATTTATGGCCTTACATGTTCACTAGTAAGCCTCAAAATGATCTTACCAGTGAACTAGTGGGCATTTTGCGGCTTACATGTCAACTAGTAAGCCTCAAAACGATCTTACTAGTGAACTAGTGGCTTCTTTTGTGGCTTACATGTTCACTAGTAAGCGTCACAATGACCTTACTTGTGAACTAGTGAGCGTTTTGTGGCTTACATGTTCACTAGTAAGCGTCAAAATGATCTTACTAGTGAACTAGTGGGCGTTTTGTGGCTTACATGTTCACTAGTAAGCCTCAAAATGATCTTACTAGTGAACTAGTGGGTGTTTTGTGGCTTACATGTCAAATAGCAAGCCTCAAAATGATCTTACTAGTGAACTAATGGGCACATTTATGGCCTTACGTGTTCACTAGTAAGCGTCAAAATGATCTTAC
This sequence comes from Hippocampus zosterae, assembly GCF_025434085.1. Taxonomy (NCBI): domain Eukaryota; kingdom Metazoa; phylum Chordata; class Actinopteri; order Syngnathiformes; family Syngnathidae; genus Hippocampus; species Hippocampus zosterae. The sequence goes on from NC_067453.1 coordinate 9,780,326, forward strand.
TAGTGAACTAGTGGGCACGTTTATGGCCTTAGATGTTCACTAGTAAGCGTGAAAATGATCTTACTAGTGAACTAGTGGGCGTAGGCGGCTTACATGTCAACTAGTAAGCCTCAAAATGATCTTACGAGTGAGCTAGTGGGCGTTTTGCGGCTTACATGTTCACTAGTAAGCGTCACAATGACCTTACTTGTGAACTAGTGAGCGTTTTGTGGCTTACATGTTCACTAGTAAGCATCAAAATGATCTTACTAGTAAACTAGTGGGCACATTTATGGCCTTACATGTTCACTAGTAAGCCTCAAAATGATGTTACCAGTGAACTAGTGGGCATTTTGCGGCTTACATGTGAACAAGTAAGCCTCAAAAGGATCTTAGTAGTGAACTAGTGGGCGTTTTGTGGCTTACATGTTCACTAGTAAGTGTCAAAATGATCTTACTAGTAAACTAGTGGGCGTTTTGTGGCTTACATCTTCACTCGTAAGCCTCAAAATGATCTTACTAGTGAACTAGTGGGCGTTTTGTGGCTTACATGTCAACTAGTAAGCCTCAAAATGATCTTACTAGTGAACTAGTGGGCACATTTATGGCCTTACGTGTTCACTAGTAAGCGTCAAAATGATCTTACTAGTGAACTAGTGGGCGTTTTGTGGCTTACATGTCAACTAGTAAGCCTCAAAATGATCTTACTAGTGAACTAGTGGGCACATTTATGGCCTTACATGTTCACTAGTAAGCCTCAAAATGATGTTACCAGTGAATTAGTGGGCATTTTGCGGCTTACATGTCAACTAGTAAGCCTCAAAATGATCTTACTAGTGAACTAGTGGGCATTTTGTGGCTTACATGTCAACTAGTAAGCCTCAAAATGATCTTACTAGTGAACTAGTGGGCACATATATGGCCTTACATGTTCACTTGTAAGCCTCAAAATGATCTTACTAGTGAACTAGTGGGCGTTTTGTGGCTTACATGTTCATGAGTAAGGGTCAAAATGATCTAACTAGTGAACTCGTGGGCGTTTTGCGGCTTGCATGTCAACTAGTAAGCCTCAAAATTATCTTACGAGTGAACTAGTGGGCGTTTTGCGGCTTACATGTCAACAAGTAAGCCTCAAAATGATCTTACTAATGAACTAGTGGGCGTTTTGTGGCTTACATGTTCACTAGTAAGCGTCAAAATGACCTTACTAGTGAACTAGTGGGCGTTTTGTGGCTTACATGTCAACTAGGAAGCCTCAAAATGATCTTACTAGTGAACTAGTGGGCGTTTTGTGGCTTACATGTTCACTAGTAAGTGTCAAAATTACCTTACTAGTTAACTAGTGGGCGTTTTGCGGCTTACATGTTCACTAGTAGGCGTCAAAATGATCTTACTAGTGAACTAGTGGGCGTTTTGTGGCTTACATCTTCACTAGTAAGCCTCAAAATGATCTTACTAGTGAACTAGTGGGCGTTTTGTGGCTTACATGTTCACGAGTAAGGGTCAAAATGATCTAACTAGTGAACTCGTGGGCGTTTTGCGGCTTGCATGTCAACTAGTAAGCCTCAAAATTATCTTACGAGTGAACTAGTGGGCGTTTTGCGGCTTCCATGTCAACAAGTAAGCCTCAAAATGATCTTACTAATGAACTAGTGGGCGTTTTGTGGCTTACATGTTCACTAGTAAGCGTCAAAATGACCTTACTAGTGAACTAGTGGGCGTTTTGTGGCTTACATGTCAACTAGTAAGCCTCAAAATGATCTTACTAGTGAACTAGTGGGCACATTTATGGCCTTACATGTTCACTAGTAAGCGTCAAAATGATCTTACTAGTGAACTAGTGGGCACGTTTATGGCCTTAGATGTTCACTAGTAAGCGTGAAAATGATCTTACTAGTGAACTAGTGGGCGTAGGCGGCTTACATGTCAACTAGTAAGCCTCAAAATGATCTTACGAGTGAGCTAGTGGGCGTTTTGCGGCTTACATGTTCACTAGTAAGCGTCACAATGACCTTACTTGTGAACTAGTGAGCGTTTTGTGGCTTACATGTTCACTAGTAAGCATCAAAATGATCTTACTAGTGAACTAGTGGGCGTTTTGTGGCTTACATGTTCACTAGTAAGCCTCAAAATGATCTTACTAGTGAACTAGTGGGCACATTTATGGCCTTACGTGTTCACTAGTAAGCGTCAAAATGATCTTACTAGTAAACTAGTGGGCGTTTTGTGGCTTACATCTTCACTCGTAAGCCTCAAAATGATCTTACTAGTGAACTAGTGGGCGTTTTGTGGCTTACATGTCAACTAGTAAGCCTCAAAATGATCTTACTAGTGAACTAGTGGGCACATTTATGGCCTTACGTGTTCACTAGTAAGTGTCAAAATGATCTTACTAGTGAACTAGTGGGCGTTTTGTGGCTTACATGTCAACTAGTAAGCCTCAAAATGATCTTACTAGTGAACTAGTGGGCACATTTATGGCCTTACATGTTCACTAGTAAGCCTCAAAATGATGTTACCAGTGAACTAGTGGGCATTTTGCGGCTTACATGTCAACTAGTAAGCCTCAAAATGATCTTACTAGTGAACTAGTGGGCATTTTGTGGCTTACATGTCAACTAGTAAGCCTCAAAATGATCTTACTAGTGAACTAGTGGGCACATATATGGCCTTACATGTTCACTTGTAAGCCTCAAAATGATCTTACTAGTGAACTAGTGAGCGTTTTGTGGCTTACATGTTCACTAGTAAGCATCAAAATGATCTTACTAGTGAACTAGTGGGCGTTTTGTGGCTTACATGTTCACTAGTAAGCCTCAAAATGATCTTACTAGTGAACTAGTGGGCGTTTTGTGGCTTACATGTCAAATAGCAAGCCTCAAAATGATCTTACTAGTGAACTAATGGGCACATTTATGGCCTTACGTGTTCACTACTAAGCGTCAAAATGATCTTACTAGTAAACTAGTGGGCGTTTTGTGGCTTATATCTTCACTCGTAAGCCTCAAAATGATCTTACTAGTGAACTAGTGGGCGTTTTGTGGCTTACATGTCAACTAGTAAGCCTCAAAATGATCTTACTAGTGAACTAGTGGGCACATTTATGGCCTTACATGTTCACTAGTAAGCCTCAAAATGATCTTACCAGTGAACTAGTGGGCATTTTGCGGCTTACATGTCAACTAGTAAGCCTCAAAATGATCTTACTAGTGAACTAGTGGGCACATTTATGGCCTTACATGTTCACTAGTAAGCCTCAAAATGATCTTACCAGTGAACTAGTGGGCATTTTGCGGCTTACATGTCAACTAGTAAGCCTCAAAACGATCTTACTAGTGAACTAGTGGCTTCTTTTGTGGCTTACATGTTCACTAGTAAGCGTCACAATGACCTTACTTGTGAACTAGTGAGCGTTTTGTGGCTTACATGTTCACTAGTAAGCGTCAAAATGATCTTACTAGTGAACTAGTGGGCGTTTTGTGGCTTACATGTTCACTAGTAAGCCTCAAAATGATCTTACTAGTGAACTAGTGGGCGTTTTGTGGCTTACATGTCAAATAGCAAGCCTCAAAATGATCTTACTAGTGAACTAATGGGCACATTTATGGCCTTACGTGTTCACTAGTAAGCGTCAAAATGATCTTACTAGTGAACTAGTGGGCACGTTTATGGCCTTAGATGTTCACTAGTAAGCGTGAAAATGATCTTACTAGTGAACTAGTGGGCGTAGGCGGCTTACATGTCAACTAGTAAGCCTCAAAATGATCTTACGAGTGAGCTAGTGGGCGTTTTGCGGCTTACATGTTCACTAGTAAGCGTCACAATGACCTTACTTGTGAACTAGTGAGCGTTTTGTGGCTTACATGTTCACTAGTAAGCATCAAAATGATCTTACTAGTAAACTAGTGGGCACATTTATGGCCTTACATGTTCACTAGTAAGCCTCAAAATGATGTTACCAGTGAACTAGTGGGCATTTTGCGGCTTACATGTGAACAAGTAAGCCTCAAAAGGATCTTAGTAGTGAACTAGTGGGCGTTTTGTGGCTTACATGTTCACTAGTAAGTGTCAAAATGATCTTACTAGTAAACTAGTGGGCGTTTTGTGGCTTACATCTTCACTCGTAAGCCTCAAAATGATCTTACTAGTGAACTAGTGGGCGTTTTGTGGCTTACATGTCAACTAGTAAGCCTCAAAATGATCTTACTAGTGAACTAGTGGGCACATTTATGGCCTTACGTGTTCACTAGTAAGCGTCAAAATGATCTTACTAGTGAACTAGTGGGCGTTTTGTGGCTTACATGTCAACTAGTAAGCCTCAAAATGATCTTACTAGTGAACTAGTGGGCACATTTATGGCCTTACATGTTCACTAGTAAGCCTCAAAATGATGTTACCAGTGAATTAGTGGGCATTTTGCGGCTTACATGTCAACTAGTAAGCCTCAAAATGATCTTACTAGTGAACTAGTGGGCATTTTGTGGCTTACATGTCAACTAGTAAGCCTCAAAATGATCTTAATAGTGAACTAGTGGGCACATATATGGCCTTACATGTTCACTTGTAAGCCTCAAAATGATCTTACTAGTGAACTAGTGGGCGTTTTGTGGCTTACATGTTCACGAGTAAGGGTCAAAATGATCTAACTAGTGAACTCGTGGGCGTTTTGCGGCTTGCATGTCAACTAGTAAGCCTCAAAATTATCTTACGAGTGAACTAGTGGGCGTTTTGCGGCTTACATGTCAACAAGTAAGCCTCAAAATGATCTTACTAATGAACTACTGGGCGTTTTGTGGCTTACATGTTCACTAGTAAGCGTCAAAATGACCTTACTAGTGAACTAGTGGGCGTTTTGTGGCTTACATGTCAACTAGGAAGCCTCAAAATGATCTTACGAGTGAGCTAGTGGGCGTTTTGTGGCTTACATGTTCACTAGTAAGCATCAAAATGACCTTACTTGTGAACTAGTGAGCGTTTTGTGGCTTACATGTCAACTAGTAAGCCTCAAAATGATCTTACTAGTGAACTAGTGGGCACATTTATGGCCTTACATCTTCACTAGTAAGCCTCAAAATGATCTTACCAGTGAACTAGTGGGCATTTTGCGGCTTACATGTCAACTAGTAAGCCTCAAAATGATCTTACTAGTGAACTAGTGGGCACATTTATGGCCTTACATGTTCACTAGTAAGCCTCAAAATGATCTTACCAGTGAACTAGTGGGAATTTTGCGGCTTACATGTCAACTAGTAAGCCTCAAAACGATCTTACTAGTGAACTAGTGGCTTCTTTTGTGGCTTACATGTTCACTAGTAAGCGTCACAATGACCTTACTTGTGAACTAGTGAGCGTTTTGTGGCTTACATGTTCACTAGTAAGCGTCAAAATGATCTTACTAGTGAACTAGTGGGCGTTTTGTGGCTTACATGTTCACTAGTAAGCCTCAAAATGATCTTACTAGTGAACTAGTGGGCGTTTTGTGGCTTACATGTCAAATAGCAAGCCTCAAAATGATCTTACTAGTGAACTAATGGGCACATTTATGGCCTTACGTGTTCACTAGTAAGCGTCAAAATGATCTTACTAGTAAACTAGTGGGCACATTTATGGCCTTACATGTTCACTAGTAAGCCTCAAAATGATCTTACTAGTGAACTAGTGGGCGTTTTGCGGCTTGCATGTCAACTAGTAAGCCTCAAAATGATCTTACGAGTGAACTAGTGGGCGTTTTGTGGCTTACATCTTCACGGGTAAGCGTCAAAATGATCTTACTAGTGAACTAGTGGGCGTTTTGTGGCTTACATGTCAACAAGTAAGCCTCAAAATGATCTTACGAGTGAGCTAAGGGGCGTTTTCTGGCTTACATGTCAACTAGTAAGCCTCAAAATAATCTTACTAGTGAACTAGTGGGCACATTTATGGCCTTACATGTTCACGAGTAAGCGTCAAAATGATCTTACTAGTGAACTAGTGGGCGTTTTGCGGCTTGCATGTCAACTAGTAAGCGTCAAAATGATCTTACTAGTGAACTAGTGGGCGTTTTGTGGCTTACATCTTCACTAGTAAGCCTCAGAATGATCTTACTAGAGAACTAGTGGGCATTTTGTGGCTTACATGTCAACTAGTAAGCCTCAAAATGATCTTACTAGTGAACTAGTGGGCACATTTATGGCCTTACATGTTCACTAGTAAGCGTCAAAATGATCTTACGAGTGAACTAGTGGGCGTTTTGTGGCTTACATGTTCACGGGTAAGCGTCAAAATGATCTTACTAGTGAACTAGTGGGCGTTTTGTGGCTTACATGTCAACAAGTAAGCCTCAAAATGATCTTACGAGTGAGCTAAGGGGCGTTTTCTGGCTTACATGTCAACTAGTAAGCCTCAAAATAATCTTACTAGTGAACTAGTGGGCACATTTATGGCCTTACATGTTCACGAGTAAGCGTCAAAATGATCTTACTAGTGAAAAAGTGGGCGTTTTGCGGCTTGCATGTCAACTAGTAAGCGTCAAAATGATCTTACTAGTGAACTAGTGGGCGTTTTGTGGCTTACATCTTCACTAGTAAGCCTCAGAATGATCTTACTAGAGAACTAGTGGGCATTTTGTGGCTTACATGTCAACTAGTAAGCCTCAAAATGATCTTACTAGTGAACTAGTGGGCACATTTATGGCCTTACATGTTCACTAGTAAGCGTCAAAATGATCTTACTAGTGAACTAGTGGGCACGTTTATGGCCTTAGATGTTCACTAGTAAGCGTGCAAATGATCTTACTAGTGAACTAGTGGGCGTTTTGCGGCTTACATGTCAACTAGTAAGCCTCAAAATGATCTTACGAGTGAGCTAGTGGGCGTTTTGCGGCTTACATGTTCACTAGTAAGCGTCACAATGACCTTACTTGTGAACTACTGAGCGTTTTGTGGCTTACATGTTCACTAGTAAGCGTCAAAATAATCTTACTAGTGAATTAGTGGGCGTTTTGTGGCTTACATGTCAAATAGCAAGCCTCAAAATGATCTTACTAGTGAACTAATGGGCACATTTATGGCCTTACGTGTTCACTAGTAAGCGTCAAAATGATCTTACTAGTAAACTAGTGGGCGTTTTGTGGCTTACATCTTCACTCGTAAGCCTCAAAATGATCTTACTAGTGAACTAGTGGGCGTTTTGTGGCTTACATGTCAACTAGTAAGCCTCAAAATGATGTTACCAGTGAACTAGTGGGCATTTTGCGGATTACATGTCAACTAGTAAGCCTCAAAATGATCTTACTAGTGAACTATTGGGCATTTTGTGGCTTACATGTCAACTAGTAAGCCTCAAAATGATCTTACTAGTGAACTAGTGGGCACATTTATGGCCTTACATGTTCACTTGTAAGCCTCAAAATGATCTTACTAGTGAACTAGTGGGCGTTTTGTGGCATACATGTTCACGAGTAAGGGTCAAAATGATCTAACTAGTGAACTCGTGGGCGTTTTGCGGCTTGCATGTCAACTAGTAAGCCTCAAAATTATCTTACGAGTGAACTAGTGGGCGTTTTGCGGCTTACATGTCAACAAGTAAGCCTCAAAATGATCTTACTAATGAACTATTGGGCGTTTTGTGGCTTACATGTTCACTAGTAAGCGTCAAAATGACCTTACTAGTGAACTAGTGGGCGTTTTGTGGCTTACATGTCAACTAGGAAGCCTCAAAATGATCTTACTAGTGAACTAGTGGGCGTTTTGTGGCTTACATGTTCACTAGTAAGTGTCAAAATGACCTTACTAGTTAACTAGTGAGTGTTTTGTGGCTTACATGTTCACTAGTAGGCGTCACAATGACCTTACTAGTGAACTAGTGGGCGTTTTGTGGCTTACATCTTCACTAGTAAGCCTCAAAATGATCTTACTAGAGAACTAGTGGGCATTTTGTGGCTTACATGTCAACTAGTAAGCCTCAAAATGATCTTACTAGTGAATTAGTGGGCACATTTATGGCCTTACATGTTCACTAGTAAGCGTCAAAATGATCTTACTAGTGAACTAGTGGGCGTTTTGTGGCTTACATGTCAAATAGCAAGCCTCAAAATGATCTTACTAGTGAACTAATGGGCACATTTATGGCCTTACGTGTTCACTAGTAAGCGTCAAAATGATCTTACTAGTAAACTAGTGGGCACATTTATGGCCTTACATGTTCACGAGTAAGCGTCAAAATGATCTTACTAGTGAACTAGTGGGCGTTCTGCGGCTTGCATGTCAACTAGTAAGCGTCAAAATGATCTTACTAGTGAACTAGTGGGCGTTTTGTGGCTTACATCTTCACTAGTAAGCCTCAGAATGATCTTACTAGAGAACTAGTGGGCATTTTGTGGCTTACATGTCAACTAGTAAGCCTCAAAATGATCTTACTAGTGAACTAGTGGGCACATTTATGGCCTTACATGTTCACTAGTAAGCGTCAAAATGATCTTACTAGTGAACTAGTGGGCACGTTTATGGCCTTAGATGTTCACTAGTAAGCGTGAAAATGATCTTACTAGTGAACTAGTGGGCGTTTTGCGGCTTACATGTCAACTAGTAAGCCTCAAAATGATCTTACGAGTGAGCTAGTGGGCGTTTTGCGGCTTACATGTTCACTAGTAAGCGTCACAATGACCTTACTTGTGAACTACTGAGCGTTTTGTGGCTTACATGTTCACTAGTAAGCGTCAAAATAATCTTACTAGTGAACTAGTGGGCGTTTTGTGGCTTACATGTCAAATAGCAAGCCTCAAAATGATCTTACTAGTGAACTAATGGGCACATTTATGGCCTTACGTGTTCACTAGTAAGCGTCAAAATGATCTTAAAAGTAAACTAGTGGGCTTTTTTTGGCTTACATCTTCACTCGTAAGCCTCAAAATGATCTTACTAGTGAACTAGTGGGCGTTTTGTGGCTTACATGTCAACTAGTAAGCCTCAAAATGATCTTACTAGTGAACTAGTGGGCACATTTATGGCCTTACATGTTCACTAGTAAGCCTCAAAATGATCTTACCAGTGAACTAGTGGGCGTTTTGCGGCTTGCATGTCAACTAGTAAGCCTCAAAATGATCTTACGAGTGAACTAGTGGGCGTTTTGTGGCTTACATGTTCACGGGTAAGCCTCAAAATGATCTTACGAGTGAGCTAAGGGGCGTTTTCTGGCTTACATGTCAACTAGTAAGCCTCAAAATGATCTTACTAGTGAACTAGTGGGCACATTTATGGCCTTACATGTTCACGAGTCACTGTCCGCCATTGTTGATTTAAAAAACTAAGTGGGCACAGAATTTCCAAAATCATGAGCCCTGACTGGTGGGATGACACTATTTTGAAACGTACAGCCAATAGGATACCGTTACATGTTTTCGTAATCATCCTTATTTGCATTTAATGCAAGTACAGTGTAATGTCACTAGCACTACAAGTGGGCACATTTATGGCCTTACATGTTCACTAGTAAGCGTCAAAATCATCTTACCAGTGAACTAGTGGGCACATTTATGGCCTTAAATGTTCAGTAGTAAGCGTCAAAATAATCTTATTAGTGAACTAGTGGGCGTTTTGCGGCTTACATGTTCACTAGTAAGCGTCAAAATGACCTTACTAGTGAACTAGTGAGCGTTTTGTGGCTTACATGTTCACTAGTAAGCGTCAAAATGATCTTACGAGTGAACTAGTGGGCGTTTTGTGGCTTACATGTTCACTAGTAAGCGTCAAAATGATCTTACTAGTGAACGAGTGAGCGTTTTGTGGCTGACATGTTCATAAATAAGCGTCAAAATGATCTTACTAGGGAACTAGTGGGCGTTTTGTGGCTTACATGTTCACTAGTAAGCGTCAAAATTACCTTACTAGTGAACCAGTGAGCGTTTTGTGGCTTACATGTTCACTAGTAAGCCTCAAAATGATCTTACTAGTGAACTAGTGGGCATTTTGTGGCTTACATGTCAACTAGTAAGCCTCAAAATGATCTTACTAGTGAATTAGTGGGCACATTTATGGCCTTACATGTTCACTAGTAAGCGTCAAAATGATCTTACTAGTGAACTAGTGGGCACGTTTATGGCCTTACATGTTCACTAGTAAGCCTCAAAATGATCTTACTAGTGAACTAGTGGGCGTTTTGTGGCTTACATGTTCATGAGTAAGCGTCAAAATGATCTTACTAGTGAACTAGTGGGCGTTTTGCGGCATGCATGTCAACTAGTAAGCGTCAAAATGATCTTACTAGTGAACTAGTGGGCGTTTTGTGGCTTACATCTTCACTAGTAAGCCTCAAAATGATCTTACTAGAGAACTAGTGGGCATTTTGTGGCTTACATGTTCACGAGTAAGCGTCAAAATGATCTTACTAGTGAACTAGTGGGCGTTTTGCGGCTTGCATGTCAACTAGTAAGCGTCAAAATGATCTTACTAGTGAACTAGTGGGCGTTTTGTGGCTTACATCTTCACTAGTAAGCCTCAAAATGATCTTACTAGAGAACTAGTGGGCATTTTGTGGCTTACATGTTCACGAGTAAGCGTCAAAATGATCTTACTAGTGAACTAGTGGGCGTTTTGCGGCTTGCATGTCAACTAGTAAGCGTCAAAATGATCTTACTAGTGAACTAGTGGGCGTTTTGTGGCTTACATCTTCACTAGTAAGCCTCAAAATGATCTTACGATTGAGCTAGTGGGCGTTTTGCGGCTTACATGTTCACTAGTAAGCGTCACAATGACCTTACTTGTGAACTACTGGGCGTTTTGTGGCTTACATGTTCACTAGTAAGCCTCAAAATGATCTTACTAGTGAACTAGTGGGCGTTTTGTGGCTTACATGTCAAATAGCAAGCCTCAAAATGATCTTACTAGTGAACTAATGGGCACATTTATGGCCTTACGTGTTCACTAGTAAGCCTCAAAATGATCTTACTAGTAAACTATGTGGGCGTTTTGTGGCTTACATCTTCACTCGTAAGCCTCAAAATGATCTTACTAGTGAACTAGTGGGCACATTTATGGCCTTACATGTTCACTAGTAAGCCTCAAAATGATCTTACCAGTGAACTAGTGGGCATTTTGCGGCTTACATGTAAACTAGTAAGCCTCAAAACGATCTTACTAGTGAACTAGTGGCTTCTTTTGTGGCTTACATGTTCACTAGTAAGCGTCACAATGACCTTACTTGTGAACTAGTGAGCGTTTTGTGGCTTACATGTTCACTAGTAAGCGTCAAAATGATCTTACTAGTGAACTAGTGGGCGTTTTGTGGCTTACATGTTCACTAGTAAGCCTCAAAATGATCTTACTAGTGAACTAGTGGGCGTTTTGTGGCTTACATGTCAAATAGCAAGCCTCAAAATGATCTTACTAGTGAACTAATGGGCACATTTATGGCCTTACGTGTTCACTAGTAAGCGTCAAAATGATCTTACTAGTAAACTAGTAGGCACATTTATGGCCTTACATGTTCACTAGTAAGCCTCAAAATGATCTTACTAGTGAACTAGTGGGCGTTTTGTGGCTTACATGTTCACGGGTAAGCGTCAAAATGATCTTACTAGTGAACTAGTGGGCGTTATGTGGCTTACATGTCAACAAGTAAGCCTCAAAATGATCTTACCAGTGAACTAGTGGGCATTTTGCGGCTTACATGTCAACTAGTAAGCCTCAAAACGATCTTACTAGTGAACTAGTGGCTTCTTTTGTGGCTTACATGTTCACTAGTAAGTGTCACAATGACCTTACTTGTGAACTAGTGAGTGTTTTGTGGCTTACATGTTCACTAGTAGGCGTCAAAATGATCTTACTAGTGAACTAGTGGGCGTTTTGTGATTTACATCTTCACTAGTAAGCCTCAAAATGATCTTACTAGTGAATTAGTGGGCACATTTATGGCCTTACATGTTCACTAGTAAGCCTCAAAATGATCTTACTAATGAACTAGTGGGCGTTTTGTGGCTTACATGTTCATGAGTAAGCGTCAAAATGATCTTACTAGTGAACTAGTGGGCGTTTTGCGGCTTGCATGTCAACTAGTAAGCGTCAAAATGATCTTACTAGTGAACTAGTGGGCGTTTTGTGGCTTACATCTTCACTAGTAAGCCTCAAAATGATCTTACTAGAGAACTAGTGGGCATTTTGTGGCTTACATGTTCACGAGTAAGCGTCAAAATGATCTTACTAGTGAACTAGTGGGCGTTTTGCGGCTTGCATGTCAACTAGTAAGCGTCAAAATGATCTTACTAGTGAACTAGTGGGCGTTTTGTGGCTTACATCTTCACTAGTAAGCCTCAAAATGATCTTACGAGTGAGCTAGTGGGCGTTTTGCGGCTTACATGTTCACTAGTAAGAGTCACAATGACCTTACTTGTGAACTAGTGAGCGTTTTGTGGCTTACATGTTCACTAGTAAGCATCAAAATGATCTTACTAGTGAACTACTGGGCGTTTTGTGGCTTACATGTTCACTAGTAAGCCTCAAAATGATCTTACTAGTGAACTAGTGGGCGTTTTGTGGCTTACATGTCAAATAGCAAGCCTCAAAATGATCTTACTAGTGAACTAATGTGCACATTTAGGGCCTTACGTGTTCACTAGTAAGCCTCAAAATGATCTTACTAGTAAACTAGTGGGCGTTTTGTGGCTTACATCTTCACTCGTAAGCCTCAAAATGATCTTACTAGTGAACTAGTGGGCACATTTATGGCCTTACATGTTCACTAGTAAGCCTCAAAATGATCTTACCAGTGAACTAGTGGGCATTTTGCGGTTTACATGTCAACTAGTAAGCCTCAAAACGATCTTACTAGTGAACTAGTGGCTTCTTTTGTGGCTTACATGTTCACTAGTAAGCGTCACAATGACCTTACTTGTGAACTAGTGAGCGTTTTGTGGCTTACATGTTCACTACTAAGCGTCAAAATGATCTTACTAGTGAACTAGTGGGCGTTTTGTGGCTTACATGTTCACTAGTAAGCCTCAAAATGATCTTACTAGTGAACTAGTGGGCGTTTTGTGGCTTACATGTCAAATAGCAAGCCTCAAAATGATCTTACTAGTGAACTAATGGGCACATTTATGGCCTTACGTGTTCACTAGTAAGCGTCAAAATGATCTTACTAGTGAACTAGTGGGCGTTTTGCGGCTTGCATGTCAACTAGTAAGCCTCAAAATGATCTTACGAGTGAACTAGTGGGCGTTTTGTGGCTTACATGTTCACGGGTAAGCGTCAAAATGATCTTACTAGTGAACTAGTGGGCGTTTTGTGGCTTACATGTCAACAAGTAAGCCTCAAAATGATCTTACCAGTGAACTAGTGGGCATTTTGCGGCTTACATGTCAACTAGTAAGCCTCAAAACGATCTTACCAGTGAACTAGTGGCTTCTTTTGTGGCTTACATGTTCACTAGTAAGCGTCACAATGACCTTACTTGTGAACTAGTGAGTGTTTTGTGGCTTACATGTTCACTAGTAGGCGTGAAAATGATCTTACTAGTGAACTAGTGGGCGTTTTGTGGCTTACATCTTCACTAGTAAGCCTCAAAATGATCTTACTAGAGAACTAGTGGGCATTTTGTGGCTTACATGTCAACTAGTAAGCCTCAAAATGATCTTACTAGTGAATTAGTGGGCACATTTATGGCCTTACATGTTCACTAGTAAGCGTCAAAATGATCTTACTAGTTAACTAGTGGGCACATTTATGGCCTTACATGTTCACTAGTAAGCCTCAAAATGATCTTACTAGTGAACTAGTGGGCGTTTTGTGGCTTACATGTTCATGAGTAAGCGTCAAAATGATCTTACTAGTGAACTAGTGGGCACATTTATGGCCTTACATGTTCACTAGTAAGCCTCAAAATGATCTTACTAGTGAACTAGTGGGCGTTTTGTGGCTTACATGTTCACTAGTAAGTGTCACAATGACCTTACTTGTGAACTAGTGAGTGTTTTGTGGCTTACATGTTCACTAGTAGGCGTCAAAATGATCTTACTAGTGAACTAGTGGGCGTTTTGTGATTTACATCTTCACTAGTAAGCCTCAAAATGATCTTACTAGTGAATTAGTGGGCACATTTATGGCCTTACATGTTCACTAGTAAGCGTCAAAATGATCTTACTAGTGAACTAGTGGGCACATTTATGGCCTTACATGTTCACTAGTAAGCCTCAAAATGATCTTACTAGTGAACTAGTGGGCGTTTTGTGGCTTACATGTTCATGAGTAAGCGTCAAAATGATCTTACTAGTGAACTAGTGGGCGTTTTGCGGCTTGCATGTCAACTAGTAAGCGTCAAAATGATCTTACTAGTGAACTAGTGGCTTCTTTTGTGGCTTACATGTTCACTAGTAAGCGTCACAATGACCTTACTTGTGAACTAGTGAGCGTTTTGTGGCTTACATGTTCACTAGTAAGCCTCAAAATGATCTTACTAGTGAACTAGTGGGCGTTTTGTGGCTTACATGTCAAATAGCAAGCCTCAAAATGATCTTACTAGTGAACTAATGGGCACATTTATGGCCTTACGTGTTCACGAGTAAGCGTCAAAATGATCTTACTAGTGAACTAGCGGGCGTTTTGCGGCTTGCATGTCAACTAGTAAGCGTCAAAATGATCTTACTAGTGAACTAGTGGGCGTTTTGTGGCTTACATCTTCACTAGTAAGCCTCAAAATGATCTTACGAGTGAGCTAGTGGGCGTTTTGCGGCTTACATGTTCACTAGTAAGCGTCACAATGACCTTACTTGTGAACTAGTGAGCGTTTTGTGGCTTACATGTTCACTAGTAAGCATCAAAATGATCTTACTAGTGAACTAGTGGGCGTTTTGTGGCTTACATGTTCATGAGTAAGCGTCAAAATGATCTTACTAGTGAACTAGTGGGCGTTTTGCGGCTTGCATGTCAACTAGTAAGCGTCAAAATGATCTTACTAGTGAACTAGTGGGCGTTTTGTGGCTTACATCTTCACTAGTAAGCCTCAAAATGATCTTACTAGAGAACTAGTGGGCATTTTGTGGCTTACATGTTCACGAGTAAGCGTCAAAATGATCTTACTAGTGAACTAGTGGGCGTTTTGCGGCTTGCATGTCAACTAGTAAGCGTCAAAATGATCTTACTAGTGAACTAGTGGGCGTTTTGTGGCTTACATCTTCACTAGTAAGCCTCAAAATGATCTTACGAGTGAGCTAGTGGGCGTTTTGCGGCTTACATGTTCACTAGTAAGCGTCACAATGACCTTACTTGTGAACTAGTGAGCGTTTTGTGGCTTACATGTTCACTAGTAAGCATCAAAATGATCTTACTAGTGAACTGCTGGGCGTTTTGTGGCTTACATGTTCACTAGTAAGCCTCAAAATGATCTTACTAGTGAACTAGTGGGCGTTTTGTGGCTTACATGTCAAATAGCAAGCCTCAAAATGATCTTACTAGTGAACTAATGGGCACATTTATGGCCTTACGTGTTCACTAGTAAGCCTCAAAATGATCTTACTAGTAAACTAGTGGGCGTTTTGTGGCTTACATCTTCACTCGTAAGCCTCAAAATGATCTTACTAGTGAACTAGTGGGCACATTTATGGCCTTACATGTTCACTAGTAAGCCTCAAAATGATCTTACCAGTGAACTAGTCGGCATTTTGCGGCTTACATGTCAACTAGTAAGCCTCAAAACGATCTTACTAGTGAACTAGTGGCTTCTTTTGTGGCTTACATGTTCACTAGTAAGCGTCACAATGACCTTACTTGTGAACTAGTGAGCGTTTTGTGGCTTACATGTTCACTAGTAAGCGTCAAAATGATCTTACTAGTGAACTAGTGGGCGTTTTGTGGCTTACATGTTCACTAGTAAGCCTCAAAATGATCTTACTAGTGAACTACTGGGCGTTTTGTGGCTTACATGTCAAATAGCAAGCCTCAAAATGATCTTACTAGTGAACTAATGGGCACATTTATGGCCTTACGTATTCACTAGTAAGCGTCAAAATGATCTTACTAGTAAACTAGTGGGCACATTTATGGCCTTACATGTTCACTAGTAAGCCTCAAAATGATCTTACTAGTGAACTAGTGGGCGTTTTGCGGCTTGCATGTCAACTAGTAAGCCTCAAAATGATCTTACGAGTGAACTAGTGGCCGTTTTGTGGCTTACATGTTCACGGGTAAGCGTCAAAATGATCTTACTAGTGAACTAGTGGGCGTTTTGTGGCTTACATGTCAAAAAGTAAGCCTCAAAATGATCTTACGAGTGAGCTAAGGGGCGTTTTCTGGCTTACATGTCAACTAGTAAGCCTCAAAATGATCTTACTAGTGAACTAGTGGGCACATTTATGGCCTTACATGTTCACGAGTAAGCGTCAAAATGATCTTACTAGTGAACTAGTGGGCGTTTTGCGGCTTGCATGTCAACTAGTAAGCGTCAAAATGATCTTACTAGTGAATTAGTGGGCACATTTATGGCCTTACATGTTCACGAGTAAGCGTCAAAATGATCTTACTAGTGAACAGGTGGGCACATTTATGGCCTTACATGTTCACTAGTAAGCCTCAAAATGATCTTACTAGAGAACTAGTGGGCATTTTGTGGCTTACATGTCAACTAGTAAGCCTCAAAATGATCTTACTAGTGAATTAGTGGGCACATTTATGGCCTTACATGTTCACTAGTAAGCGTCAAAATGATCTTACTAGTGAACTAGTGGGCACATTTATGGCCTTACATGTTCACTAGTAAGCCTCAAAATGATCTTACTAGTGAACTAGTGGGCGTTTTGTGGCTTACATGTTCATGAGTAAGCGTCAAAATGATCTTACTAGTGAACTAGTGGGCGTTTTGCGGCTTGCATGTCAACTAGTAAGCGTCAAAATGATCTTACTAGTGAAGTAGTGGGCGTTTTGTGGCTTACATCTTCACTAGTAAGCCTCAAAATGATCTTACTAGAGAACTAGTGGGCATTTTGTGGCTTACATGTTCACGAGTAAGCGTCAAAATGATCTTACTAGTGAACTAGTGGGCGTTTTGCGGCTTGCATGTCAACTAGTAAGCGTCAAAATGATCTTACTAGTGAACTAGTGGGCGTTTTGTGGCTTACATCTTCACTAGTAAGCCTCAAAATGATCTTACGAGTGAGCTAGTGGGTGTTTTGCGGCTTACATGTTCACTAGTAAGAGTCACAATGACCTTACTTGTGAACTAGTGAGCGTTTTGTGGCTTACATGTTCACTAGTAAGCATCAAAATGATCTTACTAGTGAACTACTGGGCGTTTTGTGGCTTACATGTTCACTAGTAAGCCTCAAAATGATCTTACTAGTGAACTAGTGGGCGTTTTGTGGCTTACATGTCAAATAGCAAGCCTCAAAATGATCTTACTAGTGAACTAATGGGCACATTTATGGCCTTACGTGTTCACTAGTAAGCCTCAAAATGATCTTACTAGTGGGCGTTTTGTGGCTTACATCTTCACTCGTAAGCCTCAAAATGATCTTACTAGTGAACTAGTGGGCACATATATGGCCTTACATGTTCACTAGTAAGCCTCAAAATGATCTTACCAGTGAACTAGTGGGCGTTTTGCGGCTTACATGTCAATTAGTAAGCCTCAAAATGATCTTACTAGTGAACTAGTGGGCACATTTATGGCCTTACATGTTCACGAGGAAGCATCAAAATGATCTTACGAGTGAACTAGTAGGCGTTTTGCGGCTTACATGTCAACTAGTAAGCCTCAAAATGATCTTACTAGTGAACTAGTGGGCGTTTTGTGGCTTAAATGTTCACTAGTAAGCGTCAAAATGACCTTACTAGTGAACTAGTGAGCGTTTTGTGGCTTACATGTTTACTAGTAAGCATCAAAATGACCTTGCTAGTGAACTAGTGAGCGTTTTTGTGGCTTACATGTTCACTAGTAAGCGTCAAAATGATCTTACTAGTGAACTATTGGGCGTTTTGTGGCTTACATGTTCACTAGTAAGCGTCAAAATGATCTTACTAGTGAACTAGTGGGCGTTTTGTGGCTTACATGTCAACTAGTAAGCCTCAAAATGATCTTACTAGTGAACTAGTAGGCACATTTATGGCCTTACATGTTCACTAGTAAGCGTCAAAATGACCTTACTAGTGAACTAGTGAGCGTTTTGTGGCTTACATGTTCACTAGTAAGCGTCAAAATGATCTTACTCGTGAACTAGTGGGCGTTTTGTGGCTTACATGTCAACTAGTAAGCCTCAAAATGATCTTACTAGTGAACTAGTAGGCACATTTATGGCCTTACATGTTCACTAGTAAGCGTCAAAATGATCTTACTAGTGAACTAGTGGGCACATTTATGCCCTTACATGTTCACTAGTAAGCGTCAAAATTATCTTACTAGTGAACTAGTGAGCGTTTTGTGGCTTACATGTTCACTAGTAAGCGTCAAAATGACCTTACTAGTGAACTAGTGAGCGTTTTGTGGCTTACATGTTCACTAGTAAGCCTCAAAATGATCTTACTAGTGAACTAGTGGCGTTTTGCGGCTTACATGTCAACTAGTAAGCCTCAAAATGATCTTACTAGTGAACTAGTGGGCACATTTATGGCCTTACATGTTCACTAGTAAGCGTCCAAATGACCTTACTAGTGAACTAGTGGGCGTTTTGCGGCTTACATGTCAACTAGTAAGCCTCAAAATAATCTTACTAGTGAACTAGTGGGCGTTTTGCGGCTTACATGTCAACTAGTAAGCCTCAAAATGATCTTACTCGTGAACTAGTGGGCACATTTATGGGCTTACATCTTCACTAGTAAGCGTCAAATTGATCTTACTCGTGAACTAGTAGGCGTTTTGCGGCTTACATGTCAACTAGTAAGCCTCAATATGATCTTACTAGTGAACTAGTGGGCACATTTATGGGCTTACATCTTCACTAGTAAGCGTCAAATTGATCTTACTCGTGAACTAGTGGGCGTTTTGCAGCTTACATGTCAACTAGTAAGCCTCAAAATTATCTTACTAGTGAACTAGTGGGCGTTTTGTGGCTTACATGTTCACTCGTAAGCGTCAAAATGACCTTACTAGTGAACTAGTGGCGTTTTGCGGCTTACAACTCAACTAGTAATCCTCAAAATGATCTTACTAGTGAACTAGTAGGCGTTTTGCGGCTTACATGTCAACTAGTAAGCCTCAAAATGATCTTACTAGTGAACTAGTGGGCACATTTATGGGCTTACATATTCACTACTAAGCGTCAAATTGATCTTACTCGTGAACTAGTGGGCGTTTTGCGGCTTACATGTCAACTAGTACGCCTCAAAATGATCTTACTAGTGAACTAGTGGGCGTTTTGTGGCTTACATGTCAATTAGTAAGCCTCAAAATGATCTTACTAGTGAACTAGTGGGCACATTTATGGCCTTACATGTTCACTAGTAAGCGTCAAAATGATCTTACTAGTGAACTAGTGGGCACATTTATGGCCTTACATGTTCACTAGTAAGCGTCAAAATGATCTTACTAGTGAACTAGTAGGCGTTTTGCGGCTTACATGTCAACTAGTAAGCCTCAAAATGATCTTACGAGTGAACTAGTGGTCGTTTTGCGGCTTACATGTCAATTAGTAAGTCTCAAAATGATCTTACTATTGAACTAGTGGGCACATTTATGGCCTTACATTTTCACTAGTAAGCGTCAAAATGATCTTACTAGTGAACTAGTGGGCGTTTTGTGGCTTACATGTCAACTAGTAAGCCTCAAAATTATCTTAATAGTGAACTAGTGGGCACATTTATAGCCTTACATGTTCACTAGTAAGCGTCAAAATGATCTCACTAGTGAACTAGTGGGCACATTTATAGCCTTACATCTTCACTAGTAAGCCTCAAAATGATCTTACTAGTGAACTAGTGGGCATTTTGTGGCTTACATGTCAACTAGTAAGCCTCAAAATTATCTTACGAGTGAGCTAGTGGGCGTTTTGCGGCTTACATGTCAACTAGTAAGCCTCAAATTGATCTTACTCGTGAACTAGTGAGTGTTTGGTGGCTTACATGTTCACTAGTAGGCGTCAAAATGATCTTACTAGTGAGCGTTTTGTGGCTTACATGTTCACTAGTAAGCGTCAAAATGACCTTACTATTGAACTAGTGAGTGGTTTGTGGCTTACATGTTCACTAGTAAGCATCAAAATGATCTTACTAGTGAACTAGTGGGCACATTTATGGCCTTACATGTTCACGAGTAAACGTCAAAATGATCTTACTAGTGAACTAGTGGGCGTTTTGTAGCTTACATATCAACTAGTAAGCCTCAAAATGATACGAGTTAGCTAGTGGCCGTTTTGCGGCTTACATGTCAACTAATAAGCCTCAAAATTATCTTACTCGTGAACTAGTGAGCGTTTTGTGGCTTACATGTTCACTAGTAAGCCTCAAAATGATCTTACCAGTGAACTAGTGGGCGTTTTGCGGCTTACATGTCAACTAGTAAGCCTCACAATGATCTTACTAGTGAACTAGTGGGCACATTTATGGCCTTACATGTTCACGAGTAAACGTCAAAATGATCTTAGTAGTGAACTAGTGGGCGTTTTGTGGCTGACATATCAACTAGTAAGCCTCAAAATGATCTTACGAGTGAGCTAGTGGGCGTTTTGCGGCTTACATGTCAACTAGTAAGCCTCAAAATGGTCTTACTCGTGGACTAGTGAGCGTTTTGTGGCTTACACGTTCACTAGTAAGTGTCAAAATGACCTTACTAGTGAACTAGTGTTTTGTGGCTTACATGTTCACTAGTAGGCGTCAAAATGATCTTACTAGTGAGCGTTTTGTGGCTTACATGTTCACTAGTAAACGTCAAAATGACCTTACTAGTGAACTAGTGAGTGTTTTGTGGCTTACATGTTCACTAGTAAGCGTCAAAATGATCTTACTAGTGAACTAGTGGGCGTTTTGTGGCTTACATGTCAACTAGTAAGCCTCAAAATTATCTTACTAGTGAACTAGTGGGCAAATTTATAGCCTTACATGTTCACTAGTAAGCCTCAAAATTCTTACAAGTGAACTAGTGGGCACATTTATGGCCTTGCATGTTCACTAGTAAGCGTCAAAATGATCTTCCTAGTGAACTAGTGGGCGTTTTGTGGCTTACATGTCAACTAGTAAGCCTCAAAACGATCTTATTAGTGAACTAGTGGGCACATTTATGGCCTTACATGTTCACTAGTAAGCGTGAAAATGATCTTACTAGTGAACCAGTGGGCGTTTTGTGGCTTACATCTTCACTAGTAAGCCTCAAAATGATCTTACGAGTGAACTAGTGGGCGTTTTGTGGCTTACATGTCAACTAGTAAGCCTCAAAACGATCTTATTAGTGAACTAGTGGGCACATTTATGGCCTTACATGTTCACTAGTAAGCGTCAAAATGATCTTACTAGTGAACTAGTATTTATTTGTATTTTTTTTAGCATTACTACTCCATTTTGTAATGCATATTCTACTTGGCAGTATTTTTCTTTATTTTCAAGTTCAACATTAGATGTTTTATTTTTACGTCACATGTTAAACTTACCTTGAGCATTGTAAAAAGTGGTTTCATTTAATTTCGTAATTTCGTTAATTACCCTACGTTTTTCAGTCTAAAACTCAATTGAAAATGTTTCGATATAATATCCTCATCAAACACACCAGTCTTTTTTGTCTCTTATCTGTGACAAGCATGCACATACATCCTGGGATTTGCTCTTTCTTATTAAATCTTGTTAATTACTTTGCACTTTGTGAATGTTTTGAAGATTACATTTTTTTCCAAAAATGGTCTCACAAATGTATTCAACCTCTTTCACAACTCTGACTTTTACAAGATAATCAGCACAAACTAAAACCAACCAGCAAACATACATGCTCACCTGAGTTTTACCAGGTCATCATACTAGTACATACTGCCACTAAATGGATAGCGGAAAACAAAAAAAGGTCCATTCATCACTACACTATAAATGGGCTATAGTGTTGACGGTGAGTCTTTGTAAATGGTTGTCTGTCTCTGAGTCCTAAAACAGTGTATGGTTTATGAAATAAATATATTTTTTCCCAATTGCAAAGCAGAGACAATCTTTTTTTTTTACAACTGAGACTGTTACGGCTTTGTAATACACATTTCCCTTTGTCTATGGGGAGTCACTATTTTTCATGTCATCAAAGGGATTAAGGCCTACTCCAATAATTTAGTCATTCAAACTTGCATCATAAACTGAACTTTCTTGCTGTGGAAAAAAAATACCACAAACCACAGGCAGCATTGTGACTTTCCTAATTTTCTTTTCATAAAACGACAACTAGTCAAACTAAAACAATGCCCTAAGTAATTGGAATGCCATTGTTATTAAACCAAAAGATAGGTTTAGAGTAGGTAGAGTGGTTTCTGGTAGAGGTGGGTGTGTGTGGGAAATGGGGGTGTCCTTTTCAAATCGGCAGAAAAACATGTTTAGTTCATTAGCAAGACCCTTATTGTTCACTGTTTGGGTGGGGGGTGGCATTCTATAGTTAGTGATTGCTTTCAGGCCATTCCATACAGATGCAGAGTCTTTAGCAGAGAACTGGTTTTTCAGACTCTCTGCATAGCTTCTCTTAGCGATGTTAATTTCCTTTGTCAATTGGTTTCGGGCGTGTTTGTACAGTGCCCGATCTCCACTTCTAAATGCAGCCTCTTTCTCTTTCCTGAGTTGCCCGAGTTTGGGAGTAAACCATGGCGGAAGAACTCCGTTGGTACACACATGTCCTCACAGAAACTGATGTATGATGTTACAGTGTCTGTGTATTCATCCAGTGTGCCCGTTGAAGTTTCAAAGACGCCCCAATCAGTGCAGTCTAAGCATTCTTGTAGAGCTAGCTTTGCTTCATCCGTCCATTTTTTTCACAGTCTTAACAACCGGTTTAACACATTTGAGTTTCTGTCTGTATGTATGTGGATTACATTGTGGTCAGAAAGACCCAATGCTGCACGGGCGACCGATCGGTATGCATTTTTGATTGTTGTATAGCAGTGGTCTAGAATGTTGCCTTCTCTGGAGAAACAGTCGATGTGCTGCTTATATCTGGGAAGTTCACGGTTAAGATGTGCTCTATTAAAATCGCCCAAAATGATCAGGGGTGACTCTGGGTATTTTAGTTCGAGTTTGTTTACTTGTTTGGCTAGCGTTTGTATCGCCGTGTTAGCGTTAGCTTGTGGCGCAATGAAAACACCGACTAGTAAAAATGAGGTGAACTCACGTGGCGAGTAGAATGGCTTGCAGTTTAAAGACAGCGACTCCAGGTCCGGGCTGCAGTGTGCGTCGAGCTTCGTGACATCAGTGCACCATTCTTCGTTGATATAGAAGCAAATCCCACCACCTTTCGATTTCCCTGATAGCTCCGTGTCGCGGTCGGCTCGGAGAAGGCGGAAGCCGGTAGATGTAGCGCGGAATCCGGGTGGCGGTCACTGAGCCAGGTTTCAGTGAAGCAGAGCGCAGCAGAACGTGCAAAGGTTTTGTTGGTCTTTGTGAGAAGAAGTTCATCCATCTTAGTTGGCAGAGATCGTAGATTAGCAAGATGGATCGATGGGATGGTGAAAAAAGGCCGAGCGTAGCCTCCCCAATGCGCAGCAACTTTTCCCTCGTGTAAGTAAGCCGCTCAGGGTCGGCAAAAATAAACGAAAATGACAAAAACAGGGATAATACTAGGGAGCGTGTGACCGAGGCTGCCATACCTGTCGGCGCCTGATGGCGTTTATTATCCGTTGTATTCTTTGCGTTCACTAACAGATGTAATGCAAAGGACCGCAGCAGCGCGACTTTGTGTGTATAAACACGGACACCCTGATTAGGAAAGGACAGAGCCGACTCTTCCTACTCAGGAAACTGAGGTCTTTTGGGGTTCAGGGGTCACTCCTTAAGATGTTCTATCCACTCGGTGGTGGCCTCGGCCATCCATTATGGCATTGTCTGCTGGTCAGGCAGCATCTCAGCCCGGGACAGAAAGAGACTGGAGCGACTGGTCAGGAAGGCCAGTTCTGTCCTGGGTTGCTCCCTTGACACTCTGGAGGAGGTGGGCAACAGAAGGATGCTAACTAAGCTAAAAGCTATGATGGCCAGTCCCTCCCACCCCCTCCAGCCCGCCCTGACAGCACTTGGTAGCTCCATCAGCCAGAGACTGTTACACCCGCGCTGCAAGAAGGAGAGATACCGACGCTGGTTCCTACCGACTGCTGTCAGGCTGATGAATAAAAAATAACAATCATAATAATAATAATAATTAAATGATGTGAAGGAAAATTGTAAATAGTACTGCGATTTATCCATTTTGTGTTCATATTGCATTTAATTGAAAGATGTTTGTTGTTTTTTTTCTCTTTCTTCTTTCTACATACATTCTTGCTGCTGGAGGCTGTAAATTTCCGTAGTGTGGGACGAATAAAGGATATCTTATCTTATCTTAATGTTTGACTAACCGGAGACCCTGTCTGAGGAGGGCATGTGGCGATAACGATGCGCTGATTGGCTCATTTGAATTTAAGGTGTGCCATACCTTAGCGTCAGCATATACGATGCGCTGATTGGCCCATTTGAATTTAAGGGGTGTCCATACCTAAGCGTCAGCATATACGATACGCTGATTGGCTCATTTGAATTTAAGGTGTGCCCATACTTAACCGTCAGCACGCGTCTCTCCCAATACACACGCATTCAAAATGCCTCGGACGGCGGTCGGAACCGGTCAGCGGCGAAGGGCGCGCATCGGACGATACCCGCAGTCGAACCCGAGCGTCGCGGGGGGCAAAAACGAGACGGCCGAACACCCGCATAGTGCGCAGGATTTTACAGCAGGTAACATAACGCGACGCTCGGGTTCGACGGCGGGTATCGTCCGAGGCGCGCCCTTCGGGTCGCCGCGCGCGGCGGGTCGACGGCCGCCGCTGGCCGGCTCCGACCGCGCCATCTTGCAACACACTGTCAGACGAGGGCTCGGAACGCCCCAGTGCGCATGCAAATTAGCCATGTGCGCGAAAGCCGCGCGCGGGTTTCGAAATGTACGCACCTTGTGTTGTCGTCCGAAATGAAAAATAAAATAATTTGCCCGCCCGCCGCCCCCTCTCTCTTAAAACTACTCGTCCGAGGCATTTTGAATGCGTGTGCATTGGGATAGACGCGTGCTGACAGCTGACGGTTATGTATGGGAACACCTTAAATTCAAATGAGCCAATCAGCGTATCGTATATGCTGACGCTGTGTGCAGTTCTGGCGTCGCGCATGCGACAGTTTATTTTCCCAATAAACTGCAAGCCATTCTACTCGCCACGTGAGTTCACCTCCTTTTTACTAGTCGGTGTTTACATTGCGCCACAAGCTAACGCTAACACGGCGATTCAAAATGGAGGATTGTGTCAGGAAACAGACGCATGCGCAACGCCACAGTGTGCTCACAGCTTCAGCCCAGGAGAGCCGCTCCCAGACAATTGGACAAAACGAATCGCGAGAGGTTTCGATTGTGTGCAGTTCTGCTCCCGTCTACCCGGGGTTCTTTGCAGCTGTTTAACAGCATAACACCGCAAGCTAAATGAACGTCACAATGGCGTCCTCAAATAATATTTGCATGCCTCAGACATTGCATTCACTTTCCACTAAAATCCTCGCGGCGGCCCGAAGGGTGCGCCTCGGACGATACCCGCCGTCGAACCCGAGAGTCGCGGGGGGCAAAAACGAGACGGCCGAACACCCGCATAGTGCGCAGGATTTTTCCACTGTCTTCCCGGGGTCCTTTGCAGCTATTTAACAGCAGGACACCGCAAGGTAAATGAGCGTCACAATGGCGTCCTCAAATAATATTTGCATGCCTCA
The DNA here is from genome assembly GCF_025434085.1 of Hippocampus zosterae. Lineage (NCBI taxonomy): Eukaryota > Metazoa > Chordata > Actinopteri > Syngnathiformes > Syngnathidae > Hippocampus > Hippocampus zosterae. The sequence goes on from NC_067453.1 coordinate 9,806,143, forward strand.
GACATTGCATTCACTTATAGTGGAAGAACAGCACTGCACAGTCCTGTGCTCCTTGTGTCAGTATTTAAATTGGTTCTTAACTCCTCTTCAGATATATTTTTACGTGATTTCAGAGGGGATTTGAAAAGGGGAATTGTACACATGAAAAGGATATTTTTGTTTTCATGTTTAGTATTATTTTGGTAAAATTAGTGCTTTGTTTTTTGTTAAAGTAAGGGAAAAAAGACAACTACTGTTTAACAAAGTTAAAGTAAAAATGTCTTATTTCCCTAAAAGGGCTATTTGTATTATTAAGCAGGCACAACTTAACAAAATAAGAGTTCCTGTGCCTCAACACAAAACCTCTCATTATTTGCTGTGTACTGGCAAAGTGAATAATTGTTATTTTCATGCACCCCATTATTGATTGGTTGTGAGGAGTGTTGATTTGTATAAGCTTGGCTTTACCATACTAAATGGGCATATAGCCCTGCTACCCATGATTCCCGAGCATGGAATTGGACCTTGGTCTTATTAAAAAAAACAAAAGTGGACCTACAGCATTTCTAGTTGAGGACCACTGGCCTAAAGTAACCATTACATCTTGCTGCAACAGCGGATAGAGGTAACCTTAAAAATAAAAATAAAAAACGTGAGTAACTTTTTAATGCCTTTGAAAATTATACATTTTTAAAAAAGTATTTACAGTATGTGAACTGAATAAAAAAGTTACTCATTAAGGTGAAAGTAAAATTATATATAATATGTTGTGGTGACTTAACAGTCCTGAGGCCGGTTGTTAGAATCCGAGCTTGGGCCTCCAGAAGTTTGCATGCACTCTCCATGTTTTTTGGGATTTTATGCCTGTACTCTGGCTTCCTCCTGCATTCCAAAACCACACTTTTTGGGTTTATTGAAAACTAAGAACAAATCCTTAGGTGTGAATTGATGTTTGTCGATAAGTGCCCTGCAATAGAGAGGTGACCAGTCCAGGGTTTATCATGCCTATCATCGGAATTGAGCTGGGATAGGATCCGGGTCACCTGTGACTCTCATGAGCAATATAGAAAATAGATGAACGAATGTTACAGTTGTTTCCTTCAATTTACACACCTGAGGCAAGTTATAAAATCATTTCCAGAACGTTTTAAAAAAAAAAAGTTTTTACGGTGTTTTAACACATTTTTTAAATGATCAAACAGTTAAAATGTATCATACAGTATATTAAGATAGAAATATCAACAAATAAAAATATTTGTACTCATAACGACTCGCGACGGCGATGATGAAGCAGCCATAACACAGTACAGTCCTGTTACAAGCCTGAAATAAAGGTGTTTTCTTGGTAAAAAAAAGTATGACCAACCTGGTGTTGAAATTGACCATTGAAAATGTCATGTATACATGAGCATATAGTACGTCTGCATATAAACATAGTCTCCGTGCTTTTGCATCGGTGACTTTTTTGTTGTTTGTATTTCTCACAAACATCTTTTTGGGCAGGTGTTGGCTGCTTGTGTTTTTTTTTTTCTGTTGCAAACCCGGGTGGCTCCGCCATTGTTGTTTTGGAACTGCAGTGCATCACCATGTCAGCAAGCCACCACTCCGTTAACATTGCATTCCATAGGGAAAGGATGAACGCTGAAGTAATCAGCAATGTTTGTGCTGTATCTGAAGAACACAACAGTCAATCAAGCACTGTATATATTAAAAAAAAAAAAATCCTCGTCTCACCCACTCTCGGGTGCTGTCTGTCACTCATTCAGCTCGTGTCCTCTACCAGAGGCCAGGAAGCTTGAGGGTTCTGCGCAGTATCCTTGCTGTTCCCATTCGGCGAAGGTGCAGGGCAATAGAGAGTGCCTGTCATCAAGGGTCTGCCGGTGAAAGTGAAGCACGTGCGATAAACATTTCAATTGCTAATTTAAGAAGAGTTAGTGACCAGTTTAGCGCTGATACTATTCAAAGTTTGATTCAAAGTCCAATAGATCTCCGATCTGTCATCATTGCGGGACCCACTCCTAATGGTGGACGTGTTTGTTCCCATGTGGCACATCGTTTGCACACAGGTAAAATGGCTACCATTTTTTGTCATTGGTTTTTCGTATGTATTTTTATTCGAACTACACACGGGTTTTACTGACGACTTGCTGTGACTTACCTTCTATCACCCTGTCAAACGTCGTTTTATACCAGTGGTTTTCCTGCAAATCAGTAGACTATTAAGTAACGCGATGGCTGTACACTTTTAAGCAATAACTAGTGATCTTTTAGTTATTCAATTATAAGTTTGAATTATTTTTTTCTTGAGTAAAATGGTTAGAGAAAATAGCTGCTCGTGGTTTTGAAGCTGCATATACTTTTATGTACATCTGTGTCTATATGCCTGTACTGTATACAGTATATAAAAAACACGTAGTGATTCGTTTGCTTGAATTCCTTAATCCTTTTATTTCCATACTTTAGGTAGACGAGGAAGACCAGCACTTGACATTACAAGTGATCAAATTGAACTGCTCCCCACTCAGGGCTTTACAGTGAGAGCCATCACTGAGATGTTGTGTTGTTCCTCTTCATACCTGCATAAAAAAAATGACGTTTTTTTTCAGATTTCAGCCAGAAATAGATTTACTCCCATTCATGATGTTGACCTGGAAGAGCATGTCAGAAGATTGCACAGCCAATTTCCCAGATCAGGCTCGGAAGCAAGTGTTCTGCTACATACTCTTGTCCCTTCATGTATATATCATTATATTCATTGTGAAAGTGTACTTTCTTTATTGTGTTGTTTTATGAACCTCTTGCAGATGATGAGGGCATACCTGCGTGCTGATGGTATTGTAGTACAAAGAAAAAGAGTTCGAGAAATCCTCAACCGTATTGAGCCAGCTGCTGCAGCCCAGAGATGGAGCCAGACTGTGGCTAGAAGAACATACTATGTGCCATTCCCCAATAGTTTATGGCACATAGATGGGCATATGCGTCTCATTCGGTAATAAGGGATCATCTTATATTTGTACTCGTGGGAGCATTAGAAAGCCATATTGTATGGACAGCACAGACTAAATTGAATTTTATCATTTGTATATCCAAGTTACACAAACTCCAAATTGCCTCCATGTAGTCTTAAGTGCACAGCAATACCTTCTCTACCGAGATGATATTTCAAACAAGATATGAAACTTGATTGTTTTCTTGTATTTAATCATTATTCTTTTCATGTTTGTTTTACAGGTGGGTGTTTGTGACACATGCCGGCATTGATGGGAATTCCAGGCTAATAACGTACCTTCAACTGGAGCACAGACAACACAGCTTTGACAGTGTTGAAATATTTTGTCCAAGCCACCTGCCTGTATGGGTTACCCTCCAGAGTAAGATCCGACCATGGTGGTGAAAACACTGGTTGCTCTTTTAATGAACCTACTGCAGGGACAAGACACCAAAATTATTTCTAGCTCCAGCCAACACCCCCTCACAATTTACTCACACCTCCCATGGCCTGATTATCCACCAACAGGGGCCCTTTTTGGATTATCATTTTGGCATAGGAACTTTCCTTTCCTATCCTAACCGAGTGAGATGAGCCGGTAGCACCTGGAGCAAAGATCGTCTAAATTTTAATAATGCTTAGGAAAGGTTCTGACCATCCTTTACGAAAGGAAAGGAGATATATTATGCAGCAGGAATATTTAAAGGGGAAGTCTTTTTTTATGTTGTTGTTGTTGTCGACCCCACCCGTGCCCCGACATTGGGGGACCGGGCCCTCACTCCGTCTCCCGGATCCCCAGACCCCCCTCCGCCGCCCAGCGGGCGAGCAGGGCCGCCACTCCGCTTGGGTTTCGCCAGAGGTCCTCCGGAGTCAGTGTGGTGGGTATGTTTGTGCAGGTGAACAGGTGTTGTGTGTCGTGCACTTGCGTGCCGCATAGCGCACAGAGTGGTGTTGGGTGTGTGTCCGGTGTAATGTTGTGTAGGTAGGAGTGGAGGGCTGGTGATTTGTTGGTTCGGAGTTGTGCTAGGAGTTGTCTGGTTCTGTGTGGTAGGTCTTGCTCTGATGGGTCTATTTCTGGTGCTGGTGCATGTATTACTTTGTTGTGTTGTCTGGTGTCCAAGTGTGTTTGTACAAAGTGTTTGTGTATGTCTTTCATGTTCTGTTTTATGGTGTCGTTGTTGGTGTCCTGTGGTGCTGTGTCTTTGTTGTGTGTGTAGTTGTTGTTGTGGAAGATTGTTTGTTTCTTTTGTCTGGGTGGTGGTGGTTGTTGAGTGAGTGGGTGTAGTGGGTGGGTTGGGTGTTGGGCTTTTTGTCTGATTTGCGATGCGTGTAGTTTTAGATGGATGTTCAGTGGGAGAGTTTTTGTTTCCTCATGCAAGTGTTGTATGTTTGTGTCTTGTGTGCATCCTGTTGCTATTCTGAGTGCTGTGTTCTGTGTGGTCTGGAGTTTTGTCTTGTTTGTGTCCGATAGTGTTGGTGACCATATAGTGTTTGCGTATTCGAGGCGTGTGAGTGTGGTTGCTTTGTATGTGGTGAGTATAGTTTCTTTGGATTTTCCCCAGTGAGTGGTTGTTAAGGCTTTAAGTATTTTGTTTGATTGCTTGGCGCGGGTTAGAGTGTGTTGTGTGTGTTTTGAGAAGGTGAGTTTGTTATGTTAATCCCAGTATTTTGGGTTCGCGGACTGTGGGTAGGGTGGTGTTATCTATTTGTAAAGTGAGCCTGTTGCTGTATTCTGCCGGATCCGGTGTGAACAGAGTGGTGGTGGTTTTGTCTGCGTTGAGTGTGAGTTGGTTCTGTTTTGTCCAGTTGTATATGTCGTGGAGATATTTTTGTACTTGTTGTTGTGCCTGTTGTGGTTTGACATGTGTGGATAGAATGGTGATGTCGTCTGCATATGTAACTGTGTGTACATTTGGAGGTGGTTGTGGTAAGTCTGCCATGTATATGTTGAATAGTGTTGGTGAAAGTACTCCCCCCTGTGGTACCCCCGTTTTCGTGTTTCTATGTTCTGATGTTTCCCCCCGGTATTGAGTGTATTGTCTGCGTCCCCTTATGTAGTTGAAGATGTATTTGATGATGATGTTTGGGGTGTTAGTGTTGTTGAGTTTGTTTGTGAGTGTGTGTAGGTTTACCGTGTCAAAGGCTTTGGACATGTCTAGGGCTATGGCAACTGTTCGTTGTGGTGGTTTTTGTTGATTGAAACCTGTGGCTATGATGTTGTGTATGTGGTGTAGTGCTTTGGTTGTGGAGTGTTGTTTTCGGAAGCCGTGTTGGTGAGAGGGTAGTTGAGTGTTGTTGGTAATGAAGGGTAGTATTACCTTTTCCATTGTTTTGGCTATTGGGCTGAGTAGTGCTATTGGTCTGTAAGATGGGCCGAGTGCGTGGTTTTTGTTGGGTTTTGGTATTGGGATTATTTTTGCAGTCTTCCATATTGCGGGGATGGTGTTGGTGTTGAGTGATGTGTTGTAAGTGTGTGTGAGTAGTGTTATTGCTTTGGGGCCTAGGTGTTTCAGATGTCTGATGTTTATGTTGTCTGGGCCTGTGGAGTTGTTGCTTTTGGAGCGTTGTAGTGCTTGTTTGACTTGTTGTTCTGTGATGGTTATGGGCGTGGTGTTGAGTTTTCGTATTTTGCGTTGTAGTTGTCTGTATGTTCTGTTGGTTTTGTGTTGTATTATGTTGGTGAATTGTTTGTTGAATGCTCGTGCTTTCTGTTTGTTGGATATTGCCGTGTGTTGTCCGAACTGTATTGTGGTGTTTTCTGGTGCTTTTTGTTCTTTGTTTGATAGTCTTGTTACTGTGTTCCAGAGTATGTGTTGTTTGTGTCTGTGGTTCCATGCATCCGTTAAGTGTTCTTTCCATAGCTCTTGTTTGTGTTTTTGGATTTGTGTGTCTATTTCTTTGTTTAGGTCTGTGATGCGTAGGTCTTGGTGGTTTTGTTGTCTGATGTCGTTTCTTTGGCTGATGAGTGTTCTGATGTGTTGTGGTAGGAGAAGTGATTTGCTTTTTATTTTTCCGTGGGGTATGTGGTGTTTGTCTGCTGTAAGTATGAGGTTTGTGAGCATGGTGTTGGCTGTGTGGATGTTGTCAGGTATGGTTAAGTTCTCCAGTGCTGATTCTATTTCAGAGGTGTATCCTTCCCAGTCTGCTTTCCTGTAATTTGTGTAAGTTTGAAGGTGTTGTTGTAGGCGGAAAGGAGCACGCGTGTTGTGTGTGATTTTGATAGGAAGGTGGTCTGAACTGAGTGCGTGTATTGTGGTCCATGTTGTTCTGTTTGTGATGCTGTTGCTGGCTGTTGTGATGTCCGGTGATGTTGGTTGTTGGTTGATGTTTGTAGGTTTTCTGGTGGGTGTGTTTGTGTTTAGAGTGATTTGTTGGGAGTTTTGTAGTATGTCTGCAATGTGGGTGCCTCTGTGGTCGTCGTAGGGAGAGTGCCATTGTGTTGAGTGAGCGTTGATGTCTGCGGTTAGAATGGTGTTGTTCAGCGAGTTTATGTATTGGAAGGTGTTGGTGATGTCTGTGTCTTCTGTGGCGTGGTCTGGTCGGGTGGTATCTCTGGGGGGTATATACATGTTGCATATGTGATGGGACGTGTGGTCAAAGTGGAGAAACAGATTCAGTCCATCGAGAAGTCTTTTTTTATTTTCAATGCCTTTACAATCATACATTCTATGCACATACACTGGTCTAAACATGGTATTCAGATGAATTTTACCTTTGTGGAATATGAATTATGCAGAAAATCTCACTTGTTTTTATCCAAATCAGGGGGCTAACATTTTGTACTTGCTATTGACCGAACAGTACATCACAGTTTCTGTGAGGACAAAATTTCTGGTTCTGTCACAGTCCACCGGAAGCAGAAATTGCTTTCACATCGCGCAGCTGTAACTTGGGCCGATCACAAGTGCTGCTTAACTTGTTAAACTAAATGAAGAGATGCCTCCGTGCAATACTCAGAGTAAGATGACGTTGTGTAAAGGAAGTGGCATGATTTATAGAAGCTAATGGAGTGCTGTGTCTGTCTCCTAAATACAATAAGATCTTTTTAAATGGCTTTTCAATTTTTCTTGCAGGGAAAAATGTACATCTATATATCTACTGTATATCTATAAAAAAAATCCTCGTCTCACCCCTCAGGTGGTGTCCATCCCTCATTCAGCTGGGGTCCTCTACCAGAGGCCAGGAAGCTTGAGGGTTCTGCGCAGTATCCTTGCTGTTCCCAGCACTGCACATTTCTGGACTGAGATGTCCGATGTTGTTCCCGGGATCTGTTGCAACCACTCATCATCTAGTTTGGGGGTCACTGCCCCGAGTGCTCCGACCACCACAGGCACGACTGTCCCCTTTACCTTCCAGGCTCTCTCCAGCTCCTCTCTGAGCCCTTGGGATTTCTCGAGTTTCTCGTGTTCCTTCTTTCTGATGTTTCCAGCACTTGGGACCGCTACATCCACTACAACGGCTTTCCTCTGCCCTTTATCTATCATCAGGATATCTGGTTGGTTCGCCATTACCATCTTGTCAGTCTGGATCTGGAAGTCCCATAGGATCTTCGCTCTGTCATTCTCCACCACCTTCGGAGGTGTTTCCCATTTTGACCTTGGGGTGTCCAGTCCATACTCCGCACAGATGTTTCGGTAGACTATGCCAGCCACCTGGTTATGGCGTTCCATATAGGCTTTCCCTGCCAGCACCTTACACCCTGCAGTTATGTGTTAGATCGTCTCAGGTGCCTCTTTGCACAACCTACACCTTGGGTCTTGGCTGGTGTGGTATATCTAGGCCTCGATGGCTCTGGTGCTCAGGGCCTGCTCCTGAGCAGCCAGGATGAGTGCCTCTGTGCTGTCCTTCAGGCCAGCCCTCTCTAGAACTCTGATAGGACTTCTTGAGATTGGCCACGGCAGTTATTGTCCGGTGGTACATCCCGTGTAGGGGCTTGTCCTCCCATGATGGTCCCTCTTCCAGCACCTCATCTTCTGTTCCCCATTGTCTGAGACATTCTCTGAGTACATCATCCGTTGGTGCCTTCTCCTTGATGTATTTGTGGAGCTTGGATGTTTCATCCTGGACAGTGGCTCTCACACTCACTAGTCCCCGGCCTCCTTCCTTTCGGCTTGTGTACAGTCTCAGGGTGCTGTATTTGGTATGGAACCCTCCATGCATGGTAACGAGCTTTCGGGTCTTAACATCCGTGGTCTGAATCTCTTCCTTTGGCCACCTTATTTTTCCTGCAGGGTATCTGATCACTGGAAAGGGCATAGCTGTTTATTGCCCGGGTCTTATTCTTGCCATTGAGCTGGCTTCTTAGGACTTGCCTCACTCGCTGGAGGTATTTGGCCATAGCCGCTTTCCTTGTTGCCAGTTTGAGGTTGCCATTGGCTTGTGGTATACCGAGGTACTTGTAGCTGTCCTCAATGTCTGCTATTGTTCCTTCAGGGAGTGAGACCCCTTCAGTGCGGTATATGCCACATTTGATGGACACTTGGGTAAGTGGCTTGCCATTGGCTTCAAGTGTGGTTTTCCACATCCTCATCAAGTTCGCAACGAAGGCTCTTAGGGTCCTGTTCACCTTATACACATCCAAGCATTCAGTGATCCATGTATGTGGCATCGAGTCATAGGCTTTCTTTTAATCAATCCAGGCTGTGCACAGGTTGGTACATCGGGACCTGCAGTCTTGTGCGACTGTTCTGTCAACCAGGAGCTGATGTTTGGCTCCCCTGGTATCTCTACCAATGCCCTTCCGTGCTTCGCTCATGTATTGATCCATGTGTGCACTTATCTTAGCCGCAACATGAGCTTCCAAAATTGTGGAGGGACAGGTTATTGGCCGATAGTTGGATGCGACTGCACCCTTTGAGGGATCTTTCATGATAAGGATCGTTCGCCCTTCGGTTAGCCATCCTGGGTGAGTCCCATCCCTAGGCAGCGGTTTCATTTGTGCTGCTGGGCGCTCATGGAGTGCTGTGAGTCTCTTTAGCCAGTAAGTGTGGACCATGTCCGGGCCTGGTGCTGTCCAGTTCTTCATATTTGAGACTATTTCCTTTATGTCTGCCACTGTTATGGTAATTGGGTTCTGTTCAGGGAGGTGTCTGTGCTCCTCTCTTTGGGTGACCAGCCATTGTGCACTGCTGTTATGTGCAACCTCCTTCTCCCATCTGCCTCTCCAGTACCTTTCAGTTTCCAGTCTTGGTGGATCAGCTCTGTTGTTAGGACCCTGCCACTGAGCGTACACTTTCGCAGGTTGTGTTGCAAACAGCCTGTTTATTCGTCTGGCCTCATTCTCTTTCGTGTACCGCTTTAGGCGGCTGGACAAGGCTTGGAGCCTTTGTTTCGAGTGCTTCATATATGGTCATCTGGATGTACCTCTCAGGATCGGCCTTTTCATCACACCTCTCTGGACCTCAGTCAATTGACTCACATCTTTCCGAGCCGCCTTGATCTTAGCCTCCAACCGTCTTTTCCATGGTCGGTAATGTATCTCATGGCTTCCATGGTTGCTCTTATAGCCAAGCATCTCAAGGATCACTGATGCTGAAGCGTATATCAGTTCATTTCCGTGATCGTTACGGTAAGGATCGCCCTCAGTGCTGCATTCACACTTTCCAAGAGACTTTCAGGTGGTACTTCACATAGCCGTTGTAATCGGATTCTAGGTTTCCCAGCTTTCATTCTTGCCATGATCTTAGCTTTCAGGTCAGTTGCTGCCTCGCTCAGCATTTCATTCATTGGGGCTGGCCTCCCAATCTCATCATCTGCATTCACTCTGGTATGAACTCCTCTGATCTGGCAGCCTGGGGCCCCTCACCATGGAACCTGCGTTGTACCTCATCAATCTCAAGTTGTGACAGCAGTTGCCGGTTGTGGATGTTGGAACACTGAGTTACGAGTTGTTTCGTGGCCACCCGTGACTGTGGGTTTCGAAGTAACCATTTAGCCCACATTCTCTCCATGTAACCTCTCTGACTAGGCTTGCTTGAGTAGTAGCATTCCAACAGAGCCATGTTATTGCATCTTGCCCATCTCTGCTCCATTTTTCATCAAGGTGCTCTGGTTCCCCAGCACCTGACGCAGACCTTGTTTGGCCGGGCGACGTCTGAGCTGGCATGTCATTCATTTTATTGTCTCTCATCATTGTATGAGGTACGCATTAGCGTGAAGGCTCTTGCCCAAGGACCCACACTGGATGGTGTTATGTGCTCATTTTTTGCCCCAAGTGGGGAGCGGAGGGACGGGCGCTGGGGGGGGGACCATCGTGGTGGGGCGGGCCCCTACGCGGGATGTGCCACCGGACCGTGGCTGAGGTGGCTGATCTCAAGAAGTCCTATCGGTGGCTGGAGGGGACTGGCCTGGGGGACAGCGCAGGGGCGCTCATCCTGGCTGCTCAGGAGCGGGCCTTGGGCGCCGGAGCCGTCGAGGCCCGGATGTGCCGCGCCGGACAGGACCCGGGGTGTGGGTTGTGCGGGGAGGCGCCTGGGACGATCCGGCACGTGGCTGCGGGGTGTGGGATACTGGCAGGGGGGGCCTGCGTGGAGCGCCATGGCCAGGTGGCTGGCGTGGTCTGCCGAGGCATCTGTGCGGAGTGTGGACTGGGGGCCCCGGGGTCGGAGTGGGGGGCACCTCCGAGGGTGGTGGAGGGTGGCGGAGCGGGGATCCTGTGGGACTTCCGGATCCAGACTGGCGGGATGGTGGTGGCGAGCCAGCCAGATGTCGTGGTCGTGGATGGGGGGCGGAGGAGGGCCGTTGTGGTGGATGTGGCGGTCCCAGGTGGTGGAGGCATCGGGAGGGGGGAGCATGGGGGGCTCGGGGGGTACCAGGGGCTCGGGGAGGGGCTGGGGAGGGCCTGGGGAGGGCCTGGGGGGTGGGGGTGGCGGTCGTGCCTGTGGTGGTCGGGGCGCTCGGGGCAGTGACCCCCGGACTGGATGGGTCGTTGCGACAGATCCCGGGACCAGCGTCGGACATCTCGGTCCGGAGGTGTGCGGTGCTGGGAGCGGCGGGGGTACTGCGCGGGGCCCTCGGGCTTCCTGGCCTCTGGTGGAGGACCCGAGCTGAATGAGGGACGGACACCACCCGAGGACACCTCCTATTGGCTCCATGATAAGAGCTCCACCCAGCAAAGAATTAACCCTTTAAAACCTGATTCTGAGCTTTCACAATTATTTACCGCCATTTGCGTAATATCTACAGTATACAGAAGGAATCAAGCAATTTTTACCAATGTATCTGTAGGTGATGTTTATTTATTATGTACACAGAGATAAAGAGTAATGGCACAGCTCTGCAGTATCTTTCCACTTTTAGATATGTATGCTATACTAAATAAAATGAATAGGGCACCATATAATGCAACAGTTATGCAACTCCCTAAATAATGATGTGAATTTTCAGTTGTTGCTAAATCAGTTAGGATGTTATAATTTGTGGTGTAGATGCGAATTTAGGAGAGCAGGACAATATATCGCATTGCAATTGGAGCAGCAGCTTGGTTGATGATGTCCCCAAACCGGCTCATCTATTATATTTGTCGTGCAATACAATGAAAATGAGCACAATTGCAAAACATAGGCTTCTTATATTTTAAAATAAAATAATCACATGTTTACCGTTCTGGGGTTTCTACAATCATGAATGGAGGCGTTATTTACAGCAGGTTGATGTTGTTGTTGTTGTTGTCGACCCCACCCGTGCCCCGACATTGGGGGACCGGGCCCTCACTCCGTCTCCCGGATCCCCAGACCCCCCTCCGCCGCCCAGCGGGCGAGCAGGGCCGCCACTCCGCTTGGGTTTCGCCAGAGGTCCTCCGGAGTCAGTGTGGTGGGTATGTTTGTGCAGGTGAACAGGTGTTGTGTGTCGTGCACTTGCGTGCCGCATAGCGCACAGAGTGGTGTTGGGTGTGTGTCCGGTGTAATGTTGTGTAGGTAGGAGTGGAGGGCTGGTGATTTGTTGGTTCGGAGTTGTGCTAGGAGTTGTCTGGTTCTGTGTGGTAGGTCTTGCTCTGATGGGTCTATTTCTGGTGCTGGTGCATGTATTACTTTGTTGTGTTGTCTGGTGTCCAAGTGTGTTTGTACAAAGTGGGTGTGTATGTCTTTCATGTTCTGTTTTATGGTGTCGTTGTTGGTGTCCTGTGGTGCTGTGTCTTTGTTGTGTGTGTAGTTGTTGTTGTGGAAGATTGTTTGTTTCTTTTGTCTGGGTGGTGGTGGTTGTTGAGTGAGTGGGTGTAGTGGGTGGGTTGGGTGTTGGGCTTTTTGTCTGATTTGCGATGCGTGTAGTTTTAGATGGGTGTTCAGTGGGAGAGTTTTTGTTTCCTCATGCAACTGTTGTATGTTTGTGTCTTGTGTGCATCCTGTTGCTATTCTGAGTGCTGTGTTCTGTGTGGTCTGGAGTTTTGTTTTGTTTGTCCGATAGTGTTGGTGACCATATAGTGTTTGCGTATTCGAGGCGTGTGAGTGTGGTTGCTTTGTATATGGTGAGTATAGTTTCTTTGGATTTTCCCCAGTGAGTAGTTGTTAAGGCTTTAAGTATTTTGTTTGATTGCTTGGCGCGGGTTAGAGTGTGTTGTGTGTGTTTTGAGAAGGTGAGTTTGGGGTCCCATGTTAATCCCAGTATTTTGGGTTCGCGGACTGTGGGTAGGGTGGTGTTATCTATTTGTAAAGTGAGCCTGTTGCTGTATTCTGCCGGATCCGGTGTGAACAGAGTGGTGGTGGTTTTGTCTGCGTTGAGTGTGAGTTGGTTCTGTTTTGTCCAGTTGTATATGTCGTGGAGATATTTTTGTACTTGTTGTTGTGCCTGTTGTGGTTTGACATGTGTGGATAGAATGGTGATGTCGTCTGCTTATGTAACTGTGTGTACATTTGGAGGTGGTTGTGGTAAGTCTGCCATGTATATGTTGAATAGTGTTGGTGAAAGTACTCCCCCCTGTGGTACCCCCGTTTTCGTGTTTCTATGTTCTGATGTTTCCCCCCGGTATTGAGTGTATTGTCTGCGTCCCCTTATGTAGTTGAAGATGTATTTGATGATGATGTTTGGGGTGTTAGTGTTGTTGAGTTTGTTTGTGAGTGTGTGTAGGTTTACCGTGTCAAAGGCTTTGGACATGTCTAGGGCTATGGCAACTGTTCGTTGTGGTGGTTTTTGTTGATTGAAACCTGTGGCTATGATGTTGTGTATGTGGTGTAGTGCTTTGGTTGTGGAGTGTTGTTTTCGGAAGCCGTGTTGGTGAGAGGGTAGTTGAGTGTTGTTGGTAATGAAGGGTAGTATTACCTTTTCCATTGTTTTGGCTATTGGGCTGAGTAGTGCTATTGGTCTGTAAGATGGGCCGAGTGCGTGGTTTTTGTTGGGTTTTGGTATTGGGATTATTTTTGCAGTCTTCCATATTGCGGGGATGGTGTTGGTGTTGAGCGATGTGTTGTAAGTGTGTGTGAGTAGTGTTATTGCTTTGGGGCCTAGGTGTTTCAGATGTCTGATGTTTATGTTGTCTGGGCCTGTGGAGTTGTTGCTTTTGGAGCGTTGTAGTGCTTGTTTGACTTGTTGTTCTGTGATGGTTATGGGCGTGGTGTTGAGTTTTCGTATTTTGCGTTGTAGTTGTCTGTATGTTCTGTTGGTTTTGTGTTGTATTATGTTGGTGAATTGTTTGTTGAATGCTCGTGCTTTCTGTTTGTTGGATATTGCCGTGTGTTGTCCGAACTGTATTGTGGTGTTTTCTGGTGCTTTTTGTTCTTTGTTAGATAGTCTTGTTACTGTGTTCCAGAGTATGTATTGTTTGTGTCTGTGGTTCCATGCATCCGTTAAGTGTTCTTTCCATAGCTCTTGTTTGTGTTTTTGGATTTGTGTGTCTATTTCTTTGTTTAGGTCTGTGATGCGTAGGTCTTGGTGGTTTTGTTGTCTGATGTCGTTTCTTTGGCTGATGAGTGTTCTGATGTGTTGTGGTAGGAGAAGTGATTTGCTTTTTATTTTTCCGTGGGGTATGTGGTGTTTGTCTGCTGTAAGTATGAGGTTTGTGAGCATGGTGTTGGCTGTGTGGATGTTGTCAGGTATGGTTAAGTTCTCCAGTGCTGATTCTATTTCAGAGGTGTATCCTTCCCAGTCTGCTTTCCTGTAATTTGTGTAAGTTTGAAGGTGTTGTTGTAGGCGGAAAGGAGCACGCGTGTTGTGTGTGATTTTGATAGGAAGGTGGTCTGAACTGAGTGCGTGTATTGTGGTCCATGTTGTTCTGTTTGTGATGCTGTTGCTGGCTGTTGTGATGTCCGGTGATGTTGGTTGTTGGTTGATGTTTGTAGGTTTTCTGGTAGGTGTGTTTGCGTTTAGAGTGATTTGTTGGGAGTTCTGTAGTATGTCTGCAATGAGGGTGCCTCTGTGGTCGTCGTAGGGAGAGTGCCACTGTGTTGAGTGAGCTTTGATGTCTGCGGTTAGAATGGTGTTGTTCAGCGAGTTTATGTATTGGAAGGTGTTGGTGATGTCTGTGTCTTCTGTGGCGTGGTCTGGTCGGGTGGTATCTCTGGGGGGTATATACATGTTGCATATGTGTAGTCTTTTGTGGTTGGTTATGTGAATCTTTACGGTTTGAATTTCTGTAGTGTTGGTGTTAATGTTGTTGGGGATGTTCATGGGAGTGAATGTGACTGATTTGTGAATGTATGTGAGCAGTCCTCCTCCTCCCTTGTGTTCTCTGTCTTTCCTAATGCTGGTGTAGTTGGTGAGACGAGGTGTGTTGTGTTGTTTTTCTAGTTTGGTTTCTTGTATGGTGATGATGTCTGCGTGCTGTTGTGAGGCGAGTTCTTCTAGTTCTGTTTTCTTGTTTTGGATGCCGTTGATGTTTATTTGTAGTATGGTCAGTGTGTGTTTGTTGTTTTTGTTGGTGGGTGTTGTTCTTTGTGGGTTGTTCGGGGGTTGTGGTGTTGGGGTGTTTGTTGTTTGCGTGTGTGTTCTGCATGTCCACGTGTTTGTGTATTGGCGGGTGGTGATGCCGGAGCAATGTCTGTGTATCCAGTGTGGGTGTGTTGAGTTGCATCTGAGTGAGGTTTGTCTGCGTGTGATGATTCTATTGCAGCTATTGCAGGTCCAGGTTTGGGGGGGTGGTCTTGTGTTTGTTGTATCTCTGTTGGAGTTGTCTGTCCGTGTTGCGTTTGAGGGTAGTGTTGGTGAGGCGAGTGTGTTGTTTTGGTCTGTTTGTGCTCTGCTGCCTGTTGGTGTCCTACGAGGTGTTGTTGTTCGTGGTGGTGTTTTGGGATGTAGTCTGCATTTCCATGTTATGTTGTATTGTCTAATGTTTATGTTTGTGCAATGTTTGTGTACCCAGTGTGGTGTGTGGTGGTTGCATCTGAAGGATGTCTGTCTTCTTGTAATCTGTTGTGTGCAAATGTCGCATGTCCAGGTAGTTTGTTGTGTGTGTGTTTGTTGCGTGCGTGAGAGTGTCTGTGTGGGCCCCGGATTTGTCTCTATGTCCCCCGCCTGGAGCAAAAGGTCCGCCCGCCACCCTGCCAGGTTCAGGGGGCGGTTAGCCGGAAAAAAAAAAAAAAAACGGCCGCAAGGGCACCCCGTTCGGGGTGCAGGGATTGGTTCCTTGATTTGTCCCCCCGTTCGGGGGGAACCCTCCAACTGCGAGTAAGCCAAGGAGTTTGGAGGTACAGCAGGTTGACAGCAGTGTGATCGAGCAGATTAGATAGAGTAGAATTTGAATGGGGCTTCACTGATTTATTTCATACAATTCATATCTAAAACACAGTTGAAAAATATTTGATTGTTAAAATATTTAAATACAAGAACTATATCAAGAAATTAACAAAACATAGTTTTTTTAGTTAGGAGAAAAGTCTAAAAACATATCACAAATGACAAACGTTGTGCCTCTCCTCCTCCTGTTCTTCAATGAAGCTGATCACCCTCCAGCTCCCGTTAGAAACATCGTGCTGCTGAAGGTGTGACGGCAGAATGGTTGTGATACAGGAGGTGCTGTGGACTCTCCCAGAAACGAGGACCTACTTTAGTTGTAGATCCAGTAAAACATAGTGCAAATGTGACATTATTTATAATGCACAGTTACAGTCTTGTGAATATTAAAAAATGTACTTCATGTAATGCAGGAAGCGAATTTTTCAAACGAACTAAGGCAGCAAACAGTAAGAGCAAAATCGTGTTCCAAACATTAACTCTTTTTTTAAATGTCAATTAGCTTGTGAGTAATAAGACAAAATGTGACTGCCAGACAGAGAACTGTCAGAGCAAACGGCAGATTTTAGAAAGTCCTGCCGAAATAAATCTGCACCCGACTGCGACTGTCAGCGTTGAACTGCCGCCATTGCTGTCAAAGTCAGACACATCTCCAAAATTGTTGGGGCAAATTTTTAAGCAGGCTTCATCTTGATAAATTGACCACGTATTTGACATTTACACCATAACGTTACCGCCTAAAATAATCGTAAAACAAAATTTTGTGTAACAACAAGAGTAATATGTACCCCAAAAGCTTTCAAAGCGTCTGAAAGTTTTCTCCTCCGTTTTTGTTGGGGCTTGGCTCGAAATGCATCATGATTGGCCGCCCGAAGTCCACGTGTCTGTCGGACGTGCTCTCATTGGTCTACAATACCATCACGGATGAATAAATACTCAAAGGGCTTGCCAGGCAAGCCCTTTGAACCCTTTAAATACTCAATGGGCTTGCCTGGCAAGCCCTTTGAGTATTTATTCCATATTGCCCACTAGTTCACTAGTAAGGTCATTTTGACGCTTACTAGTGAACATGTAAGGCCATAAATATGCCCACTAGTTCACTAGTAAGATCATTTTGAGGCTTACTGGTTGACATGTAAGCCACAAAACGCCCGCTAGTTCACTAGTAAGATAATTTTGAGGCTTCTAGTGAACATGTAAGCCACAGAACGCCCACTAGTTCACTAGTAAGATCATTTTGACGCTTACTAGTGAACATGTAAGCCACAAAACGCTCACTAGTTCACTAGTAAGGTCATTTTGACGCTTACTAGTGAACATGTAAGCCACAAAACGCTCACTGGTTCACTAGTAAGGTAATTTTGACGCTTACTAGTGAACATGTAAGCCACAAAACGCCCACTAGTTCCCTAGTAAGATCATTTTGACGCTTATTTATGAACATGTCAGCCACAAAACGCTCACTCGTTCACTAGTAAGATCATTTTGACGCTTACTAGTGAACATGTAAGCCACAAAACGCCCACTAGTTCACTAGTAAGGTCATTTTGACGCTTACTAGTGAACATGTAAGCCACAAAACGCCCACTAGTTCACTAGTAAGATCATTTTGACGCTTACTAGTGAACATGTAAGGCCATAAATGTGCCCACTAGTTCACTAGTAAGTTCATTTTGAGGCTTACTAGTTGACATGTAAGCCACACATCGCCTACTAGTTCACTAGTAAGATCATTTTGAGGCTTACTAGTGAACATGTAAGCCACAAAACGCCCAATAGTTCACTAGTAAGATCATTTTGACGCTTACTAGTGAACATGTAAGCCACAAAACGCTCACTAGTTCACTAGTAAGGTCATTTTGACGCTTACTAGTGAACATGTAAGCCGCAAAACGCCCACTAGTTCACTAATAAGATTATTTTGACGCTTACTACTGAACATTTAAGGCCATAAATGTGCCCACTAGTTCACTGGTAAGATGATTTTGACGCTTACTAGTGAACATGTAAGGCCATAAATGTGCCCACTTGTAGTG
This sequence comes from Hippocampus zosterae, assembly GCF_025434085.1. Classification (NCBI taxonomy): domain Eukaryota; kingdom Metazoa; phylum Chordata; class Actinopteri; order Syngnathiformes; family Syngnathidae; genus Hippocampus; species Hippocampus zosterae. The sequence goes on from NC_067453.1 coordinate 9,823,807, forward strand.
CTAGTGACATTACACTGTACTTGCATTAAATGCAAATAAGGATGATTACGAAAACATGTAACGGTATCCTATTGGCTGTACGTTTCAAAATAGTGTCATCCCACCAGTCAGGGCTCATGATTTTGGAAATTCTGTGCCCACTTAGTTTTTTAAAACAACAATGGCGGACAGTGTCCTGAGACGTATTCGGCGAAGGTGCAGGGCAATAGAGAGTGCCTGTCATCAAGGGTCTGCCGGTGAAAGTGAAGCACGCGCGATAAACATTTCAATTGCTAATTTAAGAAGAGTTAGTGACCAGTTTAGCGCTGATACTATTCAAAGTTTGATTCAAAGTCCAATAGATCTCCGATCTGTCATCATTGCGGGACCCACTCCTAATGGTGGACGTGTTTGTTCCCATGTGGCACATCGTTTGCACACAGGTAAAATGGCTACCATTTTTTGTCATTGGTTTTTCGTATGTATTTTTATTCGAACTACACACGGGTTTTACTGACGACTTGCTGTGACTTACCTTCTATCACCCTGTCAAACGTCGTTTTATACCAGTGGTTTTCCTGCAAATCAGTAGACTATTAAGTAACGCGATGGCTGTACACTTTTAAGCAATAACTAGTGATCTTTTAGTTATTCAATTATAAGTTTGAATTATTTTTTTCTTGAGTAAAATGGTTAGAGAAAATAGCTGCTCGTGGTTTTGAAGCTGCATATACTTTTATGTACATCTGTGTCTATATGCCTGTACTGTATACAGTATATAAAAAACACGTAGTGATTCGTTTGCTTGAATTCCTTAATCCTTTTATTTCCATACTTTAGGTAGACGAGGAAGACCAGCACTTGACATTACAAGTGATCAAATTGAACTGCTCCCCACTCAGGGCTTTACAGTGAGAGCCATCACTGAGATGTTGTGTTGTTCCTCTTCATACCTGCATAAAAAAATGAAGTTTTTTCAGATTTCAGCCAGAAATAGATTTACTCCCATTCATGATGTTGACCTGGAAGAGCATGTCAGAAGATTGCACAGCCAATTTCCCAGATCAGGCTCTGAAGCAAGTGTTCTGCTACATACTCTTGTCCCTTCATGTATATATCATTATATTCATTGTGAAAGTGTACTTTCTTTATTGTGTTGTTTTATGAACCTGTTGCAGATGATGAGGGCATACCTGCGTGCTGATGGTATTGTAGTACAAAGAAAAAGAGTTCGAGATATCCTCAACCGTATTGAGCCAGCTGCTGCAGCCCAGAGATGGAGCCAGACTGTGGCTAGAAGAACATACTATGTGCCATTCCCCAATAGTTTATGGCACATAGATGGGCATATGCGTCTCATTCGGTAATAAGGGATCATCTTATATTTGTACTCGTGGGAGCATTAGAAAGCCATATTGTATGGACAGCACAGATTAAATTGAATTTTATCATTTGTATATCCAAGTTACACAAACTCCAAATTGCCTCCATGTAGTCTTAAGTGCACAGCAATACCTTCTCTACCATGATGATATTTCAAACAAGATATGAAACTTGATTGTTTTCTTGTATTTAATCATTATTCTTTTCATGTTTGTTTTACAGGTGGGTGTTTGTGACACATGCCGGCATTGATGGGAATTCCAGGCTAATAACGTACCTTCAACTGGAGCACAGACAACACAGCTTTGACAGTGTTGAAATATTTTGTCCAAGCCACCTGCCTGTATGGGTTACCCTCCAGAGTAAGATCCGACCATGGTGGTGAAAACACTGGTTGCTCTTTTAATGAACCTACTGCAGGGACAAGACACCAAAATTTTTTCTAGCTCCAGCCAACACCCCCTCACAATTTACTCACACCTCCCATGGCCTGATTATCCACCAACATGGGCCCTTTTTGGATTATCATTTTGGCATAGGAACTTTCCTTTCCTATCCTAACCGAGTGAGATGAGCCGGTAGCACCTGGAGCAAAGATCGTCTAAATTTTAATAATGCTTAGGAAAGGTTCTGACCATCCTTTACGAAAGGAAAGGAGATATATTATGCAGCAGGAATATTTAAATGGGAAGTCTTTTTTTATGTTGTTGTTGTTGTTGTTGTCGACCCCACCCGTGCCCCGACACTGGGGGACCGGGCCCTCACTCCGTCTCCCGGATCCCCAGACCCCCCTCCTCCGCCCAGCGGGCGAGCAGGGCCGCCACTCCGCTTGGGTTTCGCCAGAGGTCCTCCGGAGTCAGTGTGGTGGGTATGTTTGTGCAGGTGAACAGGTGTTGTGTGTCGTGCACTTGCGTGCCGCATAGCGCACAGAGTGGTGTTGGGTGTGTGTCCGGTGTAATGTTGTGTAGGTAGGAGTGGAGGGCTGGTGATTTGTTGGTTCGGAGTTGTGCTAGGAGTTGTCTGGTTCTGTGTGGTAGGTCTTGCTCTGATGGGTCTATTTCTGGTGCTGGTGCATGTATTTGTTGTGTTGTCTGGTGTCCAAGTGTGTTTGTACAAAGTGGGTGTGTATGTCTTTCATGTTCTGTTTTATGGTGTCGTTGTTGGTGTCCTGTGGTGCTGTGTCTTTGTTGTGTGTGTAGTTGTTGTGGAAGATTGTTTGTTTCTTTTGTCTGGGTGGTGGTGGTTGTTGAGTGAGTGGGTGTAGTGGGTGGGTTGGGTGTTGGGCTTTTTGTCTGATTTGCGATGCGTGTAGTTTTAGATGGATGTTCAGTGGGAGAGTTTTTGTTTCCTCATGCAAGTGTTGTAGGTTTGTGTCTTGTGTGCATCCTGTTGCTATTCTGAGTGCTGTGTTCTGTGTGGTCTGGAGTTTTGTCTTGTTTGTGTCCGATAGTGTTGGTGACCATATAGTGTTTGCGTATTCGAGGCGTGTGAGTGTGGTTGCTTTGTATGTGGTGAGTATAGTTTCTTTGGATTTTCCCCAGTGAGTGGTTGTTAAGGCTTTAAGTATTTTGTTTGATTGCTTGGCACGGGTTAGAGTGTGTTGTGTGTGTTTTGAGAAGGTGAGTTTGGGGTCCCATGTTAATCCCAGTATTTTGGGTTCGCGGACTGTGGGTAGGGTGGTGTTATCTATTTGTAAAGTGAGCCTGTTGCTGTATTCTGCCGGATCCGGTGTGAACAGAGTGGTGGTGGTTTTGTCTGCGTTGAGTGTGAGTTGGTTCTGTTTTGTCCAGTTGTATATGTCGTGGAGATATTTTTGTACTTGTTGTTGTGCCTGTTGTGGTTTGACATGTGTGGATAGAATGGTGATGTCGTCTGCATATGTAACTGTGTGTACATTTGGAGGTGGTTGTGGTAAGTCTGCCATGTATATGTTGAATAGTGTTGGTGAAAGTACTCCCCCCTGTGGTACCCCCGTTTTCGTGTTTCTATGTTCTGATGTTTCCCCCCGGTATTGAGTGTATTGTCTGCGTCCCCTTATGTAGTTGAAGATGTATTTGATGATGATGTTTGGGGTGTTAGTGTTGTTGAGTTTGTTTGTGAGTGTGTGTAGGTTTACCGTGTCAAAGGCTTTGGACATGTCTAGGGCTATGGCAACTGTTCGTTGTGGTGGTTTTTGTTGATTGAAACCTGTGGCTATGATGTTGTGTATGTGGTGTAGTGCTTTGGTTGTGGAGTGTTGTTTTCGGAAGCCGTGTTGGTGAGAGGGTAGTTGAGTGTTGTTGGTAATGAAGGGTAGTATTACCTTTTCCATTGTTTTGGCTATTGGGCTGAGTAGTGCTATTGGTCTGTAAGATGGGCCGAGTGCGTGGTTTTTGTTGGGTTTTGGTATTGGGATTATTTTTGCAGTCTTCCATATTGCGGGGATGGTGTTGGTGTTGAGTGATGTGTTGTAAGTGTGTGTGAGTAGTGTTATTGCTTTGGGGCCTAGGTGTTTCAGATGTCTGATGTTTATGTTGTCTGGGCCTGTGGAGTTGTTGCTTTTGGAGCGTTGTAGTGCTTGTTTGACTTGTTGTTCTGTGATGGTTATGGGCGTGGTGTTGAGTTTTCGTATTTTGCGTTGTAGTTGTCTGTATGTTCTGTTGGTTTTGTGTTGTATTATGTTGGTGAATTGTTTGTTGAATGCTCGTGCTTTCTGTTTGTTGGATATTGCCGTGTGTTGTCCGAACTGTATTGTGGTGTTTTCTGGTGCTTTTTGTTCTTTGTTAGATAGTCTTGTTACTGTGTTCCAGAGTATGTATTGTTTGTGTCTGTGGTTCCATGCATCCGTTAAGTGTTCTTTCCATAGCTCTTGTTTGTGTTTTTGGATTTGTGTGTCTATTTCTTTGTTTAGGTCTGTGATGCGTGGGTCTTGGTGGTTTTGTTGTCTGATGTCGTTTCTTTGGCTGATGAGTGTTCTGATGTGTTGTGGTAGGAGAAGTGATTTGCTTTTTATTTTTCCGTGGGGTATGTGGTGTTTGTCTGCTGTAAGTATGAGGTTTGTGAGCATGGTGTTGGCTGTGTGGATGTTGTCAGGTATGGTTATGTTCTCCAGTGCTGATTCTATTTCAGAGGTGTATCCTTCCCAGTCTGCTTTCCTGTAATTTGTGTAAGTTTGAAGGTGTTGTTGTAGGCGGAAAGGAGCACGCGTGTTGTGTGTGATTTTGATGGGAAGGTGGTCTGAACTGAGTGCGTGTATTGTGGTCCATGTTGTTCTGTTTGTGATGCTGTTGCTGGCTGTTGTGATGTCCGGTGATGTTGGTTGTTGGTTGATGTTTTTAGGTTTTCTGGTAGGTGTGTTTGCGTTTAGAGTGATTTGTTGGGAGTTCTGTAGTACGTCTGCAATGAGGGTGCCTCTGTGGTCGTCGTAGGGAGAGTGCCATTGTGTTGAGTGAGCGTTGATGTCTGCGGTTAGAATGGTGTTGTTCAGCGAGTTTATGTATTGGAAGGTGTTGGTGATGTCTGTGTCTTCTGTGGCGTGGTCTGGTCGGGTGGTATCTCTGGGGGGTATATACATGTTGCATATATGTAGTCTTTTGTGGTTGGTTATGTGAATCTTTACGGTTTGAATTTCTGTAGTGTTGGTGTTAATGTTGTTGGGGATGTTCATGGGAGTGAATGTGACTGATTTGTGAATGTATGTGAGCAGTCCTCCTCCTCCCTTGTGTTCTCTGTCTTTCCTAATGCTGGTGTAGTTAGTGAGACGAGGTGTGTTGTGTTGTTTTTCTAGTTTGGTTTCTTGTATGGTGATGATGTCTGCGTGCTGTTGTGAGGCGAGTTCTTCTAGTTCTGTTTTCTTGTTTTGGATGCCGTTGATGTTTATTTGTAGTATGGTCAGTGTGTGTTTGTTGTTTTTGTTGGTGGGTGTTGTTCTTTGTGGGTTGTTCGGGGGTTGTGGTGTTGGGGTGTTTGTTGTTTGCGTGTGTGTTCTGCATGTCCACGTGTTTGTGTATTGGCGGGTGGTGATGCCGGAGCAATGTCTGTGTATCCAGTGTGGGTGTGTTGAGTTGCATCTGAGTGAGGTTTGTCTGCGTGTGATGATTCTATTGCAGCTATTGCAGGTCCAGGTTTGGGGGGGTGGTCTTGTGTTTGTTGTATCTCTGTTGGAGTTGTCTGTCCGTGTTGCGTTTGAGGGTAGTGTTGGTGAGGCGAGTGTGTTGTTTTGGTCTGTTTGTGCTCTGCTGCCTGTTGGTGTCCTACGAGGTGTTGTTGTTCGTGGTGGTGTTTTGGGATGTAGTCTGCATTTCCATGTTATGTTGTATTGTCTAGTGTTTATGTTTGTGCAATGTTTGTGTACCCAGTGTGGTGTGTGGTGGTTGCATCTGAAGGATGTCTGTCTTCTTGTAATCTGTTGTGTGCAAATGTCGCATGTCCAGGTAGTTTGTTGTGTGTGTGTTTGTTGCGTGCGTGAGAGTGTCTGTGTGGGCCCCGGATTTGTCTCTATGTCCCCCGCCTGGAGCAAAAGGTCCGCCCGCCACCCTGCCAGGTTCAGGGGGCGGTTAGCCGGAAAAAAAAAAACGGCCGTAAGGGCACCCCGTTCGGGGTGCAGGGATTGGTTCCTTGATTTGTCCCCCCGTTCGGGGGGAACCCTCCAACTGCGAGTAAGCCAAGGAGTTTGGAGGTACAGCAGGTTGACAGCAGTGTGATCGAGCAGATTAGATAGAGTAGAATTTGAATGGGGCTTCACTGATTTATTTCATACAATTCATATCTAAAACACAGTTGAAAAATATTTGATTGTTAAAATATTTAAATACAAGAACTATATCAAGAAATTAACAAAACATAGTTTTTTTAGTTAGGAGAAAAGTCTAAAAACATCACAAATGACAAACGTTGTGCCTCTCCTCCTCCTGTTCTTCAATGAAGCTGATCACCCTCCAGCTCCCGTTAGAAACATCGTGCTGCTGAAGGTGTGCCGGCAGAATGGTTTTGATACAGGAGGTGCTGTGGACTCTCCCAGAAACGAGGACCTAGTTTAGTTGTAGATCCAGTAAAACATAGTGCAAATGTGACATTATTTATAATGCACAGTTACAGTCTTGTGAATATTAAAAAATGTACTTCATGTAATGCAGGAAGCGAATATTTCAAACGAACTAAGGCAGCAAACAGTAAGAGCAAAATTGTGTTCCAAACATTAACTCTTTTTTTAAATGTCAATTAGCTTGTGAGTAATAAGACAAAATGTGACTGCCAGACAGAGAACTGTCAGAGCAAACGGCAGATTTTAGAAAGTCCTGCCGAAATAAATCTGCACCCGACTGCGACTGTCATCGTTGAACTGCCGCCATTGCTGTCAAAGTCAGACACATCTCCAAAATTGTTGGAGCAAATTTTTAAGCAGGCTTCATCTTGATAAATTGACCACGTATTTGACATTTACACCATAACGTTACCGCCTAAAATAATCGTAAAACAAAATTTCGTGTAACAACAAGAGTAATATGTACCCCAAAAGCTTTCAAAGCGTCTGAAAGTTTTCTCCTCCGTTTTTGTTGGGGCTTGGCTCGAAATGCATCATGATTGGCCGCCCGAAGTCCACGTGTCTGTCGGACGTGCTCTCATTGGTCTACAATACCATCACGGATGAATAAATACTCAAAGGGCTTGCCAGGCAAGCCCTTTGAACCCTTTAAATACTCAATGGGCTTGCCTGGCAAGCCCTTTGAGTATTTATTCCATATTGCCCACTAGTTCACTAGTAAGGTCATTTTGACGCTTACTAGTGAACATGTAAGGCCATAAATGTGCCCACTAGTTCACTAGTAAGATCATTTTGAGGCTTACTAGTTGACATGTAAGCCACAAAACGCCCGCTAGTTCACTAGTAAGATAATTTTGAGGCTTCTAGTGAACATGTAAGCCACAGAACGCCCACTAGTTCACTAGTAAGATCATTTTGACGCTTACTAGTGAACATGTAAGCCACAAAATGCTCACTAGTTCACTAGTAAGGTCATTTTGACGCTTACTAGTGAACATGTAAGCCACAAAACGCTCACTGGTTCACTAGTAAGGTAATTTTGACGCTTACTAGTGAACATGTAAGCCACAAAACGCCCACTAGTTCCCTAGTAAGATCATTTTGACGCTTATTTATGAACATGTCAGCCACAAAACGCTCACTCGTTCACTAGTAAGATCATTTTGACGCTTACTAATGAACATGTAAGCCACAAAACGCCCACTAGTTCACTAGTAAGGTCATTTTGACGCTTACTAGTGAACATGTAAGCCACAAAACGCCCACTAGTTCACTAGTAAGATCATTTTGACGCTTACTAGTGAACATGTAAGGCCATAAATGTGCCCACTAGTTCACTAGTAAGTTCATTTTGAGGCTTACTAGTTGACATGTAAGCCACACATCGCCTACTAGTTCACTAGTAAGATCATTTTGAGGCTTACTAGTGAACATGTAAGCCACAAAACGCCCAATAGTTCACTAGTAAGATCATTTTGACGCTTACTAGTGAACATGTAAGCCACAAAACGCTCACTAGTTTACTAGTAAGGTCATTTTGACGCTTACTAGTGAACATGTAAGCCACAAAACGCTCACTAGTTCACTAGTAAGGTCATTTTGACGCTTACTAGTTAACATGTAAGCCGCAAAACGCCCACTAGTTCACTAATAAGATTATTTTGACGCTTACTACTGAACATTTAAGGCCATAAATGTGCCCACTAGTTCACTGGTAAGATGATTTTGACGCTTACTAGTGAACATGTAAGGCCATAAATGTGCCCACTTGTAGTGCTAGTGACATTACACTGTACTTGCATTAAATGCAAATAAGGATGATTACGAAAACATGTAACGGTATCCTATTGGCTGTACGTTTCAAAATAGTGTCATCCCACCAGTCAGGGCTCATGATTTTGGAAATTCTGTGCCCACTTAGTTTTTTAAAACAACAATGGCGGACAGTGTCCTGAGACGTATTCGGCGAAGGTGCAGGGCAATAGAGAGTGCCTGTCATCAAGGGTCTGCCGGTGAAAGTGAAGCACGCGCGATAAACATTTCAATTGCTAATTTAAGAAGAGTTAGTGACCAGTTTAGCGCTGATACTATTCAAAGTTTGATTCAAAGTCCAATAGATCTCCGATCTGTCATCATTGCGGGACCCACTCCTAATGGTGGACGTGTTTGTTCCCATGTGGCACATCGTTTGCACACAGGTAAAATGGCTACCATTTTTTGTCATTGGTTTTTCGTATGTATTTTTATTCGAACTACACACGGGTTTTACTGACGACTTGCTGTGACTTACCTTCTATCACCCTGTCAAACGTCGTTTTATACCAGTGGTTTTCCTGCAAATCAGTAGACTATTAAGTAACGCGATGGCTGTACACTTTTAAGCAATAACTAGTGATCTTTTAGTTATTCAATTATAAGTTTGAATTATTTTTTTCTTGAGTAAAATGGTTAGAGAAAATAGCTGCTCGTGGTTTTGAAGCTGCATATACTTTTATGTACATCTGTGTCTATATGCCTGTACTGTATACAGTATATAAAAAACACGTAGTGATTCGTTTGCTTGAATTCCTTAATCCTTTTATTTCCATACTTTAGGTAGACGAGGAAGACCAGCACTTGACATTACAAGTGATCAAATTGAACTGCTCCCCACTCAGGGCTTTACAGTGAGGGCCATCACTGAGATGTTGTGTTGTTCCTCTTCATACCTGCATAAAAAAAATGACGTTTTTTTCAGATTTCAGCCAGAAATAGATTTACTCCCATTCATGATGTTGACCTGGAAGAGCATGTCAGAAGATTGCACAGCCAATTTCCCAGATCAGGCTCGGAAGCAAGTGTTCTGCTACATACTCTTGTCCCTTCATGTATATATCATTATATTCATTGTGAAAGTGTACTTTCTTTATTGTGTTGTTTTATGAACCTGTTGCAGATGATGAGGGCATACCTGCGTGCTGATGGTATTGTAGTACAAAGAAAAAGAGTTCGAGAAATCCTAAACCGTATTGAGCCAGCTGCTGCAGCCCAGAGATGGAGCCAGACTGTGGCTAGAAGAACATACTATGTGCCATTCCCCAATAGTTTATGGCACATAGATGGGCATATGCGTCTCATTCGGTAATAAGGGATCATCTTATATTTGTACTCGTGGGAGCATTAGAAAGCCATATTGTATGGACAGCACAGATTAAATTGAATTTTATCATTTGTATATCCAAGTTACACAAACTCCAAATTGCCTCCATGTAGTCTTAAGTGCACAGCAATACCTTCTCTACCGAGATGATATTTCAAACAAGATATGAAACTTGATTGTTTTCTTGTATTTAATCATTATTCTTTTCATGTTTGTTTTACAGGTGGGTGTTTGTGACACATGCCGGCATTGATGGGAATTCCAGGCTAATAACGTACCTTCAACTGGAGCACAGACAACACAGCTTTGACAGTGTTGAAATATTTTGTCCAAGCCACCTGCCTGTATGGGTTACCCTCCAGAGTAAGATCCGACCATGGTGGTGAAAACACTGGTTGCTCTTTTAATGAACCTACTGCAGGGACAAGACACCAAAATTATTTCTAGCTCCAGCCAACACCCCCTCACAATTTACTCACACCTCCCATGGCCTGATTATCCACCAACAGGGGCCCTTTTTGGATTATCATTTTGGCATAGGAACTTTCCTTTCCTATCCTAACCGAGTGAGATGAGCCGGTAGCACCTGGAGCAAAGATCGTCTAAATTTTAATAATGCTTAGGAAAGGTTCTGACCATCCTTTACGAAAGGAAAGGAGATATATTATGCAGCAGGAATATTTAAAGGGGAAGTCTTTTTTTATTTTCAATGCCTTTACAATCATACATTCTACGCACATGCAATGGTCTAAACATGGTATTCAGATTAATTTTACCTTTGTGGAATATGAATTATGCAGAAAATCTCACTTGTTTTTATCCAAATCAGGGGGCTAACATTTTGTACTTGCTATTGACCGAACAGTACATCACAGTTTCTGTGAGGACAAAATTTCTGGTTCTGTCACAGTCCACCGGAAGCAGAAATTGCTTTCACATCGCGCAGCTGTAACTTGGGCCGATCACAAGTGCTGCTTAACTTGTTAAACTAAATGAAGAGATGCCTCCGTGCAATACTCAGAGTAAGATGACGTTGTGTAAAGGAAGTGGCATGATTTATAGAAGCTAATGGAGTGCTGTGTCTGTCTCCTAAATACAATAAGATCTTTTTAAATGGCTTTTCAATTTTTCTTGCAGGGAAAAATGTACATCTATATATCTACTGTATATCTATAAAAAAAATCCTCGTCTCACCCCTCAGGTGGTGTCCATCCCTCATTCAGCTGGGGTCCTCTACCAGAGGCCAGGAAGCTTGAGGGTTCTGCGCAGTATCCTTGCTGTTCCCAGCACTGCACATTTCTGGACTGAGATGTCCGATGTTGTTCCCGGGATCTGTTGCAACCACTCATCATCTAGTTTGGGGGTCACTGCCCCGAGTGCTCCGACCACCACAGGCACGACTGTCCCCTTTACCTTCCAGGCTCTCTCCAGCTCCTCTCTGAGCCCTTGGGATTTCTCGAGTTTCTCGTGTTCCTTCTTTCTGATGTTTCCAGCACTTGGGACCGCTACATCCACTACAACGGCTTTCCTCTGCCCTTTATCTATCATCAGGATATCTGGTTGGTTCGCCATTACCATCTTGTCAGTCTGGATCTGGAAGTCCCATAGGATCTTCGCTCTGTCATTCTCCACCACCTTCGGAGGTGTTTCCCATTTTGACCTTGGGGTGTCCAGTCCATACTCCGCACAGATGTTTCGGTAGACTATGCCAGCCACCTGGTTATGGCGTTCCATATAGGCTTTCCCTGCCAGCACCTTACACCCTGCAGTTATGTGTTAGATCGTCTCAGGTGCCTCTTTGCACAACCTACACCTTGGGTCTTGGCTGGTGTGGTATATCTAGGCCTCGATGGCTCTGGTGCTCAGGGCCTGCTCCTGAGCAGCCAGGATGAGTGCCTCTGTGCTGTCCTTCAGGCCAGCCCTCTCTAGAACTCTGATAGGACTTCTTGAGATTGGCCACGGCAGTTATTGTCCGGTGGTACATCCCGTGTAGGGGCTTGTCCTCCCATGATGGTCCCTCTTCCAGCACCTCATCTTCTGTTCCCCATTGTCTGAGACATTCTCTGAGTACATCATCCGTTGGTGCCTTCTCCTTGATGTATTTGTGGAGCTTGGATGTTTCATCCTGGACAGTGGCTCTCACACTCACTAGTCCCCGGCCTCCTTCCTTTCGGCTTGTGTACAGTCTCAGGGTGCTGTATTTGGTATGGAACCCTCCATGCATGGTAACGAGCTTTCGGGTCTTAACATCCGTGGTCTGAATCTCTTCCTTTGGCCACCTTATTTTTCCTGCAGGGTATCTGATCACTGGAAAGGGCATAGCTGTTTATTGCCCGGGTCTTATTCTTGCCATTGAGCTGGCTTCTTAGGACTTGCCCCACTCGCTGGAGGTATTTGGCCGTAGCCGCTTTCCTTGTTGCCAGTTTGAGGTTGCCATTGGCTTGTGGTATACCGAGGTACTTGTAGCTGTCCTCAATGTCTGCTATTCTTCCTTCAGGGAGTGAGACCCCTTCAGTGCGGACTACCCTTCCTCTCTTAGTCACCATCCGACTACATTTCTCCAGCACGAATGACATCCCAATGTCGCTGCTGTAGATCTTGATTGTGTGGATCAGGGAGTCTATGTCCCTTTCGCTCTTAGCAAACAGCTACATGTCATCCTTGTAGAGGAGGTGACTGATCGTAGCTCCATTTCTGAGGCAGTATTCATGGCCTGTCTTGGTGATTACTTGGCTTAGGGGGTTCAGTCCTATGCAGGACAGCAGTGGGGAGAGTGCATCACCTTGGTATATGCCACATTTGATGGACACTTGGGTAAGTGGCTTGCCATTGGCTTCAAGTGTGGTTTTCCACATCCTCATCAAGTTCGCAACGAAGGCTCTTAGGGTCCTGTTCACCTTATACACATCCAAGCATTCAGTGATCCATGTATGTGGCATCGAGTCATAGGCTTTCTTTTAATCAATCCAGGCTGTGCACAGGTTGGTACATCGGGACCTGCAGTCTTGTGCGACTGTTCTGTCAACCAGGAGCTGATGTTTGGCTCCCCTGGTATCTCTACCAATGCCCTTCCGTGCTTCGCTCATGTATTGATCCATGTGTGCACTTATCTTAGCCGCAACATGAGTTTCCAAAATTGTGGAGGGACAGGTTATTGGCCGATAGTTGGATGCGACTGCACCCTTTGAGGGATCTTTCATGATAAGGATCGTTCGCCCTTCGGTTAGCCATCCTGGGTGAGTCACATCCCTAGGCAGCTGGTTCATTTGTGCTGCTGGGCGCTCATGGAGTGCTGTGAGTCTCTTTAGCCAGTAAGTGTGGACAATGTCCGGGCCTGGTGCTGTCCAGTTCTTCATATTTGAGACTATTTCCTTTATGTCTGCCACTGTTATGGTAATTGGGTTCTGTTCAGGGAGGTGTCTGTGCTCCTCTCTTTGGGTGACCAGCCATTGTGCACTGCTGTTATGTGCAACCTCCTTCTCCCATCTGCCTCTCCAGTACCTTTCAGTTTCCAGTCTTGGTGGATCAGCTCTGTTGTTAGGACCCTGCCACTGAGCGTACACTTTCGCAGGTTGTGTTGCAAACAGCCTGTTTATTCGTCTGGCCTCATTCTCTTTCGTGTACCGCTTTAGGCGGCTGGACAAGGCTTGGAGCCTTTGTTTCGAGTGCTTCATATATGGTCATCTGGATGTACCTCTCAGGATCGGCCTTTTCATCACACCTCTCTGGACCTCAGTCAATTGACTCACATCTTTCCGAGCCGCCTTGATCTTAGCCTCCAACCGTCTTTTCCATGGTCGGTAATGTATCTCATGGCTTCCATGATTGCTCTTATAGCCAAGCATCTCAAGGATCACTGATGCTGAAGCGTATATCAGTTCATTTCCGTGATCGTTACGGTAAGGATCGCCCTCAGTGCTGCATTCACACTTTCCAAGAGACTTTCAGGTGGTACTTCACATAGCCGTTGTAATCGGATTCTAGGTTTCCCAGCTTTCATTCTTGCCATGATCTTAGCTTTCAGGTCAGTTGCTGCCTCGCTCAGCATTTCATTCATTGGGGCTGGCCTCCCAATCTCATCATCTGCATTCACTCTGGTATGAACTCCTCCTCTGATCTGGCAGCCTGGGGCCCCTCACCATGGAACCTGCGTTGTACCTCATCAATCTCAAGTTGTGACAGCAGTTGCCGTTTGTGGATGTTGGAACACTGAGTTACGAGTTGTTTCGTGGCCACCCGTGACTGTGGGTTTCGAAGTAACCATTTAGCCCACATTCTCTCCATGTAACCTCTCTGACTAGGCTTGCTTGAGTAGTAGCATTCCAACAGAGCCATGTTATTGCATCTTGCCCATCTCTGCTCCATTTTTCATCAAGGTGCTCTGGTTCCCCAGCACCTGACGCAGACCTTGTTTGGCCGGGCGACGTCTGAGCTGGCATGTCATTCATTTTATTGTCTCTCATCATTGTATGAGGTACGCATTAGCGTGAAGGCTCTTGCCCAAGGACCCACACTGGATGGTGTTATGTGCTCATTTTTTGCAAGTGGGGAGCGGAGGGACGGGCGCTGGTGGAGGGTGGCGGAGCGGGGATCCTGTGGGACTTCCGGATCCAGACTGGCGGGATGGTGGTGGCGAGCCAGCCAGATTTATGGCCTTACGTGTTCACTCGTAATGAACTCAAAATGATCTTACTAGTGAACTAGTGAGCATTTTGTGGCTTACATGTTCACTAGTAAGCGTCAAAATGACCTTACTAGTGAACTAGTGAGTGTTTTGTGGCTTACATGTTCACTAGTAAGCCTCAAAATGATCTTACTAGTGAACTAGTGGGCACATTTATGGCCTTACGTGTTCACTCGTAAGCCTCAAAATGATCTTACTAGTGAACTAGTGGGCATTTTGTGGCTTACATGTCAACCAGTAAGCCTAAAAACGATCTTACTAGTGAATTAGTGGGCACATTTATGGCCTTAAATGTTCACTAGTAAGTGTCAAAATGACCTTACTAGTTAACTAGTGAGTGTTTTGTGGCTTACATGTTCACTACTAGGCGTCAAAATGATCTTACTAGTGAACTAGTGAGCATTTTGTGGCTTACATGTTCACTAGTAAGCGTCAAAATGACCTTACTAGTGAACTAGTGAGTGTTTTGTGGCTTACATGTTCACTAGTAAGCGTCAAAATTATCTTACCAGTGAACTAGTGGGCGTTTTGCGGCTTACATGTCAACTAGTAAGCCTCAAAATGATCTTACTAGTGAACTAGTGGGCATTTTGTGGCTTACATGTCAACCAGTAAGCCTAAAAATGATCTTACTAGTGAATTAGTGGGCACATTTATGGCCTTAAATGTTCACTAGTAAGCGTCAAAATGATCTTACTAGTGAACTAGTGGGCGTTTTGTGGCTTACATGTTCACGAGTAAGCGTCAAAATGATCTTACTAGTGAACTAGTGGGCGTTTTGCGGCTTACATGTCAACTAGTAAGCCTCAAAATGATCTTACTAGTGAACTAGTGAGCCTTTTGTGGCTTACATGTTCACTAGTAAGCCTCAAAATGATCTTACCAGTGAACTAGTGGGCGTTTTGCGGCTTACATGTCAACTAGTAAGCCTCACAATGATCTTACTAGTGAACTACCGGGCATTTTGTGGCTTACATGTCAACTACTAAGCCTCAAAATGATCTTACTAGTGAACTAGTGGGCACATTTATGGCCTTACATGTTCACTAGTAAGCCTCAAAATGATCTTACTAGTGAACTAGTGGCTTCTTTTGTGGCTTACATGTTCACTAGTAAGCGTCACAATGACCTTACTTGTGAACTAGTGAGCGTTTTGTGGCTTACATGTCAACTAGTAAGCCTCAAAATGATCTTACTAGTGAACTAGTGGGCGTTTTGTGGCTTACATGTTGACTAGTAAGCCTCAAAATGATCTTACTAGTGAACTAGTTGGCGTTTTGTGGCTTACATGTGGCTAACTAGTGGGCACATTTATGGCCTTACATGTTCACTAGTAAGCGTCAAAATGATCTTACTAGTGAATTAGTGGGCGTTTTGCGGCTTACAAGTCAACTAGTAAGCCTCAAAATGATCTTACTAGTGAACTAGTGGGCGTTTTTCAGCTTACATGTCAACTAGTAAGCGTCAAAATTACCTTACTAGTGAACTAGTGGGCGTTTTGCGGCTTACATGTAAACTAGTAAGCCTCAAAATGATCTTACTAGTGAACTAGTAGGCGTTTTGCGGCTTACATGTCAACTAGTAAGCCTCAAAATGATCTTACTAGTGAACTAGTGGGCACATTTATGGCCTTGTATGTTCACTAGTAAGCGTCAAAATGATCTTACTAGTGAACTAGTGGGCACATTTATGGCCTTACATGTTCACTAGTAAGCGTCAAAATGACCTTACTAGTGAATTAGTGAGCGGTTTGCGGCTTACATGTCAACAAGTAAGCCTCAAAATGATCTTACTAGTGAACTAGTGGATCGTTTTGTGGCTTACATGTTCACTAGTAAGTGTCAAAATGACCTTACTAGTTAACTAGTGAGTGTTTTGTGGCTTACATGTTCACTAGTAGGCGTCAAAATGATCTTACTAGTGAACTAGTGAGCGTTTTGTGGCTTACATGTTAACTAGTAAGCGTCAAAATGACCTTACTAGTGAACTAGTGAGTGTTTCGTGGCTTACATGTTCACTAGTAAGCGTCAAAATGATCTTACCAGTGAACTAGTGGGCGTTTTGCGGCATACATGTCAACTATTAAGCCTCAAAATGATCTTACTAGTGAACTAGTGGGCATTTTGTGGCTTACATGTCAACCAGTAAGACTCAAAATGATCTTACTAGTGAACTAGTGGGCACATTTATGGCCTTACATGTTCACTAGTAAGCGTCAAAATGATCTTACTAGTGAACTAGTGGGCGTTTTGTGGCTAACATGTTAACTAGTAAGCGTCAAAATGATCTTACGAGTGAACTAGTGAGCGTTTTGTGGCTTACATGTTCACTAGTAAGCCTCAGAATCATCTTACCAGTGAAGTAGTGGGCGTTTTGCGGCTTACATGTCAACTAGTAAGCCTCACAATGATCTTACTAGTGAACTAGTGGGCATTTTGTGGCTTACATGTCAACTACTAAGCCTCAAAATGATCTTACTAGTGAACTAGTGGGCGTTTTGTGGCTTACATGTTCACTAGTAGGCGTCAAAATGATCTTACTAGTGAACTAGTTATTGTTTTGTGGCTTACATGTTCACTAGTAGGCGTCAAAATGATCTTACTAGTGAACTAGTGGGCACATTTATGGCCTTACATGTTCACTAGTAAGCCTCAAAATGAACTTACTAGTGAACTAGTGAGCGTTTTGTGGCTTACATGTTCACTAGTAAGTGTCAAAATGACCTTACTAGTGAACGAGTGAGTGTTTGGTGGCTTACATGTTCACTAGTAGGCGTCAAAATGATCTTACTAGTGAACTAGTGGGCACATTTATGGCCTTACATGTTCACTAGTAAGCCTCAAAATGATCTTACTAGTGAACTAGTGGGCGTTTTGTGGCTTACATGTTCACAGGTAAGCGTCAAAATGATCTTACTAGTGAACTAGTGGGCGTTTTGTGGCTTACATGTTCACTAGTAAGCCTCAAAATGATCTTACTAGTGAACTAGTGGGCGTTTTGTGGCTTACATGTTCACAGGTAAGCGTCAAAATGATCTTACTAGTGAACTAGTGGGCGTTTTGTGGCTTACATGTTCACTAGTAAGCCTCAAAATGATCTTACTAGTGAACTAGTGGGCGTTTTGTGGCTTACATGTTCACGAGTAAGCGTCAAAATGACCTTACTAGTGAACTAGTGGGCACATTTATGGCCTTACATGTTCACTATTAAGAGTCAAAATGATCTTACTAGTGAACTAGTGGGCACAGTTATGGCCTTACATCTTCACTAGTAAGCCTCAAAATGATCTTACTAGAGAACTAGTGGGCATTTTGTGGCTTACATGTCAACTAGTAAGCCTCAAAATGATCTTACTAGTGAACTAGTGGGCACATTTATGGCCTTACATGTTCACTAGTAAGCGTGAAAATGATCTTACTAGTGAACTAGTGGGTGTTTTGCGGCTTACATGTCAACTAGTAAGCTTCAAAATGATCTTATGAGTGAGCTAGTGGGCGTTTTGCGGCTTACATGTCAACTAGTAAGCCTCAAAACGATCTTACTAGTGAACTAGTGGCTTCTTTTGTGGCTTACATGTTCACTAGTAAGCTTCACAATGACCTTACTTGTGAACTAGTGAGCGTTTTGTGGCTTACATGTTCACTAGTAAGCGTCAAAATGATCTTACTAGTGAACTAGTGGGCGTTTTGTGGCTTACAAGTTCACTAGTAAGCCTCAAAATGATCTTACTAGTGAACTAGTGGGCGTTTTGTGGCTTACATGTCAAATAGCAAGCCTCGAAATGATCTTACTAGTGAACTAATGGGCAGATTTATGGCCTTACGTGTTCACTAGTAAGCCTCAAAATGATCTTACTAGTAAACTAGTGGGCGATTTGTGGCTTACATCTTCACTCGTAAGCCTCAAAATGATCTTACTAGTGAACTAGTGGGCGTTTTGTGGCTTACATGTCAAGTAGTAAGCCTCAAAATGATCTTACTAGTGAACTAGTGGGCACATTTATGGCCTTACGTGTTCACTAGTATGCGTCAAAATGATCTTAATAGTAAACTAGTGGGCGTTTTGTGGCTTACATCTTCACTCGTAAGCCTCAAAATGATCTTACTAGTGAACTAGTGGGCGTTTTGTGGCTTACATGTCAACTAGTAAGCCTCAAAATGATCTTACTAGTGAACTAGTGGGCACATTTATGGCCTTACATGTTCACTAGTAAGCCTCAAAATGATCTTACCAGTGAACTAGTGGGCGTTTTGCGGCTTACATGTTCACAGGTAAGCGTCAAAATGATCTTACTAGTGAACTAGTGGGCGTTTTGTGGCTTACATGTTCACAGGTAAGCGTCAAAATGATCTTACTAGTGAACTAGTGGGCGTTTTGTGGCTTACATGTTCACTAGTAAGCCTCAAAATGATCTTACTAGTGAACTAGTGGGCGTTTTGTGGCTTACATGTTCACGAGTAAGCGTCAAAATGACCTTACTAGTGAACTAGTGGGCACATTTATGGCCTTACATGTTCACTATTAAGAGTCAAAATGATCTTACTAGTGAACTAGTGGGCACAGTTATGGCCTTACATCTTCACTAGTAAGCCTCAAAATGATCTTACTAGAGAACTAGTGGGCATTTTGTGGCTTACATGTCAACTAGTAAGCCTCAAAATGATCTTACTAGTGAACTAGTGGGCACATTTATGGCCTTACATGTTCACTAGTAAGCGTGAAAATGATCTTACTAGTGAACTAGTGGGTGTTTTGCGGCTTACATGTCAACTAGTAAGCTTCAAAATGATCTTATGAGTGAGCTAGTGGGCGTTTTGCGGCTTACATGTCAACTAGTAAGCCTCAAAACGATCTTACTAGTGAACTAGTGGCTTCTTTTGTGGCTTACATGTTCACTAGTAAGCGTCACAATGACCTTACTTGTGAACTAGTGAGCGTTTTGTGGCTTACATGTTCACTAGTAAGCGTCAAAATGATCTTACTAGTGAACTAGTGGGCGTTTTGTGGCTTACAAGTTCACTAGTAAGCCTCAAAATGATCTTACTAGTGAACTAGTGGGCGTTTTGTGGCTTACATGTCAAATAGCAAGCCTCGAAATGATCTTACTAGTGAACTAATGGGCAGATTTATGGCCTTACGTGTTCACTAGTAAGCCTCAAAATGATCTTACTAGTAAACTAGTGGGCGATTTGTGGCTTACATCTTCACTCGTAAGCCTCAAAATGATCTTACTAGTGAACTAGTGGGCGTTTTGTGGCTTACATGTCAAGTAGTAAGCCTCAAAATGATCTTACTAGTGAACTAGTGGGCACATTTATGGCCTTACGTGTTCACTAGTATGCGTCAAAATGATCTTAATAGTAAACTAGTGGGCGTTTTGTGGCTTACATCTTCACTCGTAAGCCTCAAAATGATCTTACTAGTGAACTAGTGGGCGTTTTGTGGCTTACATGTCAACTAGTAAGCCTCAAAATGATCTTACTAGTGAACTAGTGGGCACATTTATGGCCTTACATGTTCACTAGTAAGCCTCAAAATGATCTTACCAGTGAACTAGTGGGCGTTTTGCGGCTTACATGTCAACTAGTAAGCCTCAAAATGATCTTACTAGTGAACTAGTGGGCGTTTTGTGGCTTACATGTTCACTAGTAAGTGTCAAAATGATCTTACTAGTTAACTAGTGAGTGTTTTGTGGCTTACATGTTCACTAGTAGGCGTCAAAATGATCTTACTAGTGAACTAGTGAGCATTTTGTGGCTTACATGTTCACTAGTAAGCGTCAAAATGACCTTACTAATTAACTAGTTAGTGTTTTGTGGCTTACATGTTCACTAGTAAGCGTCAAAATGATCTTACCAGTGAACTAGTGGGCGTTTTGCGGCTTACATGTCAACTAGTAAGCCTCAAAATGATCTTACTAGTGAACTAGTGGGCATTTTGTGGCTTACATGTCAACCAGTAAGCCTAAAAATGATCTTACTAGTGAATTAGTGGGCACATTTATGGCCTTACATGTTCACTAGTAAGCGTCAAAATGATCTTACTAGTGAACTAGTGGGCACATTTATGGCCTTACATGTTCACGAGTAAGCGTCAAAATGATCTTACTAGTGAACTAGTGGGCGTTTTGCGGCTTACATGTCAACTAGTAAGCCTCAAAATGATCCTACTAGTGAACTAGTGAGCCTTTTGTGGCTTACTTGTTCACTAGTAAGCCTCAAAATGATCTTACCAGTGAACTAGTGGGCGTTTTGCGGCTTACATGTCAACTAGTAAGCCTCACAATGATCTTACTAGTGAACTAGTGGGCATTTTGTGGCTTACATGTCAACTACTAAGCCTCAAAATTATCTTACTAGTGAAATAGTGGGCACATCTATGGCCTTACATGTTCACTAGTAAGCCTCAAAATGAACTTACTAGTGAACTAGTGAGCGTTTTGTGGCTTACATGTTCACTAGTAAGTGTCAAAATGACCTTACTAGTTAACTAGTTAGTGTTTTGTGGCTTACATGTTCACTAGTAAGCGTCAAAATGATCTTACCAGTGAACTAGTGGGCGTTTTGCGGCTTACATGTCAACTAGTAAGCCTCAAAATGATCTTACTAGTGAACTAGTGGGCATTTTGTGGCTTACATGTCAACCAGTAAGCCTAAAAATGATCTTACTAGTGAATTAGTGGGCACATTTATGGCCTTACATGTTCACTAGTAAGCGTCAAAATGACCTTACTAGTGAACTAGTGGGCACATTTATGGCCTTACATGTTCACTATTAAGAGTCAAAATGATCTTACTAGTGAACTAGTGGGCACAGTTATGGCCTTACATGTTCACTAGTAAGCGTCAAAATGATCTTACTAGTGAACTAGTGGGCGTTTTGTGGCTTACATCTTCACTAGTAAGCCTCAAAATGATCTTACTAGAGAACTAGTGGCCATTTTGTGGCTTACATGTCAACTAGTAAGCCTCAAAATGATCTTACTAGTGAACTAGTGGGCACATTTATGGCCTTACATGTTCACTAGTAAGCGTCAAAATGATCTTACTAGTGAACTAGTGGGCACGTTTATGGCCTTACATGTTCACTAGTAAGCGTGAAAATGATCTTACTAGTGAACTAGTGGGTGTTTTGCGGCTTACATGTCAACTAGTAAGCTTCAAAATGATCTTATGAGTGAGCTAGTGGGCGTTTTGCGGCTTACATGTCAACTAGTAAGCCTCAAAACGATCTTACTAGTGAACTAGTGGCTTCTTTTGTGGCTTACATGTTCACTAGTATGCGTCACAATGACCTTACTTGTGAACTAGTGAGCGTTTTGTGGCTTACATGTTCACTAGTAAGCGTCAAAATGATCTTACTAGTGAACTAGTGGGCGTTTTGTGGCTTACAAGTTCACTAGTAAGCCTCAAAATGATCTTACTAGTGAACTAGTGGGCGTTTTGTGGCTTACATGTCAAATAGCAAGCCTCAAAATGATCTTACTAGTGAACTAATGGGAATATTTATGGCCTTACGTGTTCACTAGTAAGCCTCAAAATGATCTTACTAGTAAAATAGTGGGCGTTTTGTGGCTTACATCTTCACTCGTAAGCCTCAAAATGATCTTACTAGTGAACTAGTGGGCGTTTTGTGGCTTACATGTCAACTAGTAAGCCTCAAAATGATCTTACTAGTGAACTAGTGGGCACATTTATGGCCTTACATGTTCACTAGTAAGCGTCAAAATGATCTTACTAGTGAACTAGTGGGCACATTTATGGCCTTACATGTTCACTAGTAAGCCTCAAAATGATCTTACTAGTGAACTAGTGGGCTTCTTTTGTGGCTTACATATTCACTAGTAAGCGTCACAATGACCTTACTTGTGAACTAGTGAGCGTTTTGTGGCTTACATGTCAACTAGTAAGCCTCAAAATGATCTTACTAGTGAACTAGTGGGCGTTTTGTGGCTTACATGTTGACTAGTAAGCCTCAAAATGATCTTACTAGTGAACTAGTTGGCGTTTTGTGGCTTACATGTCAAATAGTAAGCCTCAAAATGATCTTACTAGTGAACTAGTGGGCACATTTATGGCCTTACGTGTTCACTAGTAAGCGTCAAAATGATCTTAATAGTAAACTAGTGGGCGTTTTGTGGCTTACATCTTCACTCGTAAGCCTCAAAATGATCTTACTAGTGAACTAGTGGGCGTTTTGTGGCTTACATGTCAACTAGTAAGCCTCAAAATGATCTTACTAGTGAACTAGTGGGCACATTTATGGCCTTACATGTTCACTAGTAAGCCTCAAAATGATCTTACCAGTGAACTAGTGGGCGTTTTGCGGCTTACATGTCAACTAGTAAGCCTCAAAATGATCTTACTAGTGAACTAGTGGGCATTTTGTGGCTTACATGTCAACCAGTAAGCCTAAAAATGATCTTACTAGTGAATTAGTGGGCACATTTATGGTCTTACATGTTCACTAGTAAGCGTCAAAATGATCTTACTAGTGAACTAGTGGGCACATTTATGGCCTTACATGTTCACTAGTAAGCGTCAAAATGACCTTACTAGTGAATTGTTGAGCGTTTTGTGGCTTACATGTCAACTAGTAAGCCTCAAAATGATCTTACGAGTGAACTATTGGGCGTTTTGCGGTTTACATGTCAACAAGTAAGTCTCAAAATGATCTTACTAATGAACTAGTGGGCGTTTTGTGGCTTACATGTTCACTAGTAAGCGTCAAAATGACCTTACTAGTGAATTAGTGAGCGTTTTGTGGCTTACATCTCAACTAGTAAGCCTCAAAATGATCTTACTAGTGAACTAGTGGGCGCTTTGTGGCTTACATGTTCACTAGTAAGCCTCAAAATGATCTTACCAGTGAACTAGTGGGCATTTTGTGGCTTACATGTCAACTACTAAGCCTCAAAATGATCTTACTAGTGAACTAGTGAGCATTTTGTGGCTTACATGTTCACTAGTAAGCGTCAAAATGATCTTACCAGAGAACTAGTGGGCGTTTTGCGGCTTACATGTCAACTAGTAAGCCTCAAAATGATCTTACTAGTGAATTAGTGGCCATTTTGTGGCTTACATGTCAACCAGTAAGCCTAAAAATGATCTTACTAGTGAATTAGTGGGCACATTTATGGCCTTACATGTTCACTAGTAACCGTCAAAATGATCTTACTAGTGAACTAGTGGGCACATTTATGGCCTTACATGTTCACTAGTAACCGTCAAAATGATCTTACTAGTGAACTAGTGGGCACATTTATGGCCTTACATGTTCACTAGTAAGCGTCAAAATGATCTTACTAGTGAACTAGTGGGCACATTTATGGCCTTACATGTTCACTAGTAAGCGTCAAAATGACCTTACTAGTGAATTGTTGAGCGTTTTGTGGCTTACATGTCAACTAGTAAGCCTCAAAATGATCTTACGAGTGAACTAGTGGGCGTTTTGCGGTTTACATGTCAACAAGTAAGTCTCAAAATGATCTTACTAATGAACTAGTGGGCGTTTTGTGGCTTACATGTTCACTAGTAAGCGTCAAAATGACCTTACTAGTGAATTAGTGAGCGTTTTGTGGCTTACATCTCAACTAGTAAGCCTCAAAATGATCTTACTAGTGAACTAGTGGGCGCTTTGTGGCTTACATGTTCACTAGTAAGCCTCAAAATGATCTTACCAGTGAACTAGTGGGCATTTTGTGGCTTACATGTCAACTACTAAGCCTCAAAATGATCTTACTAGTGAACTAGTGAGCATTTTGTGGCTTACATGTTCACTAGTAAGCGTCAAAATGATCTTACCAGAGAACTAGTGGGCGTTTTGCGGCTTACATGTCAACTAGTAAGCCTCAAAATGATCTTACTAGTGAATTAGTGGCCATTTTGTGGCTTACATGTCAACCAGTAAGCCTAAAAATGATCTTTCTAGTGAATTAGTGGGCACATTTATGGCCTTACATGTTCACTAGTAACCGTCAAAATGATCTTACTAGTGAACTAGTGGGCACATTTATGGCCTTACATGTTCACTAGTAACCGTCAAAATGATCTTACTAGTGAACTAGTGGGCACATTTATGGCCTTACATGTTCACGAGTAAGCGTCAAAATGATCTTACTAGTGAACTAGTGGGCGTTTTGCGGCTTACATGTCAACTAGTAAGCCTCAAAATGATCTTACTAGTGAACTAGTGAGCCTTTTGTGGCTTACATGTTCACTAGTAAGCCTCAAAATGATCTTACCAGTGAACTAGTGGGCATTTTGTGGCTTACATGTCAACTACTAAGCCTCAAAATGATCTTACTAGTGAACTAGTGAGCATTTTGTGGCTTACATGTTCACTAGTAAGCGTCAAAATGATCTTACCAGAGAACTAGTGGGCGTTTTGCGGCTTACATGTCAACTAGTAAGCCTCAAAATGGTCTTACTAGTGAATTAGTGGCCATTTTGTGGCTTACATGTCAACCAGTAAGCCTAAAAATGATCTTACTAGTGAATTAGTGGGCACATTTATGGCCTTACATGTTCACTAGTAACCGTCAAAATGATCTTACTAGTGAACTAGTGGGCACATTTATGGCCTTACATGTTCACGAGTAAGCGTCAAAATGATCTTACTAGTGAACTAGTGGGCGTTTTGCGGCTTACATGTCAACTAGTAAGCCTCAAAATGATCTTACTAGTGAACTAGTGAGCCTTTTGTGGCTTACATGTTCACTAGTAAGCCTCAAAATGATCTTACCAGTGAACTAGTGGGCATTTTGTGGCTTACATGTCAACTACTAAGCCTCAAAATGATCTTACTAGTGAACTAGTGGGCACATTTATGGCCTTACATGTTCACTAGTAAGCCTCAAAATGATCTTACTAGTGAACTAGTGAGCGTTTTGTGGCTTACATGTTCACTAGTAAGTGTCAAAATGACCTAACTAGTGAACTAGTGAGTGTTTGGTGGCTTACATGTTCACTAGTAGGCGTCAAAATGATCTTACTAGTGAACTAGTGGGCACATTTATGGCCTTACATGTTCACTAGTAAGCCTCAAAATGATCTTACTAGTGAACTAGTGGGCGTTTTGTGGCTTACATGTTCACAGGTAAGCGTCAAAATGATCTTACTAGTGAACTAGTGGGCGTTTTGTGGCTTACATGTTCACTAGTAAGCCTCAAAATGATCTTACTAGAGAACTAGTGGGAATTTTGTGGCTTACATGTCAACTAGTAAGCCTCAAAATGATCTTACTAGTGAACTAGTGGGCACATTTATGGCCTTATATGTTCAATAGTAAGCGTCAAAATGATCTTACTAGTGGGCACGTTTATGGCCTTACATGTTCACTAGTAAGCGTGAAAATGATCTTACTAGTGAACTAGTGGGTGTTTTGCGGCTTACATGTCAACTAGTAAGCTTCAAAATGATCTTATGAGTGAGCTAGTGGGCGTTTTGCGGCTTACATGTCAACTAGTAAGCCTCAAAACGATCTTACTAGTGAACTAGTGGCTTCTTTTGTGGCTTACATGTTCACTAGTAAGCTTCACAATGACCTTACTTGTGAACTAGTGAGCGTTTTGTGGCTTACATGTTCACTAGTAAGCGTCAAAATGATCTTACTAGTGAACTAGTGGGCGTTTTGTGGCTTACAAGTTCACTAGTAAGCCTCAAAATGATCTTACTAGTGAACTAGTGGGCGTTTTGTGGCTTACATGTCAAATAGCAAGCCTCGAAATGATCTTACTAGTGAACTAATGGGCAGATTTATGGCCTTACGTGTTCACTAGTAAGCCTCAAAATGATCTTACTAGTAAACTAGTGGGCGATTTGTGGCTTACATCTTCACTCGTAAGCCTCAAAATGATCTTACTAGTGAACTAGTGGGCGTTTTGTGGCTTACATGTCAAGTAGTAAGCCTCAAAATGATCTTACTAGTGAACTAGTGGGCACATTTATGGCCTTACGTGTTCACTAGTATGCGTCAAAATGATCTTAATAGTAAACTAGTGGGCGTTTTGTGGCTTACATCTTCACTCGTAAGCCTCAAAATGATCTTACTAGTGAACTAGTGGGCGTTTTGTGGCTTACATGTCAACTAGTAAGCCTCAAAATGATCTTACTAGTGAACTAGTGGGCACATTTATGGCCTTACATGTTCACTAGTAAGCCTCAAAATGATCTTACCAGTGAACTAGTGGGCGTTTTGCGGCTTACATGTTCACAGGTAAGCGTCAAAATGATCTTACTAGTGAACTAGTGGGCGTTTTGTGGCTTACATGTTCACAGGTAAGCGTCAAAATGATCTTACTAGTGAACTAGTGGGCGTTTTGTGGCTTACATGTTCACTAGTAAGCCTCAAAATGATCTTACTAGTGAACTAGTGGGCGTTTTGTGGCTTACATGTTCACGAGTAAGCGTCAAAATGACCTTACTAGTGAACTAGTGGGCACATTTATGGCCTTACATGTTCACTATTAAGAGTCAAAATGATCTTACTAGTGAACTAGTGGGCACAGTTATGGCCTTACATCTTCACTAGTAAGCCTCAAAATGATCTTACTAGAGAACTAGTGGGCATTTTGTGGCTTACATGTCAACTAGTAAGCCTCAAAATGATCTTACTAGTGAACTAGTGGGCACATTTATGGCCTTACATGTTCACTAGTAAGCGTGAAAATGATCTTACTAGTGAACTAGTGGGTGTTTTGCGGCTTACATGTCAACTAGTAAGCTTCAAAATGATCTTATGAGTGAGCTAGTGGGCGTTTTGCGGCTTACATGTCAACTAGTAAGCCTCAAAACGATCTTACTAGTGAACTAGTGGCTTCTTTTGTGGCTTACATGTTCACTAGTAAGCGTCACAATGACCTTACTTGTGAACTAGTGAGCGTTTTGTGGCTTACATGTTCACTAGTAAGCGTCAAAATGATCTTACTAGTGAACTAGTGGGCGTTTTGTGGCTTACAAGTTCACTAGTAAGCCTCAAAATGATCTTACTAGTGAACTAGTGGGCGTTTTGTGGCTTACATGTCAAATAGCAAGCCTCGAAATGATCTTACTAGTGAACTAATGGGCAGATTTATGGCCTTACGTGTTCACTAGTAAGCCTCAAAATGATCTTACTAGTAAACTAGTGGGCGATTTGTGGCTTACATCTTCACTCGTAAGCCTCAAAATGATCTTACTAGTGAACTAGTGGGCGTTTTGTGGCTTACATGTCAAGTAGTAAGCCTCAAAATGATCTTACTAGTGAACTAGTGGGCACATTTATGGCCTTACGTGTTCACTAGTATGCGTCAAAATGATCTTAATAGTAAACTAGTGGGCGTTTTGTGGCTTACATCTTCACTCGTAAGCCTCAAAATGATCTTACTAGTGAACTAGTGGGCGTTTTGTGGCTTACATGTCAACTAGTAAGCCTCAAAATGATCTTACTAGTGAACTAGTGGGCACATTTATGGCCTTACATGTTCACTAGTAAGCCTCAAAATGATCTTACCAGTGAACTAGTGGGCGTTTTGCGGCTTACATGTCAACTAGTAAGCCTCAAAATGATCTTACTAGTGAACTAGTGGGCGTTTTGTGGCTTACATGTTCACTAGTAAGTGTCAAAATGATCTTACTAGTTAACTAGTGAGTGTTTTGTGGCTTACATGTTCACTAGTAGGCGTCAAAATGATCTTACTAGTGAACTAGTGAGCATTTTGTGGCTTACATGTTCACTAGTAAGCGTCAAAATGACCTTACTAATTAACTAGTTAGTGTTTTGTGGCTTACATGTTCACTAGTAAGCGTCAAAATGATCTTACCAGTGAACTAGTGGGCGTTTTGCGGCTTACATGTCAACTAGTAAGCCTCAAAATGATCTTACTAGTGAACTAGTGGGCATTTTGTGGCTTACATGTCAACCAGTAAGCCTAAAAATGATCTTACTAGTGAATTAGTGGGCACATTTATGGCCTTACATGTTCACTAGTAAGCGTCAAAATGATCTTACTAGTGAACTAGTGGGCACATTTATGGCCTTACATGTTCACGAGTAAGCGTCAAAATGATCTTACTAGTGAACTAGTGGGCGTTTTGCGGCTTACATGTCAACTAGTAAGCCTCAAAATGATCCTACTAGTGAACTAGTGAGCCTTTTGTGGCTTACTTGTTCACTAGTAAGCCTCAAAATGATCTTACCAGTGAACTAGTGGGCGTTTTGCGGCTTACATGTCAACTAGTAAGCCTCACAATGATCTTACTAGTGAACTAGTGGGCATTTTGTGGCTTACATGTCAACTACTAAGCCTCAAAATTATCTTACTAGTGAAATAGTGGGCACATCTATGGCC
This sequence comes from Hippocampus zosterae, assembly GCF_025434085.1. Taxonomy (NCBI): domain Eukaryota; kingdom Metazoa; phylum Chordata; class Actinopteri; order Syngnathiformes; family Syngnathidae; genus Hippocampus; species Hippocampus zosterae. Next base: position 9,852,344 of record NC_067453.1, read on the forward strand.
TTACATGTTCACTAGTAAGCCTCAAAATGAACTTACTAGTGAACTAGTGAGCGTTTTGTGGCTTACATGTTCACTAGTAAGTGTCAAAATGACCTTACTAGTTAACTAGTTAGTGTTTTGTGGCTTACATGTTCACTAGTAAGCGTCAAAATGATCTTACCAGTGAACTAGTGGGCGTTTTGCGGCTTACATGTCAACTAGTAAGCCTCAAAATGATCTTACTAGTGAACTAGTGGGCATTTTGTGGCTTACATGTCAACCAGTAAGCCTAAAAATGATCTTACTAGTGAATTAGTGGGCACATTTATGGCCTTACATGTTCACTAGTAAGCGTCAAAATGACCTTACTAGTGAACTAGTGGGCACATTTATGGCCTTACATGTTCACTATTAAGAGTCAAAATGATCTTACTAGTGAACTAGTGGGCACAGTTATGGCCTTACATGTTCACTAGTAAGCGTCAAAATGATCTTACTAGTGAACTAGTGGGCGTTTTGTGGCTTACATCTTCACTAGTAAGCCTCAAAATGATCTTACTAGAGAACTAGTGGCCATTTTGTGGCTTACATGTCAACTAGTAAGCCTCAAAATGATCTTACTAGTGAACTAGTGGGCACATTTATGGCCTTACATGTTCACTAGTAAGCGTCAAAATGATCTTACTAGTGAACTAGTGGGCACGTTTATGGCCTTACATGTTCACTAGTAAGCGTGAAAATGATCTTACTAGTGAACTAGTGGGTGTTTTGCGGCTTACATGTCAACTAGTAAGCTTCAAAATGATCTTATGAGTGAGCTAGTGGGCGTTTTGCGGCTTACATGTCAACTAGTAAGCCTCAAAACGATCTTACTAGTGAACTAGTGGCTTCTTTTGTGGCTTACATGTTCACTAGTATGCGTCACAATGACCTTACTTGTGAACTAGTGAGCGTTTTGTGGCTTACATGTTCACTAGTAAGCGTCAAAATGATCTTACTAGTGAACTAGTGGGCGTTTTGTGGCTTACAAGTTCACTAGTAAGCCTCAAAATGATCTTACTAGTGAACTAGTGGGCGTTTTGTGGCTTACATGTCAAATAGCAAGCCTCAAAATGATCTTACTAGTGAACTAATGGGAATATTTATGGCCTTACGTGTTCACTAGTAAGCCTCAAAATGATCTTACTAGTAAAATAGTGGGCGTTTTGTGGCTTACATCTTCACTCGTAAGCCTCAAAATGATCTTACTAGTGAACTAGTGGGCGTTTTGTGGCTTACATGTCAACTAGTAAGCCTCAAAATGATCTTACTAGTGAACTAGTGGGCACATTTATGGCCTTACATGTTCACTAGTAAGCGTCAAAATGATCTTACTAGTGAACTAGTGGGCACATTTATGGCCTTACATGTTCACTAGTAAGCCTCAAAATGATCTTACTAGTGAACTAGTGGGCTTCTTTTGTGGCTTACATATTCACTAGTAAGCGTCACAATGACCTTACTTGTGAACTAGTGAGCGTTTTGTGGCTTACATGTCAACTAGTAAGCCTCAAAATGATCTTACTAGTGAACTAGTGGGCGTTTTGTGGCTTACATGTTGACTAGTAAGCCTCAAAATGATCTTACTAGTGAACTAGTTGGCGTTTTGTGGCTTACATGTCAAATAGTAAGCCTCAAAATGATCTTACTAGTGAACTAGTGGGCACATTTATGGCCTTACGTGTTCACTAGTAAGCGTCAAAATGATCTTAATAGTAAACTAGTGGGCGTTTTGTGGCTTACATCTTCACTCGTAAGCCTCAAAATGATCTTACTAGTGAACTAGTGGGCGTTTTGTGGCTTACATGTCAACTAGTAAGCCTCAAAATGATCTTACTAGTGAACTAGTGGGCACATTTATGGCCTTACATGTTCACTAGTAAGCCTCAAAATGATCTTACCAGTGAACTAGTGGGCGTTTTGCGGCTTACATGTCAACTAGTAAGCCTCAAAATGATCTTACTAGTGAACTAGTGGGCATTTTGTGGCTTACATGTCAACCAGTAAGCCTAAAAATGATCTTACTAGTGAATTAGTGGGCACATTTATGGTCTTACATGTTCACTAGTAAGCGTCAAAATGATCTTACTAGTGAACTAGTGGGCACATTTATGGCCTTACATGTTCACTAGTAAGCGTCAAAATGACCTTACTAGTGAATTGTTGAGCGTTTTGTGGCTTACATGTCAACTAGTAAGCCTCAAAATGATCTTACGAGTGAACTATTGGGCGTTTTGCGGTTTACATGTCAACAAGTAAGTCTCAAAATGATCTTACTAATGAACTAGTGGGCGTTTTGTGGCTTACATGTTCACTAGTAAGCGTCAAAATGACCTTACTAGTGAATTAGTGAGCGTTTTGTGGCTTACATCTCAACTAGTAAGCCTCAAAATGATCTTACTAGTGAACTAGTGGGCGCTTTGTGGCTTACATGTTCACTAGTAAGCCTCAAAATGATCTTACCAGTGAACTAGTGGGCATTTTGTGGCTTACATGTCAACTACTAAGCCTCAAAATGATCTTACTAGTGAACTAGTGAGCATTTTGTGGCTTACATGTTCACTAGTAAGCGTCAAAATGATCTTACCAGAGAACTAGTGGGCGTTTTGCGGCTTACATGTCAACTAGTAAGCCTCAAAATGATCTTACTAGTGAATTAGTGGCCATTTTGTGGCTTACATGTCAACCAGTAAGCCTAAAAATGATCTTACTAGTGAATTAGTGGGCACATTTATGGCCTTACATGTTCACTAGTAACCGTCAAAATGATCTTACTAGTGAACTAGTGGGCACATTTATGGCCTTACATGTTCACTAGTAACCGTCAAAATGATCTTACTAGTGAACTAGTGGGCACATTTATGGCCTTACATGTTCACTAGTAAGCGTCAAAATGATCTTACTAGTGAACTAGTGGGCACATTTATGGCCTTACATGTTCACTAGTAAGCGTCAAAATGACCTTACTAGTGAATTGTTGAGCGTTTTGTGGCTTACATGTCAACTAGTAAGCCTCAAAATGATCTTACGAGTGAACTAGTGGGCGTTTTGCGGTTTACATGTCAACAAGTAAGTCTCAAAATGATCTTACTAATGAACTAGTGGGCGTTTTGTGGCTTACATGTTCACTAGTAAGCGTCAAAATGACCTTACTAGTGAATTAGTGAGCGTTTTGTGGCTTACATCTCAACTAGTAAGCCTCAAAATGATCTTACTAGTGAACTAGTGGGCGCTTTGTGGCTTACATGTTCACTAGTAAGCCTCAAAATGATCTTACCAGTGAACTAGTGGGCATTTTGTGGCTTACATGTCAACTACTAAGCCTCAAAATGATCTTACTAGTGAACTAGTGAGCATTTTGTGGCTTACATGTTCACTAGTAAGCGTCAAAATGATCTTACCAGAGAACTAGTGGGCGTTTTGCGGCTTACATGTCAACTAGTAAGCCTCAAAATGATCTTACTAGTGAATTAGTGGCCATTTTGTGGCTTACATGTCAACCAGTAAGCCTAAAAATGATCTTTCTAGTGAATTAGTGGGCACATTTATGGCCTTACATGTTCACTAGTAACCGTCAAAATGATCTTACTAGTGAACTAGTGGGCACATTTATGGCCTTACATGTTCACTAGTAACCGTCAAAATGATCTTACTAGTGAACTAGTGGGCACATTTATGGCCTTACATGTTCACGAGTAAGCGTCAAAATGATCTTACTAGTGAACTAGTGGGCGTTTTGCGGCTTACATGTCAACTAGTAAGCCTCAAAATGATCTTACTAGTGAACTAGTGAGCCTTTTGTGGCTTACATGTTCACTAGTAAGCCTCAAAATGATCTTACCAGTGAACTAGTGGGCATTTTGTGGCTTACATGTCAACTACTAAGCCTCAAAATGATCTTACTAGTGAACTAGTGAGCATTTTGTGGCTTACATGTTCACTAGTAAGCGTCAAAATGATCTTACCAGAGAACTAGTGGGCGTTTTGCGGCTTACATGTCAACTAGTAAGCCTCAAAATGGTCTTACTAGTGAATTAGTGGCCATTTTGTGGCTTACATGTCAACCAGTAAGCCTAAAAATGATCTTACTAGTGAATTAGTGGGCACATTTATGGCCTTACATGTTCACTAGTAACCGTCAAAATGATCTTACTAGTGAACTAGTGGGCACATTTATGGCCTTACATGTTCACGAGTAAGCGTCAAAATGATCTTACTAGTGAACTAGTGGGCGTTTTGCGGCTTACATGTCAACTAGTAAGCCTCAAAATGATCTTACTAGTGAACTAGTGAGCCTTTTGTGGCTTACATGTTCACTAGTAAGCCTCAAAATGATCTTACCAGTGAACTAGTGGGCATTTTGTGGCTTACATGTCAACTACTAAGCCTCAAAATGATCTTACTAGTGAACTAGTGGGCACATTTATGGCCTTACATGTTCACTAGTAAGCCTCAAAATGATCTTACTAGTGAACTAGTGAGCGTTTTGTGGCTTACATGTTCACTAGTAAGTGTCAAAATGACCTAACTAGTGAACTAGTGAGTGTTTGGTGGCTTACATGTTCACTAGTAGGCGTCAAAATGATCTTACTAGTGAACTAGTGGGCACATTTATGGCCTTACATGTTCACTAGTAAGCCTCAAAATGATCTTACTAGTGAACTAGTGGGCGTTTTGTGGCTTACATGTTCACAGGTAAGCGTCAAAATGATCTTACTAGTGAACTAGTGGGCGTTTTGTGGCTTACATGTTCACTAGTAAGCCTCAAAATGATCTTACTAGAGAACTAGTGGGAATTTTGTGGCTTACATGTCAACTAGTAAGCCTCAAAATGATCTTACTAGTGAACTAGTGGGCACATTTATGGCCTTACATGTTCAATAGTAAGCGTCAAAATGATCTTACTAGTGGGCACGTTTATGGCCTTACATGTTCACTAGTAAGCGTGAAAATGATCTTACTAGTGAACTAGTGGGTGTTTTGCGGCTTACATGTCAACTAGTAAGCTTCAAAATGATCTTATGAGTGAGCTAGTGGGCGTTTTGCGGCTTACATGTCAACTAGTAAGCCTCAAAACGATCTTACTAGTGAACTAGTGGCTTCTTTTGTGGCTTACATGTTCACTAGTAAGCGTCACAATGACCTTACTTGTGAACTAGTGAGCGTTATTGGCTTACATGTTCACTAGTAAGCATCAAAATGATCTTACTAGTGAACTAGTGGGCGTTTTGTGGCTTACAAGTTCACTAGTAAGCCTCAAAATGATCTCACTAGTGAACTAGTGGGCGTTTTGTGGCTTACATGTTCACTAGTAAGACTCAAAATGATCTTACTAGTGAACTAGTGGGCACATTTATGGCCTTACATGTTCACTAGTAAGCGTCAAAATGATCTTACTAGTGAACTAGTGGGCGTTTTGCGTCTTGCATGTCAACAAGTAAGCCTCAAAATGATCTTACTAGTGAACCAGTGGGCGTTTTGTGGCTTACATGTTCACTAGTAAGTGTCAAAATGACCTTACTAGTTAACTAGTGAGTGTTTTGTGGCTTACATGTTCACTAGTCGGCGTCAAAATGATCTTACTAGTGAACTAGTGAGCATTTTGTGGCTTACATGTTCACTAGTAAGCGTCAAAATGACCTTACTAGTTAACTAGTTAGTGTTTTGTGGCTTACATGTTCACTAGTAAGCGTCAAAATGATCTTACCAGTGAACTAGTGGGCGTTTTGCGGCTTACATGTCAACTAGTAAGCCTCAAAATGATCTTACTAGTGAACTAGTGGGCATTTTGTGGCTTACATGTCAACCAGTAAGTCTAAAAATGATCTTACTAGTGAATTAGTGGGCACATTTATGGCCTTACATGTTCACTAGTAAGCGTCAAAATGATCTTACTAGTGAACTAGTGGGCACATTTATGGCCTTACATGTTCACGAGTAAGCGTCAAAATGATCTTACTAGTGAACTAGTGGGCGTTTTGCGGCTTACATGTCAACTAGTAAGCCTCAAAATGATCCTACTAGTGAACTAGTGAGCCTTTTGTGGCTTACATGTTCACTAGTAAGCCTCAAAATGATCTTACCAGTGAACTAGTGGGCGTTTTGCGGCTTACATGTCAACTACTAAGCCTCAAAATTATCTTACTAGTGAACTAGTGGGCACATTTATGGCCTTACATGTTCACTAGTAAGCCTCAAAATGAACTTACTAGTGAACTAGTGAGCGTTTTGTGGCTTACATGTTCACTAGTAAGTGTCAAAATGACCTTACTAGTGAACTAGTGAGTGTTTGGTGGCTTACATGTTCACTAGTAGGCGTCAAAATGATCTTACTAGTGAACTAGTGGGCACATATATGGCCTTACATGTTCACTAGTAAGCCTCAAAATGATCTTACTAGTGAACTAGTGGGCGTTTTGTGGCTTACATGTTCACGGGTAAGCGTCAAAATGATCTTACTATTGAACTAGTGGGCGTTTTGTGGCTTACATGTTCACTAGTAAGCCTCAAAATGATCTTACTAGTGAACTAGTGGGCGTTTTGTGGCTTACATGTTAACTAGTAAGCGTCAAAATGACCTTACTAGTGAACTAGTGACAATTTGTGGCTTACATGTTCATGAGTAAGCGTCAAAATGACCTTACTAGTGAACTAGTGGGCACATTTATGGCCTTACATGTTCACTAGTAAGCGTCAAAATGATCTTACTAGTGAACTAGTGGGCGTTTTGTGGCTTACATCTTCACTAGTAAGCCTCAAAATGATCTTACTAGTGATCATTCTGTAAGCCTCAAAATGATCTTACTAGTGAACTAGTGGGCACATTTATGGCCTTACATGTTCACTAGTAAGCGTCAAAATGATCTTACCAGTGAACTAGTGGGCATTTTGTGGCTTACATGTCAACTACTAAGCGTCACAATGACCTTACTTGTGAACTAGTGAGCGTTTTGTGGCTTACATGTCAACTAGTAAGCCTCAAAATGATCTTACTAGTGAACTAGTGGGCGTTTTGTGGCTTACATGTTGACTAGTAAGCCTCAAAATGATCTTACTAGTGAACTAGTTGGCGTTTTGTGGCTTACATGTCAAATAGTAAGCCTCAAAATGATCTTACTAGTGAACTAGTGGGCACATTTATGGCCTTACGTGTTCACTAGTAAGCGTCAAAATGATCTTAATAGTAAACTAGTGGGCGTTTTGTGGCTTACATCTTCACTCGTAAGCCTCAAAATGATCTTACTAGTGAACTAGTGGGCGTTTTGTGGCTTACATGTCAACTAGTAAGCCTCAAAATGATCTTACTAGTGAACTAGTGGGCACATTTATGGCCTTACATGTTCACTAGTAAGCCTCAAAATGATCTTACCAGTGAACTAGTGGGCGTTTTGCGGCTTACATGTCAACTAGTAAGCCTCAAAATGATCTTACTAGTGAACTAGTGGGCATTTTGTGGCTTACATGTCAACCAGTAAGCCTAAAAATGATCTTACTAGTGAATTAGTGGGCACATTTATGGTCTTACATGTTCACTAGTAAGCGTCAAAATGATCTTACTAGTGAACTAGTGGGCACATTTATGGCCTTACATGTTCACTAGTAAGCGTCAAAATGACCTTACTAGTGAATTGTTGAGCGTTTTGTGGCTTACATGTCAACTAGTAAGCCTCAAAATGATCTTACGAGTGAACTAGTTGGCGTTTTGCGGTTTACATGTCAACAAGTAAGTCTCAAAATGATCTTACTAATGAACTAGTGGGCATTTTGTGGCTTACATGTCAACTAGTAAGCCTCAAAATGATCTTACTAGTGAACTAGTGGGCACATTTATGGCCTTACATGTTCACTAGTAAGCGTCAAAATGATCTTACCAGTGAACTAGTGGGCACGTTTATGGCCTTACATGTTCACTAGTAAGCGTGAAAATGATCTTACTAGTGAACTAGTGGGTGTTTTGCGGCTTACATGTCAACTAGTAAGCTTCAAAATGATCTTATGAGTGAGCTAGTGGGCGTTTTGCGGCTTACATGTCAACTAGTAAGCCTCAAAACGATCTTACTAGTGAACTAGTGGCTTCTTTTGTGGCTTACATGTTCACTAGTAAGCGTCAAAATGATCTTACTAGTAAACTAGTGGGCGTTTTGTGGCTTACAAGTTCACTAGTAAGCCTCAAAATGATCTTACTAGTGAACTAGTGGGCGTTTTGTGGCTTACATGTCAAATAGCAAGCCTCAAAATGATCTTACTAGTGAACTAATGGGCAGATTTATGGCCTTATGTGTTCACTAGTAAGCCTCAAAATGATCTTACTAGTAAACTAGTGGGCGTTTTGTGGCTTACATCTTCACTCGTAAGCCTCAAAATGATCTTACTAGTGAACTAGTGGGCGTTTTGCGGCTTGCATGTCAACAAGTAAGCCTCAAAATGATCTTACTAGTGAACCAGTGGGCGTTTTGTGGCTTACATGTTCACTAGTAAGTGTCAAAATGACCTTACTAGTTAACTAGTGAGTGTTTTGTGGCTTACATGTTCACTAGTAAGCGTCAAAATGATCTTACCAGTGAACTAGTGGGCGTTTTGCGGCTTACATGTCAACTAGTAAGCCTCAAAATGATCTTACTAGTGAACTAGTGGGCATTTTGTGGCTTACATGTCAACCAGTAAGCCTAAAAATGATCTTACTAGTGAATTAGTGGGCACATTTATGGCCTTACATGTTCACTAGTAAGCGTCAAAATGATCTTACTAGTGAACTAGTGGGCACATTTATGGCCTTACATGTTCACGAGTAAGCGTCAAAATGATCTTACTAGTGAACTAGTGGGCGTTTTGCGGCTTACATGTCAACTAGTAAGCCTCAAAATTATCCTACTAGTGAGCCTTTTGTGGCTTACATGTTCACTAGTAAGCCTCAAAATGATCTTACCAGTGAACTAGTGGGCGTTTTGCGGCTTACATGTCAACTAGTAAGCCTCACAATGATCTTACTAGTGAACTAGTGAGCATTTTGTGGCTTACATGTTCACTAGTAAGCGTCAAAATGATCTTACCAGAGAACTAGTGGGCGTTTTGCGGCTTACATGTCAACTAGTAAGCCTCAAAATGATCTTACTAGTGAATTAGTGGCCATTTTGTGGCTTACATGTCAACCAGTAAGCCTAAAAATGATCTTACTAGTGAATTAGTGGGCACATTTATGGCCTTACATGTTCACTAGTAACCGTCAAAATGATCTTACTAGTGAACTAGTGGGCACATTTATGGCCTTACATGTTCACTAGTAACCGTCAAAATGATCTTACTAGTGAACTAGTGGGCACATTTATGGCCTTACATGTTCACGAGTAAGCGTCAAAATGATCTTACTAGTGAACTAGTGGTCGTTTTGCGGCTTACATGTCAACTAGTAAGCCTCAAAATGATCTTACTAGTGAACTAGTGAGCCTTTTGTGGCTTACATGTCAACTACTAAGCCTCAAAATGATCTTACTAGTGAACTAGTGGGCACATTTATGGCCTTACATGTTCACTAGTAAGCCTCAAAATGATCTTACTAGTGAACTAGTGAGCGTTTTGTGGCTTACATGTTCACTAGTAAGTGTCAAAATGACCTAACTAGTGAACTAGTGAGTGTTTGGTGGCTTACATGTTCACTAGTAGGCGTCAAAATGATCTTACTAGTGAACTAGTGGGCACATTTATGGCCTTACATGTTCACTAGTAAGCCTCAAAATGATCTTACTAGTGAACTAGTGGGCGTTTTGTGGCTTACATGTTCACAGGTAAGCGTCAAAATGATCTTACTAGTGAACTAGTGGGCGTTTTGTGGCTTACATGTTCACTAGTAAGCCTCAAAATGATCTTACTAGAGAACTAGTGGGCATTTTGTGGCTTACATGTCAACTAGTAAGCCTCAAAATGATCTTACTAGTGAACTAGTGGGCACATTTATGGCCTTACATGTTCAATAGTAAGCGTCAAAATGATCTTACTAGTGAACTAGTGGGCACGTTTATGGCCTTACATGTTCACTAGTAAGCGTGAAAATGATCTTACTAGTGAACTAGTGGGTGTTTTGCGGCTTACATGTCAACTAGTAAGCTTCAAAATGATCTTATGAGTGAGCTAGTGGGCGTTTTGCGGCTTACATGTCAACTAGTAAGCCTCAAAACGATCTAACTAGTGAACTAGTGGCTTCTTTTGTGGCTTACATGTTCACTAGTAAGCGTCAAAATGATCATACTAGTGAACTAGTGGGCGTTTTGTGGCTTACAAGTTCACTAGTAAGCCTCAAAATGATCTTACTAGTGAACTAGTGGGCGTTTTGTGGCTTACATGTTCACTAGTAAGACTCAAAATGATCTTACTAGTGAACTAGTGGGCACATTTATGGCCTTACATGTTCACTAGTAAGCGTCAAAATGATCTTACTAGTGGACTAGTGGGCGTTTTGCGGCTTGCATGTCAACAAGTAAGCCTCAAAATGATCTTACTAGTGAACCAGTGGGCGTTTTGTGGCTTACATGTTCACTAGTAAGTGTCAAAATGACCTTACTAGTTAACTAGTGAGTGTTTTGTGGCTTACATGTTCACTAGTAGGCGTCAAAATGATCTTACTAGTGAACTAGTGAGCATTTTGTGGCTTACATGTTCACTAGTAAGCGTCAAAATGACCTTACTAGTTAACTAGTTAGTGTTTTGTGGCTTACATGTTCACTAGTAAGCGTCAAAATGATCTTACCAGTGAACTAGTGGGCGTTTTGCGGCTTACATGTCAACCAGTAAGCCTAAAAATGATCTTACTAGTGAATTAGTGGGCACATTTATGGCCTTACATGTTCACTAGTAAGCGTCAAAATGATCTTACTAGTGAACTAGTGGGCACATTTATGGCCTTACATGTTCACGAGTAAGCGTCAAAATGATCTTACTAGTGAACTAGTGGGCGTTTTGCGGCTTACATGTCAACTAGTAAGCCTCAAAATGATCTTACTAGTGAACTAGTGGGCGTTTTGTGGCTTACATGTTCACTAGTAAGACTCAAAATGATCTTACTAGTGAACTAGTGGGCACATTTATGGCCTTACATGTTCACTAGTAAGCGTCAAAATGATCTTACTAGTGGACTAGTGGGCGTTTTGCGGCTTGCATGTCAACAAGTAAGCCTCAAAATGATCTTACTAGTGAACCAGTGGGCGTTTTGTGGCTTACATGTTCACTAGTAAGTGTCAAAATGACCTTACTAGTTAACTAGTTAGTGTTTTGTGGCTTACATGTTCACTAGTAAGCGTCAAAATGATCTTACTAGTGAACTAGTGAGCATTTTGTGGCTTACATGTTCACTAGTAAGCGTCAAAATGACCTTACTAGTTAACTAGTTAGTGTTTTGTGGCTTACATGTTCACTAGTAAGCGTCAAAATGATCTTACCAGTGAACTAGTGGGCGTTTTGCGGCTTACATGTCAACCAGTAAGCCTAAAAATGATCTTACTAGTGAATTAGTGGGCACATTTATGGCCTTACATGTTCACTAGTAAGCGTCAAAATGATCTTACTAGTGAACTAGTGGGCACATTTATGGCCTTACATGTTCACGAGTAAGCGTCAAAATGATCTTACTAGTGAACTAGTGGGCGTTTTGCGGCTTGCATGTCAACAAGTAAGCCTCAAAATGATCTTACTAGTGAACCAGTGGGCGTTTTGTGGCTTACATGTTCACTAGTAAGTGTCAAAATGACCTTACTAGTTAACTAGTTAGTGTTTTGTGGCTTACATGTTCACTAGTAAGCGTCAAAATGATCTTACTAGTGAACTAGTGAGCATTTTGTGGCTTACATGTTCACTAGTAAGCGTCAAAATGATCTTACTAGTGAACTAGTGAGCATTTTGTGGCTTACATGTTCACTAGTAAGCGTCAAAATGACCTTACTAGTTAACTAGTTAGTGTTTTGTGGCTTACATGTTCACTAGTAAGCGTCAAAATGATCTTACCAGTGAACTAGTGGGTGTTTTGCGGCTTACATGTCAACCAGTAAGCCTAAAAATGATCTTACTAGTGAATTAGTGGGCACATTTATGGCCTTACATGTTCACTAGTAAGCGTCAAAATGATCTTACTAGTGAACTAGTGGGCACATTTATGGCCTTACATGTTCACGAGTAAGCGTCAAAATGATCTTACTAGTGAACTAGTGGGCGTTTTGCGGCTTACATGTCAAATAGTAAGCCTCAAAATGATCTTACTAGTGAACTAGTGGGCACATTTATGGCCTTACGTGTTCACTAGTAAGCCTCAAAATGATCTTACTAGTGAACTAGTGGGCACATTTATGGCCTTACATGTTCACTAGTAAGCCTCAAAATGATCTTACCAGTGAACTAGTGGGCGTTTTGCGGCTTACATGTCAAATAGTAAGCCTCAAAATGATCTTACTAGTGAACTAGTGGGCACATTTATGGCCTTACGTGTTCACTAGTAAGCCTCAAAATGATCTTACTAGTGAACTAGTGTGCGTTTTGTGGCTTACATGTCAAATTGTAAGCCTCAAAATGATCTTACCAGTGAACTAGTGGGCACATTTATGTCCTTACGTGTTCACTAGTAAGCGTCAAAATGATCTTACTAGTAAACTAGTGTGCGTTTTGTGGCTTACATCTTCACTCGTAAGCCTCAAAATGATCTTACTAGTGAATTAGTGGGCGTTTTGTGGCTTACATGTCAACTAGTGAGTCTCAAAATGATCTTACTAGTGAACTAGTGGGCACATTTATGGCCTTACATGTTCACTAGTAAGCGTCAAAATGACCTTACTAGTGAACTAGTGAGCGTTTTGTGGCTTACATGTTCACTATGGGCCTCAAAATGACCTTAGTAGTGAACTAGTGAGCGTTTTATGGCTTACAAGTTCACTAGTAACTGTCAAAATGATCTTACTAGTGAACTAGTGGGCGTTTTGTGGCTTACATCTTCACTAGTAAGCCTCAAAATGAACTTACTAGTGAACTAGTGGGCATTTTGTGGCTTACATATCAACTAGTAAGCCTCAAAATGATCTTACTAGTGAACTAGTAGGCACATTTATAGCCTTACATGTTCACTAGTAAGCGTCAAAATGATTTTACTAGTGAACTAGTACTAGTACAACGCCTCCGCAACATCTGGTCATCGAAAGCCATCACTACTACCACCATGCTACGCCTCTATATGTCAGTGGTTATAGCAACAGCGATTTACGCCTGTGAGACATGGATGAAGACAGCCAACATAACCAACAAGTTAGATGTCTTCCATTAGCGTTGCCTGAGATCCATCCTGAGGATCTCATGGAGAGACCACGTCGCCAACGGGGAGGTGATGAAGAAGGCAGGAGTGGCTGAACTGTCAGACATTGTCTCTGAAAGGAAAAGGAAAATGATCGGCCACACACTCGACTTCCAAGAGAGAGACCGGCAAGTGTGGCCATGGACTGGATGCCAGAGGGTGGAAAGAGGAAGAGAGGTAGGCCAAAGAAGACATGGAGACAGACTGCCAAAGAAGACCTCAGTGAGATGGGTGTCAGCTGGCATGGAGCAAGAAGGGTCGCCAGTGACCGGACCAAATGGAAGAAACTCGTCGCCCAATGTTCCAAATAGGAACTGGCTGAACTAACTAACTAACTAACCAACTAACTAACTAACTAACTAACTAGTGAACTAGTGGGCACATTTATGGCCTTACATGTTCACTAGTAAGCGTCAAAATGATCTTACTAGTGAACTAGTGGGCGTTTTGCGGCTTACAAGTCAACTAGTAAGCCTCAAAATGATCTTACTAGTGAACTAGTGGGGGTTTTGTGGCTTACATCTTCATTAGTAAGCCTCAAAATGATCTTATTAGTGAACTAGTGGTCGTTTTTCAGCTTACATGTCAACTAGTAAGCGTCAGAATTACCTTACTAGTGAACTAGTGGGCGTTTTGCGGCTTACATGTCAACTAGTAAGCCTCAAAATGATCTTACTAGTGAACTAGTAGGCGTTTTGCGGCTTACATGTCAACTAGTAAGCCTCAAAATGATCTTACTAGTGAACTAGTCGGCGTTTGGCGGCTTACATGTCAACTAGTAAGCCTCAAAATGATCTTACTAGTGAACTAGTGGGCGTTTTGTGGCTTACATGTCAACTAGTAAGCCTCAAAATGATCTTACTAGTGAACTAATGGGCACATTGATGGCCTTGTATGTTCACTAGTAAGCGTCAAAATGATCTTACTAGTGAACTAGTGGGCACATTTATGGCCTTACATGTTCACTAGTAAGCGTCAAAATGACCTTACTAGTGAACTAGTGGGCACATTTATGGCCTTACATGTTCACTAGTAAGCGTCAAAATGATCTTACTAGTGAACTAGTGGGCGTTTTGCGGCTTACATGTCAACTAGTAAGCCTCAAAATGATCTTACTAGTGAACTAGTAGGCGTTTTGCGGCTTACATGTCAACTAGTAAGCCTCAAAATGATCTTACTAGTGAACTAGTCGGCGTTTGGCGGCTTACATGTCAACTAGTAAGCCTCAAAATGATCTTACTAGTGAACTAGTGGGCGTTTTGTGGCTTACATGTCAACTAGTAAGCGTCAAAATGACCTTACTAGTGAATTAGTGAGCGTTTTGTTGCTTACATCTCAACTAGTAAGCCTCAAAATGATCTTACTAGTGAACTAGTGGGCGTTTTGTGGCCTACATGTTCACTAGTAAGCCTCAAAATGATCTTACTAGTGAACTAGTGGGCACATTTATGGCCTTACATGTTCACTAGTAAGCGTCAAAATGATCTTACTAGTGAACTAGTGGGCGTTTTGTGGCTTACATGTTAACTAGTAAGCGTCAAAATGACCTTACTAGTGAACTAGTGGGCGTTTTGTGGCTTACATGTTCACTAGTAAGCGTCAAAATGACCTTACTAGTGAATTAGTGAGCGTTTTGTGGCTTACATGTCAACTAGTAAGCCTCAAAATTATCTTACTAGTGAACTAGTGGGCGTTTTGCGGCTTACATGTCAACTAGTAAGCCTCAAAATGATCTTACGAGTGAGCTAGTGGGCGTTTTGCGGCTTACATGTCAACTAGTAAGCCTCAAAATGATCTTACTAGTGAACTAGTAGGCACGTTTATAGCCTTACATGTTCACTAGTAAGCGTCAAAATGATTTTACTAGTGAACTAGTACTAGTACAACGCCTCCGCAACATCTGGTCATCGAAAGCCATCACTACTACCACCATGCTACGCCTCTATATGTCAGTCAAGATCGTACTAGTGAACTAGTGGGCGTTTTGCGGCTTACATGTCAACTAGTAAGCCTCAAAATGATCTTACGAGTGAGCTAGTGGGCATTTTGCGGCTTACATGTCAACTAGTAAGCCTCAAAATGATCTTACCAGTGAACTAGTGGGTTCTTTTGTGGCTTACATGTTCACTAGTAAGCGTCACAATGACCTTACTTGTGAACTAGTGAGCGTTTTGTGGCTTACATGTTCACTAGTAAGCGTCAAAATGATCTTACTAGTGAACTAGTGGGCGTTTTGTGGCTTACATCTTCATTAGTAAGCCTCAAAATGATCTTACTAGTGAACTAGTGGTCGTTTTGTGGCTTACATGTGAAATAGTAAGCCTCAAAATGATCTTACTAGTGAACTAGTGGGCACATTTATGGCCTTACGTGTTCACTAGTAAGCGTCAAAATGATCTTACTAGTAAACTAGTGGGCGTTTTGCAGCTCGCATGTCAACTAGTAAGCCTCAAAATGATCTTACTAGTGAACTAGTGGGCGTTTTGTGGCTTACATGTTCACTAGTAAGCCTCAAAATGATCTTACTAGTGAACTAGTGGGCGTTTTGTGGCTTACATGTTCACTAGTGAGCGTCAAAATGACCTTACTAGTGAATTGTTGAGCGTTTTGCGGCTTACATGTCAACAAGTAAGCCTCAAAATGATCTTACTAATGAACTAGTGGGCGTTTTGTGCCTTACATGTTCACTAGTAAGCGTCAAAATGATCTTACTAGTGAACTAGTGGGCACATTTATGGCCTTACATGTTCACTAGTAAGCGTCAAAATGATCTTACTAGTGAACTAGTGGGCGTTTTGCGGCTTGCATGTCAACTAGTAAGCACTCAAAATGATCTTACGAGTGAACTAGTGGGCGTTTTGCGGCTTACATGTTCACTAGTAAGCCTCAAAATGATCTTACTAGTGAACTAGTGGGCACATTTATGGCCTTACATGTTCACTAGTAAGCGTCAAAATGATCTTACTAGTGAACTAGTGGGCGTTTTGCGGCTTGCATGTCAACAAGTAAGCCTCAAAATGATCTTACTTGTGAACCAGTGGGCGTTTTGTGGCTTACATGTTCACTAGTAGGCGTCAAAATGATCTTACTAGTGAACTAGTGAGCATTTTGTGGCTTACATGTTCACTAGTAAGCGTCAAAATGACCTTACTAGTGAACTAGTGAGTGTTTTGTGGCTTACATGTTCACTAGTAGGCGTCAAAATGATCTTACTAGTGAACTAGTGAGTGTTTTGTGGCTTACATGTTCATTAGTAGGCGTCAAAACGATCTTACTAGTGAACTAGTGGGCACATTTATGGCCTTACATGTTCACTAGTAAGCCTCAAAATGATCTTAGCAGTGAACTAGTGGGCGTTTTGTGGCTTACATGTTCACGGGTAAGCGTCAAAATGATCTTACTAGTGAACTAGTGGTGCGTTTTGTGGCTTACATGTTCACTGGTAAGCGTCAAAATGACCTTACTAGTGAACTAGTGGACATTTTTTGGCTTACATGTCAACTACTAAGCCTCAAAATGATCTTACTAGTGAACTAGTGGGCACATTTATGGCCTTACATGTTCACTCGTAAGCCTCAAAATGATCTTACCAGTGAACTAGTGGGCGTTTTGCGGCTTACATGTCAACAAATAAGCCTCAAAATGATCTTACTAGTGAACTAGTGGGCATTTTGTGGCTTACATGTCAACAAATAAGCCTCAAAATGATCTTACTAGTGAACTAGTGGGCATTTTGTGGCTTACATGTTCACTAGTAAGCGTCAAAATGACCTTACTAGTGAACTAGTGAGAGTTTTGTGGATTACATGTTCACTAGTAGGCATCAAAATGATCTTACTAGTGAACTAGTGGGCCTTTTGCGGCTTACATGTCAACTAGTAAGCCTCAAAAT
The DNA here is from genome assembly GCF_025434085.1 of Hippocampus zosterae. Lineage (NCBI taxonomy): Eukaryota > Metazoa > Chordata > Actinopteri > Syngnathiformes > Syngnathidae > Hippocampus > Hippocampus zosterae. The sequence continues at coordinate 9,869,575 of NC_067453.1, forward strand.
GATCTTACGAGTGAGCTAGTGGGCGTTTTGCGGCTTACATGTCAACTAGTAAGCCTCAAAATGATCTTACTAGTGAACTAGTGGGCCTTTTGCGGCTTACATGTCAACTAGTAAGCCTCAAAATGATCTTACGAGTGAGTTAGTGGGCGTTTTGCGGCTTACATGTCAACTAGTAAGCCTCAAAATGATCTTACTAGTGAACTAGTGGGTTCTTTTGTGGCTTACATGTTCACTAGTAAGCCTCAAAATGATCTTACTAGTGAACTAGGGGGCACATTTATGGCCTTACATGTTCACTAGTAAGCGTCAAAATGATCTTACAAGTGAACTAGTGGGAACATTTATGGCCTTACATGTTCACTAGTAAGCCTCAAAATGACCTTACTAGTGAATTGTTGAGCGTTTTGTGGCTTATATGTCAACTAGTAAGCCTCAAAATGATCTTACGAGTGAACTAGTGGGCTTTTTGCGGCTTACATGCCAACAAGTAAGCCTCAAAATGATCTTACGAGTGAACTAGTGGCCGTTTTGCGGCTTACATGTCAACAAGTAAGCCTCAAAATGATCTTACTAATGAACTAGTGGGCCTTTTGCGGCTTACATGTCAACTAGTAAGCCTCAAAATGATCTTACGAGTGAGCTAGTGGGCGTTTTGCGGCTTACATGTCAACTAGTAAGCCTCAAAACGATCTTACTAGTGAACTAGTGGGTTCTTTTGTGGCTTACATGTTCACTAGCAAGCCTCAAAATGATCTTACTAGTGAACTAGTGTGCACAATTTTGGCCTTACATGTTCACTAGTAAGCGTCAAAATGATCTTACTAGTGAACTAGTGGGCGTTTTGCGGCTTGCATGTCAACTAGTAAGCCTCAAAATGATCTTACGAGTGAACTAGTGGGCGTTTTGCGGCTTACATGTCAACAAATAAACCTCAAAATGATCTTACTAGTGAACTAGTGGGCGTTTTATGGCTTACATGTTAACTAGTAAGCGTCAAAATGACCTTACTCGTGAGCTAGTGGGCGTTTTGTGGCTTACATGTTCACTAGTAAGCGTCAAAATGACCTTACTAGTGAATTAGTGAGCGTTTTGTGGCTTACATGTCAACTAGTAAGCCTCAAAATTATCTTACTAGTGAACTAGTGGGCGTTTTGCGGCTTACATGTCAACTAGTAAGCCTCAAAATGATCTTACGAGTGAGCTAGTGGGCATTTTGCGGCTTACATGTCAACTAGTAAGCCTCAAAATGATCTTACCAGTGAAGTAGTGGGTTCTTTTGTGGCTTACATGTTCACTAGTAAGCGTCACAATGACCTTACTTGTGAACTAGTGAGCGTTTTGTGGCTTACATGTTCACTAGTAAGCGTCAAAATGATCTTACTAGTGAACTAGTGGGCGTTTTGTGGCTTACATCTTCATTAGTAAGCCTCAAAATGATCTTACTAGTGAACTAGTGGTCGTTTTGTGGCTTACATGTCAAATAGTAAGCCTCAAAATGATCTTACTAGTGAACTAGTGGGCACATTTATGGCCTTACGTGTTCACTAGTAAGCGTCAAAATGATCTTACTAGTAAACTAGTGGGCGTTTTGCGGCTCGCATGTCAACTAGTAAGCCTCAAAATGATCTTACTAGTGAACTAGTGGGCGTTTTGTGGCTTACATGTTAACAAGTAAGCCTCAAAATGACCTTACTAGTGAACTAGTGACAATTTGTGGCTTACATGTTCACTAGTAAGCGTCAAAATGACCTTACTAGTGAACTAGTGAGCGTTTTGCGGCTTACATGTCAACTAGCAAGCCTCAAAATGATCTTACGAGTGAGCTAAGGGGCGTTTTGCGGCTTACATGTCAACTAGTAAGCCTCAAAATGATCTTACTAGTGAACTAGTGGGCACATTTATGGCCTTACATGTTCACTATTAAGAGTCAAAATGATCTTACTAGTGAACTAGTGGGCACATTTATGGCCTTACATGTTCACTAGTAAGCGTCAAAATGATCTTACTAGTGAACAAGTGGGCGTTTTGTGGCTTACATCTTCACTAGTAAGCCTCAAAATGATCTTACTAGAGAACTAGTGGGCATTTTGTGGCTTACATGTCAACTAGTAAGCCTCAAAATGATCTTACTAGTGAACTAATGGGCACATTTATGGCCTTACATGTTCACTAGTAAGCGTCAAAATGATTTTACTAGTGAACTAGTGGGCACGTTTATGGGCTTACATGTTCACTAGTAAGCGTGAAAATGATCTTACTCGTGAACTAGTGGGCGTTTTGCGGCTTACATGTCAACTAGTAAGCCTCAAAATGATCTTAATAGTGAACTAGTGGGTTCTTTTGTGGCTTACATGATCACTAGTAAGCGTCACAATGACCTTACTTGTGAACTAGTGAGCGTTTTGTGGCTTACATGTTCACTAGTAAGCCTCAAAATGATCTTACGAGTGAGCTAGTGGGCGTTTTGCGGCTTACATGTCAACTAGTAAGCCTCAAAATGATCTTAATAGTGAACTAGTGGGTTCTATTGTGGCTTACATGTTCACTAGTAAGCGTCACAATGACCTTACTTGTGAACTACTGAGCGTTTAGTGGATTACATGTTCACTCGTAAGCCTCAAAATGATCTTACCAGTGAACTAGTGGGCACATTTATGGCCTTACATGTTCACTAGTAAGCCTCAAAATGATCTTACCAGTGAACTAGTGGGCGTTTTGTGGCTTACATGTTCACGAGTAAGCGTCAAAATGATCTTACTCGTGAACTAGTGGGCGTTTCGCGGCTTACATGTCAACAAGTAAGCCTCAAAATGATCTTACTAATGAACTAGTGGGCGCTTTGTGGCTTACAAGTTCACTAGTAAGCGTCAAAATGACCTTACTAGTGAATTAGTGAGCGTTTTGTGGCTTACATGTCAACGAGTAAGCCTCAAAATGATCTTACTAGTGAACTAGTGGGCACATTTATGGCCTTACATGTTCACTAGTAAGCCTCAAAATGATCTTACTAGTGAACTAGTGAGCGTTTTGTGGCTTACATGTTCACTAGTAAGTGTCAAAATGACCTTACTAGTGAACTAGTGAGTGTTTTGTGGCTTACATGTTCACTAGTAGGCGTCAAAATGATCTTACTAGTGAACTAGTGGGCACATTTATGGCCTTACATGTTCACTAGTAAGCCTCAAAATGACCTTACTAGTGAACTAGTGGGCGTTTTGTGGCTTACATGTTAACTAGTAAGCGTCAAAATGACCTTACTAGTGAACTAGTGACAATTTGTGGCTTACATGTTCACGAGTAAGCGTCAAAATGACCTTACTAGTGAACTAGTGAGCGTTCTGTGGCTTACATGTTCACGGGTAAGCGTCAAAATGATCTTACTAGTGAACTAGTGGCCGTTTTGTGCCTTACATGTTCACTAGTAAGCCTCAAAATGATCTTACTAGTGAACTAGTGGGCGTTTTGTGGCTAACATGTTAACTAGTAAGCGTCAAAATGACCTTACTAGTGAACTAGTGACAATTTGTGGCTTACATGTTCACGAATAAGCCTCAAAATGATCTTACGAGTGAGCTAAGGGGCGTTTTGTGGATTACATGTCAACTAGTAAGCCTCAAAATGATCTTACTAGTGAACTAGTGGGTTCTTTTGTGGCTGACATGTTCACTAGTAAGTGTCACAATGACCTTACTTGTGAACTAGTGAGCGTTTTGTGGTTTACATGTTCACTAGTAAGCGTCAAAATGATCTTACTAGTGAACTAGTGGGCGTTTTGTGGCTTACATGTTCACTAGTAAGCCTCAAAATGATCTTACTAGTGAACTAGTGGGCGTTTTGTTGCTTACATGTCAAATAGTAAGCCTCAAAATGATCTTACTAGTGAACTAGTGGGCACATTTATGGCCTTACGTGTTCACTAGTAAGCGTCAAAATGATCTTACTAGTAAACTAGTGGGCGTTTTGTGGCTTACATCTTCACTCGTAAGCCTCAAAATGATCTTACCAGTGAACTAGTGGGCGTTTTGTGGCTTACATGTTCACGAGTAAGCGTCAAAATGATCTTACTCGTGAACTAGTGGGTTCTTTTGTGGCTTACATGATCACTAGTAAGCCTCAAAATGATCTTACCAGTGAACTAGTGGGCGTTTTGTGGCTTACATGTTCACGAGTAAGCGTCAAAATGATCTTACTCGTGAACTAGTGGGCGTTTCGCGGCTTACATGTCAACAAGTAAGCCTCAAAATGATCTTACTAATGAACTAGTGGGCGCTTTGTGGCTTACATGTTCACTAGTAAGCGTCAAAATGACCTTACTAGTGAATTAGTGAGCGTTTTGTGGCTTACATGCCAACTACTAAGCCTCAAAATGATCTTACTAGTGAACTAGTGGGCACATTTATGGCCTTACATGTTCACTAGGAAGCCTCAAAATGATCTTACTAATGAACTAGTGAGCGTTTTGTGGCTTACATTTCAACTAGTCAGCCTCAAAATGATCTTACTAGTTAACTAGTGGGCGTTTTGTGGCTTACATGTTAACTAGTAAGAGTCAAAATGACCTTACTAGTGAACTAGTGACAATTTGTGGCTTACATGTTCACAAGTAAGCGTCAAAATGACCGTACTAGTGAACTAGTGAGCGTTTTGTGGCTTACATGTCAACTAGCAAGCCTCAAAATGATCTTACGAGTGAGCTAAGGGGCGTTTTGCGGCTTACATGTCAACTACTAAGCCTCAAAATGATCTTACTAGTGAACTAGTGGGCACATTTATGGCCTTACATGTTCACTAGTAAGCCTCAAAATGACCTTACTAGTGAACTAGTGGGCGTTTTGTGGCTTACATGTTACCTAGTAAGCGTCAAAATGACCTTACTAGTGAACTAGTGACAATTTGTGGCTTACATGTTCACGAGTAAGCGTCAAAATGACCTTACTAGTGAACTAGTGAGCGTTTTGTGGCTTACATGTTCACTAGTAAGCCTCAAAATGATCTTACTAGTGAACTAGTGGGTTCTTTTGTGGCTGACATGTTCACTAGTAAGTGTCACAATGACCTTACTTGTGAACTAGTGAGCGTTCTGTGGCTTACATGTTCACGGGTAAGCGTCAAAATGATCTTACTAGTGAACTAGTGGCCGTTTTGTGCCTTACATGTTCACTAGTAAGCCTCAAAATGATCTTACTAGTGAACTAGTGGGCGTTTTGTGGCTAACATGTTAACTAGTAAGCGTCAAAATGATCTTACGAGTGAGCTAATGGGCGTTTTGTGGCTTACATGTCAACTAGTAAGCCTCAAAATGATCTTACTAGTGAACTAGTGGGTTCTTTTGTGGCTGACATGTTCACTAGTAAGTGTCACAATGACCTTACTTGTGAACTAGTGAGCGTTTTGTGGTTTACATGTTCACTAGTAAGCGTCAAAATGATCTTACTAGTGAACTAGTGGGCGTTTTGTGGCTTACATGTTCACTAGTAAACCTCAAAATGATCTTACTAGTGAACTAGTGGGCGTTTTGTGGCTTACATGCCAAACAGTAAGCCTCAAAATGATCTTACTAGTGAACTAGTGGGCACATTTATGGCCTTACGTGTTCACTAGTAAGCGTCAAAATGATCTTACTAGTAAACTAGTGGGCGTTTTGTGGCTTACATCTTCACTCGTAAGCCTCAAAATGATCTTACTAGTGAACTAGTGGGCGTTTTGTGGCGCACATGTCAACTAGTTAGCCTCAAAATGATCTTACTAGTGAACTAATGGGCACATTTATGGCCTTACATGTTCACTAGTAAGCCTCAAAATGATCTTACCAGTGAACTAGTGGGCGTTTTGCGGCTTACATGTCAACCAGTAAGCCTCAAAATGATCTTACTAGTGAACTAGTGGGGATTTTGTGGCTTACATGTCAACTAGTAAGCCTCAAAATGATCTTACTAGTGAACTAGTGGGCACATTTATGGCCTTACATGTTCACTAGTAAGCATCAAAATGATCTTACTAGTGAACTAGTGGGCACGCTTATGGCCTTACATGTTCACTAGTAAGCGTGAAAATGATCTTACTAGTGAACTAGTGGGCGTTTTGCGGCTTACATGTCAACTAGTAAGCCTCAAAATAATCTTACGAGTGAGCTAGTGGGCGTTTTGCGGCTTACATGTCAACTAGTAAGCCTCAAAATGACCTTACTAGTGAATTAGTGAGCGTTTTGTGGCTTACATGTCAACTAGTAAGCCTCAAAATGATCTTACGAGTGAGCTAGTGGGCGTTTTGCGGCTTACATGTCAACTAGTAAGCCTCAAAATGATCTTAATAGTGAACTAGTGGGTTCTATTGTGGCTTACATGTTCACTAGTAAGCGTCACAATGACCTTACTTGTGAACTACTGAGCGTTTAGTGGATTACATGTTCACTCGTAAGCCTCAAAATGATCTTACGAGTGAACTAGTGGGCACATTTATGGCCTTACATGTTCACTAGTAAGCCTCAAAATGATCTTACCAGTGAACTAGTGGGCGTTTTGTGGCTTACATGTTCACGAGTAAGCGTCAAAATGATCTTACTCGTGAACTAGTGGGCGTTTCGCGGCTTACATGTCAACAAGTAAGCCTCAAAATGATCTTACTAATGAACTAGTGGGCGCTTTGTGGCTTACATGTTCACTAGTAAGCGTCAAAATGACCTTACTAGTGAATTAGTGAGCGTTTTGTGGCTTACATGCCAACTACTAAGCCTCAAAATGATCTTACTAGTGAACTAGTGGGCACATTTATGGCCTTACATGTTCACTAGGAAGCCTCAAAATGATCTTACTAATGAACTAGTGAGCGTTTTGTGGCTTACATTTCAACTAGTCAGCCTCAAAATGATCTTACTAGTTAACTAGTGGGCGTTTTGTGGCTTACATGTTAACTAGTAAGAGTCAAAATGACCTTACTAGTGAACTAGTGACAATTTGTGGCTTACATGTTCACAAGTAAGCGTCAAAATGACCGTACTAGTGAACTAGTGAGCGTTTTGCGGCTTACATGTCAACTAGCAAGCCTCAAAATGATCTTACGAGTGAGCTAAGGGGCGTTTTGCGGCTTACATGTCAACTACTAAGCCTCAAAATGATCTTACTAGTGAACTAGTGGGCACATTTATGGCCTTACATGTTCACTAGTAAGCCTCAAAATGACCTTACTAGTGAACTAGTGGGCGTTTTGTGGCTTACATGTTACCTAGTAAGCGTCAAAATGACCTTACTAGTGAACTAGTGACAATTTGTGGCTTACATGTTCACGAGTAAGCGTCAAAATGACCTTACTAGTGAACTAGTGAGCGTTTTGTGGCTTACATGTTCACTAGTAAGCCTCAAAATGATCTTACTAGTGAACTAGTGGGTTCTTTTGTGGCTGACATGTTCACTAGTAAGTGTCACAATGACCTTACTTGTGAACTAGTGAGCGTTCTGTGGCTTACATGTTCACGGGTAAGCGTCAAAATGATCTTACTAGTGAACTAGTGGCCGTTTTGTGCCTTACATGTTCACTAGTAAGCCTCAAAATGATCTTACTAGTGAACTAGTGGGCGTTTTGTGGCTAACATGTTAACTAGTAAGCGTCAAAATGATCTTACGAGTGAGCTAAGGGGCGTTTTGTGGCTTACATGTCAACTAGTAAGCCTCAAAATGATCTTACTAGTGAACTAGTGGGTTCTTTTGTGGCTGACATGTTCACTAGTAAGTGTCACAATGACCTTACTTGTGAACTAGTGAGCGTTTTGTGGTTTACATGTTCACTAGTAAGCGTCAAAATGATCTTACTAGTGAACTAGTGGGCGTTTTGTGGCTTACATGTTCACTAGTAAACCTCAAAATGATCTTACTAGTGAACTAGTGGGCGTTTTGTGGCTTACATGCCAAACAGTAAGCCTCAAAATGATCTTACTAGTGAACTAGTGGGCACATTTATGGCCTTACGTGTTCACTAGTAAGCGTCAAAATGATCTTACTAGTAAACTAGTGGGCGTTTTGTGGCTTACATCTTCACTCGTAAGCCTCAAAATGATCTTACTAGTGAACTAGTGGGCGTTTTGTGGCGCACATGTCAACTAGTTAGCCTCAAAATGATCTTACTAGTGAACTAATGGGCACATTTATGGCCTTACATGTTCACTAGTAAGCCTCAAAATGATCTTACCAGTGAACTAGTGGGCGTTTTGCGGCTTACATGTCAACCAGTAAGCCTCAAAATGATCTTACTAGTGAACTAGTGGGGATTTTGTGGCTTACATGTCAACTAGTAAGCCTCAAAATGATCTTACTAGTGAACTAGTGGGCACATTTATGGCCTTACATGTTCACTAGTAAGCGTCAAAATGATCTTACTAGTGAACTAGTGGGCACGCTTATGGCCTTACATGTTCACTAGTAAGCGTGAAAATGATCTTACTAGTGAACTAGTGGGCGTTTTGCGGCTTACATGTCAACTAGTAAGCCTCAAAATAATCTTACGAGTGAGCTAGTGGGCGTTTTGCGGCTTACATGTCAACTAGTAAGCCTCAAAATGACCTTACTAGTGAATTAGTGAGCGTTTTGTGGCTTACATGTCAACTAGTAAGCCTCAAAATGATCTTACTAGTGAACTAGTGGGTACATTTATGGCCTTACATGTTCACTAGTAAGCGTCAAAACGATCTTACTAGTGAACTAGTGGGCACATTTATGGCCTTACATGTTCACTAGTAAGCCTCAAAATGATCTTACCAGTGAACTAGTGGGCGTTTTGCGGCTTACATGTCAACTAGTAAGCCTCAAAATGATCTTACTCGTGAACTAGTGGGCACATTTATGGCCGTACATGTTCACTAATAAGCCTCAAAATGATCTTACTAGTGAACTAGTGGGTTCTTTTGTGGCTTACATGTTCACTAGTAAGCGTCACAATGACCTTACTTGTGAACTAGTGAGCGTTTTGTGGCTTACATGTTCACTAGTAAGCGTGAAAATGATCTTACTAGTGAACTAGTGGGCGTTTTGCGGCTTACATGTCAACTAGCAAGCCTCAAAATGATCTTACGAGTGAGCTAAGGGGCGTTTTGCGGCTTACATGTCAACTACTAAGCCTCAAAATGATCTTACTAGTGAACTAGTGGGCACATTTATGGCCTTTGTGGCTTACATCTTCACTCGTAAGCCTCAAAATGATCTTACTAGTGAACTAGTGGGCGTTTTGTGGCTTACATGTCAACTAGTAAGCCTCAAAATGATCTTACTAGTGAACTAGTGGGCACATTTATGGCCTTACATGTTCACTAGTAAGCCTCAAAATGATCTTACCAGTGAACTAGTGGGCATTTTGCGGCTTACATGTCAACTAGTAAGCCTCAAAATGATCTTACTAGTGAACTAGTGGGCACATTTATGGCCTTACATGTTCACTAGTAAGCCTCAAAATGATCTTACCAGTGAACTAGTGGGCATTTTGCGGCTTACATGTCAACTAGTAAGCCTCAAAACGATCTTACTAGTGAACTAGTGGCTTCTTTTGTGGCTTACATGTTCTCTAGTAAGCGTCACAATGACCTTACTTGTGAACTAGTGAGTGTTTTGTGGCTTACATGTTCACTAGTAGGCGTCAAAATGATCTTACTAGTGAACTAGTGGGCGTTTTGTGGCTTACATCTTCACTAGTAAGCCTCAAAATGATCTTACTAGAGAACTAGTGGGCATTTTGTGGCTTACATGTCAACTAGTAAGCCTCAAAATGATCTTACTAGTGAATTAGTGGGCACATTTATGGCCTTACATGTTCACTAGTAAGCGTCAAAATGGTCTTACTAGTGAACTAGTGGGCACATTTATGGCCTTACATGTTCACTAGTAAGCCTCAAAATGATCTTACTAGTGAACTAGTGGGCGTTTTGTGGCTTACATGTTCACGAGTAAGCGTCAAAATGATCTTACTAGTGAACTAGTGGGCGTTTTGCGGCTTGCATGTCAACTAGTAAGCGTCAAAATGATCTTACTAGTGAACTAGTGGGCGTTTTGTGGCTTACATCTTCACTAGTAAGCCTCAAAATGATCTTACTAGAGAACTAGTGGGCATTTTGTGGCTTACATGTCAACTAGTAAGCCTCAAAATGATCTTACTAGTGAACTAGTGGGCACATTTATGGCCTTACATGTTCACTAGTAAGCCTCAAAATGATCTTACTAGTGAACTAGTGGGCATTTTTGCGGCTTACATGTCAACTAGTAAGCCTCAAAATGATCTTACTAGTGAACTAGTGGGCACATTTATGGCCTTACATGTTCACGAGTAAGCGTCAAAATGATCTTACTAGTGAACTAGTGGGCGTTTTGCGGCTTGCATGTCAACTAGTAAGCGTCAAAATGATCTTACTAGTGAACTAGTGGGCGTTTTGTGGCTTACATCTTCACTAGTAAGCCTCAGAATGATCTTACTAGAGAACTAGTGGGCATTTTGTGTCTTACATGTCAACTAATAAGCCTCAAAATGATCTTACTAGTGAACTAGTGGGCACATTTATGGCCTTACATGTTCACTAGTAAGCGTCAAAATGATCTTACTAGTGAACTAGTGGGCACGTTTATGGCCTTAGATGTTCACTAGTAAGCGTGAAAATGATCTTACTAGTGACCTAGTGGGCGTTTTGCGGCTTACATGTCAACTAGTAAGCCTCAAAATGATCTTACGAGTGAGCTAGTGGGCGTTTTGCGGCTTACATGTTCACTACTAAGCGTCACAATGACCTTACTTGTGAACTACTGTGCGTTTTGTGGCTTACATGTTCACTAGTAAGCGTCAAAATAATCTTACTAGTGAACTAGTGGGCGTTTTGTGGCTTACATGTCAAATAGCAAGCCTCAAAATGATCTTACTAGTGAACTAATGGGCACATTTATGGCCTTACGTGTTCACTAGTAAGCGTCAAAATGATCTTACTAGTAAACTAGTGGGCGTTTTGTGGCTTGCATCTTCACTCGTAAGCCTCAAAATGATCTTACTAGTGAACTAGTGGGCGTTTTGTGGCTTACATGTCAACTAGTAAGCCTCAAAATGATCTTACTAGTGAACTAGTGGGCACATTTATGGCCTTACATGTTCACTAGTAAGCCTCAAAATGATCTTACCAGTGAATTAGTGGGCATTTTGCGGCTTACATGTCAACTAGTAAGCCTCAAAATGATCTTACTAGTGAACTAGTGGGCATTTTGTGGCTTACATGTCAACTAGTAAGCCTCAAAATGATCTTACTAGTGAACTAGTGGGCACATTTATGGCCTTACATGTTCACTAGTAAGCCTCAAAACGATCTTACTAGTGAACTAGTGGGCGTTTTGTGGCTTACATGTTCATGAGTAAGCGTCAAGATGATCTTACTAGTGTACTAGTGGGCGTTTTGCGGCTTGCATGTCAACTAGTAAGCCTCAAAATGATCTAACGAGTGAACTAGTGGGCGTTTTGCGGCTTACATGTCAACAAGTAAGCCTCAAAATGATCTTACTAATGAACTAGTGGGCGTTTTGTGGCTTACATGTTCACTAGTAAGCGTTAAAATGACCTGACTAGTTAACTAGTGAGTGTTTTGTGGCTTACATGTTCACTAGTAGGCGTCAAAATGATCTTACTAGTGAACTAGTGAGCGTTTTGTGGCTTACATGTTCACTAGTAAGCCTCAAAATGATCTTACTAGAGAACTAGTGGGCGTTTTGTGGCTTACATGTCAAATAGCAAGCCTCAAAATGATCTTACTAGTGAATTAGTGGGCACATTTATGGCCTTACGTGTTCACTAGTAAGCGTCAAAATGATCTTACTAGTAAACTAGTGGGCACATTTATGGCCTTACATGTTCACTAGTAAGCCTCAAAATGATGTTACCAGTGAACTAGTGGGCATTTTGCGGCTTACATGTCAACTAGTAAGCCTCAAAATGATCTTACTATAGAACTAGTGGGCATTTTGTGGCTTACATGTCAACTAGTTAGCCTCAAAATGATCTTACTAGTGAACTAGTGGGCACATTTATGGCCTTACATGTTCACTTGTAAGCCTCAAAATGATCTTACTATTGAACTAGTGGGCGTTTTGTGGCTTACATGTTCACGAGTAAGGGTCAAAATGATCTAACTAGTGAACTCGTGGGCGTTTTGCGGCTTGCATGTCAACTAGTAAGCCTCAAAATTATCTTACGAGTGAACTAGTGGGCGTTTTGCGGTTTACATGTCAACAAGTAAGCCTCAAAATGATCTTACTAATGAACTAGTGGGCGTTTTGTGGCTTACATGTTCACTAGTAAGCCTCAAAATGACCTTACTAGTGAACTAGTGGGCGTTTTGTGGCTTACATGTCAACTAGGAAGCCTCAAAATGATCTTACTAGTGAACTAGTGGGCGTTTTGTGGCTTACATGTTCACTAGTAAGTGTCAAAATGACCTTACTAGTTAACTAGTGGGCGTTTTGTGGCTTACATGTCAAATAGCAAGCCTCAAAATGATCTTACTAGTGAACTAATGGGCACATTTATGGCCTTACGTGTTCACTAGTAAGCGTCAAAATGATCTTACTAGTAAACTAGTGGCCGTTTTGTGGCTTACATCTTCACTCGTAAGCCTCAAAATGATCTTACTAGTGAACTAGTGGCATTTTGTGGCTTACATGTCAACTAGTAAGCCTCAAAATGATCTTACTAGTGAACTAGTGGGCACATTTATGGCCTTACATGTTCACTAGTAAGCCTCAAAATGATCTTACCAGTGAACTAGTGGGCATTTTGCGGCTTACATGTCAACTAGTAAGCCTCAAAATAATCTTACTAGTGAACTAGTGGGCGTTTTGTGGCTTACATGTTCACTAGTAAGCCTCAAAATGATCTTACTAGTGAACTAGTGGGCGTTTTGTGTCTTACATGTCAAATAGCAAGCCTCAAAATGATCTTACTAGTGAACTAATGGGCACATTTATGGCCTTACGTGTTCACTAGTAAGCGTGAAAATGATCTTACTAGTAAACTAGTGGGCACATTTAGGGCCTTACATGTTCACTAGTAAGCCTCAAAATGATCTTACTAGTGAACTAGTGGGCGTTTTGTGGCTTACATGTTCACGGGTAAGCGTCAAAATGATCTTACTAGTGAACTAGTGGGCGTTTTGTGGCTTACATGTTCACTAGTAAGCGTCACAATGACCTTACTTGTGAACTAGTGAGCGTTTTGTGGCTTACATGTTCACTAGTAAGCCTCAAAATGATCTTACTAGTGAACTAGTGGGCGTTTTGTGGCTTACATGTTCACGAGTAAGCATCAAAATGATCTTACTAGTAAACTAGTGGGCGTTTTGCGGCTTGCATGTCAACTAGTAAGCGTCAAAATGATCTTAATAGTGAACTAGTGGGCGTTTTGTGGCTTACATCTTCACTAGTAAGCCTCAAAATGATCTTACTAGAGAACTAGTGGGCATTTTGTGGCTTACATGTCAACTAGTAAGCCTCAAAATGATCTTACTAGTGAACTAGTGGGCACATTTATGGCCTTACATGTTCACTAGTAAGCGTCAAAATGATCTTACTAGTGAACTAGTGGGCACGTTTATGGCCTTAGATGTTCACTAGTAAGCGTGAAAATGATCTTACTAGTGAACTAGTGGGCGTTTTGCGGCTTACATGTCAACTAGTAAGCCTCAAAATGATCTTACGAGTGAGCTAGTGGGCGTTTTGCGGCTTACATGTTCACTAGTAAGCGTCACAATGACCTTACTTGTGAACTAGTGAGCGTTTTGTGGCTTACATGTTCACTAGTAAGCATCAAAATGATCTTACTAGTGAACTAGTGGGCGTTTTGTGGCTTACATGTTCACTAGTAAGCCTCAAAATGATCTTACTAGTGAACTAGTGGGCGTTTTGTGGCTTACATGTCAAATAGCAAGCCTCAAAATGATCTTACTAGTGAACTAATGGGCACATTTATGGCCTTACGTGTTCACTAGTAAGCGTCAAAATGATCTTACTAGTGAACTAGTGGGCGTTTTGTGGCTTACATGTTCACTAGTAAGCGTCACAATGACCTTACTTGTGAACTAGTGAGCGTTTTGTGGCTTACAAGTTCACGAGTAAGCGTCAAAATGATCTTACTAGTGAACTAGTGGGCGTTTTGCGGCTTGCATGTCAACTAGTAAGCGTCAAAATGATCTTACTAGTGAACTAGTGGGCGTTTTGTGGCTTACATGTCAAATAGCAAGCCTCAAAATGATCTTACTAGTGAACTAATGGGCACATTTATGGCCTTACTTGTTCACTAGTAAGCATCAAAATTATCTTACTAGTAAACTAGTGGGCGTTTTGTGGCTTACATCTTCACTCGTAAGCCTCAAAATGATCTTACTAGTGAACTAGTGGGCGTTTTGTGGCTTACATGTCAACTAGTAAGCCTCAAAATGATCTTACTAGTGAACTAGTGGGCGTTTTGCGGCTTACATGTCAACTAGTAAGCCTCAAAATGATCTTACGAGTGAGCTAGTGGGCGTTTTGCGGCTTACATGTTCACTACTAAGCGTCACAATGACCTTACTTGTGAACTACTGTGCGTTTTGTGGCTTACATGTTCACTAGTAAGCGTCAAAATAATCTTACTAGTGAACTAGTGGGCGTTTTGTGGCTTACATGTCAAATAGCAAGCCTCAAAATGATCTTACTAGTGAACTAATGGGCACATTTATGGCCTTACGTGTTCACTAGTAAGCGTCAAAATGATCTTACTAGTAAACTAGTGGGCGTTTTGTGGCTTACATGTTCACGAGTAAGCGTCAAAATGATCTTACTAGTGAACTAGTGGGCGTTTTGTGGCTTGCATGTCAACTAGTAAGCGTCAAAATGATCTTACTAGTGAACTAGTGGGCGTTTTGTGGCTTACATCTTCACTAGTAAGCCTCAAAATGATCTTACTAGAGAACTAGTGGGCATTTTGTGGCTTACATGTCAACTAGTAAACCTCAAAATGATCTTACTAGTGAACTCGTGGGCACATTTATGGCCTTACATGTTCACTAGTAAGCGTCAAAATGATCTTACTAGTGAACTACTGGGCACGTTTATGGCCTTAGATGTTCACTAGTAAGCGTGAAAATGATCTTACTAGTGAACTAGTGGGCGTTTTGCGGCTTACATGTAAACTAGTAAGCCTCAGAATGATCTTACGAGTGAGGTAGTGGGCGTTTTGCGGCTTACATGTTCACTAGTAAGCGTCACAATGACCTTACTTGTGAACTAGTGAGCGTTTTGTGGCTTACATGTTCACTAGTAAGCATCAAAATGATCTTACTAGTGAACTAGTGGGCGTTTTGTGGCTTACATCTTCACTCGTAAGCCTCAAAATGATCTTACTAGTGAACTAGTGGGCGTTTTGTGGCTTACATGTCAACTAGTAAGCCTCAAAATGATCTTACTAGTGAACTAGTGGGCACATTTATGGCCTTACATGTTCACTAGTAAGCCTCAAAATGATCTTACCAGTGAACTAGTGGGCATTTTGCGGCTTACATGTCAACTAGTAAGCCTCAAAATAATCTTACTAGTGAACTAGTGGGCGTTTTGTGGCTTACATGTTCACTAGTAAGCCTCAAAATGATCTTACTAGTGAACTAGTGGGCGTTTTGTGTCTTACATGTCAAATAGCAAGCCTCAAAATGATCTTACTAGTGAACTAATGGGCACATTTATGGCCTTACGTGTTCACTAGTAAGCGTCAAAATGATCTTACTAGTAAACTAGTGGGCACATTTAGGGCCTTACATGTTCACTAGTAAGCCTCAAAATGATCTTACTAGTGAACTAGTGGGCGTTTTGTGGCTTACATGTTCACGGGTAAGCGTCAAAATGATCTTACTAGTGAACTAGTGGGCGTTTTGTGGCTTACATGTTCACTAGTAAGCGTCACAATGACCTTACTTGTGAACTAGTGAGCGTTTTGTGGCTTACATGTTCACTAGTAAGCCTCAAAATGATCTTACTAGTGAACTAGTGGGCGTTTTGTGGCTTACATGTTCACGAGTAAGAATCAAAATGATCTTACTAGTGAACTAGTGGGCGTTTTGCGGCTTGCATGTCAACTAGTAAGCGTCAAAATGATCTTAATAGTGAACTAGTGGGCGTTTTGTGGCTTACATCTTCACTAGTAAGCCTCAAAATGATCTTACTAGAGAACTAGTGGGCATTTTGTGGCTTACATGTCAACTAGTAAGCCTCAAAATGATCTTACTAGTGAACTAGTGGGCACATTTATGGCCTTACATGTTCACTAGTAAGCGTCAAAATGATCTTACTAGTGAACTAGTGGGCACGTTTATGGCCTTAGATGTTCACTAGTAAGCGTGAAAATGATCTTACTAGTGAACTAGTGGGCGTTTTGCGGCTTACATGTCAACTAGTAAGCCTCAAAATGATCTTACGAGTGAGCTAGTGGGCGTTTTGCGGCTTACATGTTCACTAGTAAGCGTCACAATGACCTTACTTGTGAACTAGTGAGCGTTTTGTGGCTTACATGTTCACTAGTAAGCATCAAAATGATCTTACTAGTGAACTAGTGGGCGTTTTGTGGCTTACATGTTCACTAGTAAGCCTCAAAATGATCTTACTAGTGAACTAGTGGGCGTTTTGTGGCTTACATGTCAAATAGCAAGCCTCAAAATGATCTTACTAGTGAACTAATGGGCACATTTATGGCCTTACGTGTTCACTAGTAAGCGTCAAAATGATCTTACTAGTGAACTAGTGGGCGTTTTGTGGCTTACATGTTCACTAGTAAGCGTCACAATGACCTTACTTGTGAAGTAGTGAGCGTTTTGTGGCTTACAAGTTCACGAGTAAGCGTCAAAATGATCTTACTAGTGAACTAGTGGGCGTTTTGCGGCTTGCATGTCAACTAGTAAGCGTCAAAATGATCTTACTAGTGAACTAGTGGGCACATTTATGGCCTTACGTGTTCACTAGTACGCGTCAAAATGATCTTACTTGTGAACTAGTGGGCGTTTTGCGGCTTGCATGTCAACTAGTAAGCCTCAAAATGATCTTACGAGTGAGCTAGTGGGCGGTTTGCGGCTTACATGTTCACTAGTAAGCGTCACAATGACCTTACTTGTGAACTAGTGAGCGTTTTGTGGCTTACATGTTCACTAGTAAGCATCAAAATGATCTTACTAGTGAACTAGTGGGCGTTTTGTGGCTTACATGTTCACTAGTAAGCCTCAAAATGATCTTACTAGTGAACTAGTGGGCGTTTTGTGGCTTACATGTCAAATAGCAAGCCTCAAAATGATCTTACTAGTGAACTAATGGGCACATTTATGGCCTTACGTGTTCACTAGTAAGCGTCAAAATGATCTTACTAGTGAACTAGTGGGCGTTTTGTGGCTTACATGTTCACTAGTAAGCGTCACAATGACCTTACTTGTGAAGTAGTGAGCGTTTTGTGGCTTACAAGTTCACGAGTAAGCGTCAAAATGATCTTACTAGTGAACTAGTGGGCGTTTTGCGGCTTGCATGTCAACTAGTAAGCGTCAAAATGATCTTACTAGTGAACTAGTGGGCACATTTATGGCCTTACGTGTTCACTAGTACGCGTCAAAATGATCTTACTTGTGAACTAGTGGGCGTTTTGCGGCTTGCATGTCAACTAGTAAGCCTCAAAATGATCTTACTAGTGAACTAGTGGGCACATTTATGGCCTTACATGTTCACTAGTAAGCGTCAAAATGATCTTACTAGTGAACTAGTGGGCACATTTATGGCCTTACATGTTCACTAGTAAGCCTCAAAATGATCTTAATAGTGAACTAGTGGGCGTTTTGTGGCTTACAAGTTCACGAGTAAGCGTCAAAATGATCTTACTAGTGAACTAGTGGGCGTTTTGCGGCTTGCATGTCAACTAGTAAGCGTCAAAATGATCTTACTAGTGAACTAGTGGGCGTTTTGTGGCTTACGTCTTCACTAGTAAGCCTCAAAATGATCTTACTGGAGAACTAGTGGGCATTTTGTGGCTTACATGTCAACTAGTAAGCCTCAAAATGATCTTACTAGTGAACTAGTGGGCACATTTATGGCCTTACATGTTCACTAGTAAGCGTCAAAATGATCTTACTAGTGAACTAGTGGGCACGTTTATGGCCTTACATGTTCACTAGTAAGCCTCAAAATGATCTTACTAGTGAACTAGTGGGCACATTTATGGCCTTACGTGTTCACTAGTACGCGTCAAAATGATCTTACTTGTGAACTAGTGGGCGTTTTGCGGCTTGCATGTCAACTAGTAAGCCTCAAAATGATCTTACTAGTGAACTAGTGGGCACATTTATGGCCTTACATGTTCACTAGTAAGCGTCAAAATGATCTTACTAGTGAACTAGTGGGCACGTTTATGGCCTTACATGTTCACTAGTAAGCCTCAAAATGATCTTAATAGTGAACTAGTGGGCGTTTTGTGGCTTACAAGTTCACGAGTAAGCGTCAAAATGATCTTACTAGTGAACTAGTGGGCGTTTTGTGGCTTACATGTTCACTAGTAACCGTCACAATGACCTTACTTGTGAACTAGTGAGCGTTTTGTGGCTTACATGTTCACTAGTAAGCATCAAAATGATCTTACTAGTGAACTAGTGGGCGTTTTGTGGCTTACATGTTCACTAGTAAGCCTCAAAATGATCTTACTAGTGAACTAGTGGGCGTTTTGTGGCTTACATGTCAAATAGCAAGCCTCAAAATGATCTTACTAGTGAACTAATGGGCACATTTATGGCCTTACGTGTTCACTAGTAAGCGTCAAAATGATCTTACTAGTAAACTAGTGGGCGTTTTGTGGCTTACATCTTCACTCGTAAGCCTCAAAATGATCTTACTAGTGAACTAGTGTTTTTTTTGTGGCTTACATGTCAACTAGTAAGCCTCAAAATGATCTTACTAGTGGGCACATTTATGGCCTTACATGTTCACTAGTAAGCCTCAAAATGATCTTACCAGTGAACTAGTGGGGATTTTGCGGCTTACATGTCAACTAGTAAGCCTCAAAATGATCTTACTAGTGAACTAGTGGGCACATTTATGGCCTTACATGTTCACTAGTAAGCCTCAAAATGATCTTACCAGTGAACTAGTGGGCATTTTGCGGCTTACGTGTCAACTAGTAAGCCTGAAAACGATCTTACTAGTGAACTAGTGGCTTCTTTTGTGGCTTACATGTTCACTAGTAAGCGTCACAATGACCTTACTTGTGAACTAGTGAGTGTTTTGTGGCTTACATGTTCACTAGTAGGCGTCAAAATGATCTTACCAGTGAACTAGTGGGCGTTTTGTGGCTTACATCTTCACTAGTAAGCCTCAAAATGATCTTACTAGTGAATTAGTGGGCACATTTATGGCCTTACATGTTCACTAGTAAGCCTCAAAATGATCTTACTAGTGAACTAGTGGGCGTTTTGTGGCTTACATGTTCACGAGTAAGCGTCAAAATGATCTTACTAGTGAACTAGTGGGCGTTTTGCGGCTTACATGTTCAATAGTAAGCGTCACAATGACCTTACTTGTGAACTAGTGAGCGTTTTGTGGCTTACATGTTCACTAGTAAGCATTGAAATGATATTACTAGTGAACTAGTGGGCGTTTTGTGGCTTACATGTTCACTCGTGGGCCTCAAAATGATCTTACTAGTGAACTAGTGGGCGTTTTGTGGCTTACATGTCAACTAGTAAGCCTCAAAATGATCTTACTAGTGAACTAGTGGGCACATTTATGGCCTTACATGTTCACTAGTAAGCCTCAAAATGATCTTACCAGTGAACTAGTGGGCATTTTGCGGCTTACATGTCAACTAGTAAGCCTCAAAATAATCTTACTAGTGAACTAGTGGGCGTTTTGTGGCTTACATGTTCACTAGTAAGCCTCAAAATGATCTTACTAGTGAACTAGTGGGCGTTTTGTGTCTTACATGTCAAATAGCAAGCCTCAAAATGATCTTACTAGTGAACTAATGGGCACATTTATGGCCTTACGTGTTCACTAGTAAGCGTCAAAATGATCTTACTAGTAAACTAGTGGGCACATTTAGGGCCTTACATGTTCACTAGTAAGCCTCAAAATGATCTTACTAGTGAACTAGCGGGCGTTTTGTGGCTTACATGTTCACGGGTAAGCGTCAAAATGATCTTACTAGTGAACTAGTGGGCGTTTTGTGGCTTACATGTTCACTAGTAAGCGTCACAATGACCTTACTTGTGAACTAGTGAGCGTTTTGTGGCTTACATGTTCACTAGTAAGCCTCAAAATGATCTTACTAGTGAACTAGTGGGCGTTTTGTGGCTTACATGTTCACGAGTAAGCATCAAAATGATCTTACTAGTGAACTAGTGGGCGTTTTGCGGCTTGCATGTCAACTAGTAAGCGTCAAAATGATCTTAATAGTGAACTAGTGGGCGTTTTGTGGCTTACATCTTCACTAGTAAGCCTCAAAATGATCTTACTAGAGAACTAGTGGGCATTTTGTGGCTTACATGTCAACTAGTAAGCCTCAAAATGATCTTACTAGTGAACTAGTGGGCACATTTATGGCCTTACATGTTCACTAGTAAGCGTCAAAATGATCTTACTAGTGAACTAGTGGGCGTTTTGCGGCTTACATGTCAACTAGTAAGCCTCAAAATGATCTTACGAGTGAGCTAGTGGGCGTTTTGCGGCTTACATGTTCACTAGTAAGCGTCACAATGACCTTACTTGTGAACTAGTGAGCGTTTTGTGGCTTACATGTTCACTAGTAAGCATCAAAATGATCTTACTAGTGAACTAGTGGGCGTTTTGTGGCTTACATGTTCACTAGTAAGCCTCAAAATGATCTTACTAGTGAACTAGTGGGCGTTTTGTGGCTTACATGTCAAATAGCAAGCCTCAAAATGATCTTACTAGTGAACTAATGGGCACATTTATGGCCTTACGTGTTCACTAGTAAGCGTCAAAATGATCTTACTAGTGAACTAGTGGGCGTTTTGTGGCTTACATGTTCACTAGTAAGCGTCACAATGACCTTACTTGTGAACTAGTGAGCGTTTTGTGGCTTACAAGTTCACGAGTAAGCGTCAAAATGATCTTACTAGTGAACTAGTGGGCGTTTTGCGGCTTGCATGTCAACTAGTAAGCGTCAAAATGATCTTACTAGTGAACTAGTGGGCACATTTATGGCCTTACGTGTTCACTAGTACGCGTCAAAATGATCTTACTTGTGAACTAGTGGGCGTTTTGCGGCTTGCATGTCAACTAGTAAGCCTCAAAATGATCTTACTAGTGAACTAGTGGGCACATTTATGGCCTTACATGTTCACTAGTAAGCGTCAAAATGATCTTACTAGTGAACTAGTGGGCACATTTATGGCCTTACATGTTCACTAGTAAGCCTCAAAATGATCTTACTAGTGAACTAGTGGGCGTTTTGTGGCTTACAAGTTCACGAGTAAGCGTCAAAATGATCTTACTAGTGAACTAGTGGGCGTTTTGCGGCTTGCATGTCAACTAGTAAGCGTCAAAATGATCTTACTAGTGAACTAGTGGGCGTTTTGTGGCTTACGTCTTCACTAGTAAGCCTCAAAATGATCTTACTAGAGAACTAGTGGGCATTTTGTGGCTTACATGTCAACTAGTAAGCCTCAAAATGATCTTACTAGTGAACTAGTGGGCACATTTATGGCCTTACATGTTCACTAGTAAGCGTCAAAATGATCTTACTAGTGAACTAGTGGGCACGTTTATGGCCTTACATGTTCACTAGTAAGCCTCAAAATGATCTTACTAGTGAACTAGTGGGCACATTTATGGCCTTACGTGTTCACTAGTACGCGTCAAAATGATCTTACTTGTGAACTAGTGGGCGTTTTGCGGCTTGCATGTCAACTAGTAAGCCTCAAAATGATCTTACTAGTGAACTAGTGGGCACATTTATGGCCTTACATGTTCACTAGTAAGCGTCAAAATGATCTTACTAGTGAACTAGTGGGCACGTTTATGGCCTTACATGTTCACTAGTAAGCCTCAAAATGATCTTAATAGTGAACTAGTGGGCGTTTTGTGGCTTACAAGTTCACGAGTAAGCGTCAAAATGATCTTACTAGTGAACTAGTGGGCGTTTTGTGGCTTACATGTTCACTAGTAACCGTCACAATGACCTTACTTGTGAACTAGTGAGCGTTTTGTGGCTTACATGTTCACTAGTAAGCATCAAAATGATCTTACTAGTGAACTAGTGGGCGTTTTGTGGCTTACATGTTCACTAGTAAGCCTCAAAATGATCTTACTAGTGAACTAGTGGGCGTTTTGTGGCTTACATGTCAAATAGCAAGCCTCAAAATGATCTTACTAGTGAACTAATGGGCACATTTATGGCCTTACGTGTTCACTAGTAAGCGTCAAAATGATCTTACTAGTAAACTAGTGGGCGTTTTGTGGCTTACATCTTCACTCGTAAGCCTCAAAATGATCTTACTAGTGAACTAGTGGTTTTTTTGTGGCTTACATGTCAACTAGTAAGCCTCAAAATGATCTTACTAGTGGGCACATTTATGGCCTTACATGTTCACTAGTAAGCCTCAAAATGATCTTACCAGTGAACTAGTGGGGATTTTGCGGCTTACATGTCAACTAGTAAGCCTCAAAATGATCTTACTAGTGAACTAGTGGGCACATTTATGGCCTTACATGTTCACTAGTAAGCCTCAAAATGATCTTACCAGTGAACTAGTGGGCATTTTGCGGCTTACGTGTCAACTAGTAAGCCTGAAAACGATCTTACTAGTCAACTAGTGGCTTCTTTTGTGGCTTACATGTTCACTAGTAAGCGTCACAATGACCTTACTTGTGAACTAGTGAGTGTTTTGTGGCTTACATGTTCACTAGTAGGCGTCAAAATGATCTTACCAGTGAACTAGTGGGCGTTTTGTGGCTTACATCTTCACTAGTAAGCCTCAAAATGATCTTACTAGAGAACTAGTGGGCATTTTGTGGCTTACATGTCAACTAGTAAGCCTCAAAATGATCTTACTAGTGAATTAGTGGGCACATTTATGGCCTTACATGTTCACTAGTAAGCCTCAAAATGATCTTACTAGTGAACTAGTGGGCGTTTTGTGGCTTACATGTTCACGAGTAAGCGTCAAAATGATCTTACTAGTGAACTAGTGGGCGTTTTGCGGCTTACATGTTCAATAGTAAGCGTCACAATGACCTTACTTGTGAACTAGTGAGCGTTTTGTGGCTTACATGTTCACTAGTAAGCATTGAAATGATATTACTAGTGAACTAGTGGGCGTTTTGTGGCTTACATGTTCACTCGTAAGCCTCAAAATGATCTTACTAGTGAACTCGTGGGCACATTTATGGCCTTACATGTTCACTAGTAAGCGTCAAAATGATCTTACTAGTGAACTACTGGGCACGTTTATGGCCTTAGATGTTCACTAGTAAGCGTGAAAATGATCTTACTAGTGAACTAGTGGGCGTTTTGCGGCTTACATGTAAACTAGTAAGCCTCAGAATGATCTTACGAGTGAGCTAGTGGGCGTTTTGCGGCTTACATGTTCACTAGTAAGCGTCACAATGACCTTACTTGTGAACTAGTGAGCGTTTTGTGGCTTACATGTTCACTAGTAAGCATCAAAATGATCTTACTAGTGAACTAGTGGGCGTTTTGTGGCTTACATGTTCACTAGTAAGTCTCAAAATGATCTTACTAGTGAACTAGTGGGCGTTTTGTGTCTTACATGTCAAATAGCAAGCCTCAAAATGATCTTACTAGTGAACTAGTGGGCACATTTATGGCCTTACATGTTCACTAGTAAGCCTCAAAATGATCTTACCAGTGAACTAGTGGGCATTTTGCGGCTTACATGTCAACTAGTAAGCCTCAAAATAATCTTACTAGTGAACTAGTGGGCGTTTTGTGGCTTACATGTTCACTAGTAAGCCTCAAAATGATCTTACTAGTGAACTAGTGGGCGTTTTGTGTCTTACATGTCAAATAGCAAGCCTCAAAATGATCTTACTAGTGAACTAATGGGCACATTTATGGCCTTACGTGTTCACTAGTAAGCGTCAAAATGATCTTACTAGTAAACTAGTGGGCACATTTAGGGCCTTACATGTTCACTAGTAAGCCTCAAAATGATCTTACTAGTGAACTAGTGGGCGTTTTGTGGCTTACATGTTCACGGGTAAGCGTCAAAATGATCTTACTAGTGAACTAGTGGGCGTTTTGTGGCTTACATGTTCACTAGTAAGCGTCACAATGACCTTACTTGTGAACTAGTGAGCGTTTTGTGGCTTACATGTTCACTAGTAAGCCTCAAAATGATCTTACTAGTGAACTAGTGGGCGTTTTGTGGCTTACGTCTTCACTAGTAAGCCTCAAAATGATCTTACTAGAGAACTAGTGGGCATTTTGTGGCTTACATGTCAACTAGTAAGCCTCAAAATGATCTTACTAGTGAACTAGTGGGCACATTTATGGCCTTACATGTTCACTAGTAAGCGTCAAAATGATCTTACTAGTGAACTAGTGGGCACGTTTATGGCCTTACATGTTCACTAGTAAGCCTCAAAATGATCTTACTAGTGAACTAGTGGGCACATTTGTGGCCTTACGTGTTCACTAGTACGCGTCAAAATGATCTTACTTGTGAACTAGTGGGCGTTTTGCGGCTTGCATGTCAACTAGTAAGCCTCAAAATGATCTTACTAGTGAACTAGTGGGCACATTTATGGCCTTACATGTTCACTAGTAAGCGTCAAAATGATCTTACTAGTGAACTAGTGGGCACGTTTATGGCCTTACATGTTCACTAGTAAGCCTCAAAATGATCTTAATAGTGAACTAGTGGGCGTTTTGTGGCTTACAAGTTCACGAGTAAGCGTCAAAATGATCTTACTAGTGAACTAGTGGGCGTTTTGTGGCTTACATGTTCACTAGTAACCGTCACAATGACCTTACTTGTGAACTAGTGAGCGTTTTGTGGCTTACATGTTCACTAGTAAGCATCAAAATGATCTTACTAGTGAACTAGTGGGCGTTTTGTGGCTTACATGTTCACTAGTAAGCCTCAAAATGATCTTACTAGTGAACTAGTGGGCGTTTTGTGGCTTACATGTCAAATAGCAAGCCTCAAAATGATCTTACTAGTGAACTAATGGGCACATTTATGGCCTTACATGTTCACTAGTAAGCCTCAAAATGATCTTACTAGTGAACTAGTGGGCGTTTTGCGGCTTACATGTAAACTAGTAAGCCTCAGAATGATCTTACGAGTGAGCTAGTGGGCGTTTTGCGGCTTACATGTTCACTAGTAAGCGTCACAATGACCTTACTTGTGAACTAGTGAGCGTTTTGTGGCTTACATGTTCACTAGTAAGCATCAAAATGATCTTACTAGTGAACTAGTGGGCGTTTTGTGGCTTACATGTTCACTAGTAAGCCTCAAAATGATCTTACTAGTGAACTAGTGGGCGTTTTGTGTCTTACATGTCAAATAGCAAGCCTCAAAATGATCTTACTAGTGAACTAATGGGCACATTTATTGCCTTACGTGTTCACTAGTAAGCGTCAAAATGATCTTAGTAGTAAACTAGTGGGCGTTTTGTGGCTTACATCTTCACTCGTAAGCCTCAAAATGATCTTACTAGTGAACTAGTGGGCGTTTTGTGGCTTACATGTCAACTAGTAAGCCTCAAAATGATCTTACTAGTGAACTAGTGGGCACATTTATGGCCTTACATGTTCACTAGTAAGCCTCAAAATGATCTTACCAGTGAACTAGTGGGCATTTTGCGGCTTACATGTCAACTAGTAAGCCTCAAAATAATCTTACTAGTGAACTAGTGGGCGTTTTGTGGCTTACATGTTCACTAGTAAGCCTCAAAATGATCTTACTAGTGAAATAGTGGGCGTTTTGTGTCTTACATGTCAAATAGCAAGCCTCAAAATGATCTTACTAGTGAACTAATGGGCACATTTATGGCCTTACGTGTTCACTAGTAAGCGTCAAAATGATCTTACTAGTAAACTAGTGGGCACATTTAGGGCCTTACATGTTCACTAGTAAGCCTCAAAATGATCTTACTAGTGAACTAGTGGGCGTTTTGTGGCTTACATGTTCACGAGTAAGCGTCAAAATGATCTTACTAGTGAACTAGTGGGCGTTTTGCGGCTTGCATGTCAACTAGTAAGCGTCAAAATGATCTTACTAGTGAACTAGTGGGCGTTTTGTGGCTTACATCTTCACTAGTAAGCCTCAGAATGATCTTACTAGAGAACTAGTGGGCATTTTGTGGCTTACATGTCAACTAGTAAGCCTCAAAATGATCTTACTAGTGAACTAGTGGGCACATTTATGGCCTTACATGTTCACTAGTAAGCGTCAAAATGATCTTACTAGTGAACTAGTGGGCACGTTTATGGCCTTAGATGTTCACTAGTAAGCGTGAAAATGATCTTACTAGTGAACTAGTGGGCGTTTTGCGGCTTACATGTCAACTAGTAAGCCTCAAAATGATCTTACGAGTGAGCTAGTGGGCGTTTTGCGGCTTACATGTTCACTAGTAAGCGTCACAATGACCTTACTTGTGAACTACTGAGCGTTTTGTGGCTTACATGTTCACTAGTAAGCATCAAAATGATCTTACTAGTGAACTAGTGGGCGTTTTGTGGCTTACATGTTCACTAGTAAGCCTCAAAATGATCTTACTAGTGAACTAGTGGGCGTTTTGTGGCTTACATGTCAAATAGCAAGCCTCAAAATGATCTTACTAGTGAACTAATGGGCACATTTATGGCCTTACGTGTTCACTAGTAAGCGTCAAAATGATCTTACTAGTGAACTAGTGGGCGTTTTGTGGCTTACATGTTCACTAGTAAGCGTCACAATGACCTTACTTGTGAACTAGTGAGCGTTTTGTGGCTTACAAGTTCACGAGTAAGCGTCAAAATGATCTTACTAGTGAACTAGTGGGCGTTTTGCGGCTTGCATGTCAACTAGTAAGCGTCAAAATGATCTTACTAGTGAACTAGTGGGCACATTTATGGCCTTACGTGTTCACTAGTACGCGTCAAAATGATCTTACTTGTGAACTAGTGGGCGTTTTGCGGCTTGCATGTCAACTAGTAAGCCTCAAAATGATCTTACTAGTGAACTAGTGGGCACATTTATGGCCTTACATGTTCACTAGTAAGCATCAAAATGATCTTACTAGTGAACTAGTGGGCACATTTATGGCCTTACATGTTCACTAGTAAGCCTCAAAATGATCTTAATAGTGAACTAGTGGGCGTTTTGTGGCTTACAAGTTCACGAGTAAGCGTCAAAATGATCTTACTAGTGAACTAGTGGGCGTTTTGCGGCTTGCATGTCAACTAGTAAGCGTCAAAATGATCTTACTAGTGAACTAGTGGGCGTTTTGTGGCTTACGTCTTCACTAGTAAGCCTCAAAATGATCTTACTAGAGAACTAGTGGGCATTTTGTGGCTTACATGTCAACTAGTAAGCCTCAAAATGATCTTACTAGTGAACTAGTGGGCACATTTATGGCCTTACATGTTCACTAGTAAGCGTCAAAATGATCTTACTAGTGAACTAGTGGGCACGTTTATGGCCTTACATGTTCACTAGTAAGCCTCAAAATGATCTTACTAGTGAACTAGTGGGCACATTTATGGCCTTACGTGTTCACTAGTACGCGTCAAAATGATCTTACTTGTGAACTAGTGGGCGTTTTGCGGCTTGCATGTCAACTAGTAAGCCTCAAAATGATCTTACTAGTGAACTAGTGGGCACATTTATGGCCTTACATGTTCACTAGTAAGCCTCAAAATGATCTTACCAGTGAACTAGTGGGCATTTTGCGGCTTACGTGTCAACTAGTAAGCCTGAAAACGATCTTACTAGTGAACTAGTGGCTTCTTTTGTGGCTTACATGTTCACTAGTAAGCGTCACAATGACCTTACTTGTGAACTAGTGAGTGTTTTGTGGCTTACATGTTCACTAGTAGGCGTCAAAATGATCTTACCAGTGAACTAGTGGGCGTTTTGTGGCTTACATCTTCACTAGTAAGCCTCAAAATGATCTTATTAGAGAACTAGTGGGCATTTTGTGGCTTACATGTCAACTAGTAAGCCTCAAAATGATCTTACTAGTGAATTAGTGGGCACATTTATGGCCTTACATGTTCACTAGTAAGCCTCAAAATGATCTTACTAGTGAACTAGTGGGCGTTTTGTGGCTTACATGTTCACGAGTAAGCGTCAAAATGATCTTACTAGTGAACTAGTGGGCGTTTTGCGGCTTACATGTTCAATAGTAAGCGTCACAATGACCTTACTTGTGAACTAGTGAGCGTTTTGTGGCTTACATGTTCACTAGTAAGCATTGAAATGATATTACTAGTGAACTAGTGGGCGTTTTGTGGCTTACATGTTCACTCGTAAGCCTCAAAATGATCTTACTAGTGAACTAGTGGGCGTTTTGTGGCTTACATGTCAACTAGTAAGCCTCAAAATGATCTTACTAGTGAACTAGTGGGCACATTTATGGCCTTACATGTTCACTAGTAAGCCTCAAAATGATCTTACCAGTGAACTAGTGGGCATTTTGCGGCTTACATGTCAACTAGTAAGCCTCAAAATAATCTTACTAGTGAACTAGTGGGCGTTTTGTGGCTTACATGTTCACTAGTAAGCCTCAAAATGATCTTACTAGTGAACTAGTGGGCGTTTTGTGTCTTACATGTCAAATAGCAAGCCTCAAAATGATCTTACTAGTGAACTAATGGGCACATTTATGGCCTTACGTGTTCACTAGTAAGCGTCAAAATGATCTTACTAGTAAACTAGTGGGCACATTTAGGGCCTTACATGTTCACTAGTAAGCCTCAAAATGATCTTACTAGTGAACTAGCGGGCGTTTTGTGGCTTACATGTTCACGGGTAAGCGTCAAAATGATCTTACTAGTGAACTAGTGGGCGTTTTGTGGCTTACATGTTCACTAGTAAGCGTCACAATGACCTTACTTGTGAACTAGTGAGCGTTTTGTGGCTTACATGTTCACTAGTAAGCCTCAAAATGATCTTACTAGTGAACTAGTGGGCGTTTTGTGGCTTACATGTTCACGAGTAAGCATCAAAATGATCTTACTAGTGAACTAGTGGGCGTTTTGCGGCTTGCATGTCAACTAGTAAGCGTCAAAATGATCTTAATAGTGAACTAGTGGGCGTTTTGTGGCTTACATCTTCACTAGTAAGCCTCAAAATGATCTTACTAGAGAACTAGTGGGCATTTTGTGGCTTACATGTCAACTAGTAAGCCTCAAAATGATCTTACTAGTGAACTAGTGGGCACATTTATGGCCTTACATGTTCACTAGTAAGCGTCAAAATGATCTTACTAGTGAACTAGTGGGCGTTTTGCGGCTTACATGTCAACTAGTAAGCCTCAAAATGATCTTACGAGTGAGCTAGTGGGCGTTTTGCGGCTTACATGTTCACTAGTAAGCGTCACAATGACCTTACTTGTGAACTAGTGAGCGTTTTGTGGCTTACATGTTCACTAGTAAGCATCAAAATGATCTTACTAGTGAACTAGTGGGCGTTTTGTGGCTTACATGTTCACTAGTAAGCCTCAAAATGATCTTACTAGTGAACTAGTGGGCGTTTTGTGGCTTACATGTCAAATAGCAAGCCTCAAAATGATCTTACTAGTGAACTAATGGGCACATTTATGGCCTTACGTGTTCACTAGTAAGCGTCAAAATGATCTTACTAGTGAACTAGTGGGCGTTTTGTGGCTTACATGTTCACTAGTAAGCGTCACAATGACCTTACTTGTGAACTAGTGAGCGTTTTGTGGCTTACAAGTTCACGAGTAAGCGTCAAAATGATCTTACTAGTGAACTAGTGGGCGTTTTGCGGCTTGCATGTCAACTAGTAAGCGTCAAAATGATCTTACTAGTGAACTAGTGGGCACATTTATGGCCTTACGTGTTCACTAGTACGCGTCAAAATGATCTTACTTGTGAACTAGTGGGCGTTTTGCGGCTTGCATGTCAACTAGTAAGCCTCAAAATGATCTTACTAGTGAACTAGTGGGCACATTTATGGCCTTACATGTTCACTAGTAAGCGTCAAAATGATCTTACTAGTGAACTAGTGGGCACATTTATGGCCTTACATGTTCACTAGTAAGCCTCAAAATGATCTTAATAGTGAACTAGTGGGCGTTTTGTGGCTTACAAGTTCACGAGTAAGCGTCAAAATGATCTTACTAGTGAACTAGTGGGCGTTTTGCGGCTTGCATGTCAACTAGTAAGCGTCAAAATGATCTTACTAGTGAACTAGTGGGCGTTTTGTGGCTTACGTCTTCACTAGTAAGCCTCAAAATGATCTTACTAGTGAACTAGTGGGCACATTTATGGCCTTACATGTTCACTAGTAAGCGTCAAAATGATCTTACTAGTGAACTAGTGGGCACGTTTATGGCCTTACATGTTCACTAGTACGCGTCAAAATGATCTTACTTGTGAACTAGTGGGCGTTTTGCGGCTTGCATGTCAACTAGTAAGCCTCAAAATGATCTTACTAGTGAACTAGTGGGCACATTTATGGCCTTACATGTTCACTAGTAAGCGTCAAAATGATCTTACTAGTGAACTAGTGGGCACGTTTATGGCCTTACATGTTCACTAGTAAGCCTCAAAATGATCTTAATAGTGAACTAGTGGGCGTTTTGTGGCTTACAAGTTCACGAGTAAGCGTCAAAATGATCTTACTAGTGAACTAGTGGGCGTTTTGTGGCTTACATGTTCACTAGTAACCGTCACAATGACCTTACTTGTGAACTAGTGAGCGTTTTGTGGCTTACATGTTCACTAGTAAGCATCAAAATGATCTTACTAGTGAACTAGTGGGCGTTTTGTGGCTTACATGTTCACTAGTAAGCCTCAAAATGATCTTACTAGTGAACTAGTGGGCGTTTTGTGGCTTACATGTCAAATAGCAAGCCTCAAAATGATCTTACTAGTGAACTAATGGGCACATTTATGGCCTTACGTGTTCACTAGTAAGCGTCAAAATGATCTTACTAGTAAACTAGTGGGCGTTTTGTGGCTTACATCTTCACTCGTAAGCCTCAAAATGATCTTACTAGTGAACTAGTGGTTTTTTTGTGGCTTACATGTCAACTAGTAAGCCTCAAAATGATCTTACTAGTGGGCACATTTATGGCCTTACATGTTCACTAGTAAGCCTCAAAATGATCTTACCAGTGAACTAGTGGGGATTTTGCGGCTTACATGTCAACTAGTAAGCCTCAAAATGATCTTACTAGTGAACTAGTGGGCACATTTATGGCCTTACATGTTCACTAGTAAGCCTCAAAATGATCTTACCAGTGAACTAGTGGGCATTTTGCGGCTTACGTGTCAGCTAGTAAGCCTGAAAACGATCTTACTAGTGAACTAGTGGCTTCTTTTGTGGCTTACATGTTCACTAGTAAGCGTCACAATGACCTTACTTGTGAACTAGTGAGTGTTTTGTGGCTTACATGTTCACTAGTAGGCGTCAAAATGATCTTACCAGTGAAGTAGTGGGCGTTTTGTGGCTTACATCTTCACTAGTAAGCCTCAAAATGATCTTACTAGAGAACTAGTGGGCATTTTGTGGCTTACATGTCAACTAGTAAGCCTCAAAATGATCTTACTAGTGAATTAGTGGGCACATTTATGGCCTTACATGTTCACTAGTAAGCCTCAAAATGATCTTACTAGTGAACTAGTGGGCGTTTTGTGGCTTACATGTTCACGAGTAAGCGTGAAAATGATCTTACTAGTGAACTAGTGGGCGTTTTGCGGCTTACATGTTCAATAGTAAGCGTCACAATGACCTTACTTGTGAACTAGTGAGCGTTTTGTGGCTTACATGTTCACTAGTAAGCATTGAAATGATATTACTAGTGAACTAGTGGGCGTTTTGTGGCTTACATGTTCACTCGTAAGCCTCAAAATGATCTTACTAGTGAACTAGTGGGCGTTTTGTGGCTTACATGTCAACTAGTAAGCCTCAAAATGATCTTACTAGTGAACTAGTGGGCACATTTATGGCCTTACATGTTCACTAGTAAGCCTCAAAATGATCTTACCAGTGAACTAGTGGGCATTTTGCGGCTTACATGTCAACTAGTAAGCCTCAAAATAATCTTACTAGTGAACTAGTGGGCGTTTTGTGGCTTACATGTTCACTAGTAAGCCTCAAAATGATCTTACTAGTGAACTAGTGGGCGTTTTGTGTCTTACATGTCAAATAGCAAGCCTCAAAATGATCTTACTAGTGAACTAATGGGCACATTTATGGCCTTACGTGTTCACTAGTAAGCGTCAAAATGATCTTACTAGTAAACTAGTGGGCACATTTAGGGCCTTACATGTTCACTAGTAAGCCTCAAAATGATCTTACTAGTGAACTAGTGGGCGTTTTGTGGCTTACATGTTCACGGGTAAGCGTCAAAATGATCTTACTAGTGAACTAGTGGGCGTTTTGTGGCTTACATGTTCACTAGTAAGCGTCACAATGACCTTACTTGTGAACTAGTGAGCGTTTTGTGGCTTACATGTTCACTAGTAAGCCTCAAAATGATCTTACTAGTGAACTAGTGGGCGTTTTGTGGCTTACATGTCAACTAGTAAGCCTCAAAATGATCTTACTAGTGAACTAGTGGGCGTTTTGCGGCTTGCATGTCAACTAGTAAGCGTCAAAATGATCTTACGAGTGAACTAGTGGGCACATTTATGGCCTTACATGTTCACTAGTACGCGTCAAAATGATCTTACTTGTGAACTAGTGGGCGTTTTGCGGCTTGCATGTCAACTAGTAAGCCTCAAAATGATCTTACTAGTGAACTAGTGGGCACATTTATGGCCTTACATGTTCACTAGTAAGCGTCAAAATGATCTTACTAGTGAACTAGTGGGCACATTTATGGCCTTACATGTTCACTAGTAAGCCTCAAAATGATCTTAATAGTGAACTAGTGGGCGTTTTGTGGCTTACAAGTTCACGAGTAAGCGTCAAAATGATCTTACTAGTGAACTAGTGGGCGTTTTGCGGCTTGCATGTCAACTAGTAAGCGTCAAAATGATCTTACTAGTGAACTAGTGGGCGTTTTGTGGCTTACGTCTTCACTAGTAAGCCTCAAAATGATCTTACTAGAGAACTAGTGGTCATTTTGTGGCTTACATGTCAACTAGTAAGCCTCAAAATGATCTTACTAGTGAACTAGTGGGCACATTTATGGCCTTACATGTTCACTAGTAAGCGTCAAAATGATCTTACTAGTGAACTAGTGGGCACGTTTATGGCCTTACATGTTCACTAGTAAGTGGGCGTTTTGTGGCTTACATGTTCACGAGTATGCGTCAAAATGATCTTACTAGTGAACTAGTGGGCGTTTTGCGGCTTGCATGTCAACTAGTAAGCGTCAAAATGACCTTACTAGTGAACTAGTGGGCGTTTTGTGGCTTAGATCTTCACTAGTAAGCCTCAAAATGATCTTACTAGAGAACTAGTGGGCATTTTGTGGCTTACATGTCAACTAGTAAGCCTCAAAATGATCTTACTAGTGAACTAGTGGGCACATTTATGGCCTTACATGTTCACTAGTAAGCGTCAAAATGATCTTACTAGTGAACTAGTGGGCACGTTTATGGCCTTAGATGTTCACTAGTAAGCGTGAAAATGATCTTACTAGTGAACTAGTGGGCGTTTTGCGGCTTACATGTCAACTAGTAAGCCTAAAATGATCTTACGAGTGAGCTAGTGGGCGTTTTGCGGCTTACATGTTCACTAGTAAGCGTCACAATGACCTTACTTGTGAACTAG
Organism: Hippocampus zosterae; assembly: GCF_025434085.1. Lineage (NCBI taxonomy): Eukaryota > Metazoa > Chordata > Actinopteri > Syngnathiformes > Syngnathidae > Hippocampus > Hippocampus zosterae. Next base: position 9,903,512 of record NC_067453.1, read on the forward strand.
TGAGCGTTTTGTGGCTTACATGTTCACGAGTAAGCCTCAAAATGATCTTACTAGTGAACTAGTGGGCACATTTATGGCCTTACATGTTCACTAGTAAGCCTCAAAATGATCTTACTAGTGAACTAGTGGGCATTTTGTGGCTTACATGTCAACTAGTAAGCCTCAAAATGATCTTACTAGTGAACTAGTGGGCACATTTATGGCCTTACATGTTCACTAGTAAGCCTCAAAATGATCTTACCAGTGAACTAGTGGGCATTTTGCGGCTTACATGTCAACTAGTAAGCCTCAAAACGATCTTACTAGTGAACTAGTGGCTTCTTTTGTGGCTTACATGTTCACTAGTAAGCGTCACAATGACCTTACTTGTGAACTAGTGAGCGTTTTGTGGCTTACATGTTCACTAGTAAGCGTCAAAATGATCTTACTAGTGAACTAGTGGGCGTTTTGTGGCTTACATGTTCACTAGTAAGCCTCAAAATGATCTTACTAGTGAACTAGTGGGCGTTTTGTGTCTTACATGTCAAATAGCAAGCCTCAAAATGATCTTACTAGTGAACTAATGGGCACATTTATGGCCTTACGTGTTCACTAGTAAGCGTCAAAATGATCTTACTCGTAAACTAGTGGGCACATTTAGGGCCTTACATGTCAACTAGTAAGCCTCAAAATGATCTTACTAGTGAACTAGAGGGCATTTTGTGGCTTACATGTCAACTAGTAAGCCTCAAAATGATCTTACTAGTGAACTAGTGGGCGTTTTGTGGCTTACATGTTCACGAGTAAGGGTCAAAATGATCTAACTAGTGAACTTGTGGGCGTTTTGCGGCTTGCATGTCAACTAGTAAGCCTCAAAATGATCTTACGAGTGAACTAGTGGGCGTTTTGCGGCTTACATGTCAACAAGTAAGCCTCAAAATGATCTTACTAGTGAACTAGTGGGCACATTTATGGCCTTACATGTTCACTAGTAAGCCTCAAAATGATCTTACCAGTGAACTAGTGGGCATTTTGCGGCTTACATGTCAACTAGTAAGCCTCAAAATGATCTTACTAGTGAACTAGAGGGCATTTTGTGGCTTACATGTCAACTAGTAAGCCTCAAAATGATCTTACTAGTGAACTAGTGGGCGTTTTGTGGCTTACATGTTCACGAGTAAGGGTCAAAATGATCTAACTAGTGAACTTGTGGGCGTTTTGCGGCTTGCATGTCAACTAGTAAGCCTCAAAATTATCTTACGAGTGAACTAGTGGGCGTTTTGCGGCTTACATGTCAACAAGTAAGCCACAAAATGATCTTACTAATGAACTAGTGGGCGTTTTGTGGCTTACATGTTCACTAGTAAGCGTCAAAATGATCTTACTAGTGAACTAGTGGGCACGTTTATGGCCTTAGATGTTCACTTGTAAGCGTGAAAATGATCTTACTAGTGAACTAGTGGGCGTTTTGCGGCTTACATGTCAACTAGTAAGCCTCAAAATGATCTTACGAGTGAGCTAGTGGGCGTTTTGCGGCTTACATGTTCACTAGTAAGCGTCACAATGACCTTACTTGTGAACTAGTCAGCGTTTTGTGGCTTACATGTTCACTAGTAAGCATCAAAATGATCTTACTAGTGAACTAACGGGCACATTTATGGCCTTACGTGTTCACTAGTAAGCGTCAAAATGATCTTACTAGTAAACTAGTGGGCGTTTTGTGGCTTACATCTTCACTCGTAAGCCTCAAAATGATCTTACTAGTGAACTAGTGGGCATTTTGCGGCTTACATGTCAACTAGTAAGCCTCAAAATGATCTTACTAGTGAACTAGTGGGCATTTTGTGGCTTACATGTCAACTAGTAAGCCTCAAAATGATCTTACTAGTGAACTGGTGGGCACATTTATGGCCTTACGTGTTCACTAGTAAGCGTCAAAATGATCTTACTAGTAAACTAGTGGGCGTTTTGTGGCTTACATCTTCACTCGTAAGCCTCAAAATGATCTTACTAGTGAACTAGTGGGCGTTTTGTGGCTTACATGTCAACTAGTAAGCCTCAAAATGATCTTACTAGTGAACTAGTGGGCACATTTATGGCCTTACATGTTCACTAGTAAGCCTCAAAATGATCTTACCAGTGAACTAGTGGGCATTTTGCGGCTTACGTGTCAACTAGTAAGCCTGAAAACGATCTTACTAGTGAACTAGTGGCTTCTTTTGTGGCTTACATGTTCACTAGTAAGCGTCAAAATGATCTTACTAGTAAACTAGTGGGCGTTTTGTGGCTTACATCTTCACTCGTAAGCCTCAAAATGACCTTACTTGTGAACTAGTGAGTGTTTTGTGGCTTACATGTTCACTAGTAGGCGTCAAAATGATCTTACTAGTGAACTAGTGGGCGTTTTGTGGCTTACATCTTCACTAGTAAGCCTCAAAATGATCTTACTAGAGAACTAGTGGGCATTTTGTGGCTTACATGTCAACTAGTAAGCCTCAAAATGATCTTACTAGTGAATTAGTGGGCACATTTATGGCCTTACATGTTCACTAGTAAGCGTCAAAATGATCTTACTAGTGAACTAGTGGGCACATTTATGGCCTTACATGTTCACTAGTAAGCCTCAAAATGATCTTACTAGTGAACTAGTGGGCGTTTTGTGGCTTACATGTTCACGAGTAAGCGTCAAAATGATCTTACTAGTGAACTAGTGGGCGTTTTGCGGCTTGCATGTCAACTAGTAAGCGTCAAAATGATCTTACTAGTGAACTAGTGGGCGTTTTGTGGCTTACATCTTCACTAGTAAGCCTCAAAATGATCTTACTAGAGAACTAGTGGGCATTTTGTGGCTTACATGTCAACTAGTAAACCTCAAAATGATCTTACTAGTGAACTCGTGGGCACATTTATGGCCTTACATGTTCACTAGTAAGCGTCAAAATGATCTTACTAGTGAACTACTGGGCACGTTTATGGCCTTAGATGTTCACTAGTAAGCGTGAAAATGATCTTACTAGTGAACTAGTGGGCGTTTTGCGGCTTACATGTCAACTAGTAAGCCTCAGAATGATCTTACGAGTGAGCTAGTGGGCGTTTTGCGGCTTACATGTTCACTAGTAAGCGTCACAATGACCTTACTTGTGAACTAGTGAGCGTTTTGTGGCTTACATGTTCACTAGTAAGCATCAAAATGATCTTACTAGTGAACTAGTGGGCGTTTTGTGGCTTACATGTTCACTAGTAAGCCTCAAAATGATCTTACTAGTGAACTAGTGGGCGTTTTGTGGCTTACATGTCAAATAGCAAGCCTCAAAATGATCTTACTAGTGAACTAATGGGCACATTTATTGCCTTACGTGTTCACTAGTAAGCGTCAAAATGATCTTACTAGTAAACTAGTGGGCGTTTTGTGGCTTACATCTTCACTCGTAAGCCTCAAAATGATCTTACTAGTGAACTAGTGGGCGTTTTGTGGCTTACATGTCAACTAGTAAGCCTCAAAATGATCTTACTAGTGAACTAGTGGGCACATTTATGGCCTTACATGTTCACTAGTAAGCCTCAAAATGATCTTACCAGTGAACTAGTGGGCATTTTGCGGCTTACATGTCAACTAGTAAGCCTCAAAATGATCTTACTAGTGAACTAGTGGGCGTTTTGTGGCTTACATGTTCACTAGTAAGCCTCAAAATGATCTTACTAGTGAACTAGTGGGCGTTTTGTGTCTTACATGTCAAATAGCAAGCCTCAAAATGATCTTACTAGTGAACTAATGGGCACATTTATGGCCTTACGTGTTCACTAGTAAGCGTCAAAATGATCTTACTAGTAAACTAGTGGGCACATTTAGGGCCTTACATGTTCACTAGTAAGCCTCAAAATGATCTTACTAGTGAACTAGTGGGCGTTTTGTGGCTTACATGTTCACGGGTAAGCGTCAAAATGATCTTACTAGTGAACTAGTGGGCGTTTTGTGGCTTACATGTTCACTAGTAAGCGTCACAATGACCTTACTTGTGAATTAGTGAGCGTTTTGTGGCTTACATGTTCACTAGTAAGCCTCAAAATGATCTTACTAGTGAACTAGTGGGCGTTTTGTGGCTTACATGTTCACGAGTAAGCATCAAAATGATCTTACTAGTGAACTAGTGGGCGTTTTGCGGCTTGCATGTCAACTAGTAAGCGTCAAAATGATCTTAATAGTGAACTAGTGGGCGTTTTGTGGCTTACATCTTCACTAGTAAGCCTCAAAATGATCTTACTAGAGAACTAGTGGGCATTTTGTGGCTTACATGTCAACTAGTAAGCCTCAAAATGATCTTACTAGTGAACTAGTGGGCACATTTATGGCCTTACATGTTCACTAGTAAGCGTCAAAATGATCTTACTAGTGAACTAGTGGGCACGTTTATGGTCTTAGATGTTCACTAGTAAGCGTGAAAATGATCTTACTAGTGAACTAGTGGGCGTTTTGCGGCTTACATGTCAACTAGTAAGCCTCAAAATGATCTTACGAGTGAGCTAGTGGGCGTTTTGCGGCTTACATGTTCACTAGTAAGCGTCACAATGACCTTACTTGTGAACTAGTGAGCGTTTTGTGGCTTACATGTTCACTAGTAAGCATCAAAATGATCTTACTAGTGAACTAGTGGGCGTTTTGTGGCTTAAATGTTCACTAGTAAGCCTCAAAATGATCTTACTAGTGAACTAGTGGGCGTTTTGTGGCTTACATGTCAAATAGCAAGCCTCAAAATGATCTTACTAGTGAACTAATGGGCACATTTATGGCCTTACGTGTTCACTAGTAAGCGTCAAAATGATCTTACTAGTGAACTAGTGGGCGTTTTGTGGCTTACATGTTCACTAGTAAGCGTCACAATGACCTTACTTGTGAACTAGTGAGCGTTTTGTGGCTTACATGTTCACTAGTAAGCATCAAAATGATCTTACTAGTGAACTAGTGGGCGTTTTGTGGCTTACATGTTCACTAGTAAGCCTCAAAATGATCTTACTAGTGAACTAGTGGGCGTTTTGTGGCTTACATGTTCACAAGTAAGCATCAAAATGATCTTACTAGTGAACTAGTGGGCGTTTTGCGGCTTGCATATCAACTAGTAAGCGTCAAAATGATCTTAATAGTGAACTAGTGGGCGTTTTGTGGCTTACATCTTCACTAGTAAGCCTCAAAATTATCTTACTAGAGAACTAGTGGGCATTGTGTGGCTTACATGTCAACTAGTAAGCCTCAAAATGATCTTACTAGTGAACTAGTGGGCACATTTATGGCCTTACATGTTCACTAGTAAGCGTCAAAATGATCTTACTAGTGAACTAGTGGGCACGTTTATGGCCTTAGATGTTCACTAGTAAGCGTGAAAATGATCTTACTAGTGAACTAGTGGGCGTTTTGCGGCTTACATGTCAACTAGTAAGCCTCAAAATGATCTTACGAGTGAGCTAGTGGGCGTTTTGCGGCTTACATGTTCACTAGTAAGCGTCACAATGACCTTACTTGTGAACTAGTGAGCGTTTTGTGGCTTACATGTTCACTAGTAAGCATCAAAATGATCTTACTAGTGAACTAGTGGGCGTTTTTTGGCTTACATGTTCACTAGTAAGCCTCAAAATGATCTTACTAGTGAACTAGTGGGCGTTTTGTGGCTTACATGTCAAATAGCAAGCCTCAAAATGATCTTACTAGTGAACTAATGGGCACATTTATGGCCTTACGTGTTCACTAGTAAGCGTCAAAATGATCTTACTAGTAAACTAGTGGGCGTTTTGTGGCTTACATCTTCACTCGTAAGCCTCAAAATGATCTTACTAGTGAACTAGTGGGTTTTTTGTGGCTTACATGTCAACTAGTAAGCCTCAAAATGATCTTACTAGTGAACTAGTGGGCACATTTATGGCCTTACATGTTCACTAGTAAGCCTCAAAATGATCTTACCAGTGAACTAGTGGGGATTTTGCGGCTTACATGTCAACTAGTAAGCCTCAAAATGATCTTACTAGTGAACTAGTGGGCACATTTATGGCCTTACATGTTCACTAGTAAGCCTCAAAATGATCTTACCAGTGAACTAGTGGGCATTTTGCGGCTTACGTGTCAAATAGTAAGCCTGAAAACGATCTTACTAGTGAACTAGTGGCTTCTTTTGTGGCTTACATGTTCACTAGTAAGCGTCACAATGACCTTACTTGTGAACTAGTGGGCGTTTTGTGGCTTACATCTTCACTAGTAAGCCTCAAAATGATCTTACTAGAGAACTAGTGGGCATTTTGTGGCTTACATGTCAACTAGTAAGCCTCAAAATGATCTTACTAGTGAATTAGTGGGCACATTTATGGCCTTACATGTTCACTAGTAAGCGTCAAAATGATCTTACTAGTGAATTAGTGGGCACATTTATGGCCTTACATGTTCACTAGTAAGCCTCAAAATGATCTTACCAGTGAACTAGTGGGGATTTTGCGGCTTACATGTCAACTAGTAAGCCTCAAAATGATCTTACTAGTGAACTAGTGGGCACATTTATGGCCTTACATGTTCACTAGTAAGCCTCAAAATGATCTTACCAGTGAACTAGTGGGCATTTTGCGGCTTACGTGTCAAATAGTAAGCCTGAAAACGATCTTACTAGTGAACTAGTGGCTTCTTTTGTGGCTTACATGTTCACTAGTAAGCGTCACAATGACCTTACTTGTGAACTAGTGGGCGTTTTGTGGCTTACATCTTCACTAGTAAGCCTCAAAATGATCTTACTAGAGAACTAGTGGGCATTTTGTGGCTTACATGTCAACTAGTAAGCCTCAAAATGATCTTACTAGTGAATTAGTGGGCACATTTATGGCCTTACATGTTCACTAGTAAGCGTCAAAATGATCTTACTAGTGAATTAGTGGGCACATTTATGGCCTTACATGTTCACTAGTAAGCCTCAAAATGATCTTACTAGTGAACTAGTGGGCGTTTTGTGGCTTACATGTTCACGAGTAAGCGTCAAAATGATCTTACTAGTGAACTAGTGGGCGTTTTGCGGCTTACATGTTCACTAGTAAGCGTCACAATGACCTTACTTGTGAACTAGTGAGCGTTTTGTGGCTTACATGTTCACTAGTAAGCATCAAAATGATATTACTAGTGAACTAGTGGGCGTTTTGTGGCTTACATGTTCACTAGTAAGCCTCAAAATGATCTTACTAGTGAACTAGTGGGCGTTTTGTGGCTTACATGTTCACTAGTAAGCCTCAAAATGATCTTACTAGTGAACTAGTGGGCGTTTTGTGGCTTACATGTTCACGAGTAAGCGTCAAAATGATCTTACTAGTGAACTAGTGGGCGTTTTGTGGCTTACATCTTCACTCGTAAGCCTCAAAATGATCTTACTAGTGAACTAGTGGGCGTTTTGTGGCTTACATGTCAACTAGTAAGCCTCAAAATGATCTTACTAGTGAACTAGTGGGCACATTTATGGCCTTACATGTTCACTAGTAAGCCTCAAAATGATCTTACCAGTGAACTAGTGGGCATTTTGCGGCTTACATGTCAACTAGTAAGCCTCAAAATGATCTTACTAGTGAACTAGTGGGCACATTTATGGCCTTACATGTTCACTAGTAAGCCTCAAAATGATTTTACCAGTGAACTAGTGGGCATTTTGCGGCTTACATGTCAAATAGTAAGCCTCAAAACGATCTTACTAGTGAAGTAGTGGCTTCTTTTGTGGCTTACATGTTCACTAGTAAGCATCACAATGACCTTACTTGTGAACTAGTGAGTGTTTTGTGGCTTACATGTTCACTAGTAGGCGTCAAAATGATCTTACTAGTGAACTAGTGGGCACATTTATGGCCTTACATGTTCACTAGTAAGCCTCAAAATGATCTTACTAGTGAACTAGTGGGCGTTTTGTGGCTTACATGTTCACGAGTAAGCGTCAAAATGATCTTACTAGTGAACTAGTGGGCGTTTTGTGGCTTAGATCTTCACTAGTAAGCCTCAAAATGATCTTACTAGAGAACTAGTGGGCATTTTGTGGCTTACATGTCAACTAGTAAGCCTCAAAATGATCTTACTAGTGAACTAGTGGGCACATTTATGGCCTTACATGTTCACTAGTAAGCGTGAAAATGATCTTACTAGTGAACTAGTGGGCGTTTTGCGGCTTACATGTCAACTAGTAAGCCTAAAATGATCTTACGAGTGAGCTAGTGGGCGTTTTGCGGCTTACATGTTCACTAGTAAGCGTCACAATGACCTTACTTGTGAACTAGTGAGCGTTTTGTGGCTTACATGTTCACGAGTAAGCCTCAAAATGATCTTACTAGTGAACTAGTGGGCACATTTATGGCCTTACATGTTCACTAGTAAGCCTCAAAATTATCTTACTAGTGAACTAGTGGCCATTTTGTGGCTTACATGTCAACTAGTAAGCCTCAAAATGATCTTACTAGAGAACTAGTGGGCATTTTGTGGCTTACATGTCAACTAGTAAGCCTCAAAATGATCTTACTAGTGAACTAGTGGGCACATTTATGGCCTTACATGTTCACTAGTAAGCGTGAAAATGATCTTACTAGTGAACTAGTGGGCGTTTTGCGGCTTACATGTCAACTAGTAAGCCTAAAATGATCTTACGAGTGAGCTAGTGGGCGTTTTGCGGCTTACATGTTCACTAGTAAGCGTCACAATGACCTTACTTGTGAACTAGTGAGCGTTTTGTGGCTTACATGTTCACGAGTAAGTCTCAAAATGATCTTACTAGTGAACTAGTGGGCACATTTATGGCCTTACATGTTCACTAGTAAGCCTCAAAATTATCTTACTAGTGAACTAGTGGCCATTTTGTGGCTTACATGTCAACTAGTAAGCCTCAAAATGATCTTACTAGTGAACTAGTGGGCACATTTATGGCCTTACATGTTCACTAGTAAGCGTCAAAATGATCTTACTAGTGAACTAGTGGGCACGTTTATGGCCTTAGATGTTCACTAGTAAGCGTGAAAATGATCTTACTAGTGAACTAGTGGGCGTTTTGCGGCTTACATGTCAACTAGTAAGCCTCAAAATGATCTTACTAGTGAACTAGTGGGCATTTTGTGGCTTACATGTTCACTAGTAAGCGTCACAATGACCTTACTTGTGAACTAGTGAGCGATTTGTGGCTTACATGTTCACTAGTAAGCATCAAAATGATCTTACTAGTGAACTAGTGGGCGTTTTGTGGCTTACATGTTCACTAGTAAGCCTCAAAATGATCTTACTAGTGAACTAGTGGGCACGTTTATGGCCTTAGATGTTCACTAGTAAGCGTGAAAATGATCTTACTAGTGACCTAGTGGGCGTTTTGCGGCTTACATGTCAACTAGTAAGCCTCAAAATGATCTTACGAGTGAGCTAGTGGGCGTTTTGCGGCTTACATGTTCACTACTAAGCGTCACAATGACCTTACTTGTGAACTACTGTGCGTTTTGTGGCTTACATGTTCACTAGTAAGCGTCAAAATAATCTTACTAGTGAACTAGTGGGCGTTTTGTGGCTTACATGTCAAATAGCAAGCCTCAAAATGATCTTACTAGTGAACTAATGGGCACATTTATGGCCTTACGTGTTCACTAGTAAGCGTCAAAATGATCTTACTAGTGAACTAGTGGGCGTTTTGTGGCTTACATGTCAACTAGTAAGCCTCAAAATGATCTTACTAGTGAACTAGTGGGCACATTTATGGCCTTACATGTTCACTAGTAAGCCTCAAAATGATCTTACCAGTGAATTAGTGGGCATTTTGCGGCTTACATGTCAACTAGTAAGCCTCAAAATGATCTTACTAGTGAACTAGTGGGCATTTTGTGGCTTACATGTCAACTAGTAAGCCTCAAAATGATCTTACTAGTGAACTAGTGGGCACATTTATGGCCTTACATGTTCACTAGTAAGCCTCAAAATGATCTTACCAGTGAATTAGTGGGCATTTTGCGGCTTACATGTCAACTAGTAAGCCTCAAAATGATCTTACTAGTGAACTAGTGGGCATTTTGTGGCTTACATGTCAACTAGTAAGCCTCAAAACGATCTTACTAGTGAACTAGTGGGCGTTTTGTGGCTTACATGTTCACGAGTAAGCGTCAAGATGATCTTACTAGTGTACTAGTGGGCGTTTTGCGGCTTGCATGTCAACTAGTAAGCCTCAAAATGATCTAACGAGTGAACTAGTGGGCGTTTTGCGGCTTACATGTCAACTAGTAAGCCTCAAAATGATCTTACTAATGAACTAGTGGGCGTTTTGTGGCTTATATGTTCACTAGTAAGCGTCAAAATGACCTTACTAGTGAATTGGTGAGCGTTTTGTGGCTTAAATGTCAACTACTAAGCCTCAAAATGATCTTACTAGTGAACTAGTGGGCGTTTTGTGGCTTACATGTTCACTAGTAAGCCTAAAAATGATCTTACTAGTGAACTAGTGGGCACATTTATGGCCTTACGTGTTCACTAGTACGCGTCAAAATGATCTTACTTGTGAACTAGTGGGCGTTTTGCGGCTTGCATGTCAACTAGTAAGCCTCAAAATGATCTTACGAGTGAACTAGTGGGCGTTTTGCGGCTTACATGTCAACAAGTAAGCCTCAAAAGGATCTTAGTAGTGAACTAGTGGGCGTTTTGTGGCTTACATGTTCACTAGTAAGTGTCAAAATGACCTTACTAGTTAACTAGTGAGTGTTTTGTGGCTTACATGTTCACTAGTAGGCGTCAAAATGATCTTACTAGTGAACTAGTGAGCGTTTTGTGGCTTACATGTTCACTAGTAAGCCTCAAAATGATCTTACTAGAGAACTAGTGGGCGTTTTGTGGCTTACATGTCAAATAGCAAGCCTCAAAATGATCTTACTAGTGAATTAGTGGGCACATTTATGGCCTTACGTGTTCACTAGTAAGCGTCAAAATGATCTTACTAGTAAACTAGTGGGCACATTTATGGCCTTACATGTTCACTAGTAAGCCTCAAAATGATGTTACCAGTGAACTAGTGGGCATTTTGCGGCTTACATGTCAACTAGTAAGCCTCAAAATGATCTTACTATAGAACTAGTGGGCATTTTGTGGCTTACATGTCAACTAGTTAGCCTCAAAATGATCTTACTAGTGAACTAGTGGGCACATTTATGGCCTTACATGTTCACTTGTAAGCCTCAAAATGATCTTACTAGTGAACTAGTGGGCGTTTTGTGGCTTACATGTCAACTAGTAAGCCTCAAAATGATCTTACTAGTGAACTAGTGGGTTTTTTGTGGCTTACATGTCAACTAGTAAGCCTCAAAATGATCTTACTAGTGAACTAGTGGGCACATTTATGGCCTTACATGTTCACTAGTAAGCCTCAAAATGATCTTACCAGTGAACTAGTGGGGATTTTGCGGCTTACATGTCAACTAGTAAGCCTCAAAATGATCTTACTAGTGAACTAGTGGGCACATTTATGGCCTTACATGTTCACTAGTAAGCCTCAAAATGATCTTACCAGTGAACTAGTGGGCATTTTGCGGCTTACGTGTCAACTAGTAAGCCTGAAAACGATCTTACTAGTGAACTAGTGGCTTCTTTTGTGGCTTACATGTTCACTAGTAAGCGTCACAATGACCTTACTTGTGAACTAGTGAGTGTTTTGTGGCTTACATGTTCACTAGTAGGCGTCAAAATGATCTTACTAGTGAACTAGTGGGCGTTTTGTGTCTTACATCTTCACTAGTAAGCCTCAAAATGATCTTACTAGAGAACTAGTGGGCATTTTGTGGCTTACATGTCAACTAGTAAGCCTCAAAATGATCTTACTAGTGAATTAGTGGGCACATTTATGGCCTTACATGTTCACTAGTAAGCGTCAAAATGATCTTACTAGTGAACTAGTGGGCACATTTATGGCCTTACATGTTCACTAGTAAGCCTCAAAATGATCTTACTAGTGAACTAGTGGGCGTTTTGTGGCTTACATGTTCACGAGTAAGCGTCAAAATGATCTTACTAGTGAACTAGTGGGCGTTTTGCGGCTTGCATGTCAACTAGTAAGCGTCAAAATGATCTTACTAGTGAACTAGTGGGCGTTTTGTGGCTTACATCTTCACTAGTAAGCCTCAAAATGATCTTACTAGAGAACTAGTGGGCATTTTGTGGCTTACATGTCAACTAGTAAACCTCAAAATGATCTTACTAGTGAACTCGTGGGCACATTTATGGCCTTACATGTTCACTAGTAAGCGTCAAAATGATCTTACTAGTGAACTACTGGGCACGTTTATGGCCTTAGATGTTCACTAGTAAGCGTGAAAATGATCTTACTAGTGAACTAGTGGGCGTTTTGCGGCTTACATGTCAACTAGTAAGCCTCAGAATGATCTTACGAGTGAGCTAGTGGGCGTTTTGCGGCTTACATGTTCACTAGTAAGCGTCACAATGACCTTACTTGTGAACTAGTGAGCGTTTTGTGGCTTACATGTTCACTAGTAAGCATCAAAATGATCTTACTAGTGAACTAGTGGGCGTTTTGTGGCTTACATGTTCACTAGTAAGCCTCAAAATGATCTTACTAGTGAACTAGTGGGCGTTTTGTGGCTTACATGTCAAATAGCAAGCCTCAAAATGATCTTACTAGTGAACTAATGGGCACATTTATTGCCTTACGTGTTCACTAGTAAGCGTCAAAATGATCTTACTAGTAAACTAGTGGGCGTTTTGTGGCTTACATCTTCACTCGTAAGCCTCAAAATGATCTTACTAGTGAACTAGTGGGCGTTTTGTGGCTTACACGTCAACTAGTAAGCCTCAAAATGATCTTACTAGTGAACTAGTGGGCACATTTATGGCCTTACATGTTCACTAGTAAGCCTCAAAATGATCTTACCAGTGAACTAGTGGGCATTTTGCGGCTTACATGTCAACTAGTAAGTCTCAAAATGATCTTACTAGTGAACTAGTGGGCACATTTATGGCCTTACATGTTCACTAGTAAGCCTCAAAATGATCTTACCAGTGAACTAGTGGGCATTTTGCGGCTTACATATCAACTAGTAAGCCTCAAAACGATCTTACTAGTGAACTAGTGGCTTCTTTTGTGGCTTACATGTTCACTAGTAAGCGTCACAATGACCTTACTTGTGAACTAGTGAGCGTTTTGTGGCTTACATGTTCACTAGTAAGCGTCAAAATGATCTTACTAGTGAACTAGTGGGCACGTTTATGGCCTTAGATGTTCACTAGTAAGCGTGAAAATGATCTTACTAGTGACCTAGTGGGCGTTTTGCGGCTTACATGTCAAATAGTAAGCCTCAAAATGATCTTACTAGTGAACTAGTGGGCATTTTGTGGCTTACATGTCAACTAGTAAGCCTCAAAATGAGCTTACTAGTGAACTAGTGGGCACATTTATGGCCTTACATGTTCACGAGTAAGCGTCAAAATGATCTTACTAGTGAACTAGTGGGCGTTTTGCGGCTTGCATGTTCACTAGTAAGCGTCAAAATGATCTTACTAGTGAACTAGTGGGCGTTTTGTGGCTTACATCTTCACTAGTAAGCCTTAGAATGATCTTACTAGAGAACTAGTGGGCATTTTGTGGCTTACATGTCAACTAGTAAGCCTCAAAATGATCTTACTAGTGAACTAGTGGGCACATTTATGGCCTTACATGTTCACTAGTGAGCGTCAAAATGATCTTACTAGTGAACTAGTGGGCACGTGTATGGCCTTAGATGTTCACTAGTAAGCGTGAAAATGATCTTACTAGTGAACTAGTGGGCGTTTTGCGGCTTACATGTCAACTAGTAAGCCTCAAAATGATCTTACGAGTGAGCTAGTGGGCGTTTTGCGGCTTACATGTTCACTAGTAAGCGTCAAAATGATCTTACTAGTGAACTAGTGGGCACGTTTATGGCCTTAGATGTTCACTAGTAAGCCTCAAAATGATCTTACTAGTGAACTAGTGGGCGTTTTGTGGCTTACATGTCAAATAGCAAGCCTCAAAATGATCTTACTAGTGAACTAATGGGCACATTTATGGCCTTACGTGTTCACTAGTAAGCTTCAAAATGATCTTACTAGTAAACTAGTGGGCGTTTTGTGGCTTACATCTTCACTCGTAAGCCTCAAAATGATCTTACTAGTGAACTAGTGGGCGTTTTGTGGCTTACATGTCAACTAGTAAGCCTCAAAATGATCTTACTAGTAAACTAGTGGGCACATTTATGGCCTTACATGTTCACTAGTAAGCCTCAAAATGATGTTACTAGTAAACTAGTGGGCGTTTTGTGGCTTACATCTTCACTCGTAAGCCTCAAAATGATCTTACTAGTGAACTAGTGGGCGTTTTGTGGCTTACATGTCAACTAGTAAGCCTCAAAATGATCTTACTAGTGAACTAGTGGGCACATTTATGGCCTTACATGTTCACTAGTAAGCCTAAAAATGATCTTACCAGTGAACTAGTGGGCATTTTGCGGCTTACATGTCAACTAGTAAGCCTCAAAATGATCTTACTAGTGAACTAGAGGGCATTTTGTGGCTTACATGTCAACTAGTAAGCCTCAAAATGATCTTACTAGTGAACTAGTGGGCGTTTTGTGGCTTACATGTTCACGAGTAAGGGTCAAAATGATCTAACTAGTGAACTCGTGGGCGTTTTGCGGCTTGCATGTCAACTAGTAAGCCTCAAAATGATCTTACCAGTGAACTAGTGGGGATTTTGCGGCTTACATGTCAACTAGTAAGCCTCAAAATGATCTTACTAGTGAACTAGTGGGCACATTTATGGCCTTACATGTTCACTAGTAAGCCTCAAAATGATCTTACCAGTGAACTAGTGGGCATTTTGCGGCTTACGTGTCAACTAGTAAGCCTGAAAACGATCTTACTAGTGAACTAGTGGCTTCTTTTGTGGCTTACATGTTCACTAGTAAGCGTCACAATGACCTTACTTGTGAACTAGTGAGTGTTTTGTGGCTTACATGTTCACTAGTAGGCGTCAAAATGATCTTACTAGTGAACTAGTGGGCGTTTTGTGTCTTACATCTTCACTAGTAAGCCTCAAAATGATCTTACTAGAGAACTAGTGGGCATTTTGTGGCTTACATGTCAACTAGTAAGCCTCAAAATGATCTTACTAGTGAATTAGTGGGCACATTTATGGCCTTACATGTTCACTAGTAAGCGTCAAAATGATCTTACTAGTGAACTAGTGGGCACATTTATGGCCTTACGTGTTCACTAGTAAGCCTCAAAATGATCTTACTAGTGAACTAGTGGGCGTTTTGTGGCTTACATGTTCACGAGTAAGCGTCAAAATGATCTTACTAGTGAACTAGTGGGCGTTTTGCGGCTTGCATGTCAACTAGTAAGCGTCAAAATGATCTTACTAGTGAACTAGTGGGCGTTTTGTGGCTTACATGTTCACGAGTAAGCGTCAAAATGATCTTACTAGTGAACTAGTGGGCGTTTTGCGGCTTGCATGTCAACTAGTAAGCGTCAAAATGATCTTACTAGTGAACTAGTGGGCGTTTTGTGGCTTACATGTTCACTAGTAAACCTCAAAATGATCTTACTAGTGAACTCGTGGGCACAGTTATGGCCTTACATGTTCACTAGTAAGCGTGAAAATGATCTTACTAGTGAACTAGTGGGCGTTTTGTGGCTTACATGTCAACTAGTAAGCCTCAGAATGATCTTACGAGTGAGCTAGTGGGCGTTTTGCAGCTTACATGTTCACTAGTAAGCGTCACAATGACCTTACTTGTGAACTAGTCAGCGTTTTGTGGCTTACATGTTCACTAGTAAGCATCAAAATGATCTTACTAGTGAACTAGTAAGCATCAAAATGATCTTACTAGTGAACTAACGGGCACATTTATGGCCTTACATCTTCACTAGTAAGCGTCAAAATGATCTTACTAGTAAACTAGTGGGCGTTTTGTGGCTTACATTTCAACTAGTAAGCCTCAAAATGATCTTACTAGTGAACTAGTGGGCACATTTATGGCCTTACATGTTCACTAGTAAGCCTCAAAATGATCTTACCAGTGAACTAGTGGGCATTTTGCGGCTTACATGTCAACTAGTAAGCCTCAAAATGATCTTACTAGTGAACTAGTGGGCACATTTATGGCCTTACATGTTCACTAGTAACCTCAAAATGATCTTACCAGTGAACTAGTGGGCATTTTGCGGCTTACATGTCAACTAGTAAGCCTCAAAACGATCTTACTAGTGAACTAGTGGCTTCTTTTGTGGCTTACATGTTCACTAGTAAGCGTCACAATGACCTTACTTGTGAACTAGTGGGCGTTTTGTGGCTTACATCTTCACTAGTAAGCCTCAAAATGATCTTACTAGAGAACTAGTGGGCATTTTGCGGCTTACATGTCAACTAGTAAGCCTCAGAACGATCTTACTAGTGAACTAGTGAGCGTTTTGTGGCTTACATGTTCACTAGTAGGCGTCAAAATGATCTTACTAGTGAACTAGTGGGCGTTTTGTGGCTTACATCTTCACTCGTAAGCCTCAAAATGATCTTACTAGTGAACTAGTGGGCGTTTTGTGGCTTACATCTTCACTAGTAAGCCTCAGAATGATCTTACTAGAGAACTAGTGGGTATTTTGTGGCTTACATGTCAACTAGTAAGCCTCAAAATGATCTTACTAGTGAACTAGTGGGCACATTTATGGCCTTAAATGTTCACTAGTAAGCGTCAAAATGATCTTACTAGTGAACTAGTGGGCACGTTTATGGCCTTAGATGTTCACTAGTAAGCGTGAAAATGATCTTACTAGTGAACTAGTGGGCGTTTTGCGGCTTACATGTCAACTAGTAAGCCTCAAAATGATCTTACGAGTGAGCTAGTGGGCGTTTTGTGGCTTACATGTTCACTAGTAAGCGTCAAAATAATCTTACTAGTGAACTAGTGGGCGTTTTGTGGCTAACATGTCAAATAGCAAGCCTCAAAATGATCTTACTAGTGAACTAATGGGCACATTTATGGCCTTACGTGTTCACTAGTAAGCGTCAAAATGATCTTACTAGTAAACTAGTGGGCGTTTTGTGGCTTACATCTTCACTCGTAATCCTCAAAATGATCTTACTAGTGAACTAGTGGGCGTTTTGTGGCTTACATGTCAACTAGTAAGCCTCAAAATGATCTTACTAGTGAACTAGTGGGCACATTTATGGCCTTACATGTTCACTAGTAAGCCTCAAAATGATCTTACCAGTGAACTAGTAGGCATTTTGCGGCTTACATGTCAACTAGTAAGCCTCAAAATGATCTTACTAGTGAACTAGTGGGCATTTTGTGGCTTACATGTCAACTAGTAAGCCTCAAAATGATCTTACTAGTTAACTAGTGGGCACATTTATGGCCTTACATGTTCACTAGTAAGCCTCAAAACGATCTTACTACTGAACTAGTGTGCGTTTTGTGGCTTACATGTTCACGAGTAAGCGTCAAGATGATCTTACTAGTGAACTAGTGGGCGTTTTGCGGCTTGCATGTCAACTAGTAAGCCTCAAAATGATCTAACGAGTGAACTAGTGGGCGTTTTGCAGCTTACATGTCAACAAGTAAGCCTCAAAATGAACTTACTAATGAACTAGTGGGCGTTTTGTGGCTTACATGTTCACTAGTAAGCCTAAAAATGATCTTACTAGTGAACTAGTGGGCACATTTATGGCCTTACGTGTTCACTAGTACGCGTCAAAATGATCTTACTTGTGAACTAGTGGGCGTTTTGCGGTTTGCATGTCAACTAGTAAGCCTCAAAATGATCTTACGAGTGAACTAGTGGGCGTTTTGCGGCTTACATGTCAACAAGTAAGCCTCAAAATGATCTTAGTAGTGAACTAGTGGGCGTTTTGTGGCTTACATGTTCACTAGTAAGTGTCAAAATGACCTTACTAGTTAACTAGTGAGTGTTTTGTGGCTTACATGTTCACTAGTAAGCGTCAAAATGACCTTACTAGTGAATTAGTGAGCGTTTTGTGGCTTACATGTCAACTACTAAGCCTCAAAATGATCTTAGTAGTGAACTAGTGGGCGTTTTGTGTCTTACATGTTCACTAGTAAGCCTAAAAATGATCTTACTATTGAACTAGTGTGCACATTTATGGCCTTACGTGTTCACTAGTACGCGTCAAAATGATCTTACTTGTGAACTAGTGGGCGTTTTGCGGCTTGCATGTCAACTAGTAAGCCTCAAAATGATCTTACGAGTGAACTAGTGGGCGTTTTGCGGCTTACATGTCAACAAGTAAGCCTCAAAATGATCTTAGTAGTGAACTAGTGGGCGTTTTGTGGCTTACATGTTCACTAGTAAGTGTCAAAATGACCTTACTAGTTAACTAGTGAGTGTTTTGTGGCTTACATGTTCACTAGTAGGCGTCAAAATGATCTTACTAGTGAACTAGTGAGCGTTTTGTGGCTTACATGTTCACTAGTAAGCCTCAAAATGATCTTACTAGAGAACTAGTGGGCGTTTTGTGGCTTACATGTCAAATAGCAAGCCTCAAAATGATCTTACTAGTGAACTAATGGGCACATTTATGGCCTTACGTGTTCACTAGTAAGCGTCAAAATGATCTTACTAGTAAACTAGTGGGCACATTTATGGCCTTACATGTTCACTAGTAAGCCTCAAAGTGATGTTACCAGTGAACTAGTGGGCATTTTGCGGCTTACATGTCAACTAGTAAGCCTCAAAATGATCTTACTAGTGAACTAGTGGGCATTTTGTGGCTTACATGTCAACTAGTAAGCCTCAAAATGATCTTACTAGTGAACTAGTGGGCACATATATGGCCTTACATGTTCACTTGTAAGCCTCAAAATGATCTTACTAGTGAACTAGTGGGCGTTTTGTGGCTTACATGTTCATGAGTAAGGGTCAAAATGATCTAACTAGTGAACTCGTGGGCGTTTTGCGGCTTGCATGTCAACTAGTAAGCCTCAAAATTATCTTACGAGTGAACTAGTGGGGGTTTTGCGGCTTACATGTCAACAAGTAAGCCTCAAAATGATCTTACTAATGAACTAGTGGGCGTTTTGTGGCTTACATGTTCACTAGTAAGCGTCAAAATGACGTTACTAGTGAACTAGTGGGCGTTTTGTGGCTTACATGTCAACTAGGAAGCCTCAAAATGATCTTACTAGTGAACTAGTGGGCGTTTTGTGGCTTACATGTTCACTAGTAAGTGTCAAAATGACCTTACTAGTTAACTAGTGGGCGTTTTGCGGCTTACATGTTCACTAGTAGGCGTCAAAATGATCTTACTAGTGAACTAGTGGGCGTTTTGTGGCTTTCATCTTCACTAGTAAGCCTCAAAATGATCTTACTAGTGAACTAGTGGGCGTTTTGTGGCTTACATGTTCACGAGTAAGGGTCAAAATGATCTAACTAGTGAACTCGTGGGCGTTTTGCGGCTTGCATGTCAACTAGTAAGCCTCAAAATTATCTTACGAGTGAACTAGTGGGCGTTTTGCGGCTTACATGTCAACAAGTAAGCCTCAAAATGATCTTACTAATGAACTAGTGGGCGTTTTGTGGCTTACATGTTCACTAGTAAGTGTCAAAATGACCTTACTAGTGAACTAGTGGGCGTTTTGTGGCTTACATGTCAACTAGTAAGCCTCAAAATGATCTTACTAGTGAACTAGTGGGCACATTTATGGCCTTACATGTTCACTAGTAAGCGTCAAAATGATCTTACTAGTGAACTAGTGGGCACGTTTATGGCCTTAGATGTTCACTAGTAAGCGTGAAAATGATCTTACTAGTGAACTAGTGGGCGTAGGCGGCTTACATGTCAACTAGTAAGCCTCAAAATGATCTTACGAGTGAGCTAGTGGGCGTTTTGCGGCTTACATGTTCACTAGTAAGCGTCACAATGACCTTACTTGTGAACTAGTGAGTGTTTTGTGGCTTACATGTTCACTAGTAAGCATCAAAATGATCTTACTAGTGAACTAGTGGGCGTTTTGTGGATTACATGTTCACTAGTAAGCCTCAAAATGATCTTACTAGTGAACTAGTGGGCGTTTTGTGGCTTACATGTCAAATAGCAAGCCTCAAAATGATCTTACTAGTGAACTAATGGGCACATTTATGGCCTTACGTGTTCACTAGTAAGCGTCAAAATGATCTTACTAGTAAACTAGTGGGCGTTTTGTGGCTTACATCTTCACTCGTAAGCCTCAAAATGATCTTACTAGTGAACTAGTGGGCGTTTTGTGGCTTACATGTCAACTAGTAAGCCTCAAAATGATCTTACTAGTGAACTAGTGGGCACATTTATGGCCTTACGTGTTCACTAGTAAGCGTCAAAATGATCTTACTAGTGAACTAGTGGGCGTTTTGTGGCTTACATGTCAACTAGTAAGCCTCAAAATGATCTTACTAGTGAACTAGTGGGCACATTTATGGCCTTACATGTTCACTAGTAAGCCTCAAAATGATGTTACCAGTGAACTAGTGGGCATTTTGCGGCTTACATGTCAACTAGTAAGCCTCAAAATGATCTTACTAGTGAACTAGTGGGCATTTTGTGGCTTACATGTCAACTAGTAAGCCTCAAAATGATCTTACTAGTGAACTAGTGGGCACATATATGGCCTTACATGTTCACTTGTAAGCCTCAAAATGATCTTACTAGTGAACTAGTGGGCGTTTTGTGGCTTACATGTTCACGAGTAAGGGTCAAAATGATCTAACTAGTGAACTCGTGGGCGTTTTGCGGCTTGCATGTCAACTAGTAAGCCTCAAAATTATCTTACGAGTGAACTAGTGGGCGTTTTGCGGCTTACATGTCAACAAGTAAGCCTCAAAATGATCTTACTAATGAACTACTGGGCGTTTTGTGGCTTACATGTTCACTAGTAAGCGTCAAAATGACCTTACTAGTGAACTAGTGGGCGTTTTGTGGCTTACATGTCAACTAGGAAGCCTCAAAATGATCTTACGAGTGAGCTAGTGGGCGTTTTGTGGCTTACATGTTCACTAGTAAGCATCAAAATGACCTTACTTGTGAACTAGTGAGCGTTTTGTGGCTTACATGTTCACTAGTAAGCATCAAAATGATCTTACTAGTGAACTAGTGGGCGTTTTGTTGCTTACATGTCAAATAGCAAGCCTCAAAATGATCTTACTAGTGAACTAATGGGCACATTTATGGCCTTACGTGTTCACTAGTAAGCGTCAAAATGATCTTACTAGTAAACTAGTGGGCGTTTTGTGGCTTATATCTTCACTCGTAAGCCTCAAAATGATCTTACTAGTGAACTAGTGGGCGTTTTGTGGCTTACATGTCAACTAGTAAGCCTCAAAATGATCTTACTAGTGAACTAGTGGGCACATTTATGGCCTTAAATGTTCACTAGTAAGCCTCAAAATGATCTTACCAGTGAACTAGTGGGCATTTTGCGGCTTACATGTCAACTAGTAAGCCTCAAAATGATCTTACTAGTGAACTAGTGGGCACATTTATGGCCTTACATGTTCACTAGTAAGCCTCAAAATGATCTTACCAGTGAACTAGTGGGCATTTTGCGGCTTACATGTCAACTAGTAAGCCTCAAAACGATCTTACTAGTGAACTAGTGGCTTCTTTTGTGGCTTACATGTTCACTAGTAAGCGTCACAATGACCTTACTTGTGAACTAGTGAGCGTTTTGTGGCTTACATGTTCACTAGTAAGCGTCAAAATGATCTTACTAGTGAACTAGTGGGCGTTTTGTGGCTTACATGTTCACTAGTAAGCCTCAAAATGATCTTACTAGTGAACTAGTGGGCGTTTTGTGGCTTACATGTCAAATAGCAAGCCTCAAAATGATCTTACTAGTGAACTAATGGGCACATTTATGGCCTTACGTGTTCACTAGTAAGCGTCAAAATGATCTTACTAGTAAACTAGTGGGCACATTTATGGCCTTACATGTTCACTAGTAAGCCTCAAAATGATCTTACTAGTGAACTAGTGGGCGTTTTGCGGCTTGCATGTCAACTAGTAAGCCTCAAAATGATCTTTCGAGTGAACTAGTGGGCGTTTTGTGGCTTACATGTTCACGGGTAAGCGTCAAAATGATCTTACTAGTGAACTAGTGGGCGTTTTGTGGCTTACATGTCAACAAGTAAGCCTCAAAATGATCTTACGAGTGAGCTAAGGGGCGTTTTCTGGCTTACATGTCAACTAGTAAGCCTCAAAATAATCTTACTAGTGAACTAGTGGGCACATTTATGGCCTTACATGTTCACGAGTAAGCGTCAAAATGATCTTACTAGTGAACTAGTGGGCGTTTTGCGGCTTGCATGTCAACTAGTAAGCGTCAAAATGATCTTACTAGTGAACTAGTGGGCGTTTTGTGGCTTACATCTTCACTAGTAAGCCTCAGAATGATCTTACTAGAGAACTAGTGGGCATATTGTGGCTTACATGTCAACTAGTAAGCCTCAAAATGATCTTACTAGTGAACTAGTGGGCACATTTATGGCCTTACATGTTCACTAGTAAGCGTCAAAATGATCTTACGAGTGAACTAGTGGGCGTTTTGTGGCTTACATGTTCACGGGTAAGCGTCAAAATGATCTTACTAGTGAACTAGTGGGCGTTTTGTGGCTTACATGTCAACAAGTAAGCCTCAAAATGATCTTACGAGTGAGCTAAGGGGCGTTTTCTGGCTTACATGTCAACTAGTAAGCCTCAAAATAATCTTACTAGTGAACTAGTGGGCACATTTATGGCCTTACATGTTCACGAGTAAGCGTCAAAATGATCTTACTAGTGAACTAGTGGGCGTTTTGCGGCTTGCATGTCAACTAGTAAGCGTCAAAATGATCTTACTAGTGAACTAGTGGGCGTTTTGTGGCTTACATCTTCACTAGTAAGCCTCAGAATGATCTTACTAGAGAACTAGTGGGCATTTTGTGGCTTACATGTCAACTAGTAAGCCTCAAAATGATCTTACTAGTGAACTAGTGGGCACATTTATGGCCTTACATGTTCACTAGTAAGCGTCAAAATGATCTTACTAGTGAACTAGTGGGCACGTTTATGGCCTTAGATGTTCACTAGTAAGCGTGAAAATGATCTTACTAGTGAACTAGTGGGCGTTTTGCGGCTTACATGTCAACTAGTAAGCCTCAAAATGATCTTACGAGTGAGCTAGTGGGCGTTTTGCGGCTTACATGTTCACTAGTAAGCGTCACAATGACCTTACTTGTGAACTACTGAGCGTTTTGTGGCTTACATGTTCACTAGTAAGCGTCAAAATAATCTTACTAGTGAACTAGTGGGCGTTTTGTGGCTTACATGTCAAATAGCAAGCCTCAAAATGATCTTACTAGTGAACTAATGGGCACATTTATGGCCTTACGTGTTCACTAGTAAGCGTCAAAATGATCTTACTAGTAAACTAGTGGGCGTTTTGTGGCTTACATCTTCACTCGTAAGCCTCAAAATGATCTTACTAGTGAACTAGTGGGCGTTTTGTGGCTTACATGTCAACTAGTAAGCCTCAAAATGATGTTACCAGTGAACTAGTGGGCATTTTGCGGATTACATGTCAACTAGTAAGCCTCAAAATGATCTTACTAGTGAACTATTGGGCATTTTGTGGCTTACATGTCAACTAGTAAGCCTCAAAATGATCTTACTAGTGAACTAGTGGGCACATTTATGGCCTTACATGTTCACTTGTAAGCCTCAAAATGATCTTACTAGTGAACTAGTGGGCGTTTTGTGGCTTACATGTTCACGAGTAAGGGTCAAAATGATCTAACTAGTGAACTCGTGGGCGTTTTGCGGCTTGCATGTCAACTAGTAAGCCTCAAAATTATCTTACGAGTGAACTAGTGGGCGTTTTGCGGCTTACATGTCAACAAGTAAGCCTCAAAATTATCTTACTAATGAACTATTGGGCGTTTTGTGGCTTACATGTTCACTAGTAAGCGTCAAAATGACCTTACTAGTGAACTAGTGGGCGTTTTGTGGCTTACATGTCAACTAGGAAGCCTCAAAATGATCTTACTAGTGAACTAGTGGGCGTTTTGTGGCTTACATGTTCACTAGTAAGTGTCAAAATGACCTTACTAGTTAACTAGTGAGTGTTTTGTGGCTTACATGTTCACTAGTAGGCGTCACAATGACCTTACTAGTGAACTAGTGGGCGTTTTGTGGCTTACATCTTCACTAGTAAGCCTCAAAATGATCTTACTAGAGAACTAGTGGGCATTTTGTGGCTTACATGTCAACTAGTAAGCCTCAAAATGATCTTACTAGTGAATTAGTGGGCACATTTATGGCCTTACATGTTCACTAGTAAGCGTCAAAATGATCTTACCAGTGAACTAGTGGGGGTTTTGCGGCTTACATCTTCACTCGTAAGCCTCAAAATGATCTTACTAGTGAATTAGTGGGCGTTTTGTGGCTTACATGTCAAATAGCAAGCCTCAAAATGATCTTACTAGTGCACTAATGGGCACATTTATGGCCTTACGTGTTCACTAGTAAGCGTCAAAATGATCTTACTAGTAAACTAGTGGGCACATTTATGGCCTTACATGTTCACGAGTAAGCGTCAAAATGATCTTACTAGTGAACTAGTGGGCGTTCTGCGGCTTGCATGTCAACTAGTAAGCGTCAAAATGATCTTACTAGTGAACTAGTGGGCGTTTTGTGGCTTACATCTTCACTAGTAAGCCTCAGAATGATCTTACTAGAGAACTAGTGGGCATTTTGTGGCTTACATGTCAACTAGTAAGCCTCAAAATGATCTTACTAGTGAACTAGTGGGCACATTTATGGCCTTACATGTTCACTAGTAAGCGTCAAAATGATCTTACTAGTGAACTAGTGGGCACGTTTATGGCCTTAGATGTTCACTAGTAAGCGTGAAAATGATCTTACTAGTGAACTAGTGGGCGTTTTGCGGCTTACATGTCAACTAGTAAGCCTCAAAATGATCTTACGAGTGAGCTAGTGGGCGTTTTGCGGCTTACATGTTCACTAGTAAGCGTCACAATGACCTTACTTGTGAACTACTGAGCGTTTTGTGGCTTACATGTTCACTAGTAAGCGTCAAAATAATCTTACTAGTGAACTAGTGGGCGTTTTGTGGCTTACATGTCAAATAGCAAGCCTCAAAATGATCTTACTAGTGAACTAATGGGCACATTTATGGCCTTACGTGTTCACTAGTAAGCGTCAAAACGATCTTACTAGTAAACTAGTGGGCGTTTTGTGGCTTACATCTTCACTCGTAAGCCTCAAAATGATCTTACTAGTGAACTAGTGGGCGTTTTGTGGCTTACATGTCAACTAGTAAGCCTCAAAATGATGTTACCAGTGAACTAGTGGGCATTTTGCGGATTACATGTCAACTAGTAAGCCTCAAAATGATCTTACTAGTGAACTATTGGGCATTTTGTGGCTTACATGTCAACTAGTAAGCCTCAAAATGATCTTACTAGTGAACTAGTGGGCACATTTATGGCCTTACATGTTCACTTGTAAGCCTCAAAATGATCTTACTAGTGAACTAGTGGGCGTTTTGTGGCTTACATGTTCACGAGTAAGGGTCAAAATGATCTAACTAGTGAACTCGTGGGCGTTTTGCGGCTTGCATGTCAACTAGTAAGCCTCAAAATTATCTTACGAGTGAACTAGTGGGCGTTTTGCGGCTTACATGTCAACAAGTAAGCCTCAAAATGATCTTACTAATGAACTATTGGGCGTTTTGTGGCTTACATGTTCACTAGTAAGCGTCAAAATGACCTTACTAGTGAACTAGTGGGCGTTTTGTAGCTTACATGTCAACTAGGAAGCCTCAAAATGATCTTACTAGTGAACTAGTGGGCGTTTTGTGGCTTACATGTTCACTAGTAAGTGTCAAAATGACCTTACTAGTTAACTAGTGAGTGTTTTGTGGCTTACATGTTCACTAGTAGGCGTCACAATGACCTTACTAGTGAACTAGTGGGCGTTTTGTGGCTTACATCTTCACTAGTAAGCCTCAAAATGATCTTACTAGAGAACTAGTGGGCATTTTGTGGCTTACATGTCAACTAGTAAGCCTCAAAATGATCTTACTAGTGAATTAGTGGGCACATTTATGGCCTTACATGTTTACTAGTAAGCGTCAAAATGATCTTACTAGTGAACTAGTGGGCGTTTTGTGGCTTACATGTCAAATAGCAAGCCTCAAAATGATCTTACTAGTGAACTAATGGGCACATTTATGGCCTTACGTGTTCACTAGTAAGCGTCAAAATGATCTTACTAGTAAACTAGTGGGCACATTTATGGCCTTACATGTTCACGAGTAAGCGTCAAAATGATCTTACTACTGAACTAGTGGGCGTTCTGCGGCTTGCATGTCAACTAGTAAGCGTCAAAATGATCTTACTAGTGAACTAGTGGGCGTTTTGTGGCTTACATCTTCACTAGTAAGCCTCAAAATGATCTTACTAGAGAACTAGTGGGCATTGTGTGGCTTACATGTCAACTAGTAAGCCTCAAAATGATCTTACTAGTGAACTAGTGGGCACATTTATGGCCTTACATGTTCACTAGTAAGCGTCAAAATGATCTTACTAGTGAACTAGTGGGCACGTTTATGGCCTTAGATGTTCACTAGTAAGCGTGAAAATGATCTTACTAGTGAACTAGTGGGTGTTTTGCGGCTTACATGTCAACTAGTAAGCCTCAAAATGATCTTACGAGTGAGCTAGTGGGCGTTTTGCGGCTTACATGTTCACTAGTAAGCGTCACAATGACCTTACTTGTGAACTACTGAGCGTTTTGTGGCTTACATGTTCACTAGTAAGCGTCAAAATAATCTTACTAGTGAACTAGTGGGCGTTTTGTGGCTTACATGTCAAATAGCAAGCCTCAAAATGATCTTACTAGTGAACTAATGGGCACATTTATGGCCTTACGTGTTCACTAGTAAGCGTCAAAATGATCTTAAAAGTAAACTAGTGGGCTTTTTTTGGCTTACATCTTCACTCGTAAGCCTCAAAATGATCTTACTAGTGAACTAGTGGGCGTTTTGTGGCTTACATGTTCACTAGTAAGCGTCAAAATGATCTTACCAGTGAACTAGTGGGCGTTTTGTGGCTTACATGTTCACTAGTAAGCCTCAAAATGATCTTACTAGTGAACTAGTGGGCGTTTTGTGGCTTACATGTCAAATAGCAAGCCTCAAAATTATCTTACTAGTGAACTAATGGGCACATTTATGGCCTTACGTGTTCACTAGTAAGCGTCAAAATGATCTTACTAGTAAACTAGTGGGCACATTTATGGCCTTACATGTTCACTAGTAAGCCTCAAAATGATCTTACTAGTGAACTAGTGGGCGTTTTGCGGCTTGCATGTCAACTAGTAAGCCTCAAAATGATCTTACGCGTGAACTAGTGGGCGTTTTGTGGCTTACATGTTCACGGGTAAGCGTCAAAATGATCTTACTAGTGAACTAGTGGGCGTTATGTGGCTTACATGTCAACAAGTAAGCCTCAAAATGATCTTACCAGTGAACTAGTGGGCATTTTGCGGCTTACATGTCAACTAGTAAGCCTCAAAACGATCTTACTAGTGAACTAGTGGCTTCTTTTGTGGCTTACATGTTCACTAGTAAGTGTCACAATGACCTTACTTGTGAACTAGTGAGTGTTTTGTGGCTTACATGTTCACTAGTAGGCGTCAAAATGATCTTACTAGTGAACTAGTGGGCGTTTTGTGATTTACATCTTCACTAGTAAGCCTCAAAATGATCTTACTAGTGAATTAGTGGGCACATTTATGGCCTTACATGTTCACTAGTAAGCGTCAAAATGATCTTACTAGTGAACTAGTGGGCACATTTATGGCCTTACATGTTCACTAGTAAGCCTCAAAATGATCTTACTAGTGAACTAGTGGGCGTTTTGTGGCTTACATGTTCATGAGTAAGCGTCAAAATGATCTTACTAGTGAACTAGTGGGCGTTTTGCGGCTTGCATGTCAACTAGTAAGCATCAAAATGATCTTACTAGTGAACTAGTGGGCGTTTTGTGGCTTACATCTTCACTAGTAAGCCTCAAAATGATCTTACTAGAGAACTAGTGGGCATTTTGTGGCTTACATGTTCACGAGTAAGCGTCAAAATGATCTTACTAGTGAACTAGTGGGCGTTTTGCGGCTTGCATGTCAACTAGTAAGCGTCAAAATGATCTTACTAGTGAACTAGTGGGCGTTTTGTGGCTTACATCTTCACTAGTAAGCCTCAAAATGATCTTACGAGTGAGCTAGTGGGCGTTTTGCGGCTTACATGTTCACTAGTAAGCGTCACAATGACCTTACTTGTGAACTAGTGAGCGTTTTGTGGCTTACATGTTCACTAGTAAGCATCAAAATGATCTTACTAGTGAACTACTGGGCGTTTTGTGGCTTACATGTTCACTAGTAAGCCTCAAAATGATCTTACTAGTGAACTAGTGGGCGTTTTGTGGCTTACATGTCAAATAGCAAGCCTCAAAATGATCTTACTAGTGAACTAATGGGCACATTTAGGGCCTTACGTGTTCACTAGTAAGCCTCAAAATGATCTTACTAGTAAACTAGTGGGCGTTTTGTGGCTTACATCTTCACTCGTAAGCCTCAAAATGATCTTACTAGTGAACTAGTGGGCACATTTATGGCCTTACATGTTCACTAGTAAGCCTCAAAATGATCTTACCAGTGAACTAGTGGGCATTTTGCGGCTTACATGTCAACTAGTAAGCCTCAAAACGATCTTACTAGTGAACTAGTGGCTTCTTTTGTGGCTTACATGTTCACTAGTAAGCGTCACAATGACCTTACTTGTGAACTAGTGAGCGTTTTGTGGCTTACATGTTCACTACTAAGCGTCAAAATGATCTTACTAGTGAACTAGTGGGCGTTTTGTGGCTTACATGTTCACTAGTAAGCCTCAAAATGATCTTACTAGTGAACTAGTGGGCGTTTTGTGGCTTACATGTCAAATAGCAATCCTCAAAATGATCTTACTAGTGAACTAATGGGCACATTTATGGCCTTACGTGTTCACTAGTAAGCGTCAAAATGATCTTACTAGTGAACTAGTGGGCGTTTTGCGGCTTGCATGTCAACTAGTAAGCCTCAAAATGATCTTACGAGTGAACTAGTGGGCGTTTTGTGGCTTACATGTTCACGGGTAAGCGTCAAAATGATCTTACTAGTGAACTAGTGGGCGTTTTGTGGCTTACATGTCAACAAGTAAGCCTCAAAATGATCTTACCAGTGAACTAGTGGGCATTTTGCGGCTTACATGTCAACTAGTAAGCCTCAAAACGATCTTACTAGTGAACTAGTGGCTTCTTTTGTGGCTTACATGTTCACTAGTAAGCGTCACAATGACCTTACTTGTGAACTAGTGAGTGTTTTGTGGCTTACATGTTCACTAGTAGGCGTCAAAATGATCTTACTAGTGAACTAGTGGGCGTTTTGTGGCTTACATCTTCACTAGTAAGCCTCAAAATGATCTTACTAGAGAACTAGTGGGCATTTTGTGGCTTACATGTCAACTAGTAAGCCTCAAAATGATCTTACTAGTGAATTAGTGGGTACATTTATGGCCTTACATGTTCACTAGTAAGCGTCAAAATGATCTTACTAGTGAACTAGTGGGCACATTTATGGCCTTACATGTTCACTAGTAAGCCTCAAAATGATCTTACTAGTGAACTAGTGGGCGTTTTGTGGCTTACATGTTCATGAGTAAGCGTCAAAATGATCTTACTAGTGAACTAGTGGGCACATTTATGGCCTTACATGTTCACTAGTAAGCGTCAAAATGACCTTACTAGTGAACTAGTGAGCGTTTTGTGGCTTACATGTTCACTAGTAAGCGTCAAAATGACCTTACTAGTAAACTAGTGAGCGTTTTGTGGCTTACATGTTCACTAGTAAGCGTCAAAATGATCTTACTAGTGAACTATTGGGCGTTTTGTGGCTTACATGTTCACTAGTAAGCCTCAAAATGATCTTCCTAGTGAACTAGTAGGCGATGTGTGGCTTACATGTCAACTAGTAAGCCTCAAAATGAACTTACTAGTGAACTAGTGGTCACATTTATGGCCTTACATGTTCACTAGTAAGCGTCAAAATGATCTTACGAGTGAACTAGTGGGCGTTTTGTGGCTTACATGTTCACTAGTAAGCGTCAAAATGACCTTACTAGTGAACTAGTGGGCGTTTTGTGGCTTACATGTTCACTAGTAAGCGTCAAAATGATCTTACTAGTGAACGAGTGAGCGTTTTGTGGCTGACATGTTCATAAATAAGCGTCAAAATGATCTTACTAGGGAACTAGTGGGCGTTTTGTGGCTTACATGTTCACTAGTAAGCGTCAAAATTACCTTACTAGTGAACCAGTGAGCGTTTTGTGGCTTACATGTTCACTAGTAAGCCTCAAAATGATCTTACTAGTGAACTAGTGGGCATTTTGTGGCTTACATGTCAACTAGTAAGCCTCAAAATGATCTTACTAGTGAATTAGTGGGCACATTTATGGCCTTACATGTTCACTAGTAAGCGTCAAAATGATCTTACTAGTGAACTAGTGGGCACGTTTATGGCCTTACATGTTCACTAGTAAGCCTCAAAATGATCTTACTAGTGAACTAGTGGGCGTTTTGTGGCTTACATGTTCATGAGTAAGCGTCAAAATGATCTTACTAGTGAACTAGTGGGCGTTTTGCGGCATGCATGTCAACTAGTAAGCGTCAAAATGATCTTACTAGTGAACTAGTGGGCGTTTTGTGGCTTACATCTTCACTAGTAAGCCTCAAAATGATCTTACTAGAGAACTAGTGGGCATTTTGTGGCTTACATGTTCACGAGTAAGCGTCAAAATGATCTTACTAGTGAACTAGTGGGCGTTTTGCGGCTTGCATGTCAACTAGTAAGCGTCAAAATGATCTTACTAGTGAACTAGTGGGCGTTTTGTGGCTTACATCTTCACTAGTAAGCCTCAAAATGATCTTACGATTGAGCTAGTGGGCGTTTTGCGGCTTACATGTTCACTAGTAAGCGTCACAATGACCTTACTTGTGAACTACTGGGCGTTTTGTGGCTTACATGTTCACTAGTAAGCCTCAAAATGATCTTACTAGTGAACTAGTGGGCGTTTTGTGGCTTACATGTCAAATAGCAAGCCTCAAAATGATCTTACTAGTGAACTAATGGGCACATTTATGGCCTTACGTGTTCACTAGTAAGCCTCAAAATGATCTTACTAGTAAACTATGTGGGCGTTTTGTGGCTTACATCTTCACTCGTAAGCCTCAAAATGATCTTACTAGTGAACTAGTGGGCACATTTATGGCCTTACATGTTCACTAGTAAGCCTCAAAATGATCTTACCAGTGAACTAGTGGGCACATTTATGGCCTTACATGTTCACTAGTAAGCCTCAAAATGATCTTACCAGTGAACTAGTGGGCATTTTGCCGCTTACATGTCAACTAGTAAGCCTCAAAACGATCTTACTAGTGAACTAGTGGCTTCTTTTGTGGCTTACATGTTCACTAGTAAGCGTCACAATGACCTTACTTGTGAACTAGTGAGCGTTTTGTGGCTTACATGTTCACTAGTAAGCGTCAAAATGATCTTACCAGTGAACTAGTGGGCGTTTTGTGGCTTACATGTTCACTAGTAAGCCTCAAAATGATCTTACTAGTGAACTAGTGGGCGTTTTGTGGCTTACATGTCAAATAGCAAGCCTCAAAATGATCTTACTAGTGAACTAATGGGCACATTTATGGCCTTACGTGTTCACTAGTAAGCGTCAAAATGATCTTACTAGTAAACTAGTGGGCACATTTATGGCCTTACATCTTCACTAGTAAGCCTCAAAATGATCTTACTAGTGAACTAGTGGGCGTTTTGCGGCTTGCATGTCAACTAGTAAGCCTCAAAATGATCTTACGAGTGAACTAGTGGGCGTTTTGTGGCTTACATGTTCACGGGTAAGCGTCAAAATGATCTTACTAGTGAACTAGTGGGCGTTATGTGGCTTACATGTCAACAAGTAAGCCTCAAAATGATCTTACCAGTGAACTAGTGGGCATTTTGCGGCTTACATGTCAACTAGTAAGCCTCAAAACGATCTTACTAGTGAACTAGTGGCTTCTTTTGTGGCTTACATGTTCACTAGTAAGTGTCACAATGACCTTACTTGTGAACTAGTGAGTGTTTTGTGGCTTACATGTTCACTAGTAGGCGTCAAAATGATCTTACTAGTGAACTAGTGGGCGTTTTGTGATTTACATCTTCACTAGTAAGCCTCAAAATGATCTTACTAGTGAATTAGTGGGCACATTTATGGCCTTACATGTTCACTAGTAAGCGTCAAAATGATCTTACTAGTGAACTAGTGGGCACATTTATGGCCTTACATGTTCACTAGTAAGCCTCAAAATGATCTTACTAGTGAACTAGTGGGCGTTTTGTGGCTTACATGTTCATGAGTAAGCGTCAAAATGATCTTACTAGTGAACTAGTGGGCGTTTTGCGGCTTGCATGTCAACTAGTAAGCGTCAAAATGATCTTACTAGTGAACTAGTGGGCGTTTTGTGGCTTACATCTTCACTAGTAAGCCTCAAAATGATCTTACTAGAGAACTAGTGGGCATTTTGTGGCTTACATGTTCACGAGTAAGCGTCAAAATGATCTTACTAGTGAACTAGTGGGCGTTTTGCGGCTTGCATGTCAACTAGTAAGCGTCAAAATGATCTTACTAGTGAACTAGTGGGCGTTTTGTGGCTTACATCTTCACTAGTAAGCCTCAAAATGATCTTACGAGTGAGCTAGTGGGCGTTTTGCGGCTTACATGTTCACTAGTAAGCGTCACAATGACCTTACTTGTGAACTAGTGAGCGTTTTGTGGCTTACATGTTCACTAGTAAGCATCAAAATGATCTTACTAGTGAACTACTGGGCGTTTTGTGGCTTACATGTTCACTAGTAAGCCTCAAAATGATCTTACTAGTGAACTAGTGGGCGTTTTGTGGCTTACATGTCAAATAGCAAGCCTCAAAATGATCTTACTAGTGAAATAATGGGCACATTTAGGGCCTTACGTGTTCACTAGTAAGCCTCAAAATGATCTTACTAGTAAACTAGTGGGCGTTTTGTGGCTTACATCTTCACTCGTAAGCCTCAAAATGATCTTACTAGTGAACTAGTGGGCACATTTATGGCCTTACATGTTCACTAGTAAGCCTCAAAATGATCTTACCAGTGAACTAGTGGGCATTTTGCGGCTTACATGTCAACTAGTAAGCCTCAAAACGATCTTACTAGTGAACTAGTGGCTTCTTTTGTGGCTTACATGTTCACTAGTAAGCGTCACAATGACCTTACTTGTGAACTAGTGAGCGTTTTGTGGCTTACATGTTCACTACTAAGCGTCAAAATGATCTTACTAGTGAACTAGTGGGCGTTTTGTGGCTTACATGTTCACTAGTAAGCCTCAAAATGATCTTACTAGTGAACTAGTGGGCGTTTTGTGGCTTACATGTCAAATAGCAATCCTCAAAATGATCTTACTAGTGAACTAATGGGCACATTTATGGCCTTACGTGTTCACTAGTAAGCGTCAAAATGATCTTACTAGTGAACTAGTGGGCGTTTTGCGGCTTGCATGTCAACTAGTAAGCCTCAAAATGATCTTACGAGTGAACTAGTGGGCGTTTTGTGGCTTACATGTTCACGGGTAAGCGTCAAAATGATCTTACTAGTGAACTAGTGGGCGTTTTGTGGCTTACATGTCAACAAGTAAGCCTCAAAATGATCTTACCAGTGAACTAGTGGGCATTTTGCGGCTTACATGTCAACTAGTAAGCCTTAAAACGATCTTACTAGTGAACTAGTGGCTTCTTTTGTGGCTTACATGTTCACTAGTAAGCGTCACAATGACCTTACTTGTGAACTAGTGAGTGTTTTGTGGCTTACATGTTCACTAGTAGGCGTCAAAATGATCTTACTAGTGAACTAGTGGGCGTTTTGTGGCTTACATCTTCACTAGTAAGCCTCAAAATGATCTTACTAGAGAACTAGTGGGCATTTTGTGGCTTACATGTCAACTAGTAAGCCTCAAAATGATCTTACTAGTGAATTAGTGGGTACATTTATGGCCTTACATGTTCACTAGTAAGCGTCAAAATGATCTTACTAGTGAACTAGTGGGCACATTTATGGCCTTACATGTTCACTAGTAAGCCTCAAAATGATCTTACTAGTGAACTAGTGGGCGTTTTGTGGCTTACATGTTCATGAGTAAGCGTCAAAATGATCTTACTAGTGAACTAGTGGGCACATTTATGGCCTTACATGTTCACTAGTAAGCCTCAAAATTATCTTACTAGTGAACTAGTGGGCGTTTTGCGGCTTGCATGTCAACTAGTAAGCCTCAAAATGATCTTACGAGTGAACTAGTGGGCGTTTTGTGGCTTACATGTTCACGGGTAAGCGTCAAAATGATCTTACTAGTGAACTAGTGGGCGTTATGTGGCTTACATGTCAACAAGTAAGCCTCAAAATGATCTTACCAGTGAACTAGTGGGCATTTTGCGGCTTACATGTCAACTAGTAAGCCTCAAAACGATCTTACTATTGAACTAGTGGCTTCTTTTGTGGCTTACATGTTCACTAGTAAGTGTCACAATGACCTTACTTGTGAACTAGTGAGTGTTTTGTGGCTTACATGTTCACTAGTAGGCGTCAAAATGATCTTACTAGTGAACTAGTGGGCGTTTTGTGATTTACATCTTCACTAGTAAGCCTCAAAATGATCTTACTAGTGAATTAGTGGGCACATTTATGGCCTTACATGTTCACTAGTAAGCGTCAAAATGATCTTACTAGTGAACTAGTGGGCACATTTATGGCCTTACATGTTCACTAGTAAGCGTCAAAATGATCTTACTAGTGAACTAGTGGGCGTTTTGTGGCTTACATGTTCATGAGTAAGCGTCAAAATGATCTTACTAGTGAACTAGTGGGCGTTTTGCGGCTTGCATGTCAACTAGTAAGCGTCAAAATGATCTTACTAGTGAACTAGTGGGCGTTTTGTGGCTTACATCTTCACTAGTAAGCCTCAAAATGATCTTACTAGAGAACTAGTGGGCATTTTGTGGCTTACATGTTCACGAGTAAGCGTCAAAATGATCTTACTAGTGAACTAGTGGGCGTTTTGCGGCTTGCATGTCAACTAGTAAGCGTCAAAATGATCTTACTAGTGAACTAGTGGGCGTTTTGTGGCTTACATCTTCACTAGTAAGCCTCAAAATGATCTTACGAGTGAGCTAGTGGGCGTTTTGCGGCTTACATGTTCACTAGTAAGCGTCACAATGACCTTACTTGTGAACTAGTGAGCGTTTTGTGGCTTACATGTTCACTAGTAAGCATCAAAATGATCTTACTAGTGAACTACTGGGCGTTTTGTGGCTTACATGTTCACTAGTAAGCCTCAAAATGATCTTACTAGTGAACTAGTGGGCGTTTTGTGGCTTACATGTCAAATAGCAAGCCTCAAAATGATCTTACTAGTGAACTAATGGGCACATTTAGGGCCTTACGTGTTCACTAGTAAGCCTCAAAATGATCTTACTAGTAAACTAGTGGGCGTTTTGTGGCTTACATCTTCACTCGTAAGCCTCAAAATGATCTTACTAGTGAACTAGTGGGCACATTTATGGCCTTACATGTTCACTAGTAAGCCTCAAAATGATCTTACCAGTGAACTAGTGGGCATTTTGCGGCTTACATGTCAACTAGTAAGCCTCAAAACGATCTTACTAGTGAACTAGTGGCTTCTTTTGTGGCTTACATGTTCACTAGTAAGCGTCACAATGACCTTACTTGTGAACTAGTGAGCGTTTTGTGGCTTACATGTTCACTAGTAAGCCTCAAAATGATCTTACTAGTGAACTAGTGGGCGTTTTGTGGCTTACATGTCAAATAGCAAGCCTCAAAATGATCTTACTAGTGAACTAATGGGCACATTTATGGCCTTACGTGTTCACGAGTAAGCGTCAAAATGATCTTACTAGTGAACTAGCGGGCGTTTTGCGGCTTGCATGTCAACTAGTAAGCGTCAAAATGATCTTACTAGTGAACTAGTGGGCGTTTTGTGGCTTACATCTTCACTAGTAAGCCTCAAAATGATCTTACGAGTGAGCTAGTGGGCGTTTTGCGGCTTACATGTTCACTAGTAAGCGTCACAATGACCTTACTTGTGAACTAGTGAGCGTTTTGTGGCTTACATGTTCACTAGTAAGCATCAAAATGATCTTACTAGTGAACTAGTGGGCGTTTTGTGGCTTACATGTTCACTAGTAAGCATCAAAATGATCTTACTAGTGAACTACTGGGCGTTTTGTGGCTTACATGTTCACTAGTAAGCCTCAAAATGATCTTACTAGTGAACTAGTGGGCGTTTTGCGGCTTGCATGTCAACTAGTAAGCGTCAAAATGATCTTACTAGTGAACTAGTGGGCGTTTTGTGGCTTACATCTTCACTAGTAAGCCTCAAAATGATCTTACTAGAGAACTAGTGGGCATTTTGTGGCTTACATGTTCACGAGTAAGCGTCAAAATGATCTTACTAGTGAACTAGTGGGCGTTTTGCGGCTTGCATGTCAACTAGTAAGCGTCAAAATGATCTTACTAGTGAACTAGTGGGCGTTTTGTGGCTTACATCTTCACTAGTAAGCCTCAAAATGATCTTACGAGTGAGCTAGTGGGCGTTTTGCGGCTTAAATGTTCACTAGTAAGCGTCACAATGACCTTACTTGTGAACTAGTGAGCGTTTTGTGGCTTACATGTTCACTAGTAAGCATCAAAATGATCTTACTAGTGAACTACTGGGCGTTTTGTGGCTTACATGTTCACTAGTAAGCCTCAAAATGATCTTACTAGTGAACTAGTGGGCGTTTTGTGGCTTACATGTCAAATAGCAAGCCTCAAAATGATCTTACTAGTGAACTAATGGGCACATTTATGGCCTTACGTGTTCACTAGTAAGCCTCAAAATGATCTTACTAGTAAACTAGTGGGCGTTTTGTGGCTTACATCTTCACTCGTAAGCCTCAAAATGATCTTACTAGTGAACTAGTGGGCACATTTATGGCCTTACATGTTCACTAGTAAGCCTCAAAATGATCTTACTAGTGAACTAGTGGCTTCTTTTGTGGCTTACATGTTCACTAGTAAGCGTCACAATGACCTTACTTGTGAACTAGTGAGCGTTTTGTGGCTTACATGTTCACTAGTAAGCGTCAAAATGATCTTACTAGTGAACTAATGGGCACGTTTATGGCCTTAGATGTTCAGTAGTAAGCGTCAAAATAATCTTATTAGTGAACTAGTGGGCGTTTTGCGGCTTACATGTTCACTAGTAAGAGTCAAAATGATCTTACTAGTGAACTAGTGGGCGTTCTGTGGCTTACATGTTCACTAGAAGCCTCAAAATTATCTTACTAGTGAACTAGCGGGCGTTTTGTGGCTTACATGTCAAATAGCAAGCCTCAAAATGATCTTACTAGTGAACTAATGGGCACATTTATGGCCTTACGTGTTCACTAGTAAGCCTCAAAATGATCTTACTAGTAAACTAGTGGGCGTTTTGTGGCTTACATCTTCACTCGTAAGCCTCAAAATGATCTTACTAGTGAACTAGTGGGCATTTTGCGGCTTACATGTCAACTAGTAAGCCTCAAAACGATCTTACTAGTGAACTAGTGGCTTCTTTTGTGGCTTACATGTTCACTAGTAAGCGTCACAATGACCTTACTTGTGAACTAGTGAGCGTTTTGTGGCTTACATGTTCACTAGTAAGCGTCAAAATGATCTTACTAGTGAACTAGTGGGCGTTTTGTGGCTTACATGTTCACTAGTAAGCCTCAAAATGATCTTACTAGTGAACTACTGGGCGTTTTGTGGCTTACATGTCAAATAGCAAGCCTCAAAATGATCTTACTAGTGAACTAATGGGCACATTTATGGCCTTACGTATTCACTAGTAAGCGTCAAAATGATCTTACTAGTAAACTAGTGGGCACATTTATGGCCTTACATGTTCACTAGTAAGCCTCAAAATGATCTTACTAGTGAACTAGTGGGCGTTTTGCGGCTTGCATGTCAACTAGTAAGCCTCAAAATGATCTTACGAGTGAACTAGTGGCCGTTTTGTGATTTACATGTTCACGGGTAAGCGTCAAAATGATCTTACTAGTGAACTAGTGGGCGTTTTGTGGCTTACATGTCAAAAAGTAAGCCTCAAAATGATCTTACGAGTGAGCTAAGGGGCGTTTTCTGGCTTACATGTCAACTAGTAAGCCTCAAAATGATCTTACTAGTGAACTAGTGGGC
Source organism: Hippocampus zosterae (assembly GCF_025434085.1). Classification (NCBI taxonomy): domain Eukaryota; kingdom Metazoa; phylum Chordata; class Actinopteri; order Syngnathiformes; family Syngnathidae; genus Hippocampus; species Hippocampus zosterae. The sequence continues at coordinate 9,941,932 of NC_067453.1, forward strand.
ACATTTATGGCCTTACATGTTCACGAGTAAGCGTCAAAATGATCTTACTAGTGAACAAGTGGGCACATTTATGGCCTTACATGTTCACTAGTAAGCCTCAAAATGATCTTACTAGAGAACTAGTGGGCATTTTGTGGCTTACATGTCAACTAGTAAGCCTCAAAATGATCTTACTAGTGAATTAGTGGGCACATTTATGGCCTTACATGTTCACTAGTAAGCGTCAAAATGATCTTACTAGTGAACTAGTGGGCACATTTATGGCCTTACATGTTCACTAGTAAGCCTCAAAATGATCTTACTAGTGAACTAGTGGGCGTTTTGTGGCTTACATGTTCATGAGTAAGCGTCAAAATGATCTTACTAGTGAACTAGTGGGCGTTTTGCGGCTTGCATGTCAACTAGTAAGCGTCAAAATGATCTTACTAGTGAAGTAGTGGGCGTTTTGTGGCTTACATCTTCACTAGTAAGCCTCAAAATGATCTTACTAGAGAACTAGTGGGCATTTTGTGGCTTACATGTTCACGAGTAAGCGTCAAAATGATCTTACTAGTGAACTAGTGGGCGTTTTGCGGCTTGCATGTCAACTAGTAAGCGTCAAAATGATCTTACTAGTGAACTAGTGGGCGTTTTGTGGCTTACATCTTCACTAGTAAGCCTCAAAATGATCTTACGAGTGAGCTAGTGGGCGTTTTGCGGCTTAAATGTTCACTAGTAAGCGTCACAATGACCTTACTTGTGAACTAGTGAGCGTTTTGTGGCTTACATGTTCACTAGTAAGCATCAAAATGATCTTACTAGTGAACTACTGGGCGTTTTGTGGCTTACATGTTCACTAGTAAGCCTCAAAATGATCTTACTAGTGAACTAGTGGGCGTTTTGTGGCTTACATGTCAAATAGCAAGCCTCAAAATGATCTTACTAGTGAACTAATGGGCACATTTATGGCCTTACGTGTTCACTAGTAAGCCTCAAAATGATCTTACTAGTAAACTAGTGGGCGTTTTGTGGCTTACATCTTCACTCGTAAGCCTCAAAATGATCTTACTAGTGAACTAGTGGGCACATTTATGGCCTTACATGTTCACTAGTAAGCCTCAAAATGATCTTACTAGTGAACTAGTGGCTTCTTTTGTGGCTTACATGTTCACTAGTAAGCGTCACAATGACCTTACTTGTGAACTAGTGAGCGTTTTGTGGCTTACATGTTCACTAGTAAGCGTCAAAATGATCTTACTAGTGAACTAATGGGCACGTTTATGGCCTTAGATGTTCAGTAGTAAGCGTCAAAATAATCTTATTAGTGAACTAGTGGGCGTTTTGCGGCTTACATGTTCACTAGTAAGAGTCAAAATGATCTTACTAGTGAACTAGTGGGCGTTCTGTGGCTTACATGTTCACTAGAAGCCTCAAAATTATCTTACTAGTGAACTAGCGGGCGTTTTGTGGCTTACATGTCAAATAGCAAGCCTCAAAATGATCTTACTAGTGAACTAATGGGCACATTTATGGCCTTACGTGTTCACTAGTAAGCCTCAAAATGATCTTACTAGTAAACTAGTGGGCGTTTTGTGGCTTACATCTTCACTCGTAAGCCTCAAAATGATCTTACTAGTGAACTAGTGGGCATTTTGCGGCTTACATGTCAACTAGTAAGCCTCAAAACGATCTTACTAGTGAACTAGTGGCTTCTTTTGTGGCTTACATGTTCACTAGTAAGCGTCACAATGACCTTACTTGTGAACTAGTGAGCGTTTTGTGGCTTACATGTTCACTAGTAAGCGTCAAAATGATCTTACTAGTGAACTAGTGGGCGTTTTGTGGCTTACATGTTCACTAGTAAGCCTCAAAATGATCTTACTAGTGAACTACTGGGCGTTTTGTGGCTTACATGTCAAATAGCAAGCCTCAAAATGATCTTACTAGTGAACTAATGGGCACATTTATGGCCTTACGTATTCACTAGTAAGCGTCAAAATGATCTTACTAGTAAACTAGTGGGCACATTTATGGCCTTACATGTTCACTAGTAAGCCTCAAAATGATCTTACTAGTGAACTAGTGGGCGTTTTGCGGCTTGCATGTCAACTAGTAAGCCTCAAAATGATCTTACGAGTGAACTAGTGGCCGTTTTGTGATTTACATGTTCACGGGTAAGCGTCAAAATGATCTTACTAGTGAACTAGTGGGCGTTTTGTGGCTTACATGTCAAAAAGTAAGCCTCAAAATGATCTTACGAGTGAGCTAAGGGGCGTTTTCTGGCTTACATGTCAACTAGTAAGCCTCAAAATGATCTTACTAGTGAACTAGTGGGCACATTTATGGCCTTACATGTTCACGAGTAAGCGTCAAAATGATCTTACTAGTGAACAAGTGGGCACATTTATGGCCTTACATGTTCACTAGTAAGCCTCAAAATGATCTTACTAGAGAACTAGTGGGCATTTTGTGGCTTACATGTCAACTAGTAAGCCTCAAAATGATCTTACTAGTGAATTAGTGGGCACATTTATGGCCTTACATGTTCACTAGTAAGCGTCAAAATGATCTTACTAGTGAACTAGTGGGCACATTTATGGCCTTACATGTTCACTAGTAAGCCTCAAAATGATCTTACTAGTGAACTAGTGGGCGTTTTGTGGCTTACATGTTCATGAGTAAGCGTCAAAATGATCTTACTAGTGAACTAGTGGGCGTTTTGCGGCTTGCATGTCAACTAGTAAGCGTCAAAATGATCTTACTAGTGAAGTAGTGGGCGTTTTGTGGCTTACATCTTCACTAGTAAGCCTCAAAATGATCTTACTAGAGAACTAGTGGGCATTTTGTGGCTTACATGTTCACGAGTAAGCGTCAAAATGATCTTACTAGTGAACTAGTGGGCGTTTTGCGGCTTGCATGTCAACTAGTAAGCGTCAAAATGATCTTACTAGTGAACTAGTGGGCGTTTTGTGGCTTACATCTTCACTAGTAAGCCTCAAAATGATCTTACGAGTGAGCTAGTGGGTGTTTTGCGGCTTACATGTTCACTAGTAAGAGTCACAATGACCTTACTTGTGAACTAGTGAGCGTTTTGTGGCTTACATGTTCACTAGTAAGCATCAAAATGATCTTACTAGTGAACTAGTGGGCACATTTATGGCCTTACATGTTCACTAGTAAGCCTCAAAATGATCTTACTAGTGAACTAGTGGCTTCTTTTGTGGCTTACATGTTCACTAGTAAGCGTCACAATGACCTTACTTGTGAACTAGTGAGCGTTTTGTGGCTTACATGTTCACTAGTAAGCGTCAAAATGATCTTACTAGTGAACTAATGGGCACGTTTATGGCCTTAGATGTTCAGTAGTAAGCGTCAAAATAATCTTATTAGTGAACTAGTGGGCGTTTTGCGGCTTACATGTTCACTAGTAAGAGTCAAAATGATCTTACTAGTGAACTAGCGGGCGTTTTGTGGCTTACATGTCAAATAGCAAGCCTCAAAATGATCTTACTAGTGAACTAATGGGCACATTTATGGCCTTACGTGTTCACTAGTAAGCCTCAAAATGATCTTACTAGTAAACTAGTGGGCGTTTTGTGGCTTACATCTTCACTCGTAAGCCTCAAAATGATCTTACTAGTGAACTAGTGGGCATTTTGCGGCTTACATGTCAACTAGTAAGCCTCAAAACGATCTTACTAGTGAACTAGTGGCTTCTTTTGTGGCTTACATGTTCACTAGTAAGCGTCACAATGACCTTACTTGTGAACTAGTGAGCGTTTTGTGGCTTACTTGTTCACTAGTAAGCGTCAAAATGATCTTACTAGTGAACTAGTGGGCGTTTTGTGGCTTACATGTTCACTAGTAAGCCTCAAAATGATCTTACTAGTGAACTACTGGGCGTTTTGTGGCTTACATGTCAAATAGCAAGCCTCAAAATGATCTTACTAGTGAACTAATGGGCACATTTATGGCCTTACGTATTCACTAGTAAGCGTCAAAATGATCTTACTAGTAAACTAGTGGGCACATTTATGGCCTTACATGTTCACTAGTAAGCCTCAAAATGATCTTACTAGTGAACTAGTGGGCGTTTTGCGGCTTGCATGTCAACTAGTAAGCCTCAAAATGATCTTACGAGTGAACTAGTGGCCGTTTTGTGATTTACATGTTCACGGGTAAGCGTCAAAATGATCTTACTAGTGAACTAGTGGGCGTTTTGTGGCTTACATGTCAAAAAGTAAGCCTCAAAATGATCTTACGAGTGAGCTAAGGGGCGTTTTCTGGCTTACATGTCAACTAGTAAGCCTCAAAATGATCTTACTAGTGAACTAGTGGGCACATTTATGGCCTTACATGTTCACGAGTAAGCGTCAAAATGATCTTACTAGTGAACAAGTGGGCACATTTATGGCCTTACATGTTCACTAGTAAGCCTCAAAATGATCTTACTAGAGAACTAGTGGGCATTTTGTCGCTTACATGTCAACTAGTAAGCCTCAAAATGATCTTACTAGTGAATTAGTGGGCACATTTATGGCCTTACATGTTCACTAGTAAGCGTCAAAATGATCTTACTAGTGAACTAGTGGGCACATTTATGGCCTTACATGTTCACTAGTAAGCCTCAAAATGATCTTACTAGTGAACTAGTGGGCGTTTTGTGGCTTACATGTTCATGAGTAAGCGTCAAAATGATCTTACTAGTGAACTAGTGGGCGTTTTGCGGCTTGCATGTCAACTAGTAAGCGTCAAAATGATCTTACTAGTGAAGTAGTGGGCGTTTTGTGGCTTACATCTTCACTAGTAAGCCTCAAAATGATCTTACTAGAGAACTAGTGGGCATTTTGTGGCTTACATGTTCACGAGTAAGCGTCAAAATGATCTTACTAGTGAACTAGTGGGCGTTTTGCGGCTTGCATGTCAACTAGTAAGCGTCAAAATGATCTTACTAGTGAACTAGTGGGCGTTTTGTGGCTTACATCTTCACTAGTAAGCCTCAAAATGATCTTACGAGTGAGCTAGTGGGTGTTTTGCGGCTTACATGTTCACTAGTAAGAGTCACAATGACCTTACTTGTGAACTAGTGAGCGTTTTGTGGCTTACATGTTCACTAGTAAGCATCAAAATGATCTTACTAGTGAAATACTGGGCGTTTTGTGGCTTACATGTTCACTAGTAAGCCTCAAAATGATCTTACTAGTGAACTAGTGGGCGTTTTGTGGCTTACATGTCAAATAGCAAGCCTCAAAATGATCTTACTAGTGAACTAATGGGCACATTTATGGCCTTACGTGTTCACTAGTAAGCCTCAAAATGATCTTACTAGTAAACTAGTGGGCGTTTTGTGGCTTACATCTTCACTCGTAAGCCTCAAAATGATCTTACTAGTGAACTAGTGGGCACATATATGGCCTTACATGTTCACTAGTAAGCCTCAAAATGATCTTACCAGTGAACTAGTGGGCGTTTTGCGGCTTACATGTCAATTAGTAAGCCTCAAAATGATCTTACTAGTGAACTAGTGGGCACATTTATGGCCTTACATGTTCACGAGGAAGCATCAAAATGATCTTACGAGTGAACTAGTAGGCGTTTTGCGGCTTACATGTCAACTAGTAAGCCTCAAAATGATCTTACTAGTGAACTAGTGGGCGTTTTGTGGCTTAAATGTTCACTAGTAAGCGTCAAAATGACCTTACTAGTGAACTAGTGAGCGTTTTGTGGCTTACATGTTTACTAGTAAGCATCAAAATGACCTTGCTAGTGAACTAGTGAGCGTTTTTGTGGCTTACATGTTCACTAGTAAGCGTCAAAATGATCTTACTAGTGAACTATTGGGCGTTTTGTGGCTTACATGTTCACTAGTAAGCGTCAAAATGATCTTACTAGTGAACTAGTGGGCGTTTTGTGGCTTACATGTCAACTAGTAAGCCTCAAAATGATCTTACTAGTGAACTAGTAGGCACATTTATGGCCTTACATGTTCACTAGTAAGCGTCAAAATGACCTTACTAGTGAACTAGTGAGCGTTTTGTGGCTTACATGTTCACTAGTAAGCGTCAAAATGATCTTACTAGTGAACTAGTGGGCGTTTTGTGGCTTACATGTCAACTAGTAAGCCTCAAAATGATCTTACTAGTGAACTAGTAGGCACATTTATGGCCTTACATGTTCACTAGTAAGCGTCAAAATGATCTTACTAGTGAACTAGTGGGCACATTTATGCCCTTACATGTTCACTAGTAAGCGTCAAAATTATCTTACTAGTGAACTAGTGAGCGTTTTGTGGCTTACATGTTCACTAGTAAGCGTCAAAATGACCTTACTAGTGAACTAGTGAGCGTTTTGTGGCTTACATGTTCACTAGTAAGCCTCAAAATGATCTTACTAGTGAACTAGTGGCGTTTTGCGGCTTACATGTCAACTAGTAAGCCTCAAAATGATCTTACTAGTGAACTAGTGGGCACATTTATGGCCTTACATGTTCACTAGTAAGCGTCCAAATGACCTTACTAGTGAACTAGTGGGCGTTTTGCGGCTTACATGTCAACTAGTAAGCCTCAAAATAATCTTACTAGTGAACTAGTGGGCGTTTTACGGCTTACATGTCAACTAGTAAGCCTCAAAATGATCTTACTCGTGAACTAGTGGGCACATTTATGGGCTTACATCTTCACTAGTAAGCGTCAAATTGATCTTACTCGTGAACTAGTAGGCGTTTTGCGGCTTACATGTCAACTAGTAAGCCTCAATATGATCTTACTAGTGAACTAGTGGGCACATTTATGGGCTTACATCTTCACTAGTAAGCGTCAAATTGATCTTACTCGTGAACTAGTGGGCGTTTTGCAGCTTACATGTCAACTAGTAAGCCTCAAAATGATCTTACTAGTGAACTAGTGGGCGTTTTGTGGCTTACATGTTCACTCGTAAGCGTCAAAATGACCTTACTAGTGAACTAGTGGCGTTTTGCGGCTTACAACTCAACTAGTAATCCTCAAAATGATCTTACTAGTGAACTAGTAGGCGTTTTGCGGCTTACATGTCAACTAGTAAGCCTCAAAATGATCTTACGAGTGAACTAGTGGTCGTTTTGCGGCTTACATGTCAATTAGTAAGTCTCAAAATGATCTTACTATTGAACTAGTGGGCACATTTATGGCCTTACATTTTCACTAGTAAGCGTCAAAATGATCTTACTAGTGAACTAGTGGGCGTTTTGTGGCTTACATGTCAACTAGTAAGCCTCAAAATTATCTTAATAGTGAACTAGTGGGCACATTTATAGCCTTACATGTTCACTAGTAAGCGTCAAAATGATCTCACTAGTGAACTAGTGGGCACATTTATAGCCTTACATCTTCACTAGTAAGCCTCAAAATGATCTTACTAGTGAACTAGTGGGCATTTTGTGGCTTACACGTCAACTAGTAAGCCTCAAAATGATCTTACTAGTGAACCAGTGGGCATTTTGTGGCTTACATGTCAACTAGTAAGCCTCAAAATTATCTTACGAGTGAGCTAGTGGGCGTTTTGCGGCTTACATGTCAACTAGTAAGCCTCAAATTGATCTTACTCGTGAACTAGTGAGTGTTTGGTGGCTTACATGTTCACTAGTAGGCGTCAAAATGATCTTACTAGTGAGCGTTTTGTGGCTTACATGTTCACTAGTAAGCGTCAAAATGACCTTACTATTGAACTAGTGAGTGGTTTGTGGCTTACATGTTCACTAGTAAGCATCAAAATGATCTTACTAGTGAACTAGTGGGCACATTTATGGCCTTACATGTTCACGAGTAAACGTCAAAATGATCTTAGTAGTGAACTAGTGGGCGTTTTGTGGCTGACATATCAACTAGTAAGCCTCAAAATGATCTTACGAGTGAGCTAGTGGGCGTTTTGCGGCTTACATGTCAACTAGTAAGCCTCAAAATGGTCTTACTCGTGGACTAGTGAGCGTTTTGTGGCTTACACGTTCACTAGTAAGTGTCAAAATGACCTTACTAGTGAACTAGTGTTTTGTGGCTTACATGTTCACTAGTAGGCGTCAAAATGATCTTACTAGTGAGCGTTTTGTGGCTTACATGTTCACTAGTAAACGTCAAAATGACCTTACTAGTGAACTAGTGAGTGTTTTGTGGCTTACATGTTCACTAGTAAGCGTCAAAATGATCTTACTAGTGAACTAGTGGGCGTTTTGTGGCTTACATGTCAACTAGTAAGCCTCAAAATTATCTTACTAGTGAACTAGTGGGCAAATTTATAGCCTTACATGTTCACTAGTAAGCCTCAAAATTCTTACAAGTGAACTAGTGGGCACATTTATGGCCTTGCATGTTCACTAGTAAGCGTCAAAATGATCTTACTAGTGAACTAGTGGGCGTTTTGTGGCTTACATGTCAACTAGTAAGCCTCAAAACGATCTTATTAGTGAACTAGTGGGCACATTTATGGCCTTACATGTTCACTAGTAAGCGTGAAAATGATCTTACTAGTGAACCAGTGGGCGTTTTGTGGCTTACATCTTCACTAGTAAGCCTCAAAATGATCTTACGAGTGAACTAGTGGGCGTTTTGTGGCTTACATGTCAACTAGTAAGCCTCAAAACGATCTTATTAGTGAACTAGTGGGCACATTTATGGCCTTACATGTTCACTAGTAAGCGTCAAAATGATCTTACTAGTGAACTAGTATTTATTTGTATTTTTTTAGCATTACTACTCCATTTTGTAATGCATATTCTACTTGGCAGTATTTTTCTTTATTTTCAAGGTCAACATTAGATGTTTTATTTTTACGTCACATGTTAAACTTACCTTGAGCATTGTAAAAAGTGGTTTCATTTAATTTCGTTAATTACCCTACGTTTTTCAGTCTAAAACTCAATTGAAAATGTTTCGATATAATATCCTCATCAAACACACCAGTCTTTTTTGTCTCTTATCTGTGACAAGCATGCACATACACTCATCCTGGGATTTGCTCTTTCTTATTAAATCTTGTTAATTACTTTGCACTTTGTGAATGTTTTGAAGATTACATTTTTTTCCAAAAATGGTCTCACAAATGTATTCAACCTCTTTCACAACTCTGACTTTTACAAGATAATCAGCACAAACTAAAACCAACCAGCAAACATACATGCTCACCTGAGTTTTACCAGGTCACCATACTAGTACATACTGCCACTAAATGGATAGCGGAAAACAAAAAAAGGTCCATTCATCACTACACTATAAATGGGCTATAGTGTTGACGGTGAGTCTTTGTAAATGGTTGTCTGTCTCTGAGTCCTAAAACAGTGTATGGTTTATGAAATAAATATATTTTTTCCCAATTGCAAAGCAGAGACAATCTTTTTTTTTTACAACTGAGACTGTTACGGCTTTGTAATACACATTTCCCTTTGTCTATGGGGAGTCACTATTTTTCATGTCATCAAAGGGATTAAGGCCTACTCCAATAATTTAGTCATTCAAACTTGCATCATAAACTGAACTTTCTTGCTGTGGAAAAAAAATACCACAAACCACAGGCAGCATTGTGACTTTCCTAATTTTCTTTTCATAAAACGACAACTAGTCAAACTAAAACAATGCCCTAAGTAATTGGAATGCCATTGTTATTAAACCAAAAGATAGGTTTAGAGTAGGTAGAGTGGTTTCTGGTAGAGGTGGGTGTGTGTGGGAAATGGGGGTGTCCTTTTCAAATCGGCAGAAAAACATGTTTAGTTCATTAGCAAGACCCTTATTGTTCACTGTTTGGGTGGGGGGTGGCATTCTATAGTTAGTGATTGCTTTCAGGCCATTCCATACAGATGCAGAGTCTTTAGCAGAGAACTGTTTTTTCAGACTCTCTGCATAGCTTCTCTTAGCGATGTTAATTTCCTTTGTCAATTGGTTTCGGGCGTGTTTGTACAGTGCCCGATCTCCACTTCTAAATGCAGCCTCTTTCTCTTTCCTGAGTTGCCCGAGTTTGGGAGTAAACCATGGCGGAAGAACTTCGTTGGTACACACATGTCCTCACAGAAACTGATGTATGATGTTACAGTGTCTGTGTATTCATCCAGTGTGCCCGTTGAAGTTTCAAAGACGCCCCAATCAGTGCAGTCTAAGCATTCTTGTAGAGCTAGCTTTGCTTCATCCGTCCATTTTTTTCACAGTCTTAACAACCGGTTTAACACATTTGAGTTTCTGTCTGTATGTATGTGGATTACATTGTGGTCAGAAAGACCCAATGCTGCACGGGCGACCGATCGGTATGCATTTTTGATTGTTGTATAGCAGTGGTCTAGAATGTTGCCTTCTCTGGAGAAACAGTCGATGTGCTGCTTATATCTGGGAAGTTCACGGTTAAGATGTGCTCTATTAAAATCGCCCAAAATGATCAGGGGTGACTCTGGGTATTTTAGTTCGAGTTTGTTTACTTGTTTGGCTAGCGTTTGTAACGCCGTGTTAGCGTTAGCTTGTGGCGCAATGAAAACACCGAATAGTAAAAATGAGGTGAACTCACGTGGCGAGTAGAATGGCTTGCAGTTTAAAGACAGCGACTCCAGGTCCGGGCTGCAGTGTGCGTCGAGCTTTGTGACATCAGTGCACCATTCTTCGTTGATATAGAAGCAAATCCCACCACCTTTCGATTTCCCTGATAGCTCCGTGTCGCGGTCGGCTCGGAGAAGGCGGAAGCCGGTAGATGTAGCGCGGAATCCGGGTGGCGGTCACTGAGCCAGGTTTCAGTGAAGCAGAGCGCAGCAGAACGTGCAAAGGTTTTGTTGGTCTTTGTGAGAAGAAGTTCATCCATCTTAGTTGGCAGAGATCGTAGATTAGCAAGATGGATCGATGGGATGGTGAAAAAAGGCCGAGCGTAGCCTCCCCAATGCGCAGCAACTTTTCCCTCGTGTAAGTAAGCCGCTCAGGGTCGGCAAAAATAAACGAAAATGACAAAAACAGGGATAATACTAGGGAGCGTGTGACCGAGGCTGCCATACCTGTCGGCGCCTGATGGCGTTTATTATCCGTTGTATTCTTTGCGTTCACTAACAGATGTAATGCAAAGGACCGCAGCAGCGCGACTTTGTGTGTATAAACACGGACACCCTGATTAGGAAAGGACAGAGCCGACTCTTCCTACTCAGGAAACTGAGGTCTTTTGGGGTTCAGGGGTCACTCCTTAAGATGTTCTATCCACTCGGTGGTGGCCTCGGCCATCCATTATGGCATTGTCTGCTGGTCAGGCAGCATCTCAGCCCGGGACAGAAAGAGACTGGAGCGACTGGTCAGGAAGGCCAGTTCTGTCCTGGGTTGCTCCCTTGACACTCTGGAGGAGGTGGGCAACAGAAGGATGCTAACTAAGCTAAAAGCTATGATGGCCAGTCCCTCCCACCCCCTCCAGCCCGCCCTGACAGCACTTGGTAGCTCCATCAGCCAGAGACTGTTACACCCGCGCTGCAAGAAGGAGAGATACCGACGCTGGTTCCTACCGACTGCTCTCAGGCTGATGAATAAAAAATAACAATCATAATAATAATAATAATTAAATGATGTGAAGGAAAATTGTAAATAGTACTGCGATTTATCCATTTTGTGTTCATATTGCATTTAATTGAAAGATGTTTGTTGTTTTTTTTCTCTTTCTTCTTTCTACATACATTCTTGCTGCTGGAGGCTGTAAATTTCCGTAGTGTGGGACGAATAAAGGATATCTTATCTTATCTTAATGTTTGACTAACCGGAGACCCTGTCTGAGGAGGGCATGTGGCGATAAGATGCGCTGATTGGCTCATTTGAATTTAAGGTGTGCCATACCTTAGCGTCAGCATATACGATGCGCTGATTGGCCCATTTGAATTTAAGGGGTGCCCATACCTAAGCGTCAGCATATACGATACGCTGATTGGCTCATTTGAATTTAAGGTGTGCCCATACTTAACCGTCAGCACGCGTCTCTCCCAATACACACGCATTCAAAATGCCTCGGACGGCGGTCGGAACCGGTCAGCGGCGAAGGGCGCGCATCGGACGATACCCGCAGTCGAACCCGAGCGTCGCGGGGGGCAAAAACGAGACGGCCGAACACCCGCATAGTGCGCAGGATTTTACAGCAGGTAACATAACGCGACGCTCGGGTTCGACGGCGGGTATCGTCCGAGGCGCGCCCTTCGGGTCGCCGCGCGCGGCGGCTCCGACCGCGCCATCTTGCAACACACTGTCAGACGAGGGCTCGGAACGCCCCAGTGCGCATGCAAATTAGCCATGTGCGCGAAAGCCGCGCGCGGGTTTCGAAATGTACGCACCTTGTGTTGTCGTCCGAAATGAAAAATAAAATAATTTGCCCGCCCGCCGCCCCCTCTCTCTTAAAACTACTCGTCCGAGGCATTTTGAATGCGTGTGCATTGGGATAGACGCGTGCTGACAGCTGACGGTTATGTATGGGAACACCTTAAATTCAAATGAGCCAATCAGCGTATCGTATATGCTGACGCTGTGTGCAGTTCTGGCGTCGCGCATGCGACAGTTTATTTTCCCAATAAACTGCAAGCCATTCTACTCGCCACGTGAGTTCACCTCCTTTTTACTAGTCGGTGTTTACATTGCGCCACAAGCTAACGCTAACACGGCGATTCAAAATGGAGGATTGTGTCAGGAAACAGACGCATGCGCAACGCCACAGTGTGCTCACAGCTTCAGCCCAGGAGAGCCGCTCCCAGACAATTGGACAAAACGAATCGCGAGAGGTTTCGATTGTGTGCAGTTCTGCTCCCGTCTACCCGGGGTTCTTTGCAGCTGTTTAACAGCATAACACCGCAAGCTAAATGAACGTCACAATGGCGTCCTCAAATAATATTTGCATGCCTCAGACATTGCATTCACTTTCCACTAAAATCCTCGCGGCGGCCCGAAGGGTGCGCCTCGGACGATACCCGCCGTCGAACCCGAGAGTCGCGGGGGGCAAAAACGAGACGGCCGAACACCCGCATAGTGCGCAGGATTTTTCCACTGTCTTCCCGGGGTCCTTTGCAGCTATTTAACAGCAGGACACCGCAAGGTAAATGAGCGTCACAATGGCGTCCTCAAATAATATTTGCATGCCTCAGACATTGCATTCACTTATAGTGGAAGAACAGCACTGCACAGTCCTGTGCTCCTTGTGTCAGTATTTAAAATGGTTCTTAACTCCTCTTCAGATATATTTTTACGTGATTTCAGAGGGGATTTGAAAAGGGGAATTGTACACATGAAAAGGATATTTTTGTTTTCATGTTTAGTATTATTTTGGTAAAATTAGTGCTTTGTTTTTTGTTAAAGTAAGGGAAAAAAGACAACTACTGTTTAACAAAGTTAAAGTAAAAATGTCTTATTTCCCTAAAAGGGCTATTTGTATTATTAAGCAGGCACAACTTAACAAAATAAGAGTTCCTGTGCCTCAACACAAAACCTCTCATTATTTGCTGTGTACTGGCAAAGTGAATAATTGTTATTTTCATGCACCCCATTATTGATTGGTTGTGAGGAGTGTTGATTTGTATAAGCTTGGCTTTACCATACTAAATGGGCATATAGCCCTGCTACCCATGATTCCCGAGCATGGAATTGGACCTTGGTCTTATTAAAAAAAACAAAAGTGGACCTACAGCATTTCTAGTTGAGGACCACTGGCCTAAAGTAACCATTACATCTTGCTGCAACAGCGGATAGAGGTAACCTTAAAAATAAAAATAAAAAACGTGAGTAACTTTTTAATGCCTTTGAAAATTATACATTTTTAAAAAAGTATTTACAGTATGTGAACTGAATAAAAAAGTTACTCATTAAGGTGAAAGTAAAATTATATATAATATGTTGTGGTCACTTAACAGTCCTGAGGCCGGTTGTTAGAATCCGAGCTTGGGCCTCCAGAAGTTTGCATGCACTCTCCATGTTTGTTGGGATTTTATGCCTGTACTCTGGCTTCCTCCTGCATTCCAAAACCACACTTTTTGGGTTAATTGAAAACTAAGAACAAATCCTTAGGTGTGAATTGATGTTTGTCGATAAGTGCCCTGCAATAGAGAGGTGACCAGTCCAGGGTTTATCATGCCTATCATCGGGATTGAGCTGGGATAGGATCCGGGTCACCTGTGACTCTCATGAGCAATATAGAAAATAGATGAACGAATGTTACAGTTGTTTCCTTCAATTTACACACCTGAGGCAAGTTATAAAATCATTTCCAGAACGTTTAAAAAAAAAAAAGTTTTTACGGTGTTTTAACACATTTTTTAAATGATCAAACAGTTAAAATGTATCATACAGTATATTAAGATAGAAATATCAACAAATAAAAATATTTGTACTCATAACGACTCGCGACGGCGATGATGAAGCAGCCATAACACAGTACAGTCCTGTTACAAGCCTGAAATAAAGGTGTTTTCTTGGTAAAAAAAAGTATGACCAACCTGGTGTTGAAATTGACCATTGAAAATGTCATGTATACATGAGCATATAGTACGTCTGCATATAAACATAGTCTCCGTGCTTTTGCATCGGTGACTTTTTTGTTGTTTGTATTTCTCACAAACATCTTTTTGGGCAGGTGTTGGCTGCTTGTGTTTTTTTTTTTCTGTTGCAAACCCGGGTGGCTCCGCCATTGTTGTTTTGGAACTGCAGTGCATCACCATGTCAGCAAGCCACCACTCCGTTAACATTGCATTCCATAGGGAAAGGATGAACGCTGAAGTAATCAGCAATGTTTGTGCTGTATCTGAAGAACACAACAGTCAATCAGGCACTGTATATATTAAAAAAAAAAAAATCCTCGTCTCACCCACTCTCGGGTGCTGTCTGTCACTCATTCAGCTCGTGTCCTCTACCAGAGGCCAGGAAGCTTGAGGATTCTGCGCAGTATCCTTGCTGTTCCCATTCGGCGAAGGTGCAGGGCAATAGAGAGTGCCTGTCATCAAGGGTCTGCCGGTGAAAGTGAAGCACGTGCGATAAACATTTCAATTGCTAATTTAAGAAGAGTTAGTGACCAGTTTAGCGCTGATACTATTCAAAGTTTGATTCAAAGTCCAATAGATCTCCGATCTGTCATCATTGCGGGACCCACTCCTAATGGTGGACGTGTTTGTTCCCATGTGGCACATCGTTTGCGCACAGGTAAAATGGCTACCATTTTTTGTCATTGGTTTTTCGTATGTATTTTTATTCGAACTACACACGGGTTTTACTGACGACTTGCTGTGACTTACCTTCTATCACCCTGTCAAACGTCGTTTTATACCAGTGGTTTTCCTGCAAATCAGTAGACTATTAAGTAACGCGATGGCTGTACACTTTTAAGCAATAACTAGTGATCTTTTAGTTATTCAATTATAAGTTTGAATTATTTTTTTCTTGAGTAAAATGGTTAGAGAAAATAGCTGCTCGTGGTTTTGAAGCTGCATATACTTTTATGTACATCTGTGTCTATATGCCTGTACTGTATACAGTATATAAAAAACACGTAGTGATTCGTTTGCTTGAATTCCTTAATCCTTTTATTTCCATACTTTAGGTAGACGAGGAAGACCAGCACTTGACATTACAAGTGATCAAATTGAACTGCTCCCCACTCAGGGCTTTACAGTGAGAGCCATCACTGAGATGTTGTGTTGTTCCTCTTCATACCTGCATAAAAAAATGAAGTTTTTTCAGATTTCAGCCAGAAATAGATTTACTCCCATTCATGATGTTGACCTGGAAGAGCATGTCAGAAGATTGCACAGCCAATTTCCCAGATCAGGCTCGGAAGCAAGTGTTCTGCTACATACTCTTGTCCCTTCATGTATATATCATTATATTCATTGTGAAAGTGTACTTTCTTTATTGTGTTGTTTTATGAACCTGTTGCAGATGATGAGGGCATACCTGCGTGCTGATGGTATTGTAGTACAAAGAAAAAGAGTTCGAGAAATCCTCAACCGTATTGAGCCAGCTGCTGCAGCCCAGAGATGGAGCCAGACTGTGGCTAGAAGAACATACTATGTGCCATTCCCCAATAGTTTATGGCACATAGATGGGCATATGCGTCTCATTCGGTAATAAGGGATCATCTTATATTTGTACTCGTGGGAGCATTAGAAAGCCATATTGTATGGACAGCACAGATTAAATTGAATTTTATCATTTGTATATCCAAGTTACACAAACTCCAAATTGCCTCCATGTAGTCTTAAGTGCACAGCAATACCTTCTCTACCGAGATGATATTTCAAACAAGATATGAAACTTGATTGTTTTCTTGTATTTAATCATTATTCTTTTCATGTTTGTTTTACAGGTGGGTGTTTGTGACACATGCCGGCATTGATGGGAATTCCAGGCTAATAACGTACCTTCAACTGGAGCACAGACAACACAGCTTTGACAGTGTTGAAATATTTTGTCCAAGCCACCTGCCTGTATGGGTTACCCTCCAGAGTAAGATCCGACCATGGTGGTGAAAACACTGGTTGCTCTTTTAATGAACCTACTGCAGGGACAAGACACCAAAATTTTTTCTAGCTCCAGCCAACACCCCCTCACAATTTACTCACACCTCCCATGGCCTGATTATCCACCAACAGGGGCCCTTTTTGGATTATCATTTTGGCATAGGAACTTTCCTTTCCTATCCTAACCGAGTGAGATGAGCCGGTAGCACCTGGAGCAAAGATCGTCTAAATTTTAATAATGCTTAGGAAAGGTTCTGACCATCCTTTACGAAAGGAAAGGAGATATATTATGCAGCAGGAATATTTAAAGGGGAAGTCTTTTTTTATGTTGTTGTTGTTGTTGTTGTCGACCCCACCCGTGCCCCGACATTGGGGGACCGGGCCCTCACTCCGTCTCCCGGATCCCCAGACCCCCCTCCTCCGCCCAGCGGGCGAGCAGGGCCGCCACTCCGCTTGGGTTTCGCCAGAGGTCCTCCGGAGTCAGTGTGGTGGGTATGTTTGTGCAGGTGAACAGGTGTTGTGTGTCGTGCACTTGCGTGCCGCATAGCGCACAGAGTGGTGTTGTGTGTGTTTTGAGAAGGTGAGTTTGTTATGTTAATCCCAGTATTTTGGGTTCGCGGACTGTGGGTAGGGTGGTGTTATCTATTTGTAAAGTGAGCCTGTTGCTGTATTCTGCCGGATCCGGTGTGAACAGAGTGGTGGTGGTTTTGTCTGCGTTGAGTGTGAGTTGATTCTGTTTTGTCCAGTTGTATATGTCGTGGAGATATTTTTGTACTTGTTGTTGTGCCTGTTGTGGTTTGACATGTGTGGATAGAATGGTGATGTCGTCTGCATATGTAACTGTGTGTACATTTGGAGGTGGTTGTGGTAAGTCTGCCATGTATATGTTGAATAGTGTTGGTGAAAGTACTCCCCCCTGTGGTACCCCCGTTTTCGTGTTTCTATGTTCTGATGTTTCCCCCCGGTATTGAGTGTATTGTCTGCGTCCCCTTATGTAGTTGAAGATGTATTTGATGATGATGTTTGGGGTGTTAGTGTTGTTGAGTTTGTTTGTGAGTGTGTGTAGGTTTACCGTGTCAAAGGCTTTGGACATGTCTAGGGCTATGGCAACTGTTCGTTGTGGTGGTTTTTGTTGATTGAAACCTGTGGCTATGATGTTGTGTATGTGGTGTAGTGCTGTGGTTGTGGAGTGTTGTTTTCGGAAGCCGTGTTGGTGAGAGGGTAGTTGAGTGTTGTTGGTAATGAAGGGTAGTATTACCTTTTCCATTGTTTTGGCTATTGGGCTGAGTAGTGCTATTGGTCTGTAGGATGGGCCGAGTGCGTGGTTTTTGTTGGGTTTTGGTATTGGGATTATTTTTGCAGTCTTCCATATTGCGGGGATGGTGTTGGTGTTGAGCGATGTGTTGTAAGTGTGTGTGAGTAGTGTTATTGCTTTGGGGCCTAGGTGTTTCAGATGTCTGATGTTTATGTTGTCTGGGCCTGTGGAGTTGTTGCTTTTGGAGCGTTGTAGTGCTTGTTTGACTTGTTGTTCTGTGATGGTTATGGGCGTGGTGTTGAGTTTTCGTATTTTGCGTTGTAGTTGTCTGTATGTTCTGTTGGTTTTGTGTTGTATTATGTTGGTGAATTGTTTGTTGAATGCTCGTGCTTTCTGTTTGTTGGATATTGCCGTGTGTTGTCCGAACTGTATTGTGGTGTTTTCTGGTGCTTTTTGTTCTTTGTTAGATAGTCTTGTTACTGTGTTCCAGAGTATGTATTGTTTGTGTCTGTGGTTCCATGCATCCGTTAAGTGTTCTTTCCATAGCTCTTGTTTGTGTTTTTGGATTTGTGTGTCTATTTCTTTGTTTAGGTCTGTGATGCGTGGGTCTTGGTGGTTTTGTTGTCTGATGTCGTTTCTTTGGCTGATGAGTGTTCTGATGTGTTGTGGTAGGAGAAGTGATTTGCTTTTTATTTTTCCATGGGGTATGTGGTGTTTGTCTGCTGTAAGTACGAGGTTTGTGAGCATGGTGTTGGCTGTGTGGATGTTGTCAGGTATGGTTAAGTTCTCCAGTGCTGATTCTATTTCAGAGGTGTATCCTTCCCAGTCTGCTTTCCTGTAATTTGTGTAAGTTTGAAGGTGTTGTTGTAGGCGGAAAGGAGCACGCGTGTTGTGTGTGATTTTGATAGGAAGGTGGTCTGAACTGAGTGCGTGTATTGTGGTCCATGTTGTTCTGTTTGTGATGCTGTTGCTGGCTGTTGTGATGTCCGGTGATGTTGGTTGTTGGTTGATGTTTGTAGGTTTTCTGGTAGGTGTGTTTGCGTTTAGAGTGATTTGTTGGGAGTTCTGTAGTATGTCTGCAATGAGGGTGCCTCTGTGGTCGTCGTAGGGAGAGTGCCATTGTGTTGAGTGAGCGTTGATGTCTGCGGTTAGAAAGGTGTTGTTCAGCGAGTTTATGTATTGGAAGGTGTTGGTGATGTCTGTGTCTTCTGTGGCGTGGTCTGGTCGGGTGGTATCTCTGTGGGGTATATACATGTTGCATATGTGTAGTCTTTTGTGGTTGGTTATGTGAATCTTTACGGTTTGAATTTCTGTAGTGTTGGTGTTAATGTTGTTGGGGATGTTCATGGGAGTGAATGTGACTGATTTGTGAATGTATGTGAGCAGTCCTCCTCCTCCCTTGTTTTCTCTGTCTTTCCTAATGCTGGTGTAGTTGGTGAGACGAGGTGTGTTGTGTTGTTTTTCTAGTTTGGTTTCTTGTATGGTGATGATGTCTGCGTGCTGTTGTGAGGCGAGTTCTTCTAGTTCTGTTTTCTTGTTTTGGATGCCGTTGATGTTTATTTGTAGTATGGTCAGTGTGTGTTTGTTGTTTTTGTTGGTGGGTGTTGTTCTTTGTGGGTTGTTCGGGGGTTGTGGTGTTGGGGTGTTTGTTGTTTGCGTGTGTGTTCTGCATGTCCACGTGTTTGTGTATTGGCGGGTGGTGATGCCGGAGCAATGTCTGTGTATCCAGTGTGGGTGTGTTGAGTTGCATCTGAGTGAGGTTTGTCTGCGTGTGATGATTCTATTGCAGCTATTGCAGGTCCAGGTTTGGGGGGGTGGTCTTGTGTTTGTTGTATCTCTGTTGGAGTTGTCTGTCCGTGTTGCATTTGAGGGTAGTGTTGGTGAGGCGAGTGTGTTGTTTTGGTCTGTTTGTGCTCTGCTGCCTGTTGGTGTCCTACGAGGTGTTGTTGTTCGTGGTGGTGTTTTGGGATGTAGTCTGCATTTCCATGTTATGTTGTATTGTCTAGTGTTTATGTTTGTGCAATGTTTGTGTACCCAGTGTGGTGTGTGGTGGTTGCATCTGAAGGATGTCTGTCTTCTTGTAATCTGTTGTGTGCAAATGTCGCATGTCCAGGTAGTTTGTTGTGTGTGTGTTTGTTGCGTGCGTGAGAGTGTCTGTGTGGGCCCCGGATTTGTCTCTATGTCCCCCGCCTGGAGCAAAAGGTCCGCCCGCCACCCTGCCAGGTTCAGGGGGCGGTTAGCCGAAAAAAAAAAAAAAACGGCCGTAAGGGCACCCCGTTCGGGGTGCAGGGATTGGTTCCTTGATTTGTCCCCCCGTTCGGGGGGAACCCTCCAACTGCGAGTAAGCCAAGGAGTTTGGAGGTACAGCAGGTTGACAGCAGTGTGATCGAGCAGATTAGATAGAGTAGAATTTGAATGGGGCTTCACTGATTTATTTCATACAATTCATATCTAAAACACAGTTGAAAAATATTTGATTGTTAAAATATTTAAATACAAGAACTATATCAAGAAATTAACAAAACATAGTTTTTTTAGTTAGGAGAAAAGTCTAAAAACATATCACAAATGACAAACGTTGTGCCTCTCCTCCTCCTGTTCTTCAATGAAGCTGATCACCCTCCAGCTCCCGTTAGAAACATCGTGCTGCTGAAGGTGTGCCGGCAGAATGGTTGTGATACAGGAGGTGCTGTGGACTCTCCCAGAAACGAGGACCTAGTTTAGTTGTAGATCCAGTAAAACATAGTGCAAATGTGACATTATTTATAATGCACAGTTACAGTCTTGTGAATATTAAAAAATGTACTTCATGTAATGCAGGAAGCGAATATTTCAAACGAACTAAGGCAGCAAACAGTAAGAGCAAAATCGTGTTCCAAACATTAACTCTTTTTTTAAATGTCAATTAGCTTGTGAGTAATAAGACAAAATGTGACTGCCAGACAGAGAACTGTCAGAGCAAACGGCAGATTTTAGAAAGTCCTGCCGAAATAAATCTGCACCCGACTGCGACTGTCAGCGTTGAACTGCCGCCATTGCTGTCAAAGTCAGACACATCTCCAAAATTGTTGGAGCAAATTTTTAAGCAGGCTTCATCTTGATAAATTGACCACGTATTTCAAGTCAAGTCAACAGTATTTATAGAGCACTTTCAAACAGCCATCGCTGCATACAAAGTGCTGTACATGGAGCGATTTAACATATACAATAAACAGTAAGACGAATCAGTAATAAGTAATAAGTAATAAGGCGGTAGAAAGCACCAAGCAGTAAAACCAATAGCAAATCTAAGTCATGCTGAGTCAAACGCCAAAGAATACAAGTGAGTTTTGAGGAG
The DNA here is from genome assembly GCF_025434085.1 of Hippocampus zosterae. Taxonomy (NCBI): domain Eukaryota; kingdom Metazoa; phylum Chordata; class Actinopteri; order Syngnathiformes; family Syngnathidae; genus Hippocampus; species Hippocampus zosterae. The sequence goes on from NC_067453.1 coordinate 9,962,959, forward strand.
GGCTTTAAAGATGGGCAGCGAGGAGGCTTGCCGAATGTTCAGTGGGAGGTCATTCCAGAGAGATGGACCAGCAACAGAAAAGGCTCGATCCCCTCTGAGCCTCAGTTTAGTTCTTGGTACGTCTAGCAAAGACTGGTCCACAGACCTGAGGCGCCGGGCAGGGGTGTAGGGGCGTATGAGCTCAGAGAGGTAAGGTGGCGCGAGATTATTCAGAGATTTGAAAACAAAGAGGAGGATCTTAAAAATAATTCTAAAATGAATGGGGAGCCAGTGAAGGGATGCCAAAGTAGGAGTTATATGCTCCCTCTTACGAGTACCAGTCAAGAGGCGAGCAGCGGCATTCTGTACCAGCTGAAGGCGCTTGATGGAGGACTGGCTGACTCCAAAGTACAGGGCGTTGCAGTAATCGAGCCGGGATGTGACAAAGGCATGAATTACTGTCTCAAAGTGTTCATGTGAGAGGAGAGGTTTTATTTTGGCCAGCTGTCTAAGGTGAAAGAAGCTGGATTTAACAACGGCACCAATTTGCCGATCGAGTTTGAAATCACTGTCCAGTTTAAGTCCCAAGTTTGAGACCGTTGATTTCAGATAAGGAGATAGGGGGCCCAAGTCTACAGGATGGAATGTACAAGGTCCACTGGGGCCAAACAATATCACCTCTGTCTTCTTTTCGTTGAACTTCAAGAAATTTTGTGCCATCCAGGTTTTGATTTCTTCCAGACAGGATAGGAGTGGCCTTAATGAGAAGGTGTCTTTCTTGCTCAGTGGGACATAGATCTGGCAGTCATCTGCATAGCAGTGGTAAGGAATACCATGTTTCCTTAAGATGGAACCCAATGGGAGCAGATACAGCGAGAACAGCAGAGGCCCCAGAATTGAGCCCTGTGGAACACCACATGACAGGGGAGCAGTGCGTGATTCAGAGCAGCCAAGGCTGACACAAAATGTCCTGTCAGCTAGATAGGACCTAAACCAATCAAGAGCACTCCCGCCAATGCCCACCAAGTGCTGCAAACGAGTCAGCAGAATACTGTGATCCACTGTATCAAATGCTGCAGTTAAGTCCAATAAAACCAGACACACGTGGTCTCCAGAGTCATTTGCCAGGAGGATGTCATTAGAAACGCGTAACAGGGCTGACTCCGTGCTATGCATCGTCTTGAAACCTGACTGGAAGACCTCCAAGATGTTATGTTCATCCAAGAAAAGTTTCAACTGCATGTGCACCACTTTTTCCAGAATTTTGGAAATGAAAGGCAGTTTGGAAATGGGTCTGTAACTTGACAGCTCATCTGGATCAAGACCAGGTTTCTTGATCAAGGGTTGGACCACAGCATGTTTAAACTGTTGGGGAACTACACCAGAAGAAAGGCTGCTGTTGATGATATCCAAGACCGATGCACCAACACTCGGGAGAACCTCCTGAAAGAAGCGTGGGGGAAGAGAGTCGCAAGGGGAGCCAGATGGCTTCGTCTGGCGAACTACATCCTCCAAAAGCGCCAAGGACACAGTATCAAAAGAATTTAGGACAGCTGAACATGGAACATGGACAGAGGGGTCAGATGCGGTATTTGGGACCGGAATCCTAGCTGTAGAGACCTTATCAATAAAGAACTGAAGGAATCTGTTGCACATCTCGGCTGAAGAATCCGAGCAAGTAGGCAGAGGGGGTTTGAGTACAGAATCTATCGTTTTAAATAGTGCACGAGGGTTGTGACGGTTGGCGAGAATAAGGTCCGACAGATATTTTCTTTTGGCCTCTTTTACTGTGAGCTGGTAGATACGCCAGCTGTCTTTCCAAATTTGAGAAGAGACATGCAATTTGTCTCTTTTCCACTTGCGTTCAGCTTTGCGACACTCCTGCCTAGCTGCGCGGGTAATGTCGTTAAACCATGGCTCGGGTTTAGGCTTTGGCAGCACAATTTTTGAAGGAGCCACCAAATCCAGGATGGCCCGGCACGACGAGTCGAACCAAGAGGTGAGTTCCTCTGTGTTAGACGAGGGTACGCAAAGGTTATTAAAGGCATCAGAGAAACGACTAGCAGTGCGAGGGTTAAAAATTCGGCGTTTACAACTAGGAGCGCCAGATTTCACAGCAGCATGCGATAAGACTACGTCAAATAAAACTGCCATGTGATCAGAAATTCCATTTTCAAGGACTTCCAGATTTGACACCGTTATACCATGAGCAAGGACAAGGTCTAAAATATGTCCTTGTTCGTGTGTCGGGCTGGTCACATACTGCACAAAATTAAAAGAGTCGATAAGTCTTAAGAAGTCTTTTGCTAGCGTTTTTTCCGGACAACATACATGGATATTAAAATCCCCCATTAGGAGAATACGATCATATCTCAGTCTGATTTCCGCAAGAAAGCTTGAAAAGTCGCTTAAAAAGTCTTTGTTGTATTTAGGAGGACGGTAAATGACAGCACAAAGCACCGGGAAAACACGACCAACTTCAAAGAAGGTTGCTTCAAAGCTGTTGGCAGATGTGGTGAAAGTGCACCGTTTACATTTGAAATTGTTCTTAAAAATGCTTACCGTACCTCCACCACGTCCTGATGTCCTCGGGGTATCGAGGAAATCACAGTCAGGTGGTAACAATTCAATCAAAGCTTTGTACTCACCGGTACCTGCCCAAGTCTCCGTCAGACACAAAAAATCCAAGTCATTGGAAAGAAAATACTCCCTCAGAATATGGGTCTTGTTCGTCAGCGACCGGGCGTTTAACAACGCGATCCTTGTGGAAGTAGCAATGGGAGGGCTTCCCTCTGTCAATCGCCGAGCCCGGGGGAATTCCCTCAAAAGGTTTCGCTGAATTCCTCCCCGAGAAAGGCGCGCAGGGTAGAAATGCCGTGACACGATGGGAGAGCCAACGACTGTTAGCAAGCACGAGGCGACGGGGTCGAGGGCACACCACGCCGGAGCGATCGAAGTGTGTCTCAGATCCCGTTTCAGTTTCACGAGCTGACCACTGCGTTTGCCGCGGCGGCGGCGGCGCTTTCGGCGCTTTCGTGAAGGGAGCGAGCGAACGCGGAAGAGATCAGCCGGCAGGTTAGCCAAGAACGGAGGTAGCGTCTTTCCACCACCGTCTTGCCAAAACGCGGCCGAATCTCCGACGTGTTGTTGAATCAATAACAACGATCGGCGATCATAAACCAACCGAGACGCTGTTAGGGAGGTAACAAGCATTGCGAAAAGTAAAAAAACCCGAAATGGCAGGAGCGTCGCCGAACACACTGGCGCACAAGCGGCCATCTTGGATTGGAGTATTTGACATTTACACCATAACGTTACCGCCTAAAATAATCGTAAAACAAAATTTTGTGTAACAACAAGAGTAATATGTACCCCAAAAGCTTTCAAAGCGTCTGAAAGTTTTCTCCTCCGTTTTTGTTGGGGCTTGGCTCGAAATGCATCATGATTGGCCTCCCGAAGTCCACGTGTCTGTCGGATGTGCTCTCATTGGTCTACAATACCATCACGGATGAATAAATACCCTTTGAACCCTTTAAATACTCAATGGGCTTGCCTGGCAAGCCCTTTGAGTATTTATTCCATATTGCCCACTAGTTCACTAGTAAGGTCATTTTGACGCTTACTAGTGAACATGTAAGGCCATAAATGTGCCCACTAGTTCACTAGTAAGATCATTTTGAGGCTTACTAGTTGACATGTAAGCCACAAAACGCCCGCTAGTTCACTAGTAAGATAATTTTGAGGCTTCTAGTGAACATGTAAGCCACAGAACGCCACTAGTTCGCTAGTAAGATCATTTTGACGCTTACTAGTGAACATGTAAGCCGCAAAACGCCCACTAGTTCACTAATAAGATTATTTTGACGCTTACTACTGAACATTTAAGGCCATAAATGTGCCCACTAGTTCACTGGTAAGATGATTTTGACGCTTACTAGTGAACATGTAAGGCCATAAATGTGCCCACTTGTAGTGCTAGTGACATTACACTGTACTTGCATTAAATGCAAATAAGGATGATTACGAAAACATGTAACGGTATCCTATTGGCTGTACATTTCAAAATAGTGTCATCCCACCAGTCAGGGCTCATGATTTTGGAATTTCTGTGCCCACTTAGTTTTTTAAAACAACAATGGCGGACAGTGTCCTGAGACGTATTCGGCGAAGGTGCAGGGCAATAGAGAGTGCCTGTCATCAAGGGTCTGCCGGTGAAAGTGAAGCACGCGCGATAAACATTTCAATTGCTAATTTAAGAAGAGTTAGTGACCAGTTTAGCGCTGATACTATTCAAAGTTTGATTCAAAGTCCAATAGATCTCCGATCTGTCATCATTGCGGGACCCACTCCTAATGGTGGACGTGTTTGTTCCCATGTGGCACATCGTTTGCACACAGGTAAAATGGCTACCATTTTTTGTCATTGGTTTTTCGTATGTATTTTTATTCGAACTACACACGGGTTTTACTGACGACTTGCTGTGACTTACCTTCTATCACCCTGTCAAACGTCGTTTTATACCAGTGGTTTTCCTGCAAATCAGTAGACTATTAAGTAACGCGATGGCTGTACACTTTTAAGCAATAACTAGTGATCTTTTAGTTATTCAATTATAAGTTTGAATTATTTTTTTCTTGAGTAAAATGGTTAGAGAAAATAGCTGCTCGTGGTTTTGAAGCTGCATATACTTTTATGTACATCTGTGTCTATATGCCTGTACTGTATACAGTATATAAAAAACACGTAGTGATTCGTTTGCTTGAATTCCTTAATCCTTTTATTTCCATACTTTAGGTAGACGAGGAAGACCAGCACTTGACATTACAAGTGATCAAATTGAACTGCTCCCCACTCAGGGCTTTACAGTGAGAGCCATCACTGAGATGTTGTGTTGTTCCTCTTCATACCTGCATAAAAAAATGAAGTTTTTTCAGATTTCAGCCAGAAATAGATTTACTCCCATTCATGATGTTGACCTGGAAGAGCATGTCAGAAGATTGCACAGCCAATTTCCCAGATCAGGCTCGGAAGCAAGTGTTCTGCTACATACTCTTGTCCCTTCATGTATATATCATTATATTCATTGTGAAAGTGTACTTTCTTTATTGTGTTGTTTTATGAACCTGTTGCAGATGATGAGGGCATACCTGCGTGCTGATGGTATTGTAGTACAAAGAAAAAGAGTTCGAGAAATCCTCAACCGTATTGAGCCAGCTGCTGCAGCCCAGAGATGGAGCCAGACTGTGGCTAGAAGAACATACTATGTGCCATTCCCCAATAGTTTATGGCACATAGATGGGCATATGCGTCTCATTCGGTAATAAGGGATCATCTTATATTTGTACTCGTGGGAGCATTAGAAAGCCATATTGTATGGACAGCACAGATTAAATTGAATTTTATCATTTGTATATCCAAGTTACACAAACTCCAAATTGCCTCTATGTAGTCTTAAGTGCACAGCAATACCTTCTCTACCGAGATGATATTTCAAACAAGATATGAAACTTGATTGTTTTCTTGTATTTAATCATTATTCTTTTCATGTTTGTTTTACAGGTGGGTGTTTGTGACACATGCCGGCATTGATGGGAATTCCAGGCTAATAACGTACCTTCAACTGGAGCACAGACAACACAGCTTTGACAGTGTTGAAATATTTTGTCCAAGCCACCTGCCTGTATGGGTTACCCTCCAGAGTAAGATCCGACCATGGTGGTGAAAACACTGGTTGCTCTTTTAATGAACCTACTGCAGGGACAAGACACCAAAATTTTTTCTAGCTCCAGCCAACACCCCCTCACAATTTACTCACACCTCCCATGGCCTGATTATCCACCAACAGGGGCCCTTTTTGGATTATCATTTTGGCATAGGAACTTTCCTTTCCTATCCTAACCGAGTGAGATGAGCCGGTAGCACCTGGAGCAAAGATCGTCTAAATTTTAATAATGCTTAGGAAAGGTTCTGACCATCCTTTACGAAAGGAAAGGAGATATATTATGCAGCAGGAATATTTAAAGGGGAAGTCTTTTTTTATGTTGTTGTTGTTGTCGACCCCACCCGTGCCCCGACATTGGGGGACCGGGCCCTCACTCCGTCTCCCGGATCCCCAGACCCCCCTCCTCCGCCCAGCGGGCGAGCAGGGCCGCCACTCCGCTTGGGTTTCGCCAGAGGTCCTCCGGAGTCAGTGTGGTGGGTATGTTTGTGCAGGTGAACAGGTGTTGTGTGTCGTGCACTTGCGTTCCGCATAGCGCACAGAGTGGTGTTGGGTGTGTGTCCGGTGTAATGTTGTGTAGGTAGGAGTGGAGGGCTGGTGATTTGTTGGTTCGGAGTTGTGCTAGGAGTTGTCTGGTTCTGTGTGGTAGGTCTTGCTCTGATGGGTCTATTTCTGGTGCTGGTGCATGTATTTGTTGTGTTGTCTGGTGTCCAAGTGTGTTTGTACAAAGTGGGTGTGTATGTCTTTCATGTTCTGTTTTATGGTGTCGTTGTTGGTGTCCTGTGGTGCTGTGTCTTTGTTGTGTGTGTAGTTGTTGTTGTGGAAGATTGTTTGTTTCTTTTGTCTGGGTGGTGGTGGTTGTTGAGTGAGTGGGTGTAGTGGGTGGGTTGGGTGTTGGGCTTTTTGTCTGATTTGCGATGCGTGTAGTTTTAGATGGATGTTCAGTGGGAGAGTTTTTGTTTCCTCATGCAACTGTTGTATGTTTGTGTCTTGTGTGCATCCTGTTGCTATTCTGAGTGCTGTGTTCTGTGTGGTCTGGAGTTTTGTCTTGTTTGTGTCCGATAGTGTTGGTGACCATATAGTGTTTGCGTATTCGAGGCGTGTGAGTGTGGTTGCTTTGTATGTGGTGAGTATAGTTTCTTTGGATTTTCCCCAGTGAGTGGTTGTTAAGGCTTTAAGTATTTTGTTTGATTGCTTGGCGCGGGTTAGAGTGTGTTGTGTGTGTTTTGAGAAGGTGAGTTTGGGGTCCCATGTTAATCCCAGTATTTTGGGTTCGCGGACTGTGGGTAGGGTGGTGTTATCTATTTGTAAAGTGAGCCTGTTGCTGTATTCTGCCGGATCCGGTGTGAACATAGTGGTGGTGGTTTTGTCTGCGTTGAGTGTGAGTTGGTTCTGTTTTGTCCAGTTGTATGTCGTGGAGATATTTTTGTACTTGTTGTTGTGCCTGTTGTGGTTTGACATGTGTGGATAGAATGGTGATGTCGTCTGCATATGTAACTGTGTGTACATTTGGAGGTGGTTGTGGTAAGTCTGCCATGTATATGTTGAATAGTGTTGGTGAAAGTACTCCCCCCTGTGGTACCCCCGTTTTCGTGTTTCTATGTTCTGATGTTTCCCCCCGGTAATGAGTGTATTGTCTGCGTCCCCTTATGTAGTTGAAGATGTATTTGATGATGATGTTTGGGGTGTTAGTGTTGTTGAGTTTGTTTGTGAGTGTGTGTAGGTTTACCGTGTCAAAGGCTTTGGACATGTCTAGGGCTATGGCAACTGTTCGTTGTGGTGGTTTTTGTTGATTGAAACCTGTGGCTATGATGTTGTGTATGTGGTGTAGTGCTTTGGTTGTGGAGTGTTGTTTTCGGAAGCCGTGTTGGTGAGAGGGTAGTTGAGTGTTGTTGGTAATGAAGGGTAGTATTACCTTTTCCATTGTTTTGGCTATTGGGCTGAGTAGTGCTATTGGTCTGTAAGATGGGCCGAGTGCGTGGTTTTTGTTGGGTTTTGGTATTGGGATTATTTTTGCAGTCTTCCATATTGCGGGGATGGTGTTGGTGTTGAGCGATGTGTTGTAAGTGTGTGTGAGTAGTGTTATTGCTTTGGGGCCTAGGTGTTTCAGATGTCTGATGTTTATGTTGTCTGGGCCTGTGGAGTTGTTGCTTTTGGAGCGTTGTAGTGCTTGTTTGACTTGTTGTTCTGTGATGGTTATGGGCGTGGTGTTGAGTTTTCGTATTTTGCGTTGTAGTTGTCTGTATGTTCTGTTGGTTTTGTGTTGTATTATGTTGGTGAATTGTTTGTTGAATGCTCGTGCTTTCTGTTTGTTGGATATTGCCGTGTGTTGTCCGAACTGTATTGTGGTGTTTTCTGGTGCTTTTTGTTCTTTGTTAGATAGTCTTGTTACTGTGTTCCAGAGTATGTATTGTTTGTGTCTGTGGTTCCATGCATCCGTTAAGTGTTCTTTCCATAGCTCTTGTTTGTGTTTTTGGATTTGTGTGTCTATTTCTTTGTTTAGGTCTGTGATGCGTGGGTCTTGGTGGTTTTGTTGTCTGATGTCGTTTCTTTGGCTGATGAGTGTTCTGATGTGTTGTGGTAGGAGAAGTGATTTGCTTTTTATTTTTCCGTGGGGTATGTGGTGTTTGTCTGCTGTAAGTATGAGGTTTGTGAGCATGGTGTTGGCTGTGTGGATGTTGTCAGGTATGGTTAAGTTCTCCAATGCTGATTCTATTTCAGAGGTGTATCCTTCCCAGTCTGCTTTCCTGTAATTTGTGTAAGTTTGAAGGTGTTGTTGTAGGCGGAAAGGAGCACGCGTGTTGTGTGTGATTTTGATAGGAAGGTGGTCTGAACTGAGTGCGTGTATTGTGGTCCATGTTGTTCTGTTTGTGATGCTGTTGCTGGCTGTTGTGATGTCCGGTGATGTTGGTTGTTGGTTGATGTTTGTAGGTTTTCTGGTAGGTGTGTTTGCGTTTAGAGTGATTTGTTGGGAGTTCTGTAGTATGTCTGCAATGAGGGTGCCTCTGTGGTCGTCGTAGGGAGAGTGCCACTGTGTTGAGTGAGCTTTGATGTCTGCGGTTAGAATGGTGTTGTTCAGCGAGTTTATGTATTGGAAGGTGTTGGTGATGTCTGTGTCTTCTGTGGCGTGGTCTGGTCGGGTGGTATCTCTGGGGGGTATATACATGTTGCATATGTGTAGTCTTTTGTGGTTGGTTATGTGAATCTTTACGGTTTGAATTTCTGTAGTGTTGGTGTTAATGTTGTTGGGGATGTTCATGGGAGTGAATGTGACTGATTTGTGAATGTATGTGAACAGTCCTCCTCCTCCCTTGTGTTCTCTGTCTTTCCTAATGCTGGTGTAGTTGGTGAGACGAGGTGTGTTGTGTTGTTTTTCTAGTTTGGTTTCTTGTATGGTGATGATGTCTGCGTGCTGTTGTGAGGCGAGTTCTTCTAGTTCTGTTTTCTTGGTTTGGATGCCGTTGATGTTTATTTGTAGTATGGTCAGTGTGTGTTTGTTGTTTTTGTTGGTGGGTGTTGTTCTTTGTGGGTTGTTCGGGGGTTGTGGTGTTGGGGTGTTTGTTGTTTGCGTGTGTGTTCTGCATGTCCACGTGTTTGTGTATTGGCGGGTGGTGATGCCGGAGCAATGTCTGTGTATCCAGTGTGGGTGTGTTGAGTTGCATCTGAGTGAGGTTTGTCTGCGTGTGATGATTCTATTGCAGCTATTGCAGGTCCAGGTTTGGGGGGGTGGTCTTGTGTTTGTTGTATCTCTGTTGGAGTTGTCTGTCCGTGTTGCGTTTGAGGGTAGTGTTGGTGAGGCGAGTGTGTTGTTTTGGTCTGTTTGTGCTCTGCTGCCTGTTGGTGTCCTACGAGGTGTTGTTGTTCGTGGTGGTGTTTTGGGATGTAGTCTGCATTTCCATGTTATGTTGTATTGTCTAGTGTTTATGTTTGTGCAATGTTTGTGTACCCAGTGTGGTGTGTGGTGGTTGCATCTGAAGGATGTCTGTCTTCTTGTAATCTGTTGTGTGCAAATGTCGCATGTCCAGGTAGTTTGTTGTGTGTGTGTTTGTTGCGTGCGTGAGAGTGTCTGTGTGGGCCCCGGATTTGTCTCTATGTCCCCCGCCTGGAGCAAAAGGTCCGCCCGCCACCCTGCCAGGTTCAGGGGGCGGTTAGCCGAAAAAAAAAAAAAACGGCCGTAAGGGCACCCCGTTCGGGGTGCAGGGATTGGTTCCTTGATTTGTCCCCCCGTTCGGGGGGAACCCTCCAACTGCGAGTAAGCCAAGGAGTTTGGAGGTACAGCAGGTTGACAGCAGTGTGATCGAGCAGATTAGATAGAGTAGAATTTGAATGGGGCTTCACTGATTTATTTCATACAATTCATATCTAAAACACAGTTGAAAAATATTTGATTGTTAAAATATTTAAATACAAGAACTATATCAAGAAATTAACAAAACATAGTTTTTTTAGTTAGGAGAAAAGTCTAAAAACATATCACAAATGACAAACGTTGTGCCTCTCCTCCTCCTGTTCTTCAATGAAGCTGATCACCCTCCAGCTCCCGTTAGAAACATCGTGCTGCTGAAGGTGTGCCGGCAGAATGGTTGTGATACAGGAGGTGCTGTGGACTCTCCCAGAAACGAGGACCTAGTTTAGTTGTAGATCCAGTAAAACATAGTGCAAATGTGACATTATTTATAATGCAGTTACAGTCTTGTGAATATTAAAAAATGTACTTCATGTAATGCAGGAAGCGAATATTTCAAACGAACTAAGGCAGCAAACAGTAAGAGCAAAATCGTGTTCCAAACATTAACTCTTTTTTTAAATGTCAATTAGCTTGTGAGTAATAAGACAAAATGTGACTGTCAGACAGAGAACTGTCAGAGCAAACGGCAGATTTTAGAAAGTCCTGCCGAAATAAATCTGCACCCGACTGCGACTGTCAGCGTTGAACTGCCGCCATTGCTGTCAAAGTCAGACACATCTCCAAAATTGTTGGAGCAAATTTTTAAGCAGGCTTCATCTTGATAAATTGACCACGTATTTGACATTTACACCATAACGTTGCCGCCTAAAATAATCGTAAAACAAAATTTTGTGTAACAACAAGAGTAATATGTACCCCAAAAGCTTTCAAAGCGTCTGAAAGTTTTCTCCTCCGTTTTTGTTGGGGCTTGGCTCGAAATGCATCATGATTGGCCGCCCGAAGTCCACGTGTCTGTCGGACGTGCTCTCATTGGTCTACAATACCATCACGGATGAATAAATACTCAAAGGGCTTGCCAGGCAAGCCCTTTGAACCCTTTAAATACTCAATGGGCTTGCCTGGCAAGCCCTTTGAGTATTTATTCCATATTTCCCACTAGTTCACTAGTAAGGTCATTTTGACGCTTACTAGTGAACATGTAAGGCCATAAATGTGCCCACTAGTTCACTAGTAAGATCATTTTGAGGCTTACTAGTTGACATGGAAGCCACAAAACGCCCGCTAGTTCACTAGTAAGATAATTTTGAGGCTTCTAGTGAACATGTAAGCCACAGAACGCCCACTAGTTCACTAGTAAGGTCATTTTGACGCTTACTAGTGAACATGTAAGCCACAAAACGCTCACTAGTTCACTAGTAAGGTCATTTTGATGCTTACTAGTGAACATGTAAGCCACAAAACGCTCACTGGTTCACTAGTAAGGTAATTTTGACGCTTACTAGTGAACATGTAAGCCACAAAACGCCCACTAGTTCCCTAGTAAGATCATTTTGACGCTTATTTATGAACATGTCAGCCACAAAATGCTCACTCGTTCACTAGTAAGATCATTTTGACGCTTACTAGTGAACATGTAAGCCACAAAACGCCCACTAGTTCACTAGTAAGGTCATTTTGACGCTTACTAGTGAACATGTAAGCCACAAAACGCCCACTAGTTCACTAGTAAGATCATTTTGACGCTCACTAGTGAACATGTAAGGCCATAAATGTGCCCACTAGTTCACTAGTAAGTTCATTTTGAGGCTTACTAGTTGACATGTAAGCCACACATCGCCTACTAGTTCACTAGTAAGATCATTTTGAGGCTTACTAGTGAACATGTAAGCCACAAAACGCCCAATAGTTCACTAGTAAGATCATTTTGACGCTTACTAGTGAACATGTAAGCCACAAAACGCTCACTAGTTTACTAGTAAGGTCATTTTGACGCTTACTAGTGAATATGTAAGCCACAAAACGCTCACTAGTTCACTAGTAAGGTCATTTTGACGCTTACTAGTGAACATGTAAGCCGCAAAACGCCCACTAGTTCACTAATAAGATTATTTTGACGCTTACTACTGAACATTTAAGGCCATAATTGTGCCCACTAGTTCACTGGTAAGATGATTTTGACGCTTACTAGTGAACATGTAAGGCCATAAATGTGCCCACTTGTAGTGCTAGTGACATTACACTGTACTTGCACTAAATGCAAATAAGGATGATTACGAAAACATGTAACGGTATCCTATTGGCTGTACGTTTCAAAATAGTGTCATCCCACCAGTCAGGGCTCATGATTTTGGAAATTCTGTGCCCACTTAGTTTTTTAAAACAACAATGGCGGACAGTGTCCTGAGACGTATTCGGCGAAGGTGCAGGGCAATAGAGAGTGCCTGTCATCAAGGGTCTGCCGGTGAAAGTGAAGCACGCGCGATAAACATTTCAATTGCTAATTTAAGAAGAGTTAGTGACCAGTTTAGCGCTGATACTATTCAAAGTTTGATTCAAAGTCCAATAGATCTCCGATCTGTCATCATTGCGGGACCCACTCCTAATGGTGGACGTGTTTGTTCCCATGTGGCACATCGTTTGCACACAGGTAAAATGGCTACCATTTTTTGTCATTGGTTTTTCGTATGTATTTTTATTCGAACTACACACGGGTTTTACTGACGACTTGCTGTGACTTACCTTCTATCACCCTGTCAAACGTCGTTTTATACCAGTGGTTTTCCTGCAAATCAGTAGACTATTAAGTAACGCGATGGCTGTACACTTTTAAGCAATAACTAGTGATCTTTTAGTTATTCAATTATAAGTTTGAATTATTTTTTTCTTGAGTAAAATGGTTAGAGAAAATAGCTGCTCGTGGTTTTGAAGCTGCATATACTTTTATGTACATCTGTGTCTATATGCCTGTACTGTATACAGTATATAAAAAACACGTAGTGATTCGTTTGCTTGAATTCCTTAATCCTTTTATTTCCATACTTTAGGTAGACGAGGAAGACCAGCACTTGACATTACAAGTGATCAAATTGAACTGCTCCCCACTCAGGGCTTTACAGTGAGAGCCATCACTGAGATGTTGTGTTGTTCCTCTTCATACCTGCATAAAAAAATGAAGTTTTTTCAGATTTCAGCCAGAAATAGATTTACTCCCATTCATGATGTTGACCTGGAAGAGCATGTCAGAAGATTGCACAGCCAATTTCCCAGATCAGGCTCGGAAGCAAGTGTTCTGCGACATACTCTTGTCCCTTCATGTATATATCATTATATTCATTGTGAAAGTGTACTTTCTTTATTGTGTTGTTTTATGAACCTGTTGCAGATGATGAGGGCATACCTGCGTGCTGATGGTATTGTAGTACAAAGAAAAAGAGTTCGAGAAATCCTCAACCGTATTGAGCCAGCTGCTGCAGCCCAGAGATGGAGCCAGACTGTGGCTAGAAGAACATACTATGTGCCATTCCCCAATAGTTAATGGCACATAGATGGGCATATGCGTCTCATTCGGTAATAAGGGATCATCTTATATTTGTACTCGTGGGAGCATTAGAAAGCCATATTGTATGGACAGCACAGATTAAATTGAATTTTATCATTTGTATATCCAAGTTACACAAACTCCAAATTGCCTCCATGTAGTCTTAAGTGCACAGCAATACCTTCTCTACCGAGATGATATTTCAAACAAGATATGAAACTTGATTGTTTTCTTGTATTTAATCATTATTCTTTTCATGTTTGTTTTACAGGTGGGTGTTTGTGACACATGCCGGCATTGATGGGAATTCCAGGCTAATAACGTACCTTCAACTGGAGCACAGACAACACAGCTTTGACAGTGTTGAAATATTTTGTCCAAGCCACCTGCCTGTATGGGTTACCCTCCAGAGTAAGATCCGACCATGGTGGTGAAAACACTGGTTGCTCTTTTAATGAACCTACTGCAGGGACAAGACACCAAAATTATTTCTAGCTCCAGCCAACACCCCCTCACAATTTACTCACACCTCCCATGGCCTGATTATCCACCAACAGGGGCCCTTTTTGGATTATCATTTTGGCATAGGAACTTTCCTTTCCTATCCTAACCGAGTGAGATGAGCCGGTAGCACCTGGAGCAAAGATCGTCTAAATTTTAATAATGCTTAGGAAAGGTTCTGACCATCCTTTACGAAAGGAAAGGAGATATATTATGCAGCAGGAATATTTAAAGGGGAAGTCTTTTTTTATGTTGTTGTTGTTGTTGTTGTCGACCCCACCCGTGCCCCGACATTGGGGGACCGGGCCCTCACTCCGTCTCCCGGATCCCCAGACCCCCCTCCGCCGCCCAGCGGGCGAGCAGGGCCGCCACTCCGCTTGGGTTTCGCCAGAGGTCCTCCGGAGTCAGTGTGGTGGGTATGTTTGTGCAGGTGAACAGGTGTTGTGTGTCGTGCACTTGCGTGCCGCATAGCGCACAGAGTGGTGTTGGGTGTGTGTCCGGTGTAATGTTGTGTAGGTAGGAGTGGAGGGCTGGTGATTTGTTGGTTCGGAGTTGTGCTAGGAGTTGTCTGGTTCTGTGTGGTAGGTCTTGCTCTGATGGGTCTATTTCTGGTGCTGGTGCATGTATTACTTTGTTGTGTTGTCTGGTGTCCAAGTGTGTTTGTACAAAGTGGGTGTGTATGTCTTTCATGTTCTGTTTTATGGTGTCGTTGTTGGTGTCCTGTGGTGCTGTGTCTTTGTTGTGTGTGTAGTTGTTGTTGTGGAAGATTGTTTGTTTCTTTTGTCTGGGTGGTGGTGGTTGTTGAGTGAGTGGGTGTAGTGGGTGGGTTGGGTGTTGGGCTTTTTGTCTGATTTGCGATGCGTGTAGTTTTAGATGGGTGTTCAGTGGGAGAGTTTTTGTTTCCTCATGCAACTGTTGTATGTTTGTGTCTTGTGTGCATCCTGTTGCTATTCTGAGTGCTGTGTTCTGTGTGGTCTGGAGTTTTGTTTTGTTTGTGTCCGATAGTGTTGGTGACCATATAGTGTTTGCGTATTCGAGGCGTGTGAGTGTGGTTGCTTTGTATGTGGTGAGTATAGTTTCTTTGGATTTTCCCCAGTGAGTGGTTGTTAAGGCTTTAAGTATTTTGTTTGATTGCTTGGCGCGGGTTAGAGTGTGTTGTGTGTGTTTTGAGAAGGTGAGTTTGGGGTCCCATGTTAATCCCAGTATTTTGGGTTCGCGGACTGTGGGTAGGGTGGTGTTATCTATTTGTAAAGTGAGTCTGTTGCTGTATTCTGCCGGATCCGGTGTGAACAGAGTGGTGGTGGTTTTGTCTGCGTTGAGTGTGAGTTGGTTCTGTTTTGTCCAGTTGTATATGTCGTGGAGATATTTTTGTACTTGTTGTTGTGCCTGTTGTGGTTTGACATGTGTGGATAGAATGGTGATGTCGTCTGCATATGTAACTGTGTGTACATTTGGAGGTGGTTGTGGTAAGTCTGCCATGTATATGTTGAATAGTGTTGGTGAAAGTACTCCCCCCTGTGGTACCCCCGTTTTCGTGTTTCTGTGTTCTGATGTTTCCCCCCGGTATTGAGTGTATTGTCTGCGTCCCCTTATGTAGTTGAAGATGTATTTGATGATGATGTTTGGGGTGTTAGTGTTGTTGAGTTTGTTTGTGAGTGTGTGTAGGTTTACCGTGTCAAAGGCTTTGGACATGTCTAGGGCTATGGCAACTGTTCGTTGTGGTGGTTTTTGTTGATTGAAACCTGTGGCTATGATGTTGTGTATGTGGTGTAGTGCTGTGGTTGTGGAGTGTTGTTTTCGGAAGCCGTGTTGGTGAGAGGGTAGTTGAGTGTTGTTGGTAATGAAGGGTAGTATTACCTTTTCCATTGTTTTGGCTATTGGGCTGAGTAGTGCTATTGGTCTGTAGGATGGGCCGAGTGCGTGGTTTTTGTTGGGTTTTGGTATTGGGATTATTTTTGCAGTCTTCCATATTGCGGGGATGGTGTTGGTGTTGAGCGATGTGTTGTAAGTGTGTGTGAGTAGTGTTATTGCTTTGGAGCCTAGGTGTTTCAGATGTCTGATGTTTATGTTGTCTGGGCCTGTGGAGTTGTTGCTTTTGGAGCGTTGTAGTGCTTGTTTGACTTGTTGTTCTGTGATGGTTATGGGCGTGGTGTTGAGTTTTCGTATTTTGCGTTGTAGTTGTCTGTATGTTCTGTTGGTTTTGTGTTGTATTATGTTGGTGAATTGTTTGTTGAATGCTCGTGCTTTCTGTTTGTTGGATATTGCCGTGTGTTGTCCGAACTGTATTGTGGTGTTTTCTGGTGCTTTTTGTTCTTTGTTAGATAGTCTTGTTACTGTGTTCCAGAGTATGTATTGTTTGTGTCTGTGGTTCCATGCATCCGTTAAGTGTTCTTTCCATAGCTCTTGTTTGTGTTTTTGGATTTGTGTGTCTATTTCTTTGTTTAGGTCTGTGATGCGTGGGTCTTGGTGGTTTTGTTGTCTGATGTCGTTTCTTTGGCTGATGAGTGTTCTGATGTGTTGTGGTAGGAGAAGTGATTTGCTTTTTATTTTTCCATGGGGTATGTGGTGTTTGTCTGCTGTAAGTACGAGGTTTGTGAGCATGGTGTTGGCTGTGTGGATGTTGTCAGGTATGGTTAAGTTCTCCAGTGCTGATTCTATTTCAGAGGTGTATCCTTCCCAGTCTGCTTTCCTGTAATTTGTGTAAGTTTGAAGGTGTTGTTGTAGGCGAAAAGGAGCACGCGTGTTGTGTGTGATTTTGATAGGAAGGTGGTCTGAACTGAGTGCGTGTATTGTGGTCCATGTTGTTCTGTTTGTGATGCTGTTGCTGGCTGTTGTGATGTCCGGTGATGTTGGTTGTTGGTTGATGTTTGTAGGTTTTCTGGTAGGTGTGTTTGCGTTTAGAGTGATTTGTTGGGAGTTCTGTAGTATGTCTGCAATGAGGGTGCCTCTGTGGTCGTCGTAGGGAGAGTGCCATTGTGTTGAGTGAGCGTTGATGTCTGCGGTTAGAAAGGTGTTGTTCAGCGAGTTTATGTATTGGAAGGTGTTGGTGATGTCTGTGTCTTCTGTGGCGTGGTCTGGTCGGGTGGTATCTCTGTGGGGTATATACATGTTGCATATGTGTAGTCTTTTGTGGTTGGTTATGTGAATCTTTACGGTTTGAATTTCTGTAGTGTTGGTGTTAATGTTGTTGGGGATGTTCATGGGAGTGAATGTGACTGATTTGTGAATGTATGTGAGCAGTCCTCCTCCTCCCTTGTGTTCTCTGTCTTTCCTAATGCTGGTGTAGTTGGTGAGACGAGGTGTGTTGTGTTGTTTTTCTAGTTTGGTTTCTTGTATGGTGATGATGTCTGCGTGCTGTTGTGAGGCGAGTTCTTCTAGTTCTGTTTTCTTGTTTTGGATGCCGTTGATGTTTATTTGTAGTATGGTCAGTGTGTGTTTTTTGTTTTTGTTGGTGGGTGTTGTTCTTTGTGGGTTGTTCGGGGGTTGTGGTGTTGGGGTGTTTGTTGTTTGCGTGTGTGTTCTGCATGTCCACGTGTTTGTGTATTGGCGGGTGGTGATGCCGGAGCAATGTCTGTGTATCCAGTGTGGGTGTGTTGAGTTGCATCTGAGTGAGGTTTGTCTGCGTGTGATGATTCTATTGCAGCTATTGCAGGTCCAGGTTTGGGGGGGTGGTCTTGTGTTTGTTGTATCTCTGTTGGAGTTGTCTGTCCGTGTTGCATTTGAGGGTAGTGTTGGTGAGGCGAGTGTGTTGTTTTGGTCTGTTTGTGCTCTGCTGCCTGTTGGTGTCCTACGAGGTGTTGTTGTTCGTGGTGGTGTTTTGGGATGTAGTCTGCATTTCCATGTTATGTTGTATTGTCTAGTGTTTATGTTTGTGCAATGTTTGTGTACCCAGTGTGGTGTGTGGTGGTTGCATCTGAAGGATGTCTGTCTTCTTGTAATCTGTTGTGTGCAAATGTCGCATGTCCAGGTAGTTTGTTGTGTGTGTGTTTGTTGCGTGCGTGAGAGTGTCTGTGTGGGCCCCGGATTTGTCTCTATGTCCCCCGCCTGGAGCAAAAGGTCCGCCCGCCACCCTGCCAGGTTCAGGGGGCGGTTAGCCGAAAAAAAAAAAAAAAACGGCCGTAAGGGCACCCCGTTCGGGGTGCAGGGATTGGTTCCTTGATTTGTCCCCCCGTTCGGGGGGAACCCTCCAACTGCGAGTAAGCCAAGGAGTTTGGAGGTACAGCAGGTTGACAGCAGTGTGATCGAGCAGATTAGATAGAGTAGAATTTGAATGGGGCTTCACTGATTTATTTCATACAATTCATATCTAAAACACAGTTGAAAAATATTTGATTGTTAAAATATTTAAATACAAGAACTATATCAAGAAATTAACAAAACATAGTTTTTTTAGTTAGGAGAAAAGTCTAAAAACATATCACAAATGACAAACGTTGTGCCTCTCCTCCTCCTGTTCTTCAATGAAGCTGATCACCCTCCAGCTCCCGTTAGAAACATCGTGCTGCTGAAGGTGTGCCGGCAGAATGGTTGTGATACAGGAGGTGCTGTGGACTCTCCCAGAAACGAGGACCTAGTTTAGTTGTAGATCCAGTAAAACATAGTGCAAATGTGACATTATTTATAATGCAGTTACAGTCTTGTGAATATTAAAAAATGTACTTCATGTAATGCAGGAAGCGAATATTTCAAACGAACTAAGGCAGCAAACAGTAAGAGCAAAATCGTGTTCCAAACATTAACTCTTTTTTTAAATGTCAATTAGCTTGTGAGTAATAAGACAAAATGTGACTGTCAGACAGAGAACTGTCAGAGCAAACGGCAGATTTTAGAAAGTCCTGCCGAAATAAATCTGCACCCGACTGCGACTGTCAGCGTTGAACTGCCGCCATTGCTGTCAAAGTCAGACACATCTCCAAAATTGTTGGAGCAAATTTTTAAGCAGGCTTCATCTTGATAAATTGACCACGTATTTGACATTTACACCATAACGTTGCCGCCTAAAATAATCGTAAAACAAAATTTTGTGTAACAACAAGAGTAATATGTACCCCAAAAGCTTTCAAAGCGTCTGAAAGTTTTCTCCTCCGTTTTTGTTGGGGCTTGGCTCGAAATGCATCATGATTGGCCGCCCGAAGTCCACGTGTCTGTCGGACGTGCTCTCATTGGTCTACAATACCATCACGGATGAATAAATACTCAAAGGGCTTGCCAGGCAAGCCCTTTGAACCCTTTAAATACTCAATGGGCTTGCCTGGCAAGCCCTTTGAGTATTTATTCCATATTTCCCACTAGTTCACTAGTAAGGTCATTTTGACGCTTACTAGTGAACATGTAAGGCCATAAATGTGCCCACTAGTTCACTAGTAAGATCATTTTGAGGCTTACTAGTTGACATGGAAGCCACAAAACGCCCGCTAGTTCACTAGTAAGATAATTTTGAGGCTTCTAGTGAACATGTAAGCCACAGAACGCCCACTAGTTCACTAGTAAGGTCATTTTGATGCTTACTAGTGAACATGTAAGCCACAAAACGCTCACTAGTTCACTAGTAAGGTCATTTTGACGCTTACTAGTGAACATGTAAGCCACAAAACGCTCACTGGTTCACTAGTAAGGTAATTTTGACGCTTACTAGTGAACATGTAAGCCACAAAACGCCCACTAGTTCCCTAGTAAGATCATTTTGACGCTTATTTATGAACATGTCAGCCACAAAATGCTCACTCGTTCACTAGTAAGATCATTTTGACGCTTACTAGTGAACATGTAAGCCACAAAACGCCCACTAGTTCACTAGTAAGGTCATTTTGACGCTTACTAGTGAACATGTAAGCCACAAAACGCCCACTAGTTCACTAGTAAGATCATTTTGACGCTTACTAGTGAACATGTAAGGCCATAAATGTGCCCACTAGTTCACTAGTAAGTTCATTTTGAGGCTTACTAGTTGACATGTAAGCCACACATCGCCTACTAGTTCACTAGTAAGATCATTTTGAGGCTTACTAGTGAACATGTAAGCCACAAAACGCCCAATAGTTCACTAGTAAGATCATTTTGACGCTTACTAGTGAACATGTAAGCCACAAAACGCTCACTAGTTTACTAGTAAGGTCATTTTGACGCTTACTAGTGAACATGTAAGCCACAAAACGCTCACTAGTTCACTAGTAAGGTCATTTTGACGCTTACTAGTGAACATGTAAGCCGCAAAACGCCCACTAGTTCACTAATAAGATTATTTTGACGCTTACTACTGAACATTTAAGGCCATAAATGTGCCCACTAGTTCACTGGTAAGATGATTTTGACGCTTACTAGTGAACATGTAAGGCCATAAATGTGCCCACTTGTAGTGCTAGTGACATTACACTGTACTTGCACTAAATGCAAATAAGGATGATTACGAAAACATGTAACGGTATCCTATTGGCTGTACGTTTCAAAATAGTGTCATCCCACCAGTCAGGGCTCATGATTTTGGAAATTCTGTGCCCACTTAGTTTTTTAAAACAACAATGGCGGACAGTGTCCTGAGACGTATTCGGCGAAGGTGCAGGGCAATAGAGAGTGCCTGTCATCAAGGGTCTGCCGGTGAAAGTGAAGCACGCGCGATAAACATTTCAATTGCTAATTTAAGAAGAGTTAGTGACCAGTTTAGCGCTGATACTATTCAAAGTTTGATTCAAAGTCCAATAGATCTCCGATCTGTCATCATTGCGGGACCCACTCCTAATGGTGGACGTGTTTGTTCCCATGTGGCACATCGTTTGCACACAGGTAAAATGGCTACCATTTTTTGTCATTGGTTTTTCGTATGTATTTTTATTCGAACTACACACGGGTTTTACTGACGACTTGCTGTGACTTACCTTCTATCACCCTGTCAAACGTCGTTTTATACCAGTGGTTTTCCTGCAAATCAGTAGACTATTAAGTAACGCGATGGCTGTACACTTTTAAGCAATAACTAGTGATCTTTTAGTTATTCAATTATAAGTTTGAATTATTTTTTTCTTGAGTAAAATGGTTAGAGAAAATAGCTGCTCGTGGTTTTGAAGCTGCATATACTTTTATGTACATCTGTGTCTATATGCCTGTACTGTATACAGTATATAAAAAACACGTAGTGATTCGTTTGCTTGAATTCCTTAATCCTTTTATTTCCATACTTTAGGTAGACGAGGAAGACCAGCACTTGACATTACAAGTGATCAAATTGAACTGCTCCCCACTCAGGGCTTTACAGTGAGAGCCATCACTGAGATGTTGTGTTGTTCCTCTTCATACCTGCATAAAAAAATGAAGTTTTTTCAGATTTCAGCCAGAAATAGATTTACTCCCATTCATGATGTTGACCTGGAAGAGCATGTCAGAAGATTGCACAGCCAATTTCCCAGATCAGGCTCGGAAGCAAGTGTTCTGCTACATACTCTTGTCCCTTCATGTATATATCATTATATTCATTGTGAAAGTGTACTTTCTTTATTGTGTTGTTTTATGAACCTGTTGCAGATGATGAGGGCATACCTGCGTGCTGATGGTATTGTAGTACAAAGAAAAAGAGTTCGAGAAATCCTCAACCGTATTGAGCCAGCTGCTGCAGCCCAGAGATGGAGCCAGACTGTGGCTAGAAGAACATACTATGTGCCATTCCCCAATAGTTTATGGCACATAGATGGGCATATGCGTCTCATTCGGTAATAAGGGATCATCTTATATTTGTACTCGTGGGAGCATTAGAAAGCCATATTGTATGGACAGCACAGATTAAATTGAATTTTATCATTTGTATATCCAAGTTACACAAACTCCAAATTGCCTCCATGTAGTCTTAAGTGCACAGCAATACCTTCTCTACCGAGATGATATTTCAAACAAGATATGAAACTTGATTGTTTTCTTGTATTTAATCATTATTCTTTTCATGTTTGTTTTACAGGTGGGTGTTTGTGACACATACCGGCATTGATGGGAATTCCAGGCTAATAACGTACCTTCAACTGGAGCACAGACAACACAGCTTTGACAGTGTTGAAATATTTTGTCCAAGCCACCTGCCTGTATGGGTTACCCTCCAGAGTAAGATCCGACCATGGTGGTGAAAACACTGGTTGCTCTTTTAATGAACCTACTGCAGGGACAAGACACCAAAATTATTTCTAGCTCCAGCCAACACCCCCTCACAATTTACTCACACCTCCCATGGCCTGATTATCCACCAACAGGGGCCCTTTTTGGATTATCATTTTGGCATAGGAACTTTCCTTTCCTATCCTAACCGAGTGAGATGAGCCGGTAGCACCTGGAGCAAAGATCGTCTAAATTTTAATAATGCTTAGGAAAGGTTCTGACCATCCTTTACGAAAGGAAAGGAGATATATTATGCAGCAGGAATATTTAAAGGGGAAGTCTTTTTTTATGTTGTTGTTGTTGTTGTTGTCGACCCCACCCGTGCCCCGACATTGGGGGACCGGGCCCTCACTCCGTCTCCCGGATCCCCAGACCCCCCTCCTCCGCCCAGCGGGCGAGCAGGGCCGCCACTCCGCTTGGGTTTCGCCAGAGGTCCTCCGGAGTCAGTGTGGTGGGTATGTTTGTGCAGGTGAACAGGTGTTGTGTGTCGTGCACTTGCGTGCCGCATAGCGCACAGAGTGGTGTTGGGTGTGTGTCCGGTGTAATGTTGTGTAGGTAGGAGTGGAGGGCTGGTGATTTGTTGGTTCGGAGTTGTGCTAGGAGTTGTCTGGTTCTGTGTGGTAGGTCTTGCTCTGATGGGTCTATTTCTGGTGCTGGTGCATGTATTACTTTGTTGTGTTGTCTGGTGTCCAAGTGTGTTTGTACAAAGTGGGTGTGTATGTCTTTCATGTTCTGTTTTATGGTGTCGTTGTTGGTGTCCTGTGGTGCTGTGTCTTTGTTGTGTGTGTAGTTGTTGTTGTGGAAGATTGTTTGTTTCTTTTGTCTGGGTGGTGGTGGTTGTTGAGTGAGTGGGTGTAGTGGGTGGGTTGGGTGTTGGGCTTTTTGTCTGATTTGCGATGCGTGTAGTTTTAGATGGGTGTTCAGTGGGAGAGTTTTTGTTTCCTCATGCAACTGTTGTATGTTTGTGTCTTGTGTGCATCCTGTTGCTATTCTGAGTGCTGTGTTCTGTGTGGTCTGGAGTTTTGTTTTGTTTGTGTCCGATAGTGTTGGTGACCATATAGTGTTTGCGTATTCGAGGCGTGTGAGTGTGGTTGCTTTGTATGTGGTGAGTATAGTTTCTTTGGATTTTCCCCAGTGAGTGGTTGTTAAGGCTTTAAGTATTTTGTTTGATTGCTTGGCGCGGGTTAGAGTGTGTTGTGTGTGTTTTGAGAAGGTGAGTTTGGGGTCCCATGTTAATCCCAGTATTTTGGGTTCGCGGACTGTGGGTAGGGTGGTGTTATCTATTTGTAAAGTGAGTCTGTTGCTGTATTCTGCCGGATCCGGTGTGAACAGAGTGGTGGTGGTTTTGTCTGCGTTGAGTGTGAGTTGGTTCTGTTTTGTCCAGTTGTATATGTCGTGGAGATATTTTTGTACTTGTTGTTGTGCCTGTTGTGGTTTGACATGTGTGGATAGAATGGTGATGTCGTCTGCATATGTAACTGTGTGTACATTTGCAGGTGGTTGTGGTAAGTCTGCCATGTATATGTTGAATAGTGTTGGTGAAAGTACTCCCCCCTGTGGTACCCCCGTTTTCGTGTTTCTGCGTTCTGATGTTTCCCCCCGGTATTGAGTGTATTGTCTGCGTCCCCTTATGTAGTTGAAGATGTATTTGATGATGATGTTTGGGGTGTTAGTGTTGTTGAGTTTGTTTGTGAGTGTGTGTAGGTTTACCGTGTCAAAGGCTTTGGACATGTCTAGGGCTATGGCAACTGTTCGTTGTGGTGGTTTTTGTTGATTGAAACCTGTGGCTATGATGTTGTGTATGTGGTGTAGTGCTTTGGTTGTGGAGTGTTGTTTTCGGAAGCCGTGTTGGTGAGAGGGTAGTTGAGTGTTGTTGGTAATGAAGGGTAGTATTACCTTTTCCATTGTTTTGGCTATTGGGCTGAGTAGTGCTATTGGTCTGTAGGATGGGCCGAGTGCGTGGTTTTTGTTGGGTTTTGGTATTGGGATTATTTTTGCAGTCTTCCATATTGCGGGGATGGTGTTGGTGTTGAGCGATGTGTTGTAAGTGTGTGTGAGTAGTGTTATTGCTTTGGAGCCTAGGTGTTTCAGATGTCTGATGTTTATGTTGTCTGGGCCTGTGGAGTTGTTGCTTTTGGAGCGTTGTAGTGCTTGTTTGACTTGTTGTTCTGTGATGGTTATGGGCGTGGTGTTGAGTTTTCGTATTTTGCGTTGTAGTTGTCTGTATGTTCTGTTGGTTTTGTGTTGTATTATGTTGGTGAATTGTTTGTTGAATGCTCGTGCTTTCTGTTTGTTGGGTATTGCCGTGTGTTGTCCGAACTGTATTGTGGTGTTTTCTGGTGCTTTTTGTTCTTTGTTTGATAGTCTTGTTACTGTGTTCCAGAGTATGTGTTGTTTGTGTCTGTGGTTCCATGCATCCGTTAAGTGTTCTTTCCATAGCTCTTGTTTGTGTTTTTGGATTTGTGTGTCTATTTCTTTGTTTAGGTCTGTGATGCGTAGGTCTTGGTGGTTTTGTTGTCTGATGTCGTTTCTTTGGCTGATGAGTGTTCTGATGTGTTGTGGTAGGAGAAGTGATTTGCTTTTTATTTTTCCGTGGGGTATGTGGTGTTTGTCTGCTGTAAGTATGAGGTTTGTGAGCATGGTGTTGGCTGTGTGGATGTTGTCAGGTATGGTTAAGTTCTCCAGTGCTGATTCTATTTCAGAGGTGTATCCTTCCCAGTCTGCTTTCCTGTAATTTGTGTAAGTTTGAAGGTGTTGTTGTAGGCGGAAAGGAGCACGCGTGTTGTGTGTGATTTTGATAGGAAGGTGGTCTGAACTGAGTGCGTGTATTGTGGTCCATGTTGTTCTGTTTGTGATGCTGTTGCTGGCTGTTGTGATGTCCGGTGATGTTGGTTGTTGGTTGATGTTTGTAGGTTTTCTGGTAGGTGTGTTTGCGTTTAGAGTGATTTGTTGGGAGTTCTGTAGTATGTCTGCAATGAGGGTGCCTCTGTGGTCGTCGTAGGGAGAGTGCCATTGTGTTGAGTGAGCGTTGATGTCTGCGGTTAGAAAGGTGTTGTTCAGCGAGTTTATGTATTGGAAGGTGTTGGTGATGTCTGTGTCTTCTGTGGCGTGGTCTGGTCGGGTGGTATCTCTGTGGGGTATATACATGTTGCATATGTGTAGTCTTTTGTGGTTGGTTATGTGAATCTTTACGGTTTGAATTTCTGTAGTGTTGGTGTTAATGTTGTTGGGGATGTTCATGGGAGTGAATGTGACTGATTTGTGAATGTATGTGAGCAGTCCTCCTCCTCCCTTGTGTTCTCTGTCTTTCCTAATGCTGGTGTAGTTGGTGAGACGAGGTGTGTTGTGTTGTTTTTCTAGTTTGGTTTCTTGTATGGTGATGATGTCTGCGTGCTGTTGTGAGGCGAGTTCTTCTAGTTCTGTTTTCTTGTTTTGGATGCCGTTGATGTTTATTTGTAGTATGGTCAGTGTGTGTTTTTTGTTTTTGTTGGTGGGTGTTGTTCTTTGTGGGTTGTTCGGGGGTTGTGGTGTTGGGGTGTTTGTTGTTTGCGTGTGTGTTCTGCATGTCCACGTGTTTGTGTATTGGCGGGTGGTGATGCCGGAGCAATGTCTGTGTATCCAGTGTGGGTGTGTTGAGTTGCATCTGAGTGAGGTTTGTCTGCGTGTGATGATTCTATTGCAGCTATTGCAGGTCCAGGTTTGGGGGGGTGGTCTTGTGTTTGTTGTATCTCTGTTGGAGTTGTCTGTCCGTGTTGCATTTGAGGGTAGTGTTGGTGAGGCGAGTGTGTTGTTTTGGTCTGTTTGTGCTCTGCTGCCTGTTGGTGTCCTACGAGGTGTTGTTGTTCGTGGTGGTGTTTTGGGATGTAGTCTGCATTTCCATGTTATGTTGTATTGTCTAGTGTTTATGTTTGTGCAATGTTTGTGTACCCAGTGTGGTGTGTGGTGGTTGCATCTGAAGGATGTCTGTCTTCTTGTAATCTGTTGTGTGCAAATGTCGCATGTCCAGGTAGTTTGTTGTGTGTGTGTTTGTTGCGTGCGTGAGAGTGTCTGTGTGGGCCCCGGATTTGTCTCTATGTCCCCCGCCTGGAGCAAAAGGTCCGCCCGCCACCCTGCCAGGTTCAGGGGGCGGTTAGCCGAAAAAAAAAAAAAAACGGCCGTAAGGGCACCCCGTTCGGGGTGCAGGGATTGGTTCCTTGATTTGTCCCCCCGTTCGGGGGGAACCCTCCAACTGCGAGTAAGCCAAGGAGTTTGGAGGTACAGCAGGTTGACAGCAGTGTGATCGAGCAGATTAGATAGACTAGAATTTGAATGGGGCTTCACTGATTTATTTCATACAATTCATATCTAAAACACAGTTGAAAAATATTTGATTGTTAAAATATTTAAATACAAGAACTATATCAAGAAATTAACAAAACATAGTTTTTTTAGTTAGGAGAAAAGTCTAAAAACATATCACAAATGACAAACGTTGTGCCTCTCCTCCTCCTGTTCTTCAATGAAGCTGATCACCCTCCAGCTCCCGTTAGAAACATCGTGCTGCTGAAGGTGTGCCGGCAGAATGGTTGTGATACAGGAGGTGCTGTGGACTCTCCCAGAAACGAGGACCTAGTTTAGTTGTAGATCCAGTAAAACATAGTGCAAATGTGACATTATTTATAATGCACAGTTACAGTCTTGTGAATATTAAAAAATGTACTTCATGTAATGCAGGAAGCGAATATTTCAAACGAATTAAGGCAGCAAACAGTAAGAGCAAAATCGTGTTCCAAACATTAACTCTTTTTTTAAATGTCAATTAGCTTGTGAGTAATAAGACAAAATGTGACTGCCAGACAGAGAACTGTCAGAGCAAACAGCAGATTTTAGAAAGTCCTGCCGAAATAAATCTGCACCCGACTGCGACTGTCAGCGTTGAACTGCCGCCATTGCTGTCAAAGTCAGACACATCTCCAAAATTGTTGGAGCAAATTTTTAAGCAGGCTTCATCTTGATAAATTGACCACGTATTTGACATTTACACCATAACGTTACCGCCTAAAATAATCGTAAAACAAAATTTTGTGTAACAACAAGAGTAATATGTACCCCAAAAGCTTTCAAAGCGTCTGAAAGTTTTCTCCTCCGTTTTTGTTGGGGCTTGGCTCGAAATGCATCATGATTGGCCGCCCGAAGTCCACGTGTCTGTCGGACGTGCTCTCATTGGTCTACAATACCATCACGGATGAATAAATACTCAAAGGGCTTGCCAGGCAAGCCCTTTGAACCCTTTAAATACTCAATGGGCTTGCCTGGCAAGCCCTTTGAGTATTTATTCCATATTGCCCACTAGTTCACTAGTAAGGTCATTTTGACGCTTACTAGTGAACATGTAAGGCCATAAATGTGCCCACTAGTAAGATCATTTTGAGGCTTACTAGTTGACATGTAAGCCACAAAACGCCCGCTAGTTCACTAGTAAGATAATTTTGAGGCTTCTAGTGAACATGTAAGCCACAGAACGCCCACTAGTTCACTAGTAAGATCATTTTGACGCTTACTAGTGAACATGTAAGCCACAAAACGCTCACTAGTTCACTAGTAAGGTCATTTTGACGCTTACTAGTGAACATGTAAGCCACAAAACGCTCACTGGTTCACTAGTAAGGTAATTTTGACGCTTACTAGTGAACATGTAAGCCACAAAACGCCCACTAGTTCCCTAGTAAGATCATTTTGACGCTTATTTATGAACATGTCAGCCACAAAACGCTCACTCGTTCACTAGTAAGATCATTTTGACGCTTACTAGTGAACATGTAAGCCACAAAACGCCCACTAGTTCACTAGTAAGGTCATTTTGACGCTTACTAGTGAACATGTAAGCCACAAAACGCCCACTAGTTCACTAGTAAGATCATTTTGACGCTTACTAGTGAACATGTAAGGCCATAAATGTGCCCACTAGTTCACTAGTAAGTTCATTTTGAGGCTTACTAGTTGACATGTAAGCCACACATCGCCGACTAGTTCACTAGTAAGATCATTTTGAGGCTTACTAGTGAACATGTAAGCCACAAAACGCCCAATAGTTCACTAGTAAGATCATTTTGACGCTTACTAGTGAACATGTAAGCCACAAAACGCTCACTAGTTTACTAGTAAGGTCATTTTGACGCTTACTAGTGAACATGTAAGCCACAAAACGCTCATTAGTTCACTAGTAAGGTCATTTTGACGCTTACTAGTGAACATGTAAGCCGCAAAACGCCCACTAGTTCACTAATAAGATTATTGTGACGCTTACTACTGAACATTTAAGGCCATAAATGTGCCCACTAGTTCACTGGTAAGATGATTTTGACGCTTACTAGTGAACATGTAAGGCCATAAATGTGCCCACTTGTAGTGCTAGTGACATTACACTGTACTTGCATTAAATGCAAATAAGGATGATTACGAAAACATGTAACGGTATCCTATTGGCTGTACGTTTCAAAATAGTGTCATCCCACCAGTCAGGGCTCATGATTTTGGAAATTCTGTGCCCTCTTAGTTTTTTAAAACAACAATGGCGGACAGTGTCCTGAGACGTATTCGGCGAAGGTGCAGGGCAATAGAGAGTGCCTGTCATCAAGGGTCTGCCGGTGAAAGTGAAGCACGCGCGATAAACATTTCAATTGCTAATTTAAGAAGAGTTAGTGACCAGTTTAGCGCTGATACTATTCAAAGTTTGATTCAAAGTCCAATAGATCTCCGATCTGTCATCATTGCGGGACCCACTCCTAATGGTGGACGTGTTTGTTCCCATGTGGCACATCGTTTGCACACAGGTAAAATGGCTACCATTTTTTGTCATTGGTTTTTCGTATGTATTTTTATTCGAACTACACACGGGTTTTACTGACGACTTGCTGTGACTTACCTTCTATCACCCTGTCAAACGTCGTTTTATACCAGTGGTTTTCCTGCAAATCAGTAGACTATTAAGTAACGCGATGGCTGTACACTTTT
Source organism: Hippocampus zosterae (assembly GCF_025434085.1). NCBI lineage: Eukaryota > Metazoa > Chordata > Actinopteri > Syngnathiformes > Syngnathidae > Hippocampus > Hippocampus zosterae. The sequence goes on from NC_067453.1 coordinate 9,992,011, forward strand.
AAGCAATAACTAGTGATCTTTTAGTTATTCAATTATAAGTTTGAATTATTTTTTTCTTGAGTAAAATGGTTAGAGAAAATAGCTGCTCGTGGTTTTGAAGCTGCATATACTTTTATGTACATCTGTGTCTATATGCCTGTACTGTATACAGTATATAAAAAACACGTAGTGATTCGTTTGCTTGAATTCCTTAATCCTTTTATTTCCATACTTTAGGTAGACGAGGAAGACCAGCACTTGACATTACAAGGGATCAAATTGAACTGCTCCCCACTCAGGGCTTTACAGTGAGAGCCATCACTGAGATGTTGTGTTGTTCCTCTTCATACCTGCATAAAAAAATGAAGTTTTTTCAGATTTCAGCCAGAAATAGATTTACTCCCATTCATGATGTTGACCTGGAAGAGCATGTCAGAAGATTGCACAGCCAATTTCCCAGATCAGGCTCGGAAGCAAGTGTTCTGCTACATACTCTTGTCCCTTCATGTATATATCATTATATTCATTGTGAAAGTGTACTTTCTTTATTGTGTTGTTTTATGAACCTGTTGCAGATGATGAGGGCATACCTGCGTGCTGATGGTATTGTAGTACAAAGAAAAAGAGTTCGAGAAATCCTCAACCGTATTGAGCCAGCTGCTGCAGCCCAGAGATGGAGCCAGACTGTGGCTAGAAGAACATACTATGTGCCATTCCCCAATAGTTTATGGCACATAGATGGGCATATGCGTCTCATTCGGTAATAAGGGATCATCTTATATTTGTACTCGTGGGAGCATTAGAAAGCCATATTGTATGGACAGCACAGATTAAATTGAATTTTATCATTTGTATATCCAAGTTACACAAACTCCAAATTGCCTCCATGTAGTCTTAAGTGCACAGCAATACCTTCTCTACCGAGATGATATTTCAAACAAGATATGAAACTTGATTGTTTTCTTGTATTTAATCATTATTCTTTTCATGTTTGTTTTACAGGTGGGTGTTTGTGACACATACCGGCATTGATGGGAATTCCAGGCTAATAACGTACCTTCAACTGGAGCACAGACAACACAGCTTTGACAGTGTTGAAATATTTTGTCCAAGCCACCTGCCTGTATGGGTTACCCTCCAGAGTAAGATCCGACCATGGTGGTGAAAACACTGGTTGCTCTTTTAATGAACCTACTGCAGGGACAAGACACCAAAATTATTTCTAGCTCCAGCCAACACCCCCTCACAATTTACTCACACCTCCCATGGCCTGATTATCCACCAACAGGGGCCCTTTTTGGATTATCATTTTGGCATAGGAACTTTCCTTTCCTATCCTAACCGAGTGAGATGAGCCGGTAGCACCTGGAGCAAAGATCGTCTAAATTTTAATAATGCTTAGGAAAGGTTCTGACCATCCTTTACGAAAGGAAAGGAGATATATTATGCAGCAGGAATATTTAAAGGGGAAGTCTTTTTTTATGTTGTTGTTGTTGTTGTTGTCGACCCCACCCGTGCCCCGACATTGGGGGACCGGGCCCTCACTCCGTCTCCCGGATCCCCAGACCCCCCTCCTCCGCCCAGCGGGCGAGCAGGGCCGCCACTCCGCTTGGGTTTCGCCAGAGGTCCTCCGGAGTCAGTGTGGTGGGTATGTTTGTGCAGGTGAACAGGTGTTGTGTGTCGTGCACTTGCGTGCCGCATAGCGCACAGAGTGGTGTTGGGTGTGTGTCCGGTGTAATGTTGTGTAGGTAGGAGTGGAGGGCTGGTGATTTGTTGGTTCGGAGTTGTGCTAGGAGTTGTCTGGTTCTGTGTGGTAGGTCTTGCTCTGATGGGTCTATTTCTGGTGCTGGTGCATGTATTACTTTGTTGTGTTGTCTGGTGTCCAAGTGTGTTTGTACAAAGTGGGTGTGTATGTCTTTCATGTTCTGTTTTATGGTGTCGTTGTTGGTGTCCTGTGGTGCTGTGTCTTTGTTGTGTGTGTAGTTGTTGTTGTGGAAGATTGTTTGTTTCTTTTGTCTGGGTGGTGGTGGTTGTTGAGTGAGTGGGTGTAGTGGGTGGGTTGGGTGTTGGGCTTTTTGTCTGATTTGCGATGCGTGTAGTTTTAGATGGATGTTCAGTGGGAGAGTTTTTGTTTCCTCATGCAAGTGTTGTATGTTTGTGTCTTGTGTGCATCCTGTTGCTATTCTGAGTGCTGTGTTCTGTGTGGTCTGGAGTTTTGTCTTGTTTGTGTCCGATAGTGTTGGTGACCATATAGTGTTTGCGTATTCGAGGCGTGTGAGTGTGGTTGCTTTGTATGTGGTGAGTATAGTTTCTTTGGATTTTCCCCAGTGAGTGGTTGTTAAGGCTTTAAGTATTTTGTTTGATTGCTTGGCGCGGGTTAGAGTGTGTTGTGTGTGTTTTGAGAAGGTGAGTTTGGGGTCCCATGTTAATCCCAGTATTTTGGGTTCGCGGACTGTGGGTAGGGTGGTGTTATCTATTTGTAAAGTGAGCCTGTTGCTGTATTCTGCCGGATCCGGTGTGAACAGAGTGGTGGTGGTTTTGTCTGCGTTGAGTGTGAGTTGGTTCTGTTTTGTCCAGTTGTATATGTCGTGGAGATATTTTTGTACTTGTTGTTGTGCCTGTTGTGGTTTGACATGTGTGGATAGAATGGTGATGTCGTCTGCATATGTAACTGTGTGTACATTTGGAGGTGGTTGTGGTAAGTCTGCCATGTATATGTTGAATAGTGTTGGTGAAAGTACTCCCCCCTGTGGTACCCCCGTTTTCGTGTTTCTATGTTCTGATGTTTCCCCCCGGTATTGAGTGTATTGTCTGCGTCCCCTTATGTAGTTGAAGATGTATTTGATGATGATGTTTGGGGTGTTAGTGTTGTTGAGTTTGTTTGTGAGTGTGTGTAGGTTTACCGTGTCAAAGGCTTTGGACATGTCTAGGGCTATGGCAACTGTTCGTTGTGGTGGTTTTTGTTGATTGAAACCTGTGGCTATGATGTTGTGTATGTGGTGTAGTGCTTTGGTTGTGGAGTGTTGTTTTCGGAAGCCGTGTTGGTGAGAGGGTAGTTGAGTGTTGTTGGTAATGAAGGGTAGTATTACCTTTTCCATTGTTTTGGCTATTGGGCTGAGTAGTGCTATTGGTCTGTAAGATGGGCCGAGTGCGTGGTTTTTGTTGGGTTTTGGTATTGGGATTATTTTTGCAGTCTTCCATATTGCGGGGATGGTGTTGGTGTTGAGTGATGTGTTGTAAGTGTGTGTGAGTAGTGTTATTGCTTTGGGGCCTAGGTGTTTCAGATGTCTGATGTTTATGTTGTCTGGGCCTGTGGAGTTGTTGCTTTTGGAGCGTTATAGTGCTTGTTTGACTTGTTGTTCTGTGATGGTTATGGGCGTGGTGTTGAGTTTTCGTATTTTGCGTTGTAGTTGTCTGTATGTTCTGTTGGTTTTGTGTTGTATTATGTTGGTGAATTGTTTGTTGAATGCTCGTGCTTTCTGTTTGTTGGGTATTGCCGTGTGTTGTCCGAACTGTATTGTGGTGTTTTCTGGTGCTTTTTGTTCTTTGTTTGATAGTCTTGTTACTGTGTTCCAGAGTATGTGTTGTTTGTGTCTGTGGTTCCATGCATCCGTTAAGTGTTCTTTCCATAGCTCTTGTTTGTGTTTTTGGATTTGTGTGTCTATTTCTTTGTTTAGGTCTGTGATGCGTAGGTCTTGGTGGTTTTGTTGTCTGATGTCGTTTCTTTGGCTGATGAGTGTTCTGATGTGTTGTGGTAGGAGAAGTGATTTGCTTTTTATTTTTCCGTGGGGTATGTGGTGTTTGTCTGCTGTAAGTATGAGGTTTGTGAGCATGGTGTTGGCTGTGTGGATGTTGTCAGGTATGGTTAAGTTCTCCAGTGCTGATTCTATTTCAGAGGTGTATCCTTCCCAGTCTGCTTTCCTGTAATTTGTGTAAGTTTGAAGGTGTTGTTGTAGGCGAAAAGGAGCACGCGTGTTGTGTGTGATTTTGATAGGAAGGTGGTCTGAACTGAGTGCGTGTATTGTGGTCCATGTTGTTCTGTTTGTGATGCTGTTGCTGGCTGTTGTGATGTCCGGTGATGTTGGTTGTTGGTTGATGTTTGTAGGTTTTCTGGTAGGTGTGTTTGCGTTTAGAGTGATTTGTTGGGAGTTCTGTAGTATGTCTGCAATGAGGGTGCCTCTGTGGTCGTCGTAGGGAGAGTGCCATTGTGTTGAGTGAGCGTTGATGTCTGCGGTTAGAAAGGTGTTGTTCAGCGAGTTTATGTATTGGAAGGTGTTGGTGATGTCTGTGTCTTCTGTGGCGTGGTCTGGTCGGGTGGTATCTCTGTGGGGTATATACATGTTGCATATGTGTAGTCTTTTGTGGTTGGTTATGTGAATCTTTACGGTTTGAATTTCTGTAGTGTTGGTGTTAATGTTGTTGGGGATGTTCATGGGAGTGAATGTGACTGATTTGTGAATGTATGTGAGCAGTCCTCCTCCTCCCTTGTGTTCTCTGTCTTTCCTAATGCTGGTGTAGTTGGTGAGACGAGGTGTGTTGTGTTGTTTTTCTAGTTTGGTTTCTTGTATGGTGATGATGTCTGCGTGCTGTTGTGAGGCGAGTTCTTCTAGTTCTGTTTTCTTGTTTTGGATGCCGTTGATGTTTATTTGTAGTATGGTCAGTGTGTGTTTTTTGTTTTTGTTGGTGGGTGTTGTTCTTTGTGGGTTGTTCGGGGGTTGTGGTGTTGGGGTGTTTGTTGTTTGCGTGTGTGTTCTGCATGTCCACGTGTTTGTGTATTGGCGGGTGGTGATGCCGGAGCAATGTCTGTGTATCCAGTGTGGGTGTGTTGAGTTGCATCTGAGTGAGGTTTGTCTGCGTGTGATGATTCTATTGCAGCTATTGCAGGTCCAGGTTTGGGGGGGTGGTCTTGTGTTTGTTGTATCTCTGTTGGAGTTGTCTGTCCGTGTTGCATTTGAGGGTAGTGTTGGTGAGGCGAGTGTCTTGTTTTGGTCTGTTTGTGCTCTGCTGCCTGTTGGTGTTCTACGAGGTGTTGTTGTTCGTGGTGGTGTTTTGGGATGTAGTCTGCATTTCCATGTTATGTTGTATTGTCTAGTGTTTATGTTTGTGCAATGTTTGTGTACCCAGTGTGGTGTGTGGTGGTTGCATCTGAAGGATGTCTGTCTTCTTGTAATCTGTTGTGTGCAAATGTCGCATGTCCAGGTAGTTTGTTGTGTGTGTGTTTGTTGCGTGCGTGAGAGTGTCTGTGTGGGCCCCGGATTTGTCTCTATGTCCCCCGCCTGGAGCAAAAGGTCCGCCCGCCACCCTGCCAGGTTCAGGGGGCGGTTAGCCGAAAAAAAAAAAAAAACGGCCGTAAGGGCACCCCGTTCGGGGTGCAGGGATTGGTTCCTTGATTTGTCCCCCCGTTCGGGGGGAACCCTCCAACTGCGAGTAAGCCAAGGAGTTTGGAGGTACAGCAGGTTGACAGCAGTGTGATCGAGCAGATTAGATAGAGTAGAATTTGAATGGGGCTTCACTGATTTATTTCATACAATTCATATCTAAAACACAGTTGAAAAATATTTGATTGTTAAAATATTTAAATACAAGAACTATATCAAGAAATTAACAAAACATAGTTTTTTTAGTTAGGAGAAAAGTCTAAAAACATATCACAAATGACAAACGTTGTGCCTCTCCTCCTCCTGTTCTTCAATGAAGCTGATCACCCTCCAGCTCCCGTTAGAAACATCGTGCTGCTGAAGGTGTGCCGGCAGAATGGTTGTGATACAGGAGGTGCTGTGGACTCTCCCAGAAACGAGGACCTAGTTTAGTTGTAGATCCAGTAAAACATAGTGCAAATGTGACATTATTTATAATGCACAGTTACAGTCTTGTGAATATTAAAAAATGTACTTCATGTAATGCAGGAAGCGAATATTTCAAACGAACTAAGGCAGCAAACAGTAAGAGCAAAATCGTGTTCCAAACATTAACTCTTTTTTTAAATGTCAATTAGCTTGTGAGTAATAAGACAAAATGTGACTGCCAGACAGAGAACTGTCAGAGCAAACGGCAGATTTTAGAAAGTCCTGCCGAAATAAATCTGCACCCGACTGCGACTGTCAGCGTTGAACTGCCGCCATTGCTGTCAAAGTCAGACACATCTCCAAAATTGTTGGAGCAAATTTTTAAGCAGGCTTCATCTTGATAAATTGACCACGTATTTGACATTTACACCATAACGTTACCGCCTAAAATAATCGTAAAACAAAATTTTGTGTAACAACAAGAGTAATATGTACCCCAAAAGCTTTCAAAGCGTCTGAAAGTTTTCTCCTCCGTTTTTGTTGGGGCTTGGCTCGAAATGCATCATGATTGGCCGCCCGAAGTCCACGTGTCTGTCGGACGTGCTCTCATTGGTCTACAATACCATCACGGATGAATAAATACTCAAAGGGCTTGCCAGGCAAGCCCTTTGAACCCTTTAAATACTCAATGGGCTTGCCTGGCAAGCCCTTTGAGTATTTATTCCATATTGCCCACTAGTTCACTAGTAAGGTCATTTTGACGCTTACTAGTGAACATGTAAGGCCATAAATGTGCCCACTAGTAAGATCATTTTGAGGCTTACTAGTTGACATGTAAGCCACAAAACGCCCGCTAGTTCACTAGTAAGATAATTTTGAGGCTTCTAGTGAACATGTAAGCCACAGAACGCCCACTAGTTCACTAGTAAGATCATTTTGACGCTTACTAGTGAACATGTAAGCCACAAAACGCTCACTAGTTCACTAGTAAGGTCATTTTGACGCTTACTAGTGAACATGTAAGCCACAAAACGCTCACTGGTTCACTAGTAAGGTAATTTTGACGCTTACTAGTGAACATGTAAGCCACAAAACGCCCACTAGTTCCCTAGTAAGATCATTTTGACGCTTATTTATGAACATGTCAGCCACAAAACGCTCACTCGTTCACTAGTAAGATCATTTTGACGCTTACTAGTGAACATGTAAGCCACAAAACGCCCACTAGTTCACTAGTAAGGTCATTTTGACGCTTACTAGTGAACATGTAAGCCACAAAACGCCCACTAGTTCACTAGTAAGATCATTTTGACGCTTACTAGTGAACATGTAAGGCCATAAATGTGCCCACTAGTTCACTAGTAAGTTCATTTTGAGGCTTACTAGTTGACATGTAAGCCACACATCGCCGACTAGTTCACTAGTAAGATCATTTTGAGGCTTACTAGTGAACATGTAAGCCACAAAACGCCCAATAGTTCACTAGTAAGATCATTTTGACGCTTACTAGTGAACATGTAAGCCACAAAACGCTCACTAGTTTACTAGTAAGGTCATTTTGACGCTTACTAGTGAACATGTAAGCCACAAAACGCTCATTAGTTCACTAGTAAGGTCATTTTGACGCTTACTAGTGAACATGTAAGCCGCAAAACGCCCACTAGTTCACTAATAAGATTATTGTGACGCTTACTACTGAACATTTAAGGCCATAAATGTGCCCACTAGTTCACTGGTAAGATGATTTTGACGCTTACTAGTGAACATGTAAGGCCATAAATGTGCCCACTTGTAGTGCTAGTGACATTACACTGTACTTGCATTAAATGCAAATAAGGATGATTACGAAAACATGTAACGGTATCCTATTGGCTGTACGTTTCAAAATAGTGTCATCCCACCAGTCAGGGCTCATGATTTTGGAAATTCTGTGCCCTCTTAGTTTTTTAAAACAACAATGGCGGACAGTGTCCTGAGACGTATTCGGCGAAGGTGCAGGGCAATAGAGAGTGCCTGTCATCAAGGGTCTGCCGGTGAAAGTGAAGCACGCGCGATAAACATTTCAATTGCTAATTTAAGAAGAGTTAGTGACCAGTTTAGCGCTGATACTATTCAAAGTTTGATTCAAAGTCCAATAGATCTCCGATCTGTCATCATTGCGGGACCCACTCCTAATGGTGGACGTGTTTGTTCCCATGTGGCACATCGTTTGCACACAGGTAAAATGGCTACCATTTTTTGTCATTGGTTTTTCGTATGTATTTTTATTCGAACTACACACGGGTTTTACTGACGACTTGCTGTGACTTACCTTCTATCACCCTGTCAAACGTCGTTTTATACCAGTGGTTTTCCTGCAAATCAGTAGACTATTAAGTAACGCGATGGCTGTACACTTTTAAGCAATAACTAGTGATCTTTTAGTTATTCAATTATAAGTTTGAATTATTTTTTTCTTGAGTAAAATGGTTAGAGAAAATAGCTGCTCGTGGTTTTGAAGCTGCATATACTTTTATGTACATCTGTGTCTATATGCCTGTACTGTATACAGTATATAAAAAACACGTAGTGATTCGTTTGCTTGAATTCCTTAATCCTTTTATTTCCATACTTTAGGTAGACGAGGAAGACCAGCACTTGACATTACAAGGGATCAAATTGAACTGCTCCCCACTCAGGGCTTTACAGTGAGAGCCATCACTGAGATGTTGTGTTGTTCCTCTTCATACCTGCATAAAAAAAATGAAGTTTTTTCAGATTTCAGCCAGAAATAGATTTACTCCCATTCATGATGTTGACCTGGAAGAGCATGTCAGAAGATTGCACAGCCAATTTCCCAGATCAGGCTCGGAAGCAAGTGTTCTGCTACATACTCTTGTCCCTTCATGTATATATCATTATATTCATTGTGAAAGTGTACTTTCTTTATTGTGTTGTTTTATGAACCTGTTGCAGATGATGAGGGCATACCTGCGTGCTGATGGTATTGTAGTACAAAGAAAAAGAGTTCGAGAAATCCTCAACCGTATTGAGCCAGCTGCTGCAGCCCAGAGATGGAGCCAGACTGTGGCTAGAAGAACATACTATGTGCCATTCCCCAATAGTTTATGGCACATAGATGGGCATATGCGTCTCATTCGGTAATAAGGGATCATCTTATATTTGTACTCGTGGGAGCATTAGAAAGCCATATTGTATGGACAGCACAGATTAAATTGAATTTTATCATTTGTATATCCAAGTTACACAAACTCCAAATTGCCTCCATGTAGTCTTAAGTGCACAGCAATACCTTCTCTACCGAGATGATATTTCAAACAAGATATGAAACTTGATTGTTTTCTTGTATTTAATCATTATTCTTTTCATGTTTGTTTTACAGGTGGGTGTTTGTGACACATACCGGCATTGATGGGAATTCCAGGCTAATAACGTACCTTCAACTGGAGCACAGACAACACAGCTTTGACAGTGTTGAAATATTTTGTCCAAGCCACCTGCCTGTATGGGTTACCCTCCAGAGTAAGATCCGACCATGGTGGTGAAAACACTGGTTGCTCTTTTAATGAACCTACTGCAGGGACAAGACACCAAAATTATTTCTAGCTCCAGCCAACACCCCCTCACAATTTACTCACACCTCCCATGGCCTGATTATCCACCAACAGGGGCCCTTTTTGGATTATCATTTTGGCATAGGAACTTTCCTTTCCTATCCTAACCGAGTGAGATGAGCCGGTAGCACCTGGAGCAAAGATCGTCTAAATTTTAATAATGCTTAGGAAAGGTTCTGACCATCCTTTACGAAAGGAAAGGAGATATATTATGCAGCAGGAATATTTAAAGGGGAAGTCTTTTTTTATTTTCAATGCCTTTACAATCATACATTCTACGCACATGCAATGGTCTAAACATGGTATTCAGATGAATTTTACCTTTGTGGAATATGAATTATGCAGAAAATCTCACTTGTTTTTATCCAAATCAGGGGGCTAACATTTTGTACTTGCTATTGACCGAACAGTACATCACAGTTTCTGTGAGGACAAAATTTCTGGTTCTGTCACAGTCCACCGGAAGCAGAAATTGCTTTCACATCGCGCAGCTGTAACTTGGGCCGATCACAAGTGCTGCTTAACTTGTTAAACTAAATGAAGAGATGCCTCCGTGCAATACTCAGAGTAAGATGACGTTGTGTAAAGGAAGTGGCATGATTTATAGAAGCTAATGGAGTGCTGTGTCTGTCTCCTAAATACAATAAGATCTTTTTAAATGGCTTTTCAATTTTTCTTGCAGGGAAAAATGTACATCTATATATCTACTGTATATCTATAAAAAAAATCCTCGTCTCACCCCTCAGGTGGTGTCCATCCCTCATTCAGCTGGGGTCCTCTACCAGAGGCCAGGAAGCTTGAGGGTTCTGCGCAGTATCCTTGCTGTTCCCAGCACTGCACATTTCTGGACTGAGATGTCCGATGTTGTTCCCGGGATCTGTTGCAACCACTCATCATCTAGTTTGGGGGTCACTGCCCCGAGTGCTCCGACCACCACAGGCACGACTGTCCCCTTTACCTTCCAGGCTCTCTCCAGCTCCTCTCTGAGCCCTTGGGATTTCTCGAGTTTCTCGTGTTCCTTCTTTCTGATGTTTCCAGCACTTGGGACCGCTACATCCACTACAACGGCTTTCCTCTGCCCTTTATCTATCATCAGGATATCTGGTTGGTTCGCCATTACCATCTTGTCAGTCTGGATCTGGAAGTCCCATAGGATCTTCGCTCTGTCATTCTCCACCACCTTCGGAGGTGTTTCCCATTTTGACCTTGGGGTGTCCAGTCCATACTCCGCACAGATGTTTCGGTAGACTATGCCAGCCACCTGGTTATGGCGTTCCATATAGGATTTCCCTGCCAGCACCTTACACCCTGCAGTTATGTGTTAGATCGTCTCAGGTGCCTCTTTGCACAACCTACACCTTGGGTCTTGGCTGGTGTGGTATATCTAGGCCTCGATGGCTCTGGTGCTCAGGGCCTGCTCCTGAGCAGCCAGGATGAGTGCCTCTGTGCTGTCCTTCAGGCCAGCCCTCTCTAGAACTCTGATAGGACTTCTTGAGATTGGCCACGGCAGTTATTGTCCGGTGGTACATCCCGTGTAGGGGCTTGTCCTCCCATGATGGTCCCTCTTCCAGCACCTCATCTTCTGTTCCCCATTGTCTGAGACATTCTCTGAGTACATCATCCGTTGGTGCCTTCTCCTTGATGTATTTGTGGAGCTTGGATGTTTCATCCTGGACAGTGGCTCTCACACTCACTAGTCCCCGGCCTCCTTCCTTTCGGCTTGTGTACAGTCTCAGGGTGCTGTATTTGGTATGGAACCCTCCATGCATGGTAACGAGCTTTCGGGTCTTAACATCCGTGGTCTGAATCTCTTCCTTTGGCCACCTTATTTTTCCTGCAGGGTATCTGATCACTGGAAAGGGCATAGCTGTTTATTGCCCGGGTCTTATTCTTGCCATTGAGCTGGCTTCTTAGGACTTGCCTCACTCGCTGGAGGTATTTGGCCATAGCCGCTTTCCTTGTTGCCAGTTTGAGGTTGCCATTGGCTTGTGGTATACCGAGGTACTTGTAGCTGTCCTCAATGTCTGCTATTGTTCCTTCAGGGAGTGAGACCCCTTCAGTGCGGTATATGCCACATTTGATGGACACTTGGGTAAGTGGCTTGCCATTGGCTTCAAGTGTGGTTTTCCACATCCTCATCAAGTTCGCAACGAAGGCTCTTAGGGTCCTGTTCACCTTATACACATCCAAGCATTCAGTGATCCATGTATGTGGCATCGAGTCATAGGCTTTCTTTTAATCAATCCAGGCTGTGCACAGGTTGGTACATCGGGACCTGCAGTCTTGTGCGACTGTTCTGTCAACCAGGAGCTGATGTTTGGCTCCCCTGGTATCTCTACCAATGCCCTTCCGTGCTTCGCTCATGTATTGATCCATGTGTGCACTTATCTTAGCCGCAACATGAGCTTCCAAAATTGTGGAGGGACAGGTTATTGGCCGATAGTTGGATGCGACTGCACCCTTTGAGGGATCTTTCATGATAAGGATCGTTCGCCCTTCGGTTAGCCATCCTGGGTGAGTCCCATCCCTAGGCAGCGGTTTCATTTGTGCTGCTGGGCGCTCATGGAGTGCTGTGAGTCTCTTTAGCCAGTAAGTGTGGACCATGTCCGGGCCTGGTGCTGTCCAGTTCTTCATATTTGAGACTATTTCCTTTATGTCTGCCACTGTTATGGTAATTGGGTTCTGTTTAGGGAGGTGTCTGTGCTCCTCTCTTTGGGTGACCAGCCATTGTGCACTGCTGTTATGTGCAACCTCCTTCTCCCATCTGCCTCTCCAGTACCTTTCAGTTTCCAGTCTTGGTGGATCAGCTCTGTTGTTAGGACCCTGCCACTGAGCGTACACTTTCGCAGGTTGTGTTGCAAACAGCCCGTTTATTCGTCTGGCCTCATTCTCTTTCGTGTACCGCTTTAGGCGGCTGGACAAGGCTTGGAGCCTTTGTTTCGAGTGCTTCATATATGGTCATCTGGATGTACCTCTCAGGATCGGCCTTTTCATCACACCTCTCTGGACCTCAGTCAATTGACTCACATCTTTCCGAGCCGCCTTGATCTTAGCCTCCAACCGTCTTTTCCATGGTCGGTAATGTATCTCATGGCTTCCATGGTTGCTCTTATAGCCAAGCATCTCAAGGATCACTGATGCTGAAGCGTATATCAGTTCATTTCCGTGATCGTTACGGTAAGGATCGTCCTCAGTGCTGCATTCACACTTTCCAAGAGACTTTCAGGTGGTACTTCACATAGCCGTTGTAATCGGATTCTAGGTTTCCCAGCTTTCATTCTTGCCATGATCTTAGCTTTCAGGTCAGTTGCTGCCTCGCTCAGCATTTCATTCATTGGGGCTGGCCTCCCAATCTCATCATCTGCATTCACTCTGGTATGAACTCCTCTGATCTGGCAGCCTGGGGCCCCTCACCATGGAACCTGCGTTGTACCTCATCAATCTCAAGTTGTGACAGCAGTTGCCGTTTGTGGATGTTGGAACACTGAGTTACGAGTTGTTTCGTGGCCACCCGTGACTGTGGGTTTCGAAGTAACCATTTAGCCCACATTCTCTCCATGTAACCTCTCTGACTAGGCTTGCTTGAGTAGTAGCATTCCAACGTTTGGCCGGGCGACGTCTGAGCTGGCATGTCATTCATTTTATTGTCTCTCATCATTGTATGAGGTACGCATTAGCGTGAAGGCTCTTGCCCAAGGACCCACACTGGATGGTGTTATGTGCTCATTTTTTGCCCCAAGTGGGGAGCGGAGGGACGGGCGCTGGGGGGGGGACCATCGTGGTGGGGCGGGCCCCTACGCGGGATGTGCCACCGGACCGTGGCTGAGGTGGCTGATCTCAAGAAGTCCTATCGGTGGCTGCAGGGGACTGGCCTGGGGGACAGCGCAGGGGCGCTCATCCTGGCTGCTCAGGAGCGGGCCTTGGGCGCCGGAGCCGTCGAGGCCCGGATGTGCCGCGCCGGACAGGACCCGGGGTGTGGGTTGTGCGGGGAGGCGCCTGGGACGATCCGGCACGTGGCTGCGGGGTGTGGGATGCTGGCAGGGGGGGCCTGCGTGGAGCGCCATGGCCAGGTGGCTGGCGTGGTCTGCCGAGGCATCTGTGCGGAGTGTGGACTGGGGGCCCCGGGGTCGGAGTGGGGGGCACCTCCGAGGGTGGTGGAGGGTGGCGGAGCGGGGATCCTGTGGGACTTCCGGATCCAGACTGGCGGGATGGTGGTGGCGAGCCAGCCAGATGTCGTGGTCGTGGATGGGGGGCGGAGGAGGGCCGTTGTGGTGGATTTGGCGGTCCCAGGTGGTGGAGGCATCGGGAGGGGGGAGCATGGGGGGCTCGGGGGGTACCAGGGGCTCGGGGAGGGGCTGGGGAGGGCCTGGGGGGTGGGGGTGGCGGTCGTGCCTGTGGTGGTCGGGGCGCTCGGGGCAGTGACCCCCGGACTGGATGGGTGGTTGCGACAGATCCCGGGACCAGCGTCGGACATCTCGGTCCGGAGGTGTGCGGTGCTGGGAGCGGCGGGGGTACTGCGCGGGGCCCTCGGGCTTCCTGGCCTCTGGTGGAGGACCCGAGCTGAATGAGGGACGGACACCACCCGAGGACACCTCCTATTGGCTCCATGATAAGAGCTCCACCCAGCAAAGAATTAACCCTTTAAAACCTGATTCTGAGCTTTCACAATTATTTACCGCCATTTGCGTAATATCTACAGTATACAGAAGGAATCAAGCAATTTTTACCAATGTATCTGTAGGTGATGTTTATTTATTATGTACACAGAGATAAAGAGTAATGGCACAGCTCTGCAGTATCTTTCCCCTTTTATATATGTATGCTATACTAAATAAAATGAATAGGGCACCATATAATGCAACAGTTATGCAACTCCCTAAATAATGATGTGAATTTTCAGTTGTTGCTAAATCAGTTAGGATGTTATAATTTGTGGTGTAGATGCGAATTTAGGAGAGCAGGACAATATATCGCATTGCAATTGGAGCAGCAGCTTGGTTGATGATGTCCCCAAACCGGCTCATCTATTATATTTGTCGTGCAATACAATGAAAATGAGCACAATTGCAAAACATAGGCTTCTTATATTTTAAAATAAAATAATCACATGTTTACCGTTCTGGGGTTTCTACAATCATGAATGGAGGCATTATTTACAGCAGGTTGATGTTGTTGTTGTTGTTGTCGACCCCACCCGTGCCCCGACATTGGGGGACCGGGCCCTCACTCCGTCTCCCGGATCCCCAGACCCCCCTCCGCCGCCCAGCGGGCGAGCAGGGCCGCCACTCCGCTTGGGTTTCGCCAGAGGTCCTCCGGAGTCAGTGTGGTGGGTATGTTTGTGCAGGTGAACAGGTGTTGTGTGTCGTGCACTTGCGTGCCGCATAGCGCACAGAGTGGTGTTGGGTGTGTGTCCGGTGTAATGTTGTGTAGGTAGGAGTGGAGGGCTGGTGATTTGTTGGTTCGGAGTTGTGCTAGGAGTTGTCTGGTTCTGTGTGGTAGGTCTTGCTCTGATGGGTCTATTTCTGGTGCTGGTGCATGTATTACTTTGTTGTGTTGTCTGGTGTCCAAGTGTGTTTGTACAAAGTGGGTGTGTATGTCTTTCATGTTCTGTTTTATGGTGTCGTTGTTGGTGTCCTGTGGTGCTGTGTCTTTGTTGTGTGTGTAGTTGTTGTTGTGGAAGATTGTTTGTTTCTTTTGTCTGGGTGGTGGTGGTTGTTGAGTGAGTGGGTGTAGTGGGTGGGTTGGGTGTTGGGCTTTTTGTCTGATTTGCGATGCGTGTAGTTTTAGATGGGTGTTCAGTGGGAGAGTTATTGTTTCCTCATGCAACTGTTGTATGTTTGTGTCTTGTGTGCATCCTGTTGCTATTCTGAGTGCTGTGTTCTGTGTGGTCTGGAGTTTTGTTTTGTTTGTGTCCGATAGTGTTGGTGACCATATAGTGTTTGCGTATTCGAGGCGTGTGAGTGTGGTTGCTTTGTATGTGGTGAGTATAGTTTCTTTGGATTTTCCCCAGTGAGTGGTTGTTAAGGCTTTAAGTATTTTGTTTGATTGCTTGGCGCGGGTTAGAGTGTGTTGTGTGTGTTTTGAGAAGGTGAGTTTGGGGTCCCATGTTAATCCCAGTATTTTGGGTTCGCGGACTGTGGGTAGGGTGGTGTTATCTATTTGTAAAGTGAGTCTGTTGCTGTATTCTGCCGGATCCGGTGTGAACAGAGTGGTGGTGGTTTTGTCTGCGTTGAGTGTGAGTTGGTTCTGTTTTGTCCAGTTGTATATGTCGTGGAGATATTTTTGTACTTGTTGTTGTGCCTGTTGTGGTTTGACATGTGTGGATAGAATGGTGATGTCGTCTGCATATGTAACTGTGTGTACATTTGGAGGTGGTTGTGGTAAGTCTGCCATGTATATGTTGAATAGTGTTGGTGAAAGTACTCCCCCCTGTGGTACCCCCGTTTTCGTGTTTCTGTGTTCTGATGTTTCCCCCCGGTATTGAGTGTATTGTCTGCGTCCCCTTATGTAGTTGAAGATGTATTTGATGATGATGTTTGGGGTGTTAGTGTTGTTGAGTTTGTTTGTGAGTGTGTGTAGGTTTACCGTGTCAAAGGCTTTGGACATGTCTAGGGCTATGGCAACTGTTCGTTGTGGTGGTTTTTGTTGATTGAAACCTGTGGCTATGATGTTGTGTATGTGGTGTAGTGCTGTGGTTGTGGAGTGTTGTTTTCGGAAGCCGTGTTGGTGAGAGGGTAGTTGAGTGTTGTTGGTAATGAAGGGTAGTATTACCTTTTCCATTGTTTTGGCTATTGGGCTGAGTAGTGCTATTGGTCTGTAGGATGGGCCGAGTGCGTGGTTTTTGTTGGGTTTTGGTATTGGGATTATTTTTGCAGTCTTCCATATTGCGGGGATGGTGTTGGTGTTGAGTGATGTGTTGTAAGTGTGTGTGAGTAGTGAGTAGTGCCAGGCAAGCCCTTTGAACCCTTTAAATACTCAATGGGCTTGCCTGGCAAGCCCTTTGAGTATTTATTCCATATTGCCCACTAGTTCACTAGTAAGGTCATTTTGACGCTTACTAGTGAACATGTAAGGCCATAAATGTGCCCACTAGTTCACTAGTAAGATCATTTTGAGGCTTACTAGTTGACATGTAAGCCACAAAACGCCCGCTAGTTCACTAGTAAGATAATTTTGAGGCTTCTAGTGAACATGTAAGCCACAGAACGCCCACTAGTTCACTAGTAAGATCATTTTGACGCTTACTAGTGAACATGTAAGCCACAAAACGCTCACTAGTTCACTAGTAAGGTAATTTTGACGCTTACTAGTGAACATGTAAGCCACAAAACGCCCACTAGTTCCCTAGTAAGATCATTTTGACGCTTATTTATGAACATGTCAGCCACAAAACGCTCACTCGTTCACTAGTAAGATCATTTTGACGCTTACTAGTGAACATGTAAGCCACAAAACGCCCACTAGTCCACTAGTAAGGTCATTTTGACGCTTACTAGTGAACATGTAAGCCACAAAACGCCCACTAGTTCACTAGTAAGATCATTTTGACGCTTACTAGTGAACATGTAAGGCCATAAATGTGCCCACTAGTTCACTAGTAAGTTCATTTTGAGGCTTACTAGTTGACATGTAAGCCACACATCGCCTACTAGTTCACTAGTAAGATCATTTTGAGGCTTACTAGTGAACATGTAAGCCACAAAACGCCCAATAGTTCACTAGTAAGATCATTTTGACGCTTACTAGTGAACATGTAAGCCAGGATGAGTGCCTCTGTGCTGTCCTTCAGGCCAGCCCTCTCTAGAACTCTGATAGGACTTCTTGAGATTGGCCACGGCAGTTATTGTCCGGTGGTACATCCCGTGTAGGGGCTTGTCCTCCCATGATGGTCCCTCTTCCAGCACCTCATCTTCTGTTCCCCATTGTCTGAGACATTCTCTGAGTACATCATCCGTTGGTGCCTTCTCCTTGATGTATTTGTGGAGCTTGGATGTTTCATCCTGGACAGTGGCTCTCACACTCACTAGTCCCCGGCCTCCTTCCTTTCGGCTTGTGTACAGTCTCAGGGTGCTGTATTTGGTATGGAACCCTCCATGCATGGTAACGAGCTTTCGGGTCTTAACATCCGTGGTCTGAATCTCTTCCTTTGGCCACCTTATTTTTCCTGCAGGGTATCTGATCACTGGAAAGGGCATAGCTGTTTATTGCCCGGGTCTTATTCTTGCCATTGAGCTGGCTTCTTAGGACTTGCCTCACTCGCTGGAGGTATTTGGCCATAGCCGCTTTCCTTGTTGCCAGTTTGAGGTTGCCATTGGCTTGTGGTATACCGAGGTACTTGTAGCTGTCCTCAATGTCTGCTATTGTTCCTTCAGGGAGTGAGACCCCTTCAGTGCGGTATATGCCACATTTGATGGACACTTGGGTAAGTGGCTTGCCATTGGCTTCAAGTGTGGTTTTCCACATCCTCATCAAGTTCGCAACGAAGGCTCTTAGGGTCCTGTTCACCTTATACACATCCAAGCATTCAGTGATCCATGTATGTGGCATCGAGTCATAGGCTTTCTTTTAATCAATCCAGGCTGTGCACAGGTTGGTACATCGGGACCTGCAGTCTTGTGCGACTGTTCTGTCAACCAGGAGCTGATGTTTGGCTCCCCTGGTATCTCTACCAATGCCCTTCCGTGCTTCGCTCATGTATTGATCCATGTGTGCACTTATCTTAGCCGCAACATGAGCTTCCAAAATTGTGGAGGGACAGGTTATTGGCCGATAGTTGGATGCGACTGCACCCTTTGAGGGATCTTTCATGATAAGGATCGTTCGCCCTTCGGTTAGCCATCCTGGGTGAGTCCCATCCCTAGGCAGCGGTTTCATTTGTGCTGCTGGGCGCTCATGGAGTGCTGTGAGTCTCTTTAGCCAGTAAGTGTGGACCATGTCCGGGCCTGGTGCTGTCCAGTTCTTCATATTTGAGACTATTTCCTTTATGTCTGCCACTGTTATGGTAATTGGGTTCTGTTTAGGGAGGTGTCTGTGCTCCTCTCTTTGGGTGACCAGCCATTGTGCACTGCTGTTATGTGCAACCTCCTTCTCCCATCTGCCTCTCCAGTACCTTTCAGTTTCCAGTCTTGGTGGATCAGCTCTGTTGTTAGGACCCTGCCACTGAGCGTACACTTTCGCAGGTTGTGTTGCAAACAGCCCGTTTATTCGTCTGGCCTCATTCTCTTTCGTGTACCGCTTTAGGCGGCTGGACAAGGCTTGGAGCCTTTGTTTCGAGTGCTTCATATATGGTCATCTGGATGTACCTCTCAGGATCGGCCTTTTCATCACACCTCTCTGGACCTCAGTCAATTGACTCACATCTTTCCGAGCCGCCTTGATCTTAGCCTCCAACCGTCTTTTCCATGGTCGGTAATGTATCTCATGGCTTCCATGGTTGCTCTTATAGCCAAGCATCTCAAGGATCACTGATGCTGAAGCGTATATCAGTTCATTTCCGTGATCGTTACGGTAAGGATCGTCCTCAGTGCTGCATTCACACTTTCCAAGAGACTTTCAGGTGGTACTTCACATAGCCGTTGTAATCGGATTCTAGGTTTCCCAGCTTTCATTCTTGCCATGATCTTAGCTTTCAGGTCAGTTGCTGCCTCGCTCAGCATTTCATTCATTGGGGCTGGCCTCCCAATCTCATCATCTGCATTCACTCTGGTATGAACTCCTCTGATCTGGCAGCCTGGGGCCCCTCACCATGGAACCTGCGTTGTACCTCATCAATCTCAAGTTGTGACAGCAGTTGCCGTTTGTGGATGTTGGAACACTGAGTTACGAGTTGTTTCGTGGCCACCCGTGACTGTGGGTTTCGAAGTAACCATTTAGCCCACATTCTCTCCATGTAACCTCTCTGACTAGGCTTGCTTGAGTAGTAGCATTCCAACAGAGCCATGTTATTGCATCTTGCCCATCTCTGCTCCATTTTTCATCAAGGTGCTCTGGTTCCCCAGCACCTGACGCAGACCTTGTTTGGCCGGGCGACGTCTGAGCTGGCATGTCATTCATTTTATTGTCTCTCATCATTGTATGAGGTACGCATTAGCGTGAAGGCTCTTGCCCAAGGACCCACACTGGATGGTGTTATGTGCTCATTTTTTGCCCCAAGTGGGGAGCGGAGGGACGGGCGCTGGGGGGGGGACCATCGTGGTGGGGCGGGCCCCTACGCGGGATGTGCCACCGGACCGTGGCTGAGGTGGCTGATCTCAAGAAGTCCTATCGGTGGCTGCAGGGGACTGGCCTGGGGGACAGCGCAGGGGCGCTCATCCTGGCTGCTCAGGAGCGGGCCTTGGGCGCCGGAGCCGTCGAGGCCCGGATGTGCCGCGCCGGACAGGACCCGGGGTGTGGGTTGTGCGGGGAGGCGCCTGGGACGATCCGGCACGTGGCTGCGGGGTGTGGGATGCTGGCAGGGGGGGCCTGCGTGGAGCGCCATGGCCAGGTGGCTGGCGTGGTCTGCCGAGGCATCTGTGCGGAGTGTGGACTGGGGGCCCCGGGGTCGGAGTGGGGGGCACCTCCGAGGGTGGTGGAGGGTGGCGGAGCGGGGATCCTGTGGGACTTCCGGATCCAGACTGGCGGGATGGTGGTGGCGAGCCAGCCAGATGTCGTGGTCGTGGATGGGGGGCGGAGGAGGGCCGTTGTGGTGGATTTGGCGGTCCCAGGTGGTGGAGGCATCGGGAGGGGGGAGCATGGGGGGCTCGGGGGGTACCAGGGGCTCGGGGAGGGGCTGGGGAGGGCCTGGGGGGTGGGGGTGGCGGTCGTGCCTGTGGTGGTCGGGGCGCTCGGGGCAGTGACCCCCGGACTGGATGGGTGGTTGCGACAGATCCCGGGACCAGCGTCGGACATCTCGGTCCGGAGGTGTGCGGTGCTGGGAGCGGCGGGGGTACTGCGCGGGGCCCTCGGGCTTCCTGGCCTCTGGTGGAGGACCCGAGCTGAATGAGGGACGGACACCACCCGAGGACACCTCCTATTGGCTCCATGATAAGAGCTCCACCCAGCAAAGAATTAACCCTTTAAAACCTGATTCTGAGCTTTCACAATTATTTACCGCCATTTGCGTAATATCTACAGTATACAGAAGGAATCGAGCAATTTTTACCAATGTATCTGTAGGTGATGTTTATTTATTATGTACACAGAGATAAAGAGTAATGGCACAGCTCTGCAGTATCTTTCCCCTTTTATATATGTATGCTATACTAAATAAAATGAATAGGGCACCATATAATGCAACAGTTATGCAACTCCCTAAATAATGATGTGAATTTTCAGTTGTTGCTAAATCAGTTAGGATGTTATAATTTGTGGTGTAGATGCGAATTTAGGAGAGCAGGACAATATATCGCATTGCAATTGGAGCAGCAGCTTGGTTGATGATGTCCCCAAACCGGCTCATCTATTATATTTGTCGTGCAATACAATGAAAATGAGCACAATTGCAAAACATAGGCTTCTTATATTTTAAAATAAAATAATCACATGTTTACCGTTCTGGGGTTTCTACAATCATGAATGGAGGCATTATTTACAGCAGGTTGATGTTGTTGTTGTTGTTGTCGACCCCACCCGTGCCCCGACATTGGGGGACCGGGCCCTCACTCCGTCTCCCGGATCCCCAGACCCCCCTCCGCCGCCCAGCGGGCGAGCAGGGCCGCCACTCCGCTTGGGTTTCGCCAGAGGTCCTCCGGAGTCAGTGTGGTGGGTATGTTTGTGCAGGTGAACAGGTGTTGTGTGTCGTGCACTTGCGTGCCGCATAGCGCACAGAGTGGTGTTGGGTGTGTGTCCGGTGTAATGTTGTGTAGGTAGGAGTGGAGGGCTGGTGATTTGTTGGTTCGGAGTTGTGCTAGGAGTTGTCTGGTTCTGTGTGGTAGGTCTTGCTCTGATGGGTCTATTTCTGGTGCTGGTGCATGTATTACTTTGTTGTGTTGTCTGGTGTCCAAGTGTGTTTGTACAAAGTGGGTGTGTATGTCTTTCATGTTCTGTTTTATGGTGTCGTTGTTGGTGTCCTGTGGTGCTGTGTCTTTGTTGTGTGTGTAGTTGTTGTTGTGGAAGATTGTTTGTTTCTTTTGTCTGGGTGGTGGTGGTTGTTGAGTGAGTGGGTGTAGTGGGTGGGTTGGGTGTTGGGCTTTTTGTCTGATTTGCGATGCGTGTAGTTTTAGATGGGTGTTCAGTGGGAGAGTTATTGTTTCCTCATGCAACTGTTGTATGTTTGTGTCTTGTGTGCATCCTGTTGCTATTCTGAGTGCTGTGTTCTGTGTGGTCTGGAGTTTTGTTTTGTTTGTGTCCGATAGTGTTGGTGACCATATAGTGTTTGCGTATTCGAGGCGTGTGAGTGTGGTTGCTTTGTATGTGGTGAGTATAGTTTCTTTGGATTTTCCCCAGTGAGTGGTTGTTAAGGCTTTAAGTATTTTGTTTGATTGCTTGGCGCGGGTTAGAGTGTGTTGTGTGTGTTTTGAGAAGGTGAGTTTGGGGTCCCATGTTAATCCCAGTATTTTGGGTTCGCGGACTGTGGGTAGGGTGGTGTTATCTATTTGTAAAGTGAGTCTGTTGCTGTATTCTGCCGGATCCGGTGTGAACAGAGTGGTGGTGGTTTTGTCTGCGTTGAGTGTGAGTTGGTTCTGTTTTGTCCAGTTGTATATGTCGTGGAGATATTTTTGTACTTGTTGTTGTGCCTGTTGTGGTTTGACATGTGTGGATAGAATGGTGATGTCGTCTGCATATGTAACTGTGTGTACATTTGGAGGTGGTTGTGGTAAGTCTGCCATGTATATGTTGAATAGTGTTGGTGAAAGTACTCCCCCCTGTGGTACCCCCGTTTTCGTGTTTCTGTGTTCTGATGTTTCCCCCCGGTATTGAGTGTATTGTCTGCGTCCCCTTATGTAGTTGAAGATGTATTTGATGATGATGTTTGGGGTGTTAGTGTTGTTGAGTTTGTTTGTGAGTGTGTGTAGGTTTACCGTGTCAAAGGCTTTGGACATGTCTAGGGCTATGGCAACTGTTCGTTGTGGTGGTTTTTGTTGATTGAAACCTGTGGCTATGATGTTGTGTATGTGGTGTAGTGCTGTGGTTGTGGAGTGTTGTTTTCGGAAGCCGTGTTGGTGAGAGGGTAGTTGAGTGTTGTTGGTAATGAAGGGTAGTATTACCTTTTCCATTGTTTTGGCTATTGGGCTGAGTAGTGCTATTGGTCTGTAGGATGGGCCGAGTGCGTGGTTTTTGTTGGGTTTTGGTATTGGGATTATTTTTGCAGTCTTCCATATTGCGGGGATGGTGTTGGTGTTGAGTGATGTGTTGTAAGTGTGTGTGAGTAGTGTTATTGCTTTGGGGCCTAGGTGTTTCAGATGTCTGATGTTTATGTTGTCTGGGCCTGTGGAGTTGTTGTTTTTGGAGCGTTGTAGTGCTTGTTTGACTTGTTGTTCTGTGATGGTTATGGGCGTGGTGTTGAGTTTTCGTATTTTGCGTTGTAGTTGTCTGTATGTTCTGTTGGTTTTGTGTTGTATTATGTTGGTGAATTGTTTGTTGAATGCTCGTGCTTTCTGTTTGTTGGACATTGCCGTGTGTTGTCCGAAATATATTGTGGTGTTTTCTGGTGCTTTTTGTTCTTTGTTAGATAGTCTTGTTACTGTGTTCCAGAGTATGTATTGTTTGTGTCTGTGGTTCCATGCATCCGTTAAGTGTTCTTTCCATAGCTCTTGTTTGTGTTTTTGGATTTGTGTGTCTATTTCTTTGTTTAGGTCTGTGATGCGTGGGTCTTGGTGGTTTTGTTGTCTGATGTCGTTTCTTTGGCTGATGAGTGTTCTGATGTGTTGTGGTAGGAGAAGTGATTTGCTTTTTATTTTTCCGTGGGGTATGTGGTGTTTGTCTGCTGTAAGTACGAGGTTTGTGAGCATGGTGTTGGCTGTGTGGATGTTGTCAGGTATGGTTAAGTTCTCCAGTGCTGATTCTATTTCAGAGGTGTATCCTTCCCAGTCTGCTTTCCTGTAATTTGTGTAAGTTTGAAGGTGTTGTTGTAGGCGGAAAGGAGCACGCGTGTTGTGTGTGATTTTGATAGGAAGGTGGTCTGAACTGAGTGCGTGTATTGTGGTCCATGTTGTTCTGTTTGTGATGCTGTTGCTGGCTGTTGTGATGTCCGGTGATGTTGGTTGTTGGTTGATGTTTGTAGGTTTTCTGGTAGGTGTGTTTGCGTTTAGAGTGATTTGTTGGGAGTTCTGTAGTATGTCTGCAATGAGGGTGCCTCTGTGGTCGTCGTAGGGAGAGTGCCATTGTGTTGAGTGAGCGTTGATGTCTGCGGTTAGAAAGGTGTTGTTCAGCGAGTTTATGTATTGGAAGGTGTTGGTGATGTCTGTGTCTTCTGTGGCGTGGTCTGGTCGGGTGGTATCTCTGTGGGGTATATACATGTTGCATATGTGTAGTCTTTTGTGGTTGGTTATGTGAATCTTTACGGTTTGAATTTCTGTAGTGTTGGTGTTAATGTTGTTGGGGATGTTCATGGGAGTGAATGTGACTGATTTGTGAATGTATGTGAGCAGTCCTCCTCCTCCCTTGTGTTCTCTGTCTTTCCTAATGCTGGTGTAGTTGGTGAGACGAGGTGTGTTGTGTTGTTTTTCTAGTTTGGTTTCTTCTATGGTGATGATGTCTGCGTGCTGTTGTGAGGCGAGTTCTTCTAGTTCTGTTTTCTTGTTTTGGATGCCGTTGATGTTTATTTGTAGTATGGTCAGTGTGTGTTTGTTGTTTTTGTTGGTGGGTGTTGTTCTTTGTGGGTTGTTCGGGGGTTGTGGTGTTGGGGTGTTTGTTGTTTGCGTGTGTGTTCTGCATGTCCACGTGTTTGTGTATTGGCGGGTGGTGATGCCGGAGCAATGTCTGTGTATCCAGTGTGGGTGTGTTGAGTTGCATCTGAGTGAGGTTTGTCTGCGTGTGATGATTCTATTGCAGCTATTGCAGGTCCAGGTTTGGGGGGGTGGTCTTGTGTTTGTTGTATCTCTGTTGGAGTTGTCTGTCCGTGTTGCATTTGAGGGTAGTGTTGGTGAGGCGAGTGTGTTGTTTTGGTCTGTTTGTGCTCTGCTGCCTGTTGGTGTCCTACGAGGTGTTGTTGTTCGTGGTGGTGTTTTGGGATGTAGTCTGCATTTCCATGTTATGTTGTATTGTCTAGTGTTTATGTTTGTGCAATGTTTGTGTACCCAGTGTGGTGTGTGGTGGTTGCATCTGAAGGATGTCTGTCTTCTTGTAATCTGTTGTGTGCAAATGTCGCATGTCCAGGTAGTTTGTTGTGTGTGTGTTTGTTGCGTGCGTGAGAGTGTCTGTGTGGGCCCCGGATTTGTCTCTATGTCCCCCGCCTGGAGCAAAAGGTCCGCCCGCCACCCTGCCAGGTTCAGGGGGCGGTTAGCCGAAAAAAAAAAAAAACGGCCGTAAGGGCACCTCGTTCGGGGTGCAGGGATTGGTTCCTTGATTTGTCCCCCCGTTCGGGGGGAACCCTCCAACTGCGAGTAAGCCAAGGAGTTTGGAGGTACAGCAGGTTGACAGCAGTGTGATCGAGCAGATTAGATAGAGTAGAATTTGAATGGGGCTTCACTGATTTATTTCATACAATTCATATCTAAAACACAGTTGAAAAATATTTGATTGTTAAAATATTTAAATACAAGAACTATATCAAGAAATTAACAAAACATAGTTTTTTTAGTTAGGAGAAAAGTCTAAAAACATATCACAAATGACAAACGTGCCTCTCCTCCTCCTGTTCTTCAATGAAGCTGATCACCCTCCAGCTCCCGTTAGAAACATCGTGCTGCTGAAGGTGTGCCGGCAGAATGGTTGTGATACAGGAGGTGCTGTGGACTCTCCCAGAAACGAGGACCTAGTTTAGTTGTAGATCCAGTAAAACATAGTGCAAATGTGACATTATTTATAATGCACAGTTACAGTCTTGTGAATATTAAAAAATGTACTTCATGTAATGCAGGAAGCGAATATTTCAAACGAACTAAGGCAGCAAACAGTAAGAGCAAAATCGTGTTCCAAACATTAACTCTTTTTTTAAATGTCAATTAGCTTGTGAGTAATAAGACAAAATGTGACTGTCAGACAGAGAACTGTCAGAGCAAACGGCAGATTTTAGAAAGTCCTGCCGAAATAAATCTGCACCCGACTGCGACTGTCAGCGTTGAACTGCCGCCATTGCTGTCAAAGTCAGACACATCTCCAAAATTGTTGGAGCAAATTTTTAAGCAGGCTTCATCTTGATAAATTGACCACGTATTTGACATTTACACCATAACGTTACCGCCTAAAATAATCGTAAAACAAAATTTTGTGTAACAACAAGAGTAATATGTACCCCAAAAGCTTTCAAAGCGTCTGAAAGTTTTCTCCTCCGTTTTTGTTGGGGCTTGGCTCGAAATGCATCATGATTGGCCGCCCGAAGTCCACGTGTCTGTCGGACGTGCTCTCATTGGTCTACAATACCATCACGGATGAATAAATACTCAAAGGGCTTGCCAGGCAAGCCCTTTGAACCCTTTAAATACTCAATGGGCTTGCCTGGCAAGCCCTTTGAGTATTTATTCCATATTGCCCACTAGTTCACTAGTAAGGTCATTTTGACGCTTACTAGTGAACATGTAAGGCCATAAATGTGCCCACTAGTTCACTAGTAAGATCATTTTGAGGCTTACTAGTTGACATGTAAGCCACAAAACGCCCGCTAGTTCACTAGTAAGATAATTTTGAGGCTTCTAGTGAACATGTAAGCCACAGAACGCCCACTAGTTCACTAGTAAGATCATTTTGACGCTTACTAGTGAACATGTAAGCCACAAAACGCTCACTAGTTCACTAGTAAGGTAATTTTGACGCTTACTAGTGAACATGTAAGCCACAAAACGCCCACTAGTTCCCTAGTAAGATCATTTTGACGCTTATTTATGAACATGTCAGCCACAAAACGCTCACTCGTTCACTAGTAAGATCATTTTGACGCTTACTAGTGAACATGTAAGCCACAAAACGCCCACTAGTTCACTAGTAAGATCATTTTGACGCTTACTAGTGAACATGTAAGGCCATAAATGTGCCCACTAGTTCACTAGTAAGTTCATTTTGAGGCTTACTAGTTGACATGTAAGCCACACATCGCCTACTAGTTCACTAGTAAGATCATTTTGAGGCTTACTAGTGAACATGTAAGCCACAAAACGCCCAATAGTTCACTAGTAAGATCATTTTGACGCTTACTAGTGAACATGTAAGCCACAAAACGCTCACTAGTTTACTAGTAAGGTCATTTTGACGCTTACTAGTGAACATGTAAGCCACAAAACGCTCACTAGTTCACTAGTAAGGTCATTTTGACGCTTACTAGTGAACATGTAAGCCGCAAAACGCCCACTAGTTCACTAATAAGATTATTTTGACGCTTACTACTGAACATTTAAGGCCATAAATGTGCCCACTAGTTCACTGGTAAGATGATTTTGACGCTTACTAGTGAACATGTAAGGCCATAAATGTGCCCACTTGTAGTGCTAGTGACATTACACTGTACTTGCATTAAATGCAAATAAGGATGATTACGAAAACATGTAACGGTATCCTATTGGCTGTACGTTTCAAAATAGTGTCATCCCACCAGTCAGGGCTCATGATTTTGGAAATTCTGTGCCCACTTAGTTTTTTAAAGCAACAATGGCGGACAGTGTCCTGAGACGTATTCGGCGAAGGTGCAGGGCAATAGAGAGTGCCTGTCATCAAGGGTCTGCCGGTGAAAGTGAAGCACGCGCGATAAACATTTCAATTGCTAATTTAAGAAGAGTTAGTGACCAGTTTAGCGCTGATACTATTCAAAGTTTGATTCAAAGTCCAATAGATCTCCGATCTGTCATCATTGCGGGACCCACTCCTAATGGTGGACGTGTTTGTTCCCATGTGGCACATGGTTTGCACACAGGTAAAATGGCTACCATTTTTTGTCATTGGTTTTTCGTATGTGTTTTTATTCGAACTACACACGGGTTTTACTGACGACTTGCTGTGACTTACCTTCTATCACCCTGTCAAACGTCGTTTTATACCAGTGGTTTTCCTGCAAATCAGTAGACTATTAAGTAACGCGATGGCTGTACACTTTTAAGCAATAACTAGTGATCTTTTAGTTATTCAATTATAAGTTTGAATTATTTTTTTCTTGAGTAAAATGGTTAGAGAAAATAGCTGCTCGTGGTTTTGAAGCTGCATATACTTTTATGTACATCTGTGTCTATATGCCTGTACTGTGTACAGTATATAAAAAACACGTAGTGATTCGTTTGCTTGAATTCCTTAATCCTTTTATTTCCATAATTTAGGTAGACGAGGAAGACCAGCACTTGACATTACAAGTGATCAAATTGAACTGCTCCCCACTCAGGGCTTTACAGTGAGAGCCATCACTGAGATGTTGTGTTGTTCCTCTTCATACCTGCATAAAAAAATGAAGTTTTTTCAGATTTCAGCCAGAAATAGATTTACTCCCATTCATGATGTTGACCTGGAAGAGCATGTCAGAAGATTGCACAGCCAATTTCCCAGATCAGGCTCGGAAGCAAGTGTTCTGCTACATACTCTTGTCCCTTCATGTATATACCATTATATTCATTGTGAAAGTGTACTTTCTTTATTGTGTTGTTTTATGAACCTGTTGCAGATGATGAGGGCATACCTGCGTGCTGATGGTATTGTAGTACAAAGAAAAAGAGTTCGAGAAATCCTCAACCGTATTGAGCCAGCTGCTGCAGCCCAGAGATGGAGCCAGACTGTGGCTAGAAGAACATACTATGTGCCATTCCCCAATAGTTTATGGCACATAGATGGGCATATGCGTCTCATTCGGTAATAAGGGATCATCTTATATTTGTACTCGTGGGAGCATTAGAAAGCCATATTGTATGGACAGCACAGATTAAATTGAATTTTATCATTTGTATATCCAAGTTACACAAACTCCAAATTGCCTCCATGTAGTCTTAAGTGCACAGCAATACCTTCTCTACCGAGATGATATTTCAAACAAGATATGAAACTTGATTGTTTTCTTGTATTTAATCATTATTCTTTTCATGTTTGTTTTACAGGTGGGTGTTTGTGACACATGCCGGCATTGATGGGAATTCCAGGCTAATAACGTACCTTCAACTGGAGCACAGACAACACAGCTTTGACAGTGTTGAAATATTTTGTCCAAGCCACCTGCCTGTATGGGTTACCCTCCAGAGTAAGATCCGACCATGGTGGTGAAAACACTGGTTGCTCTTTTAATGAACCTACTGCAGGGACAAGACACCAAAATTATTTCTAGCTCCAGCCAACACCCCCTCACAATTTACTCACACCTCCCATGGCCTGATTATCCACCAACAGGGGCCCTTTTTGGATTATCATTTTGGCATAGGAACTTTCCTTTCCTATCCTAACCGAGTGAGATGAGCCGGTAGCACCTGGAGCAAAGATCGTCTAAATTTTAATAATGCTTAGGAAAGGTTCTGACCATCCTTTACGAAAGGAAAGGAGATATATTATGCAGCAGGAATATTTAAAGGGGAAGTCTTTTTTTATGTTGTTGTTGTTGTTGTTGTCGACCCCACCCGTGCCCCGACATTGGGGGACCGGGCCCTCACTCCGTCTCCCGGATCCCCAGACCCCCCTCCTCCGCCCAGCGGGCGAGCAGGGCCGCCACTCCGCTTGGGTTTCGCCAGAGGTCCTCCGGAGTCAGTGTGGTGGGTATGTTTGTGCAGGTGAACAGGTGTTGTGTGTCGTGCACTTGCGTGCCGCATAGCGCACAGAGTGGTGTTGGGTGTGTGTCCGGTGTAATGTTGTGTAGGTAGGAGTGGAGGGCTGGTGATTTGTTGGTTCGGAGTTGTGCTAGGAGTTGTCTGGTTCTGTGTGGTAGGTCTTGCTCTGATGGGTCTATTTCTGGTGCTGGTGCATGTATTTGTTGTGTTGTCTGGTGTCCAAGTGTGTTTGTACAAAGTGGGTGTGTATGTCTTTCATGTTCTGTTTTATGGTGTCGTTGTTGGTGTCCTGTGGTGCTGTGTCTTTGTTGTGTGTGTAGTTGTTGTTGTGGAAGATTGTTTGTTTCTTTTGTCTGGGTGGTGGTGGTTGTTGAGTGAGTGGGTGTAGTGGGTGGGTTGGGTGTTGGGCTTTTTGTCTGATTTGCGATGCGTGTAGTTTTAGATGGATGTTCAGTGGGAGAGTTTTTGTTTCCTCATGCAAGTGTTGTAGGTTTATGTCTTGTGTGCATCCTGTTGCTATTCTGAGTGCTGTGTTCTGTGTGGTCTGGAGTTTTGTCTTGTTTGTGTCCGATAGTGTTGGTGACCATATAGTGTTTGCGTATTCGAGGCGTGTGAGTGTGGTTGCTTTGTATGTGGTGAGTATAGTTTCTTTGGATTTTCCCCAGTGAGTGGTTGTTAAGGCTTTAAGTATTTTGTTTGATTGCTTGGCGCGGGTTAGAGTGTGTTGTGTGTGTTTTGAGAAGGTGAGTTTGGGGTCCCATGTTAATCCCAGTATTTTGGGTTCGCGGACTGTGGGTAGGGTGGTGTTATCTATTTGTAAAGTGAGCCTGTTGCTGTATTCTGCCGGATCCGGTGTGAACAGAGTGGTGGTGGTTTTGTCTGCGTTGAGTGTGAGTTGGTTCTGTTTTGTCCAGTTGTATATGTCGTGGAGATATTTTTGTACTTGTTGTTGTGCCTGTTGTGGTTTGACATGTGTGGATAGAATGGTGATGTCGTCTGCATATGTAACTGTGTGTACATTTGGAGGTGGTTGTGGTAAGGCTGCCATGTATATGTTGAATAGTGTTGGTGAAAGTACTCCCCCCTGTGGTACCCCCGTTTTCGTGTTTCTATGTTCTGATGTTTCCCCCCGGTATTGAGTGTATTGTCTGCGTCCCCTTATGTAGTTGAAGATGTATTTAATGATGATGTTTGGGGTGTTAGTGTTGTTGAGTTTGTTTGTGAGTGTGTGTAGGTTTACCGTGTCAAAGGCTTTGGACATGTCTAGGGCTATGGCAACTGTTCGTTGTGGTGGTTTTTGTTGATTGAAACCTGTGGCTATGATGTTGTGTATGTGGTGTAGTGCTTTGGTTGTGGAGTGTTGTTTTCGGAAGCCGTGTTGGTGAGAGGGTAGTTGAGTGTTGTTGGTAATGAAGGGTAGTATTACCTTTTCCATTGTTTTGGCTATTGGGCTGAGTAGTGCTATTGGTCTGTAAGATGGGCCGAGTGCGTGGTTTTTGTTGGGTTTTGGTATTGGGATTATTTTTGCAGTCTTCCATATTGCGGGGATGGTGTTGGTGTTGAGTGATGTGTTGTAAGTGTGTGTGAGTAGTGTTATTGCTTTGGGGCCTAGGTGTTTCAGATGTCTGATGTTTATGTTGTCTGGGCCTGTGGAGTTGTTGCTTTTGGAGCGTTGTAGTGCTTGTTTGACTTGTTGTTCTGTGATGGTTATGGGCGTGGTGTTGAGTTTTCGTATTTTGCGTTGTAGTTGTCTGTATGTTCTGTTGGTTTTGTGTTGTATTATGTTGGTGAATTGTTTGTTGAATGCTCGTGCTTTCTGTTTGTTGGATATTGCCGTGTGTTGTCCGAACTGTATTGTGGTGTTTTCTGGTGCTTTTTGTTCTTTGTTAGATAGTCTTGTTACTGTGTTCCAGAGTATGTATTGTTTGTGTCTGTGGTTCCATGCATCCGTTAAGTGTTCTTTCCATAGCTCTTGTTTGTGTTTTTGGATTTGTGTGTCTATTTCTTTGTTTAGGTCTGTGATGCGTGGGTCTTGGTGGTTTTGTTGTCTGATGTCGTTTCTTTGGCTGATGAGTGTTCTGATGTGTTGTGGTAGGAGAAGTGATTTGCTTTTTATTTTTCCGTGGGGTATGTGGTGTTTGTCTGCTGTAAGTATGAGGTTTGTGAGCATGGTGTTGGCTGTGTGGATGTTGTCAGGTATGGTTATGTTCTCCAGTGCTGATTCTATTTCAGAGGTGTATCCTTCCCAGTCTGCTTTCCTGTAATTTGTGTAAGTTTGAAGGTGTTGTTGTAGGCGGAAAGGAGCACGCGTGTTGTGTGTGATTTTGATGGGAAGGTGGTCTGAACTGAGTGCGTGTATTGTGGTCCATGTTGTTCTGTTTGTGATGCTGTTGCTGGCTGTTGTGATGTCCGGTGATGTTGGTTGTTGGTTGATGTTTTTAGGTTTTCTGGTAGGTGTGTTTGCGTTTAGAGTGATTTGTTGGGAGTTCTGTAGTACGTCTGCAATGAGGGTGCCTCTGTGGTCGTCGTAGGGAGAGTGCCATTGTGTTGAGTGAGCGTTGATGTCTGCGGTTAGAAAGGTGTTGTTCAGCGAGTTTATGTATTGGAAGGTGTTGGTGATGTCTGTGTCTTCTGTGGCGTGGTCTGGTCGGGTGGTATCTCTGTGGGGTATATACATGTTGCATATGTGTAGTCTTTTGTGGTTGGTTATGTGAATCTTTACGGTTTGAATTTCTGTAGTGTTGGTGTTAATGTTGTTGGGGATGTTCATGGGAGTGAATGTGACTGATTTGTGAATGTATGTGAGCAGTCCTCCTCCTCCCTTGTGTTCTCTGTCTTTCCTAATGCTGGTGTAGTTGGTGAGACGAGGTGTGTTGTGTTGTTTTTCTAGTTTGGTTTCTTGTATGGTGATGATGTCTGCGTGCTGTTGTGAGGCGAGTTCTTCTAGTTCTGTTTTCTTGTTTTGGATGCCGTTGATGTTTATTTGTAGTATGGTCAGTGTGTGTTTGTTGTTTTTGTTGGTGGGTGTTGTTCTTTGTGGGTTGTTCGGGGGTTGTGGT
This sequence comes from Hippocampus zosterae, assembly GCF_025434085.1. Taxonomy (NCBI): domain Eukaryota; kingdom Metazoa; phylum Chordata; class Actinopteri; order Syngnathiformes; family Syngnathidae; genus Hippocampus; species Hippocampus zosterae. Next base: position 10,024,248 of record NC_067453.1, read on the forward strand.
GTTGGGGTGTTTGTTGTTTGCGTGTGTGTTCTGCATGTCCACGTGTTTGTGTATTGGCGGGTGGTGATGCCGGAGCAATGTCTGTGTATCCAGTGTGGGTGTGTTGAGTTGCATCTGAGTGAGGTTTGTCTGCGTGTGATGATTCTATTGCAGCTATTGCAGGTCCAGGTTTGGGGGGGTGGTCTTGTGTTTGTTGTATCTCTGTTGGAGTTGTCTGTCCGTGTTGCGTTTGAGGGTAGTGTTGGTGAGGCGAGTGTGTTGTTTTGGTCTGTTTGTGCTCTGCTGCCTGTTGGTGTCCTACGAGGTGTTGTTGTTCGTGGTGGTGTTTTGGGATGTAGTCTGCATTTCCATGTTATGTTGTATTGTCTAGTGTTTATGTTTGTGCAATGTTTGTGTACCCAGTGTGGTGTGTGGTGGTTGCATCTGAAGGATGTCTGTCTTCTTGTAATCTGTTGTGTGCAAATGTCGCATGTCCAGGTAGTTTGTTGTGTGTGTGTTTGTTGCGTGCGTGAGAGTGTCTGTGTGGGCCCCGGATTTGTCTCTATGTCCCCCGCCTGGAGCAAAAGGTCCGCCCGCCACCCTGCCAGGTTCAGGGGGCGGTTAGCCGAAAAAAAAAAAAAAAACGGCCGTAAGGGCACCCCGTTCGGGGTGCAGGGATTGGTTCCTTGATTTGTCCCCCCGTTCGGGGGGAACCCTCCAACTGCGAGTAAGCCAAGGAGTTTGGAGGTACAGCAGGTTGACAGCAGTGTGATCGAGCAGATTAGATAGAGTAGAATTTGAATGGGGCTTCACTGATTTATTTCATACAATTCATATCTAAAACACAGTTGAAAAATATTTGATTGTTAAAATATTTAAATACAAGAACTATATCAAGAAATTAACAAAACATAGTTTTTTTAGTTAGGAGAAAAGTCTAAAAACATATCACAAATGACAAACGTTGTGCCTCTCCTCCTCCTGTTCTTCAATGAAGCTGATCACCCTCCAGCTCCCGTTAGAAACATCGTGCTGCTGAAGGTGTGCCGGCAGAATGGTTGTGATACAGGAGGTGCTGTGGACTCTCCCAGAAACGAGGACCTAGTTTAGTTGTAGATCCAGTAAAACATAGTGCAAATGTGACATTATTTATAATGCACAGTTACAGTCTTGTGAATATTAAAAAATGTACTTCATGTAATGCAGGAAGCGAATATTTCAAACGAACTAAGGCAGCAAACAGTAAGAGCAAAATCGTGTTCCAAACATTAACTCTTTTTTTAAATGTCAATTAGCTTGTGAGTAATAAGACAAAATGTGACTGTCAGACAGAGAACTGTCAGAGCAAACGGCAGATTTTAGAAAGTCCTGCCGAAATAAATCTGCACCCGACTGCGACTGTCAGCGTTGAACTGCCGCCATTGCTGTCAAAGTCAGACACATCTCCAAAATTGTTGGAGCAAATTTTTAAGCAGGCTTCATCTTGATAAATTGACCACGTATTTGACATTTACACCATAACGTTACCGCCTAAAATAATCGTAAAACAAAATTTTGTGTAACAACAAGAGTAATATGTACCCCAAAAGCTTTCAAAGCGTCTGAAAGTTTTCTCCTCCGTTTTTGTTGGGGCTTGGCTCGAAATGCATCATGATTGGCCGCCCGAAGTCCACGTGTCTGTCGGACGTGCTCTCATTGGTCTACAATACCATCACGGATGAATAAATACTCAAAGGGCTTGCCAGGCAAGCCCTTTGAACCCTTTAAATACTCAATGGGCTTGCCTGGCAAGCCCTTTGAGTATTTATTCCATATTGCCCACTAGTTCACTAGTAAGGTCATTTTGACGCTTACTAGTGAACATGTAAGGCCATAAATGTGCCCACTAGTTCACTAGTAAGATCATTTTGAGGCTTACTAGTTGACATGTAAGCCACAAAACGCCCGCTAGTTCACTAGTAAGATAATTTTGAGGCTTCTAGTGAACATGTAAGCCACAGAACGCCCACTAGTTCACTAGTAAGATCATTTTGACGCTTACTAGTGAACATGTAAGCCACAAAACGCTCACTAGTTCACTAGTAAGGTCATTTTGACGCTTACTAGTGAACATGTAAGCCACAAAACGCTCACTGGTTCACTAGTAAGGTAATTTTGACGCTTACTAGTGAACATGTAAGCCACAAAACGCCCACTAGTTCCCTAGTAAGATCATTTTGACGCTTATTTATGAACATATCAGCCACAAAATGCTCACTCGTTCACTAGTAAGATCATTTTGACGCTTACTAGTGAACATGTAAGCCACAAAACGCCCACTAGTTCACTAGTAAGGTCATTTTGACGCTTACTAGTGAACATGTAAGCCACAAAACGCCCACTAGTTCACTAGTAAGATCATTTTGACGCTTACTAGTGAACATGTAAGGCCATAAATGTGCCCACTAGTTCACTAGTAAGTTCATTTTGAGGCTTACTAGTTGACATGTAAGCCACACATCGCCTACTAGTTCACTAGTAAGATCATTTTGAGGCTTACTAGTGAACATGTAAGCCACAAAACGCCCAATAGTTCACTAGTAAGATCATTTTGACGCTTACTAGTGAACATGTAAGCCACAAAACGCTCACTAGTTTACTAGTAAGGTCATTTTGACGCTTACTAGTGAACATGTAAGCCACAAAACGCTCACTAGTTCACTAGTAAGGTCATTTTGACGCTTACTAGTGAACATGTAAGCCGCAAAACGCCCACTAGTTCACTAATAAGATTATTTTGACGCTTACTACTGAACATTTAAGGCCATAAATGTGCCCACTAGTTCACTGGTAAGATGATTTTGACGCTTACTAGTGAACATGTAAGGCCATAAATGTGCCCACTTGTAGTGCTAGTGACATTACACTGTACTTGCATTAAATGCAAATAAGGATGATTACGAAAACATGTAATGGTATCCTATTGGCTGTACGTTTCAAAATAGTGTCATCCCACCAGTCAGGGCTCATGATTTTGGAAATTCTGTGCCCACTTAGTTTTTTAAAACAACAATGGCGGACAGTGTCCTGAGACGTATTCGGCGAAGGTGCAGGGCAATAGAGAGTGCCTGTCATCAAGGGTCTGCCGGTGAAAGTGAAGCACGCGCGATAAACATTTCAATTGCTAATTTAAGAAGAGTTAGTGACCAGTTTAGCGCTGATACTATTCAAAGTTTGATTCAAAGTCCAATAGATCTCCGATCTGTCATCATTGCGGGACCCACTCCTAATGGTGGACGTGTTTGTTCCCATGTGGCACATCGTTTGCACACAGGTAAAATGGCTACCATTTTTTGTCATTGGTTTTTCGTATGTATTTTTATTCGAACTACACACGGGTTTTACTGACGACTTGCTGTGACTTACCTTCTATCACCCTGTCAAACGTCGTTTTATACCAGTGGTTTTCCTGCAAATCAGTAGACTATTAAGTAACGCGATGGCTGTACACTTTTAAGCAATAACTAGTGATCTTTTAGTTATTCAATTATAAGTTTGAATTATTTTTTTCTTGAGTAAAATGGTTAGAGAAAATAGCTGCTCGTGGTTTTGAAGCTGCATATACTTTTATGTACATCTGTGTCTATATGCCTGTACTGTATACAGTATATAAAAAACACGTAGTGATTCGTTTGCTTGAATTCCTTAATCCTTTTATTTCCATACTTTAGGTAGACGAGGAAGACCAGCACTTGACATTACAAGTGATCAAATTGAACTGCTCCCCACTCAGGGCTTTACAGTGAGAGCCATCACTGAGATGTTGTGTTGTTCCTCTTCATACCTGCATAAAAAAATGAAGTTTTTTCAGATTTCAGCCAGAAATACAGTAGATTTACTCCCATTCATGATGTTGACCTGGAAGAGCATGTCAGAAGATTGCACAGCCAATTTCCCAGATCAGGCTCGGAAGCAAGTGTTCTGCTACATACTCTTGTCCCTTCATGTATATACCATTATATTCATTGTGAAAGTGTACTTTCTTTATTGTGTTGTTTTATGAACCTGTTGCAGATGATGAGGGCATACCTGCGTGCTGATGGTATTGTAGTACAAAGAAAAAGAGTTCGAGAAATCCTCAACCGTATTGAGCCAGCTGCTGCAGCCCAGAGATGGAGCCAGACTGTGGCTAGAAGAACATACTATGTGCCATTCCCCAATAGTTTATGGCACATAGATGGGCATATGCGTCTCATTCGGTAATAAGGGATCATCTTATATTTGTACTCGTGGGAGCATTAGAAAGCCATATTGTATGGACAGCACAGATTAAATTGAATTTTATCATTTGTATATCCAAGTTACACAAACTCCAAATTGCCTCCATGTAGTCTTAAGTGCACAGCAATACCTTCTCTACCGAGATGATATTTCAAACAAGATATGAAACTTGATTGTTTTCTTGTATTTAATCATTATTCTTTTCATGTTTGTTTTACAGGTGGGTGTTTGTGACACATGCTGGCATTGATGGGAATTCCAGGCTAATAACGTACCTTCAACTGGAGCACAGACAACACAGCTTTGACAGTGTTGAAATATTTTGTCCAAGCCACCTGCCTGTATGGGTTACCCTCCAGAGTAAGATCCGACCATGGTGGTGAAAACACTGGTTGCTCTTTTAATGAACCTACTGCAGGGACAAGACACCAAAATTTTTTCTAGCTCCAGCCAACACCCCCTCACAATTTACTCACACCTCCCATGGCCTGATTATCCACCAACAGGGGCCCTTTTTGGATTATCATTTTGGCATAGGAACTTTCCTTTCCTATCCTAACCGAGTGAGATGAGCCGGTAGCACCTGGAGCAAAGATCGTCTAAATTTTAATAATGCTTAGGAAAGGTTCTGACCATCCTTTACGAAAGGAAAGGAGATATATTATGCAGCAGGAATATTTAAAGGGGAAGTCTTTTTTTATGTTGTTGTTGTTGTTGTTGTCGACCCCACCCGTGCCCCGACATTGGGGGACCGGGCCCTCACTCCGTCTCCCGGATCCCCAGACCCCCCTCCTCCGCCCAGCGGGCGAGCAGGGCCGCCACTCCGCTTGGGTTTCGCCAGAGGTCCTCCGGAGTCAGTGTGGTGGGTATGTTTGTGCAGGTGAACAGGTGTTGTGTGTCGTGCACTTGCGTGCCGCATAGCGCACAGAGTGGTGTTGGGTGTGTGTCCGGTGTAATGTTGTGTAGGTAGGAGTGGGGGGCTGGTGATTTGTTGGTTCGGAGTTGTGCTAGGAGTTGTCTGGTTCTGTGTGGTAGGTCTTGCTCTGATGGGTCTATTTCTGGTGCTGGTGCATGTATTTGTTGTGTTGTCTGGTGTCCAAGTGTGTTTGTACAAAGTGGGTGTGTATGTCTTTCATGTTCTGTTTTATGGTGTCGTTGTTGGTGTCCTGTGGTGCTGTGTCTTTGTTGTGTGTGTAGTTGTTGTTGTGGAAGATTGTTTGTTTCTTTTGTCTGGGTGGTGGTGGTTGTTGAGTGAGTGGGTGTAGTGGGTGGGTTGGGTGTTGGGCTTTTTGTCTGATTTGCGATGCGTGTAGTTTTAGATGGATGTTCAGTGGGAGAGTTTTTGTTTCCTCATGCAAGTGTTGTATGTTTGTGTCTTGTGTGCATCCTGTTGCTATTCTGAGTGCTGTGTTCTGTGTGGTCTGGAGTTTTGTCTTGTTTGTGTCCGATAGTGTTGGTGACCATATAGTGTTTGCGTATTCGAGGCGTGTGTGTGTGGTTGCATTGTATATGGTGAGTATAGTTTCTTTGGATTTTCCCCAGTGAGTGGTTGTTAAGGCTTTAAGTATTTTGTTTGATTGCTTGGCGCGGGTTAGAGTGTGTTGTGTGTGTTTTGAGAAGGTGAGTTTGGGGTCCCATGTTAATCCCAGTATTTTGGGTTCGCGGACTGTGGGTAGGGTGGTGTTATCTATTTGTAAAGTGAGCCTGTTGCTGTATTCTGCCGGATCCGGTGTGAACAGAGTGGTGGTGGTTTTGTCTGCGTTGAATGTGAGTTGGTTCTGTTTTGTCCAGTTGTATATGTCGTGGAGATATTTTTGTACTTGTTGTTGTGCCTGTTGTGGTTTGACATGTGTGGATAGAATGGTGATGTCGTCTGCTTATGTAACTGTGTGTACATTTGGAGGTGGTTGTGGTAAGTCTGCCATGTATATGTTGAATAGTGTTGGTGAAAGTACTCCCCCCTGTGGTACCCCCGTTTTCGTGTTTCTATGTTCTGATGTTTCCCCCCGGTATTGAGTGTATTGTCTGCGTCCCCTTATGTAGTTGAAGATGTATTTGATGATGATGTTTGGGGTGTTAGTGTTGTTGAGTTTGTTTGTGAGTGTGTGTAGGTTTACCGTGTCAAAGGCTTTGGACATGTCTAGGGCTATGGCAACTGTTCGTTGTGGTGGTTTTTGTTGATTGAAACCTGTGGCTATGATGTTGTGTATGTGGTGTAGTGCTTTGGTTGTGGAGTGTTGTTTTCGGAAGCCGTGTTGGTGAGAGGGTAGTTGAGTGTTGTTGGTAATGAAGGGTAGTATTACCTTTTCCATTGTTTTGGCTATTGGGCTGAGTAGTGCTATTGGTCTGTAAGATGGGCCGAGTGCGTGGTTTTTGTTGGGTTTTGGTATTGGGATTATTTTTGCAGTCTTCCATATTGCGGGGATGGTGTTGGTGTTGAGCGATGTGTTGTAAGTGTGTGTGAGTAGTGTTATTGCTTTGGGGCCTAGGTGTTTCAGATGTCTGATGTTTATGTTGTCTGGGCCTGTGGAGTTGTTGCTTTTGGAGCGTTGTAGTGCTTGTTTGACTTGTTGTTCTGTGATGGTTATGGGCGTGGTGTTGAGTTTTCGTATTTTGCGTTGTAGTTGTCTGTATGTTCTGTTGGTTTTGTGTTGTATTATGTTGGTGAATTGTTTGTTGAATGCTCGTGCTTTCTGTTTGTTGGACATTGCCGTGTGTTGTCCGAACTGTATTGTGGTGTTTTCTGGTGCTTTTTGTTCTTTGTTAGATAGTCTTGTTACTGTGTTCCAGAGTATGTATTGTTTGTGTCTGTGGTTCCATGCATCCGTTAAGTGTTCTTTCCATAGCTCTTGTTTGTGTTTTTGGATTTGTGTGTCTATTTCTTTGTTTAGGTCTGTGATGCGTGGGTCTTGGTGGTTTTGTTGTCTGATGTCGTTTCTTTGGCTGATGAGTGTTCTGATGTGTTGTGGTAGGAGAAGTGATTTGCTTTTTATTTTTCCGTGGGGTATGTGGTGTTTGTCTGCTGTAAGTATGAGGTTTGTGAGCATGGTGTTGGCTGTGTGGATGTTGTCAGGTATGGTTAAGTTCTCCAGTGCTGATTCTATTTCAGAGGTGTATCCTTCCCAGTCTGCTTTCCTGTAATTTGTGTAAGTTTGAAGGTGTTGTTGTAGGCGGAAAGGAGCACGCGTGTTGTGTGTGATTTTGATAGGAAGGTGGTCTGAACTGAGTGCGTGTATTGTGGTCCATGTTGTTCTGTTTGTGATGCTGTTGCTGGCTGTTGTGATGTCCGGTGATGTTGGTTGTTGGTTGATGTTTGTAGGTTTTCTGGTGGGTGTGTTTGTGTTTAGAGTGATTTGTTGGGAGTTTTGTAGTATGTCTGCAATGTGGGTGCCTCTGTGGTCGTCGTAGGGAGAGTGCCATTGTGTTGAGTGAGCGTTGATGTCTGCGGTTAGAATGGTGTTGTTCAGCGAGTTTATGTATTGGAAGGTGTTGGTGATGTCTGTGTCTTCTGTGGCGTGGTCTGGTCGGGTGGTATCTCTGGGGGGTATATACATGTTGCATATGTGATGGGACGTGTGGTCAAAGTGGAGAAACAGATTCAGTCCATCGAGAAGTCTTTTTTTATTTTCAATGCCTTTACAATCATACATTCTATGCACATACACTGGTCTAAACATGGTATTCAGATGAATTTTACCTTTGTGGAATATGAATTATGCAGAAAATCTCACTTGTTTTTATCCAAATCAGGGGGCTAACATTTTGTACTTGCTATTGACCGAACAGTACATCACAGTTTCTGTGAGGACAAAATTTCTGGTTCTGTCACAGTCCACCGGAAGCAGAAATTGCTTTCACATCGCGCAGCTGTAACTTGGGCCGATCACAAGTGCTGCTTAACTTGTTAAACTAAATGAAGAGATGCCTCCGTGCAATACTCAGAGTAAGAAGACGTTGTGTAAAGGAAGTGGCATGATTTATAGAAGCTAATGGAGTGCTGTGTCTGTCTCCTAAATACAATAAGATCTTTTTAAATGGCTTTTCAATTTTTCTTGCAGGGAAAAATGTACATCTATATATCTACTGTATATCTATAAAAAAAATCCTTGTCTCACCCCTCAGGTGGTGTCCATCCCTCATTCAGCTGGGGTCCTCTACCAGAGGCCAGGAAGCTTGAGGGTTCTGCGCAGTATCCTTGCTGTTCCCAGCACTGCACATTTCTGGACTGAGATGTCCGATGTTGTTCCCGGGATCTGTTGCAACCACTCATCATGTAGTTTGGGGGTCACTGCCCCGAGTGCTCCGACCACCACAGGCACGACTGTCCCCTTTACCTTCCAGGCTCTCTCCAGCTCCTCTCTGAGCCCTTGGGATTTCTCGAGTTTCTCGTGTTCCTTCTTTCTGATGTTTCCAGCACTTGGGACCGCTACATCCACTACAACGGCTTTCCTCTGCCCTTTATCTATCATCAGGATATCTGGTTGGTTCGCCATTACCATCTTGTCAGTCTGGATCTGGAAGTCCCATAGGATCTTCGCTCTGTCATTCTCCACCACCTTCGGAGGTGTTTCCCAGTTTGACCTTGGGGTGTCCAGTCCATACTCCGCACAGATGTTTCGGTAGACTATGCCAGCCACCTGGTTATGGCGTTCCATATAGGCTTTCCCTGCCAGCACCTTACACCCTGCAGTTATGTGTTAGATCGTCTCAGGTGCCTCTTTGCACAACCTACACCTTGGGTCTTGGCTGGTGTGGTATATCTAGGCCTCGATGGCTCTGGTGCTCAGGGCCTGCTCCTGAGCAGCCAGGATGAGTGCCTCTGTGCTGTCCTTCAGGCCAGCCCTCTCTAGAACTCTGATAGGACTTCTTGAGATTGGCCACGGCAGTTATTGTCCGGTGGTACATCCCGTGTAGGGGCTTGTCCTCCCATGATGGTCCCTCTTCCAGCACCTCATCTTCTGTTCCCCATTGTCTGAGACATTCTCTGAGTACATCATCCGTTGGTACCTTCTCCTTGATGTATTTGTGGAGCTTGGATGTTTCATCCTGGACAGTGGCTCTCACACTCACTAGTCCCCGGCCTCCTTCCTTTCGGCTTGTGTACAGTCTCAGGGTGCTGGATTTGGTATGGAACCCTCCATGCATGGTAACGAGCTTTCGGGTCTTAACATCCGTGGTCTGAATCTCTTCCTTTGGCCACCTTATTTTTCCTGCAGGGTATCTGATCACTGGAAAGGGCATAGCTGTTTATTGCCCGGGTCTTATTCTTGCCATTGAGCTGGCTTCTTAGGACTTGCCTCACTCGCTGGAGGTATTTGGCCGTAGCCGCTTTCCTTGTTGCCAGTTTGAGGTTGCCATTGGCTTGTGGTATACCGAGGTACTTGTAGCTGTCCTCAATGTCTGCTATTGTTCCTTCAGGGAGTGAGACCCCTTCAGTGCGGACTACCCTTCCTCTCTTAGTCACCATCCGACTACATTTCTCCAGCACGAATGACATCCCGATGTCGCTGCTGTAGATCTTGATTGTGTGGATCAGGGAGTCTATGTCCCTTTCGCTCTTAGCAAACAGCTACATGTCATCCTTGTAGAGGAGTTGACTGATCGTAGCTCCATTTCTGAGGCGGTATCCATGGCCTGTCTTGGTGATTACTTGGCTTAGGGGGTTCAGTCCTATGCAGGACAGCAGTGGGGAGAGTGCATCACCTTGGTATATGCCACATTTGATGGACACTTGGGTAAGTGGCTTGCCATTGGCTTCAAGTGTGGTTTTCCACATCCTCATCAAGTTCGCAACGAAGGCTCTTAGGGTCCTGTTCACCTTATACACATCCAAGCATTCAGTGATCCATGTATGTGGCATCGAGTCATAGGCTTTCTTTTAATCAATCCAGGCTGTGCACAGGTTGGTACATCGGGACCTGCAGTCTTGTGCGACTGTTCTGTCAACCAGGAGCTGATGTTTGGCTCCCCTGGTATCTCTACCAATGCCCTTCCGTGCTTCGCTCATGTATTGATCCATGTGTGCACTTATCTTAGCCGCAACATGAGCTTCCAAAATTGTGGAGGGACAGGTTATTGGCCGATACTTGGATGCGACTGCACCCTTTGAAGGATCTTTCATGATAAGGATCGTTCGCCCTTCGGTTAGCCATCCTGGGTGAGTCCCATCCCTAGGCAGCGGTTTCATTTGTGCTGCTGGGCGCTCATGGAGTGCTGTGAGTCTCTTTAGCCAGTAAGTGTGGACCATGTCCGGGCCTGGTGCTGTCCAGTTCTTCATATTTGAGACTATTTCCTTTATGTCTGCCACTGTTATGGTAATTGGGTTCTGTTCAGGGAGGTGTCTGTGCTCCTCTCTTTGGGTGACCAGCCATTGTGCACTGCTGTTATGTGCAACCTCCTTCTCCCATCTGCCTCTCCAGTACCTTTCAGTTTCCAGTCTTGGTGGATCAGCTCTGTTGTTAGGACCCTGCCACTGAGCGTACACTTTCGCAGGTTGTGTTGCAAACAGCCTGTTTATTCGTCTGGCCTCATTCTCTTTCGTGTACCGCTTTAGGCGGCTGGACAAGGCTTGGAGCCTTTGTTTCGAGTGCTTCATATATGGTCATCTGGATGTACCTCTCAGGATCGGCCTTTTCATCACACCTCTCTGGACCTCAGTCAATTGACTCACATCTTTCCGAGCCGCCTTGATCTTAGCCTCCAACCGTCTTTTCCATGGTCGGTAATGTATCTCATGGCTTCCATGGTTGCTCTTATAGCCAAGCATCTCAAGGATCACTGATGCTGAAGCGTATATCAGTTCATTTCCGTGATCGTTACGGTAAGGATCGCCCTCAGTGCTGCATTCACACTTTCCAAGAGACTTTCAGGTGGTACTTCACATAGCCGTTGTAATCGGATTCTAGGTTTCCCAGCTTTCATTCTTGCCATGATCTTAGCTTTCAGGTCAGTTGCTGCCTCGCTCAGCATTTCATTCATTGGGGCTGGCCTCCCAATCTCATCATCTGCATTCACTCTGGTATGAACTCCTCCTCTGATCTGGCAGCCTGGGGCCCCTCACCATGGAACCTGCGTTGTACCTCATCAATCTCAAGTTGTGACAGCAGTTGCCGTTTGTGGATGTTGGAACACTGAGTTACGAGTTGTTTCGTGGCCACCCGTGACTGTGGGTTTCGAAGTAACCATTTAGCCCACATTCTCTCCATGTAACCTCTCTGACTAGGCTTGCTTGAGTAGTAGCATTCCAACAGAGCCATGTTATTGCATCTTGCCCATCTCTGCTCCATTTTTCATCAAGGTGCTCTGGTTCCCCAGCACCTGACGCAGACCTTGTTTGGCCGGGCGACGTCTGAGCTGGCATGTCATTCATTTTATTGTCTCTCATCATTGTATGAGGTACGCATTAGCGTGAAGGCTCTTGCCCAAGGACCCACACTGGATGGTGTTATGTGCTCATTTTTTGCCCCAAGTGGGGAGCGGAGGGACGGGCGCTGGGGGGGGACCATCGTGGTGGGGCGGGCCCCTACGCGGGATGTGCCACCGGACCGTGGCTGAGGTGGCTGATCTCAAGAAGTCCTATCGGTGGCTGGAGGGGACTGGCCTGGGGGACAGCGCAGGGGCGCTCATCCTGGCTGCTCAGGAGCGGGCCTTGGGCGCCGGAGCCGTCGAGGCCCGGATGTGCCGCGCCGGACAGGACCCGGGGTGTGGGTTGTGCGGGGAGGCGCCTGGGACGATCCGGCACGTGGCTGCGGGGTGTGGAATGCTGGCAGGGGGGGCCTGCGTGGAGCGCCATGGCCAGGTGGCTGGCGTGGTCTGCCGAGGCATCTGTGCGGAGTGTGGACTGGGGGCCCCGGGGTCGGAGTGGGGGGCACCTCCGAGGGTGGTGGAGGGTGGCGGAGCGGGGATCCTGTGGGACTTCCGGATCCAGACTGGCGGGATGGTGGTGGCGAGCCAGCCAGATGTCGTGGTCGTGGATGGGGGGCGGAGGAGGGCCGTTGTGGTGGATGTGGCGGTCCCAGGTGGTGGAGGCATCGGGAGGGGGGAGCATGGGGGGCTCGGGGGGTACCAGGGGCTCGGGGAGGGGCTGGGGAGGGCCTGGGGGGTGGGGGTGGCGGTCGTGCCTGTGGTGGTCGGGGCGCTCGGGGCAGTGACCCCCGGACTGGATGGGTGGTTGCGACAGATCCCGGGACCAGCGTCGGACATCTCGGTCCGGAGGTGTGCGGTGCTGGGAGCGGCGGGGGTACTGCGCGGGGCCCTCGGGCTTCCTGGCATCTGGTGGAGGACCCGAGCTGAATGAGGGACGGACACCACCCGAGGACACCTCCTATTGGCTCCATGATAAGAGCTCCACCCAGCAAAGAATTAACCCTTTAAAACCTGATTCTGAGCTTTCACAATTATTTACCGCCATTTGCGTAATATCTACAGTATACAGAAGGAATCAAGCAATTTTTACCAATGTATCTGTAGGTGATGTTTATTTATTATGTACACAGAGATAAAGAGTAATGGCACAGCTCTGCAGTATCTTTCCACTTTTATATATGTATGCTATACTAAATAAAATGAATAGGGCACCATATAATGCAACAGTTATGCAACTCCCTAAATAATGATGTGAATTTTCAGTTGTTGCTAAATCAGTTAGGATGTTATAATTTGTGGTGTAGATGCGAATTTAGGAGAGCAGTACAATATATCGCATTGCAATTGGAGCAGCAGCTTGGTTGATGATGTCCCCAAACCGGCTCATCTATTATATTTGTCGTGCAATACAATGAAAATGAGCACAATTGCAAAACATAGGCTTCTTATATTTTAAAATAAAATAATCACATGTTTACCGTTCTGGGGTTTCTACAATCATGAATGGAGGCATTATTTACAGCAGGTTGATGTTGTTGTTGTCGACCCCACCCGTGCCCCGACATTGGGGGACCGGGCCCTCACTCCGTCTCCCGGATCCCCAGACCCCCCTCCGCCGCCCAGCGGGCGAGCAGGGCCGCCACTCCGCTTGGGTTTCGCCAGAGGTCCTCCGGAGTCAGTGTGGTGGGTATGTTTGTGCAGGTGAACAGGTGTTGTGTGTCGTGCACTTGCGTGCCGCATAGCGCACAGAGTGGTGTTGGGTGTGTGTCCGGTGTAATGTTGTGTAGGTAGGAGTGGAGGGCTGGTGATTTGTTGGTTCGGAGTTGTGCTAGGAGTTGTCTGGTTCTGTGTGGTAGGTCTTGCTCTGATGGGTCTATTTCTGGTGCTGGTGCATGTATTACTTTGTTGTGTTGTCTGGTGTCCAAGTGTGTTTGTACAAAGTGGGTGTGTATGTCTTTCATGTTCTGTTTTATGGTGTCGTTGTTGGTGTCCTGTGGTGCTGTGTCTTTGTTGTGTGTGTAGTTGTTGTTGTGGAAGATTGTTTGTTTCTTTTGTCTGGGTGGTGGTGGTTGTTGAGTGAGTGGGTGTAGTGGGTGGGTTGGGTGTTGGGCTTTTTGTCTGATTTGCGATGCGTGTAGTTTTAGATGGGTGTTCAGTGGGAGAGTTTTTGTTTCCTCATGCAACTGTTGTATGTTTGTGTCTTGTGTGCATCCTGTTGCTATTCTGAGTGCTGTGTTCTGTGTGGTCTGGAGTTTTGTTTTGTTTGTGTCCGATAGTGTTGGTGACCATATAGTGTTTGCGTATTCGAGGCGTGTGAGTGTGGTTGCTTTGTATGTGGTGAGTATAGTTTCTTTGGATTTTCCCCAGTGAGTGGTTGTTAAGGCTTAAAGTATTTTGTTTGATTGCTCGGCGCGGGTTAGAGTGTGTTGTGTGTGTTTTGAGAAGGTGAGTTTGGGGTCCCATGTTAATCCCAGTATTTTGGGTTCGCGGACTGTGGGTAGGGTGGTGTTATCTATTTGTAAAGTGAGTCTGTTGCTGTATTCTGCCGGATCCGGTGTGAACAGAGTGGTGGTGGTTTTGTCTGCGTTGAGTGTGAGTTGGTTCTGTTTTGTCCAGTTGTATATGTCGTGGAGATATTTTTGTACTTGTTGTTGTGCCTGTTGTGGTTTGACATGTGTGGATAGAATGGTGATGTCGTCTGCATATGTAACTGTGTGTACATTTGGAGGTGGTTGTGGTAAGTCTGCCATGTATATGTTGAATAGTGTTGGTGAAAGTACTCCCCCCTGTGGTACCCCCGTTTTCGTGTTTCTGTGTTCTGATGTTTCCCCCCGGTATTGAGTGTATTGTCTGCGTCCCCTTATGTAGTTGAAGATGTATTTGATGATGATGTTTGGGGTGTTAGTGTTGTTGAGTTTGTTTGTGAGTGTGTAGGTTTACCGTGCCAAAGGCTTTGGACATGTCTAGGGCTATGGCAACTGTTCGTTGTGGTGGTTTTTGTTGATTGAAACCTGTGGCTATGATGTTGTGTATGTGGTGTAGTGCTGTGGTTGTGGAGTGTTGTTTTCGGAAGCCGTGTTGGTGAGAGGGTAGTTGAGTGTTGTTGGTAATGAAGGGTAGTATTACCTTTTCCATTGTTTTGGCTATTGGGCTGAGTAGTGCTATTGGTCTGTAGGATGGGCCGAGTGCGTGGTTTTTGTTGGGTTTTGGTATTGGGATTATTTTTGCAGTCTTCCATATTGCGGGGATGGTGTTGGTGTTGAGTGATGTGTTGTAAGTGTGTGTGAGTAGTGTTATTGCTTTGGGGCCTAGGTGTTTCAGATGTCTGATGTTTATGTTGTCTGGGCCTGTGGAGTTGTTGTTTTTGGAGCGTTGTAGTGCTTGTTTGACTTGTTGTTCTGTGATGGTTATGGGCGTGGTGTTGAATTTTCGTATTTTGCGTTGTAGTTGTCTGTATGTTCTGTTGGTTTTGTGTTGTATTATGTTGGTGAATTGTTTGTTGAATGCTCGTGCTTTCTGTTTGTTGGACATTGCCGTGTGTTGTCCGAACTGTATTGTGGTGTTTTCTGGTGCTTTTTGTTCTTTGTTAGATAGTCTTGTTACTGTGTTCCAGAGTATGTATTGTTTGTGTCTGTGGTTCCATGCATCCGTTAAGTGTTCTTTCCATAGCTCTTGTTTGTGTTATTCGATTTGTTTGTCTATTTCTTTGTTTAGGTCTGTGATGCGTGGGTCTTGGTGGTTTTGTTGTCTGATGTCGTTTCTTTGGCTGATGAGTGTTCTGATGTGTTGTGGTAGGAGAAGTGATTTGCTTTTTATTTTTCCGTGGGGTATGTGGTGTTTGTCTGCTGTAAGTATGAGGTTTGTGAGCATGGTGTTGGCTGTGTGGATGTTGTCAGGTATGGTTAAGTTCTCCAGTGCTGATTCTATTTCAGAGGTGTATCCTTCCCAGTCTGCTTTCCTGTAATTTGTATAAGTTTGAAGGTGTTGTTGTAGGCGGAAAGGAGCGCGCGTGTTGTGTGTGATTTTGATAGGAAGGTGGTCTGAACTGAGTGCGTGTATTGTGGTCCATGTTGTTCTGTTTGTGATGCTGTTGCTGGCTGTTGTGATGTCCGGTGATGTTGGTTGTTGGTTGATGTTTGTAGGTTTTCTGGTAGGTGTGTTTGCGTTTAGAGTGATTTGTTGGGAGTTCTGTAGTATGTCTGCAATGAGGGTGCCTCTGTGGTCGTCGTAGGGAGAGTGCCATTGTGTTGAGTGAGCGTTGATGTCTGCGGTTAGAAAGGTGTTGTTCAGCGAGTTTATGTATTGGAAGGTGTTGGTGATGTCTGTGTCTTCTGTGGCGTGGTCTGGTCGGGTGGTATCTCTGTGGGGTATTTACATGTTGCATATGTGTAGTCTTTTGTGGTTGGTTATGTGAATCTTTACGGTTTGAATTTCTGTAGTGTTGGTGTTAATGTTGTTGGGGATGTTCATGGGAGTGAATGTGACTGATTTGTGAATGTATGTGAGCAGTCCTCCTCCTCCCTTGTGTTCTCTGTCTTTCCTAATGCTGGTGTAGTTGGTGAGACGAGGTGTGTTGTGTTGTTTTTCTAGTTTGGTTTCTTGTATGGTGATGATGTCTGCGTGCTGTTGTGAGGCGAGTTCTTCTAGTTCTGTTTTCTTGTTTTGGATGCCGTTGATGTTTATTTGTAGTATGGTCAGTGTGTGTTTGTTGTTTTTGTTGGTGGGTGTTGTTCTTTGTGGGTTGTTCGGGGGTTGTGGTGTTGGGGTGTTTGTTGTTTGCGTGTGTGTTCTGCATGTCCACGTGTTTGTGTATTGGCGGGTGGTGATGCCGGAGCAATGTCTGTGTATCCAGTGTGGGTGTGTTGAGTTGCATCTGAGTGAGGTTTGTCTGCGTGTGATGATTCTATTGCAGCTATTGCAGGTCCAGGTTTGGGGGGGTGGTCTTGTGTTTGTTGTATCTCTGTTGGAGTTGTCTGTCCGTGTTGCATTTGAGGGTAGTGTTGGTGAGGCGAGTGTGTTGTTTTGGTCTGTTTGTGCTCTGCTGCCTGTTGGTGTCCTACGAGGTGTTGTTGTTCGTGGTGGTGTTTTGGGATGTAGTCTGCATTTCCATGTTATGTTGTATTGTCTAGTGTTTATGTTTGTGCAATGTTTGTGTACCCAGTGTGGTGTGTGGTGGTTGCATCTGAAGGATGTCTGTCTTCTTGTAATCTGTTGTGTGCAAATGTCGCATGTCCAGGTAGTTTGTTGTGTGTGTGTTTGTTGCGTGCGTGAGAGTGTCTGTGTGGGCCCCGGATTTGTCTCTATGTCCCCCGCCTGGAGCAAAAGGTCCGCCCGCCACCCTGCCAGGTTCAGGGGGCGGTTAGCCGAAAAAAAAAAAACGGCCGTAAGGGCACCCCGTTCGGGGTGCAGGGATTGGTTCCTTGATTTGTCCCCCCGTTCGGGGGGAACCCTCCAACTGCGAGTAAGCCAAGGAGTTTGGAGGTACAGCAGGTTGACAGCAGTGTGATCGAGCAGATTAGATAGAGTAGAATTTGAATGGGGCTTCACTGATTTATTTCATACAATTCATATCTAAAACACAGTTGAAAAATATTTGATTGTTAAAATATTTAAATACAAGAACTATATCAAGAAATTAACAAAACATAGTTTTTTTAGTTAGGAGAAAAGTCTAAAAACATATCACAAATGACAAACGTTGTGCCTCTCCTCCTCCTGTTCTTCAATGAAGCTGATCACCCTCCAGCTCCCGTTAGAAACATCGTGCTGCTGAAGGTGTGCCGGCAGAATGGTTGTGATACAGGAGGTGCTGTGGACTCTCCCAGAAACGAGGACCTAGTTTAGTTGTAGATCCAGTAAAACATAGTGCAAATGTGACATTATTTATAATGCACAGTTACAGTCTTGTGAATATTAAAAAATGTACTTCATGTAATGCAGGAAGCGAATATTTCAAACGAACTAAGGAAGCAAACAGTAAGAGCAAAATCGTGTTCCAAACATTAACTCTTTTTTTAAATGTCAATTAGCTTGTGAGTAATAAGACAAAATGTGACTGTCAGACAGAGAACTGTCAGAGCAAACGGCAGATTTTAGAAAGTCCTGCCGAAATAAATCTGCACCCGACTGCGACTGTCAGCGTTGAACTGCCGCCATTGCTGTCAAAGTCAGACACATCTCCAAAATTGTTGGAGCAAATTTTTAAGCAGGCTTCATCTTGATAAATTGACCACGTATTTGACATTTACACCATAACGTTACCGCCTAAAATAATCGTAAAACAAAATTTTGTGTAACAACAAGAGTAATATGTACCCCAAAAGCTTTCAAAGCGCCTGAAAGTTTTCTCCTCCGTTTTTGTTGGGGCTTGGCTCGAAATGCATCATGATTGGCCACCCGAAGTCCACGTGTCTGTCGGACGTGCTCTCATTGGTCTACAATACCATCACGGATGAATAAATACTCAAAGGGCTTGCCAGGCAAGCCCTTTGAGTATTTATTCCATATTGCCCACTAGTTCACTAGTAAGGTCATTTTGACGCTTACTAGTGAACATGTAAGGCCATAAATGTGCCCACTAGTTCACTAGTAAGATAATTTTGAGGCTTACTAGTTGACATGTAAGCCACAAAACGCCCGCTAGTTCACTAGTAAGATAATTTTGAGGCTTCTAGTGAACATGTAAGCCACAGAACGCCCACTAGTTCACTAGTAAGATCATTTTGACGCTTACTAGTGAACATGTAAGCCACAAAACGCTCACTAGTTCACTAGTAAGGTCATTTTGACGCTTACTAGTGAACATGTAAGCCACAAAACGCTCACTGGTTCACTAGTAAGGTAATTTTGACGCTTACTAGTGAACATGTAAGCCACAAAACGCCCACTAGTTCCCTAGTAAGATCATTTTGACGCTTATTTATGAACATGTCAGCCACAAAACGCTCACTCGTTCACTAGTAAGATCATTTTGACGCTTACTAGTGAACATGTAAGCCACAAAACGCCCACTAGTTCACTAGTAAGGTCATTTTGACGCTTACTAGTGAACATGTAAGCCACAAAACGCCCACTAGTTCACTAGTAAGATCATTTTGACGCTTACTAGTGAACATGTAAGGCCATAAATGTGCCCACTAGTTCACTAGTAAGTTCATTTTGAGGCTTACTAGTTGACATGTAAGCCACACATCGCCGACTAGTTCACTAGTAAGATCATTTTGAGGCTTACTAGTGAACATGTAAGCCACAAAACGCCCAATAGTTCACTAGTAAGATCATTTTGACGCTTACTAGTGAACATGTAAGCCACAAAACGCTCACTAGTTTACTAGTAAGGTCATTTTGACGCTTATTAGTGAACATGTAAGCAACAAAACTCTCACTAGTTCACTAGTAAGGTCATTTTGACGCTTACTAGTGAACATGTAAGCCGCAAAACGCCCACTAGTTCACTAATAAGATTATTGTGACGCTTACTACTGAACATTTAAGGCCATAAATGTGCCCACTAGTTCACTGGTAAGATGATTTTGACGCTTACTAGTGAACATGTAAGGCCATAAATGTGCCCACATGTAGTGCTAGTGACATTACACTGTACTTGCATTAAATGCAAATAAGGATGATTACGAAAACATGTAACGGTATCCTATTGGCTGTACGTTTCAAAATAGTGTCATCCCACCAGTCAGGGCTCATGATTTTGGAAATTCTGTGCCCACTTAGTTTTTTAAAACAACAATGGCGGACAGTGTCCTGAGACGTATTCGGCGAAGGTGCAGGGCAATAGAGAGTGCCTGTCATCAAGGGTCTGCCGGTGAAAGTGAAGCACGCGCGATAAACATTTCAATTGCTAATTTAAGAAGAGTTAGTGACCAGTTTAGCGCTGATACTATTCAAAGTTTGATTCAAAGTCCAATAGATCTCCGATCTGTCATCATTGCGGGACCCACTCCTAATGGTGGACGTGTTTGTTCCCATGTGGCACATCGTTTGCACACAGGTAAAATGGCTACCATTTTTTGTCATTGGTTTTTCGTATGTATTTTTATTCGAACTACACATGGGTTTTACTGACGACTTGCTGTGACTTACCTTCTATCACCCTGTCAAACGTCGTTTTATACCAGTGGTTTTCCTGCAAATCAGTAGACTATTAAGTAACGCGATGGCTGTACACTTTTAAGCAATAACTAGTGATCTTTTAGTTATTCAATTATAAGTTTGAATTATTTTTTTCTTGAGTAAAATGGTTAGAGAAAATAGCTGCTCGTGGTTTTGAAGCTGCATATACTTTTATGTACATCTGTGTCTATATGCCTGTACTGTATACAGTATATAAAAAACACGTAGTGATTCGTTTGCTTGAATTCCTTAATCCTTTTATTTCCATACTTTAGGTAGACGAGGAAGACCAGCACTTGACATTACAAGTGATCAAATTGAACTGCTCCCCACTCAGGGCTTTACAGTGAGAGCCATCACTGAGATGTTGTGTTGTTCCTCTTCATACCTGCATAAAAAAAATGAAGTTTTTTCAGATTTCAGCCAGAAATAGATTTACTCCCATTCATGATGTTGACCTGGAAGAGCATGTCAGAAGATTGCACAGCCAATTTCCCAGATCAGGCTCGGAAGCAAGTGTTCTGCTACATACTCTTGTCCCTTCATGTATATATCATTATATTCATTGTGAAAGTGTACTTTCTTTATTGTGTTGTTTTATGAACCTGTTGCAGATGATGAGGGCATACCTGCGTGCTGATGGTATTGTAGTACAAAGAAAAAGAGTTCGAGAAATCCTCAACCGTATTGAGCCAGCTGCTGCAGCCCAGAGATGGAGCCAGACTGTGGCTAGAAGAACATACTATGTGCCATTCCCCAATAGTTTATGGCACATAGATGGGCATATGCGTCTCATTCGGTAATAAGGGATCATCTTATATTTGTACTCGTGGGAGCATTAGAAAGCCATATTGTATGGACAGCACAGATTAAATTGAATTTTATCATTTGTATATCCAAGTTACACAAACTCCAAATTGCCTCCATGTAGTCTTAAGTGCACAGCAATACCTTCTCTACCGAGATGATATTTCAAACAAGATATGAAACTTGATTGTTTTCTTGTATTTAATCATTATTCTTTTCATGTTTGTTTTACAGGTGGGTGTTTGTGACACATGCCGGCATTGATGGGAATTCCAGGCTAATAACGTACCTTCAACTGGAGCACAGACAACACAGCTTTGACAGTGTTGAAATATTTTGTCCAAGCCACCTGCCTGTATGGGTTACCCTCCAGAGTAAGATCCGACCATGGTGGTGAAAACACTGGTTGCTCTTTTAATGAACCTACTGCAGGGACAAGACACCAAAATTATTTCTAGCTCCAGCCAACACCCCCTCACAATTTACTCACACCTCCCATGGCCTGATTATCCACCAACAGGGGCCCTTTTTGGATTATCATTTTGGCATAGGAACTTTCCTTTCCTATCCTAACCGAGTGAGATGAGCCGGTAGCACCTGGAGCAAAGATCGTCTAAATTTTAATAATGCTTAGGAAAGGTTCTGACCATCCTTTACGAAAGGAAAGGAGATATATTATGCAGCAGGAATATTTAAAGGGGAAGTCTTTTTTTATGTTGTTGTTGTTGTTGTTGTCGACCCCACCCGTGCCCCGACATTGGGGGACCGGGCCCTCACTCCGTCTCCCGGATCCCCAGACCCCCCTCCTCCGCCCAGCGGGCGAGCAGGGCCGCCACTCCGCTTGGGTTTCGCCAGAGGTCCTCCGGAGTCAGTGTGGTGGGTATGTTTGTGCAGGTGAACAGGTGTTGTGTGTCGTGCACTTGCGTGCCGCATAGCGCACAGAGTGGTGTTGGGTGTGTGTCCGGTGTAATGTTGTGTAGGTAGGAGTGGGGGGCTGGTGATTTGTTGGTTCGGAGTTGTGCTAGGAGTTGTCTGGTTCTGTGTGGTAGGTCTTGCTCTGATGGGTCTATTTCTGGTGCTGGTGCATGTATTTGTTGTGTTGTCTGGTGTCCAAGTGTGTTTGTACAAAGTGGGTGTGTATGTCTTTCATGTTCTGTTTTATGGTGTCGTTGTTGGTGTCCTGTGGTGCTGTGTCTTTGTTGTGTGTGTAGTTGTTGTTGTGGAAGATTGTTTGTTTCTTTTGTCTGGGTGGTGGTGGTTGTTGAGTGAGTGGGTGTAGTGGGTGGGTTGGGTGTTGGGCTTTTTGTCTGATTTGCGATGCGTGTAGTTTTAGATGGATGTTCAGTGGGAGAGTTTTTGTTTCCTCATGCAAGTGTTGTATGTTTGTGTCTTGTGTGCATCCTGTTGCTATTCTGAGTGCTGTGTTCTGTGTGGTCTGGAGTTTTGTCTTGTTTGTGTCCGATAGTGTTGGTGACCATATAGTGTTTGCGTATTCGAGGCGTGTGTGTGTGGTTGCATTGTATATGGTGAGTATAGTTTCTTTGGATTTTCCCCATTGAGTGGTTGTTAAGGCTTTAAGTATTTTGTTTGATTGCTTGGCGCGGGTTAGAGTGTGTTGTGTGTGTTTTGAGAAGGTGAGTTTGGGGTCCCATGTTAATCCCAGTATTTTGGGTTCGCGGACTGTGGGTAGGGTGGTGTTATCTATTTGTAAAGTGAGCCTGTTGCTGTATTCTGCCGGATCCGGTGTGAACAGAGTGGTGGTGGTTTTGTCTGCGTTGAATGTGAGTTGGTTCTGTTTTGTCCAGTTGTATATGTCGTGGAGATATTTTTGTACTTGTTGTTGTGCCTGTTGTGGTTTGACATGTGTGGATAGAATGGTGATGTCGTCTGCTTATGTAACTGTGTGTACATTTGGAGGTGGTTGTGGTAAGTCTGCCATGTATATGTTGAATAGTGTTGGTGAAAGTACTCCCCCCTGTGGTACCCCCGTTTTCGTGTTTCTATGTTCTGATGTTTCCCCCCGGTATTGAGTGTATTGTCTGCGTCCCCTTATGTAGTTGAAGATGTATTTGATGATGATGTTTGGGGTGTTAGTGTTGTTGAGTTTGTTTGTGAGTGTGTGTAGGTTTACCGTGTCAAAGGCTTTGGACATGTCTAGGGCTATGGCAACTGTTCGTTGTGGTGGTTTTTGTTGATTGAAACCTGTGGCTATGATGTTGTGTATGTGGTGTAGTGCTTTGGTTGTGGAGTGTTGTTTTCGGAAGCCGTGTTGGTGAGAGGGTAGTTGAGTGTTGTTGGTAATGAAGGGTAGTATTACCTTTTCCATTGTTTTGGCTATTGGGCTGAGTAGTGCTATTGGTCTGTAAGATGGGCCGAGTGCGTGGTTTTTGTTGGGTTTTGGTATTGGGATTATTTTTGCAGTCTTCCATATTGCGGGGATGGTGTTGGTGTTGAGCGATGTGTTGTAAGTGTGTGTGAGTAGTGTTATTGCTTTGGGGCCTAGGTGTTTCAGATGTCTGATGTTTATGTTGTCTGGGCCTGTGGAGTTGTTGCTTTTGGAGCGTTGTAGTGCTTGTTTGACTTGTTGTTCTGTGATGGTTATGGGCGTGGTGTTGAGTTTTCGTATTTTGCGTTGTAGTTGTCTGTATGTTCTGTTGGTTTTGTGTTGTATTATGTTGGTGAATTGTTTGTTGAATGCTCGTGCTTTCTGTTTGTTGGATATTGCCGTGTGTTGTCCGAACTGTATTGTGGTGTTTTCTGGTGCTTTTTGTTCTTTGTTAGATAGTCTTGTTACTGTGTTCCAGAGTATGTATTGTTTGTGTCTGTGGTTCCATGCATCCGTTAAGTGTTCTTTCCATAGCTCTTGTTTGTGTTTTTGGATTTGTGTGTCTATTTCTTTGTTTAGGTCTGTGATGCGTGGGTCTTGGTGGTTTTGTTGTCTGATGTCGTTTCTTTGGCTGATGAGTGTTCTGATGTGTTGTGGTAGGAGAAGTGATTTGCTTTTTATTTTTCCGTGGGGTATGTGGTGTTTGTCTGCTGTAAGTATGAGGTTTGTGAGCATGGTGTTGGCTGTGTGGATGTTGTCAGGTATGGTTAAGTTCTCCAGTGCTGATTCTATTTCAGAGGTGTATCCTTCCCTGCTTTCCTGTAATTTGTGTAAGTTTGAAGGTGTTGTTGTAGGCGGAAAGGAGCACGCGTGTTGTGTGTGATTTTGATAGGAAGGTGGTCTGAACTGAGTGCGTGTATTGTGGTCCATGTTGTTCTGTTTGTGATGCTGTTGCTGGCTGTTGTGATGTCCGGTGATGTTGGTTGTTGGTTGATGTTTGTAGGTTTTCTGGTAGGTGTGTTTGCGTTTAGAGTGATTTGTTGGGAGTTCTGTAGTATGTCTGCAATGAGGGTGCCTCTGTGGTCGTCGTAGGGAGAGTGCCACTGTGTTGAGTGAGCTTTGATGTCTGCGGTTAGAATGGTGTTGTTCAGCGAGTTTATGTATTGGAAGGTGTTGGTGATGTCTGTGGCTTCTGTGGCGTGGTCTGGTCGGGTGGTATCTCTGGGGGGTATATACATGTTGCATATGTGTAGTCTTTTGTGGTTGGTTATGTGAATCTTTACGGTTTGAATTTCTGTAGTGTTGGTGTTAATGTTGTTGGGGATGTTCATGGGAGTGAATGTGACTGATTTGTGAATGTATGTGAGCAGTCCTCCTCCTCCCTTGTGTTCTCTGTCTTTCCTAATGCTGGTGTAGTTGGTGAGACGAGGTGTGTTGTGTTGTTTTTCTAGTTTGGTTTCTTGTATGGTGATGATGTCTGCGTGCTGTTGTGAGGCGAGTTCTTCTAGTTCTGTTTTCTTGTTTTGGATGCCGTTGATGTTTATTTGTAGTATGGTCAGTGTGTGTTTGTTGTTTTTGTTGGTGGGTGTTGTTCTTTGTGGGTTGTTCGGGGGTTGTGGTGTTGGGGTGTTTGTTGTTTGCGTGTGTGTTCTGCATGTCCACGTGTTTGTGTATTGGCGGGTGGTGATGCCGGAGCAATGTCTGTGTATCCAGTGTGGGTGTGTTGAGTTGCATCTGAGTGAGGTTTGTCTGCGTGTGATCAGAATCAGAATCAGAATCAGAATCATCAGAATCAGAATCATCTTTATTGGCCAAGTATGTAGAACACACAAGGAATTTGTCTCCGGTATAACACGCTGCACTAGTATCATCGTAAACAACAAGATCATTGAACCATCTTAGAGTATACCAGTAGTTTTGTAATACCATTTTGTGGTGCAAGAAGAGTGACTATGTCAGTGACTGTTTAAGGAGTTAATGGCTAGAGGGAAGAAGCTGTTTAAGTGTCTACTGGATTTGGTACGCATAGATCTGTAGCGTCTGCCTGAGGGGAGTGGCTGAAAAAGGTGGTGGGCAGGGTGCGGGGGATCCAGGAGGATTTTCCGTGCCCTTGTCTTGATTCTTGCAGTGTGCAAGTCCTCAAGAGTGGGTAGGGCGGTGCCAACGATTTTTTCTGCCGTCCTAACTGTCCGTTGAAGTCGGATTTTGTCCTTTTTTGTGGCGGCCCCAAACCAAACCGTGATGGAAGAACACAGGATTGATTCGATGACTGCCGTGTAAAACTGTCGTAGCACCTCCTGTGGCAAGCCATGCTTCCTCAGCAGCCTCAGGAAGTACATCCGCTGCCGGGCCCTTTTCAGGATGGAGATGGTGTTGACTTCCCACTTCATGTCCTGGGAGACTGTGATTCCCAGGAACTTGAAGGTCTCGACGGTTGACACAGGGCAGTTGGATAGTGTGAGGGGCAACTGAGGAGAAGAATGTTTCCTGAAGTCCACGATCATCTCTACAGTCTTGAGCGTGTTCAGCCCGAGGTTGTGTCGGCCGCACCAGAGCTCCAGCTGCTCCACTTGTTGGCGGTACGCAGACTCGTCGCCGTCTTTGATGAGACCGATGACCGTGGTGTCGTCTGCGAACTTTATGAGTTTGACAGCTGGATCTGTTGAGGTGCAATCGTTTGTGTAGAGAGAGAAGAGCAGCGGCGAGAGGACACATCCCTGTGGGGCTCCAGTGCTGGTGGTGCGTATTGATGATGTTGTTGCTCCCAGTCTCACCTGTTGTGTCCGTCCCGTCAGGAAGCTGAGGATCCACTGGCAGATCGCAGGGGACACACCGAGGTGGAGTAGTTTGGGGGTGAGGAGTTCCGGGATGATGGTGTTGAACGCAGAGCTGAAATCCACAAACAGAATCCTTGCGTAGGTCCCTGTGCTGTCGAGGTGCTTGAGGATGTAGTGCAGACCTATGTTGACTGCGTCTTCCACAGACCTGTTTGCCCGGTAGGCAAACTGGAGAGGGTCCAGCAGGGGTCCAGTGACGTTCTTTAGGTGGTTCAGCACAAGGCGTTCAAAGGACTTCATGACCACAGACGTCAGGGCGACAGGCCTATAGTCGTTCAGTTCCGATGTTGGCGATTTCTTGGGAACTGGGATGATGGTAGACTGTTTGAAGCAGGATGGGACCTCACACAGCTCCAGGGATCTGTTGAAGATCTGTGTGAAGACCGGAGCCAGCTGGTCAGCGCAGACTTTCAGGCAGGAGGGGGACACTTTGTCGGGCCCCGGAGCTTTCTTGATCTTTTGCTGCTTGAAGAGCCGTCTCACGTCCTGTTCGTGGATCTGTAGTGGAGAAAAAGAGGGTGGGGGGGTAGGTAGAGTGGTTTCTGGTAGAGGTGGGTGTGTGTGGGAAATGGGGGTGTCCTTTTCAAATCGGCAGAAAAACATGTTTAGTTCATCAGCAAGACCCTTATTGTTCACTGTTTGGGGGGATGGCATTCTATAGTTAGTGATTGCTTTCAGGCCATTCCATACAGATGCAGAGTCGTTAGCAGAGAACTGGTTTTTCAGCCTCTCTGCATAGCTTCTCTTTGCGATGTTAATTTCCTTCGTCAATTGGTTTCGGGCATGTTTGTACAGTGCCCGATCTCCACTTCTAAATGCGGCCTCTTTCTCTTTCCTGAGTTGCCTGAGTTTGGGAGTAAACCATGGCTTGTTATTGTTAAACGAGCGGAAGGACTTCGTTGGTACACACATGTCCTCACAGAAACTGATGTATGATGTTACAGTCTCTGTGTATTCATCCAGTGTGCCCGTTGAAGTTTCAAAGAGGCCCCAATCGGTGCAGTCTAAGCATTCTTGTAGAGCTAGCTTTGCTTCATCTGTCCATTTTTTCACAGTCTTAACAGCCGGTTTAACACATTTGAGTTTCTGTCTGTATGTAGGTATTAAGTGGATTAAATTGTGGTCAGAAAGACCCAATGCTGCGCGGGCGACCGATCGGTATGCATTTTTGATTGTTGTATAGCAGTGGTCTAGAATGTTGCCTTCTCTGGTGAAACAGTCGACGTGCTGCTTATATCTGGGAAGTTCACGGTTAAGATGTGCTCTATTAAAATCGCCCAAAATGATCAGGGGTGACTCTGGGTATTTTAGCTCGAGTTTGTTTACTTGTTCGGCTAGCGTTTGTATCGCCGTGTTAGCGTTAGCTTGTGGCGCAATGTAAACACCGACTAGTAAAAAGGAGGTGAACTCACGTGGCTAGTAGAATGGCTTGCAGTTTAAAGACAGCGACTCCAGGTCCGGGCTGCAGTGTGCGTCGAGCTTCGTGACATCAGTGCACCATTCTTCATTGATATAGAAGCAAATCCCACCACCTTTCGATTTCCCCGATAGCTCCGTGTCGCGGTCGGCTCGGAGAAGGCGGAAGCCGGGTAGATGTAGCGCGGGATCTGGATGGCGGTCACTGAGCCAGGTTTCAGTGAAGCAGAGCGCAGCAGAACGTGCAAATGTTTTGTTGGTCTTTGTGAGGAGAAGAAGTTCATCCATCTTGTTTGGCAGAGATCGTAGATTAGCAAGATGGATCGATGGGAGCGGGGTTCGAAATCCACGCTGCCGGAGCTTGACGAGCACGCCGGCTCGCTTCCCCCTCCGGCGGCGTTTCCATGCTGCGTACAGCGCAGCCGCTCCGCTCGCGATTAGTTCCGAAAAACCCTGTGGATTTTCGTGTACTGGTGAAAAAAGACCGAGCGTAGACTCCCCAATGCGCAGCAACTTTTCCCTCGTGTAAGTAAGCCGCCCAGGGTCGCCAAAAACAAACGAAAATGACAAAAACAGGGATAATACTAGGGAGCGTGTGACCGAGGCTGCCATACCTGTCGGCGCCTGATGATGACGACCTCCTGATGATTCTATTGCAGCTATTGCAGGTCCAGGTTTGGGGGGGTGGTCTTGTGTTTGTTGTATCTCTGTTGGAGTTGTCTGTCCGTGTTGCGTTTGAGGGTAGTGTTGGTGAGGCGAGTGTGTTGTTTTGGTCTGTTTGTGCTCTGCTGCCTGTTGGTGTCCTACGATGTGTTGTTGTTCGTGGTGGTGTTTTGGGATGTAGTCTGCATTTCCATGTTATGTTGTATTGTCTAGTGTTTATGTTTGTGCAATGTTTGTGTACCCAGTGTGGTGTGTGGTGGTTGCATCTGAAGGATGTCTGTCTTCTTGTAATCTGTTGTGTGCAAATGTCGCATGTCCAGGTAGTTTGTTGTGTGTGTGTTTGTTGCGTGCGTGAGAGTGTCTGTGTGGGCCCCGGATTTGTCTCTATGTCCCCCGCCTGGAGCAAAAGGTCCGCCCGCCACCCTGCCAGGTTCAGGGGGCGGTTAGCCGAAAAAAAAAAAAAAACGGCCGTAAGGGCACCCCGTTCGGGGTGCAGGGATTGGTTCCTTGATTTGTCCCCCCGTTCGGGGGGAACCCTCCAACCGCGAGTAAGCCAAGGAGTTTGGAGGTACAGCAGGTTGACAGCAGTGTGATCGAGCAGATTAGATAGAGTAGAATTTGAATGGGGCTTCACTGATTTATTTCATACAATTCATATCTAAAACACAGTTGAAAAATATTTGATTGTTAAAATATTTAAATACAAGAACTATATCAAGAAATTAACAAAACATAGTTTTTTTAGTTAGGAGAAAAGTCTAAAAACATATCACAAATGACAAACGTTGTGCCTCTCCTCCTCCTGTTCTTCAATGAAGCTGATCACCCTCCAGCTCCCGTTAGAAACATCGTGCTGCTGAAGGTGTGCCGGCAGAATGGTTGTGATATAGGAGGTGCTGTGGACTCTCCCAGAAACGAGGACCTAGTTTAGTTGTAGATCCAGTAAAACATAGTGCAAATGTGACATTATTTATAATGCACAGTTACAGTCTTGTGAATATTAAAAAATGTACTTCATGTAATGCAGGAAGCGAATATTTCAAACGAACTAAGGCAGCAAACAGTAAGAGCAAAATCGTGTTCCAAACATTAACTCTTTTTTTAAATGTCAATTAGCTTGTGAGTAATAAGACAAAATGTGACTGTCAGACAGAGAACTGTCAGAGCAAACGGCAGATTTTAGAAAGTCCTGCCGAAATAAATCTGCACCCGACTGCGACTGTCAGCGTTGAACTGCCGCCATTGCTGTCAAAGTCAGACACATCTCCAAAATTGTTGGAGCAAATTTTTAAGCAGGCTTCATCTTGATAAATTGACCACGTATTTGACATTTACACCATAACGTTACCGCCTAAAATAATCGTAAAACAAAATTTTGTGTAACAACAAGAGTAATATGTACCCCAAAAGCTTTCAAAGCGTCTGAAAGTTTTCTCCTCCGTTTTTGTTGGGGCTTGGCTCGAAATGCATCATGATTGGCCTCCCGAAGTCCACGTGTCTGTCGGATGTGCTCTCATTGGTCTACAATACCATCACGGATGAATAAATACTCAAAGGGCTTGCCAGGCAAGCCCTTTGAACCCTTTAAATACTCAATGGGCTTGCCTGGCAAGCCCTTTGAGTATTTATTCCATATTGCCCACTAGTTCACTAGTAAGGTCATTTTGACGCTTACTAGTGAACATGTAAGGCCATAAATGTGCCCACTAGTTCACTAGTAAGATCATTTTGAGGCTTACTAGTTGACATGTAAGCCACAAAACGCCCGCTAGTTCACTAGTAAGATAATTTTGAGGCTTCTAGTGAACATGTAAGCCACAGAACGCCCACTAGTTCACTAGTAAGATCATTTTGACGCTTACTAGTGAACATGTAAGCCGCAAAACGCCCACTAGTTCACTAATAAGATTATTTTGACGCTTACTACTGAACATTTAAGGCCATAAATGTGCCCACTAGTTCACTGGTAAGATGATTTTGACGCTTACTAGTGAACATGTAAGCCACAAAACGCCCACTAGTTCACTAGTAAGATCATTTTGACGCTTACTAGTGAACATGTAAGGCCATAAATGTGCCCACTAGTTCACTAGTAAGTTCATTTTGAGGCTTACTAGTTGACATGTAAGCCACACATCGCCTACTAGTTCACTAGTAAGATCATTTTGAGGCTTACTAGTGAACATGTAAGCCACAAAACGCCCAATAGTTCACTAGTAAGATCATTTTGACGCTTACTAGTGAACATGTAAGCCACAAAACGCTCACTAGTTTACTAGTAAGGTCATTTTGACGCTTACTAGTGAACATGTAAGCCACAAAACGCTCACTAGTTCACTAGTAAGGTCATTTTGACGCTTACTAGTTAACATGTAAGCCGCAAAACGCCCACTAGTTCACTAATAAGATTATTTTGACGCTTACTACTGAACATTTAAGGCCATAAATGTGCCCACTAGTTCACTGGTAAGATGATTTTGACGCTTACTAGTGAACATGTAAGGCCATAAATGTGCCCACTTGTAGTGCTAGTGACATTACACTGTACTTGCATTAAATGCAAATAAGGATGATTACGAAAACATGTAACGGTATCCTATTGGCTGTACGTTTCAAAATAGTGTCATCCCACCAGTCAGGGCTCATGATTTTGGAAATTCTGTGCCCACTTAGTTTTTTAAAACAACAATGGCGGACAGTGTCCTGAGACGTATTCGGCGAAGGTGCAGGGCAATAGAGAGTGCCTGTCATCAAGGGTCTGCCGGTGAAAGTGAAGCACGCGCGATAAACATTTCAATTGCTAATTTAAGAAGAGTTAGTGACCAGTTTAGCGCTGATACTATTCAAAGTTTGATTCAAAGTCCAATAGATCTCCGATCTGTCATCATTGCGGGACCCACTCCTAATGGTGGACGTGTTTGTTCCCATGTGGCACAT
Source organism: Hippocampus zosterae (assembly GCF_025434085.1). NCBI lineage: Eukaryota > Metazoa > Chordata > Actinopteri > Syngnathiformes > Syngnathidae > Hippocampus > Hippocampus zosterae. The sequence goes on from NC_067453.1 coordinate 10,054,965, forward strand.
CGTTTGCACACAGGTAAAATGGCTACCATTTTTTGTCATTGGTTTTTCGTATGTATTTTTATTCGAACTACACACGGGTTTTACTGACGACTTGCTGTGACTTACCTTCTATCACCCTGTCAAACGTCGTTTTATACCAGTGGTTTTCCTGCAAATCAGTAGACTATTAAGTAACGCGATGGCTGTACACTTTTAAGCAATAACTAGTGATCTTTTAGTTATTCAATTATAAGTTTGAATTATTTTTTTCTTGAGTAAAATGGTTAGAGAAAATAGCTGCTCGTGGTTTTGAAGCTGCATATACTTTTATGTACATCTGTGTCTATATGCCTGTACTGTATACAGTATATAAAAAACACGTAGTGATTCGTTTGCTTGAATTCCTTAATCCTTTTATTTCCATACTTTAGGTAGACGAGGAAGACCAGCACTTGACATTACAAGTGATCAAATTGAACTGCTCCCCACTCAGGGCTTTACAGTGAGAGCCATCACTGAGATGTTGTGTTGTTCCTCTTCATACCTGCATAAAAAAAATGAAGTTTTTTCAGATTTCAGCCAGAAATAGATTTACTCCCATTCATGATGTTGACCTGGAAGAGCATGTCAGAAGATTGCACAGCCAATTTCCCAGATCAGGCTCGGAAGCAAGTGTTCTGCTACATACTCTTGTCCCTTCATGTATATATCATTATATTCATTGTGAAAGTGTACTTTCTTTATTGTGTTGTTTTATGAACCTCTTGCAGATGATGAGGGCATACCTGCGTGCTGATGGTATTGTAGTACAAAGAAAAAGAGTTCAAGAAATCCTCAACCGTATTGAGCCAGCTGCTGCAGCCCAGAGATGGAGCCAGACTGTGGCTAGAAGACCATACTATGTGCCATTCCCCAATAGTTTATGGCACATAGATGGGCATATGCGTCTCATTCGGTAATAAGGGATCATCTTATATTTGTACTCGTGGGAGCATTAGAAAGCCATATTGTATGGACAGCACAGATTAAATTTAATTTTATCATTTGTATATCCAAGTTACACAAACTCCAAATTGCCTCCATGTAGTCTTAAGTGCACAGCAATACCTTCTCTACCGAGATGATATTTCAAACAAGATATGAAACTTGATTGTTTTCTTGTATTTAATCATTATTCTTTTCATGTTTGTTTTACAGGTGGGTGTTTGTGACACATGCCGGCATTGATGGGAATTCCAGGCTAATAACGTACCTTCAACTGGAGCACAGACAACACAGCTTTGACAGTGTTGAAATATTTTGTCCAAGCCACCTGCCTGTATGGGTTACCCTCCAGAGTAAGATCCGACCATGGTGGTGAAAACACTGGTTGCTCTTTTAATGAACCTACTGCAGGGACAAGACACCAAAATTTTTTCTAGCTCCAGCCAACACCCCCTCACAATTTACTCACACCTCCCATGGCCTGATTATCCACCAACAGGGGCCCTTTTTGGATTATCATTTTGGCATAGGAACTTTCCTTTCCTATCCTAACCGAGTGAGATGAGCCGGTAGCACCTGGAGCAAAGATCGTCTAAATTTTAATAATGCTTAGGAAAGGTTCTGACCATCCTTTACGAAAGGAAAGGAGATATATTATGCAGCAGGAATATTTAAAGGGGAAGTCTTTTTTTATGTTGTTGTTGTTGTTGTCGACCCCACCCGTGCCCCGACATTGGGGGACCGGGCCCTCACTCCGTCTCCCGGATCCCCAGACCCCCCTCCTCCGCCCAGCGGGCGAGCAGGGCCGCCACTCCGCTTGGGTTTCGCCAGAGGTCCTCCGGAGTCAGTGTGGTGGGTATGTTTGTGCAGGTGAACAGGTGTTGTGTGTCGTGCACTTGCGTGCCGCATAGCGCACAGAGTGGTGTTGGGTGTGTGTCCGGTGTAATGTTGTGTAGGTAGGAGTGGAGGGCTGGTGATTTGTTGGTTCGGAGTTGTGCTAGGAGTTGTCTGGTTCTGTGTGGTAGGTCTTGCTCTGATGGGTCTATTTCTGGTGCTGGTGCATGTATTACTTTGTTGTGTTGTCTGGTGTCCAAGTGTGTTTGTACAAAGTGGGTGTGTATGTCTTTCATGTTCTGTTTTATGGTGTCGTTGTTGGTGTCCTGTGGTGCTGTGTCTTTGTTGTGTGTGTAGTTGTTGTTGTGGAAGATTGTTTGTTTCTTTTGTCTGGGTGGTGGTGGTTGTTGAGTGAGTGGGTGTAGTGGGTGGGTTGGGTGTTGGGCTTTTTGTCTGATTTGCGATGCGTGTAGTTTTAGATGGATGTTCAGTGGGAGAGTTTTTGTTTCCTCATGCAAGTGTTGTATGTTTGTGTCTTGTGTGCATCCTGTTGCTATTCTGAGTGCTGTGTTCTGTGTGGTCTGGAGTTTTGTCTTGTTTGTGTCCGATAGTGTTGGTGACCATATAGTGTTTGCGTATTCGAGGCGTGTGAGTGTGGTTGCTTTGTATGTGGTGAGTATAGTTTCTTTGGATTTTCCCCAGTGAGTGGTTGTTAAGGCTTTAAGTATTTTGTTTGATTGCTTGGCGCGGGTTAGAGTGTGTTGTGTGTGTTTTGAGAAGGTGAGTTTGGGGTCCCATGTTAATCCCAGTATTTTGGGTTCGCGGACTGTGGGTAGGGTGGTGTTATCTATTTGTAAAGTGAGCCTGTTGCTGTATTCTGCCGGATCCGGTGTGAACAGAGTGGTGGTGGTTTTGTCTGCGTTGAGTGTGAGTTGGTTCTGTTTTGTCCAGTTGTATATGTCATGGAGATATTTTTGTACTTGTTGTTGTGCCTGTTGTGGTTTGACATGTGTGGATAGAATGGTGATGTCGTCTGCATATGTAACTGTGTGTACATTTGGAGGTGGTTGTGGTAAGTCTGCCATGTATATGTTGAATAGTGTTGGTGAAAGTACTCCCCCCTGTGGTACCCCCGTTTTCGTGTTTCTATGTTCTGATGTTTCCCCCCGGTATTGAGTGTATTGTCTGCGTCCCCTTATGTAGTTGAAGATGTATTTGATGATGATGTTTGGGGTGTTAGTGTTGTTGAGTTTGTTTGTGAGTGTGTGTAGGTTTACCGTGTCAAAGGCTTTGGACATGTCTAGGGCTATGGCAACTGTTCATTGTGGTGGTTTTTGTTGATTGAAACCTGTGGCTATGATGTTGTGTATGTGGTGTAGTGCTTTGGTTGTGGAGTGTTGTTTTCGGAAGCCGTGTTGGTGAGAGGGTAGTTGAGTGTTGTTGGTAATGAAGGGTAGTATTACCTTTTCCATTGTTTTGGCTATTGGGCTGAGTTGTCACGTCGCGTGCTCGCCAGCAGGTGGCGGGTTCTCCCACCGCCTGTTCGGCACACCTGCCCGTTATTTCGGGCTGATTACGTGCCTTTATTAGGCGACTCCGGCAGTCATCTCACTGCCGGAGAATTCCTTACCGTGCCATTGCTCTCGATTTGCTATTCTCGTCGTTCGACTATTTCTCGCTGCCCTATTGCCTTACGGCCTCAATCATTCGCGTACTTCTTATAGTGATCAGATTGTTATCTCGGTTGTTCCTCGCCCTTTATCGTTTCGCGAGCGTTTTCAGTTGTCTTCCTTATTTTTTCCTGGTCCTTATTTGACCAGCGTTTTCTGTTACCGTTTTCCCTGTTCGGGCTCCTTTTGTTCTTTATTAAAAACCCCTTTGTTCTCACAAGATCTTTTCGTTGTCTGCTTCTCCGGGGATCCACCTCTTTTTTTCTGTTGTGCACGAGGCGATTCCTCATCGCCTCGGGCTCAACGTGACAGAATTCTCCGGCCACCATGGATCCCGCAGGCGCCGAAAAGATCTTGTCCGCTCTTGCTCGACAAGAGCGGCAAATGAGTCAGCACAGCCAGGCCCTTACGGAACTCAACGGCGCGGTCTCCATGCTGGCTCATTGGTTCGATGATCTCGAACCTCGCCTTATTCGGGTGGAGGAACGAAGACCACCTTCCGGGCTTCGTCCTACCATCCCGGAGGCTCCCTCCTCGTACCCTACTATGTCGAGGGAGCCCTCGCTTCCACATCCCCCTCGTTACGGGGGTGAGCACGGGCAGTGTGGACACTTTTTACACAACTGCTCGCTCGTTTTTGACCAACAGCCGTCCTCCTATGCCACTGACGCCGCCAAGGTGGCTTATATCATGAGTCTCTTGACAGGTCCGGCGGCATCGTGGGCAATCGCGACCAGCGACGCTAAGCCGAATCTCCGCACCTCCTATCCTGATTTCGTGGCAGCCTTCCGTCGGGTGTTCCACCATCCCGTGCGGGGCAGAGAGGCGGAGGGGCGGCTGCTCGCCCTGCAGCAGGGAAGGCGTTCGGTCGCTGACTACTCCATCGAGTTCCGGATCCTGGCCGCGCAGAGCGGGTACGACGATCGGGCCCTGTGTGGACTGTTTCGCCGTGGCCTGAACTCATTACTAAAGGACGAGCTGGCGACCCGCGACCACAGCACCGAGTTGGAGGAGCTGATCAACCTCGCCCTCCTTATGGACAATCGCCTGAGGGAGCGAGGCCGGGAGCGTGGGGGTGATCGGTATCCGTCCCGCCGCACCACGTACCGTGAGGAACATCGTGGGTTCGGTGATCACTCCCGGGACGAGCCGATGCAGCTGGGCGGCAAGGACGGTGGTGCGGAGGTAGGAAGGCGCCGTCATCGCGACCATGCTACAACAAACGGCGCCCAACCATCCCCCCGCGCCGCAACCAGCCATCCGGGATCGTCTTTCCACGCTCCTCCCGAGTACTGTAAGTCACGGCCCCGCGCGTCGCCCCCCGAGTCTAGGCGAGTAGACAAGCGACCAGGACACCCCAATAGACTCGAGCTCGAGGCGGAGGTATTCGGCGGTTCCCGGTCAAGACGGGTTCGGGCCCTGGTGGATTCGGGAGCAGATGACTGTTTAATGGACACTGATCTCGCGTCCGAACTGGGGTGCTTTTTAGAGGAGTTGGTTGTGGCGAAGCGGGTGCGTGATCTAGATGGGCGCCTCCTGGCGGTGGTAACGCATCGAACGGAGCCGTTAAAGCTTTCGTTATCCGGTAATCATATTGAGCATCGCCGTTTTTATGTTATGCGGTCCCGGAACGCCCCGATCATCCTCGGTTTACCCTGGCTTCAGACGCATAACCCGGTGATCTCATGGGCGCGCCCCGCTATCGATAGCTGGAGCCCTTATTGTTACCAGCACTGCCTGCAGTCAGCCGTCGGGAGGCACGAACGCGTCACGCCCCCCGAGGAGATCTGCCTTGACGGAGTGCCGGAGTGCTATCGGGACCTTAGGGAGGTCTTTAGCGAGGATCGCGCGCGCTCCTTGCCCCCACACCGCCCCTACGATTGCGCGATAGACCTGCAGGCGGGCGCTCCGTTGCCAACCTCGCGTCTGTATCAGGTATCCCATCCCGAGCGTGAGGCGTTAACGGAGTATATAAACAGCTCGCTCGCTGCAGGTCTCATCAGACCTTCGCGCTCACCGTTAGGGGCGGGTTTTTTCTTCGTGGGGAAGAAGGATAAATCCCTACGGCCCTGCGTGGACTATCGTGGATTAAATGAAATTACAATTAAAAATAGATACCCGCTACCCTTGTTGGACTCCGCCTTCGCTCCATTACAATCAGCCACAATATTCACAAAATTAGACTTACGCAGCGCTTACCACCTGGTTCGCATCCGAGAGGGCGACGAGTGGAAAACCGCGTTTAAGACCCCCCTGGGCCATTTCGAATACCTCGTCATGCCTTTTGGCCTCACAAACGCGCCTGCCGTCTTCCAGAACCTCATTAACGACGTGCTCCGGGACATGATCAACATCTTCTGTTTCGTTTATCTTGACGACATTTTAATTTTTTCTCGTTCTCTGCATGAGCACCGGCAACATGTTCGGCTGGTGCTACAACGTTTGCTCGAGAACCGGCTCTTCGTCAAGGCAGAAAAATGTGAGTTCCATGTTCCCGTCATCTCCTTCCTGGGGTTCATTATAGAACAGGGCAAGCTACGGGCGGACCCCATTAAGACGCGTGCGGTCACTGAATGGCCGGTCCCGTCCAACCGTAAGGAACTGCAGCGCTTCTTGGGGTTCGCCAACTTCTATAGGCGTTTCATCCGTGGTTACAGCCAGATGGCGCTTCCACTAACCCGCCTTACTTCAACCAAGATCCCTTTTAAGTGGGACCCTGCCGCGGATGCGGCGTTCGCTCGTCTTAAGGCGGCGTTCACTAGTCCCCCGGTTCTGCAACATCCTGACCCTGACCGCCCTTTCGTCGTAGAGGTGGACGCCTCGGATTCAGGGGTGGGTGCGGTGCTGTCCCAACGCTCCCCAGTCGACCAGAAGCTGCACCCCTGCGCCTTCTTCTCCCGTCGACTCAGTGCCGCCGAGTCGAACTACGACGTGGGCAACCGGGAACTGTTGGCTGTGGTCACCGCATTACAGGAGTGGCGGCACTGGCTCGAGGGGGCTAAGGAACCGTTTACCGTATACACGGACCATAAGAACCTCGCCTATCTCCGCTCCGCGAAGAGACTTAACGCCCGTCAGGCCCGGTGGGCCCTCTTCCTCACCAGGTTCGACTTCGTTCTCACCTATTCCCCCGGATCTAAGAACACTAAGCCTGACGCCCTTTCCCGGCTCCACGAACCTGCGGGGAGGGACCGTTCCCCGGAGACCATCCTCCCGACCCAGTGCATAGTGGGGGCCGTCCAGTGGGAGATTGAGCAGCGGATCCTGTCCGCCCTGGTGGGGGTGCAGGTGCCGGCAGGGTGCCCAGCAGGGAAGCTGTTCGTGCCTCCTGCCCTCCGTTCGGAGGTCCTGCAGTGGGGACACGCATCCAAGGTGGCGTGTCATCCCGGGGTGAACCGGACTGTGCAGCTTGTCGCCCAGCGTTTCTGGTGGCCGGAGCTCCGCCGCGACACGACGGAGTTCGTCAAGGCCTGCACCTCCTGCGCCTGCGGCAAGTCGTCGCATCAGCCTCCGGCGGGACTGCTCCAGCCGCTGCCCATTCCTCCTCGCCCGTGGTCTCACATCGCTGTGGACTTCGTCACGGGCCTGCCGCCTTCCCGGGGCCGGACGGTCGTGCTCACGATCGTGGACCGCTTCTCCAAGGCCGCTCACTTTGTGCCCTTGTCCAGGTTGCCGTCGGCGCTGGAGACCGCCAACCTCCTCATCCAGCACGTCTTCCGTCTCCACGGCATTCCGGCGGACATCGTGTCAGATCGGGGGCCCCAGTTTGTGTCCCGCGTCTGGAAGCGGTTCTGCCGGTCCCTCGGAGCTACGGCCAGCCTGACCTCGGGGTACCACCCTCAGTCCAATGGACAGGCTGAGCGCGCCAACCAGGATCTGGGGGCAGCCCTCCGCTGTGTTTGTCTCCACCGTCCGGCATCCTGGGCTGACCACCTGCCCTGGGTGGAATATGCCCACAACACTCTCGTTTCCTCCGCTACAGGCAGATCGCCGTTCATGACGGCCTACGGTTACCAGCCACCGCTGTTCCCGTCCCAGGAGGGGCAGGTGGAGGTCCCCTCCGTGCAGCACCACCTTAAGCGGGCCCATCACGTGTGGAGGGAGGCCCGGGCTGCGTTGTCCCGCACTGCGTCCCGGAACCGGCGGATCGCTGATCGTCGTCGGCGCCCGGCGCCCTCATATGCGGTGGGAGAAAAGGTGTGGCTGGCTGCGAGGGATCTTCGCCTGGCCGGCTCGTCTGCCAAACTGGGGCCCCGGTTCGCTGGCCCGTTCGAGGTCGAGGCCGTCATCAGCCCCGTCGCGGTCAGGCTCCGGCTGCCGGCCTCCATGAAGGTCCACCCCGTGTTCCACGTCTCCCTGCTCAAGCCTGTGTCTTCCAGCGCCTTGGCGCCCCCTCCCGCTCCGCCGCCGCCCCCGCGGGTGGTCGACGGGGACCCGGTGTACACGGTCCGTGCCATCCTGGACTCTCGGCGCAGGGGCAAGGGCTTCCAGTACCTGGTCGATTGGGAGGGCTACGGGCCGGAGGAGCGGCAATGGGTGCCTCGCTCCTGGATCCTTGACCCGTCCCTTCTGCGCGACTTCCACACTGCTCATCCGTCCAAACCGGGTAGTCCGCCGGGAGGCGTCCATTGAGGGGGGGGTACTGTCACGTCGCGTGCTCGCCAGCAGGTGGCGGGTTCTCCCACCGCCTGTTCGGCACACCTGCCCGTTATTTCGGGCTGATTACGTGCCTTTATTAGGCGACTCCGGCAGTCATCTCACTGCCGGAGAATTCCTTACCGTGCCATTGCTCTCGATTTGCTATTCTCGTCGTTCGACTATTTCTCGCTGCCCTATTGCCTTACGGCCTCAATCATTCGCGTACTTCTTATAGTGATCAGATTGTTATCTCGGTTGTTCCTCGCCCTTTATCGTTTCGCGAGCGTTTTCAGTTGTCTTCCTTATTTTTTCCTGGTCCTTATTTGACCAGCGTTTTCTGTTACCGTTTTCCCTGTTCGGGCTCCTTTTGTTCTTTATTAAAAACCCCTTTGTTCTCACAAGATCTTTTCGTTGTCTGCTTCTCCGGGGATCCACCTCTTTTTTTCTGTTGTGCACGAGGCGATTCCTCATCGCCTCGGGCTCAACGTGACATGAGTAGTGCTATTGGTCTGTAAGATGGGCCGAGTGCGTGGTTTTTGTTGGGTTTTGGTATTGGGATTATTTTTGCAGTCTTCCATATTGCGGGGATGGTGTTGGTGTTGAGTGATGTGTTGTAAGTGTGTGTGAGTAGTGTTATTGCTTTGGGGCCTAGGTGTTTCAGATGTCTGATGTTTATGTTGTCTGGGCCTGTGGAGTTGTTGCTTTTGGAGCGTTGTAGTGCTTGTTTGACTTGTTGTTCTGTGATGGTTATGGGCGTGGTGTTGAGTTTTCGTATTTTGCGTTGTAGTTGTCTGTATGTTCTGTTGGTTTTGTGTTGTATTATGTTGGTGAATTGTTTGTTGAATGCTCGTGCTTTCTGTTTGTTGGATATTGCCGTGTGTTGTCCGAACTGTATTGTGGTGTTTTCTGGTGCTTTTTGTTCTTTGTTTGATAGTCTTGTTACTGTGTTCCAGAGTATGTGTTGTTTGTGTCTGTGGTTCCATGCATCCGTTAAGTGTTCTTTCCATAGCTCTTGTTTGTGTTTTTGGATTTGTGTGTCTATTTCTTTGTTTAGGTCTGTGATGCGTAGGTCTTGGTGGTTTTGTTGTCTGATGTCGTTTCTTTGGCTGATGAGTGTTCTGATGTGTTGTGGTAGGAGAAGTGATTTGCTTTTTATTTTTCCGTGGGGTATGTGGTGTTTGTCTGCTGTAAGTATGAGGTTTGTGAGCATGGTGTTGGCTGTGTGGATGTTGTCAGGTATGGTTAAGTTCTCCAGTGCTGATTCTATTTCAGAGGTGTATCCTTCCCAGTCTGCTTTCCTGTAATTTGTGTAAGTTTGAAGGTGTTGTTGTAGGCGGAAAGGAGCACGCGTGTTGTGTGTGATTTTGATAGGAAGGTGGTCTGAACTGAGTGCGTGTATTGTGGTCCATGTTGTTCTGTTTGTGATGCTGTTGCTGGCTGTTGTGATGTCCGGTGATGTTGGTTGTTGGTTGATGTTTGTAGGTTTTCTGGTGGGTGTGTTTGTGTTTAGAGTGATTTGTTGGGAGTTTTGTAGTATGTCTGCAATGTGGGTGCCTCTGTGGTCGTCGTAGGGAGAGTGCCATTGTGTTGAGTGAGCGTTGATGTCTGCGGTTAGAATGGTGTTGTTCAGCCAGTTTATGTATTGGAAGGTGTTGGTGATGTCTGTGTCTTCTGTGGCGTGGTCTGGTCGGGTGGTATCTCTGGGGGGTATATACATGTTGCATATGTGTAGTCTTTTGTGGTTGGTTATGTGAATCTTTACGGTTTGAATTTCTGTAGTGTTGGTGTTGATGTTGTTGGGGATGTTCATGGGAGTGAATGTGACTGATTTGTGAATGTATGTGAGCAGTCCTCCTCCTCCCTTTTGTTCTCTGTCTTTCCTAATGCTGGTGTAGTTGGTGAGACGAGGTGTGTTGTGTTGTTTTTCTAGTTTGGTTTCTTGTATGGTGATGATGTCTGCGTGCTGTTGTAAGGCGAGTTCTTCTAGTTCTGTTTTCTTGTTTTGGATGCCGTTGATGTTTATTTGTAGTATGGTCAGTGTGTGTTTGTTGTTTTTCTTGGTGGGTGTTGTTCTTTGTGGGTTGTTCGGGGGTTGTGGTGTTGGGGTGTTTGTTGTTTGCGTGTGTGTTCTGCATGTCCACGTGTTTGTGTATTGGCGGGTGGTGATGCCGGAGCAATGTCTGTGTATCCAGTGTGGGTGTGTTGAGTTGCATCTGAGTGAGGTTTGTCTGCGTGTGATGATTCTATTGCAGCTATTGCAGGTCCAGGTTTGGGGGGGTGGTCTTGTGTTTGTTGTGTCTCTGTTGGAGTTGTCTGTCCGTGTTGCGTTTGAGGGTAGTGTTGGTGAGGCGAGTGTGTTGTTTTGGTGTGTTTGTGCTCTGCTGCCTGTTGGTGTTCTACGAGGTGTTGTTGTTCGTGGTGGTGTTTTGGGATGTAGTCTGCATTTCCATGTTATGTTGTATTGTCTAGTGTTTATGTTTGTGCAATGTTTGTGTACCCAGTGTGGTGTGTGGTGGTTGCATCTGAAGGATGTCTGTCTTCTTGTAATCTGTTGTGTGCAAATGTCGCATGTCCAGGTAGTTTGTTGTGTGTGTGTTTGTTGCGTGCGTGAGAGTGTCTGTGTGGGCCCCGGATTTGTCTCTATGTCCCCCGCCTGGAGCAAAAGGTCCGCCCGCCACCCTGCCAGGTTCAGGGGGCGGTTAGCCGAAAAAAAACGGCCGTAAGGGCACCCCGTTCGGGGTGCAGGGATTGGTTCCTTGATTTGTCCCCCCATTCGGGGGGAACCCTCCAACTGCGAGTAAGCCAAGGAGTTTGGAGGAGTCTTTTTACAGCGCCCCCTATATGTCGGGGGACAGCAGTAAACTGGGCTTCCGGAACAGGATCCGGATGAACAACTCCCGCTCGGCGCAGGTGATCCGGAACAAGGCATCGCCCCAGGCGCCCGGCCTGGCCGTGAGGCACTCGCCCAACCAGGAGAACGTCCCTGAGGCGGCCAGCCCCGGGAAGGTGCAGAAGAGCTGGAGCTTCAATGACCGCACTCGCGTTCGGACCTCGCTGCGGCTCAAAGCCAGGCCTCCCGTTGACGTGGAGGGTCTGGGAGAGGACAGCGTGGACGACACAGGCTACTGCGACATTGCCATGGACGAGGTCATTCCCGCCGTCAAGACGCTCATACGAGCCGTCAGGATTTTGAAGTTCCTGGTGGCCAAGAGGAAGTTCAAGGAGACGCTGCGTCCGTACGACGTGAACGGGACACCTGGACATGCTGGGCCGTATCAAGAGCCTGCAGATGCGGGTGGACCAGATCATCGGGCGAGGCGCCGTCCAGGCCGATAAGAAGGCACGACCAGAAAAGGGCGAGAAGACGCCGCCGGAACTGGAGTCTCTGGATGAGCTGAGCATGATGGGACGTGTGGTCAAAGTGGAGAAACAGATTCAGTCCATCGAGAAGTCTTTTTTTATTTTCAATGCCTTTACAATCATACATTCTATGCACATACACTGGTCTAAACATGGTATTCAGATGAATTTTACCTTTGTGGAATATGAATTATGTAGAAAATCTCACTTGTTTTTATCCAAATCAGGGGGCTAACATTTTGTACTTGCTATTGACCGAACAGTACATCACAGTTTCTGTGAGGACAAAATTTCTGGTTCTGTCACAGTCCACCGGAAGCAGAAATTGCTTTCACATCGCGCAGCTGTAACTTGGGCCGATCACAAGTGCTGCTTAACTTGTTAAACTAAATGAAGAGATGCCTCCGTGCAATACTCAGAGTAAGATGACGTTGTGTAAAGGAAGTGGCATGATTCATAGAAGCTAATGGAGTGCTGTGTCTGTCTCCTAAATACAATAAGATCTTTTTAAATGGCTTTTCAATTTTTCTTGCAGGGAAAAATGTACATCTATATATCTACTGTATATCTATAAAAAAAATCCTCGTCTTACCCCTCAGGTGGTGTCCATCCCTCATTCAGCTGGGGTCCTCTACCAGAGGCCAGGAAGCTTGAGGGTTCTGCGCAGTATCCTTGCTGTTCCCAGCACTGCACATTTCTGGACTGAGATGTCCGATGTTGTTCCCGGGATCTGTTGCAACCACTCATCATCTAGTTTGGGGGTCACTGCCCCGAGTGCTCCGACCACCACAGGCACGACTGTCCCCTTTACCTTCCAGGCTCTCTCCAGCTCCTCTTTGAGCCATTGGGATTTCTCGAGTTTCTCGTGTTCCTTCTTTCTGATGTTTCCAGCACTTGGGACCGCTACATCCACTACAACGGCTTTCCTCTGCCCTTTATCTATCATCAGGATATCTGGTTGGTTCGCCATTACCATCTTGTCAGTCTGGATCTGGAAGTCCCATAGGATCTTCGCTCTGTCATTCTCCACCACCTTCGGAGGTGTTTCCCATTTTGACCTTGGGGTGTCCAGTCCATACTCCGCACAGATGTTTCGGTAGACTATGCCAGCCACCTGGTTATGGCGTTCCATATAGGCTTTCCCTGCCAGCACCTTACACCCTGCAGTTATGTGTTAGATCGTCTCAGGTGCCTCTTTGCACAACCTACACCTTGGGTCTTGGCTGGTGTGGTATATCTAGGCCTCGATGGCTCTGGTGCTCAGGGCCTGCTCCTGAGCAGCCAGGATGAGTGCCTCTGTGCTGTCCTTCAGGCCAGCCCTCTCTAGAACTCTGATAGGACTTCTTGAGATTGGCCACGGCAGTTATTGTCCGGTGGTACATCCCGTGTAGGGGCTTGTCCTCCCATGATGGTCCCTCTTCCAGCACCTCATCTTCTGTTCCCCATTGTCTGAGACATTCTCTGAGTACATCATCCGTTGGTGCCTTCTCCTTGATGTATTTGTGGAGCTTGGATGTTTCATCCTGGACAGTGGCTCTCACACTCACTAGTCCCCGGCCTCCTTCCTTTCGGCTTGTGTACAGTCTCAGGGTGCTGGATTTGGTATGGAACCCTCCATGCATGGTAACGAGCTTTCGGGTCTTAACATCCGTGGTCTGAATCTCTTCCTTTGGCCACCTTATTTTTCCTGCAGGGTATCTGATCACTGGAAAGGGCATAGCTGTTTATTGCCCGGGTCTTATTCTTGCCATTGAGCTGGCTTCTTAGGACTTGCCCCACTCGCTGGAGGTATTTGGCCGTAGCCGCTTTCCTTGTTGCCAGTTTGAGGTTGCCATTGGCTTGTGGTATACCGAGGTACTTGTAGCTGTCCTCAATGTCTGCTATTGTTCCTTCAGGGAGTGAGACCCCTTCAGTGCGGACTACCCTTCCTCTCTTAGTCACCATCCGACTACATTTCTCCAGCACGAATGACATCCCAATGTCGCTGCTGTAGATCTTGATTGTGTGGATCAGGGAGTCTATGTCCCTTTCGCTCTTAGCAAACAGCTACATGTCATCCTTGTAGAGGAGGTGACTGATCGTAGCTCCATTTCTGAGGCGGTATCCATGGCCTGTCTTGGTGATTACTTGGCTTAGGGGGTTCAGTCCTATGCAGGACAGCAGTGGGGAGAGTGCATCACCTTGGTATATGCCACATTTGATGGACACTTGGGTAAGTGGCTTGCCATTGGCTTCAAGTGTGGTTTTCCACATCCTCATCAAGTTCGCAACGAAGGCTCTTAGGGTCCTGTTCACCTTATACACATCCAAGCATTCAGTGATCCATGTATGTGGCATCGAGTCATAGGCTTTCTTTTAATCAATCCAGGCTGTGCACAGGTTGGTACATCGGGACCTGCAGTCTTGTGCGACTGTTCTGTCAACCAGGAGCTGATGTTTGGCTCCCCTGGTATCTCTACCAATGCCCTTCCGTGCTTCGCTCATGTATTGATCCATGTGTGCACTTATCTTAGCCGCAACATGAGCTTCCAAAATTGTGGAGGGACAGGTTATTGGCCGATAGTTGGATGCGACTGCACCCTTTGAGGGATCTTTCATGATAAGGATCGTTCGCCCTTCGGTTAGCCATCCTGGGTGAGTCACATCCCTAGGCAGCTGGTTCATTTGTGCTGCTGGGCGCTCATGGAGTGCTGTGAGTCTCTTTAGCCAGTAAGTGTGGACAATGTCCGGGCCTGGTGCTGTCCAGTTCTTCATATTTGAGACTATTTCCTTTATGTCTGCCACTGTTATGGTAATTGGGTTCTGTTCAGGGAGGTGTCTGTGCTCCTCTCTTTGGGTGACCAGCCATTGTGCACTGCTGTTATGTGCAACCTCCTTCTCCCATCTGCCTCTCCAGTACCTTTCAGTTTCCAGTCTTGGTGGATCAGCTCTGTTGTTAGGACCCTGCCACTGAGCGTACACTTTCGCAGGTTGTGTTGCAAACAGCCTGTTTATTCGTCTGGCCTCATTCTCTTTCGTGTACCGCTTTAGGCGGCTGGACAAGGCTTGGAGCCTTTGTTTCGAGTGCTTCATATATGGTCATCTGGATGTACCTCTCAGGATCGGCCTTTTCATCACACCTCTCTGGACCTCAGTCAATTGACTCACATCTTTCCGAGCCGCCTTGATCTTAGCCTCCAACCGTCTTTTCCATGGTCGGTAATGTATCTCATGGCTTCCATGGTTGCTCTTATAGCCAAGCATCTCAAGGATCACTGATGCTGAAGCGTATATCAGTTCATTTCCGTGATCGTTACGGTAAGGATCGCCCTCAGTGCTGCATTCACACTTTCCAAGAGACTTTCAGGTGGTACTTCACATAGCCGTTGTAATCGGATTCTAGGTTTCCCAGCTTTCATTCTTGCCATGATCTTAGCTTTCAGGTCAGTTGCTGCCTCGCTCAGCATTTCATTCATTGGGGCTGGCCTCCCAATCTCATCATCTGCATTCACTCTGGTATGAACTCCTCCTCTGATCTGGCAGCCTGGGGCCCCTCACCATGGAACCTGCGTTGTACCTCATCAATCTCAAGTTGTGACAGCAGTTGCCGTTTGTGGATGTTGGAACACTGAGTTACGAGTTGTTTCGTGGCCACCCGTGACTGTGGGTTTCGAAGTAACCATTTAGCCCACATTCTCTCCATGTAACCTCTCTGACTAGGCTTGCTTGAGTAGTAGCATTCCAACAGAGCCATGTTATTGCATCTTGCCCATCTCTGCTCCATTTTTCATCAAGGTGCTCTGGTTCCCCAGCACCTGACGCAGACCTTGTTTGGCCGGGCGACGTCTGAGCTGGCATGTCATTCATTTTATTGTCTCTCATCATTGTATGAGGTACGCATTAGCGTGAAGGCTCTTGCCCAAGGACCCACACTGGATGGTGTTATGTGCTCATTTTTTGCCCCAAGTGGGGAGCGGAGGGACGGGCGCTGGGGGGGGGGGACCATCGTGGTGGGGCGGGCCCCTACGCGGGATGTGCCACCGGACCGTGGCTGAGGTGGCTGATCTCAAGAAGTCCTATCGGTGGCTGGAGGGGACTGGCCTGGGGGACAGCGCAGGGGCGCTCATCCTGGCTGCTCAGGAGCGGGCCTTGGGCGCCGAAGCCGTCGAGGCCCGGATGTGCCGCGCCGGACAGGACCCGGGGTGTGGGTTGTGCGGGGAGGCGCCTGGGACGATCCGGCACGTGGCTGCGGGGTGTGGGATGCTGGCAGGGGGGGCCTGCGTGGAGCGCCATGGCCAGGTGGCTGGCGTGGTCTGCCGAGGCATCTGTGCGAAGTGTGGACTGGGGGCCCCGGGGTCGGAGTGGGGGGCACCTCCGAGGGTGGTGGAGGGTGGCGGAGCGGGGATCCTGTGGGACTTCCGGATCCAGACTGGCGGGATGGTGGTGGCGAGCCAGCCAGATGTCGTGGTCGTGGATGGGGGGCGGAGGAGGGCCGTTGTGGTGGATGTGGCGGTCCCAGGTGGTGGAGGCATCGGGAGGGGGGAGCATGGGGGGCTCGGGGGGTACCAGGGGCTCGGGGAGGGGCTGGGGAGGGCCTGGGGGGTGGGGGTGGCGGTCGTGCCTGTGGTGGTCGGGGCGCTCGGGGCAGTGACCCCCGGACTGGATGGGTGATGACGTTGTGGTGGTTTTTGTTGATTGAAACCTGTGGCTATGATGTTGTGTATGTGGTGTAGTGCTGTGGTTGTGGAGTGTTGTTTTCGAAAGCCGTGTTGGTGAGAGGGTAGTTGAGTGTTGTTGGTAATGAAGGGTAGTATTACCTTTTCCATTGTTTTGGCTATTGGGCTGAGTAGTGCTATTGGTCTGTAAGATGGGCCGAGTGCGTGGTTTTTGTTGGGTTTTGGTATTGGGATTATTTTTGCAGTCTTCCATATTGCGGGGATGGTGTTGGTGTTGAGTGATGTGTTGTAAGTGTGTGTGAGTAGTGTTATTGCTTTGGGGCCTAGGTGTTTCAGATGTCTGATGTTTATGTTGTCTGGGCCTGTGGAGTTGTTGCTTTTGGAGCGTTGTAGTGCTTGTTTGACTTGTTGTTCTGTGATGGTTATGGGCGTGGTGTTGAGTTTTCGTATTTTGCGTTGTAGTTGTCTGTATGTTCTGTTGGTTTTGTGTTGTATTATGTTGGTGAATTGTTTGTTGAATGCTCGTGCTTTCTGTTTGTTGGATATTGCCGTGTGTTGTCCGAACTGTATTGTGGTGTTTTCTGGTGCTTTTTGTTCTTTGTTTGATAGTCTTGTTACTGTGTTCCAGAGTATGTGTTGTTTGTGTCTGTGGTTCCATGCATCCGTTAAGTGTTCTTTCCATAGCTCTTGTTTGTGTTTTTGGATTTGTGTGTCTATTTCTTTGTTTAGGTCTGTGATGCGTGGGTCTTGGTGGTTTTGTTGTCTGATGTCGTTTCTTTGGCTGATGAGTGTTCTGATGTGTTGTGGTAGGAGAAGTGATTTGCTTTTTATTTTTCCGTGGGGTATGTGGTGTTTGTCAGCTGTAAGTATGAGGTTTGTGAGCATGGTGTTGGCTGTGTGGATGTTGTCAGGTATGGTTATGTTCTCCAGTGCTGATTCTATTTCAGAGGTGTATCCTTCCCAGTCTGCTTTCCTGTAATTTGTGTAAGTTTGAAGGTGTTGTTGTAGGCGGAAAGGAGCACGCGTGTTGTGTGTGATTTTGATAGGAAGGTGGTCTGAACTGAGTGCGTGTATTGTGGTCCATGTTGTTCTGTTTGTGATGCTGTTGCTGGCTGTTGTGATGTCCGGTGATGTTGGTTGTTGGTTGATGTTTGTAGGTTTTCTGGTGGGTGTGTTTGTGTTTAGAGTGATTTGTTGGGAGTTTTGTAGTATGTCTGCAATGTGGGTGCCTCTGTGGTCGTCGTAGGGAGAGTGCCATTGTGTTGAGTGAGCGTTGATGTCTGCGGTTAGAATGGTGTTGTTCAGCCAGTTTATGTATTGGAAGGTGTTGGTGATGTCTGTGTCTTCTGTGGCGTGGTCTGGTCGGGTGGTATCTCTGGGGGGTATATACAAGTTGCATATGTGTAGTCTTTTGTGGTTGGTTATGTGAATCTTTACGGTTTGAATTTCTGTAGTGTTGGTGTTGATGTTGTTGGGGATGTTCATGGGAGTGAATGTGACTGATTTGTGAATGTATGTGAGCAGTCCTCCTCGTCCCTTGTGTTCTCTGTCTTTCCTAATGCTGGTGTAGTTAGTGAGACGAGGTGTGTTGTGTTGTTTTTCTTGTTTGGTTTCTTGTATGGTGATGATGTCTGCGTGCTGTTGTAAGGCGAGTTCTTCTAGTTCTGTTTTCTTGTTTTGGATGCCGTTGATGTTTATTTGTAGTATGGTCAGTGTGTGTTTGTTGTTTTTCTTGGTGGGTGTTGTTCTTTGTGGGTTGTTCGGGGGTTGTGGTGTTGGGGTGTTTGTTGTTTGCGTGTGTGTTCTGCATGTCCACGTGTTCGTGTATTGGCGGGTGGTGATGCCGGAGCAATGTCTGTGTATCCAGTGTGGGTGTGTTGAGTTGCATCTGAGTGAGGTTTGTCTGCGTGTGATGATTCTATTGCAGCTATTGCAGGTCCAGGTTTGGGGGGGTGGTCTTGTGTTTGTTGTGTCTCTGTTGGAGTTGTCTGTCCGTGTTGCGTTTGAGGGTAGTGTTGGTGAGGCGAGTGTGTTGTTTTGGTCTGTTTGTGCTCTGCTGCCTGTTGGTGTTCTACGAGGTGTTGTTGTTCGTGGTGGTGTTTTGGGATGTAGTCTGCATTTCCATGTTATGTTGTATTGTCTAGTGTTTATGTTTGTGCAATGTTTGTGTACCCAGTGTGGTGTGTGGTGGTTGCATCTGAAGGATGTCTGTCTTCTTGTAATCTGTTGTGTGCAAATGTCGCATGTCCAGGTAGTTTGTTGTGTGTGTGTTTGTTGCGCGCGTGAGAGTGTCTGTGTGGGCCCCGGATTTGTCTCTATGTCCCCCGCCTGGAGCAAAAAGTCCGCCCGCCACCCTGCCAGGTTCAGGGGGCGGTTAGCCGAAAAAAAACGGCCGTAAGGGCACCCCGTTCGGGGTGCAGGGATTGGTTTCTTGATTTGTCCCCCCATTCGGGGGGAACCCTCCAACTGCGAGTAAGCCAAGGAGTTTGGAGGAGTCTTTTTACAGCGCCCCCTATATGTCGGGGGACAGCAGTAAACTGGGCTTCCGGAACAGGATCCGGATGAACAACTCCCGCTCGGCGCAGGTGATCCGGAACAAGGCATCGCCCCAGGCGCCCGGCCTGGCCGTGAGGCACTCGCCCAACCAGGAGAACGTCCCTGAGGCGGCCAGCCCCGGGAAGGTGCAGAAAAGCTGGAGCTTCAATGA
Source organism: Hippocampus zosterae (assembly GCF_025434085.1). NCBI lineage: Eukaryota > Metazoa > Chordata > Actinopteri > Syngnathiformes > Syngnathidae > Hippocampus > Hippocampus zosterae. The sequence goes on from NC_067453.1 coordinate 10,073,792, forward strand.
CCGCACTCGCGTTCGGACCTCGCTGCGGCTCAAAGCCAGGCCTCCCGTTGACGTGGAGGGTCTGGGAGAGGACAGCGTGGACGACAGAGGCTACTGCGACATTGCCATGGACAAGGTCATTCCCGCCGTCAAGACGCTCATACGAGCCGTCAGGATTTTGAAGTTCCTGGTGGCCAAGAGGAAGTTCAAGGAGACGCTGCGTCCGTACGACGTGAAGGACGTCATCGAGCAGTACTCGGCGGGACACCTGGACATGCTGGGCCGTATCAAGAGCCTGCAGATGCGGGTGGACCAGATCATCGGGCGAGGCGCCGTCCAGGCCGATAAGAAGGCACGACCAGAAAAGGGCGAGAAGACGCCGCCGGAACTGGAGTCTCTGGATGAGCTGAGCATGATGGGACGTGTGGTCAAAGTGGAGAAACAGATTCAGTCCATCGAGAAGTCTTTTTTTATTTTCAATGCCTTTACAATCATACATTCTATGCACATACACTGGTCTAAACATGGTATTCAGATGAATTTTACCTTTGTGGAATATGAATTATGTAGAAAATCTCACTTGTTTTTATCCAAATCAGGGGGCTAACATTTTGTACTTGCTATTGACCGAACAGTACATCACAGTTTCTGTGAGGACAAAATTTCTGGTTCTGTCACAGTCCACCGGAAGCAGAAATTGCTTTCACATCGCGCAGCTGTAACTTGGGCCGATCACAAGTGCTGCTTAACTTGTTAAACTAAATGAAGAGATGCCTCCGTGCAATACTCAGAGTAAGATGACGTTGTGTAAAGGAAGTGGCATGATTTATAGAAGCTAATGGAGTGCTGTGTCTGTCTCCTAAATACAATAAGATCTTTTCAATTTTTCTTGCAGGGAAAAATGTACATCTATATATCTACTGTATATCTATAAAAAAAATCCTCGTCTCACCCCTCAGGTGGTGTCCATCCCTCATTCAGCTGGGGTCCTCTACCAGAGGCCAGGAAGCTTGAGGGTTCTGCGCAGTATCCTTGCTGTTCCCAGCACTGCACATTTCTGGACTGAGATGTCCGATGTTGTTCCCGGGATCTGTTGCAACCACTCATCATCTAGTTTGGGGGTCACTGCCCCGAGTGCTCCGACCACCACAGGCACGACTGTCCCCTTTACCTTCCAGGCTCTCTCCAGCTCCTCTCTGAGCCCTTGGGATTTCTCGAGTTTCTCGTGTTCCTTCTTTCTGATGTTTCCAGCACTTGGGACCGCTACATCCACTACAACGGCTTTCCTCTGCCCTTTATCTATCATCAGGATATCTGGTTGGTTCGCCATTACCATCTTGTCAGTCTGGATCTGGAAGTCCCATAGGATCTTCGCTCTGTCATTCTCCACCACCTTCGGAGGTGTTTCCCATTTTGACCTTGGGGTGTCCAGTCCATACTCCGCACAGATGTTTCGGTAGACTATGCCAGCCACCTGGTTATGGCGTTCCATATAGGCTTTCCCTGCCAGCACCTTACACCCTGCAGTTATGTGTTAGATCGTCTCAGGTGCCTCTTTGCACAACCTACACCTTGGGTCTTGGCTGGTGTGGTATATCTAGGCCTCGATGGCTCTGGTGCTCAGGGCCTGCTCCTGAGCAGCCAGGATGAGTGCCTCTGTGCTGTCCTTCAGGCCAGCCCTCTCTAGAACTCTGATAGGACTTCTTGAGATTGGCCACGGCAGTTATTGTCCGGTGGTACATCCCGTGTAGGGGCTTGTCCTCCCATGATGGTCCCTCTTCCAGCACCTCATCTTCTGTTCCCCATTGTCTGAGACATTCTCTGAGTACATCATCCGTTGGTGCCTTCTCCTTGATGTATTTGTGGAGCTTGGATGTTTCATCCTGGACAGTGGCTCTCACACTCACTAGTCCCCGGCCTCCTTCCTTTCGGCTTGTGTACAGTCTCAGGGTGCTGTATTTGGTATGGAACCCTCCATGCATGGTAACGAGCTTTCGGGTCTTAACATCCGTGGTCTGAATCTCTTCCTTTGGCCACCTTATTTTTCCTGCAGGGTATCTGATCACTGGAAAGGGCATAGCTGTTTATTGCCCGGGTCTTATTCTTGCCATTGAGCTGGCTTCTTAGGACTTGCCTCACTCGCTGGAGGTATTTGGCCATAGCCGCTTTCCTTGTTGCCAGTTTGAGGTTGCCATTGGCTTGTGGTATACCGAGGTACTTGTGGCTGTCCTCAATGTCTGCTATTGTTCCTTCAGGGAGTGAGACCCCTTCAGTGCGGACTACCCTTCCTCTCTTAGTCACCATCCGACTACATTTCTCCAGCACGAATGACATCCCGATGTCGCTGCTGTAGATCTTGATTGTGTGGATCAGGGAGTCTATGTCCCTTTCGCTCTTAGCAAACAGCTACATGTCATCCTTGTAGAGGAGGTGACTGATCGTAGCTCCATTTCTGAGGCGGTATCCATGGCCTGTCTTGGTGATTACTTGGCTTAGGGGGTTCAGTCCTATGCAGGACAGCAGTGGGGAGAGTGCATCACCTTGGTATATGCCACATTTGATGGACACTTGGGTAAGTGGCTTGCCATTGGCTTCAAGTGTGGTTTTCCACATCCTCATCAAGTTCGCAACAAAGGCTCTTAGGGTCCTGTTCACCTTATACACATCCAAGCATTCAGTGATCCATGTATGTGGCATCGAGTCATAGGCTTTCTTTTAATCAATCCAGGCTGTGCACAGGTTGGTACATCGGGACCTGCAGTCTTGTGCGACTGTTCTGTCAACCAGGAGCTGATGTTTGGCTCCCCTGGTATCTCTACCAATGCCCTTCCGTGCTTCGCTCATGTATTGATCCATGTGTGCACTTATCTTAGCCGCAACATGAGCTTCCAAAATTGTGGAGGGACAGGTTATTGGCCGATAGTTGGATGCGACTGCACCCTTTGAGGGATCTTTCATGATAAGGATCGTTCGCCCTTCGGTTAGCCATCCTGGGTGAGTCACATCCCTAGGCAGCTGGTTCATTTGTGCTGCTGGGCGCTCATGGAGTGCTGTGAGTCTCTTTAGCCAGTAAGTGTGGACCATGTCCGGGCCTGGTGCTGTCCAGTTCTTCATATTTGAGACTATTTCCTTTATGTCTGCCACTGTTATGGTAATTGGGTTCTGTTCAGGGAGGTGTCTGTGCTCCTCTCTTTGGGTGACCAGCCATTGTGCACTGCTGTTATGTGCAACCTCCTTCTCCCATCTGCCTCTCCAGTACCTTTCAGTTTCCAGTCTTGGTGGATCAGCTCTGTTGTTAGGACCCTGCCACTGAGCTTACACTTTCGCAGGTTGTGTTGCAAACAGCCTGTTTATTCGTCTGGCCTCATTCTCTTTCGTGTACCGCTTTAGGCGGCTGGACAAGGCTTGGAGCCTTTGTTTCGAGTGCTTCATATATGGTCATCTGGATGTACCTCTCAGGATCGGCCTTTTCATCACACCTCTCTGGACCTCAGTCAATTGACTCACATCTTTCCGAGCCGCCTTGATCTTAGCCTCCAACCGTCTTTTCCATGGTCGGTAATGTATCTCATGGCTTCCATGGTTGCTCTTATAGCCAAGCATCTCAAGGATCACTGATGCTGAAGCGTATATCAGTTCATTTCCGTGATCGTTACGGTAAGGATCGCCCTCAGTGCTGCATTCACACTTTCCAAGAGACTTTCAGGTGGTACTTCACATAGCCGTTGTAATCGGATTCTAGGTTTCCCAGCTTTCATTCTTGCCATGATCTTAGCTTTCAGGTCAGTTGCTGCCTCGCTCAGCATTTCATTCATTGGGGCTGGCCTCCCAATCTCATCATCTGCATTCACTCTGGTATGAACTCCTCCTCTGATCTGGCAGCCTGGGGCCCCTCACCATGGAACCTGCGTTGTACCTCATCAATCTCAAGTTGTGACAGCAGTTGCCGTTTGTGGATGTTGGAACACTGAGTTACGAGTTGTTTCGTGGCCACCCGTGACTGTGGGTTTCGAAGTAACCATTTAGCCCACATTCTCTCCATGTAACCTCTCTGACTAGGCTTGCTTGAGTAGTAGCATTCCAACAGAGCCATGTTATTGCATCTTGCCCATCTCTGCTCCATTTTTCATCAAGGTGCTCTGGTTCCCCAGCACCTGACGCAGACCTTGTTTGGCCGGGCGACGTCTGAGCTGGCATGTCATTCATTTTATTGTCTCTCATCATTGTATGAGGTACGCATTAGCGTGAAGGCTCTTGCCCAAGGACCCACACTGGATGGTGTTATGTGCTCATTTTTTGCCCCAAGTGGGGAGCGGAGGGACGGGCGCTGGGGGGGGACCATCGTGGTGGGGCGGGCCCCTACGCGGGATGTGCCACCGGACCGTGGCTGAGGTGGCTGATCTCAAGAAGTCCTATCGGTGGCTGGAGGGGACTGGCCTGGGGGACAGCGCAGGGGCGCTCATCCTGGCTGCTCAGGAGCGGGCCTTGGGCGCCGGAGCCGTCGAGGCCCGGATGTGCCGCGCCGGACAGGACCCGGGGTGTGGGTTGTGCGGGGAGGCGCCTGGGACGATCCGGCACGTGGCTGCGGGGTGTGGGATGCTGGCAGGGGGGGCCTGCGTGGAGCGCCATGGCCAGGTGGCTGGCGTGGTCTGCCGAGGCATCTGTGCGGAGTGTGGACTGGGGGCCCCGGGGTCGGAGTGGGGGGCACCTCCGAGGGTGGTGGAGGGTGGCGGAGCGGGGATCCTGTGGGACTTCCGGATCCAGACTGGCGGGATGGTGGTGGCGAGCCAGCCAGATGTCGTGGTCGTGGATGGGGGGCGGAGGAGGGCCGTTGTGGTGGATGCGACAGATCCCGGGACCAGCGTCGGACATCTCGGTCCGGAGGTGTGCGGTGCTGGGAGCGGCGGGGGTACTGCGCGGGGCCCTCGGGCTTCCTGGCCTCTGGTGGAGGACCCGAGCTGAATGAGGGACGGACACCACCCGAGGACACCTCCTATTGGCTCCATGATAAGAGCTCCACCCAGCAAAGAATTAACCCTTTAAAACCTGATTCTGAGCTTTCACAATTATTTACCGCCATTTGCGTAATATCTACAGTATACAGAAGGAATCAAGCAATTTTTACCAATGTATCTGTAGGTGATGTTTATTTATTATGTACACAGAGATAAAGAGTAATGGCACAGCTCTGCAGTATCTTTCCACTTTTATATATGTATGCTATACTAAATAAAATGAATAGGGCACCATATAATGCAACAGTTATGCAACTCACTAAATAATGATGTGAATTTTCAGTTGTTGCTAAATCAGTTAGGATGTTATAATTTGTGGTGTAGATGCGAATTTAGGAGAGCAGGACAATATATCGCATTGCAATTGGAGCAGCAGCTTGGTTGATGATGTCCCCAAACCGGCTCATCTATTATATTTGTCGTGCAATACAATGAAAATGAGCACAATTGCAAAACATAGGCTTCTTATATTTTAAAATAAAATAATCACATGTTTACCGTTCTGGGGTTTCTACAATCATGAATGGAGGCATTATTTACAGCAGGTTGATGTTGTTGTTGTTGTTGTCGACCCCACCCGTGCCCCGACATTGGGGGACCGGGCCCTCACTCCGTCTCCCGGATCCCCAGACCCCCCTCCGCCGCCCAGCGGTTGTTGTGTCTCTGTTGGAGTTGTCTGTCCGTGTTGCGTTTGAGGGTAGTGTTGGTGAGGCGAGTGTGTTGTTTTGGTCTGTTTGTGCTCTGCTGCCTGTTGGTGTCCTACGAGGTGTTGTTGTTCGTGGTGGTGTTTTGGGATGTAGTCTGCATTTCCATGTTATGTTGTATTGTCTAGTGTTTATGTTTGTGCAATGTTTGTGTACCCAGTGTGGTGTGTGGTGGTTGCATCTGAAGGATGTCTGTCTTCTTGTAATCTGTTGTGTGCAAATGTCGCATGTCCAGGTAGTTTGTTGTGTGTGTGTTTGTTGCGTGCGTGAGAGTGTCTGTGTGGGCCCCGGATTTGTCTCTATGTCCCCCGCCTGGAGCAAAAGGTCCGCCCGCCACCCTGCCAGGTTCAGGGGGCGGTTAGCCGAAAAAAAAAAAAAACGGCCGTAAGGGCACCCCGTTCGGGGTGCAGGGATTGGTTCCTTGGTTTGTCCCCCCGTTCGGGGGGAACCCTCCAACTGCGAGTAAGCCAAGGAGTTTGGATGTACAGCAGGTTGACAGCAGTGTGATCGAGCAGATTAGATAGAGTAGAATTTGAATGGGGCTTCACTGATTTATTTCATACAATTCATATCTAAAACACAGTTGAAAAAGATTTGATTGTTAAAATATTTAAATACAAGAACTATATCAAGAAATTAACAAAACATAGTTTTTTTAGTTAGGAGAAAAGTCTAAAAACATATCACAAATGACAAACGTTGTGCCTCTCCTCCTCCTGTTCTTCAATGAAGCTGATCACCCTCCAGCTCCCGTTAGAAACATCGTGCTGCTGAAGGTGTGCCGGCAGAATGGTTGTGATACAGGAGGTGCTGTGGACTCTCCCAGAAACGAGGACCTAGTTTAGTTGTAGATCCAGTAAAACATAGTGCAAATGTGACATTATTTATAATGCACAGTTACAGTCTTGTGAATATTAAAAAATGTACTTCATGTAATGCAGGAAGCGAATATTTCAAACGAACTAAGGCAGCAAACAGTAAGAGCAAAATCGTGTTCCAAACATTAACTCTTTTTTTAAATGTCAATTAGCTTGTGAGTAATAAGACAAAATGTGACTGTCAGACAGAGAACTGTCAGAGCAAACGGCAGATTTTAGAAAGTCCTGCCGAAATAAATCTGCACCCGACTGCGACTGTCAGCGTTGAACTGCCGCCATTGCTGTCAAAGTCGGACACATCTCCAAAATTGTTGGAGCAAATTTTTAAGCAGGCTTCATCTTGATAAATTGACCACGTATTTGACATTTACACCATAACGTTACCGCCTAAAATAATCGTAAAACAAAATTTTGTGTAACAACAAGAGTAATATGTACCCCAAAAGCTTTCAAAGCGTCTGAAAGTTTTCTCCTCCGTTTTTGTTGGGGCTTGGCTCGAAATGCATCATGATTGGCCGCCCGAAGTCCACGTGTCTGTCGGACGTGCTCTCATTGGTCTACAATACCATCACGGATGAATAAATACTCAAAGGGCTTGCCAGGCAAGCCCTTTGAACCCTTTAAATACTCAATGGGCTTGCCTGGCAAGCCCTTTGAGTATTTATTCCATATTGCCCACTAGTTCACTAGTAAGGTCATTTTGACGCTTACTAGTGAACATGTAAGGCCATAAATGTGCCCACTAGTTCACTAGTAAGATCATTTTGAGGCTTACTAGTTGACATGTAAGCCACAAAACGCCCGCTAGTTCACTAGTAAGATAATTTTGAGGCTTCTAGTGAACATGTAAGCCACAGAACGCCCACTAGTTCACTAGTAAGATCATTTTGACGCTTACTAGTGAACATGTAAGCCACAAAACGCTCACTAGTTCACTAGTAAGGTCATTTTGACGCTTACTAGTGAACATGTAAGCCACAAAACGCTCACTGGTTCACTAGTAAGGTAATTTTGACACTTACTAGTGAACATGTAAGCCACAAAACGCCCACTAGTTCCCTAGTAAGATCATTTTGACGCTTATTTATGAACATGTCAGCCACAAAACGCTCACTCGTTCACTAGTAAGATCATTTTGACGCTTACTAGTGAACATGTAAGCCACAAAACGCCCACTAGTCCACTAGTAAGGTCATTTTGACGCTTACTAGTGAACATGTAAGCCACAAAACGCCCACTAGTTCACTAGTAAGATCATTTTGACGCTTACTAGTGAACATGTAAGGCCATAAATGTGCCCACTAGTTCACTAGTAAGTTCATTTTGAGGCTTACTAGTTGACATGTAAGCCACACATCGCCTACTAGTTCACTAGTAAGATCATTTTGAGGCTTACTAGTGAACATGTAAGCCACAAAACGCCCAATAGTTCACTAGTAAGATCATTTTGACGCTTACTAGTGAACATGTAATCCACAAAACGCTCACTAGTTTACTAGTAAGGTCATTTTGACGCTTACTAGTGAACATGTAAGCCACAAAACGCTCACTAGTTTACTAGTAAGGTCATTTTGACGCTTACTAGTGAACATGTAAGCCGCAAAACGCCCACTAGTTCACTAATAAGATTATTTTGACGCTTACTACTGAACATTTAAGGCCATAAATGTGCCCACTAGTTCACTGGTAAGATGATTTTGACGCTTACTAGTGAACATGTAAGGCCATAAATGTGCCCACTTGTAGTGCTAGTGACATTACACTGTACTTGCATTAAATGCAAATAAGGATGATTACGAAAACATGTAACGGTATCCTATTGGCTGTACGTTTCAAAATAGTGTCATCCCACCAGTCAGGGCTCATGATTTTGGAAATTCTGTGCCCACTTAGTTTTTTAAAACAACAATGGCGGACAGTGTCCTGAGACGTATTCGGCGAAGGTGCAGGGCAATAGAGAGTGCCTGTCATCAAGGGTCTGCCGGTGAAAGTGAAGCACGCGCGATAAACATTTCAATTGCTAATTTAAGAAGAGTTAGTGACCAGTTTAGCGCTGATACTATTCAAAGTTTGATTCAAAGTCCAATAGATCTCCGATCTGTCATCATTGCGGGACCCACTCCTAATGGTGGACGTGTTTGTTCCCATGTGGCACATCGTTTGCACACAGGTAAAATGGCTACCATTTTTTTGTCATTGGTTTTTCGTATGTATTTTTATTCGAACTACACACGGGTTTTACTGACGACTTGCTGTGACTTACCTTCTATCACCCTGTCAAACGTCGTTTTATACCAGTGGTTTTCCTGCAAATCAGTAGACTATTAAGTAACGCGATGGCTGTACACTTTTAAGCAATAACTAGTGATCTTTTAGTTATTCAATTATAAGTTTGAATTATTTTTTTCTTGAGTAAAATGGTTAGAGAAAATAGCTGCTCGTGGTTTTGAAGCTGCATATACTTTTATGTACATCTGTGTCTATATGCCTGTACTGTATACAGTATATAAAAAACACGTAGTGATTCGTTTGCTTGAATTCCTTAATCCTTTTATTTCCATACTTTAGGTAGACGAGGAAGACCAGCACTTGACATTACAAGGGATCAAATTGAACTGCTCCCCACTCAGGGCTTTACAGTGAGAGCCATCACGGAGATGTTGTGTTGTTCCTCTTCATACCTGCATAAAAAAATGAAGTTTTTTCAGATTTCAGCCAGAAATAGATTTACTCCCATTCATGATGTTGACCTGGAAGAGCATGTCAGAAGATTGCACAGCCAATTTCCCAGATCAGGCTCGGAAGCAAGTGTTCTGCTACATACTCTTGTCCCTTCATGTATATATCATTATATTCATTGTGAAAGTGTACTTTCTTTATTGTGTTGTTTTATGAACCTGTTGCAGATGATGAGGGCATACCTGCGTGCTGATGGTATTGTAGTACAAAGAAAAAGAGTTCGAGAAATCCTCAACCGTATTGAGCCAGCTGCTGCAGCCCAGAGATGGAGCCAGACTGTGGCTAGAAGAACATACTATGTGCCATTCCCCAATAGTTTATGGCACATAGATGGGCATATGCGTCTCATTCGGTAATAAGGGATCATCTTATATTTGTACTCGTGGGAGCATTAGAAAGCCATATTGTATGGACAGCACAGATTAAATTGAATTTTATCATTTGTATATCCAAGTTACACAAACTCCAAATTGCCTCCATGTAGTCTTAAGTGCACAGCAATACCTTCTCTACCGAGATGATATTTCAAACAAGATATGAAACTTGATTGTTTTCTTGTATTTAATCATTATTCTTTTCATGTTTGTTTTACAGGTGGGGGTTTGTGACACATGCTGGCATTGATGGGAATTCCAGGCTAATAACGTACCTTCAACTGGCGCACAGACAACACAGCTTTGACAGTGTTGAAATATTTTGTCCAAGCCACCTGCCTGTATGGGTTACCCTCCAGAGTAAGATCCGACCATGGTGGTGAAAACACTGGTTGCTCTTTTAATGAACCTACTGCAGGGACAAGAAACCAAAATTATTTCTAGCTCCAGCCAACACCCCCTCACAATTTACTCACACCTCCCATGGCCTGATTATCCACCAACAGGGGCCCTTTTTGGATTATCATTTTGGCATAGGAACTTTCCTTTCCTATCCTAACCGAGTGAGATGAGCCGGTAGCACCTGGAGCAAAGATCGTCTAAATTTTAATAATGCTTAGGAAAGGTTCCGACCATCCTTTACGAAAGGAAAGGAGATATATTATGCAGCAGGAATATTTAAAGGGGAAGTCTTTTTTTATTTTCAATGCCTTTACAATCATACATTCTACGCACATGCAATGGTCTAAACATGGTATTCAGATTAATTTTACCTTTGTGGAATATGAATTATGCAGAAACTCTCACTTGTTTTTACCCAAATCAGGGGCCTAACATTTTGTACTTGCTATTGACCGAACAGTACAGGACAAAATTTCTGGTTCTGTCACAGTCCACCGGAATCAGAAATTGCTTTCACATCGCGCAGCCGTAACTTGGGCCGATCACAAGTGCTGCTTAACTTGTTAAACTAAATGAAGAGATGCCTCCGTGCAATACTCAGAGTAAGATGACATTGTGTAAAGGAAGTGGCATGATTTATAGAAGTTAATGGAGTGCTGTGTCTGTCTCCTAAATACAATAAGGACTTTTTAAATGGCTTTTCAATTTTTCTTGCAGGGGAAAATGTACATCTATATATCTACTGTATATCTATAAAAAAAAAAATCCTCGTCTCACCCCTCAGGTGGTGTCCATCCCTCATTCAGCTGGGGTCCTCTACCAGAGGCCAGGAAGCTTGAGGGTTCTGCGCAGTATCCTTGCTGTTCCCAGCACTGCACATTTCTGGACTGAGATGTCCGATGTTGTTCCCGGGATCTGTTGCAACCACTCATCATCTAGTTTGGGGGTCACTGCCCCGAGTGCTCCGACCACCACAGGCACGACTGTCCCCTTTACCTTCCAGGCTCTCTCCAGCTCCTCTCTGAGCCCTTGGGATTTCTCGAGTTTCTCGTGTTCCTTCTTTCTGATGTTTCCATCATTTTCAGACCAAGCTGAGCACATTTTTTGACTTTGAATATATCTTCATAGGAATGAGTTGTGCTGTCAAATTAATGCTCATTTAGGCTTCAGGAGGTCAACCTGAACTAAATACATGTTGAGTGTGTGCATAAGTCCTTTGGCTTAGGCGTGACACTCAATTTGAGTTTTATTGCTTAAAATGTATTTTCAGGCCGAGCTGAGCACATTTTCTGAGTTTGAATGTATCTTCGTAGGAATGAGTTGTGTGGTCAAATTAATGCTGAGCTGAGCACGTTTTCTGACTTTGAATGTATCTTTATAGGAATGAGTTGTGTGGTCAAATTAATGCTCATTTCGGCTTCAGGGGGTCAACCTAAACTAAATACATGTTTAGTGTGTGCATAAGTCCTTTGGTTTAGGCGTGACACTCAATTAGAATTTTTATTGCTTTAAATGCATTTTCAGGCTGAGCTGAGCACGTTTTTTTGACTTTGAATGTATCTTCATAGGAATAAGTTGTGAGGTCAAATTAATGCTCATTTCGGCTTCAGGGGGTCAACCTAAACTAAATACATGTTTAGTGTGTGCATAAGTCCTTTGGTTTCGGCGTGACACTCAATTTGAATTTTATTGCTTAAAATGTATTTTCAGGCCGAGCTGAGCACAATTTCTGAGTTTGAATGCATCTTCATAGGAATGAGTTGTGTGGTCAAATTAATGCTCATTTAGGCTTCAGGAGGTCAACCTGAACTAAATACGTGTTGAAATGTGTGCATAAAACCTTTGGTTTATGCGTGACACTCAATTTGAGTCTTATTTATTTTAAATGCATTTTCAGGCCGAGCTTAGCACATTTTCTGACTTTGAATGTATATTCATAGGAATGAGTTGTGTGGTCAAATTAATGCTCATTTAGGCTTCAGGAGGTCAACCTGAACTAAATACACGTTGAAGTGTGTGCATAAGTCATTTGGTTTAGGCGTTAAACTCAATTAGAATTGTTATTGCTTTAAATGCATTTTCAGGCCGAGCTGAGCACGTTTTTTGATTTTGAATGTATCTTCATAGGAATGAGTTGTGAGGTCAAAGTAATTGTCATTTGGGCTTCAGGAGGTCAACCTGAACTAAATACGTGTTGAAATGTGTGCATAAAACCTTTGGTTTACGTGTGACACTCAATTTGAGTTTTATTTATTTTAAATGCATTTTCAGGCCGAGCTGAGCACATTTTGTGAGTTTGAATGTATCTTCATAGGAATGAGTTGTGTGGTCAAATTAATGCTCATTTAGGCTTCAGGAGGTTATCCTGAACTAAATACATGTTGAAGTGTGTGCATAAGTCCTTATGTTTAGGCGTGACACTCAATTTTGAGTTTTTATTGCTTTAAATGCACTTTCAGGCCGAATTGAGCACGTTTTCTGAGTTTGAATGTATCTTCATAGGAATGAGTTGTGTGGTCAAATTAATGCTCATTTAGGCTTCAGGAGGTCAACCTGAACTAAATACATGTTTAGTGTGTGCATAAGTCCTTTGGCTTAGGCGTGACACTCAATTTGAGTTTTATTGCTTAAAATGTATTTTCAGGCCGAGCTGAGCACATTTTCTGAGTTTGAATGTATCTTCGTAGGAATGAGTTGTGTGGTCAAATTAATGCTGAGCTGAGCACGTTTTCTGACTTTGAATGTATCTTTATAGGAATGAGTTGTGTGGTCGAATTAATGCTCATTTAGTCATCAGGAGGTCAACCTGAACAAAATGCATGTTCAAATGTGTGCATAAAACCTTTGGTTTATGCGTGAGGTCAAATTAATGATCATTTAGGCTTCAGGATGTCAGCCTGAACTAAATACATGTTGAAATGTTGACATAATGTTTTGGTTTAGGCGTGACACTCAATTTGAGTTTTTATTGCTTTAAATGCATTTTCAGGCCGAGCTGAGCACATTTTTTGACTTAGAATGTATCTTCATAGGAATGAGTTGTGCGGTCAAATTAATGGTCATTTAGGCTTCAGGAGGTCAACCTGAACTAAATACATGTTGAAATGTGTGCATAAGTCCTTTGGTTTAGGTGTGACACTCAATTTGAGGTTTATTGCTTTAAATGTATTTTCAGGCCGAGCTGAGCACATTTTGTGAGTTTGAATGTATCTTCATAGGAATGAGTTGTGTGGTCAAATTAATGCTCATTTAGGCTTCAGGAGGTTATCCTGAACTAAATACATGTTGAAGTGTGTGCATAAGTCCTTATGTTTAGGCGTGACACTCAATTTTGAGTTTTTATTGCTTTAAATGCACTTTCAGGCCGAATTGAGCACGTTTTCTGAGTTTGAATGTATCTTCATAGGAATGAGTTGTGTGGTCAAATTAATGCTCATTTAGGCTTCAGGAGGTCAACCTGAACTAAATACATGTTGAGTTTGTGCATAAGTCCTTTGGTTTAGGTGTGACACTCAATTTGAGGTTTATTGCTTTAAATGTATTTTCAGGCCGAGCTGAGCACATTTTCTGAGTTTGAATGTATCATCATTGGAATGAGTTGTGTGGTCAAATTAATGCTGAGCTGAGCACGTTTTCTGACTTTGAATGTATCTTTATAGGAATGATTTGTGTGGTCAAATTAATGCTCATTTAGTCATCAGGAAGTCAACCTGAACAAAATGCATGTTCAAATGTGTGCATAAAACCTTTGGTTTACGCGTGACACTCAATTTGAGTTTTATTTATTTTAAATGCATTTTCAGGCCGAGCTGAGCACATTTTCTGAGTTTGAATGTATCTTCATAGGAATGAGTTGTGTGGTCAAATTAATGCTCATTTAGGCTTCAGGAGGTCAACCTGAACTAAATACATGTTGAAATGTGTGCACAAGTCCTTTGGTTTACGCGTGACACTCAATTTGAGTTTTTATTGCTTTAAATGCAATTTCAGGCCGAGCTGAGCACGTTTTCAGAGTTTGAATGTATCTTCATAGGAATGAACACCCAAACACCCGGACATCCTTTACGTGCCCCGGCGAAGGTGCACTCACCGGGGCTCACGCCGAAACTATCAATACGACAACTCCAGCTCCATCAGGTCGTTCTGGTCCACCGCTCGCCGCCCACGGAAGAACACCGGACGCCGTGCGGATGCCTCTGTGTTGACACGCGTCCCGAGGTCGGATAGCATCGCGGTCACTCGCAGCTGCACTCCTGTCAACGTTGGCCTACTGAACATCCGCTCCCTTACGAGCAAGGGCCAGTTCGTCCACGACCTCCTGACAGACCGTGAGTTTGACATTCTGTGTCTGACTGAGACCTGGCAGCAGCCAGATGATTATGGTACTCTTAATGAAGCTACTCCACCGGGCTTTGTTTATCACGCTGTGCCGCGCACGACTGGGAGGGGAGGCGGCCTCGCGATGATTCTGCGCGAGGATTGGAAATTTGCACCTGTAAATGTGCCTGCTTTTTTATCTTTTGAAGCGACAGTTATACAGCTCTCTGGATCAACTCCCACACTGATTGCCACTATTTACCGTCCACCAAAACCAAACAAGAATTTTATCACTGACATTACTACACTCCTCACTCATCTGTATACACTATCACCAAATGTGATTCTCTTAGGAGATTTTAATATACACATGGACAATATCAATAACTCACTTACCAAAGACTTTACCTCCTGTCTGGACAGTTTTGGTTTTCAACAGTATGTCAACTTTCCCACACACAGTAAAGGACATATTCTGGACTTGATCTGCTGTATTGGATTATCACCAACAAACTGTAAAACCGATCTCCTCCCATACACAGATCATCTATTGCTTTCATTCAATGTTAACCTGTCATTTTTCAAATCCAACCCACAACGCATTATACATTTCCGTAAAATCAAGGACATTAACCCGGACAATTTAGAATCACTTATCAACAACCTCCCCAGTACTGATTGTCTTTCTACAACAGATGAGTTTTTGACACACTACAATACAAATCTCCATAACATTCTCAATATCCTGGCCCCACTCAAAACCCGAACTGTCTCCTTCAACCAAACAGCACCCTGGTTTACCCCTACCCTCAGACAACTTAAATCAAAAGGCCGTCAACTTGAAAGATTATATAGAAAAACTGGACTCGCCATTCATAAAGAAATGTACACTACCCACTTTCTCCATTACAAGGACTCAATATCCAAAGCCAAATCAATCTTCTACTCTGGATTAATCAGTTCCAATGAAGGCAACCCCAGATCACTCTTTTCACTCATTTCTAAACTCACTAAACCTGCTGACACTCTTCCCTCACATCTCTATTCCACTGATTTTTGTAATACTCTGGCCTCATTTTTTACATCCAAAATCCAACTTATCCACCAGCAACTCACCCCTTCAGCTGCTCCTAACCCTCCTTCTCCATTCTCCCCGGTTCCTACCCACCTATTCTCTGCATTCACATCCCCATCTGTCCACCAAATCTCCATCTTAATCCAGAAGTCCAAATCCTCTACTTGTCAGCTTGACCCTCTCCCTACTGTTTTAGTCAAAGCTTCTATCCCGGCCCTCTCCCCTCTCATCACTAACATTATTCAAACTTCCCTCTCTACTGGCATTGTACCATCTCATCTCAAAACTGCTGCTGTCACTCCCATACTGAAGAAACCTGGCTCTGATCCCTGCGACTTGAACAACTTTCGTCCCATATCAAACCTTCCGTTCATCTCCAAACTTCTAGAGAAAACAGTAGCTGCTCAACTTCACACCCATCTTTCCTCCAATAAGCTATACGAACAATTTCAATCTGGCTTCCGTCCCCTCCATAGTACTGAAACTGCCCTCCTCAAAATATGCAATGACCTTCTTCTCTCTGCTGACTCCGGTTCACTCGCCATCCTCCTCCTGCTTGACCTCAGTGCAGCCTTTGACACCATCTCTCACTCCATCCTCCTCGACAGACTCTCCTCCATTGGCATCACCAGCATCCCCCTCTCCTGGTTCCGCTCCTATCTTTCTGACCGCACCCAGTTTATCCAGCTCAAACGTTTTAGATCTCACCCCTTTCCCCTCACTTCAGGTGTTCCTCAGGGTTCTGTCCTTGGCCCATTGCTATTTCTAATCTATCTTCTTCCCGTGGGTAATATCTTCAGGAAACATCACATTCATTTTCATTGCTACGCGGATGACACCCAGCTCTACATCTCTACCAAACCTAATACCATACTTCCACCATCCTCCCTAACCAACTGCCTGCAGGAATTAAAATCTTGGTTCACCTCAAATTTCCTCAAACTGAATAGCAATAAAACTGAATTCCTCCTTATTGGCACTAAATCCAATCTAAACAAAATAAACAATTTCTCCATTCCCTTCGAAAGCTCTTCCATCTCCCCCTCCCCTCAGGTCAAGAGTCTGGGTGTCATCCTTGATAGCACCCTCTCCTTCACCTCACATATCAACCACATCACTCGTTCTGCATATTATCATCTTCGAAACATCCACCGGCTGCGCTCTTCTCTCACTCCTCAGTCCACTGCTATACTTGTACACACCCTCGTCACCTCGCGACTCGATTACTGTAATTCCCTTCTGTTTGGTCTCCCTCAAAAAACCCTCCATAAGCTTCAGCTGGTCCAAAATTCAGCCGCCCGCATTATCACACTCACGCCATACATAAACCATATTACACCTGTCCTTCAACATCTCCACTGGCTTCCCATTTTACACCGCATTCAATATAAAATCCTGCTACTCACATTCAAATCCATTCATGACCTAGCCCCTCCATACCTATCTGACCTCATCCATATTCCTACGCCTGTCCGCTCTCTTCGTTCCTCCTCCTCTGTCCTCCTCTCTGTCCCCCCTGCTCGCCTCGTCACCATGGGAAATAGAGCCTTCAGTCGCTCTGCTCCCCAGCTATGGAACTCACTCCCCGCTGACCTTCGTAATACAGCCTCATTAACACATTTCAAATCCCGCCTCAAAACACATCTGTTTCGACAAGCCTATTCACTCAGACCATAAAGCCATTGTTTTATTTATTTATTTTGTTGTATTTTTTTCTTATCTTATTTGATGTAGTTTTTTAACATTGTACTCGTGATTTTAACTGCTTGTTGTAAGGTGTCCTTGAGTTTCTAGAAAGGCGCCCACAAATAAATGTATTATTAATGAGTTCTGTGGTCAAATTAATGCTCATTTAGGCTTTAGGGGGTCATCCTGAACAAAATACATGTTGAAGTGTGTGCATAAGTCCTTTGCTTTAGGCGTGACACTCAATTTGAGTTTTTATTGCTTTAAATGCATTTTCAGACAGAGCTGAGCACATTTTTTGACTTTGAATGTATCTTCATAGGAATGAGTTGTGCGGTCAAATTAATGCTCATTTAGGCTTCAGGAGGTTAACCTGAACTAAATATGTGTTGAAATGTGTACATAAAACCTTTGGTTTACGCGTGACACTCAATTTGAGTTTTATCTATTTTAAATGCATTTTCAGGCCGAGGTGAGCACATTTTCTGACTTTGAATGTATATTCATAGGAATGAGTTGTGTGGTCAAATTAATGCTCATTTAGGCTTCAGGAGGTCAACCTGAACTAAATACGCGTTGAAATGTGTGCATAAAACCTTTGGTTTACGTGTGACACTCAATTTGAGTTTTATTTATTTTAAATGCATTTTCAGGCCGAGCTGAGCACATTTTCTTACTTTGAATGTATATTCATAGGAATGAGTTGTGTGGTCAAATTAATGCTCATTTAGGCTTCAGGAGGTCAACCTGAACTAAATATGTGTTGAAATGTGTGCATAAAACCTTTGGTTTACGCGTGACACTCAATTTGAGTTCTATTTATTTTAAATGCATTTTCAGGCCGAGTTGAGCACATTTTCTGAGTTTGAATGTATCTTCATAGGAATGAGTTGTGTGGTCAAATTAATGCTCATTTAGGCTTCAGTTGAAATGCATAAGTCCTTTGCTTTAGGCGTGACACTCAATTTGAGTTTTTATTGCTTTAAATGCATTTTCAGACCGAGCTGAGCACATTTTTTGACTTTGAATGTATCTTCATAGGAATGAGTTGTGCGGTCAAATTAATGCTCATTTAGGCTTCAGGAGGTTAACCTGAACTAAATATGTGTTGAAATGTGTACATAAAACCTTTGGTTTACGCGTGACACTCAATTTGAGTTTTATCTATTTTAAATGCATTTTCAGGCCGAGGTGAGCACATTTTCTGACTTTGAATGTATATTCATAGGAATGAGTTGTGTGGTCAAATTAATGCTCATTTAGGCTTCAGGAGGTCAACCTGAACTAAATACGCGTTGAAATGTGTGCATAAAACCTTTGGTTTACGTGTGACACTCAATTTGAGTTTTATTTATTTTAAATGCATTTTCAGGCCGAGCTGAGCACATTTTCTTACTTTGAATGTATATTCATAGGAATGAGTTGTGTGGTCAAATTAATGCTCATTTAGGCTTCAGGAGGTCAACCTGAACTAAATATGTGTTGAAATGTGTGCATAAAACCTTTGGTTTACGCGTGACACTCAATTTGAGTTCTATTTATTTTAAATGCATTTTCAGGCCGAGTTGAGCACATTTTCTGAGTTTGAATGTATCTTCATAGGAATGAGTTGTGTGGTCAAATTAATGCTCATTTAGGCTTCAGTTGAAATGCATAAGTCCTTTGCTTTAGGCGCGACACTCAATTTGAGTTTTTATTGCTTTAAATGCATTTTCAGACCGAGCTGAGCACATTTTTTGACTTTGAATGTATCTTCATAGGAATGAGTTGTGCGGTCAAATTAATGCTCATTTAGGCTTCAGGAGGTTATCCTGAACTAAATATGTGTTGAAATGTGTACATAAAACCTTTGATTTACGCGTGACACTCAATTTGAGTTTTATTTATTTTAAATGCATTTTCAGGCCGAGGTGAGCACATTTTCTGACTTTGAATGTATATTCATAGGAATGAGTTGTGTGGTCAAATTAATGCTCATTTAGGCTTCAGGAGGTCAACCTGAACTAAATACGCGTTGAAATGTGTGCATAAAACCTTTGGTTTACGTGTGACACTCAATTTGAGTTTTATTTATTTTAAATGCATTTTCAGGCCGAGCTGAGCACATTTTCTTACTTTGAATGTATATTCATAGGAATGAGTTGTGTGGTCAAATTAATGCTCATTTAGGCTTCAGGAGGTCAACCTGAACTAAATATGTGTTGAAATGTGTGCATAAAACCTTTGGTTTACGCGTGACACTCAATTTGAGTTCTATTTATTTTAAATGCATTTTCAGGCCGAGTTGAGCACATTTTCTGAGTTTGAATGTATCTTCATAGGAATGAGTTGTGTGGTCAAATTAATGCTCATTTAGGCTTCAGGAGGTCAACCTGAACTAAATACATGTTGAAATGTGTGCGTAAGTCCTTTGGTTTAGGCGTGACACTCAATTTGAGTTTTTATTGCTTTAAATGCATTTTCAGACCGAGCTGAGCACATTTTTTGACTTTGAATGTATCTTCATAGGAATGAGTTGTGCGGTCAAATTAATGCTCATTTAGGCTTCAGGAGGTCAACCTGAACTAAATACATGTTGAGTGTGTGCATAAGTCCTTTGGTTTAGGTGTGACACTCAATTTGAGGTTTATTGCTTTAAATGTATTTTCAGGCCGAGCTGAGCACATTTTCTGAGTTTGAATGTATCTTGATAGGAATGAGTTGTGTGGTCAAATTAATGCTGAGCTGAGCACGTTTTCTGACTTTGAATGTATCTTCATAGGAATAAGTTCTGAGGTCAAATTAATGCTCATTTAGGCTTCAGGAGGTCAACCTGAACTAGATATGTGTTGAAATGTGTGCATAAGTCCTTTGGTTTTGGCGTGACACTGAATTTGAATTTTATTGCTTAAAATGTATTTTCAGGCCGAGCTGAGCACATTTTCTGAGTTTGAATGTATCTTAATAGGAATGAATTGTGTGGTCAAATTAATGCTCATTTAGGCTTCAGGAAGTCAACCTGAACTAAATACATGTTGAAATGTGTGCATAAGTCCTTTGGTTTAGGCGTGACACTCATTTTGAGTTTTTATTGCTTTAAATGCATTTTCAGGCCGAGCTGAGCACATTTTCTGAGTTTGAATGCATCTTCATAGGAATGAGTTGTGTGGTCAAATTAATTGTCATTTAGGCTTCAGGAGGTCAACGTGAACTAAATACGTGTTGAAATGTGTGCATAAAACCTTTGGTTTACGCGTGACACTCAATTTGAGTTTTATTTATTTTAAATGCATTTTCAGGCCGAGCTGAGCACATTTTCTGAGTTTGAATGTATCTTCATAGGAATGAGTTGTGTGGTCAAATTAATGCTCATTTAGGCTTCAGGAGGTTATCCTGAACTAAATACATGTTGAAGTGTGTGCATAAGTCCTTATGTTTAGGCGTGACACTCAATTTTGAGTTTTTATTGCTTTAAATGCACTTTCAGGCCGAATTGAGCACGTTTTCTGAGTTTGAATGCATCTTCATAGGAATGAGTTGTGCGGTCAAATTAATGCTCATTTAGGCTTCAGGAGGTCAACCTGAACTAAATACGTGTTGAAATGTGTGCATAAAACCTTTAGTTTACGCGTGACACTCAATTTGAGTTTTATTTATTTTAAATGCATTTTCAGGCCGAGCTGAGCACATTTTCTGAGTTTGAATGTATCTTCATAGGAATGAGTTGTGTGGTCAAATTAATGCTCATTTAGGCTTCAGGAGGTCAACCTGAACTAAATACATGTTGAAATGTGTGCACAAGTCCTTTGGTTTAGGCGTGACACTCAATTTGAGTTTTTATTGCTTTAAATGCATTTTCAGACCAAGCTGAGCACATTTTTTGACTTTGAATGTATCTTCATAGGAATGAGTTGTGCGGTCAAATTAATGCTCATTTAGGCTTCAGGAGGTCAACCTGAACAAAATACATGTTGAAATGTGTGCGTAAGTCCTTTGGTTTAGGCGTGACACTCAATTTGAGTTTTTATTGCTTTAAATGCATTTTCAGACCGAGCTGAGCACATTTCTTGACTTTGAATGTATCTTCATAGGAATGAGTTGTGCGGTCAAATTAATGCTCATTTAGGCTTCAGGAGGTCAACCTGAACAAAATACATGTTGAAATGTGTGCGTAAGTCCTTTGGTTTAGGCGTGACACTCAATTTGAGTTTTTATTGCTTTAAATGCATTTTCAGACCGAGCTGAGCACATTTTCTTACTTTGAATGTATATTCATAGGAATGAGTTGTGTGGTCAAATTAATGCTCATTTAGGCTTCAGGAGGTCAACCTGAACTAAATATGTGTTGAAATGTGTGCATAAAACCTTTGGTTTACGCGTGACACTCAATTTGAGTTCTATTTATTTTAAATGCATTTTCAGGCCGAGTTGAGCACATTTTCTGAGTTTGAATGTATCTTCATAGGAATGAGTTGTGTGGTCAAATTAATGCTCATTTAGGCTTCAGTTGAAATGCATAAGTCCTTTGCTTTAGGCGCGACACTCAATTTGAGTTTTTATTGCTTTAAATGCATTTTCAGACCGAGCTGAGCACATTTTTTGACTTTGAATGTATCTTCATAGGAATGAGTTGTGCGGTCAAATTAATGCTCATTTAGGCTTCAGGAGGTTATCCTGAACTAAATATGTGTTGAAATGTGTACATAAAACCTTTGATTTACGCGTGACACTCAATTTGAGTTTTATTTATTTTAAATGCATTTTCAGGCCGAGGTGAGCACATTTTCTGACTTTGAATGTATATTCATAGGAATGAGTTGTGTGGTCAAATTAATGCTCATTTAGGCTTCAGGAGGTCAACCTGAACTAAATACGCGTTGAAATGTGTGCATAAAACCTTTGGTTTACGTGTGACACTCAATTTGAGTTTTATTTATTTTAAATGCATTTTCAGGCCGAGCTGAGCACATTTTCTTACTTTGAATGTATATTCATAGGAATGAGTTGTGTGGTCAAATTAATGCTCATTTAGGCTTCAGGAGGTCAACCTGAACTAAATATGTGTTGAAATGTGTGCATAAAACCTTTGGTTTACGCGTGACACTCAATTTGAGTTCTATTTATTTTAAATGCATTTTCAGGCCGAGTTGAGCACATTTTCTGAGTTTGAATGTATCTTCATAGGAATGAGTTGTGTGGTCAAATTAATGCTCATTTAGGCTTCAGGAGGTCAACCTGAACTAAATACATGTTGAAATGTGTGCGTAAGTCCTTTGGTTTAGGCGTGACACTCAATTTGAGTTTTTATTGCTTTAAATGCATTTTCAGACCGAGCTGAGCACATTTTTTGACTTTGAATGTATCTTCATAGGAATGAGTTGTGCGGTCAAATTAATGCTCATTTAGGCTTCAGGAGGTCAACCTGAACTAAATACATGTTGAGTGTGTGCATAAGTCCTTTGGTTTAGGTGTGACACTCAATTTGAGGTTTATTGCTTTAAATGTATTTTCAGGCCGAGCTGAGCACATTTTCTGAGTTTGAATGTATCTTGATAGGAATGAGTTGTGTGGTCAAATTAATGCTGAGCTGAGCACGTTTTCTGACTTTGAATGTATCTTCATAGGAATAAGTTGTGAGGTCAAATTAATGCTCATTTAGGCTTCAGGAGGTCAACCTGAACTAGATATGTGTTGAAATGTGTGCATAAGTCCTTTGGTTTTGGCGTGACACTGAATTTGAATTTTATTGCTTAAAATGTATTTTCAGGCCGAGCTGAGCACATTTTCTGAGTTTGAATGTATCTTAATAGGAATGAATTGTGTGGTCAAATTAATGCTCATTTAGGCTTCAGGAAGTCAACCTGAACTAAATACATGTTGAAATGTGTGCATAAGTCCTTTGGTTTAGGCGTGACACTCATTTTGAGTTTTTATTGCTTTAAATGCATTTTCAGGCCGAGCTGAGCACATTTTCTGAGTTTGAATGCATCTTCATAGGAATGAGTTGTGTGGTCAAATTAATTGTCATTTAGGCTTCAGGAGGTCAACGTGAACTAAATACGTGTTGAAATGTGTGCATAAAACCTTTGGTTTACGCGTGACACTCAATTTGAGTTTTATTTATTTTAAATGCATTTTCAGGCCGAGCTGAGCACATTTTCTGAGTTTGAATGTATCTTCATAGGAATGAGTTGTGTGGTCAAATTAATGCTCATTTAGGCTTCAGGAGGTTATCCTGAACTAAATACATGTTGAAGTGTGTGCATAAGTCCTTATGTTTAGGCGTGACACTCAATTTTGAGTTTTTATTGCTTTAAATGCACTTTCAGGCCGAATTGAGCACGTTTTCTGAGTTTGAATGCATCTTCATAGGAATGAGTTGTGCGGTCAAATTAATGCTCATTTAGGCTTCAGGAGGTCAACCTGAACTAAATACGTGTTGAAATGTGTGCATAAAACCTTTAGTTTACGCGTGACACTCAATTTGAGTTTTATTTATTTTAAATGCATTTTCAGGCCGAGCTGAGCACATTTTCTGAGTTTGAATGTATCTTCATAGGAATGAGTTGTGTGGTCAAATTAATGCTCATTTAGGCTTCAGGAGGTCAACCTGAACTAAATACATGTTGAAATGTGTGCACAAGTCCTTTGGTTTAGGCGTGACACTCAATTTGAGTTTTTATTGCTTTAAATGCATTTTCAGACCAAGCTGAGCACATTTTTTGACTTTGAATGTATCTTCATAGGAATGAGTTGTGCGGTCAAATTAATGCTCATTTAGGCTTCAGGAGGTCAACCTGAACAAAATACATGTTGAAATGTGTGCGTAAGTCCTTTGGTTTAGGCGTGACACTCAATTTGAGTTTTTATTGCTTTAAATGCATTTTCAGACCGAGCTGAGCACATTTCTTGACTTTGAATGTATCTTCATAGGAATGAGTTGTGCGGTCAAATTAATGCTCATTTAGGCTTCAGGAGGTCAACCTGAACTAAATACATGTTGAGTGTGTGCATAAGTGCTTTGGTTTAGGCGTGACACTCAATTTGAGTTTTATTGCTTAAAATGTATTTTCAAGCCGAGCTGAGCACATTTTCTGAGTTTGAATGTATCTTCATAGGAATGAGTTGTGTGGTCAAATTAATGCTGAGCTGAGCACGTTTTCTGACTTTGAATGTATCTTTATAGGAATGAGTTGTGTGGTCAAATTAATGCTCATTTAGTCATCAGGAGGTCAACCTGAACAAAATGCATGTTCAAATGTGTGCATAAAACCTTTGGTTTATGCGTGACACTCAATTTGAGTTGTATTTGTTTTAAATGCATTTTCAGGCCGAGCTGAGTACGTTTTCCCACTGTGAAAGTATCATCAAGGTAATGAGTTGTGTGATCAAATTAATGCTCATTTAGTCATCAGGAGGTCAACCTGAACTAAATACATGTTGAAATGTGTGCATAAGTCCTTTGGTTGATGCGTGACACTCAATTTGAATTTTTATTGCTCTAAATGCATTTTCAGGCCGAGCTGAGCACGTTTTTTTGACTTTGAATATATCTTCATAGGAATAAGTTGTGAGGTCAAATTAGTGATCATTTAGGCTTCAGGAGGTCAGCCTGAACTAAATACATGTTGAAATGTTGACATAATATTTTGGTTTAGGCGTGACACTCAATTTGAGTTTTTATTGCTTTAAATGCATTTTCAGGCCGAGCTGAGCACGTTTTCAGAGTTTGAATGTATCTTCATAGGAATGAGTTGTGTGGTTTAATTAATGCTAATTTAGGCTTCAGGGGATCATCCTGAACAAAATACATGTTGAAGTGTGCGCATAAGTCCTTTGCTTTAGGCGTGACACTCAATTTGAGTTTTTATTGCTTAAAATGCATTTTCAGACCGAGTTGAGCACAATTTCTGAGTTTGAATGCATCTTCATAGGAATGAGTTGTGTAGTCAAATTAATTGTCATTTAGGCTTCAGGAGGTCAACCTGAACTAAATACGTGTTGAAATGTGAGCATAAAACCTTTGGTTTACGCGTGACACTCAATTTGAGTTTTATTTATTTTAAATGCATTTTCAGGCCGAGCTGAGCACATTTTCTGAGTTTGAATGCATCTTCATAGGAATGAGTTGTGTAGTCAAATTAATTGTCATTTAGGCTTCAGGAGGTCAACCTGAACTAAATACATGTTGAGTTTGTGCATAAGTCCTTTGGTTTAGGTGTGACACTCAATTTGAGGTTTATTGCTTTAAATGTATTTTCAGGCCGAGCTGAGCACATTTTCTGAGTTTGAATGTAACTTCATAGGAATGAGTTGTGTGGTCAAATTAATGCTGAGCTGAGCACGTTTTCTGACTTTGAATGTATCTTTATAGGAATGATTTGTGTGGTCAAATTAATGCTCAGTTAGTCATCAGGAAGTCAACCTGAACAAAATGCATGTTCAAATGTGTGCATAAAACCTTTGGTTTACGCGTGACACTCAATTTGAGTTTTATTTATTTTAAATGCATTTTCAGGCCGAGCTGAGCACATTTTCTGAGTTTGAATGTATCTTCATAGGAATGAGTTGTGTGGTCAAATTAATGCTCATTTAGGCTTCAGGAGGTCAACCTGAACTAAATACATGTTGAAATGTGTGCACAAGTCCTTTGGTTTAGGCGTGACACTCAATTTGAGTTTTTATTGCTTTAAATGCAATTTCAGGCCGAGCTGAGCACGTTTTCAGAGTTTGAATGTATCTTCATAGGAATGAGTTCTGTGGTCAAATTAATGCTCATTTAGGCTTTAGGGGATCATCCTGAACAAAATACATGTTGAAGTGTGTGCATAAGTCCTTTGCTTTAGGCGTGACACTCAATTTGAGTTTTTATTGCTTTAAATGCATTTTCAGACCGAGCTGAGCACATTTTTTGACTTTGAATGTATCTTCATAGGAATGAGTTGTGCGGTCAAATTA
Organism: Hippocampus zosterae; assembly: GCF_025434085.1. Classification (NCBI taxonomy): domain Eukaryota; kingdom Metazoa; phylum Chordata; class Actinopteri; order Syngnathiformes; family Syngnathidae; genus Hippocampus; species Hippocampus zosterae. Next base: position 10,099,898 of record NC_067453.1, read on the forward strand.
ATGCTCATTTAGGCTTCAGGAGGTTAACCTGAACTAAATATGTGTTGAAATGTGTACATAAAACCTTTGGTTTACGCGTGACACTCAATTTGAGTTTTATCTATTTTAAATGCATTTTCAGGCCGAGGTGAGCACATTTTCTGACTTTGAATGTATATTCATAGGAATGAGTTGTGTGGTCAAATTAATGCTCATTTAGGCTTCAGGAGGTCAACCTGAACTAAATACGCGTTGAAATGTGTGCATAAAACCTTTGGTTTTCGTGTGACACTCAATTTGAGTTTTATTTATTTTAAATGCATTTTCAGGCCGAGCTGAGCACATTTTCTTACTTTGAATGTATATTCATAGGAATGAGTTGTGTGGTCAAATTAATGCTCATTTAGGCTTCACGAGGTCAACCTGAACTAAATACATGTTGAAGTGTGTGCATAAGTCATTTGGTTTAGGCGTTACACTCAATTCGAATTTTTATTGCTTTAAATGCATTTTCAGTCCGAGCTGAGCACGTTTTTTGATTTTGAATGTATCTTCATAGGAATGAGTTGTGCGGTCAAATTAATGCTCATTTAGGCTTCAGGAGGTCAACCTGAACTAAATACGTGTTGAAATGTGTGCATAAAACCTTTGGTTTACGCGTGACACTCAATTTGAGTTCTATTTATTTTAAATGCATTTTCAGGCCGAGTTGAGCACATTTTCTGAGTTTGAATGTATCTTCATAGGAATGAGTTGTGTGGTCAAATTAATGCTCATTTAGGCTTCAGTTGAAATGCATAAGTCCTTTGCTTTAGGCGTGACACTCAATTTGAGTTTTTATTGCTTTAAATGCATTTTCAGACCGAACTGAGCACATTTTTTGACTTTGAATGTAGCTTCATAGGAATGAGTTGTGCGGTCAAATTAATGCTCATTTAGGCTTCAGGAGGTTATCCTGAACTAAATATGTGTTGAAATGTGTACATAAAACCTTTGGTTTAGGCGTGACACTCAATTTGAGTTTTATTTATTGTAAATGCATTTTCAGGCCGAGGTGAGCACATTTTCTGACTTTGAATGTATATTCATAGGAATGAGTTGTGTGGTCAAATTAATTGTCATTTAGGCTTCAGGAGGTCAACCTGAACTAAATACGTGTTGAAATGTATGCATAAAACCTATGGTTTACGCGTGACACTCAATTTGAGTTTCATTTATTTTAAATGCATTTTCAGGCCGAGCTGAGCACATTTTCTGACTTTGAATGTATATTCATAGGAATGAGTTGTGTGGTCAAATTAATGCTCATTTAGGCTTCAGGAGGTCAACCTGAACTAAATACATGTTGAAATGTGTGTGTAAGTCCTTTGGTTTAGGCGTGACACTCAATTTGAGTTTTTATTGCTTTAAATGCATTTTCAGACCGAGCTGAGCACATTTTTTGACTTTGAATGTATCTTCATAGGAATGAGTTGTGCGGTCAAATTAATGGTCATTTAGGCTTCAGGAGGTCAACCTGAACTAAATACATGTTGAGTGTGTGCATAAGTCCTTTGGTTTAGGTGTGACACTCAATTTGAGTTGTATTTGTTTTAAATGCATTTTCAGGCCGAGCTGAGCACATTTTCTGAGTTTGAATGTATCTTCATAGGAATGAGTTGTGTGGTCAAATTAATGCTGAGCTGAGCACGTTTTCTGACTTTGAATGTATCTTTATAGGAATGAGTTGTGTGGTCAAATTAATGCTCATTTAGTCATCAGGAAGTCAACCTGAACAAAATGCATGTTCAAATGTGTGCATAAAACCTTTGGTTTATGCGTGACACTCAATTTGAGTTGTATTTGTTTTAAATGCATTTTCAGGCCGAGCTGAACACGTTTTTTGATTTTGAATGTATCTTCATAGGAATGAGTTGTGTAGTCAAATTAATTGTCATTTAGGCTTCAGGAGGTCAACCTGAACTAAATGCGTGTTGAAATGTGTGCATAAAACCTTTGGTTTACGCGTGACACTCAATTTGAGTTTTATTTATTTTAAATGCATTTTCAGGCCGAGCTGAGCACATTTTCTGAATTTGAATGTATCTTCATAGGAATGAGTTCTGTGGTCAAATTAATGCTCATTTAGGCTTTAGGGGGTCATCCTGAACAAAATACATGTTGAAGTGTGTGCATAAGTCCTTTGCTTTAGGCGTGACACTCAATTTGAGTTTTTATTGCTTTAAATGCATTTTCAGACCGAGCTGAGCACATTTTTTGACTTTGAATGTATCTTCATAGGAATGAGTTGTGCGGTCAAATTAATGCTCATTTAGGCTTCAGGAGGTCAACCTGAACTAAATACATGTTGAGTGTGTGCATAAGTCCTTTGGTTTTGGCGTGACACTCAATTTGAGTTTTATTGCTTAAAATGTATTTTCAGGCCGAGCTGAGCACATTTTCTGAGTTTGAATGTATCTTCATAGGAATGAGTTGTGTGGTCAAATTAATGCTGAGCTGAGCACGTTTTCTGACTTTGAATGTATCTTTATAGGAATGAGTTGTGTGGTCAAATTAATGCTCATTTAGTCATCAGGAGGTCAACCTGAACAAAATGCATGTTCAAATGTGTGCATAAAACCTTTGGTTTATGCGTGACACTCAATTTGAGTTGTATTTGTTTTAAATGCATTTTCAGGCCGAGCTGAGCACGTTTTCTGACTGTGAATGTATCATCATGGGAATGAGTTGTGTGATCAAATTAATGGTCATTTAGGCTTCAGGAGGTCAACCTGAACTAAATACATGTTGAAATGTGTGCATAAGTCCTTTGGTTTAGGCGTGACACTCAATTTGAGTTTTTATTGCTTTACATGCATTTTCAGGCCGAGCTGAGCACGTTTTCTGAGTTTGAATGTATCTTCATAGGAATGAGTTGTGTGGTCAAATTAATGCTGAGCTGAGCACGTTTTCTGACTTTGAATGTATCTTTATAGGAATGAGTTGTGTGGTCAAATTAATGCTCATTTAGTCATCAGGAGGTCAACCTGAACAAAATGCATGTTCAAATGTGTGCATAAAACCTTTGGTTTATGCGTGGCACTCAATTTGAGTTGTATTTGTTTTAAATGCATTTTCAGGCCGAGCTGAGCACGTTTTTTTGACTTTGAATGCATCTTCATAGGAATGAGTTGTGTGGTCAAATTAATTGTCATTTAGGCTTCAGGAGGTCAACCTGAACAAAATGCATGTTCAAATGTGTGCATAAAACCTTTGGTTTATGCGTGACACTCAATTTGAGTTGTATTTGTTTTAAATGCATTTTCAGGCCGAGCTGAGTACGTTTTCCCACTGTGAAAGTATCATCAAGGTAATGAGTTGTGTGATCAAATTAATGCTCATTTAGTCATCAGGAGGTCAACCTGAACTAAATACATGTTGAAATGTGTGCATAAGTCCTTTGGTTGATGCGTGACACTCAATTTGAATTTTTATTGCTCTAAATGCATTTTCAGGCCGAGCTGAGCACGTTTTTTTGACTTTGAATATATCTTCATAGGAATAAGTTGTGAGGTCAAATTAGTGATCATTTAGGCTTCAGGAGGTCAGCCTGAACTAAATACATGTTGAAATGTTGACATAATATTTTGGTTTAGGCGTGACACTCAATTTGAGTTTTTATTGCTTTAAATGCATTTTCAGGCCGAGCTGAGCACGTTTTCAGAGTTTGAATGTATCTTCATAGGAATGAGTTGTGTGGTTTAATTAATGCTAATTTAGGCTTCAGGGGATCATCCTGAACAAAATACATGTTGAAGTGTGCGCATAAGTCCTTTGCTTTAGGCGTGACACTCAATTTGAGTTTTTATTGCTTAAAATGCATTTTCAGACCGAGTTGAGCACAATTTCTGAGTTTGAATGCATCTTCATAGGAATGAGTTGTGTAGTCAAATTAATTGTCATTTAGGCTTCAGGAGGTCAACCTGAACTAAATACGTGTTGAAATGTGAGCATAAAACCTTTGGTTTACGCGTGACACTCAATTTGAGTTTTATTTATTTTAAATGCATTTTCAGGCCGAGCTGAGCACATTTTCTGAGTTTGAATGCATCTTCATAGGAATGAGTTGTGTAGTCAAATTAATTGTCATTTAGGCTTCAGGAGGTCAACCTGAACTAAATACATGTTGAGTTTGTGCATAAGTCCTTTGGTTTAGGTGTGACACTCAATTTGAGGTTTATTGCTTTAAATGTATTTTCAGGCCGAGCTGAGCACATTTTCTGAGTTTGAATGTAACTTCATAGGAATGAGTTGTGTGGTCAAATTAATGCTGAGCTGAGCACGTTTTCTGACTTTGAATGTATCTTTATAGGAATGATTTGTGTGGTCAAATTAATGCTCAGTTAGTCATCAGGAAGTCAACCTGAACAAAATGCATGTTCAAATGTGTGCATAAAACCTTTGGTTTACGCGTGACACTCAATTTGAGTTTTATTTATTTTAAATGCATTTTCAGGCCGAGCTGAGCACATTTTCTGAGTTTGAATGTATCTTCATAGGAATGAGTTGTGTGGTCAAATTAATGCTCATTTAGGCTTCAGGAGGTCAACCTGAACTAAATACATGTTGAAATGTGTGCACAAGTCCTTTGGTTTAGGCGTGACACTCAATTTGAGTTTTTATTGCTTTAAATGCAATTTCAGGCCGAGCTGAGCACGTTTTCAGAGTTTGAATGTATCTTCATAGGAATGAGTTCTGTGGTCAAATTAATGCTCATTTAGGCTTTAGGGGATCATCCTGAACAAAATACATGTTGAAGTGTGTGCATAAGTCCTTTGCTTTAGGCGTGACACTCAATTTGAGTTTTTATTGCTTTAAATGCATTTTCAGACCGAGCTGAGCACATTTTTTGACTTTGAATGTATCTTCATAGGAATGAGTTGTGCGGTCAAATTAATGCTCATTTAGGCTTCAGGAGGTTAACCTGAACTAAATATGTGTTGAAATGTGTACATAAAACCTTTGGTTTACGCGTGACACTCAATTTGAGTTTTATCTATTTTAAATGCATTTTCAGGCCGAGGTGAGCACATTTTCTGACTTTGAATGTATATTCATAGGAATGAGTTGTGTGGTCAAATTAATGCTCATTTAGGCTTCAGGAGGTCAACCTGAACTAAATACGCGTTGAAATGTGTGCATAAAACCTTTGGTTTTCGTGTGACACTCAATTTGAGTTTTATTTATTTTAAATGCATTTTCAGGCCGAGCTGAGCACATTTTCTTACTTTGAATGTATATTCATAGGAATGAGTTGTGTGGTCAAATTAATGCTCATTTAGGCTTCACGAGGTCAACCTGAACTAAATACATGTTGAAGTGTGTGCATAAGTCATTTGGTTTAGGCGTTACACTCAATTCGAATTTTTATTGCTTTAAATGCATTTTCAGTCCGAGCTGAGCACGTTTTTTGATTTTGAATGTATCTTCATAGGAATGAGTTGTGCGGTCAAATTAATGCTCATTTAGGCTTCAGGAGGTCAACCTGAACTAAATACGTGTTGAAATGTGTGCATAAAACCTTTGGTTTACGCGTGACACTCAATTTGAGTTCTATTTATTTTAAATGCATTTTCAGGCCGAGTTGAGCACATTTTCTGAGTTTGAATGTATCTTCATAGGAATGAGTTGTGTGGTCAAATTAATGCTCATTTAGGCTTCAGTTGAAATGCATAAGTCCTTTGCTTTAGGCGTGACACTCAATTTGAGTTTTTATTGCTTTAAATGCATTTTCAGACCGAACTGAGCACATTTTTTGACTTTGAATGTAGCTTCATAGGAATGAGTTGTGCGGTCAAATTAATGCTCATTTAGGCTTCAGGAGGTTATCCTGAACTAAATATGTGTTGAAATGTGTACATAAAACCTTTGGTTTAGGCGTGACACTCAATTTGAGTTTTATTTATTGTAAATGCATTTTCAGGCCGAGGTGAGCACATTTTCTGACTTTGAATGTATATTCATAGGAATGAGTTGTGTGGTCAAATTAATTGTCATTTAGGCTTCAGGAGGTCAACCTGAACTAAATACGTGTTGAAATGTATGCATAAAACCTATGGTTTACGCGTGACACTCAATTTGAGTTTCATTTATTTTAAATGCATTTTCAGGCCGAGCTGAGCACATTTTCTGACTTTGAATGTATATTCATAGGAATGAGTTGTGTGGTCAAATTAATGCTCATTTAGGCTTCAGGAGGTCAACCTGAACTAAATACATGTTGAAATGTGTGTGTAAGTCCTTTGGTTTAGGCGTGACACTCAATTTGAGTTTTTATTGCTTTAAATGCATTTTCAGACCGAGCTGAGCACATTTTTTGACTTTGAATGTATCTTCATAGGAATGAGTTGTGCGGTCAAATTAATGGTCATTTAGGCTTCAGGAGGTCAACCTGAACTAAATACATGTTGAGTGTGTGCATAAGTCCTTTGGTTTAGGTGTGACACTCAATTTGAGTTGTATTTGTTTTAAATGCATTTTCAGGCCGAGCTGAGCACATTTTCTGAGTTTGAATGTATCTTCATAGGAATGAGTTGTGTGGTCAAATTAATGCTGAGCTGAGCACGTTTTCTGACTTTGAATGTATCTTTATAGGAATGAGTTGTGTGGTCAAATTAATGCTCATTTAGTCATCAGGAAGTCAACCTGAACAAAATGCATGTTCAAATGTGTGCATAAAACCTTTGGTTTATGCGTGACACTCAATTTGAGTTGTATTTGTTTTAAATGCATTTTCAGGCCGAGCTGAACACGTTTTTTGATTTTGAATGTATCTTCATAGGAATGAGTTGTGTAGTCAAATTAATTGTCATTTAGGCTTCAGGAGGTCAACCTGAACTAAATGCGTGTTGAAATGTGTGCATAAAACCTTTGGTTTACGCGTGACACTCAATTTGAGTTTTATTTATTTTAAATGCATTTTCAGGCCGAGCTGAGCACATTTTCTGAATTTGAATGTATCTTCATAGGAATGAGTTCTGTGGTCAAATTAATGCTCATTTAGGCTTTAGGGGGTCATCCTGAACAAAATACATGTTGAAGTGTGTGCATAAGTCCTTTGCTTTAGGCGTGACACTCAATTTGAGTTTTTATTGCTTTAAATGCATTTTCAGACCGAGCTGAGCACATTTTTTGACTTTGAATGTATCTTCATAGGAATGAGTTGTGCGGTCAAATTAATGCTCATTTAGGCTTCAGGAGGTCAACCTGAACTAAATACATGTTGAGTGTGTGCATAAGTCCTTTGGTTTTGGCGTGACACTCAATTTGAGTTTTATTGCTTAAAATGTATTTTCAGGCCGAGCTGAGCACATTTTCTGAGTTTGAATGTATCTTCATAGGAATGAGTTGTGTGGTCAAATTAATGCTGAGCTGAGCACGTTTTCTGACTTTGAATGTATCTTTATAGGAATGAGTTGTGTGGTCAAATTAATGCTCATTTAGTCATCAGGAGGTCAACCTGAACAAAATGCATGTTCAAATGTGTGCATAAAACCTTTGGTTTATGCGTGACACTCAATTTGAGTTGTATTTGTTTTAAATGCATTTTCAGGCCGAGCTGAGCACGTTTTCTGACTGTGAATGTATCATCATGGGAATGAGTTGTGTGATCAAATTAATGGTCATTTAGGCTTCAGGAGGTCAACCTGAACTAAATACATGTTGAAATGTGTGCATAAGTCCTTTGGTTTAGGCGTGACACTCAATTTGAGTTTTTATTGCTTTACATGCATTTTCAGGCCGAGCTGAGCACGTTTTCTGAGTTTGAATGTATCTTCATAGGAATGAGTTGTGTGGTCAAATTAATGCTGAGCTGAGCACGTTTTCTGACTTTGAATGTATCTTTATAGGAATGAGTTGTGTGGTCAAATTAATGCTCATTTAGTCATCAGGAGGTCAACCTGAACAAAATGCATGTTCAAATGTGTGCATAAAACCTTTGGTTTATGCGTGGCACTCAATTTGAGTTGTATTTGTTTTAAATGCATTTTCAGGCCGAGCTGAGCACGTTTTTTTGACTTTGAATGCATCTTCATAGGAATGAGTTGTGTGGTCAAATTAATTGTCATTTAGGCTTCAGGAGGTCAACCTGAACTAAATACGTGTTGAAATGTGTGCATAAAACCTTTGGTTTACGCGTGACACTCAATTTGAGTTTTTATTGCTTTAAATGCATTTTCAGACCGAGCTGAGCACATTTTTTGACTTTGAATGTATCTTCATAGGAATGAGTTGTGCGGTCAAATTAATGCTCATTTAGGCTTCAGGAGGTCAACCTGAACTAAATACATGTTGAGTGTGTGCATAAGTCCTTTGGTTTTGGCGTGACACTCAATTTGAGTTTTATTGCTTAAAATGTATTTTCAGGCCGAGCTGAGCACATTTTCTGAGTTTGAATGTATCTTCATAGGAATGAGTTGTGTGGTCAAATTAATGCTGAGCTGAGCACGTTTTCTGACTTTGAATGTATCTTTATAGGAATGAGTTGTGTGGTCAAATTAATGCTCATTTAGTCATCAGGAGGTCAACCTGAACAAAATGCATGTTCAAATGTGTGCATAAAACCTTTGGTTTATGCGTGACACTCAATTTGAGTTGTATTTGTTTTAAATGCATTTTCAGGCCGAGCTGAGCACGTTTTCTGACTGTGAATGTATCATCATGGGAATGAGTTGTGTGATCAAATTAATGGTCATTTAGGCTTCAGGAGGTCAACCTGAACTAAATACATGTTGAAATGTGTGCATAAGTCCTTTGGTTTAGGCGTGACACTCAATTTGAGTTTTTATTGCTTTACATGCATTTTCAGGCCGAGCTGAGCACGTTTTCTGAGTTTGAATGTATCTTCATAGGAATGAGTTGTGTGGTCAAATTAATGCTGAGCTGAGCACGTTTTCTGACTTTGAATGTATCTTTATAGGAATGAGTTGTGTGGTCAAATTAATGCTCATTTAGTCATCAGGAGGTCAACCTGAACAAAATGCATGTTCAAATGTGTGCATAAAACCTTTGGTTTATGCGTGGCACTCAATTTGAGTTGTATTTGTTTTAAATGCATTTTCAGGCCGAGCTGAGCACGTTTTTTTGACTTTGAATGCATCTTCATAGGAATGAGTTGTGTGGTCAAATTAATTGTCATTTAGGCTTCAGGAGGTCAACCTGAACTAAATACGTGTTGAAATGTGTGCATAAAACCTTTGGTTTACGCGTGACACTCAATTTGAGTTTTATTTATTTTAAATGCATTTTCAGGCCGAGCTGAGCACATTTTCTGAGTTTGAATGTATCTTCATAGGAATGAGTTGTGTGGTCAAATTAATGCTCATTTAGGCTTCAGGAGGTTATCCTGAACTAAATACATGTTGAAGTGTGTGCATAAGTCCTTATGTTTAGGCGTGACACTCAATTTTGAGTTTTTATTGCTTTAAATGCACTTTCAGGCCGAATTGAGCACGTTTTCTGAGTTTGAATGCATCTTCATAGGAATGAGTTGTGCGGTCAAATTAATGCTCATTTAGGCTTCAGGAGGTCAACCTGAACTAAATACGTGTTGAAATGTGTGCCTAAAACCTTTGGTTTACGCGTGACACTCAATTTGAGTTTTATTTATTTTAAATGCATTTTCAGGCCGAGCTGAGCACATTTTCTGAGTTTGAATGTATCTTCATAGGAATGAGTTGTGTGGTCAAATTAATGCTCATTTAGGCTTCAGGAGGTCAACCTGAACTAAATACATGTTGAAATGTGTGCACAAGTCCTTTGGTTTAGGCGTGACACTCAATTTGAGTTTTTATTGCTTTAAATGCATTTTCAGACCAAGCTGAGCACATTTTTTGACTTTGAATGTATCTTCATAGGAATGAGTTGTGCGGTCAAATTAATGCTCATTTAGGCTTCAGGAGGTCAACCTGAACAAAATACATGTTGAAATGTGTGCGTAAGTCCTTTGGTTTAGGCGTGACACTCAATTTGAGTTTTTATTGCTTTAAATGCATTTTCAGACCGAGCTGAGCACATTTCTTGACTTTGAATGTATCTTCATAGGAATGAGTTGTGCGGTCAAATTAATGCTCATTTAGGCTTCAGGAGATCAACCTGAACTAAATACACGTTGAGTGTGTGCATAAGTGCTTTGGTTTAGGCGTGACACTCAATTTGAGTTTTATTGCTTAAAATGTATTTTCAGGCCGAGCTGAGCACATTTTCTGAGTTTGAATGTATCTTCATAGGAATGAGTTGTGTGGTCAAATTAATGCTCATTTAGTCATCAGGAGGTCAACCTGAACAAAATGCATGTTCAAATGTGTGCATAAAACCTTTGGTTTATGCGTCACACTCAATTTGAGTTGTATTTGTTTTAAATGCATTTTCAGGCCGAGCTGAGTACGTTTTCCCACTGTGAAAGTATCATCAAGGTAATGAGTTGTGTGATCAAATTAATGCTCATTTAGTCATCAGGAGGTCAACCTGAACTAAATACATGTTGAAATGTGTGCATAAGTCCTTTGGTTGATGCGTGACACTCAATTTGAATTTTTATTGCTTTAAATGCATTTTCAGGCCGAGCTGAGCACGTTTTTTTGACTTTGAATGTATCTTCATAGGAATAAGTTGTGAGGTCAAATTAGTGATCATTTAGGCTTCAGGAGGTCAGCCTGAACTAAATACATGTTGAAATGTTGACATAATGTTTTGGTTTAGGCGTGACTCTCAATTTGAGTTTTTATTGCTTTAAATGCATTTTCAGGCCGAGCTGAGCACGTTTTCAGAGTTTGAATGCATCTTCATAGGAATGAGTTGTGTAGTCAAATTAATTGTCATTTAGGCTTCAGGAGGTCAACCTGAACTAAATACGTGTTGAAATGTGAGCATAAAACCTTTGGTTTACGCGTGACACTCAATTTGAGTTTTATTTATTTTAAATGCATTTTCAGGCCGAGCTGAGCACATTTTCTGACTTTGAATGTATATTCATAGGAATGAGTTGTGTGGTCAAATTAATTGTCATTTAGGCTTCAGGAGGTCAACCTGAACTAAATACATGTTGAAATGTGTGCATAAGTCCTTTGGTTTAGGCGTGACAGTCAATTTGAGTTTTTATTGCTTTAAATGTATTTTCAGACCGAGCTGAGCACATTTTTTGACTTTGAATGTATCTTCATAGGAATGAGTTGTGCGGTCAAATTAATGTTCATTTAGGCTTCAGGAGGTCAACCTGAACTAAATACATGTTGAGTGTGTGCATAAGTCCTTTGGTTTAGGCGTGACACTCAATTTGAGTTTTATTGCTTAAAATGTATTTTCAGGCCGAGCTGAGCACATTTTCTGAGTTTGAATGTATCTTCATAGGAATGAGTTGTGTGGTCAAATTAATGCTGAGCTGAGCACGTTTTCTGACTTTGAATGTATCTTTATAGGAATGAGTTGTGTGGTCAAATTAATGCTCATTTAGACTTCAGGAGGTCAACCTGAACTAAATACATGTTGAAATGTGTGCACAAGTCCTTTGGTTTAGGCGTGACACTCAATTTGAGTTTTTATTGCTTTAAATGCAATTTCAGGCCGAGCTGAGCACGTTTTCAGAGTTTGAATGTATCTTCATAGGAATGATTTGTGTGGTCAAATTAATGCTCATTTAGTCATCAGGAAGTCAACCTGAACAAAATGCATGTTCAAATGTGTGCATAAAACCTTTGGTTTACGCGTGACACTCAATTTGAGTTTTATTTATTTTAAATGCATTTTCAGGCCGAGCTGAGCACATTTTCTGAGTTTGAATGTATCTTCATAGGAATGAGTTGTGTGGTCAAATTAATGCTCATTTAGGCTTCAGGAGGTCAACCTGAACTAAATACATGTTGAGTGTGTGCATAAGTCCTTTGGTTTAGGCGTGACACTCAATTTGAGTTTTTATTGCTTTAAATGTATTTTCAGACCGAGCTGAGCACATTTTTTGACTTTGAATGTATCTTCATAGGAATGAGTTGTGCGGTCAAATTAATGCTCATTTAGGCTTCAGGAGGTCAACCTGAACTAAATACGCGTTGAAATGTGTGCATAAAACCTTTGGTTTGCGCGTGACACTCAATTTGAGTTTTATTTATTTTAAATGCATTTTCAGGCCGAGTTGAGCACATTTTCTGAGTTTGAATGTATCTTCATAGGAATGAGTTGTGTGGTCAAATTAATGCTCATTTAGGCTTCAGGAGGTCAACCTGAACTAAATACATGTTGAAGTGTGTGCATAAGTCATTTGGTTTAGGCGTTAAACTCAATTAGAATTTTTATTGCTTTACATGCATTTTCAGGCCGAGCTTAGCACGTTTTTTGATTTTGAATGTATCTTCATAGGAATGAGTTGTGTGGTCAAATTAATGCTCATTTAGGCTTCAGGAGGTCAACCTGAACTAAATACATGTTGAAATGTGTGCATAAGTCCTTTGGTTTAGGCGTGACACTCAATTTGAGTTTTTATTGCTTTAAATGCATTTTCAGACCGAGCTGAGCACAATTTTTGACTTTCAATGTATCTTCATAGGAATGAGTTGTGAGGTCAAATTAATGTTCATTTAGGCTTCAGGAGGTCAACCTGAACTAAATACATGTTGAGTGTGTGCATAAGTCCTTTGGTTTAGGCGTGACACTCAATTTGAGTTTTTATTGCTTTAAATGCATTTTCAGACCGAGCTGAGCACAATTTTTGACTTTCAATGTATCTTCATAGGAATGAGTTGTGAGGTCAAATTAATGTTCATTTAGGCTTCAGGAGGTCAACCTGAACTAAATACATGTTGAGTGTGTGCATAAGTCCTTTGGTTTAGGCGTGACACTCATTTTGAGTTTTTATTGCTTGAAATGCATTTTCAGGCCGCGCTGAGCACATTTTCCGAGTTTGAATGTATTTTCATAGGAATGAGTTGTGTGGTTTAATTAATGCTCATTTAGGCTTCAGGGGATCATCCTGAACAAAATACATGTTGAAGTGTGCGCATAAGTCCTTTGCTTTAGGCGTGACACTCAATTTGAGTTTTTATTGCTTAAAATGCATTTTCAGACCGAGTTGAGCACATTTTCTGAGTTTGAATGCATCTTCATAGGAATGAGTTGTGTAGTCAAATTAATTGTCATTTAGGCTTCAGGAGGTCAACCTGAACTAAATACGTGTTGAAATGTGTGCATAAAACCTTTGGTTTACGCGTGACACTCAATTTGAGTTTTATTTATTTTAAATGCATTTTCAGGCCGAGCTGAGCACATTTTCTGACTTTGAATGTATATTCATAGGAATGAGTTGTGTGGTCAAATTAATGCTCATTTAGGCTTCAGGAGGTCAACCTGAACTAAATACATGTTGAAATGTGTGCGTAAGTCCTTTGGTTTAGGTGTGACACTCAATTTGAGTTTTATTGCTTTAAATGTATTTTCAGGCCGAGCTGAGCACATTTTCTGAGTTTGAATGTATCTTCATAGGAATGAGTTGTGTGGTCAAATTAATGCTGAGCTGAGCACGTTTTCTGACTTTGAATGTATCTTCATAGGAATGAGTTGTGTGGTCAAATTAATGCTCATTTAGTCATCAGGAAGTCAACCTGAACAAAATGCATGTTCAAATGTGTGCATAAAACCTTTGGTTTACGCGTGACACTCAATTTGAGTTTTATTTATTTTAAATGCATTTTCAGGCCGAGCTGAGCACATTTTCTGAGTTTGAATGTATCTTCATAGGAATGAGTTGTGTGGTCAAATTAATGCTCATTTAGGCTTCAGGAGGTCAACCTGAACTAAATACATGTTGAGTGTGTGCATAAGTCCTTTGGTTTAGGCGTGACACTCAATTTGAGTTTTTATTGCTTTAAATGTATTTTCAGACCGAGCTGAGCACATTTTTTGACTTTGAATGTATCTTCATAGGAATGAGTTGTGCGGTCAAATTAATGCTCATTTAGGCTTCAGGAGGTCAACCTGAACTAAATACGCGTTGAAATGTGTGCATAAAACCTTTGGTTTGCGCGTGACACTCAATTTGAGTTTTATTTATTTTAAATGCATTTTCAGGCCGAGTTGAGCACATTTTCTGAGTTTGAATGTATCTTCATAGGAATGAGTTGTGTGGTCAAATTAATGCTCATTTAGGCTTCAGGAGGTCAACCTGAACTAAATACATGTTGAAGTGTGTGCATAAGTCATTTGGTTTAGGCGTTAAACTCAATTAGAATTTTTATTGCTTTACATGCATTTTCAGGCCGAGCTTAGCACGTTTTTTGATTTTGAATGTATCTTCATAGGAATGAGTTGTGTGGTCAAATTAATGCTCATTTAGGCTTCAGGAGGTCAACCTGAACTAAATACATGTTGAAATGTGTGCATAAGTCCTTTGGTTTAGGCGTGACACTCAATTTGAGTTTTTATTGCTTTAAATGCATTTTCAGACCGAGCTGAGCACAATTTTTGACTTTCAATGTATCTTCATAGGAATGAGTTGTGAGGTCAAATTAATGTTCATTTAGGCTTCAGGAGGTCAACCTGAACTAAATACATGTTGAGTGTGTGCATAAGTCCTTTGGTTTAGGCGTGACACTCAATTTGAGTTTTTATTGCTTTAAATGCATTTTCAGACCGAGCTGAGCACAATTTTTGACTTTCAATGTATCTTCATAGGAATGAGTTGTGAGGTCAAATTAATGTTCATTTAGGCTTCAGGAGGTCAACCTGAACTAAATACATGTTGAGTGTGTGCATAAGTCCTTTGGTTTAGGCGTGACACTCATTTTGAGTTTTTATTGCTTGAAATGCATTTTCAGGCCGCGCTGAGCACATTTTCCGAGTTTGAATGTATTTTCATAGGAATGAGTTGTGTGGTTTAATTAATGCTCATTTAGGCTTCAGGGGATCATCCTGAACAAAATACATGTTGAAGTGTGCGCATAAGTCCTTTGCTTTAGGCGTGACACTCAATTTGAGTTTTTATTGCTTAAAATGCATTTTCAGACCGAGTTGAGCACATTTTCTGAGTTTGAATGCATCTTCATAGGAATGAGTTGTGTAGTCAAATTAATTGTCATTTAGGCTTCAGGAGGTCAACCTGAACTAAATACGTGTTGAAATGTGTGCATAAAACCTTTGGTTTACGCGTGACACTCAATTTGAGTTTTATTTATTTTAAATGCATTTTCAGGCCGAGCTGAGCACATTTTCTGACTTTGAATGTATATTCATAGGAATGAGTTGTGTGGTCAAATTAATGCTCATTTAGGCTTCAGGAGGTCAACCTGAACTAAATACATGTTGAAATGTGTGCGTAAGTCCTTTGGTTTAGGTGTGACACTCAATTTGAGTTTTATTGCTTTAAATGTATTTTCAGGCCGAGCTGAGCACATTTTCTGAGTTTGAATGTATCTTCATAGGAATGAGTTGTGTGGTCAAATTAATGCTGAGCTGAGCACGTTTTCTGACTTTGAATGTATCTTCATAGGAATGAGTTGTGTGGTCAAATTAATGCTCATTTAGTCATCAGGAAGTCAACCTGAACAAAATGCATGTTCAAATGTGTGCATAAAACCTTTGGTTTACGCGTGACACTCAATTTGAGTTTTATTTATTTTAAATGCATTTTCAGGCCGAGCTGAGCACATTTTCTGAGTTTGAATGTATCTTCATAGGAATGAGTTGTGTGGTCAAATTAATGCTCATTTAGGCTTCAGGAGGTCAACCTGAACTAAATACATGTTGAAATGTGTGCACAAGTCCTTTGGTTTAGGCGTGACACTCAATTCATACTGAGTTGAAAGAAACCAAACAGGTCCCCAGTGACAACAAGCACATTTGTTAGAGTGCCATGTAACAAGATGCTGACTTGCCAAAGATGCACACCAGGGCATGTAAATATCTTCACAAGCGCATTTGTCCTGTGCGGCTGGAGGAAAGAAAGAACAGTCATTTAGGTTGTGTTAATTAGTCGGAGTCGAAATCCTTAGTTGTTATTTTACCTCTTTAATGAGGACATACTTTGTGAGTACAGAGTAATTTCTGCTTTTTTCTTTATTTATAGTTACTGAGTTTATGTTTGAAATACTCAAATGGGTGCTGTTGTTGTCCCCCCCCCCCCCCATTTCTCATTACCTTCACCATTACCTTCAGCTGAAGAATGTAACGGAGAAAGGGAATCCCACCTGGATTGTTAAATGAGCTCAAAGGATGTTCACATTCATTGGTTGAAACAATGTAAATTCCACTTGTCAAAGATTAATCTTACATTCATTCGAACCATCCATCCATTTTCTTATCCACTTATCCTCATGAGAGTCGCGGGTGTGCTGGAGCCCATCCAAGCTGCTCTCGGGCAGTAGGTGGGGTGTGTGTGTGTGTTTATTTGCTCCAAGTGTCTCGATGGGATCACCACCTTATCGTGGTGAGGCACTTTGCGCGTCTCCATGACCCCGAGAGCTATGTTGGCAGGAGTCCCGCACTCCAGGCAGGGTCACCCAAGCCGAACAGGTCGAAGGGTAGAGGCCAGACAAAGAGTGATCCCAAACCGGCACCTGGGGGCAGGCATAGGCGGAGTCCAACAGACCGGACTACCGGCAGCCCCCTGCAACTCTTGCCAGGAGAAGGTCGTCATGGGTACCCTCATGCCACCGGAAACCACCTGGCAGGAGTGAAGATGGTGGGAGTGAGGACTGTGCACCCACACCCTCACCTTAATCCGAACCGCTGCGCAAGCTTCTTGCCCCAACCCCACACCCAATCCCCCACCCTGCATCACCCTAATCCCCCAAAGTCCTGTGGCGATGTGGAATGGCGGTGGGCACAGGCCAAGGATGTGGCTGGGAGTGCCTAGCCAAACCATGCACACAGGCGGCAATGGAGTGATGGTCGTTGACACTGCGGGATGGAGCAGCGCATCTCTTCGGCAGCTTCCATTGTGACTGAGCAGCTCCACACTGCTCACCCCTGTGATGGGGAGGGACCTAGAAAAAATGGTCTAAAAATTGTCTGCTCTCCACACTCCGGACGGTAAACCGCAATCGTCGGAGCATCCCCCTTGCGGTCGAAAGGATAATAAACGAAATAGAAAAAATCTATGCATAGCTTCGTGGAACGTCCGCACACTGCTGGACCTGGCTGAAACTCCTGACAGGCCCCACCGGAGGACAGCACTTGTGGCCACAGAGCTCACGAGGTATAACATCGATATCGCAGCTCTCAGCGAGACCAGAAAACATGGAGAGGACTCCCTGACAGAAGTTGGTGCAGGGTATACCTTTTTCTGGAAAGGAGTCCCCGAAGGCACTCGTCGAAACCATGGAGTTGACTTTGCTGTGAAGTTCCAACTGCTGAAGCGCATCCCAGAATCCCCCACCGGCATCAATGAAAGACTGATGACATGGCGCATTCCCCTGGCAAAGGGACGCTTCGGCACACTCATCAGTGCCTATGCACCAACTCTGAATGCCGAGCACAATATAAAGGAGGATTTCTACAGAGCTCTGGACACCATCCTGCAGCAAACACCGGCTACGGACAAGCTCATAGTCATGGGAGATTTCAATGCTAGGGTGGGCACGGAACACCTGGTATGGAGCAAAGTTATTGGCCAGCACGGAGTGGGAAAAATGAACAACAACGGCCTTCGGCTCCTCTCCCTCTGTGCAGAACATCAGTTGGTCATCACTAACACCATTTTCCAAATGAAGAACAGGTTTAAGACCACCTGGCAGCACCCCCGCTCCAAACACTGGCATCTCCTGGACTATGTGATTGTCCGTCAAAAGGACATACGGGATGTCCTCATCACCCGTGTCATGCGCGGAGCTGAGTGTTGGACTGACCATCTCGTGGTCAGATCCAAACTCCTCATGAGCATTCAACCCCCTCATCCAAGGACAGCTCCCAACAAAAGGCTCAACTGTGCAGCATTGAACAACCCCAACACCAGAGCCAACCTCCGGCGACTCCTTGCTGAAAACCTGAGGAATCAGGTGACTGGCCAGCTCTGCACCAGGCTATCCAGAGCACAGCTTCAGAGGTGCTTGGCCAGTCAAGGAGGCGCCACCAGGATTGGTTTGACTGCAACTAAACCGAGATACATACACTTCTGAAAGCAAAGCATGAGGCCCATAAAGCTCTCCTGTCCTGCCCTACATCTCTCACCCGTAAAGCCACCTTTTCTGCAGTTAGAACAGTGACCCAGCGAGCACTCCGTATCATGGAGGACACCTGGTGGGTGCAGAAGGCAAATGAGATCTAAAACCTGGCAGACTGTAATAACACCCAGGGCTTCTACAATGCCATCAAAGCACTGTATGGTCCCAAGAAGCGGGCAATTGCTCCAGTCCAATCAGCTGATGGCTCTGCACTCCTCAAGGACCACCATGAGATCCTTGCCCGTTGGGCAAACAACTTTGAAAATCTTCTCAACCATACCAACCCTGTCAACCCACACATTCTGGACAATCTTCCAGACCTGCCAACAATCATGAGCCTCGACACCTCACCATCCTATTCTGAAACCCAGCAAGCCATTGCGGGTCTAAAGAACAACAAAAGCGCCGGTCCTGATGGCATCCCTGCAGAGGTTTTCAAACACGGAGGTTATCTCCTCACGCGCCGACTGCGCCTCCTGATTCAAAACATCTGGGAACATGGGACCGTCCCGCAGGATTGGAAGGATGCTAACATTGTTGTTATTTATAAGCAGAAAGGGGACAGAGCAGCCTGTGGGAATAGCCGAGGAATCTCTCTCCTCTCCGCCGCAGGAAAGATCTTGGCCAAAATCATGCTCAGCAGGCTGGTCAAGCACATCTCAGAAAGTGTGCTTTCAGAAACTCAGTGTGGCTACCGTAAGACTAGATCCACCATTGAGATGATCTTTGTTTTAAGATAAGATACGATATCCTTTATTCGTCCCACAATGGGGAAATTTACAGCCTCCAGCAGCAAGAATGTATGTAGAAAGGAGAAAGAGAAAAAAACCAAACATCTTTCAATTAAATACAATATGAACACAAATGGATAAAAAATATTATTAAAGACATTAAAGACATTCATCTTCCGAGCCGCTTGATCCTCACTAGGGTCGCGGGGGGTGCTGGAGCCCATCCCAGCCGTCTTCGGGCAGTAGGCGGGGGACACCCTGAATCGGTTGCCAACCAATCGCAGGGCACACAGAGACGAACAACCATCCACGCTCACACTCACACCTAGGGACAATTTAGAGTGTTCAATCAGCCTGCCACGCATGTTTTTGGAATGTGGGAGGAAACCGGAGCACCCGGAGAAAACCCACGCAGGCCCGGGGAGAACATGCAAACTCCACACAGGGAGGCCGGAGCTGGAATCGAACCCGGTACCTCTGCACTGTGAAGCCGACGTGCTAACCACTGGACTACCGGGCCGCCCACATTAAAGACATATTAAAGATTATTTAAGACAGCTAATGGAGAAAAGCAGAGCTGGGGGGAAAAAGCGACGCCTCAAGGACTACAGTAGGGACCTCCTAAAGCGAGCCGTCAACCCCCCACGCAGCTTGAAATACTTGCACTCAACAGACCAACCTGGCAGATCACTTGTGCCACTGCAATCTCTCAAATTCACCAAATTAAGCAAGCCAGACGAACCGAGAAACGCATTCAACGACATCAGCGTGCAGCTGATACCCCCCTGGTATCCGCTTTCCCTAGCTCCATCTGTGGTCGAGTCTGTGGCTCAAGGATCGGTCTCTATGCCCACGAGAAGTGGCACCAGCGACAGAGTCGCTGACCCCCCCCCCCCCCCCCCACCCAACCCATCCTCCCCTCCCTTGGAGCAAGTGTCATCATCAGACATGATGGACAGCTAATAGTATATAGTGTGTGTGTGTGTGTGTGTGTGTGTGTGTGTGTGTGTGTGTGTGTGTGTGTGTGTGTGTGTGTGTGTGTGTGTGTGTGTGTGTGTGTGTGTGTGTGTGATTTTGACAGCAAATGTATTTCATAAATCCTGGACAAAAAAATCATAAACTCTATTACAGAGACCCTCCGAAGATGGATTCCTCTGTGTTGGGCATGTTAACAAGCCAGCCTGTAACAGTGAAGGCTGGCCACACTGCCACTATTAAGATCCCTTTCAAAAGGAAGCCACCTCTCAAGGTTACATGGTAGAAGGAGGGTGGGTTGTGGAGGATGAGAGGTTGCAAGTAGACAGCGGAAAAGCACCGGATTGGTGATCAACAGGTGGGTGGCAGTAACATGCATATTGAAGGACTTTCATGCCCTGCCAACCACTGTAAAACTCTTCCAACATACACTACCTCTCCTCACCAAAAAGTTAAGGATATTTGGCTTTTGCGATGAATATAAAAAGCACTACCGTGAACCTACTCTTCATTATTTGCTCCAAATTCACCTCAAGGTTCGAAATGTTGATTTCATTCTTTAAGTCTACTCAGAACATCCGGGCACGGACTTCCAGGTTCAGGTGTCCAATATCACCAAGGTCACTATGACAGTGAGCTGGTCACCACCAATCCATGACAGGGGGAAAAGAGGAAAAGAAGGGCAGCAATACGTGGCTTCAGGTTAATAAAAAGTTGACCACGGGCAAGTCTTTTAACCTTTTTTTTAACGTCCATTTTCAACACAAGTATAAGCCATAAGATAGCAGTTGTGGTCAAAATGCTAATTTCTGCATGAGGCAGGCCAGCTGCAGTGCAACAAGTGGGAACTGTGTCCCTCCATTTTAAATAAATAACCAAATAAATGCTTATGATGTGAGGTTTGGTGCAACAGAGCAGGCCTGTCTTACTTTTCTGACTCTCAGCTCCAGCCCAAAGTTAGCTAGAAGACGCTAGGAAAATTGGGTGGATTCATGGGAGTTATAGTTATGTTTTGGTTTTGTTGTTGTTGTTGTTGTTGCTTTTGTTGTGACCGAATGAAGCATTGGTAGGAGTGAGGCTGTTGCCATATTGTATTGTGTGAGGCCACTGTGGGGGCTCAGCAAAAAGCACTTTTTCTTCCTGGTGGGGCCACTTGTCACATTTGTTTTAATAGCTGTCACAATTCTTAATCGAGTGAAGATTTCAAGTTATATTTCAACAGGATGCCCAAACATAAAAAAATGCACAAATGTTGTGAGTATCTCTTCACCCAAACACGTGCATCTCCTCGATTGTTCAGTCGCAATTTGCAGGACGACAGTCTGACACTGGCAATGCTATAAACGGACGCTAGAGGTCAGTCTCTTACTCTTTTAAAAACGCAACTGTCCACATGGCTTCCAGGTTCAGGTGTCCAATGTCACCAAGGTGTGCATGCAGTCCAACATGTCCAGACCAGTACAGTTAAGAGGAGGGGAATAAATTGCAAAATTGTCAAAGAAAAAAAAACAATCCGAAATAATAATGAGTTAGTATTTTAAGAGCCAAAATCTAGAACTAAAGGGCTAAGGTAGGATACTATTGGCGTGGTGAAACAAAACACCGGTGTGAAGAAATCAGTCTTAATCCAAGATTTTAATATTTCTACAGAGGTAGCAGCTTTAATTCCCAAGGGTAGAACATTCCAGAGTACTGGAGCCCAAATATAGAATACTTGGACCTGCTCATTTTCTTGTGGCTCTGAGTCACCTGAAAAGCAGCATGTTGTAGGTTTCAGATGCAAAAGGTACTTAGTCAGCAAGACGGGAAGGTGCTAATCCATGTAATATTTTAAGTAAAATTTGATTTCATGTGGACCGTGACCCAGCGCAAGTTGACCCAGTATAGGGTTCATTTGATCAAACTCTTTACCCAGTCAAAGGTCTTGCTGCAGCAATTTGTATCAATAACAGGCCTTTGAAAGTAGACATGCCACGACCAGAAACTAGAAATTTACAATAGTCGAGCTGAAAAATAACAAAGGCGTGGACTGTCATCTCTGCATCACTCGTGGATAGAATAGGTCTTATCCTAGCAATGTTTGCAACCATTTTCAAAAAGCAAGTTCAATGCTTTTGGCACAACTTACTGCCTAACAAGGAAGTGGACGGCAAAAAACAGGCGTCTGCACAATTAATGGATTTCCAAGGACGTCCACTTCAAGCTTTCTGAGACTCTTCAGCTGCTGCCGATGACATGATAATTTCAGTTGCCGCTTGACTCTGGCAATGTTCTGTTTGAAGCTCTGCATTGGTGAGGTAGAGTGGATCAATTGTTAGGTGTTATCTTGGTCGCATGATGTCCAAATGTGAACAGCATGATGAAGAGGACTCTTTCAATGCCTATTCCAATTGAAGTAGGTCATGTATGGGTTGATTCATGAATAAACAGTTGTGTTCAGCTACTTGTGAGAGAACAGCAAATTGTACCTATCACAAACCTTTTGTGAGGAGTGGATCTAGTGCCTTAAGGAATTAATGGAATCGTTCTCGGACACGCGAGTAATGGAAACTGCAAAATGTTTTGTGGCACTGACAGGAGTGTGTGACAGCTTCTGTTAGGTCAGCCCAGTCCTGACAGCTGAGGTGCATGACACTGTGTGTGTGAGGTGTGCTCGAGTGTGTTCTGGTTACCAGTTTCCATTAAGTCCGAGGGGAGCTGAAACTGATCTCAGGACATCGCCGTGCTGGCTCACACAAATGCGGAGTCAATAGACGCAAGTGTCAGGTTGCCAAGTTCCAATCAATTGAGCGCCAAGTGGCTGATGTCATTGCTTCCTTTACTCCTGACTTAAGTGACAATAAACTGGAAGTGGGGTACATGCTAGAACAGCCAATCTCACAGAACGTAATTGAAAACAAAGGCCGCTGCTCCAAAGTGGTGCAGCATTTCTGATTAGTTTGCATTGCTTGAGTGCACCGCGTTCAAGTGACTCAATTGCATGCCATCCTTTTGAACACAGAGAAAAAGTGCAGAAAATTCCAAAAGGCTCAACTAGTACTGAGTGTGACCGTGTCTTATATTTCACAGTAAGTTCTTCCGTACCTGCACATGCAGTAAGTAGCCCGCATGCCGGTTTACCCATCACGGGACATTGTGAATTCTGAGGAATACTGTAAAAGTGAGTTCATATCTTGTAGGGGCTATCTCAGAGTCTGTGATTGAATTTTTTTATGCAGTTTGTATAGCAAACTAATGAAGCGCAGCAGTTTTATACAGCCAAGTCAATGGCTGATGATTTCCCTTCATGGATTTGAGGTTTTCTGCTGACGTTTTTCAAAAGGGCTAGTGCACAGACTCTTCTTTTTAGCAGAAGAAAGGAGCTCTTTGATGGGACGAACTTGGCAGTGAATGAATGACAGACATTTGCAGAAAAAAGGCCAGTTTTGTGTGTATTGAAAAAGCAAAAAGCGAGGGAAAAATCAAAGGGGAGATTCATCGCAGTCTGGGGGGGCCTTCCACAGGGTTCCCCACCACAGCCAGACAACAAAATGTAGCAATCACTGTAACAGATCAGTGTGTGCAGTTCCTTCCACCATAACTACACTAAAAGCTGCTGGAGACCTGTTGACATAATAAACAGTTATAAATATGAGCTGACATTTTGGATTCTGACACTTTACCGCTGATAGTATGAAACACTAAGAAAGAGACTTTTTTTTTAAGTTGCATTGCAATTGCATTTATTCCTCCAATAGATATTCACATTCATCGCAGTTTCACTACAGCAAAGGAACTATTTTGTCTATACAGTCTTGAAAGAAATAACAAATCACAAGTGAAAACCAAGGACAATAAGGGATAATAGACAGTATCATAGCGTAGAAATGCAAGGACATTATTTTTCCATTAAATAAAGTTAAATTATACATGGCCGTCTAAAGTGGGAAAAAGCATGCTTTCAGAAGAAGAGAACACTGATGGGTTGGAGAAACACTTTCAAAACAAAAATGCCTTGGTCTAAAAATCCTCACTTCCACATTGCTTTCTTGTGCTTCAACAATCGGTAAAACATTATTTTCCTTTTCATGTCGTTGCTACAAGGGTTACATCATAATAGCAGCACAAACTGTGGATTTGTCTTAAGTGCATCGTTTTTACATCAAGTGAAGCCGACTGAGTTTTTAGTGAAAGTGAATTGATATCGTCTGGCAAGAAATGACACAAGAAAGTAGAACCTTTTCTTGTTAAAGTCGCCCAGTCTTCAACAATTTTGACAAAATACACTTTTGACTTTACTCAAACTTTAAAAAGTGATTCTACTAGCCTCTCGCATAGCTACTTAAACAATGGATATGCATTAATTGCCTTTTTTTTTCATTTGTGTCAAATATAAATACAATAAAATATCTTAAGCTCAAAGTGTTCAACAAGTACATGTGGCCAGCATCATCATTTTTGTTTGAACCTCACCGCAAGTTTTACCTTCAAAGGGATGTTGGAAAAGCGATGTTGGAAGTCTGTCAGTCTTACAATGAAAAACCAAAACAAAATAACACACAAACACAAGGTCTGCACTTCATCATTGAAGATGAGTGTTGACAGTGTGGATTCATTTCAGCCAACATTGTCATGCGCGTGTGGAAGACACAGAGTGATGTTCTGAAGGTCAGTGTGGTCAAGAGACGGAAGATGCAAGGGTCGCAAAATGAAAAACACAGGCGAGAAACAGCAAAGTGCACGTTGAAACCTCGACCTCTGCACTACACTAGCTACTGGCTCTGCATCGTTATGACAGTTGTGCACAGACCCAAAAGGCCTCCTGCGTCTCTCACGGGTTATTTTTGTCCGCTTGCACAAAGCTCAAACTAGTCAGAGCAGTGACAGCCTGAGGTGAAGCGGCCTTCCTAACTGTCTAACAGGCTGATGGACAGGGAGTATTCCACCACATTTAATTCCAGCGAGCTGATCATCAGTCGACGTCAACTTCCTTCCCATTTGGAAAGGCAGCAGGACACTAGCAGCACAGGAAAACGTCATCATAGAGGTGGAGCGGTTTGCTTTGGTTAATTGTGTCCAAGACTAATCCAAATGGCACTTTGGTAGGAATCAATAACTTGCAGCTTTATGATTCGATCCACGGACGAGCAATTTCACCGCACACGACTTTACGAGAGCGTGGGGTTGCCGAAACAAAAATAACTAATGACTGTTCATCTTGTCTTACGCATTGAAGCCAAGAGGATGGGAGAAGACGAATCCTCATGCCTTTTTTTTGACAAGGGGCAAAAGGGCCGCTTACATAAATTGCCCACAGACGAGTAAGAGCGCTTGACTCAATCTTCTTATTCCCGACATGGTTCGATCGCAGCTCAAGACTAAACAAGGAGAAAAACGCATGGATGAGCAAGAATTCCAAGTGGGACTCAGCCACAATGCTGGGTGGACAGATTAAAAAGTCATGGCCACGCTGATGAAACTGACTGACAAAGCGATTACCGGCAACCATGCTGACAGGCCAAAAGCAGATTGAGGAACTATCCAGCGAAACAACAGCCACAAATATAGTCTTGACTTAGTTTTCCACTCCTGTTGATGTCAGAAAAAGTGAAAAACAAGCAAAGTCATCACTATGCTCTCGCTGCAGATTCCTTCTGGTGGAATGGAAACAAGTGTGTGTAAACATTTCTTGCCCGTGTGTGGGTGATTAAGTCTATGGGTCATTGACCAAGAAGAAACCCCAAATCCAGGTCAGATTTTTTTCCTATTCCAGTTTGTTTTGTATGTTACAGTACATATCAGTTCGCTATCAAACGGACTAAACATAGTCAGTGTAAATTTGCACGGACAGTGATTCTCTTTTTATAAAACATTACATCATTAGTGTTATTAATCATAATGTATGAGATCTGAGGAGGCATTTGCAACAAATATAGCGGAAACTCCTAAGTTGAATGCCTCTGAAGGGATACAATTTGGAATGGCGCCCATAAACACGCTGCTTCGCTGCCACAAAAGTTTAAAACCACTGTCATCATGCATAACGTCAAGAGAGACATTACGGTATCATGTGAGGCCGCGTTTTGATTTATTTATTTTGCAGGGAGGCGGGGGGGGGGGGGTGTAGCAATGATTTCAAGATGGGTCAGTCTCAGTAAGATGTGTTGAAAGAGGCACATACACGCCTTCTATGCTTTTCACTCAATGAGTGGTTTGGTTCTTGTTGTATGTATGGCCCGTATTCTCTTGAAATCTTCAAATACTGAATGGTGAGACCTTTGGAGGTTGGCAGGGATGTCACTCACGGTTGTCTTTGGACGTTTCTTCACAGCTCCCACAAGCTTTCCTTTGGCAGACCTGTTCGATGTCTGTTGCTCAGTACACCGGTAATTTTGTTATTCAAATCGTTGTATTGGCAATGCCCAGTGTTTGCGCAATAGCTTTGATCTACTTTTTCCCTCTTCTGTCAGCTTCAAAACGGTTTGCTTTTTTTTCGTAGAAACCTCTCTGGTCCCCACGTTTGCTTAACAGCAAATGCAGTTTTCATAGGTGAAACCCAAAAGCCAAAAACATGCACAACACTAATGTTTAAGCAATCAATCTTGAAGGCAACGCATGAGCAACTCGAAACACCAATCAGTCACACAATTTTACTCACTTGAAAAGTGTGGGGCTTCAAACAGAAGACTCTCTTTCCTGAGTTGTTTGCCATCTACTTGTAAATACGATGAAATAAATATGGAATTCTGAACTATTGGTTCTTACTCATCTTTTGATCTGAAACATGAAAGTCTTCAGTGTATAACAGAAACAAAGGAATTCAACTTGCCGTTCTAATACATTTGGAGGAAATATTATTTTATCTTCCTTGGCCTTAGTTTTGGGGAAATAGGTCACAGCATTGTTTTTGTTTATTTGTGCAACCTATACGAATCAGCTCCGTAGATTCGTAGCATCAAAGCGGAAAATTTCCTCCTAGCATGACAAGACTGGTGCCTTTTTGGTTGAAGAAAAGGCCTCTGAGATTCCAGATACAGTAGATTAAGAAAACACTTTCATTGTATTCAACGTGACACAACTGCAGGCCATTAAAATAACTTTCCTTTCATAATGCACAACGCCAACATTTACAGCTCAGTGTTGCCTGTATCATACCTTTCGGAGGAGAGCTGGAGTGAATCTCAGATCAAGTTGGCGTAAAACGGACTCCACCTTAGACAGGTCATACGACTTATGACGATGACAACCATACACAAAATTATCACTGAGCTTAACCTGCTCAACAAAGGAACGCCACACAAAAGGGGATTGAGTCAAGAATCCTAATACGGCAAGACTGGGTGTGTTGCTGAGTTTTATAAGGGGAACGAAATGCAAAAATGAACAAGAGTAAGTGGTATGTGTCCCAACTAGTCTAAGCAATGTATTCTGATCAATATTGCATTACTTTACAAGGCTCACCTATTTTCTGGATGTGGTCAAGTGACATTCACAATGCAAGCCTGAGGACAGTTGTGACGTCAATTTCAGTCGACAGCAGTGGGCGTTATAATGTGAAAATGGCAGCCCCTTGAAGCGGATGAAAACAGATGGATTTATCTGTTGAAGTTAATTAGGCTAGTTACAGGGTACATACAAAATATTCTTGCTAAGATAATTATTACCCTTAAAAAAAATAGCACCTTCAAATCCGTTAAAGATGAATCAGATAAAGTTTGGAATCCAATATGGGCGAGTCAGTAGGATATCCCTTTTTTAGACAGCTACAGCTACATCACAGTTGCCTTTGATCCGGGGATCACTTTGATCTGGTTACACAGATGTGGCAAAGTTACACAAAACTTACTGAGAAATTATAAAGTGTCATAAATATTGAATTGCATTTCTGGACCAAGTTAAGTTGATGTTTAAGTGTCTTGAGTCTGGAGATGATGTATTGCTAAAGTATAGGTGAGGTATAGGACCTGAATAAAATAAATCCAGGACCTGACCCCCCCGCCCCCCCCCCCCCAACACATTCCTTAAAGGTCCCCAATGGCATGCTCCACTGAAACCAAATAAAATAGAACTAATGCTTGATCAGGTATGTTACCTATACCGTGCACATATCCACGGTCATCAGTTAGCAGGAGGCATTCCATTCAGGAATCAGAAGAAGCAGACTGCGGTTGGGAGTGGATGAAGGTAATACTACCACAGCATCATAGTGAGGAAGAGGTGTGAGACTATCAGACGAGACTGTGGGGTCCAGTTGCCATGGCAACAATGGAGCTGAGGGCTGAGGCCAGGTGATGTAGTCGTGAAATGTGTGTCCACGATCACGCGGGGAGCAGCTACCATCTTGCTGTCACATAGACAGAGAGGCCCCTCATATTCTCTTTCGCGCAACCTCCACATCCTGGCATTCCACGGCTGACAGAGCAATCAGCATCTGGGCAGCGTAGTAGGTCGCCATGATGATAGCACGCGAGTGGGGCACGGGAAAACAGAACTTGTTGACGGCTATCGTGAGGTCAGACACCATGAACAGGACAGCGCCTAGACAGGCTGACAGTTTGGTCCAGGTCCACAGGTCATTGGCTAACTGCAAGCCCGCAATGGCCCTCCAGCCCATGAAGCCAATCAGAGCGATGTAGACAGCCACCAAGTAGGTAAAAGGGCCTGACAGGTAAGGGTAGAGAAGCATGTAGCTCACACTGGACACAGCTGTGATCACCAGGCCTGCGCGCACATTGATGGGCTTCATTCCAAAGGCAGATGAGTAGAGGATGTGGGTGATGGCAAACATCAGCAGACCTGTGAAATAATCAAAACATCAGTCTTAATGTAAACCTACAGAACTAGCCAACAAAGTACGGGAATAGCTGGAGTGCACTGCATTATACAATATATATATATATATATATACGGAATTAAATCTGTCCATCGCACGTAACATTCATTCATTCATTTTCCGAACTGCTTTATCCTCATTAGGGTATGTGGGGTGCTGGAGCCTATCAGAGCTGTCTTCGGGCAGTAGGCGAACCGGTTGCCAGCCAATCGCAGGGCACACAGTGACAAACAACAGCACACTCGGTCCCCTGGGAGAGGCTAACACCAATTGCTGCAGCGTGCTGAAATGACCAAGACATTGGAAGGAGTATTTTCATCAATAAAATAACATGACTCCTTCTTGTGACTGGCTCTATTTCAGGCCTAAGATCCTTCAGAAGATTGCATTATTATGGGTAGATATTATGCGACAAATGTTGCTTCTGACATTTCAAATAAAATGATTACGGCAGACGAAAAGATTGGTTTTCCTTATTGCCTAATTTTGCGATGTTTCTCCCGTTCGTCAAAGCAACCACTGTCGTCATGGACAACATTACCAATTTGCACATGCCTTTAAGATGCTGTATTTCAAGATGCAAAATGAAACTTAGCAATTTGTCTTAGGTTTGACAAATCACATTGCCTGGGTAAATTATTTATTTACTCCATTTATACTCCATTTACTCCTCCCAGATTACACCGTTCAATTGCGTAAATTTCTTTCCCAGCATAATCACGGATGCACCTGGTTCGAAGATCAGCTTCCACATAAGGTCACAAACTAACCTTTACTCAGGCCCTTGGTGTTCTCACAATAAATCTATATGTGTTGAGTCTTTAGGTAAACGATGAAGTCTCAATGTTGGGCTGAATCTTTACATAATCTATAAAGTCTTAACGTTCAATGCTATGGACATCTAGCAGACAAATAAGCAAGACTGCACATGACATTTGGCCTATAAATTATACAGACCAAATTTCAGGTTGTATAGACCAGTATGCCATGGGAAGTATGGCTATGTTTTGCTGTCTGCAGCATAAACTCCCAACTTTAATCTTACCCTCTCTCAATTTGCAGCCTGGAACAATGAAATTGGCTTCCAGTAACTATTTGTTTCCTTATGATGCTAATGTCCATTGAGCCAGAGTATAAACATATAATTAAACTCCAAAGGCATGCACTAAGCCCCATCATTCAAGTGGTAAGTGGTTCCGTTTTAGGAATAGTGGTGGTTGCATCATTTACGTAAATATCAAGTGAAATACCAGATGACGGTGTGAGTGGGATTGGATTTTTCTTTTGAGACTTTTATTAAAGGACTCACAAAAGTGTGCCCTTCTGTAGGGTCTACTTCTATTTTAAATTGATTTCACCCATATTTTATATATCTTATCCTGTTCAAAGGCGCTTCCTTTTCTTCCATTTCCAGCCCTGTTTTCAAACAGAAGTGACAATTCTCTGTTGACCCTTCAACAGAACCCTTGTGTTTAGGTCCAACACCGATTAAAGAGTGCTAAAGGGCACAGGCTTGTTTGCTTTCACATCAATGAAAATGGAAAAATCAAGCAAAAAACACTGCTCGGTGAAAATACCGCCTCGGGCAACAAAGGCACTGGTACTGTGCATTCCCAGGCTGTCACAATAACTTTTAGAGCTCTATTTCCCTCGACAGAGGATGTGCGCTCGGCATGAAAACTAGTCAAACTTGATTTTTGTGCCGGGGCAATCTAATTTACCGTGTTTGGGAATTGGGCAGACCATGCTGCGCCATGATTGGCGTTCCAGCAGATAAGGGGCCTTTTCTTTTCCACAGCCTCAGAGCGCCTGCCTATTTGGTGACTGAAAGTAGACTAGACCTTAGACCAGCTCAGAGAAGGTCTATATTCTAGGCAACAGGACACGAACGATCGAGGTGGAAGGGAGTCTCCAAGTGGCCACTTCACATTGATCTGTGATCACCCTGGCCCATTTTACATGATCCACCCATAAAGGTCTACTTGCAGTTCCACTGAAACCTTCCGTTTTTTGTTGTTTTTGTCTTTTGTTTTGTCACATGGTGTTGTTACGTCTTGTGGACCTGATGTGGATTGTTTTCAGGATTTTTGGCCACGTCAAAGAAGAACAATCTGTGCTTGGTGGTTGCGCCTTCTCGGCAGCACACGTGTACCAGCACTGATTTTTTGATTGGGAGGAATGTCGGCCTCATCTGACTGTCGTTGCTGGACAGCCGGGGACTTGTGTTTTTTGCGCCTGAAATAGGCAGCATTTTTCACAGCCCCACTTTGTTCAGCGGAAAGGTCGATGCTGTTGGACTGTCTGCAGCTGGATGGATGCATGGCTTGAGGAGCCGACGATGATAAGAAAGGAGCGTCAGCGTAGGGTGCCGATGCATATTTGGAAATGGGAGTCGCGGCTTGGAATTGAAGCGGATTTACATGGGACAGGAGATGAGAGCCAATCTCTTTTTCGTTAATGGACGCTTCTTGTTTGCTTTCAAACTTAGCTTGTAGCAGACGTGTGCACATTTTCAGCATGACTTCATTGATACGCTGGTGAAAAGAATACTTTGATTCGCTCCTCTTTCATCTATAATTGCTTCAAACAACAAAGTGTATGTAGGAAAAGTGGTTAACGATTGCACGACTGTCTGTGTCTTATATGTTGTGTTGCATTATTTTGTCATTTTATGTTAACTGTTCCTTTGATGGTGGCATGGGCACCTGCAGCGGCTCCTCTTGTTGTCTTGTTGTCTGGTTGAGAGGGAGGAAATTTCATCTGTGCTGTATGTTGAACTCAAGGGGTGTTCACACGGCAAGATTTGGTTCGGTGCTACGTCGGGGCTGCCCCAGTAGAGTGTTCACACGTGAAAATTAGCTACGGCGTAGCCCCGGAAAACAGCTTACACCGGACCAAATTTGACGCACCTCAGGGAGGTGGTTTAAAAATTTGCTCCGGAGCAAATGCACCTTTACAAAGCAGCACCGATGTAAATTTGCACGTGTGAACGCAACTGGGTTAAATTTGCTCCAGAGCAAATGCTTGTGAAGAGTACGTACGGCGAGAATGCGTTGCTTCCGTGCTCTGTCGGACTTCCGTCATGTGTTTGTTAAATAACAACACAAAACTTGGCTGGTAACATCTTTCCTTTTGTAGGAGACTGGACTGTCTCGGAGTTGTTTGTGTAGTTTGTTCCTTTGTTGTGTGTTCACAACCTCACGCCCCCCATATAATTTATTTTGTGATTTCCTCTCTTGATTTTCTTTTTGGCGCATTACGTGTTTTCTTTTCTGAGTGTCACTGAAGTCATCATTGACTTACGTTTTCGGGGGCGGTCACTCTCGAGCAGAAGGCACGGAACGGAGACCGAGAAGGAGAAGGACGTGCCTGTCCAGTAGTCGCTTGAGGTGTGTATACGTTTTAAAAAGAACCAACACGACAGCTGATTTGTTTTCTGTCGTTTTGCTCCGCTGCTGAAACTGCCGTGTGAACCCAAGTGGCGCCGCACAGACGCTGTGCCGGTGCTGACACACTCAGCGGCTTTGTACGTGTGAACGCTCCTCACAATTTGCTGCAGTGCAAAATATACCGCAACAAAATACATCGGTGCAGCGCTCCGGAGCAAATGTGTGCCGTGTGAACACCCCTATAGAGTGCATTTGACAATAAAATTGTACTTGACTTGACTTCAGTGAGTCTAATTTTGCTTCCACAATGTCAAAGACTGCCCTGAATTAAAAGAGGATGGGGGGAGTTGCTTCGATTGGCCAGGAAACTCGTTAGTTGTGTTCACTTCCACTATACCGAAAACACCAAAAGAGATAAGACTCTACTGAAGCGCTCAGTTAGACCGCGCTTTGCACTAAACTTGTGTTGGGCACGAAAATAGGGCAATGAGAATACATCTCCAGTGACAACCCGATTCTTGCTATGATGACACTCAAGTAACGAACACAATTTCTGACCATTTCTGTTGGATTTCCCTGCTTTTTAAGATAAAATTACAACAATACATTGAAAACAGAATTGTCGGTTAAAGTTGGTTTAAGTTTTTCTCACCATGAACGAAGTAGCCTTGCTCCTGCCAGATGAGGAAAGCGTCACCCAGCGCAGAAAAGATAAGGCCGGCGAGGATCTTGCGGGCACTGGAGTGAGCCCCCAAGAAGCTGAAGCCATGCGCCAGCAGAAACACCCAGAGGCAGAAGATGGGCAGACATTTGATAAGTGCGCTAAACCAGGACGGACTTGAGGTTGGCAGCCAGAGGACGAAGTAAACACAGGTTGACTTGAAGAATGGCACCAACTTGGGGCCTTCACTCTTGACCTGAAAGCAGATTAAATATGGAGATTCACCATTAGAGTCTTAATGTGATGTTCTTGTGTCTCTGATTTTTATGATGTTCTTTGTCTCTATTATTTATTTATGTCCATCAAAATAATACAGGAAACAACGTCTAGACAACCGGTAGTTCAAAGGAGAGTACTTCTCATTATGTGCAAGAGTGGTTTGTGGTCAGACAAGAAAAGCCTGTCCTCCGTGTGGTCAATGCACATGATTGAGTACTAAAGAAAAAGACTGCACATCTGAACGTCTATGTCTATGGAATCGTATGACTCCCAATAACCTTCTCTCTTCCTCTTTTTGGACAAACCAGACATCTTGTTTTTTCTTTCCTCTCGTCTTCCCACTACTTCTCCTATACTTGAAGCTCGTGCCCTCGACTACCCCTGACTGGTCAAACAGTCCTGCTTGTTTCTGTTAAAATGTACGAGGCTCAAGTACATTGTGTTACACACCGGGAAAAAAAGAAATCAAAGCACTGTTTCCTAGCACCTCGAGAACCCACATCCACCCGCGGTTCGTCCAAAGGCAGAAAGCGATGGGTGGTCCGTGTCGATGAAGGTTGTTGATTTCAGTGTGAAAGTTGAGAAAGATGAGATGAGTGGGAAGAAAGGAGGAAAGGGGGCCATAGAGCAGGGGAAAAAATAGGAGATATTGCAAGACCAGCAACTTCAAGTCCCTCTCCCAAACCATGCAGTGGGAGCATTGTGTGACAAAGCAAAAGCGACACTTTACACTGCTCACAAAAGAATAAGTGGGGCAGAAGAGAGGAAGCAGGAGCATGCATGAGGAATGGCTACTCTGAAGTAGGAGAAATAGGATTTAGCAAATTGTCAAGTGATGTGGCTCAGAGTTTCGGAACAAAAGCCCCTTTCACGGTGCCCATTTGTGTCGCCTTTTTCACAGTTTTTTTTCCCAGACTTGCGGTAAGTTAAGACTTGAGTGTAAGTTACCAATGCGACATTGTGGGGTTGAACACTTAGACTGACAAAACACCACCAACGACTGGCAAAACACCACCAACCATGAGTGGGAAGTATCACACTCAAGATTCATCTCCTGCCACAGTTGTCACTGACCCAGAAACCGGCAAAATCATTATTTGGAAGACAGTGGTATCGACACTTACGAGCACCCCAATTTACGAGTAGGTGTCAGAACCTTCTAACTTTGTATTTCGGTGAGTTAAACACAAGTACGAAATGGAGAAAACTCACAGGGAGCACGGAAAAGACACACTGAACAAACCGTGTGGTCAACCGCCCTATAAATCACACAAACATTACTTTGTGTTTGTGACCTTCTGCCCAGCTGTTATTGGAAAAACATTTCATGTGTACAAAATACATCATTAGTCGATTAAGAATATTTTTCATTTTCAATAGAAATGCAAAGAACCACAAGAAAAAAGGAAATATGACAAGTGTTGGAGCTTGTGTGTGTGCGTGTGTGCGAGTGCGAGCGTGTGTGTGCAGTGGATGAAGTCCACCCAAACATGCACACACCAGGATTAGATTAAGACCTAGAAACAGGATATGGTATGCACAGTATTTTCTGATTTGCTTTACACTTAAAACTTGGAAATGTGCAGTAATCATCATAAAAAAAGTTGATAATACTTTCAAAAAGTGAAACTTGTGTAATGCAAACATCCATTCCATATAGACTGAGACATTTCAAGCGTTAATTCATCTAAATTTAGATGATTACGTACTGTATGAAAATGAATTTTAAAAAAAGAATTCACTCTCTCAGAAAATTAGAATATTGTGAATCTTGTATGCCAGACATGCATTTCAGATGTTGCTTTGTGGTCCAAAGTCATGTTCTCTGAAGAAAGCAAATTTTGCATTTCCTTTGGAAACCAGGGTCCCAGAGTCTGGATGTAAGCGAGAGGAGTCATAGAATCCACGTTGCTTGACGTCCAGGGTCAAATTTCCACAGTCAGTCATGAATTGGTGGCGCCATGTCATCTGCTAATGTTGGTCCTTTGTTGTTTTCCTGAAGTCCAAGATCAACGCAGCCAGACGGCTACCAGGAAATTTTAGAGCACTTCATGCTTCCTGCTTCTGATCAGTTTTACGGAGATGCAGATTTGATTTTCCAACAGGACTTGGTGCCTGCACACAGTGCCAAAGCTATCAGGACCTGGTGTAAGGAAGGACCATGGTATTCCTATTCTTGACTGACAAGCAACTCGCCTGACCTTAACCCTATCGAAAAAGGGGTGTTGTGAAGAGGAAGATGCGATACGCCAGACGCAGCAATGCAGAAGAGCAACATGGGCTCTCATAACACCTGAGCAGTGCCACACACTGATCGACTCCATGCCATGTCGCACTGCTGCAGGAATTCAGGCAAAAGGAGCAGGCCCCAATAAAGCATTGAGTGTTGTACATGTACATACTCTTCATGTTTATACTTTTCCGCTGGCCAACATTTCTCAAAGTCCTCTTTGTGTAGACTTAAGTATTAATCTAATTTTCTATTATTAGTTTTCAGATATAATCATCTAAATTAAAATTAATTTACACTTGAAATGCATCAGCCTCCGTGGAATGAATGTAAGCATTGCACAAGTTTCACTTTTGGAGTAGTATTACTGAACTAAGTCAACTTTTTCGTAATTTCTTGACGAGCACCTGTATGTATCGCCTCTCTCACCAACAATCAACAATGGGTTTGCACCCCAAAATATTCTAGAATGTAGGATTATATTGCTATAATATTAGCTTCGTTTTTTTTTGTGCTGAGTTTACGATATTTTAGTATATTATTTGAGATGTATGCCAATCCTAATTCGTCCTTCCCACGAGGACACGTCTGGTACTTTCTGGCAGGAGAGACTAACAACAGACATCAGCCGTGTGACGCTCATAGTAGTGTACTATACTAACATTTTTTGGCACGATTCAAATGTTCATGAATGAAAACTGTTCCTTATTAACAAGTAAAATGCTCGTAGTTTGAAAGACAAAGTGCAAAACGTCCGTCGCGAAAGTAGCTGCCTTAGTGATCTACAGATGGTAACTTGTTCATAGTAACATCACCAAAGACTCTAATCATGCATTTTGGTGCAAAGACAAGGAACGGTTAATGCTAACAAGGCCCTAAAAAAGTGTGCTTGTGTGTTTCTACTCCCATTGACGCACACAGCCAAATAAAACTTCAAATCTCGTACCAAGTCTACCGACTGAGTGGCCACCACTGCTTCTCGTCACCATAATGTCAATGCCCACACACAATAAAATACAATATATGCTGATTTATATAGCGCTTTCACAACAGCGGCAGCTGTAACAAAGCGCTTAACAAAACAGTTAACATAATAAACACAACACATAACATAAAACACGGACAGTCGTGCAGTCACACAAGCCACATAAAGTGGAATGCTCGGATAACAAATATACAAATGTGAACAAAAGTAATAAATACTTTGAAGGCACCTTAATTTTAGAGATTTTCCCCAACAATGAAAAGCTTTTGGGTCATTCTACAGGTTGCCTGTGTATCGTTGGCATATACACGTGCTAACCTAGCCAAAATACCCTGAGAAGGAAAATATTTTCCACTCTGGGAGCGTACACAATAAATGGCTTGGTTGACTTGCTGCGCAAAATAAAGGGTGCCTTAAGGCCATACCAGTGCCCCGGAGAATGCGACATTTCATCTGATATTGGAAAGGGCTATAACAGTTCAGGGACCACAAACTGGTGTACGGCGGGCCGGATGTGGCTCGGGGGGTCACCTTTTGAGTACCCCCGTTCTAGCACTACCTATACCTGAGCTAATTAACTGCACAAAGCAGTAATGGTTAACTTCTCAGAGATAACGGTCAAAATGCCCATCAAGAGTTTATTTATAGTCTTGGGAGCAAGCGACAGACACCAATGTCCTTCACACTTGTGTGCTATTGTGTGTACACATCAGCAGTTCTTGCATCCTTCCTCTGCCAGTCAGATCGGTTTTGACCTGTCCTTCCTCCTCCACAACACCATTGCTTTATTCCATCAACAAAACACACTTCCCTTACATCGGCGTGTACATTTTGGGAGCTCAAGGCGTCACCGACTGAATTGTTTATTCATTCATTCATTCATTCATTTTCCTAACCGCTTGATCCTCACTAGGGTCGCGGGGGGTGCTGGAGCCTATGCCAGCTGTCTCCGGGCAGTAGGCGGGGGACACCCTGAATCGGTTGCCAGCCAATCGCAGGGCACACAGAGACGAACAACCATTCGCACTCACACTCACACCTAGGGACAATTTAGAGTGTTCAATCAACCTGCCATGCATATTTTTGGAATGTGGGAGGAAACCGGAGCACCCGGAGAAAACCCACGCAGGCCCGGGGAGAACATGCAAACTCCACACAGGGAGGCCGGAGCTGGAATCGAACCCGGTACCTCTGCACTGTGAAGCCGACGTGCTAACCACTGGACTACCTGGCCGCCCTGAATTGTTTAATGTCGTCAAAAAACAAATTTCCTCACTGATTTCTACATGTGGCACAATTTCAAAATATACAGCTAACAATCAAATGAGGTGGGTACAGTTGTCCTCTTAAGTTCAAATACACTGGCAGAATTGGGCAATTTGGAAAATTGGCAATCATTTTAGAAAATCAGAGTGAAAATGGACAAGCCCAATTTCTTTATTATGTTTTGTTTAATGACTGTGGTATTCTGAAATACCTTATCATGTGGCTCAAATTGCATCCTGTGAAACAATGAAATGTGTTTGGCCCGATCACTCATGTTTTCTCTTAAGAATGGCACACATCGGCCAGGTTGTGTCAATGTTAGAACACCGCTGTATACTTGACACCAACTTTTAACGAGGAAGAACACTATCTGAACTGAAGCAATGTTCTCTGCTTTTAAGTTGTAATTCAACTTGCAAATCAGACAGTCTTTCTTATGAACTACATATCCCCATGAGTCACAGTATAAGAAATACTGTAACGTCTGGCCCAATGATGCAGTGAGGAAATTGAGTAACACTGGTTTAATTTATGCTGTGTTATAAGGTTGTCTTCCTTTCTATTGTTTGTATCAGGTAAACCTACAAAACCGAACTGAGGCAGCACTGCATCAAGCATAAAAAGGCTCCATGCCTTGTAATAGAAACATGGAGAAGACCAACAGCGGCTCACGAAATAGACACAATGCTTCAAACCAAGTTATTACTGGGTCATTAATTGCATACATGGGCTAAGCGCCTTCCGTCTTTTTTTATTATTGCTTCAGTTTATTATCATCGATTATGCCACTCCACAGTTAAGTTAGAGCTCAGCATCATATTCAAATGTCGTTGAGAAATGTAACTGACTCTTCTCAGTCTGAGAGAGGCTTCAACTTTGTCCGCGGGAATAGGCGTCAAGAATTCAGTGTATGCAGTAGAAAATAATGACATCAATTTGGAGAAAAATAAAAGTCATAGCTACTGATAATAAAATCCTTATATTTCATATAGTTTGTCACTATTTTCCTCTTTACCAAACAAAAACTTCTCGTGGGATGACCAGTTCACAAAAAACTAACGAAACAAAAAAATGCAAAAGCATCAGGAATAAATGAGAACATCCTTGAGCCACAAAGAACACAAAATAATAAAAGCAAATAGTACAGCATTACATACACACAATGCATTTTCTATGAATACAATAACATTAGAGCATAGCAAGACAGGTTGTGGTACAGTAGACACAAAACGTGAATACGGTGTCCTGAAAAGGTGTCACACTCCATCGGATTCATGATATACAAGGCATGGTTGCCAGCTAATTTAAAAAATAAAACCCAGGCAACGCACTGAATGACATCCCTTAAGTAAGACATTCATTATTCAGTCTGACTCGTGTTGCTCACGTGTCAGAAACATGATACAGAGAAACAGAAACCACCTGTAAATGCCTGTATAAATAGAAATGTGTAACTTAAGCATGGCCTTGGCAGACAAATGGAACAGGGGTCATATCATAAAGTAATTCCCATGTAACATCACGTTGCTTCCTGATATAATATGTTAATTAAAAGTTGCTGACAATTTGAAATGCAGTTTTGGAAGCAAGCAAGACTGAGAAGAACATGCATGATTGTGAAGTATGCTTGGGTAATTCAAGCTATCATTCAAAGCTGAGTTATGTAGGACCATGTGGGATGGTGTCAAAGTCCTCGAGGGCCACTATTCTGCATGTTTTAAATGTTTCCCTCCTCCAACACACCTGGTTTAAATGATCGGGTCATCGGCAAGCTCTGTAGGTGTCTGATAACGATCCTGATTGGTTGAAATGGGTGAACTGCGGGGTTCCTTCTAAAACATGCAGGATAGTGGCCCTCGAGGCTCAGAGTTTGACACCTGTGGATCATAAGCCATCACAATATGGCTAACTTGTTAGGTGGCACAAAATTTTGAAGTCAACAGTATTTTTAACATGGTATTAGTCGGGGTCTGTCTCTGCTGCAGACACTATCAGAAACACTTACTTACAGGTACATTTACAACTTAAATTCTAGTGATTGTTTCATGAAACTGCATTCAGTTACTCCCAATTCTGCACTATTTATCTTGGCTGTAGTGCTTCCAGAAACGGGACTGCTCCGAGGCGGTGTGTTACATTATGCTTCGTATAGTTTGATGGTTTCTATAACTGCAACCCGATACTGGCGGTATTAAGAGGTGGATTAAGTTAAGTTCCCACTGGAGGCCAAGGTACCAAAT
Organism: Hippocampus zosterae; assembly: GCF_025434085.1. Classification (NCBI taxonomy): domain Eukaryota; kingdom Metazoa; phylum Chordata; class Actinopteri; order Syngnathiformes; family Syngnathidae; genus Hippocampus; species Hippocampus zosterae. The sequence continues at coordinate 10,139,627 of NC_067453.1, forward strand.
GCATGGCCAACAACCGCTTGTATACCTATTTTACGTTTTTAAAGAATGGTGCTTTGTAAATACAGAATGTTGTGGTAAGTGATTGCCAGTACTTTTTACTCTTGTGCCGTCTTGACATAAAGCGTTGTCCTTAGGTGAACTTGAGCCGGTGCCTCTATTTCAGGCAGCGCATAACTCTATTTTCCATCTCATTGAAATCCTGGGGCTATGGCTGGGTCTAAATTAATTTAACAAATTCACACTGCCTGGGCAGCATCACCATCGCTATGGGAACAAGTCTGCCTGGCACGCATTCCTTCACACAGGCTGCCCTCACCAGTAATCACAGGCTTCACATGAGGGTTTACTTGCAAGGGGCCAAGTTACGACACACCATCCATCCAATAAAGGACCCTGCAAAGGAACTACAGCCTTCCATATCGCTGCTCAGTTGGCGATGTTGAGGACAAGTTGAATTGAATTGGGTAAAATGATCATCTTCCCTCACTTGGGGCAATATGTTAAGGGATTAGGACGCTTCGGCTACACTATAGAAAACAATGCTCACTAGTCCGTACAGCTGTGGCATTATTACACCTAAAAGCATAGTTACGTATGGCACAAACGTCATAGGAAGCGCAAAAAGAAAACACGCCCACAAACACAGACACACACAAAAGGACGTCACGGGACTTTTTCCCTTTAGTTGGTGGCGGCCTTTGGATATTGGTAGAAATGTCTCCATTGTACACTTGCTGTTGGAACTTGCCAAACAGCGTTGACGCAAAGATCGTTTAAAACAACACCGATGTATGTCATCGTATGCAAAAGGGAAACGACGAGATACACAACCTGGTTGATGTGCTGGAAGAATATTATCGTAACGACTGTACCATAAACTGTTAATTACATTGTCCCCGAAAGAGAACACGTTGTAGCCTCCGACGGATCCATGTATGACATGCAGGGTGATGGCGCAAAAATACGTATGCTTTACCGGTGTCTCGACAATGACAACACATACAAGCGTTGATAAGCATGCAGCGATTTGTTACGGGGCGATTGTGCTAATCAAACTAGCAATCACCAACAACACCGATCTTTGTGTCAACGCTAGTTTGAACGTGGTACTCACCACAGTGACCGGGGAAACCATGTCGAGGACGTTGGTGGGGACGTTGTGTCGGGAGATTTTGGTTATGTCCTCTTGTTTATGTTCTTCAGCGAGAGAGATGCCGATTGTTTTTGTCCTCTCTCCCAGGGGCAGGCAGACATCCTAGGGAGGTGAGCGGCTTGTCTCTGTTGACCAATAGCAGGGGACGCTGTATCTGAGTAGGCGGGACAAATGTAAGTGACGCCTAAATGGGAAGGACCAATCTCATGTTTACATCTGGGAGCAGATGGCCTTTTATTTACAATTGACGCAGTACTTGAGCTTATTAGGTACATTCGTATGCAGTACTGTATCTATTGATGTCGTCATTATTGTGTCGTAAATATTACCCCGATATCAACGTGCTACTCTATTTAATTTGTGTCAATAAAAATTAAATTATAAAAACGGCAAATCTCAGTCTTCTAATCAACATAATATGATATGTCGAGGCTCTTATAACACATCAATACTTTAACACAGCGCAGTATGCCATGCATTTGCTGATATACATAAAAATGTACGTTAAAATGGAACATGTCATGAATGACACAGTTAGCATAATGTGTTGCATATACTTATGTTTTATTAGAATCTTGCATCTGCTAGTCAAATTGTTTCAGATGAGAGACTATTCAAAAATATGAAACTCGTCAAGTTGTACATGTATCAATATAGTATTAAATAAAATACACTTCATACGTTCAGCGGTACAGTACGACGTTTGAATGGGGAATAGCATAATAGTGCCACTAGAGGAAGACATTTAAAATCAACTTTGTTTCTTGGAAACTTTGACCATTGTGAGGATAAGAGAGTCAGATAATGGAGTTATGGATTTAAAAGCAGTTTGTCATTAAATAATTCAACCCTTTGCAAGGGTATAGGAAAATAAATTCATATAGGTGCAGCAATCTATTTTCTTTACCGGGGTAAACACACACTCACGCGTTCACAGTCAATAATAAATATATTCATCCTATTGTATCCATACATTAGATGAATCGCTTATCTTCCCAAATGAAATAAATAAATAAATAATTTTAAGAAGCTCAGTAGCTATCTTCATATAATTATCTATAGATTTCTTCGTTCTATTTCAAACCAATGCTATGGATTTATAAATTGAGTTGAATAAAAATAACAATAAGAAAAGTTGGTTTTGAAGCCAGTTTTTTTTTATTGATTTGTTTTTTGTTTGGCATTGAATAACAGTCTAAATGAAAGAAATTTATTTGCGAAATGCAGAAGTCAATATTTATAGTTTAAATGACATGTCCACAAAATTTACGAGAACGTCCAAAAGTCTAGAGATGGCCGACCTTGCAGGATATATTTTGCGAAGAATTTTGGGATTGATTGCTTTTACATGGTACCTGAAATGAAGTGAAATGAATACAATATGTGAGGCAAAATAGGTGAAGGCAGAAAACCAGGACAGGGGAATTCCAGGTACCGAGAATGGTGTATGCTTAATGTTAGAGCGCCCTCGAGTGGTAGAGACATGTCAATGCTATAGGCGGAAGTGCTTTTTAACTTGCTTAACTGTTCAACTGTTAATTCTAAGACCTCGTCCGTTTTTTAACACTGCACTTGTAATACTGAATTGTGAAAATACAAAAATTAATGGAATGGAAATGACATCCCGTTATCTTTCGAATTCATGGCGATTTCAAACACGGAAGTACGTCTCATTGAGCATGTCATTTCCGCAGATTGCCTTCGAGTTCTTTGATATTTCCCGTCGCAATCGTCGACCAAATACCAGTCGCCTAATGTGTTTTGAGTTTTTTATGTTTTATTTCAGAATTACTGAATTTGACTGAATTGCTTCCAATAGTCTTATGTATCGGCCTGCTCACATCCAAAGCTTCTTGGTTACCCCTGACGTAGGCTTAGCTAACTTTGCTTCTCATTGCTAGCCTACGCTCGGGACGCAAAGTAGTTTTGTACATCACTGTTTGCCACAAAGTTGACTAAATACATTTCTAACAAGACATACGTAGCGTTTACGTGTATCACGCCAAATCCAGCGTGACAGCTGTGTGAGCTGTTGGGAACGCTCAAATCAATCAATCTCCCCACTGTTGGAGTTTTGTCCATCGAAAAAGACAGCTGCTATATGCTGCTAAAATGATGGACTTTGACAACGTGCTGTCAATCGCCACTCAAAATCAGGGCGTCGGCAGCGTACAGGTAAGTGAAATGAGCAAAGATCTTGTGTTGAATTTCGAGAAAAGTAGGCTTTCGTGCCCGATCGCGTGGGCACATAAATGCCACCTCATCTTGGCTGTCAATGAGTTTCCGAATGGAGCATTAGCAACCTTGTTGTGAACGTTCACCTGTCTGAGCACGTATATGGTTACTGTGAATACGACGATTAAAATACCATGTATTCACGAAGTAATGTTCACGCAATTTATTGTCATGCACGCATAAACAGACCATAGGCAGTCTATTCTCAAGCTAAAAAAATAAACACACATTACTAATCCTCCATGTGCATCTTATTTTTCGACATAACCTGTTTTAGCACAACTTTAGGGGTATTTTCCATTAAAGATTTTGGCCGTATTTCAAATTGTACGTCACGTAGAGCGTTTGTGCTGTTAAGTCCCACTGTGAATATGTGTCTGTCACTACTCCCGCTCCTTATGTCATCCATGAATTTGCAGGTTAACGTTCAACTTGATAATAACTGAAAGAAGGGGCCATCATGTGACGTTTCAACTTTTAAAGTTGTAACTGGACCAACCTTAACTCGGAGTGTGCGATAAACAAGAGTTACACATCCCTTTTGGGCCGGTGAACTTTCTGTATGTTGTTTTGGGGATAATAAAAAGGCTCTTAATATTAGTGTTACAAAAAACCTTGTAACTTATTTTGGTTTGGACTGAACTTATGGGATAAGAATAAAATGTTCACATTGCTGACTTTCACTCAGCTAGTAGCCTATTTCAGTGTTAGATGCTGACCGGAGAAGATTCTTTCTAATTATATTATCCTCTTTTTCTCAACAGAAAAGGTATAGTTTACAAGCTGGTCCCCCTAAAAAGGACCCAAAATCAAAAGGGGTAAATCCTGCTGCTGTGCAGGCACTGCTGAAGAAGCGACAAAATGATGCCAGAATCAAAGGTAAGAAATGCAATTTGTTTTGCATGCAGTGTGAATTGTTTTAATGAATACATTTATGTATGTTTCCAGAAAATGAATTGAAGAAACAGAAGGAGGAGCTTCTGGCAAAAAGGGTTGAGCTGAAGTCTGATCGTAAAGCGAGAGCCATGGCTTCCAGAACGAAGGACAATTTCCGAGGTTACAACGGCATCCCAGTGGTGGATGTTCCAAAGAAGAGGAGGTCAAAGCAGGAAATTGAGAGGGAAAAGAAAGAGAGTGAAGAAACATTTAGAAATTACTCAGTTAACCCAGAGGATGATGAAGACAATTATGAGTATGAGCAGACAGATTCTGAGCCCGATCAAGATCCAGAACCTCTAAGACCCGGCAAAGACTCAGGTTTTGGTGGATGCAGTGGTGGCTCCAGAGCCTCTCCTAAAAAACCAAGCAGTGCTCCCAAGCCTGTCGCATCCAGCATGAACTTTGCAGACTTGCTCAAATTGGCTGAGAAGAAGCAGTATGAGCCGGTCGAGCTAAAAGCAAAAGTGGTGAAGGAAGAAAAGCTCCGCACAGCCGAAGAGTTAAAGGAGCTTGAGATGGAACGCAGAGCAAAGAGCCGCAACAAAAATTTGAAGGCAGAGAAGGGACACAAGCCTCAGTCTAGTTCTAATACCATGAGAAAAAACATGTCTGAAAAAGAGACAAAGAATTATAACCCGTCAAGGAGTTTATCAGAAAGGCCAAATCAGTCCAATGGGATAGTGAAAAAGTCTGTAGCAACACCTTCGAAGGTCACCAGTGGTGAGAGAGAAAGAGAAAGACCCAAGATCCCAATTACTTCGAAAGCCACTTCTCAGGTTCCTGCCAAAAAGGGGGTCCCTAAGCCTTCATCTAGTCATGCATCTAGCATTTCCAGTGACCTTCGATTAAAAAAAGACAGCACCTTATCTTTTCAAGGAAGACCTTCAGGCATACCTCAGTCCAAGCCTCATGCTACATCTGTCAGAGAACTCAAGCCTTCAAATAGCAACCCACAAAAAAACAAACCTACTCAGCGCAGCTCAGCAAAGCAGGAGCGTCCAGTTTTTGGAACGGGAGGACCACCGAGGTGTGCAAGCAGTCCTGCAGTAAAATCAAGTGGTCATTCCACGGTCAGACCTTCGTCAAGTGGCCGTCCTAAAGAAGGGAACCAACCTCTGGCAAGGCCAGGGGTAACACCGCAGCCAAATGCTATTGGGCGTGGCTTACAGCCTCACCTTGCTAGTAGAGGGGGCCGGCCACCGGGTTTTGTACAGGGTCGAACCTCTAGCGGAGGACCAGCCATCGGACCAGGTCGAGCTCCTGGCGGAGGACCACAACCCTCGGGCAGCTTTGGATCAGGACCTGGGAGACCCAAGTGCACTGTGGTGTCTGAGACCATCTCATCCAAAAATGTTAGCGGAGCCAGACCAGGTGTTCCCCCTCGGCCAGGCATATCACAAAGACCCGGCATGTGCCGTAGACCAGAAGGGCCAATCAGACCTTTGAACAGACCACCAGGTAAAATATAAACAAGACTTGACTGTAGTTATCATTCATTTTGCATTGGTAAGTGGTAAATATTAGGGTTTTTAAAATTTGTTTTAAACTTTTTTTTTCTGGCAGTGCAGAAATGTACAAATGTAAATTGATAATGATTCTGTTCCTGGCTTGATCTGCAACATGTCATCAAATAGGCAAAAATGTTGATCAAAATAAAAGCACATTGTTTGTAAATGTTTTATTTTAAATCAATCCAAAGATAACAAATCTGCTTTCATGGAAGGCAAATGGAGGAAATCTGAGAATATTTACTGTTGAGAGGCGGAAATTTTGAGGATGTGGACAATTTTAAATGAAAGTTTCTAAACCATTAATCCAATGTAATTATCGATGAATTCAAGAATTGATTAGCTGTCAATTATTTGATTCATTATTGTATCTCTACGTGTAATCAAGCTCGCATTTTGAGTTATGAAAGCTATTAAAAATGTTAAAAACTTCAAATAATCGAGAGTCCAACTGCAGGTATAGAGAATGTGTACAATTAATTGGATGCTCGGTGAGATGCAGTATGTTCTCGCCGACAATGCATTTCAAGTTCGATCAGTTAACACTACTTTGTTATAACATCCATACTCGATTCCTTTTTCTTCATCTATTATCTAGGTACAACTCTACCACCCATCACTATAGCATACAAGAGAAAATATGAAGAGGAAGACGAGTATGATTCCGAAATGGATGACTTTATCGATGATGGAGATGATGAGCAGGCAGAGGTTTCCAAACACATCAAGGAAATCTTTGGTTATGACCGAACCAAGTATGAGTTGCTAATATCCTTCTGTATTCTATCATGTGAATGATTGTATGCTTATATTCTTTTTTTCCCTTTTTAAACTATCCCACACAGATACAAAGAGGAAAGTGATTATGCTCTCAAATTCATGGAGAGCAGCTGGCGAGATATGCAGAAAGAAGAAGCAAAGAGGTAACAAAGTGGATTACCTTGATTTTGCATTTTCAGGCATTTTCCATCCTTTGAGCTGCCTTTACTGACTGTCATTTTTTTGTCTTGCCTGTCTTAGTCTAAAATTGGCTGTGCAAGAAGATTTGGAGGAGGAGCGAAAAGAGCAAGAGGCGATGAAAAAGATGAATACCAAGAGGAAAAAAATGAACTGAATCACTTGAAATTATTGTAATGGACAAGAAAGACTCCAGTCGGCTGGCAATAGGACAATGCTTTTGATATTACTTCATGTAAAGCACACTGGCACACCGTTATTTTCACTTTTCTCATCTTGTTTTTACCAACACTGAAAGAAGTGATCATGACATTGAAACAGGAAAGGACCTTGAAGGATACATGATATTGGTTAAAGTCAATCAAGAAATAACTTGTAAAAGCGAAATATGCACAGATGTCTCTGGTGTTAGATACATGTGGCTTCCCCCTCCCCCTTATTTCTCCCCATTATTTATTTCCTTCCATCAAAAGTAGAGTCATTAAAGAAAAGAAATAGTTTAAAAAGTAATATTTGAGCGTGAAAGTGTTTTTGTTGAAAGCTGGCATACAATGCCTGCGATGCCTCTTTTTGAATCATCGACCGTATTTCACATAATTTGGATTGTTAATACACAAAACGTGTAACGTTTGTTTGTAAAAGATTTCGAAACAGGTGGGGCTTGAAGAGTCGTGTCTTCTTAAAATTTGATGTGTGAAGGCGAGGTGGACTGGTAATAAACAGGTCAAAAATATGCATGATGGGTTAATTTAAAGATTCCATAATTTTTCCGATATGTGAAGTTTGGTGTCAACGGTGGTTTCACTTTGTGTGCCCTGTGATTGACTGCATGGTAATCATCAGTTAAGAGTGTACCACGAATCTATCCCAATGTCAACTGGGATTTGCTCCTACTCACGTAAGACCCTTACAACATTCACGTGCTGCTTAAATAGATGACTGGAGTATGAAGACATTGATGTGAGATAATGGGGTTCGTCAAGACTGTCACGAAATTGGGGTAAAGTCATTTTATGTCTGCTGTCAAAATATGATAGAAAAAAAACAATGTATTTACAAACTTACCTATGCAAAAGCGGGGTGGAAATTTAAAGTCCACACAAGAAGTCCACAGCCGAAATTTTTATAGCTGTCAAACATTTTCCCAACTTTATTCGCAATAAATGTCAAGAAGCAAGATCAATATGTTCGTCACGAGCCACCGTACTTGACTAGGAGAGGGGAGGTGCTTGATATTACCTTAGCTACTCGAGGAAGTTTGCGGAAGTTAGTGAAGTTTATCAGAAGCAAGAACCGAGAGGGAGCTCTGTAAACGAAATCATTCCATAGATGGACCTCCGATCGGAGAAAATACAGCGAGTCATATCCAAGGTAAGTCATAAACGCCCTCCAAAATATGGGACTTTGGTAGTAAAACTATGACTTACAATGTAAATTGCCGGCCCGCAAGCACAGCCTCCTCACATAAGTTTACCGCTGTCAGCTGTCAACTGGCTCGACCAGTTCCGTGACTCAGTCTTTCCTAAATTAACACGGAAGCGTTGGATCATTTTGAAAACTGAATGTATTTTATGTATTCTGATTTAGATTTGCCAAGATTTAACAATACCTGATTCCTTTAACATTCAATTGAATGCTAACGAAGGTGGTTCTGTCGTTGGTCATCTAGTACACCCGTACTAAATTACGACACAAATAAAATAGCTAAACTAATTTTCACAAGTTTGTAGAGCTTAAAAATATCTGTCTATCTATCCATGGACCCACCCACCCATCCATCCTAAATACAGTGCTATGAAAAAGTATTTAGCCCCTTCCTGATTTCTGTGTTGTTTGTATATTTATCACACACAAATGTTTCATTCATCAAATGAATTTTAATATCACACAGAGACAACCCAAGGAAATCCAAAAATGTAGTTTGTAAATGCCAATTTAGTTGATTAAGGCACCAAAAAAATCCCAAACTAGCTCCCTGTATATGAAAAAGTAACCCACCCTTTGAAAATCACAAAGTAACTGTGACTAACGGCAGTTTAGTTCAATTTCAAAGGCAACACCATTGCACCACATTTGTTGAATCAAGAAATCACGTCAAAAGAATCTGTCAGAAAAAGTTAAGGTGGCTACACGATCTTAAGAAACAAATTCATCATGCCGCGATCCAAAGAAGTTCAAGAAGAAATTAGGAAAAAAAGTTATTGCTTGATGGGACAATGAATTCTGCTGTCTCCCGGAAAGTCCTGAAGGCGAAAGTCCGATCACCAGTTTGCACCTTCAAATGCAAGCGCTCTTAGATCTTGCAGTTGCAGTTCATGTCAGAAAACCCTCCACTATGGCAGAGTAGAAAAAATTCTGTGAAGAAGAGTGGGCCAAAATTCCTCCACAGCGATGTGACAGACTCCACCAATTATCACAAACGCTTGATTTCACTTATTGCTGTCAAGAGTGGCACAACTCATTAGTAGGTTCAGGGAGCAATTACTTTTTCACAGAGGGAAGAGTAGATTTTGATTTTAGTTTTCGGGCCTCAAATTAAATGGGCATTTAGAAACTGCAACTTTGTTTGTGATAAATATGCAAACAACACAGAAATCAGGAGGGGACTAAGTGGGTTTTCAGCCTTTAAGGAGGCACACCTCTACAGCTGACTCTAGGTGAAAGGCAGGTACACTCCAGACAATCTTGCTCAGGGTCACAGGTGCCCCGGGATGCAACTCGCAACTTTTGGATTGAGAGACAACCGCTCTATCACCCTAGCCATGCTGCCTCACCTGAGCCAGGCCAGAGGAAGCACAACAAAGCGCCAAAACAAACATGATTCAATCTAATAACAGCCAATAGGAAGAAGAAACAATTGAATTGATTCTATCTGCACATGTGTCTAACTTCAGTACAAGTTCCACGATGTTGCTCTGGAAGAGTTGGACAAGATTGAGAGCACCTTTCCTGGGATGATCCCTACTGTAGGCAGATATAGTGAGTTTTCTGCATGTTCACTACTCTCTCTCTCACACTCACACACATACACGTACACAGGGACTGCAATGTCCCACTAACCTTTGTTCCATAATGCAGCATTCAACGATGGCTCCCAGAAAGAGCTCCTCAAATTGAATGGCAACCTTCCAGTCAAGTATGAAGGTAAGATTTATATTTGAAAACGTCTGGTTGCTTGTCCTGTGATGAAGCACATCAATGTCATATCCTCTGCTAGGACGCTCCTACAACTTCCCCATCCAGCTGTGGCTGATGGACTCTTTCCCAGTCACTCCTCCCATTTGCCTCCTAAGGCCCACATCAGACATGATGATCAGGGAAGGCAAACACGTGGACGCCCGAGGACGCATCTATCTGCCCATGTTGCACAACTGGGATCACGTATGTTGTTCTTGTCTGTAAATGTTCAGCGTGACTTGATCTCATGAGCTCTTTCCCCGATGCAGCCCAAGTCATCAGTAATACAGCTTCTGGAGGAGATGATTTCCAAGTTTCAAGAGGATCCCCCCCTGTCCTCTACCATCACAGGACAGAAAGATCCACAGGAGCTCCTGGCGTTTGTCAATAATCTCCGGATCAATGAAAGTACGCCACTTGAAACTGCTCTGTTTATGCTAACCACTTGCCATTCAACAGCCTTTTCCTTTTTTCAATTTCAGGTACTGTCAGACACCACGATCAGCTGGTCCACAAAGTCTCTGTTATCGGAGGAGGGGATTTAGGAATGGCTGCAGTGATGAGCATTTTGGCAAAGGTTTTCAAGTTAATTAAGTACAATGCAAAAGTGTACGCACAAACACCATTAGAAGTACACAAAACATAATTTTCCCAAAGCTGTGTAAGCCGAAGAAGGACCGTTACATTTTAGCGCTGATCAAGATAAAGGAACAGATATCTGAATTTATTTTCACCATTTAAGTCACAATGGTAGAGAATGATGTTGGCACTTTTCTGGGTTTCAATCTCTCTGGTTTTCAAGTGTGGCATTCGTACATTATGTTCCCCCTTTTTGAACTTCCCACTTAATGTACTTCAAAGTCAAAGACTGTTAACCAGTAGTGTATTTGATTTGAAAATGCTTGTTTTGATGTAAATGTTTTTAGAGTATATATTTTTGCATTTGAACACACAATACGCACTTTGATTTCGTTTTAAGTCTTGCCTACAAGAAATACACATTTATAAAAAATACTGTATAGCAAAACTAAATAAAAAAAAGACCCCTCACCCCCCCCCCCCAAAAAAAAAAAACTACCGGTAGTAAAATCAAACAAACTTGCTCTGAAAGCTCATCAAAACTAAAAAAAACAACAACAAAAAAAGTCAAACCTAACTATAATGAAAATTCCCAAACTAGTCTAACAATGCGGCTACAAGGGGGGAGAAAGGGAGAAGTTAGTGACACAGCATCTTAAAATGGATGAGTTGTCACAGTAAAATAGAAAAAAAAATCAATTGTTCATCATTACAAATGAAACTATGCCTAAGGGCCTTAATGTCACCTCTTCCACGATGCTGAAAGGAGACTGCAGCAAACCTTTCTTCAACTTTTTGTCAACAGTCCAGAAGTTTGCATCAGCCCAGCGAATCATGGTTCTATGAGGTCATAATAGTTTACTGATGACGAGGAGTTTTGCGCAGTCACCATTCTTCCTGTCATACATTTGAATTGATTCAAAGAGACGGTTCATCCCTTTTTCTGTTCTCCTGCAGTGTAAAGTTGATAAACTTGTCTTCATTGATGTTGCTGAGAGTTCCACTAAGGGTGGCAGCACAGATCTGGAGATATTCAGGCTGCCAAAGGTGGAAGTTTCCAGAGGTGTGTAGTTCTTCATGCAGCCACACAAAATGTACACACTAAACCAGGGGGAGGCAAACTCTGTTCTATAATTTGCCTCGCCAATTACATGATCAAGAATCCTATTATTCATTCATAAAAAATAATATACTTTATACAGTTTTTCCTTTTACCTCATGGACAAATGACCTGAAGTATCTGTGTTTTCAAAGTCAGTTTGGTCCTTGAGCACAAAATACCCCCTGCACTAAATAACTTGATTAGATTCCATTTACATTGAGGAATTGTGCTGGCAAGGAATTCCCCACATTCTTCATCTGCTTGGTGCCTTCCGTCTGCAACACAGCAGCCATTTTTGACATTTTGACTCCGCTCTTGTCAGATTTGTCTGCCTCCAGGGGGTCCAGGGTCATCGTGGTGACCGCCAATGCATGGAGCGGCGATCAGTCGTACGTAAGCGTGGTCCAAACAAACGTCGACTTGTTCAGAGGGATCATTCCAAAGTTGGCGCATCTCAATCCCAGCGCGATCATGATCATCGCTTCCCAGCCAAGTGAGTGGATCCCCCGCTGACTGTTGTCGACAATGTTTTGGGGATATTAGGAAATTCTTACATCTACTGCTCTCAAGAAAGTGCAGTACAGGGCAGTTTGTGTGCTTGGAGTTCACTGATGTAGGGTGACAGGCCCAGTTGTAGTTCATGTCAGATGTGCTCGATTGGGTTGAGGTCAGGGATATGTACAAGCTCTTCCACAGCAAAAGCGTTGGACGTATTACATTTAAAGGACCTTGCTTTGTGCACTGGTGGCCCAGTCATACTCAAACTGTTCTCATACATCCTGTAGTTGCAAACAAAGAGCTGTGGAATATTTTATCGGTGTAAGCAGAATATTAGGTACAGCTCTCTTGATGAGGTAGTACTGCTCTACACCACTGCAAACAACAACTATGGAAATAAACATATTCTTTAATTAAGGGCGAACGAAGGGCCAAATTAATTCAATAGATTGAGACTGTCCAAAATGTCATCTTGTTGTCTTTCAACCTTCTCTCCAGTGGACGTGATGACCCACATTGCATGGAGACAGAGTGGCCTCCCGCCAACACAAGTCATCGGGGCAGGCTGTAATCTGGACTCTGAGCGTCTTGGTCACATTCTGGATATTTCCTTGAATACTCACAAACAAGCCTGGGTCATTGGAGAGCACTCGGACAATAAAGGTGAATGTGAAACACTCGGTGAGCTGTTTGCATGCTTTTGATTCTTGGCGCGAGTTCACTTGTATTGACTTAACCAGCTATGCTGCTCTATCTGCTAGTTTTGTCCTGCTTCCCATTGAAACTAACTTATCAGCACGTTGTCACACAGTCCCTGTCATGAGTAACAATGAGCCGGGCTCCAAAAACGGGCTGGAAATCCCAGGATCGGAGTCCACCAAACCACTGCTCAGCAGGTTAGATCCTCAGTTATTAATTTCACTCCAACACGGTATTCAACAAAGGACTTTTGAAAATAGTTGAATAATTGAAATGCCTGTGTTGTGTTCCTCCAGAGCCTTTGATATCATGAAGAATCGAGGTCAGCGTTCATGGTCTGTCGGTTTATCTATTGCTGACATCACAAACAGCATCCTAACAGATACGAAGAAAGTCCACTCCATTACCACTCTTGCCCAGGTGACACATAATGCTAAAAACACATACTGTCACCACCAGCACCACAACTGAGAAATCTTTGTTTTATAATCAACTCTCTGGTCCCTTTTATGGGGTAAAAGGGTGCACACATTAACCTTCCTCGAGCAGGGATGCCCTTGCTGTGCTGGTGGCCGTTTGTGGCCTGTTGCGTGTTTTTCCATTGTTCCGCTATATATTCTGATAAGGAAGTTAAACGCGTTAAGTGAAAATTTTGGAAGAGAGTAAGTAAAAATAATCCAATTTAAATGTGACAAGACATCATAAAAAAATACATAGTTCAACTTGTCACACCAAATGTAAAATTATAAATGGATTTAATTGTTACCCAATGTCGATGTTGCTTATTAAAAAAAAAAGGTGGAATGTTAAGATATCATACAATTTCATCATATATTCTCTATGGCTTATCTTGGTCGTGGGGGCATTAGCATTAGCTTTAGCAGGGAAGCCCAGACTTCCTTCTTCCCAGCCACTTCTTCCAGCTCTTCCAAGGGGATCCCAACGCATTCCCTGGCCAGCCAGGAGACAGTCTCTCCAGTGTGTCTTGGGTCATCCCCAAGTCCTCCTGCTGGTGGGACATGCGCAGAACACCTCACCAGGGAGTATTTTGGAGAGTTAACTGCGAATATTTCTTTATATTTAGGCCCACAATGTGTGCTGAATATCTTAAGTGTGTTCAAATGAGAGCTATTTAATGGGTGATTCATGTACACGGTTTGTTCAGGGCTGGAGCGGCATAGGAGCAGAGGTGTTCTTCAGCTTACCGTGCCTTCTGGGGTCGAGCGGGTCCATGCGACTGGCTGGTGTGTCACTGGGGAAGGAGGAAGACTCTAAGCTGAAGGAGAGCATCAGCTCGCTCACGAACCTCATGAGTCAGCTGAGAATATGAAGGATAGTGATTGCATTGTATTTCAGTGAAATCATTGATCAGTCGGGGGAGTGGCTTGTTACTTGTTGGCCTCCAATCACAAATTTGTACAAATTCTATATTTATACGAAACCCGCGGAAATATTTTGTGACAGAAATTGTCATTTGTTACATTTTACATTAAGCTATGCATATTTACAGTGACGGCAAAAACACTTATTTCTGCTTAGAATCATTTTCAAGGAATTATAAGTTTGATGTGATTTTTTTCCCAACCTCATAAACGTGGCAATGGGGCAAGAAGTCATTGGGTGAAGTGCAACCAAGGTATTTCAGTTTTGTTTTGTTTTTAAATTATTGAACAGAACATGCTCTTTGCACAGCTGGGCCATAAAAAGGACATGTACATGTTTGTGGGAGTGCAATAAACCAAATAATCACCCAGGTGCCTGAGTGACGAGGTATAAAACATGCACAATTTCTGTGTTTCTAACACTTATTTTACTTTAAGCGCTTTGTTACAGCTGCCGCTGTTGTGAAAGTGCTATATAAGTCAGCATGTATTGTATTGCTGCACAACAGAAAGCGACTGGACATCACCAAATTCCCACTCGGTGACTATGAATGTTAATGTCTCCGTGTTTGACTGGGGACCACCAGTCCGAGAGGTTATCTGCCTTTATGCAGATGTCAGCTGGCCTCGGCTCCAGCAACCCTCATCAAGATGACCCATAAAGAAAATGTATGGATAAAATTTTTCATTGGTCATTAAATGAAAATAAAACTCAAAGCTAAAGTACATCACTTTTCACTGGACAGTGACAACATGGAGCCTCCATTGGTCAGCTATCCACCACAATGGATTGTAATACAACCATGTAAAGTTCCATATTGCAAGTCTTGAAGAATACAGTATTGTCGAATATGCTGCATAGGAGTGAAAACATATAGAAACCCGTTTAGCAGCACCAAAGAAGGGCAGTTATTTTTGTGCAGTTTGTGGGTCATAAAAAAATAGCACTCAAGATATTTTTTTGATATATCAATTAATTTTTTTTTCCAAGATGGCGCCCGAGTAGGCAGCCTTCGGCAAGTGCTCTTCAAGACCCTTGCTTTTTTGTTCTTTTTTGCTGTTTTTGTCTTTTGTTTTGTCACATGTTGTTTGTTGTTTCATTGTGTGGACCTGATATGGACTGTTTTCAGCGCTTTTTGGCCACGACATTCGTCAAAGGAGCAGTATCTGTGCTTCGTGGTTGCGCCTTCTCGGCAGCACGCCTGTACCAGCACAGATTTTGATTGGGAGGAATGTCGGCGTCATTGACTGTCGGTGTTTTTTGCGCCAGTAATGGGAAGCATTTTTCACAACCCCGATTTGTTCAGAGGCTATGTCAGCGCTGTTGGACAGTTGGCGTTGGTGCGGCTGGATGGATGGCCGCTGAAGTTGAGGATGAGGAGAGAGGAGCGTTGGCGAAGAGCGCCGATGCGTATTTGGAACCGTGAGTCGCCGCTTGGAATTGAAATAGATTTCCATGGGACAGGAGAAGTGAACCAATCTCTTTTTTTGTCAATGGATGCTACAGCTTCTTGTTGACTTTGAAACTTTGCTTGTAGCCGACGTGTGCACATTTTGAGCATGACGTCTCTGATCCACTGGTTAAAGGACACTTTGATTCTCTCCTCTTTCATCTCAAACCGCTTCAAACAACAGCGTGTGATGGAAAAGTGATTAGAACTGCATGACTGTCCGTGTTTTTTTTGTTATGTGTTGTTACAGCTGCCGCTGTTGTGAAAGCGCTATATAACTCAGCATGTATTGTATAATTTAACAGGCAATACAATATTTACAGCAATAACGTAAAGTATATATTGTGGGATTTAGGATCAACCCTGATAAATAGTGGGCTCCACTTCAATCTCTGACTGCCTTTCAAATAAGAGTAAGGCTAAAATTCCACATCTCCAGCACATTTGCAATGGGCCATTACCATAGCTTTAAAATGACCTAACCTCAGACTATGCTTAGACACAAAATATATATATATATGTCTTCATATTCTCACAAGGGTCTCTGAAATGCCTTCATAGAGAAAAATAACTATGCCCATGCGGCATGTCATTTTATAAGCATCATCCCTGAACATGCAATACAGAATGTAACAGACAAAAAGACTACCACTAGCGGGAGATGTTCAAAAGCGATCATTTTCTACTTCATGACATGTTTGCATTTCACTTCATTTTACAGAATGTGGGATTACTAATTTACACGCTAACAAATAAAATTACAACAACAACAAATGGTAACAACTTTGTAATCACTGCTTCGTGCCTGTTGATATGGTTTTCAATGACAAGAACAAAATGCAGGTACGTCAATGCACGAGCAATATGCATGGTAAGGCAAACAGCAGTTTTAAGTACAAAATTAAAAAAAGACCTTCTAAAAAAAGGTTCCGTCGTAGAAATGTGGGCATATTGATAACAAAACACAAACACCCTTGGAGCCACTATGGCAAGTTGTTCGAGCATTTATTCAATGTCCCACTTGTGTGCTGAATTGTCTTGTGTGCCGTCTCTGCAAGAGGAAGACAACATATTTTCCACTACTGTGTGACATTACTGCACACTTGTAGAATGAATGGGGCACGCTAATCGAACAACTACATGTGCACTGCTTAACAACTCTGCGCTACTAGTGACAATATAACATTCTTCAGTGAATATTTAGCGCTTCACAAGTGGAACTAAAAGCACGCAGATATGAAGTTGTGCAGTTCTGCCTCACTAGTAACGTGACTACTCTACTTTTGTGCCATAGTTGATCTACTAGTGTGTGGTAATGTGATACAAGAATGAAAAGTGTGTTCCTATTAAAACACATTCTACTGGTGCGTTGTATTTGTTCTACAAGTGTGCAGATATGTCAGACAGTAGTGGTGAAAAATATTACTAATTAAATGGTTGCTCTACTGATGGCACTCCAGTTGTTTCACTAATGCACAGAAATATTATTCAGTGGTGGAAAAACACCACAAGGAAGACATTGTACTATAATTCACTGAATTGTCTTGCGAGTGAGGACAGAGGGTGTAGTAGTACATGGAAACTTCAGTGCACGAGTACAATTTGTGATAAAAGCTCAAACGACTTGTCATGGAGGCCCACTAAATACCTACTGGCCTTTTAAGTCAAATGCTTTAAACTGGTATGATCAGTCAATATGTGAATTCCACTTCAAAAGGTGATCGATTTTGGAAGCTGCTGTCGAGCAGGAGGAATCCTGCAAAAGTCTGGGCTGGATTGAACCTCCGGCATCCCCAACTGTCCCGAGAAACTGGGGTGACCCGGGGGAGACCTGGTGTACAGGAGTGGTGCAGGGAAGGCAGAACGGTCCCTGGGGCTACGAGAGAAAGGCTTGGAGTAAGCGGTGGGCGAGGTAGCTCTGTGACAGCGCTGGGGAGACAGTCTGTCGGCAAAGTTGGGCGGAGGAGGGGGGATGACGATGGAGTCCTCCACCCAGTGGTCCTCTTCTTCATATTCTGGTTCCTGAGGTAAACTGGGAAGAGCGCAGCACAAGGGTGGCAGAGGAGAAGCTAATGGAGGGATGAAAATGGGAGGTGGAGGCAGCGGATAGTGAGCGGGGTCATAGTCTCTGTTCAAAGCAACCTCCTCGGGGGTGGAGCCCAGCAACCTCTCCGGGCAGCGATCGTCGTCATCTGCTTCAGACAGATTATCATACTGGGAGGTGTTGGAAGGTCGCCTGTTGGCTGAAGACGCCGGAACATACAGGGACACGGGGAATTTGGTGGGTTTGAGGGGAGGGAGCTTCAGAGAGGAAGATGTTGTGAAGCCGCGGGGCGAAGATACCAGCGACTTGGGGGGCACATCTGGACATGGCTTTAAAGTTGCCACAGATCGGGGAGAGGAGCGGTGCTGGGCCAGTGGACTGACTTTTTGCTCCTCTTCTGTAGAGTAAAACAATGGTGGAGGTGGCAGATCTGGAAGATCCAATATCTCTGTATTTATGCTAAGATCATCCAGAGGAGGCGCTTCATAAGGTGGGGGCCAATACATTGGCTCCTTCTGGGCATCTGGGGCGGCACACATTTTCCCTTCTTGTGCTTTTTCAGGCACAAGTTCTTTCACAACACTGACATTATTTACCACAGCACACGATTTTGCTGGTTTGGGAGGTAATGGCGGTGCTCTACAAGGCACCAAGGTAGATAATGTCGCTTTCGCGGGCAATGCAGTCAGGTCAGGTAATCGCAACGAGGGTGTGCTCGACCTGCTGGGGCTTTTTGAATCCTGAGGCTTGATGTCCTGCGGCCTGATTCTCTCCTTATTAGACTGGCTGAAGGGCTGCTGATCACTCTTCATCTCGTGAGGCGATCCAGGCTGCAGAGGGAGTAGGAGAATCGGCCTCTCTTGACCGAGGGGCTTCTTTGGTAGCTCCTCTGACTTTGCTTTAAAAAAAAAAAGGAAACACAAAAAGTCAGCAAGGGCAAAAAAAAAAAAATGCATACGGGGCCCCTCGGTTTTCTAACCCCGATTTATAGGTAAAGCGAGGGACATGCATCATGATAATCCGGCCAAATTTGGGGCTTTTTCTCTCCCTTGCGATCTAAAGCCAGCAAATGCCTGATTCTCAGATAGCTCCAAAAGATTTTCCTAATCACTTACCCTGTGGTGTGTGGGAATGTTTAAAGTGCCATCTCCCCACCGATCTGTACTGAAAACTGTTACATATCTTAATATATTAAAGTGGGCAAAGAATGTACCGGGAGGAGGTTGGTCCAATTTTTTGCTGCGTAGCTCAGACATGGCAGCCTGCAGTTGTTCCACCACTATGTCATCTGGAAGAAGGAACGAAGCAGCCAGCTGCTCCTGAAGAAACTCCCTCAGGTCCTCCATCTGAAACTTCAGCAAACGCTCTGATTGGACACAAAGAATAGGGACATGTTGCATTAAGTTAAAGGGGGGCTACAAATCAGATGCATTGTTATTATTAGGTTTTAATAGTATGATGATGATGATTGTTTATTATTATTATTAATATATCACTGGAGCAGCCATTTCATTTATGTAAGTCACCAAGTTACATGTCACCATTGTATTTATTTGCAAGTTCATAAACCTATTTAAGTTTGAGGCATTTATGAGTCGGCAGGTTTGCAAATAGACATAGGGAGCAATACAGCTTTTGGACTGTCATTACTGGACCAATGTTGGGTTACCGGTAATTATTTTGTAGCATTTGATTATACTTGTCAGATCAATAACGTTTGTAATTAAAATATATTTTCATAGGACTTATTTCGCCAGGTGTGTCAAACACTTCAGGTCGAGTCACCCTCAGTGGCTGAAAGATGGACGTAGCCACGACAATTACGATAGAGCACAGGTGTCAAACCCAAGGCGCAGGTGCCAGATCAGTTCCGCTGCATCACTTGGTGTGGCCCAGTACAGCAAATAAAGAGTATATGTCATATTTCCAAATTTTCTGTGATTTCTGATGGGAAGTCAATTTTTATGTACAGATACATATACAAATCAACTTGGGGGGCAATTGTGCATATTGCAATAACATGAAGTGACTAGACGTTGACGTTGACTATTTTCTGAAAGCCAAAATGGACCTCTAGGGGAAAACCAAACTACAATATGGCATGCGACAACAATTAGATTGTGACCCCTGCTATAGAACAACAACAATTCATTATTGTGTTCAAGGTGGGAGTTTCACAACAGGTTTGTTTAAGTATCGACTGTAGAAGCAATCAATGATAAATCTGCCTTCCAATTTTCTCCACAGTAACCACTTGCATTATGCAAGCCATCCGGTGAAGAGGCAGCCAACCAGAGGGCTGCGTGCGGTAGTATAGCAACAGCAGCCATGTTGAGTTCAAAAAGCTGTGTATCTTGTGTCCAACACATACAGAGACAAGTCACGGAAGACCAGCCGATGGGTCTCATACTCACTCTTGTGTAACTTGAGGGTTGTGTAAGCCATGGCAGTCAGCATCTTCTCTCCCTCCAGAATATAAATGTCCCATAAGCGTAGGGTGAGGGTGAAGGGGCTCTGTTATGTAACAAGATAGGACAGAGACCATTTGATTAAAAACAATGATTTAATATGCTGTGAGAAGGGACTCCCATGAATTATTTATACCAAATTATTTCATCAGTAAAAAAATAGTCTGAAAAATGTACCGGTACTCATTTTCAAGATTTTTAAATGTTCATTCCTTGACATGGTGGTTGATATGATATGAGTTGAGGGAAAGTAGGGCCCATAGGTGGTGTAATGGTTCACATAGCCAAGTCACCAGCTGGAATATGTTACAACAATGGTTCTCAACTGATGAGTCGGGATCCCAGAAGTTGGCCACAGGCCAATTTTGAGTGAGTCGGAGACAGCTAGTAAAAATGTTGCACATTCAGGGGTGGAGCTCCCTGCGTTCACACACGGAATATATTTGTAAAGTTGCAAGAAATGTTACTTCCTTGTGCTCTAGCAACTGGTTTACTCTGCAAACAAATACAGTGCTACTCTGCCTCTGGCTGGCGGACGTCATTGCTAACAATAGGCTTGAGGTGGTACACCAAAATTAATTAAAACAACGTTTTGAAACTATCAGGTAACATGCATGTGTTTTCACAGGCTATTTAAATCCCCAAAAATGGTCTTTGAGTCATAACAATAGGAAACAGGGAGACAACTGTTGAGAACCACTGGCCTACAGAACCCCTGCAATTGTGCACCGGCCAAGGGGAATAGGAAAACGGACGAAAGCAAAACACTCACTCTGTCAATAAAGCACTGGAGGAACCACTTGGTGGTGTAAACCCCACATGACATCTGCTCCTTGTCCTGTAAAGTAGGAGTTCATGAAGAAAAGGCTAGTTAAAATTTTCAGTCCAAGTGAATATACATCGAAACTCTGACAAAAATGAAAGCACTGGTGCAAGCCCTTGTAAGATGTCTCTTAGTCCTCCGAGATTGAGAGGCAAATAAGACGATTGATCTGAATGTGCTGCCACTCACCATGTGCTTCCTCAGTTTCGGCAGCATTTTGGAGAGTATACGCTCATGGTGGGCCTGGAAACGCTGCAGTTTGGGAAATCCCGGAATGAAGAAACCTGGCACAGTGGAAAAACATGCATCAGCAGACCATACATGGTGGCTGGGAGGGACATTGTTTTTTAAATGAAACAATCTTACACTAACTGCGCTGAAGAGCACCGTTATATCCTTAACAAATGTGTTTTCACGGGTTGAAAACCTAAAGCTACTGTAAACTCCTGCACAAAGTATTTTGAAAATATTTTCCTGACTTCAAATAATCCCTCTGTGACAGGCTTGACCTCACCTGTGACCCCAATGAGGACTAGTATGGAAAACATTTGGGTGAGGAAAAAAATATATATATACACAGATATACAGTATAGATATCTATATCTATCTATATATATTAGAGCTGTCAGTTTAGTGCGTTTTTATTGGCATTAATGTAAATGAATTTTAACGGGATTAAAAATTTTCTTGCGAGATTAACGCGGCACACGTCACAAGCGGATGTTACGTTGCTCTATAAATACACCAGAAACAGAACAACAAGCGCGCTGCAGAAGTCCATGCCCATGTCCGTTTTGCCAGCCACGGCAGTGCGAGACACCGAAAACAGATACTTAAGAGTTCATGAATGAAAAGTTTACATTTAAAAAGTCACCATATTGCTCCACTGACAAGACCAAAGTTATCTGTTCTTCTCTCTCTCTGTGTATCATACAGGTATACGATGTATGCCACTGACGCGATTGTTATTTGTTTGGAACTATTTTGTGTGGAAGGTTACAGTGGTCTGTGTCCATATAAATAGAGCGGGTGGAGCTTCTCTGTGTTCGTCTGACAGTGACAGTTAGTGATGGGAATTCCGGCTCCTTTTAGAGAGCCGGCTCTTTTGGATCGGCTCCCTAAAAAGAGGCTCCTCAGTTTTCTTGTTGCTTAAATTGATTTAATACCAAAAAATAACGTAATATTATGTGTAAAATGAAGTACTAATGCAAAAAATAGACATTACATTAAATATTTATTATTTATATGGCGTTATTTATATTCTTCTGAAAATACTCAACATGGAGTGCTACAAAAATAAAAAAGTACAAAGACCCATCTCAAAACAAGGTCGTCAAAACGTTCCAATCTCTGAATGTGTATATTTATAAGCTTTTAACTATTTACAATAAAACAACATAAGTAAGCTTTGAATACCACACAACAAACTATAAATTGAAATTTGTAAAACAAAAAGAAAAAAAGCAGCATCCAGGTAAAGGTTTTAGCTTGTCTTTAGCGAAGACTGGCATGAGGAAAAACCAATTGCCTCAGCTTTGAGGGGTTGATCCTCTTTCTCCTCTCTTTTAATATTTGCCCTGTTTTGGAGAAGATTCTCTGAGGGGACAGATGTTGCGACAACACACAGCCAACACAAAATGGATGAAAATCCCTTGCAATCATTTTACCCAGTTTCTCATCAATTATGTTCTGTTTTGCTGGTTTTATAGCTTTTTGCATAAAGTGGCTCATAGAGCTCTGGGTTGTACATCTAGGCAGTTGTGCAATTGCAGCAGCAGCAACAGTTGCAGACACACTAGCACCTTCATTAATAGGTTGTTCCCTTGCTTGTCTTTTCTCTTCAAATTGTACTGATGTGTGGATATTTCTGATGTGTCTGTGCAGGTTATTTGTGGAGCCTGATCTATGGGATATTTTAACCTTGCACAGTCTACACGCTGCCTTTGAACTATCAATTAAATTGAAATGAGTCCATATTTCACTGCGTTTCCTATCCATTTTCTCACCTTTCCACTTTCCACCGTGTTGTTTTTTTTCACTAACTAGCTCTCTCGTCTCCTCGTCTGTCTTGTTCGCGTGCTGCTCAGTAGTGATGTGTCGTTCGCGAACGAGCCGGCTCCCAGAGCCGGCTCTTTGAAGTGAACGATGGGGAGCCGGCTCCCACCTCATTGGGAGCCGGCTCCTCATTGGGAGCCGGAAGGGGAGGGTTACACGCACACACACACTTACACACGCACACGAACGCGCGCGCTGCAGTTTAGAGAAGGGGGAGGGGTTAGAGAAGAGACGCACACAGCAGCACACTGAGCAGCACGCGAATAAGACAGACGAGGAGACGAGAGAGCTAGTTAGTGAAAAATAAACAACAAGGTGGAAAGGTGAGAAAATGGATAGGAAACGCAGTGAAATATGGACTCATTTCAATTTATATGATAGTTCAAAGGCAGCGTGTAGACTGTGCAAGGTTAAAACATCCCATCGATCAGGCTCCACAAATAACCTGCACAGGCACATCAGAAATGTCCACCCATCAGTACAATTTGAAGAGAAAAGACAAGCAAGGGTACCAGCTATTAATGAAGGTGCTAGTGTGTCTGCAACTGTTGCTGCTACTGCAATGTCACAACTGCCTAGATCAGGCATGTCCAAAGTCCGGCCCGGGGGCCAAATCCGGCCCGCGGTCGAATTTCTTCCGGCCCTCGGCCCCTGTCATAAAATCAGTGCCGTCTGGCCCGCAGTTTGGGCGCAATGGAACACGTGTTGCATTGACTGAGGTCTCGTAGACTGGTGAGTGATGTTTCATAGAGTACTGCTTCCCTCTAGTGGCTAAATGAGTAAAAGCATTCACTAAATGAGTAATAGCATTTAGACACTAGAGGGCATCACTCACGAGTTAACAAGACATCACTCCGTGTTTATATTGACTTATATGTCATATTTCAAATGATCCTTGCAGTTGTGGATATGTGTATTGCTTGTTCATTTCCCCGTTATTCGAGTCAAAGGTTTTGTGACTATTGAAAAGTCATGGTGATACATTTTATGTTTTAAATCAATCAATTTGCACTCAGGAGACTTCTGTTTAAGAAAAAGTCAAGTGAATAAGCAGTTGCATGTGATATACCTGTTTCAAATGAACCAAAAGAAATTCTTAAGATTGTTGAAATTAAAATAAAAATGGAAATGTGAAACAGACTGGCTTACTAAAATTTGTTGAACAATATTGTTGTTCAATGTAAAGAATGTCAGCCAAGGTCGGTCCCCCGACATTTTACCACATAAAATCTGGCCCCCTTGGCAAAAAGTTTGGACACCCCTGGCCTAGATGTACAACCCAGAGCTCTATGAGCCACTTTATGCAAAAAGCTATTAAAACCAGCAAAACAGAACACAATTGATGAGGAACTGGTTAAAATGATTGCAAGGGATTTTCATCCATTTTGTGTTGGCTGTGTGTTGTCGCAACATCTATCCCCTCAGAGAGAATCTTCTCCAAAACAGGGCAAATATTAAAAGAGAGGAGAAAGAGGATCAACCCCTCAAAGCTGAGGCAATTGGTTTTTCCTCATGCCAGTCTTCGCTAAAGACAAGCTAAAACCTTTACCTGGATGCTGCTTTTTTTCTTTTTGTTTTACAAATTTCAATTTATAATTTCATTCATTCATCTTCCGAGCCGCTTGATCCTCACTAGGGTCGCGGGGGGGTGCTGGAGCCTATCCCAGCTGTCTTCGGGCAGTAGGCGGAGGACACCCTGAATCGGTTGCCAGCCAATCGCAGGGCACACAGAGACAAACAACCATTCGCACTCACACTCACACCTAGGGACAATTTAGAGTGTTCAATCAGCCTGCCACGCATGTTTTTGGAATGTGGGAGGAAACCGGAGCACCCGGAGAAAACCCACGCAGGCCCAGGGAGAACATGCAAACTCCAAACAGGGAGGCCGGATCTGGAATCGAACCCGATACCTCTGCACTGTGAAGCGGACGCGCTAACCACTGGGCTACTGGGCCGCCCACTGGGCTACTGGGCCGCCTAAATTTATAATTTGTTGTGTGGTATTCAAAGCTTACTTATGTTGTTTTACTGTAAATAGTTAAAAGCTTATAAATATTCACATTCAGAGATTGGAACTTTTTGACGACCTTGTTTTGAGATGGGTCTTTGTACTTTGTTTTTATTTTTGTAGCACTCCATGTTGAGTATGTTCAGAAGAATATAAATAAAGCCATATAAATAATAAATATTTGATATAATGTCTATTTTTTGCATTAGTACTTCATTTTACACATAATATTACGTTATTTTTTGGTATTAAATTAATTTAAGCAACAAAAAAACTGAGGAGCCATTTGGGAGCCGAAAGAGCCCCAAATGGCTCCTGCATGTGTTTTCACCACTGGCCTACAGAACCCCTGCAATCGGTCTCCTTTTTAGGGAGCCGATCCAAAAGAGCCGGCTCTCTAAAAGGAGCCGGAATTCCCATCACTCCTCAGTGTGCTGCTGTGTGTCTCTTCTCTAACCCCTCCCCCTTCTCTAAACTGCAGCGCGTGTGTGTGCGTGTGTGTGTGTGCGTGTGCGTGTGCGTGTGCGTGTGTGTAACCCTCCCCTTCCGGCTCCTAATGAGGAGCCGGCTCCCACCTCATTGGGAGCCGGCTCCCATCGTTCACTTCAAAGAGCCGGCTCTGGGAGCCGGCTCGTTCGCGAACGACACATCACTAGTGACAGTGCGCTACAGTGGTAGCGACCTAGCGAAAGTAAAATGTCTCCATTGTTGTCATCGAACCAAGTGTAGTCATTCGAAATGAGGTCTACACAAAACCGCGCAAGAAGGACCAACACAATCAACATAGCATGACTGTGTTAGAGGGAGTGAACCACCCGATATTTCAATATTGACTAACTGAACACAGATTGTAAATACCAAAATGCTAGGATTGGTCCAGTCATTTTTCAGCTCAAATTTGTGTTGTCTCACCATGCATGGCATGTTTGCTGTTGGTGAGCAGCTGGGAGAGAGCCCAGAAGGCGTCCTCCTCATTCAGGTACATGAGCAGGATAGCAGCGATCTGACTCATCCCCTGACAGTAGCTCACCTCCTGGGAACGGGGCAGAAGAGACAGTTCTACTCTACTGGCAAATAAGAGGAATCATTCATAATTTATCAGAGCACGCACAAGAGCGAGAGACGAGGTTTTAAGAGCATACTGAATGCATGACGGGGACTTGTGGCGGCTTTTTTGGGGGGGGGGGGTGCACTTAGAACACACAGCCCTCCTCTATGTGCTGCAGTAATATAAACATTTACACAGAGGTTGTTCAAATATTTACTGTAGAGTCAACACTTCCACAACTGTCATGTTTTCATCTTGAATTTCTACCACCTTGAACCGACATGAACGAAACTGCCCTTGTCCATATTTGGGCCTAGGAATTGCCCATTCACAATACCCTTGAAAGGATAAAAGTAAATGTCATTGGACTGAGGTTACACAACATTCTCCACATTCTTCTCTGCTGTCACATAGGCGAAAGAACCCCCTCTGCCCCCACCACCATCACCAACAGGACCCTTCCTCCAATTTTCGCTCCCGTGCTCTCGAACTGACCCACTTTCTTTTGAGCAGTTTGTAAGTGGAGGGAAACAGGGAAAAGGGAATTAGCACATGCCCATTTCCTATGACTCAAACACCTCTTCCACACAGGAACTGCAAACACATCCCTGTGAGGAAAAAAAACTGCACTGGATGATGAAAAATATATCATCCCACTTCAAATAACAGCCGGCTACGCGTTACAAACACTATATTGTAGTCTGATTCGGTTGTCTTCAATTGAGTTTATTTGAAATGCAGTCCACGCAAGGAATTACAATGCGCCTATACATCTGTTTCTAAGATTTTGTGAATACACGTTATTCAACTTTATACAGTCTGTGTAAATGTACATAAACTGCCTCGAGCAAATTGGATAACTGTTGTGCCAATTGCTTCATTGGATTTGACATGTCGTATGGCTCGCATGAAGATGATGAAGGGGTTGGTGTAAAAGACTCATTCATGCATATTCAATTGATTGTTGCATTGTATTTCCCGTACATACAGTACTTTGAAGTGAAATTCATAAATCACATATTGCACCAAAAGATTACCAACCCGACAAAAAGAGAAGCCTTTGCGGTGACGGTTCTTTTTTGCAATACTCACACTATTTGTAATAACACTTCTTGTACATATTTATTCGTAAACCATCGTAATGACTTGTAACTGCAGCACCGCTGAGGTGTTTTTTTGTTGTTGTTTTTTTTGCTTGCCTCTGTATTAATGCAAATGAGACGGCATGATGTGATGTCATGCACTTGAGAACGTGGATCTACTTTATCTTACCGTATTGTAGACAGAGTAGGCTGCGAGTACATGAAAGAGTGCCTGTTGCCTGAAAAAGGAGAACATGGAAACCCACAATTACCATGAGAAATATGACTGGTTTACAATTAGCGAAGCTGAAATACCACTGCTGGTTTCATAGCGTCACGTAAATCAAGATGAAATTGGCATATCCCCAAATTAAAGCTGCCGGCCAGCACATTGACACATTAAAATAGCGATAAGAATCACTTGAGGGAATCGGACAATACCTGGATGCAGTCTAGCGTTAAAAATTGTGTTTGATTAAATTAAAATGTAAACGAGAAGTGACCCAGCAGCATCATAAAGTGCTTCACAGAATACGCTAGATGTTTTATGATTTATGAAAAGTGAATTCACCTAAACTGGAGCCAGGGATACATGCAAATATCCAGAATTCAATTGTGTTAGAAATATGAATGTGTTATTTTTTGAGGGAAGGGGGGGGATTTAAAACTTTTTTTTTTTGTTGCAAAAAAAATCTTCATTAAGAATCAAAATTTGGTCAGAGTTTCTACATAATGAAGGATTAGCCATCAACGAATACAAAAGATATGTTGGTAATTATTAGTTTCGGGCATATACAGCATATACAGTTCTAGTTGTAGCATGTAGACTACTATTATCGGGGAGAACTTCCCCTTCCTTGTCTGTTTTTTCAGTTCCCCATTCAGATGAAAAGGACCTATAGGGGACGTAATACATTGACCTAGTGACTCAATCCATCAATCAATCTCTTTCTTACAGGCTGTTAATCACATTAACTCAACCTCATAAGGATAAGGAATCGATGCATTGTGCTGATTGCTCTGTACAGGTCAAGATATAAAACCTGTCATCAAGTCTGAGCATGTGTGTGTGTGTGCGCAAACACGTGTGTGGAGTTAACAAATACTGTGCGAACAACAGAGGATATCTCCCCTCCAGAGTCCCGTATAATATACACATCTCACAGACATTAACCGAGACAGGAAAGGACCTTTAAATAGTGGCCGGTGTTGACACGCGCATGTGTGGAGGTGTCTATGCATGCGTGTATGCCTGCATTTGTGTGCAGGTGTGTGTATGCAAGTGGTTGGCCATGTGTGGGGGGAGAGCTGTTGACTTGGAGGGAAAGAGTGGGCAACAAAGCAGGATGGAGCCGTTTTGGTCTCAGTCGGTCTCAACTGTGGGGGAGAACACTGTGACGCATGCGGTGCTCGCACAACCAAACCCACTAAGCAAATGACAAAAGCCAAGTATTAAAGCCAGGCATGAAATCTCATGCGTAAGTTTTCTTCCATACCCAAGTCTATGTGATGTCAAATTATTAGGCGGTTGGAGATGTGACTGTTCTGTATGAGCGCATTTGTGAATAAATGTCATTTCCTGTGGGGCTTTGTGCACTCAGAGGAAGGCTAATAAAACAGAGAGAAGAGGAAACTGGTGCTTTAGTCTGTGTGCCCGTGTGAGCACGCGTGTGTGTGTATGTGTGTGTGTGTGTGTGTGTGTGTTGGGCATCTCCCAACACACACACAAGCCAAAGGTCACGCCCAAACGGACACCAGCATGAACAAACCCAAACTTGTGATGTGGAAGGAAACAAAAACAAGAACTCTGGATGGTACTGGATATAACCAAAGACATTTGTGATGAACATTTTTAGCTCTGTCACTCCCTTTGCAAGGACATTAAAAAAAAAGGTTTGAATGATATAAATCTGCAGTGAATTCAAGATTTTCATAGTGCCCTCACAGCTCTGCGTATCTAATTTGAGACAATTATCAAACAATACTTTTTGACGGTTCAAATAAAAGACGCTCCTTATAATGAATGACTCACATGACTCCAAAGCGTTCCATGAACATGATGTGGTTCCGGAAGGTTCTATTGACATCCAAGTCAATCTGTTTGATCTCTGTGGAGAAGTTGCGAGCCTGCAGCTTCATTTTCTAATAAATAAATAAATAAATAAATAAATAAATAAATAAATAAATAAATAAGAAAAGGACAAATGCCATAGGACAGACAGGCTGGTCGGAGCAAATGCATGACATACTCTAGTATTATTCATACCTCATATTTTCCCTCGTTGTCTTTTTTCACCTTCTCTATGTCCAAAAGTAAGGCCCAGGCCTGACCTCTTAGCTGGAGGGGGATGCCTTTATAAACACGCTTCACCAACTGAAACGCCGAAAACAGTGACAAACAGAATTAAGTACATTTTTAATGTGAGAGAAGAGCGTGGCTTAAATAGACAGCTCTTGAAGATTCCATTGCAAATCAGCCTTAGCCAATTCTGGATAAGTCAATTAGACACAAATTAGTGAACATTTAACATTTGACAAGTACTTAGCCAGCAGTGGCCAGGTTGTCGCGGTAAATGAGAAATAGTTCTCAGCTGACCTAGCTGGTTCAATCAATAGAGTTAGAGATTAACTGATTGTACATGTACCGTATTAATCCTCACTCACACTCATGCAGTACAATATTAAAAGTGTGTTCGCAATTTGCACCAGGGGTAGGTGAAGAAAATTCAACGGCATGTCCAAAGAGGCTAAAGAGAAAGCACCTTGTCGCTGTTCTTATACTTGCTCCAGTTCTTCACCATCTTCAGCCACTTCTCCACACGCTCAATCTCCTGCAGCTTTTGCTGGAGTTAGAAAACATGGACAATGCAAAAATGCCAGGACATACAGACAGTGGCATATGCGGCGGTATAATGGTTAGAGTTCCATTGAAATAAATACCTTTTCTTCAAGCACGCTGGGTGTCGGTAACTCTTTCTCCCTAAAACAAAGATCAATAGGTGGCATGAATTAACAAGAAACGCCAGTAGGAAAACAGGAATACGGAGCAAGGAAAAGCAAAGTTACAGCGGGTTAACTTACTGCAGGAAGCCAAAGCGGTCCATCACCTTATAGATGCTGTAGTCAGCATCCTCCCAAGGGTCAATACTGACACCGTCTTGCCTGCCCTGAAAAAAAAACATGCCATAAACATGAAAAGAAAATGTTGTGGTTAAAATAAAAGGTTCAGGTGCCAAAGAAACCGATACAGTATTTTCAAATCCATTACAACCCTTTTCTTGGGCTTCACGACCACTAAATCTCAAGTTTAACATTGCAGGAAATTGCCGACATAGACGCAACAGTTTATGCGTGTGTTTCTCTCACCTTGTCATATTTGGAAATGATGTCAGCACGTTCCTCTGCTATCAGCGTGTCTATGTCCTTCTTCATGGCTAAAACAAAATAAATGGTCGCGAGAACTTATTATTTTGGATACCAAAAAATACCAGTCATCATCTTATTAACAAATCGACAGAGAAATAGTTACATATCAACAAAGACAAGTAGTTGTCCGCTCAGATGCTTTCTGGATCAACATGTCCAACTACTGGGTATGAAAAAAACAACGGTGCTAAGAAAAAGCGTCATTAACTTTCTCTTTTACACTCTGCATGTAGACAATGTCCGTGTGTCTCTACAACTCAACACTGATGTTTACCGGCATGTGTTACAAGCTACGACCTCAGGCAATTTGCATGTTGCAAAGGAACAGGTGTCGACACACCTGTCAAACACACAAAGACCTTTTACTTGTGTCTATGAACCATGTTCGACAACTGAATGCACTTCCTGCAACATGAAGGTTCATCATCAAAGTGGGCACTGAGCAGGAGCAAAATAAAAGAATAAATAATGTAGGAGTAGGGAGCAAGAGGCGACCGTAATTTTCACGACCACGGGATAAACAGTTGAACACAACAGCTAACCCTCTTGTCCAACAGGTGGGCAGTTTAACAAGATGCAGCTCAATGTTGTAGCGGGTAACATGTCTGCCTCAGGGTTCGGAGGCAAAATTGACTGCGGCTTCCTTCTGAGTTTCCATGCACAGGAAGGACACAGACGCTACACAGAAAGGCCGCAACTCAGATTCGGACCCCAAACATTTCTGCCGGGGCTGAGACAGTGCAGTCAACTTCTTACTTTAGCTGCTAGCAAGCCAGCTGTCGAATTCTTCGCTCATTGGCACGTGTTATCACAGGTCAATTGTCTTACTGTTTTAACATGTTCCCATTGCAAGTGGTAAACTTATTTGCATTCGTATTATTTGTCATTCAAAACATTGCCTGCATGGCAAAGAAACATATATATATACATATATATATATACATATATATATATATATATATATACATACATATATATATATACATATATATATATATATATATATATATATACATACATATATATATATACATATATATATATATACATATATATATATATATATATATATATATATATATATATATATATATATATATATATATATATATATATATATATATATATATATATATATACACATATATATATATGATGACAAAAGTATGACTGTGGAATTACTCTTTGCCCCCAATTTCTATTATTTCCTATGGAGCAAGATTTGTGAGAAAAAGTTGACAACAACAGAAGCCGTTTTCATTCAATTCTAAAGATGTTGATATGAAAACATGATCCATGGTATGTAATTTATGGAGTTTCCAAGGGCTTTTTTGATTCACCATATAGGTTGAAGCATTTTACTTCCTGTGTTTGGTCTTCTTACTACAGATTGTATTGTTTGGGGGTCAGGAAGAAAAGGAAACCAGTGACTGCCACTCCTTCAACAACAGGTTGAACAACAACTGCACAATGTGTGAAACAAAACCTTCAGCTGAATAAAGCCTCAAATTACCACTTCACACTTTTTGCTTTTGTTATTTTGCCTGTACTGCTGAAACACTTTTCAAATTTCCAGATGTTGAAATGTGAACGCAAGCTAAGAAAGACTTAAGACTAACTTGTGTTTGAAGAACATTGTGTCAGACAGGAGGAAACTCCAGAAAACACAGAGACGAAGCATATCACAAGTTCATTGAATAGAATATCAAGCATCACACCTAGAGTTGTATTGTGGCAACTACAGTTATTGGCAGCGCATTGTGACAAAGATGCTTTTTTAATTAGCACACAAATACAATCTACAAACAAAAGAAAGTGTGTGTCAAAAGAAAGTGGGACGAATGTGAAGTTGTGAGCAAGTGGTATAGCTTTTTTTTTTTTTTTTAAGAAATTAAAGGAGCTTGAGTATCCAAGCAACAATTGTTCTCTGTTAACTAGATGGTGACAACCTGGTTGCCTCAAGGACACGGGACTTTGAGACAGCGGCCTGAGTGACATCATGTCCTGTTATGACATAAAGTTCCAAATCTAACTCGTTCTCAGCTCATATCTGTAACCACAAACAGTTTGCAAAGTATGAATTCTGGCTTACTCATGATGTGGCTTAAAGACAACATGTGGTCAGATGTCCTTAAAAAAAGAGAAAACAGCAAATGTTTGTGGAGCTCAGAGCAGGTGGTTGGACTGGCATTTGTCAAAATGTCTTTAATTTATTGAGGGAATAGAATGACGGATTATCTGATTAAGATATCCTTTATTTGTCCCACACTGGGGAAATTTACAAGTGTGGTGTTTCTGGAAGAGTAGTGAGAGTACTGTATTCCCATAAATGTTGTCTTGTTGTAGTGCACAGCAGTTTGCACCAGACTCAGTTAATCAGTACAAATCAATTAAACTGTTTTGCTTAGTCCGAGGAACAGGGCTATTAATGCATGACATTTCAAAAATGCTTCCTCTTTAAGGAGAAAGCTAATGCTCTTAAAAAGAGAGGGAGAGAGCGCGATAGCGAGAGAGAGAGAGAGAGAGAGAGAGAGAGAGAGAAATAAAAAGCCTAATCCGTATACTGAGTCTATGTGCACCATCCTAGTTTGTAAACACAAAAATGTCTATTGACTAATCCAAAATGTAAGTAATCATTGCACCTCTCTCCGTTCCCTTCTTCCGCCGATCATCTATTTTCGTGTCTATCATCAAACTTTATCTGATTTGGGATTTACAACAGAGGATTACATTCGGGGAAGATGAAAATCATAGATTAAGAGTCTGGCATTCGTAAAGTAACTGGAAGACCTGAGAAGACCTTTTTGCCACGGGATGATAAATCAATCCTCAGCGGCCGTCCAAACGCTGTCAGCCATTAACCACACATGTGCAGACTTGCCTCGGTGTGAGCGCTTTAGCTCCAGCACAGGAAGGATTTGTATCTCTATTACAAGAGGTCCACCCATTTGAAGGTTGGATTTGAGGGTATTTCCAGAGATACACCACATTCTTCACAACAAAAGCTCTCCAATAGTCACAAAAAGGCACATTTGCTTGAAAGGACAGTAGGAGTCGTCACCATCTGGTCTAATCAAGCCCAAAAGTTTTTGTCTGGATGATGTCGTTCACGCTGCTGTAAACCAAAAATAAAACGGGACCAGTTCTGTCTGTCTGTCTGTCTCACATCAGATCGGCCAGATAGTTGCATCTGATTTTAATCAATGTCAGAGACAAAAGGGTGCACACTTGTTTTGAGAAAGCATAAAAATTAAGGACAAGATGGTGATAAAAGAGATGGGGGGGGGGAAGGGGATGGCCCATTTCAGATTGTGTGTGCTTCGTTTCACTCCAATGTAGAGATGATGGGCAGGAAGCTGGCTTCAAGCTCTTAAATACAATAGTTCCTGTGCATGTTGTTCATGTGAGCAAATTGTTTTTCGGCATGACAAGCAGCCTATATTTACTCATAGGTTCTGGTTATGTTATCATCGTGGCACAACACAGAATAAGTACACTTAAAGTTGCACAGCACAGTGGCTCGTGATCAGCACATCTGCCCCATTTTTCTGAGGTTGGCAGCTGTCATTATTTCTCGTTTGTATTATGTCCAGACTAGAATCTCTGCAACAACTAATGTAGAAATTGCAGAGATGCTTCACGTATGTTAGGGTTTTGAAGGCATCATGGATCATAAATGATGAAATCCCCAAATTCCTTGCAATTGTACATTGAGGAACATTATCCCTAAGCTGTTTGACTGGATAAACCTCTGGAGATTGCACTACTTGCACGCTAAGCTCTATTGGAACACATTTTTTAATTATTATTTTTGCTTTCTCCCTTTATATGGCAAACGCTTTTTTTGTTTTTGTATTGAAAATAGCAGCAACATAGGCATTGTGTGACCCAAGGGTGAACCATCTAAAGGGTGTCAGTGGAAAAAGAAAAAGGCTCAGAATAGCTTGTGGTCACTAAAGGAGAAGAGCCACCACTGTGGCAAAAGCCTTATCATTCTTCCAAAGCTGATAACATAGCAACCTGAGACTCACCAACACCACCCGAAACCTACCCAACAATTTCCACATATTAAGGTTTCTATGGTGACACTCATGGCGGGCTCTTTCACTTCACGTTGCATATGTGTTAGGCCAGAACACCCGTGGTCGTGTCCTTGCTTCCCTATCATTACCTTGGGGAGGGGGTGGGTTGTCTAAATATAACAATGACCACCAAGTTATAGTCACTGGAGCGGCTGGCCAGCCAGTTGTTTCCCAGACGAGGAGAATATTTTAGTGGGGTGGTATGAGAGGGACAGGAATGTCAAGGGAACATTATTCTTAAAACCACAAGATTGTACTCAAGACGTCAGACTCTCATAAATGAAGCATCTTCCTGCCAATGATACAGTCATGCTAATGCAATAAATAAATAAATAAAATTAAAGTAAAATAAAATAAAAAGAAACAGAGAAGTGAACAAAAAGCTAGCATCTACGATTAAAAGACTGGTGCAATGTCAATCTAGACCACCTTAAAAATATTCTTGTAAACTGGCCGGTCTTTCTAAAGCAATGCCATACACAAGCACAAAGAAAAAAAAACAAAAAATGGTGAACAACACACGCGATTTTCTTACAATGCCAAACAGACTAAATAATTCATAGAGCAAGGGAACCATAGTTAAAATGAAGTCAATCACTTCCACCATCAGCAGGTTAAGTCAAAAGCTTTTTTTTTTCTGCTGATGAGTTTTCATGTTCAGTGATGTTTGCAAGCACAGAGGGCAGATTGCAGTACTATAAATGAGAAGGGACATTCCTACAGTGGAGGAGAATGCATGATCCTTCTCAACATTATGTATTCCCGAGCAGAACCAAACATAAGAGTGGAAACAATCACGGGGATTTTTCCAAATCGCCTAATATAGCATTCATATAAACACAAACAGCTATTTTGGACTTCATGTCACGAACCATTGGGTCTTCTCAGTAGAGCATGGTTGAATTTCAAGTGCGAGTTCTCAGTTTGACTCATTTAAAAATACATTCAGAAATTCTGTGGCGTTTTGTTGCTGAGGAAAATTACAACCAATTAAAGTGGCAGCATGCCCACAACAGCTTGTTTGTTACAATGCGGCGCACGTCGTGCTAAAAATAGGCCGATTGTTGCCAATTCAATTGAGTTTTTTTTTTCAACATGACAACATTTTCAGAAGAGCTGCATTTCCATTGTTGTGTTGACTGGGTGGTTAATAAGTCATCTATTTAGTCATTTGTGTTTTACCGATAGAACAATTGTGAAATTGTGCAAGGATGACTGTGATGTCATAAAAGTGTCATATTTTCTCTTTATGATGTGGATTATATTCAAGTAATAATGTTATCTTTTCAGATCAATAATGATGTGGGTGTCAGTTCAATGGCCATTATAATTACTGATCCTAAACATCACCATCATTAGGTGATGAGGATTTACGGGGAGGCATTCCGCATGTCACTAACTTCATAAATAATTCATTCATAAATAATCAGTGATCTCAAAAGAGCACCTCCTTATAGCTATTAATGAGAGAATCTGATGACATGGAATGTGATCCTGCGATTAGTTTGTCATTCTAAGAAACTTGAGTCAGTCAAACGCCGATTAGCGTTACTCTTTGAATACCAGGAAAATTGCACCGTTGGAGCAACAAGAAATCGTCCGGGCCCAACTATGGAAAAGGACTGAACTTGTTCCTTCACCTTGATCAAAAGTGAGCCTCCTACACAAACTATGCAGAAACCTATGATGCAGCACACATCTGTGTGAGCGGGTACAGTGGATCGTGACAAATAAAACAGCCTCCATGTCATATGGTTGGAAAGTAACCAAAAGTCAAGTCAACAGTATTTATAGAGCACTTTCAAACAGCCATCGCTGCATACAAAGTGCTGTACATGGAGCGATTTAACATATACAATAAACAGTAAGACGAATCAGTAATAAGTAATAAGTAATAAGGCGGTAGAAAGCACCAAGCAGTAAAACCAATAGCAAATCTAAGTCATGCTGAGTCAAACGCCAAAGAATACAAGTGAGTTTTGAGGAGGGATTTAAAGATGGGCAGCGAGGAGGCTTGCCGAATGTTCAGTGGGAGGTCATTCCAGAGAGATGGACCAGCAACAGAAAAGGCTCGATCCCCTCTGAGCCTCAGTTTAGTTCTTGGTACGTCTAGCAAAGACTGGTCCACAGACCTGAGGCGCCGGGCAGGGGTGTAGGGGCGTATGAGCTCAGAGAGGTAAGGTGGCGCGAGATTATTCAGAGATTTGAAAACAAAGAGGAGGATCTTAAAAATAATTCTAAAATGAATGGGGAGCCAGTGAAGGGATGCCAAAGTAGGAGTTATATGCTCCCTCTTACGAGTACCAGTCAAGAGGCGAGCAGCGGCATTCTGTACCAGCTGAAGGCGCTTGATGGAGGACTGGCTGACTCCAAAGTACAGGGCGTTGCAGTAATCGAGCCGGGATGTGACAAAGGCATGAATTACTGTCTCAAAGTGTTCATGTGAGAGGAAAGGTTTTATTTTGGCCAGCTGTCTAAGGTGAAAGAAGCTGGATTTAACAACGGCACCAATTTGCCGATCGAGTTTGAAATCACTGTCCAGTTTAAGTCCCAAGTTTGAGACCGTTGATTTCAGATAAGGAGATAGGGGGCCCAAGTCTACAGGATGGAATGTACAAGGTCCACTGGGGCCAAACAATATCACCTCTGTCTTCTTTTCGTTGAACTTCAAGAAATTTTGTGCCATCCAGGTTTTGATTTCTTCCAGACAGGATAGGAGTGGCCTTAATGAGAAGGTGTCTTTCTTGCTCAGTGGGACATAGATCTGGCAGTCATCTGCATAGCAGTGGAAAGGAATACCATGTTTCCAAACCAAAAGAGGTTAACTGCTATCCTGCAAGATGTCCGCATAGCGTGAAAGACTTCACCGTCTTCCGTGGAGAATTCAGCTCAAGGATTAACTACAAGTGTAGTTTGCTTCTGCTTCTTGCACGGAAAGAAAGGTAATGAAGGCAAAGAGGAGAAAGCTTGATGACTGACGGAAACTTAACTTTGATGTTCCAACTATAGCCAAAAGCAATTTGGTGACATGATAAATGATAGAAGAATGGAATGTGCAGTATCAAATCCAGTGGATTCCTGTTCATACGAGGAGACTCACTTCACAGGAAAAGTAATGCTTCCTATGCATAAAGGTGACTCACTTTCAGCAAGCTAGCTCCCTTTCCACTCAAAACACTACACCCGTTACATTTCATCATATGGTGAGTACTTTTATTTTACTGTTTTCCAGAGAAACTTCTAACACTCATGTGACAATTAACTCATTCACTCCCAAAGACGTTTTTAAACGTCTTTTCAGACTTGGTCTAGAATTGGCTGATACTGAATGAGTTAAATTGGGAATGTCAAAATGTTAAAATGTCACCTTGGCTTTACAGGTTAAGACGACAAACGAATCCGATGCAGACCACCAGTGTGACAGAACCAGTCAGCTCTTGGCCTTCTGTCACTCTTGTGATCGTTACAACAGTGCGTCTCTGTGAACTGTTACCGTGCAGGGAGAGGCATACACATCTGCTACGTCACACTGAAGACCAAAACACACAAAATAAACAACAACATCTGGCATGGGATGGAGGATGAGCAAGATCACTCCTGGAGATTTCCAATTCAAATGGTCTGTGGCTGCCCCCCTCCCCCTATATGAACCAGTTAGACGCCCAGTACATTCTAAAGAGGACTGTGCACGGATGAAATAGCACAGCAAAAAAGCCACTGGCCTACTTGTCATGCTGAAGCATTGGTGGTCAGTGCAAAACGGTTATCAGTCCACATACGAGAGTCTGACTGGGAAAAAATCTGCACACATTCATGTCAACACAACTCCTGTATGTAAAGTAAGCACTTAAATGATGCCCAAGATTGTGTGTGTGTGTTTTTTTTTACTTCTCTACCTCTACATCACTGTAAATAGATATTGTAGGTAAAACAGGAGTTGGCCATCAATGACGTTTGCGTGCAATTCAATCCGTGGGAACGTCTGACTAGACCAGGGGTGCCCACACTTTTTGGACGGCAGATCTACTTTTCGATCAATTAACCTCCCGGGATCTACCCTTACCGGCGCACACACGCACGCACACACACACACGCGCGCGCGCGCGCGCACACACACACACACACACACTGGACTAGACCGTGTCTCAAACTACACAGGGGAAACAAATTAACCTCTAATCTTCACGTTTAATTGTACATTTTTAGCTTACTATATTGTACATCCCAATCGAAGTGTTTCCTCGTAGCGTTAACAACAACTGACAAGTGTTAGGAACTCAAACCCCTTTCCTGGTTTGGTTTATTTTCAAGTAAAACAAGAAAAACAATCGAAAAGGGGAATGAAGCGCTACCTGGTCGGTTACATCAACTACACTAGGTGGCCACCCAAACACGAGCTTTAGCAGTCCTGCTGTCAGATATTTATCAAACGAAATAATTCACATTTACAGTTCGAACGCTAACGCCTACTTCCGGCGGCCCCGCTTACCTTTGGAGTGAGTTCTCTTTTGCGCTATACCTCCGAGTGGAAACAAAATCCGCTATTCTCATTCTCTCCTTCACCGTCCAATAAAGCCGCTCATGTCACCGTTCGTACGCTCACTACCCCCCCCCCCCCAAAAAAAAAGCAGCCTCCAAATCGAAGCTGTGGTCAGACTTAATTCCCCTCCGCTGCTCAACTCAAGTCATCTGAACATGCCACGAGCCGGCAGGCAACAGCTGTTAGGCACGCTGAGAGGCTCTTTGGTGACAGTTGCGACGCACGCGCGCGCTCGACGGAGGCGCGCTCCACTCACGCGCATAGCGGTTTGGTTTGATGTCAGTTCACTTCCGTCTCAACAAAAGGCTTCTTCACGTAATTTACTCCCCATTATGTATTTACAATAGTTCTTCTAAGCACGACTAACCAAATACCGTACCAAGATGAAGCCAATTTATTCATTTCTTTATGTTTTTATTTTCACGTGTATTTGCATTGGTGTTGTTTTGTTGTTAAAATTGATGTTCCCCGATTAAGTGAATTTAAATGTCATTCATCTGTTTCAGCTTGCTTAAAACTTCACAATTTTGTGCAAAATGTTTGTAATAGTCAGATAATGTATTGTAAAATATTAATAGAAAAAAATAAGAGCATGCAAAGAAAATTAACTGGTTTTATGAAGTGTAATCAAACAAAAAGTCATCTACCGACAAGTGACTTTTTTCAGTGTACCGGTACCTTGAACTTGAACTCAACTCAACCCTTTCATCCTCTTTCATCTATTACTGCTTCAAACAAAGTGTATGCAGAAAGGTGGTTACGATTGCACGACTGTCTGTGTCTTATGTGCTGTGTTGTATTATTCGTCATTTTATGCTAACTGTTATTTTGAATGGTGGCGGGGGCACCCGCAGCGGCTCCTCTCTCTCCTGGGGAAAGAAATTTCATCTGTGCTGTATGTTGCACATGTAGCACATTTGACAATAAAGTTGACATGAACATGAACTTTATGTAGAGAGCACTTTAACAAGCTGTAACAAAGTGACGTTTACATTGAAAATAAAACATAAAAAACAAATGATAATAATAATATGACATTTTAAATTACAATATCAAGAAGAGTTCCATTTACTTTTAGTATAAAATAGGTACAGGGATTCATCCCTTCTTGTTGTATAGCCTACATTTTGTGTAAAAGAAAAACCCTGCTAGAAAATAGAGAACATCTCAAATGCATTTAGGGTTGATCAGAGGCACTTTAAATTAGTGGCAAATGTGTGCTGACTCACATTTAACAAAAGTTTCATTGTGATTACATAATTCTGAGCACACCATTATTAAGCGAGGGTGTGTAGATTGACTACGTAGAAAGAGCTTCTTCACACAAATGAATAAACTTTGTAAATCACATGTATTTTAGTCTCATGTCTTGAATTTATTGTGTCAGCACCAATTTATGACGCCCCCTAGTGATGATTTATTGAACGTGTGCATCGTGAGTACATCTCATCCATCCATTTTCAACACCGCTCATCCTGAACAGCGTTGCGGGAGGGTGCTGGAAACCCATCCCAGCTGACCTCGGGCAAAAGGCGGCCTAGACCCTGAGCTAGTCGCCAGTCAGTTGCGAGGCACATACATAACCATTCACAGCCACATTCACACCGTCATCGGGAACTGAGCCCACACTGCCCGCACACATATTAGGCGAGTGTACCACTCAGTGAACTATACATCTCAATTAATTTGAATACTTGAAAACTACATACTGTATTACTAGTTCAGTGTAAATAGCGAAACTCATGGTGTGCACTGTACATTGAGACAATATTATTTTTCATAATATGGATTGAACTAATGAAATGAATCAACTCTTCTCTGATATTCTACAAGGTACCTAATGAAATGCATTCATCCTTTGCAATTATTTATGTATTTACTTATTTATTTACTGTACTTGTTTACCTGAAGTTGTTCTCTTGCCACTTATCACAGATCGGCTGCAAGTGTATGGGAGCTTTTGATTGTATATTATTATACTTATTATATTATTTATTATTATTGTTATTATTATAGGGCAGACTGGTAGTCGACAGGTTAGCGCGTCGGCCTCACAGTGCGGAGGTGCAGGGTTCAATTCCGGCCTTCTTGTGTGGAGTTTGCGTGTTGTTCCCGTGCCTGTGTGGGTTTTCTCTGGGTCCTTCGGTTTCCTCCCACATTCCAAAAACATGCGCGGCAGGCTGATTTAACGCTCTAAATTGTCCCTAAGTGTAAGTGTGAGTGTGAGTGTGGATGGTTGTTCGTCTCGGTGTGCCCTGCGATTGGCTGGCAGCCGGTTCAGGGTGCACGCCACCTGCTGCCCAAAGACAGTTGGGATAGCCTCCAGCACGCCCTGCGACCCTTGTGAGGATAAGCGGGATAGATGGATGGATTATTATTACATTACTTAGAGCTACCAAAGCAATAGTGAATAAAGTCATAAACCAGGTGGCTCTGTGACCACCTTGGAGCCCCAAACATCCATTAACATTCAAAAGTGCCTGATGCAGTCTCTTTTTTCCTTTTTGTCTACCTTGTTTCAGATACCTCTGTTTAGTTACATCATAATTTAAGTATCTGCTTGTGATATTATTTTTATTGTATTTAATTCAATGCTCTCTTTTGTACATGTACTGAATATACAATATATCCTAATGATTTTATTGGACTGCCCGAAGACAGCTGGGATAGGCTCCAGCAGCCCCCGCGACCCCAGTGGGGATCAAGCGGTTCGGAAAATGAATGAATGAATAATTGTATTGGTTCTTGCACTTAATTGTTGTTCTTGCTGTGACGGTTCAAAGCCGAGAAGATATTTGGTATCCCGCTCAGTCCTTTATGACTTGGAAACGACACATACTAAGATACAATAAAAATCTGATGCCCCCCCCCCCATAAAAGTGTATTTAATACAGTGAATCCCTGTCAAATTGTGTTTTGCAACTAATTAATTCGTTATTTTATTATTGAATGAATGACAGTGTGGTTCTGGGAGTGCAGAGCAGCAGACAGGAGAGCCCTGCATGTCAATAGTGCCCAAAGAATAATTGGCCACTTTTTACCCTCTATGGACACCATGGCCAGCTCTCGCTGCCTCAGCAGGGGATAGGGAAATTAAATTTTTTGCCAGGTTGCAAAAAGTTGCAGTAATTTATCAGGGCAAATTATCATTTGAAGTAACCAGGAAGTAGAATCGTTGTAGTAACTGAGCATATCTGTTAGTTTTTTATTGAATGTGTGTGTGTGTGAGAAAATGATCCTCGTGTCCTATAGATGCAACTTATGATGATATTTGATGCCTTTTTATTACGTAGTTCAATGGTAAGACATTCCATTGGGTTTTCTATTTTATTTGCCAATCTCTTGATTTTACTGCATTTAAGTGCTTTGTCTACTTAATATTGCAACACCCCCTCCTTTTCTGTTTTCCCTATTAGTTGCAAACATTTCATAA
Source organism: Hippocampus zosterae (assembly GCF_025434085.1). Lineage (NCBI taxonomy): Eukaryota > Metazoa > Chordata > Actinopteri > Syngnathiformes > Syngnathidae > Hippocampus > Hippocampus zosterae. The sequence goes on from NC_067453.1 coordinate 10,182,319, forward strand.
CCTTCTATTTCCATTTCACTTGTTTTATCTTTGTCAAGCCAAGTTTCTAATATGGCAATTATTTTAAATTTATTGAATTTAGTCAGGTATTCTTTGATTTTTGTGAAGTTTTTACAGAGAATTCTGCCGTTTAAGTGTATTACTGAAAGTGCATTTTCCAATTTTATATTAGTTGTTCATCCAGGTAATAGTCAGCATTTGTTACCCTATGTTTGTTCTTGAAGAGGTTATTGTGCAGGTCCAAATTGTTCTCTGGGTCGAATGGCTTATAGTCAGTATCTTCAAAGGGTTGGAAGTCCATGTAATTTAAAATGCTAGTGCAATTTATTAATATTTCCATACAGATTTGAAATACTGAGGTCTTGTGGCACACACAATTCTTTACTTACATAATCATACTAAAGCAAGTTAACTACACGTATTATAATATTTTCCTTTTTCTTCCTAAGAGTGCTTTGCTGAGGTTTTTGGGACAACAACAGCAAAATCAAATGTAGGACATGTTTAGATTATACAGTTGCCCATATGTGATCATGGGGGGCTCCTTTTTGCCTGTGACCCCTAGGTGGACTAGAAGCCCTCCTGGTGATCCACGGTGTTTAATTGTCAAGAAAGTTGAAAAAGAAGTGAAAAAAAGTCAAAAAAGAGCTCACGACGCTCAAGTAAAATCCTGACGTCACTTTTTAGTGTCCTCACTTAACTCTTATAGTACCTTATACCAGGACGGTCCTCCCCGTGGCGCTGTTTCACTCGGAACGAACGTGACGTGTAAAAGAAAGGGCGGTCTTCACAAGCTCTCATTCACGTAGCTTTTGTCAACGTTTGCGGTCCACATTCTTCAGCAGCCGAACGGTGTCACATTGTGTGCAGATCCATAGGAAGGCTCGGTGAGTAAAATCTTTCCATGTAATCGCATCTTTCCATCGTCTTGTCTTGCCCACGGTGCGGTGAAAGGACGCACTCATGAAATATGGCTGCGACGTATTTGGCAACACAAACGCTTTCAGATAAATGTGGCGAAATATGGTCCAAATTGTTTTATGATGCCGTTCATTCGAATATTTGAGTTGAGTTGTTAGTGCAGTGAGCGACTCGTGTGGCCCTTTAAATGCGTAGGGGAAAGACTCCCAACTTTTGTGTCAGGAAATAAAAACACATTAAAGCTGTTCAGAGCAGACCATGTTTGACTCAGTTTCTAGACTGTAAATGTCCCCACTGTAGGACAAATAAATGATCTTTAGCACGCACTCGTCATTCTACCACAGGTTGCTGAATTCGGTCGTCAGAACCGTTGGTGTACCTATTCCTTTTGAAACACTCCTTGGTCATTGATTAATTAAAACCATGCGTTACATTGTCCAGGTAGTGGGCAGTATCACTAGGTAAGATGTCCTCCACAACACTTAGGTAGGCAATGGTGCAAATAGAGGTCGTTCATTGTCATGGACATACACAGGGCACTTTGTCGTTCGGTAATAATGCGTAGCATTAAATCTAAGCTTCACAATGGGGCGTGATGAAAACAAATGAGTCACAAACTAGGAATTAATTCCATTATGCTTTCGCCTGATTGTTAAACTCTGAAAAGGGCCAGTAGCGTTGCATCTCGGACTTGTGTATCAACACGTAAGAGACATGATGTACCGGAAGGCTTTCTTATCTTCCTGAAGGCTACAGTGCATTATTGCATGCAAAACGCAGAATTTGGTTATTACACCGGGCTACAAGTGAGTGACCCAGTTTTTGATGGACCACATGCTCTCGCTGCTCCTCCCATACCGTCCCATCAATGGCAGACACGTATGGTGTGTGTCTTTGCCGATAAAATTGTGTGTTTTTGGAGAAGTTTGGTTGTGACGGCACCTTTGAATTGTGAGTAGTTGATGACGGGTCTATAATGCACATTAGCGACGTTACGCACGTTGACTGTGGGGGTGGTTACCATCGAGGGAAATGTTTAAAAACATGGACCATTTGACTAAAATGATGAATCTCTAAAATGGCAGCAGCACAGTATGTACGCTTATAAGTGTGCATAGGACGGGTTGTTCGTGTTGTTTCCAGCTTTTCCTCGGTATCCAGGCGAGTAGCACTGCTCGGCGACCTTTCGCCCAGTTTCCGCAGTGGAGGCTGTATCACGTGATTAAGAGGGGGAAGGGGCGGTCTGCGGAGACACTGCTTTCTTGGTTGATTGAAAATACCCGCGCGACGTGTCCTTAAACCCGGACTTTCCCTCTGTTGGTGTCAGCGTGAGCTTTCCACAACAGTGATAAGCTCTTTTGTAATTACACGTCCAAACGTTAAATGATTGTTCAAATGCATTTTTTTTTGCACCGGGCAGCCGTAAAGCATGGGGATCCATAGCCTAAGACCTACTAAGACAGTGCTGTCGTACATATGGTTGTCATCCAACATGATTATACCAGCTACTAACTAGCGCTAAATATGTCATCTCCCGTTCTAGGAGTGCCTCGTGATCAGTAAATGTATTTCGTAGTTTATTTGACCTTTTTATGTTTTGCATTTTATGCAAATGTTATGATCGGCTGTAACGTCCTAATACGCTGTCACTTATTGGATCAGTAAATTAAGACATGCTTGGCGACACAAGCTGGTTTATTATGGGGAAGTTCTGCGCCCCCATGCATATATTTAAATCACAAAACTATCTGTGTATATATTTTTGAAATACAGTAACTCTGTCACATGCCTTATGATGTCACACATACAGTCCATGACAGCCAATAAAGTTTTCTTTTTAATCTTGTCTGTGAAAAAAACAAGTTGGTTGTGTGGGACTTCTTTGCGTTATTTGCATTCTGTGCAACCTTGCAGGACCTTGTGGGAGAGCATTTACAACAGGGGTGCCCAAGTCCTGTCCACAAGAGCCCCTTTCCAGCCGGGTTTAGATGTGTGTAGCAATCATTTTCATCCCTGGCCCCTAGAGTTACGGTTTCCCTAGGAGGATCGGTTAACTGTGAAACCATTTAAATGTAAAAACTCCTTGTCATATTATTACATAGTAACTTTGCTAATGCATTAATTATTTTTTTAAAATAATTTATTTCCACCAACAAACTGATGAGTAAAGTGATTATGAAATGTCAAGAAATATAGTGGCAAACATACTAACATTTACAACTCCTGTATAGTTTATTAACACTTGGTGTAGACAAAATCCAATGGAAGTATGAATTGGCTAAAAAAATGTATAGGGTTGAACATTTTTTGAAACCATTCTCATCTGAACCACAACGTTGAGCCGAAACGACTGCATTGGTTTGTTTGTGGTAGTTTTGGAATAAAAGTAGGCAATGAATGCAATTTTACAGGACATTTTTGAAGGCTTTAAGAGCTATGTAAATTTATGGGGCGTGTGTGTGTGTTTGGCTGACTTTTCACTGTACTGCACTCTCAACATGTTTCCTTGAAAGCGGTAACAATGATGAGACAGTCAGCCAAACTTGTTTTCATGAGCCAGAAAGATGAGTGTCCTTGCTCCTTTAACGTCCACATGTTGTAAACCAAGAATTGGAGTACAATCCAAACAGGAAAGTCGGTAATAGAAAATGGCTCACACGTGATTACAATCTAAATTTAGCAACAGGGCTAATTTCCGATTGTCACTTTGTGCTCCTATATTTGTATTTTACTGGCAAACAACGCCAAATCGAACATGTATAGAACAAATTAACATACAGCGATGCACTACTCGATCATTGCGTTGTGAAGGGACCACATTAGCCAGTGAAAACAAATGAGTACGCAGCACAAGCAGCAATACCAAACTGTTTCAAACAACAAAGTGCATGCAGGAAAAGTGGTTAAGATTGCACGACTGTCTGTGTCTTACGTGTTGTGTTGTATTATTTTGTCATTTCATGTTAACTGTTCTTTTGATGGCAGCGCGGGCACCCGCAGTGGCTCCTCTTGTTGTCTGGATGAGAGGGAAGAAATTTCGTATGTTCCACATACAGCGCATTTGACAATAAAGTTGTACTTGGCAATCACTGATTTACATGATGTGGGCTTCTTCCCGATTTTACTGTGTCTCTGCCTTCTATGAGTCTGCTTGCTACTTACAAAGCTTAATAACAAGGTTCACTTTCACCAAGGCAATGGCCATACAGGTCCTATCAGTAACTTAACATTAACAACAACAACACATGATGGATCAATCACGTCAAAGGTGTAACAACTTCCATTATGCAATGCATCCATTTCATCACTCTTGCCTTCCACCTCAGTGATTATCTATTAAAAGGTGAAACAAAAATTCGCAAGGTATGCACCTGCATCTCAGTGTTTTTTTCACGTAAGGAGGGCATTCTTTCTCTTTGTGCTTCCTTCACAGTGACTTTGCACAGAAACAGCCGCCATGGCAGAAGCTCACCAGGCAGTGGCCTTTCAGTTCACTGTCACCCCAGATGGCATCGACTTGCAGCTGTGCCACGAGGCTCTGCGCCAAATCTACCTCTCTGGTCTTCACTCGTGGAAGAAAAGATTCATTCGCTTCAAGGTGAGCGGCACTCTGTTGGCTTCAATGTGGCGTAGTCAGACTCTTGAACCAATTGGGGCCATTTCAAATGCACTCACTGAACTCGTACAACCTATTATTAAAATACTGTATATTTGTCTATTGTTTGGGCAACAAATTGCTCCATGAAAGCTCTTTCTCAACAATGTTTGACAACATTGTTCTTGATAATTGTGTGGATTGTTGTAGATTACTGAGCTTCCCATATGTCACGCACTCTCAAATAGCATGCCTGACATTTCTCTCTGTTACACCTTTGTCGACTTGGCTTTTTACACACACCACTCTCCGAAATCACTCAAACATAATAAACTGATAACATTCTCTTCATAATCAGCTACCCGACTTTGATAAATAAATTAATGTCAATCTTTGTTTCCTGGCTTGACTTCACCTTGTTTGTTCTTTCTAACCTTTCACAGAATGGAGTTATGACTGGTGTGTACCCAGGCAGCCCTGCTGGCTTCATGGTTGTGGTCGTGTCTTACATGTCGTACAATAAATACAACCAGCTGGATCCATCTCTTGGCTTGTTTGCCAAACTGGGACAACACATGCCCATTAGGTAAGCCCTGTAGTGACTGCATTCAAAACAACAACAGAACAGAACCAGGGTAGCACTGTTGCCAATGGTAGCTGTAGAATCTTAGTTGGTTATTGCACCTTTTGGTGCGATAAATAGTAGATCCGCGTTGCATGCTAAAATAGCGAGCAACTCGGGAAGATGGCCCCTTCATTTAAAAGCATGTGAAATTATGTTTTTATTAGGGCTGTGCTCGACTCGGCCGTCACTCAAATTAAGCTATCAAAATCTTGTAAACAAGAATCATATTTGGAAAGACACCTTTTATAACCCCCCAAAAAGCCAAGATCGAAGATTACTTAATTTGTTTATGCTCTATGAATTGATGCTCAGCCAATTTATTTTCAGTCGTTCAGGACTTATGATTGTGTTAAAAAAGAGTAGATATGCCTGATAGAAGGTAGCTGAATGCTGGTACAGTCTTTGTGTCACTTTTCTTTCTCCTCCTCTGCAGTAAATATATGTCCACAGACAGTCAGAAGATTGTTGGTGGGGTATTGGTGGGCACAGGTCTATGGGTGACCATAATCATGATCATGAGGAATGTCCTCAAGTGCCTGTTGTCGTGGCACGGTTGGATGTACGCACGCCACGGCTCAGTATCCTGGTCGACGCGGGTGTGGATGGTGAGGCACACTGATTGTGCAATGTTCTCGTACGAGCTGTCTCCATATACTCAAGAATGCAGACATTTTGCAAGAAAATTGGTCAATTCCAAACCTGTTATTTCGTTCTGATTCTTCAAAAATGGCCGCCTCTTTACCCCAATTTCCAATTATTTTTATTATAAGTTTATTGTACTTTAATGATGAATTTGCAGAGTCGGTGAGACCTGATATGTGAGCTGTCTATTTAGTCTTTTAACAAGATGAATGAGTTTTGTTGACTTTTCTGTTTGACGCCACCGCATTCTAATGAAGAATACTGCTTTTCTCTTCCAGCTGTTAGTTAAGGTGTTCTCTGGAAGGAAACCAATGCTCTATAGTTTCCAGAACTCCTTGCCACGGCTGCCTGTTCCATCTGTTAAGGATACTTGCAGAAGGGTATGTTCTGACAGGTGGAGAAAAGGTTCTTGTTTCCTTTGATAAATTTTCATCAGAGCAATGACAGGAGATCAAAGTTCATCCCTTCTGTTGTATCTATTTCAATTATTATAACATGTATGCTCAGGTGAAGGTTATATGTCATCAATACACTTTTTTCTTGGTACCTGAGCAATTAAATAACACTGTAGCTCTACTTGGTTTCCTGACTTACTGTTTACACTTAACCGTTACCTTTTCCCATGCATCTTTTAACTCTCAGTACCTTGAATCGGTCCGCCCACTAATGGATGATGAACAGTTTAAACGAATGAAGGGACTGGCTAAGGACTTTGAGTTGAATCTGGGTCCTAGACTGCAGTGGTACCTAAAACTGAAGTCATGGTGGGCCTCCAATTATGTGAGTCGCAAAGATTTATTTTACCCCTTCAAATTGTTGTGGAAAGAACGTTCTCTCGCAATATTGTCTCATGTTCATCTCTGCCATTCTTCACATGCACCATCACAGGTCAGTGACTGGTGGGAAGAGTATATTTACCTTCGAGGTCGAGGGCCCATCATGGTGAACAGCAACTACTATGCCATGGTAGGAAATCTCGACCAGTTATTTGTTTGTAGAGAAGTATACGCCTGAATAGAGAATTTCATTCTGTCTGTTTCACTCACAAATCAGACCTCGTACGCTTTCGGATTTGCAAATATTCTGTGTAAGCCAGGTGGCTTTAACTACACAAATGAGTTGACCACACAGTGCCGACCTTTAACCATTGATAATTTGGGGAATCTGCACAGCAGTCCAACTTTCCCATCGTGAATGGAAGACTTCAACAGCAAGATAATTTGATTCTCTCTGTAATGACGTTGGCACATCTTGTACCAAGTGTATGATTCCTCTTCTGTCCGCAGGACTTTCTTTATGTGTTCCCCACCTCAATTCAGGCTGCCAGAGCAGGTAATGCTATTCATGCCATCATGCTCTACAGAAGGAAGCTGGACCGAGCCCAGATCAAGCCCGTGAGTATGGAACACCGTTAGAGTTCTCGCATCCCCCTGGCCCCAGTGCGTACAAATGCTTTGTCAAAATGATTCCTTCGTCCAATCAATTCTGTGGTAATTTGTATGTGTTCACAATGCGCAACACTTCGAGCCGTAACTGTAAACTGACTGATTGTGGAGAGTGTTGTTGGCTCACAGTTTTTGCTTGTTTGAATCGAGATGGTGTCCTGATTACTGACAAAGCGAGATGATCAGTGTATTTTTAACCTGTCCTTCTGCTTCTTCAGAGTGCAGTTGAAAGAATTTAAATGAATTTCCTGTTGGCTAAATGTACTGCCAGCTTGACCCCCTTCCCCTCCCCCTCCAACCCGCATGATGCCCACATGCAAATTTCTAGTGTCCTAATGGAGTCTTGGCACATTTTCTGCAGTATATTGCGTGAACTCACACTAGCCCCAGCTACAAAGACTCGCTGTCTGTATGAATCTGTACAAATCCCCACGCATGGGCTTGCGATGTTAAACACTCACATTCAGTTGTCTCTGTCTTACTGTCTTGTCCTTTCGCTGTGTCGGATGCTGCGTTAGATATACTTGCTGGCAAACAAGGTTCCTCTGTGTTCGGCTCAGTGGGAGCGGATGTTTAACACTACCCGCATCCCCGGTTTGGAGACAGGTAAGATGAGGGGACCTGTGCTGTACCCTCTGAACCATACCCTTCCCTCTGACCTGAGCCATCACAATGGCAGCAGCCATTGGAAACCCCTGCCCTCCTTGATTCTTTCTCGACAACAAAGCCCTGAAACAATGCAACCTCTGATTGGCTGCCATAGATATGAGTTTGAAAATGAATGCAAGTAGTTTGTGATGTATTTCTGAAAAGTCTCCACATTGGCGATCTCGGCTTTGCTGTTGGCATTGAAAGGGTTGGTCATTGGTTTCTGGTTCCTGTTTAAATCCCTCTCCCCTGGCAGCCTTCTGAGGTTCCTCCCGCTGCCTATCAAACCAATCGTCATCATTTCCTCTCCACCTCATCCATGCTTCTGTTCCTGTAGGTGTGTGTGTGTGCGTCTGCTGCTTTATCTGGATTATGGCGATTTAGAATGTCCTCTCGATTTGTTTGACTCTCCCCTCTTGCTTTTCAGCTCATGCTCCTAAACACTATTCCCATGTGTTCCGCCCAATACGAGCGTATGTTCAACACCACTCGTGTTCCAGGTGTAGACACAGGTAGAGTCTGCAGTGTTGCCTCCTCCACGCTACTCTGACTGTAATTGTCGTCTCTCTGTGGGGGGGGGGGAATCGGACCCAGTAGATTTCGTAATACTGTACTCATGTGTTCTGCTCCTTGCACATATGGTGAATAATTTGCATGTGGCTGAAGTCCAGGTTAATTGTAAAAAAAAATGGTGGGTGAGATCTACAAGACCAACGAACCTGACCTGGCATGATTACTGTGTTGAATGCTAATGGCTTAATTGTAAATGTACAGCCAACGTATGAGTTATTTATTGCATATACCTACTTGGAAGCGGTTGTGCATTTGGAAGGGGTTTAATTTTTCGTGTTCAGAAATTAGTCCGGCGGTGTGTTTTGTTTCATATTGAGTGGTACACAAAACATGTTGACAATTAGTTGACTGGGCCATATCCCAGAGGCCATATCTGTTGTATTGGAATGAGCTGTGTTTGAGGTGGAGGCCATTTTAGTGCAGTTTTGTTGTGGCCTTTAAATAATTCTGCATGAAACCCAAACTGTGGCTGAAGAATGACCTGCTAACACCACCATGAGACAAAACTGTCGATGTGGTGCAGCACTGAGCCGCTTTTGATACTGCAACCTCAGTTTCCTGTTCTAAGATGACACGGTTGTTCTCTGGTTGGTTCTTTTCCTGCTGTTGCTCCTCTTCCTCATCTATTAATGCATTGCATGTTTAGAGATGCACTTTTGTTTATGTCAGTAGTTGATTTAGCGGCACTGTGTTTTTGTCAGCTCTAACGAGACTTACCAGGCACCTACGATACGGATGGTGGGTTTTCCTCCCTGATTTTCTCTGAACAATAGACAAAGAAGTATGCTTCCCAGTGACAACACTGCTACGAGGTGACATGAACCTCTGTTGGTTGCTCGTCATTGTCTTTGTCATCTTCATTATCAGCGTTTGACAACATACAGCTAGGAGTAGCAAAAAACACTTAACATCCTCTTGGAGTAAAATTCATCGACTTCCATGGCCAAAGCGGAGACCTCGTTCTGCTCCGTGGGCGTCTCGTCTGATTGCCGTGTTCAGTGTGGAAAACTCACTGCTGATTGCCTCATTCTGAAGCAATTACAGTGCTGTAGTGAAATATGGCCTGTGAAAAGAAAGTGGATGAGCAGTGTCTGAAGTGCGCGCTACCAATTCCACAATTATTCCTTTCAAGTCACTTTAACTGCCTTGAATACTTATTTGAACCTCATCAGTTTGGCCATGTGCCCAAATCTATTTTGTGACTGCAGGTTGATTGACTTATCATGACATATTTGCATTGACAAGAAGGGACATCATTCATGAATGAATGAATGAAAGAAGGGACATAGGTATACCTTTATAAAGTAGCTGCAGAGTGTATATTCGATAGAGAACACTTTTTACCTCAGGGCTGTGTTAGTTATCTGAGAGGGCGCAAATAATTTGCAGTGTAGATTAGATCGTGGTTGTCACAATCACACAAACTCAAATTCCAATCAAGTTGGAATGTTGTGTAACACCTAAATAAAAAAGCATACCATGATTTCCAAATCCTTTTCTATCTATATCGAATTGAATACAATACCAAGACAAAATGCATGTAACATGTTCCCAAAAAAAGGCGGCCCGGTAGTCGAGTGGTTAGCATGTCGACTTCACAGTGAAGAGGTACCGGGTTCAATTCTAGCTCTGGCCTCCCTGTGTGGAGTTTGCATGTTCTCCCCATGCTTGCGTGGGTTTTCCTCCCACATTACAAAACCATGCATGGCAGGTTGTTCGTTTCTGTGTGCCCTGCCATTTGCTGGCAACCAGTTCAGGGTGCCCTCTGCAAATGGTCCAACAGTTTACCGTAAATAGATTTCTCAACCTATCGTTGCAAGGAATTTAGGGACTGTCATCATCTACGGTCCATAATATCTGGATAAATCTCTGCACGTAAGACACAAAACCGAATGCCTGTTAGTTTCGATTCCCTCAGGTGGCACTGCATCAAAAACCGACATCAATTTGGTAACGATATCACCACTAGGGCTCAGGACCACTTCAGAAAACCATTGTCAATCAACACAGGTTGTGACAACATCTAGAGATGGAAGGAAATTAAAACATTAGCTTGCAAAGCAAAAGCCATATACATATCAACAGCACTCAGAAACGCAGCCGGCATCTTTGGGACCATGTACATCTGAGATGGCCAGATAAAAAGTGGAGCAATGCTGTGGTCCGAGTGTATATTTCTGATTGTTTTGGGAAATATTGGGTGTTGGGTCCTCCCAGCCAGAAAGAAAAAGGACTGTCCAGATTGTTACCGAAAGTTAGCATCTATGCGGTGTGTTTGTGCCCATGGCATCTATCAAGGCACCATTGATGCTGAAAAGTACATCCACGATTTGCTGCCATCGAAGCAATGTGTCTATCAGGCACATTCCCGCTTATTGCAGCAAGACAATGCCAAGCCATTTTCTGCACTTGCTTCAACAGTATGACTCCTTAGTAAAACAGTGTGAGTACACATCTGGCCTGCCAGCAGTCCAGACCAAACACATTGGTAAACACGCCCATGTCCCATCTCTTTTACAAAGTTGCCCGTATCAAATTTCAATTGAGTGGATATTTGAAATAGTTGACCTAAAGTTGAAAAGGGTTTGCAAATAATTGTATTCTGCTTTTGTGTACATTTCACACAATGTCCCAATTTCATTAGAGTTGTGGTTTGTAATATACTTTTAACATTAACTTCTAATACAGGGGTCACCAACTCCGGTCCTCGAAAGCCTCTATCCTGCAGTTTTTTTTCTATGTTTGCCCCCACCAACCCACCTGCTTCAAATGATCAGGATCATTATCAGGCTTCTGCAGAGCTTGCAGATGACCTGATCATTTGAATCAGGTGTGTTTGAGGAGGGAAACATCTCAAACGTATCTAATCCGAATTATTTTGAAATTGAAATGCACAAGGAACAGTTTGTATTACCTGTTTGAATTTGAATTAATGTGAGGTTTTAATGGTGTTATGGTTGTGCATTACATTTTAGAAAACAAGATGGGAGTCGATAAATCGTAGAAAACACTTACTGTACAATAACATTTTCCTTGATGGAAGTGGAGAAAGCAGAGCAGACTAACTATAATATGCATGTGTAGTACTTGGTGTTTTCGGGGTCTATTCTTAGTATATGCGCACCCTTGTGTTGCCTGTAACAAAGTTAATTGCTGTTTGAACACTACAAGCATCACTGAGGCAATATGATCATTAACTCTGCATTGAACATACCAAAGCTACTTTGTCTCATTGCTACACGGTACTGTTCAAACATGCATGCATCAAACTCTTCCATGTTACATCCTCCTCCTTGCATGTCCTTCATTTCAAGCTCCCTTTTACTACACCCAGGTACACATTTCCGTTTCTCGCAATGACCTTGTTTTACATCGTTGTTTGACATGTGACATTAATAGAAGCCACATCTACATTTTGAAGTAATCGCCGTAAATGTTGCATCCAAACATGGACAGCTGTATTTTTGCGTCGGATCATATTTACTGTTTGGTGCACTCAGAAAGGATTCTGATCCCCCTTGAATTTTTCCACAATTACGTTTTGGGTGAAATTGATACCCTGAGTGTTCCATAAAAGATGTACTTTTTCAGGCAGTTATAGTACCATAATAAAAACAAAACTATTTGATGTAATTGGAGCCCCTTAATGGGAGTTAAATTAACATTAATTGTTTGGTGCCTCAGGACAGTAACCCGACCCTGAAAGAGCAACTCGGTAAAAAAGGTGACGTCAAAAGTTCTGTGCATCGTTTAACAATTGTGCAGCAGAAGTTGTGCCTTTCAATATTCCTGGATAAGTTTCCAGAATGCTCGCTCCTTGAATATGGGGGGAGGGGGGGTGCCTTAAAATGCTTTCTCAGGTGCAAGGCCTTAAATATACTTGTACCGTATTTGCCTTGCTAAAGAATTTCCTGTGAAATTATTTTAAACCATCTGATTTCCGATCAAATTGTACAAACATCTCAAAGATGATGAAGATGGCCTGAATACTCTCTGAATGCACCAAGATCTAATTTAGTTTGAATGAGGTTGTCTAGAGTACACAGGCAAACAGCCAATTACAGCCTCGCTGACTGTTTGCCCTTCCTCAACTTAGCATTGGTGCCTGTCCTCTAGATATCCTTCAGCACACGAACGAGAGCAAACACATAGCCGTGTACCACAAAGGCCGCTTCTTCAAGGTGTGGATGTTTTACGATGGACGGCTTCTGTTGCCACGGGAGATCGAACAGCAGATGGAGAGGATCCTGGCAGACCGGTCTGAGCCCGCGCCAGGAGAGGAGAGGCTTGCTGCCCTTACTGCGGGGGACAGGTGGGTGCATGGCCGCATCAGTCATTTATTTGTGAGCACAGTTGACACAGTTGCAGAGCAAAGGGCACGTGTGTAAGTAAAATTACACATCACGTGATGATTTTAGTCTCCGCGATGGTGTCCAAATTAGTAGCTATAATTAAAATAAAAACTGAAGAAAGCCTCAAAAAATGTTTTCACTGCGATAAATAGCTTTTGTGTCCACAGATACAAATGCATCAAAACATGAAGACGTATTTCTTCATTTACATAAAGTGAAGACAAAATGCTACATTTTTGAAAAGCCTAAAGATGGGTTTCTTATTATTTACTTTTTGCAAACAACAAATTGGATCCATTTATATGTATGCTTTTCTTCATGTCCATTGTCTTTGCGCAGGACGCCATGGGCAAAGGGCCGCGACACCTACTTCAGCCGTGGCAAGAACAAGCAGTCTCTGGATGCCATTGAGAAGGCAGCATTCTTTGTGACCCTGGATGAAACAGAGCAGCGGTTTGATGAAAGCAGCCCAGTCAAGTCTCTGGATAGTTACGCCAAGTCTCTGCTCCACGGAAAGTGCTACGACAGGTTTGAAAAGATGCATGGGGGAGGGGAGGAATCATTGGATGAAGCACAAACCTGTTGAGTACCCTGACAGTTTTCCCCTTTTTACTTAGGTGGTTTGATAAATCCTTTAACCTGATCATTTTTAAGAATGGGACCATGGGTCTGAATGCTGAGCACTCCTGGGCCGATGCTCCAATCATTGGTCATCTGTGGGAGGTGTGTCATTGTCCCTGAGATGATATTGAATTGAGTTTTTGTTTTGTAACACCAACTTGTATTGAATCAATAGTCATGCTTAACCATGACTATTACTTGTTTGGCAGCATGTGCTTTCCATGGACCCATTTAAGCTTGGCTATACTGAAGACGGTCACTGCTGTGGGGAGCCCCATCCCAACCTGCCTGCCCCCCAGAGACTGCAGTGGGACATCTCGGATGAGGTAAGACCAGCTGTAGTTGGGATTTGCATGGCCACAGGACTTGCCTTCCCCCTGCTGGTTACAGCTTGCAGTACAGTGATCCCTCGCTATTTCGCGGTTTGTTCATCGCCGCTTCAGTGCATCGCGGATTTTTTCAAACGTATTCCTAAAAATGGTTTTATTTTTAAATTTTATTTATTTTTTAAGGTCCGCGAGAAGCAGCCAAAGTCAGCAAAACAACACAGAGTCACATAGAGCAACATATACAGTCCTACATGTCTATTTTTACTTGTTTTTGTTATTCATAAACTAACCTAACTTATACATCTTCTTGTTTTATGTTGAGAGGCAAGAAATATCATCTGTTATGTTACACATATACACATATACTGTATATGTTACACATACAGCACATTTGACAATAAAGTTGAATCCAATGTTTAAATCTATTAGTATACAGCATTAAGTCATGCTAATTACTTCAAAAGTTACTTCTACATGTATGTATACCATTAAATTTGCCCTTATAAATATTATGTATATGTACCTATATGGAGGGGGGGGTCGCTACTTCACGGATTTTCGTTTATCGCGGGTGGTTTTGGTCCCCATTAACCGCGATAGATGAGGGATTACTGTCGTCTTAGCTGTATGCAAAGAGCTAAAGCAACTTCCATTTTATGCTAACTGCAGAGTGTTTGAAATATGTTGTCAACGGTGTACATATGTTAAGTCAAGCGTGTCGCCTTTGCATTTCTTCTAGTGCCAAGGGATCATCGACTATTCTCTGACAATTGCGAGAACTCTGGCTGACGATGTGGACAGCCACATTTTCCCCTTCAGTGATTTTGGCAAGGGCCTCATCAAGAAGTGCCGCACCAGCCCTGATGCCTTTATCCAGATTGCCCTGCAGTTGGCTCATTACAGGGTTTGTACTTTCAGCTCCCTGGCCAGATACTAAACTTAAGGATTTTGTCAAATCAGTTTCTGCGATAGTACTTATGTTGAACTTTATATTCTCACAATTCTGTCTTTATTTCCCATTATTTTCTGTGTGACTGATGCACTGGGATTTATTTATTTATTTATATCCCTACCGTAAAAGGCTTCACTGAAAACCTAAAGAAGCAACATGTCCATTGACTGTATTAGAATTCCAGCAGAGGGCAGTCAAAACTTCCAAATCACAATAAGCTGCTATAAATTATCAGCAAACAGGTTTCATCAGCTGTGCTTCTGGAGTGTGTGTGTGTGTGTTTGTGTACACACGCACCGGAATATGAGATTAAAAAAAAAAGCATAACAGCCTAAATTTCCTATCACTAAACAGGACAAGGGCAAGTTCTGCCTGACCTACGAAGCCTCCATGACACGTTTGTTCCGTGAGGGTCGAACCGAAACAGTCCGTTCCTGCACTACGGAAACGTGCACTTTCGTCCATTCCATGATCGGAGATGAGACTGTAAGAGTGGTTAAGAATCGTCTTTTTTTTTTCTTTGCTTCTCCTACAATGGATTGCGATGTGCTTCTGCTGAACAACACTTCTTCTCTTTCTCAGAGAGACCAACGTCTGAAGTTGCTCAAACTTGCAGCAGAGAAGCACCAGAACATGTACCGCCTGGCTATGACCGGCATGGGCATTGATCGCCACCTCTTCTGTCTTTACGTGGTTTCCAGGTACCTGGGAGAAGACTCGCCCTTCCTCAAAGAGGTATAAGCGTTTTAATGTGAATTTTTAAATTTTATCAGGGGACTGTTGGAAGTCGCCGCAGTCCAATTCGACATTGAGACTGTTCAATCCTTTATTTGTCCAAATAAATTTTCCTCCCTCATAAACCTTTTGCCATAATATATTCTAGTTAGAAGAAGAAGAAGAAAACCTTTATTAGTCTCACAATGGAGACATTCCCAATTCACAGCAGCAAAGTTATGAAAGGAAGAAGTAGAACAACAAAATATAGGAGCTACTGGAAAGGCAGCCACTCTCGCAGCGCCAATTTGAAGTCAAAATAACAAACACAACACAACACATAGGAGCTGTAGCGTCCATTGACGAAAAGAGATTAGTTCACTTCTCCTGTCCCACGTAATCCGCTTCAAACTCCAAGCCGCGACTCCCAGTTCCAAATCCGCATCGGCGCTCCGCGCTAACGCTCCTTTCTTCTCATCGTCGGCTCATCAAGACTTGCATCCATCCAGCCTCAGACCGTTCAACAGCACTTATCTCTCCGCTGAACAAAGCAGGGCTGTGAAAAATACTGCCCATTACAGGCGCAAGACACAAGCGCCCCGGGACTGTCCAGCAACGACAGTCAAATGGCGCCGACATTCCTCCCAGTCAAAAACAGTTAGTTAGTTAGGCAGCAATATGTACTCGTGGTTAGCATGTCTGGTCAAGGGAAAGATGTTCTAGGTTCGAATTCCCTCTCTCGTCCTTTTGTGGGCAGTTTGCACATTCTTGCATGTTTATTTCCTCAGGTACTCTGGCTTTCTCCAACACTCCCAAAACATCCGCCTTTCTTTTTGTAACACTCTCAAACTAAACCAAAGTTAACTTGATGATCTATGTCAGAGATGGAAGGTCACAAGCACAATAATTAATTGCTCTTCCATTCAATACTGGTAGCTTCACATCCACTTTTTGTGACAGTTTTATTCGCCTTGACATTTTTCTCATTTAAAATATGTCTTGTCTCGATAAAGTTTGGGAAAGGCCCAATTTGAGCATTTACTGACAGAAAATGAAAAATGATCAATTGTATTTTTTCGGGGAGGGGCAGTGGGCTCCCCCTTCATGTTTTTCCTGAGCAGAATAGTAATTTTCAGGTCTTTTGGTTTTTAGGTGCTATCTGAGCCGTGGAGGCTATCCACGAGCCAGACACCGCTGCAGCAGGTGGAGCTGTTTGACCTCGTCAGTCACCCTGAATATGTGTCGTCTGGAGGCGGCTTTGGACCGGTAGGTTGCCCACACAGCTCAACGGAATCGACGAAACACGGATTGTTGTGGAATACTTCAACATAGCAGTTTGGGAAGATCCTCACTTGTTTTTTTCTTCCCTCGTCAAGGTGGCTGATGACGGTTACGGTGTGTCTTACATCATCGTTGGAGAAAACCTGATCAACTTCCACATCTCCAGCAAACACTCCAGCCCTGAAACTGTACGCTCGCCTGTATTTTACCACCGTGACTCTTGATCTTTCCATTGACTTCTTTAAATCTTGCTCTTGGTTTCTTCTCGACAGGACTCTCACCGTTTTGGTGGCAACATCAGACAGGCCATGTTGGACATACTTGACCTCTTCCAGCTTGAGAACAAAGCTTCCAAGTGAGGGCCTTTCTCTGGTCCATCTCACGATGCGTAATCTTCCTGAAGCTGTACAGAATCAAATATTGGTTTGGGTTATTTTGAGGTGATGTTCCACGAACAAACTGGTGTATTGGGATGTTTTTACAAACCTTGCTCTCATTTTATTTGTGAGGTGTTTATGTGGACTGTACGTACATGGCAAATTGTGGATTCTCGTGGTGTTTGCTGCACCTAGTGCGCACATTCACAATTCAATTTACAGGACTGTACGCACCAGTGCCTTATGATGAACTGCTTGTGTGAAAAGGGCAGGAAGGGAGGAGCGATTAGATCTGACATCTCTTTTATCTCCCGTCATCAGAAGCACTGAGCAATATCCAATATCAAAGGTTTTCATTTGCAATGTGGTGTGAGATATATTTGCTGCTTTGTTCCATTGTTTGTTTTCTTTGAGGTCTGCTTCCATTTCATTAGTTGCAGTTGCACGCGACTTCCACTTGTCAAACTTGCCTTGTCGCGATATTGTGCTGTTTGTCAAGCATTTTAAATCGAAACTCATGATCAGCTTTGGGCCAAAGAGTGAGCTGGATTGTAGAAGACTTCGAGCTGTTTCCATCAATGGGCCCCATAATGCCTTTCTGAATCATGCACATATGATTAAACGTGTTGCGTGTTCATATATGATGTAGCGACAAATGTTTGTCTTGTTTTCATCCTCAGGGTTTGCTAACTTGGTGTAGAAAAGTGCTTTTATTTCCAGCATGTATATGTACAGCGGTAGTTGAGATGCAGTTCGATGCGGCCATGATGAGCCGCATCGGGGATGACGGTCCCTTGCGCAGTCACAACGTATGTCCACAATTGTTCATTAACGAGTTGGTAGTTGTACACTCCATGAATACAATGGTTTTCTCACATCACATCAATTCTATGTTTCACAAGTCCATTTGGAAGTTGTGACACGAGAGCATGTGTCGTTGCTACTCCATCACGCATGCAACAGAAAATGGGGTCTGGACATCTTTCCAGTCCATCATGAGCGGTTGTCTTGCCTCGAGTGCATTTCTATTGTGTACATGCTGATGGTACATTTTATTTATTTTTACCAAATTTTAGAAACGCACAGTGAACAGATGTAGACGTGCTTATTTACCAAGGCTTTTTCTTTTTCTGCTTCGAGTACTTCTCCGATCTGTTGTTGACTGCCTTTGCCAGTAAATATCATCATGATTTATCGGAAAACATTCATGTTTATACCGCTGCATGGTTTTTGAAGATGATGCTGTAAATGTTTGCTTGTAATTTAAGGTAAGAAATGATAAGCAGCTGTTGCATACCAAAAGTTTTAACAATAAAGTGAATTTCAGGAAAAAAAATGAGTGTGAATAGTCTCTGGTGTGTTTTTGTCAATCAAACTTTTAGTTTCACCTTAACTCATTCACTCCCAATCACGTTTTTAAACGCCTTTTGAGACTTGGTCTAGAATTGGCTGGTACTGAATGTGTTACCGGTAATCATGCATCATTAGCTATTTGTAGCTATCAAATATACGGCACATAGCTGTACTGCTTATATTTAAAAAAAAAGGCACATGAAAGGTAAAGAGATCCTTTTTTCAATGTATTTGTAGCAAATCGTAAGGCTTTCATTGTTGCGTTATCATTTTTTACTCTGTCACATTAACCTGACACCTCACCACATGGTTGCACTAGAAGCTCTCAGGTACTCATTTACGTTTTGGAGAGTACCGTTTTTAGTAATTGTCCCATGGAAGGTTCAGCCAGTCACTCATATATATTGAAGGAAGATGTTTGAAGGCGTCACAAGGTGACACCTGTCCAAGGAGGGCACGGGCAGGAAACGATTACATGTGACCCTGTCCGCCATGTCGGCAGTCGCCTTTTCACTCACTCACACACACTCACGCCCAGCCTGATGTCACCCTGGCCTGGGCTTCCGATAGCAGGCCAACATTTCAAGACTGCATTCCTGAGGTCAGCTTACTCTTCTCATATGAGAAACTTCCGTTTGGCTGATTAACATACAAAAAGGACTAATTTTCATCGCCGAATTCACGTGTTTGTTATGTTTTCATACAGCAACGTTTATGCTGACCCTGAATGACCTCGGAAAGATTTGATAAGTGTTGCTACTGAAGAAAACATTCTCATTGCAATTCAAGAATAAAGAGAGAAATTAGGGAAAGCCTTACCAGCCTAATAGAGAGTTTCCTTCTGAACCCCTCCTCCAATTCAATTGTAGACTTAATTGGCAAGCTTGAAGAGCAGACACTGATACTTAAATCCTTGACTTGCACTTTCTAAAAGTAGACTTTGAGAGAGCTCTGCAAGCTGCAGTTGTCATCATCTTAACTCATGACCTGCTTTTGCTCCCTCAAAACAAAAGTGGTGACGTGACTTTGTCCTGTTGTTTTTTTTTTTTTCTCAAAAAGATCATTCACTCCTGCATTGTGCAGCAGTGTTCCATCACAATTGCCAGCATTCATTTCTAGTTATGCTGGACAATATTTTTCTCAGGCACAATTGGACAATTGTGTAGATATACCGAATTGTGATGTATGATTACATGAAAACAAATATAATTTAAATGTTGGTTTGTTGTTGTCTGGATGAAACTATATGTGTTGTCTTCAAATATTATACGTTTTGGCATTGTGAGTGCTTTGTGTGTCCAGAGTAGTATCCTTCAAAGAGATTGAGGCAATAGCACACAGGATCCTTCGTTTCTCCCATCTTCATCAGCTGACATAGCATGGAGCTGCTTTCCCCACATCTTATCTCGATTTAAAAAAGCGCCTTCTGAAAGTGAGCGATTAAATCCAGGGTGTAAATGGAGAGTGTGATCTTGTTTGTTGGCACTGAGAAACCACGCATGACTCCGGCCAGCTGCACCTGTCTTAATGCGGGAGAGGAGCGAGGCCCCCTTGGCCCCAAGGGGGGAGAGGAGCCAAGACCGCAGGGTAAGGACGAGGGGCTCAGTGGAGATTGGGCTGACAACCGTAAGCGAATCTTTCCCAATTAAAGCTCTCTTAACTATAAATAATTTTTATATTTGGATTACAAGCAATTTGTGAAGATTGAATAAGTCTTGAGCAAACTGCTCATGTGTGATGTGGATGGCATGACAAGAGAAAAAACTTCAGTGTTCCTCGCCTTTAAAAAAGCATACAGATGTTGCATAAATGTCAAGCAGCAGACTCAAGGTAGTAAGAAAATGTAAACTTTATTTGAAAATTAGTCATTCTAGATTCTCTGATTTGCAGGAGAGAGAGAGAAAAGAGAAACAAACATTTGTAATGGCACAGTCATCATCATATTTACTTTGCTGATACTGCAAATAATCCAGGCTCTCAAATTGTCCATATTAGATTAAGGCACAGTCTGTAAAGCGAATAAAGCATTTCTGGCAGCTTACACTTAAACATACCACGGCATTTCTGCAACGCGTGACGAGTGGGAACTGTACAGCTCCTCAGGTGGGCGGGAGTGGGGGGGGGGATCACAGTTTGTCCATTGTACATTCATTTTTAGGGGAAATTAAGACATGACTGTGTTGTACTAAGACATTTGGTGATTGAATAAACTTCAGTAGACCTGAGTGTTGGTACAGTATACGGGTCGGTTACAGAAAATGGAGTGGTAAATAAAGCATTCAGTCTGTCTGTATCTCAACACCACTGACACAATAACCACCAGAACAATATAGAATAGGAAGCGAAAAGCAAAGCAAGTGCAAGGTGATGGCTTCTGTCATATAGATCAGTGGATCTCATTAGCCAGAGTATTTTAGTCCAGGAGACGAATGAAAATGAAACAGTTCACTGTACTGAAGAAATGGATGCGATGTCAAGAGAAGCTCAGCACAGTGTGGCAAAATTACATGGAAATGCCTTTCGTCATAAACCCCAGCGAAATCCTGTTGTTATTGTTGTTGTTATTTCACTTGTACTGGATAACAGACAAATCGATGAGGACGCGTCGTGACAACGTGATTGATGTACACACAGCCTTACTAATCCTTTGCTGACCCATTTGCATCCGCAGGAAGGCAGGCCTGTTATAAATATCTGCCATCTAGCTGAAGACAATTACTAACACAGTAAATGGAAGCGAGAAAAGCTCAATGCTTCTGGACAAAACATATTTTGCCATACAAACATTTCTTTTTCTGGTAAATTCCTCCACCGTGCACTTCCTTTGACACATCTGCACAACATGTGGGTCGCCATCAGGGGTGGCCCGCTATCCTGCATGTACACCAACACACCCGATTCAAATAATTAGCATTGTTATCAGGCTTCTGCACAGCTTGCTGATGAGCTGTTCATTTGAATCAAGTATATCGGAGGAGGGAAACATAAAAAACATGCAGGATAGCGGCCCTCCAGCCTTATCCGCCTGTGATCTAAATGGCCTTGACAATGATAGAAATTCTCACTTTTGATCATCTGACACCGAGAGAGAGTTAATACAGTGGTATGAATTATTTTGTGATGTAAAAAAAAAAATGAGACCAATATTAATCCTTTTTTTTTTTGGTTAACGTGACGTATAACATGTACAATTCAGTTTAAAAAAGCGATCCTTTTAGGAGGATAAGTAAAAATAAACAATTGAAATTGCGGAATTGTAAAAGTATGCACACCCTCTAATTCAGGGGTGTCACACTCATTTTTCTCGCGTGCCTCTTTGGAGTTACGTCTTCTAACTGAGGGTCGTTAAGGCAATGAAACCAAATAAATGTTAAACCTCTTATCGCATTATTACTTTTACGCGACAGATTGATGGATAAACAGTTTTGAAGTCAGTCATATCCACTCTAATGGTTTTATATATTATTGTTCAAGTGAGTGTGTACAAGGTAAGAAACTATTGCAAAATCTTAATGTTATTTTTTACACATGACAATTTGGCATTTTGGATTTTGGCAAGGATCATGCAAGTTGATGATTTGCTTTCGAGGGCCACATAAAATGACATGGTGGGCCGGATCAGGCACCTGGGCCTTTAGTTTGATACCTTTGCTCTAATTGGATGTGGCCGTATTCAGAATCAAGCAATCACATTGAAATTCATGTTGAATGAGAATCAGCGCGCGAATGCACACCATTTAAAGTGCCTTTAATTCACCCCAAATAAATGTTATCAGATCGAGTATATTATTTTCTGACAAATCTCCCCAACACGTGGAAAAATGTGCTATGATGAAATCGAGTCTGATCTTTTTGGCCATAATTCCAAAAAGTATGTTTGGTGCAAACACAGCACTGCTCATCGCCAAAAGAACACCACATCTACGGTGAAGCATGCATAATGGCGGCAGCATCAAGACCAGGGGTTGGGGCCTGAGACAAAATGGGAAAAAAATTTGACCAGTTCAAAATAGCAGTCAGTGTTCATGCAAAAGCTTCAGGCTTCCGCAAGACGAAAAAACAATTGAACAAAATCGGGAAACGCTTACTAGAAGAGCTGAAATGTTTTGTGGTGGGAGGTGTACTTTGCTAACATTTAACAAGAGTTTGGATGTGATTGGTTGTTTTTGAACGTTGCCATATTCCATTGATAAATGTGTGTAGACTATTGCAAACACATTATCTTAGTTGTTGACCTTTACTTCTACTTCTCACAAAGATTCTTAAAAAAGTTGACTGAACCGGTTATTGGTGATAATACTGGTGGAAAAGTTTTTGCTTTATATTATACTAGCTGGTTCGCCGCCCTCCGGGCGGCTCATCAGCTAGTTCCTGCGGAAGGCTGGTAAGGTGGGCCTTCGGCCCACAAAAGTGTTGTTGCTTGGTTCAACTGTTTGTTCATCTTCATTGCTTATCGCGAAAATAAAGAGATGTTTAGCTTGACTAAATAACTAACAATTTCATTGCAATGCTTGTGGGTAGACAACATTTTTTCGCTAAGATGCCCGCGCGATCGTAGTGAGCCACTGCCTGAGCGGCGCATTGGCGGCGCGGTGAAGTAGGTACGTTTTGAAAAGGGACAGACCGCGTGCGGGACGACGCGCAATATATATATAGATAGCTCATCCTTTTAGATCACAAAAAAAGGTCATTTGAACAGGGGTTTGTAGAATTTTCATTTCCACAAAGAACAATATATTTATTAGTGTTGTTGTAATTTACACTATACTGTATCATAGGGCCGTGACAAGACTCCCTTTATTGCCATTCAGTCTATTATAGACAGCATGATGTAATTCCTGTGCAGCTGGCTCAGTTAAGAAACAGAATGTATTTGTTTTGAAAAGATGGGATTTTCAAGTAAAAAAAAAAATCCATGATCAAGAATTTACCTGTACAATAAAACCATATAGCAGCGATATGCTGCAGTGAGTATTATTTCAAAAAGAAAGATCTAGCTGATTGAAGTAGCATCGTACAAATACCAACAAATCCAGTATATTGTAAAAAATATTGCACCTAAAAGTTGAACTGTATAAAGCGGAACCCTTCTCATGTCACGATGCAGGTGCATCTCAATACATTTGAGACTATCCTATTTATGATATGCATACATACACGTGCTTTACAAATTGTGAATTGTGAGTTGTCATTGAAGCTTTTCTCATCAAAATTATAAAAAGTAAAATCAAAATTCCACTATGTGTAGTAAATCAATAATGCGAGTTTCACTTTTTGACTTTACCTAGTAAAACAAATTGACTAAACTTTTCCACCATAATGTAATGGATTGTGATGCACCGGTTTATACAGGTTTTCTCCGGGTGCTCCGATTTCATCCCACATTCCAAAAATACGCATGGCAGGCTGATTGGACGCTCTAAATTGTCCCTAGGTGTGAGTGTGAGCGTGGATGGTTGTTCGTCTCTGTGTGCCCTGCGATTGGCTGGCAACCCGTTCAGGGTGTCCCCCGCCTACTGCCCGAAGACGGCTGGGATAGGCTCCAGCACCCCCCGCGACCCTAGTGAGGATCAAGCGGTTCGGAGAATGGATGGATATATATATAAGTAGACGCCTTCTTTCAAAACCTGTGAGCAAGGATTGTGTCTGCACAGTTTCTGTGAGCTAAGGTTCCCTCAATAAAGCCCATTCCAACACCATATTCATTTCACTTCATTTGGTCTTCTTGAGAGATTCAAATTCATTTCAAGCAACAAGGGGCCTGTTTTGCCCCTCCTTTTCGAGAGAGACAGCAGCAGCTCATACCTTATTAGACTGTAGAAAGGCAAAAACAAGTATGTAAACGCACATATTTCTCCAGAACGTACATACAAAGAAGCAACACAAAAAAACAAAATGAAATCAAAATCAGCCAGTCTTTAACAGTCTTAAAAAAAAATAGAAGAAAACTACACCCAAAGAAAAACAACAATAGAAATCACGTCGAACTATAAAGTGCAAGTTTAAAGATATATTTTGACAAGTTGTCTCAATTCATGGCATTGAGGCAAGGTCAATGGTCTCTTGTGGAAAAAGTGCAAATTTAAAACAGCATGAGTGTCAAATATGATGCGAGACAGTAACAGGATAAGTCACATGTTACTCATCTTCGCCGTAAGAAAACACCCACCGCCTCCAAGGGCACAGGGTACTGCTGTAGGAACGTCCCTCCATCGAACACCTGAGCGTTTTGACTGTCCTGCCACTGGAAGCCCCCGTCAGGTAAGTAAATGTCCCTCCTCACTGCCCCCTTCTCCACCACAGGTGCCACCAGAACCTGCAACGTGCAAAAAAAAATAAAATAAAATAAAAAAATAAATAAATAAATAAATAAATAAATAAATAAATACATACATAAATTAAAAATAAAATAAAAGCTTCAATATCTGGATACATGCACAGCACGAGATTGTGATGGAATGTTACCTCATCTCCAATGAGGAACTGGTCGTCAATGGTGAAGGTTACGGGATCTTCTGGATTGAGCCACCACATGGGCCGATAGATGGGACTTCCCGTCTCCTGCCATTCCTTGGCATACTTCTCGATGAGCGGCACCACATCCCTCTGGTGCTTTGTTATGTATATCCGAGTTAAGTTTAGCACCTGTGTTACAGAAGAAGTGCACAGCGCGTACCATTGGTACGGAATCATGCGCACGTTCTGCATTAAAAACCCACATCTCACAAACAGGATGTTAGTTGAGATGGCTGATCTAATTGTGTTTTCTCAGCCATTTAGGCTACATACCAGTAAAACTGCACGACTCTCTTGTATTTGATTTTAATGTTCAAACTTGTCTGCAGAACAACACTGCAGTACAAAGCACCAGCAACACAAATTTTTGGTTGCATTATAAACCTTTGCCCATGCAGTGAGAGAAAAAAAAGTTATATTCCTCCATCTCATAAAAGTGATTAGCCCCCTCACATTCTTGTTCCTGTCTTCATTGGACAGCAATGAAGAAACCATGCTTGACTACATTTTGAAGTACCAGTAATCAGTGTACATTTACTGCCCCCTCAAAATAACTCCACACACAGCGATTCAAGTCTGAACCGCTGGCAACAAAAAGGACTACAGTACAGCCTTAATTGAAAATGTCCAAATTTGGCCAATATTTGGTCTGGTCATCCTTTTCCCCACTCCTTGGCATTGAGTTCAGCAGAGCCTCAGGATTTTCCACTAGAATCCTCTTCCACGAAGCTGACGGATGTTCAAGACCATGTACTTCTTCACCTTTTATATGTACTCAATAGGATTTAGGTCTAGAAGCTTGTTTGGTCTTACTCGCCTACTTTCTTGATCTATTAGTCATCTCCCCTGCTATCATCATCACACACACACACACACACACACACGTCACTCGGGCTCATCCTCGTGTATTTTCTCCACTCCCAGGTCCACTAGTGGGGAGACTGAGCCAGAGTCAAGTATGTATACCGTTGACTGATATAAAATAATACTAAAAAATAAAAAAAGGATAGCTATCCTGCTCAGAAGCATTTGTTTATTTTTCATCTAATTCTATTCGACCACAAACATACAGCATGCTTGAATCAGTCATTACTTAAAATCACTTTTTTTATGTCAGTGACCATTTTGGGTTATTCTGTCTTAAACAAAAGGGACAGCTTAGTCCATCTGAGATTTTGTCACTTTAAGCAGTAGAGGTTCACACAGGATGTCAGTGTTGGCTTTGTGTTTTTGACAAGGTTCAAGTTGTTCTTCTTTTTCCATCTGGGTAATTTACTTGCGCATTCCATTAAGGGTCACATTGTCTACAGTATTCCATGACAAAAACAATAGCTGATGCGCCGTTAATAAAAAAATAAAAAATAAAAATCAAGAAAAGAAATATGGAGAACATTTGTAGGAATGCGCTGAGTTTGACTAGAGCATTGATAAGAAGCCAAGTGGTTTGTGTTTCTTATGATCTTTAACACTTCCATTGTGACAGTATAAATTGTGCATGATGTGTTAGTTTTAAATTACTTTGCAATGCCCACAAAAGAGCAGTGATCTGTACTCCTCCAAAACATCTCCTTTGTCTCACCTTATCCAAACTTGATGAACGGAGAGCAATGCAGAGGCCAAAATGGAAAACATTAACACGCTTCCCAAATGGTCTATTTTTATCTCTGACATCGCAACACAAGTCACGACCAATATCATTTGCGGAGTGGAAAATAAATTGATTGTCACGCTTGTCAACTACTCATGGAACGTTCAACTAGCACAATAAAGCCATGTTCTTTTCTGAGTGGTGTTCTTAAATTCATTATCATTCCTGCGCCAATGGCTCTCCAGCATGTAAGTTATAAATCCAGAGCAGCCATTATAATACAGAACAGATAGACCCCAAAACCACGGGTGATGTTGGGAAGGGGCCAGTCAATCACTCCTATTGGGTGCATGGAGGACGAGGTGGTACGGCTTCCCTCTCTTGACAAATATCAAATGTTGTCTGTCCGGGAAACTTGAACCTTAAGTCCACATTGTGAGAAGTCACCGGATTCTCTGAGACTGTACGACATGTTTTGATGCCATGCAACGAACAGCAGGAGGGATCAAGTAGATAAGTAGCCCTCCTGCAGGGGGCAAAGCCTCTGTTTGGATAGAGCATCTTCTCGTGGGAAACCAACCTGCACAGCAATGAGGAGGCCGTTGGCTCACTGAACAGCCTAAGCCGGGCTCACTTTTATTTGCAACATCGGTCTGCCGTTGTGTGAAATGAGCAAAGGAAATATTCCGCTTCTTTTGAAAATATCTCAAAACCTGTGGGTCTCGATAAAGATGTGGAGGAATAATAATTTTCACAATTTTGTTTGCTGCCCGCTTTACAATTAAAATGTTATAGTCACACCTGCTAGCACACGGTGAACTTTACACAAAATTGTGAGGGAAAGTGGATATATACATTTTGATGATGATAAGAATAAATTCATGGATGCTGGAATAAATTTTGGACTTTTGGGTCCTGATGCAGAGGTTTGAATGAATTCCATCCTTGATCCACAAATCTCTTTATTATTTTCAATGGGATGAAGGAATCTCTGGGTGAACGTTTGTGACTCCTGTTTTAATGTCAGTATTTGTTTTTGTGTAGAATAATGCCACCCACAAGAGTTATGTCAGAGCAGTAGTTTGTGTGGATGCAGCTCTCCTTCCCAGGTTGAACATCTTGTTTGCTTCTTCAAACCGCGTATGAAGCGAGAACGATTGAATCAACAGCGTCTCTGCTCACTGAAGCCAAGTCATGTAGTGCACTCTATTGTGCATGTATTGCTTCAAGAAAAAATTAAGCAACCAATAATTCTCCAATATCAACTTCAAGGGTTGTCACCCTCCAGTTTGAATAATAACCAGTTTGCAGTAAAATTTATGAATTCGCAGCGGGTGGAGAACCATCGAAGGTGTTGTCCAACCAAGGATGGTTTGGTCCTGGCAAACGACTGCCAATATGTTTTGAAAGTTACCGTATAGTTAATTTAACTGTTGACTTAACTGGTGTAATGTATTTACCTGTTCCTCTCTGCAGACCCATGGGGGTGTATGGAAGGTGATTACAGGGAGGAAGGACACGATCTCCAGCCAACGGATGTACAACTCCTCATCTGTGACCATGTCTCCAGATAAAGACCCACCTATATCGATAAACAGAGGCAGGATATTTTATGATGTGCGAGACCTGGAAAGCTGAAATAACTGCATGCAGGCAATTCATTTTACCGAGTAACAATTTGGAAAAAATATCTGCAAAACCAACAATTACACTAGAAAATTGATTACATGTATGTTTTGACATGTATGTACTGTATCTGGCAGTTGAAGCCAAATGCCATTTTGGACTGGTTTTTTTTCCTTTCTTTTTTATTTTCTTGCAATGTATAATTTAGGGTACCAGTATATTTTTTGCAAGAAAAAGTCACTGGATTTTAAAGTAAGTGCTCTCAATTTACCATTTTTATGCAAAATAGATTTTTCATTTGTTGCACTATGACGTGTTTTTTGGCAATAGTACATTGAGCAACCCATTTGAGTTGATTCAGTCATTTGCTGGCAACGCCAATACGAATGCAGAGTTTTGGTGCAAATCCCAGCTCTAAAGGTGAGCATGTCTGTCAGACAGTTCTGAGTTTCATGGCCTTCATGTGCAAACTTTGCATCTTCTCGCTTTTTTTGAGTGAGTTTTATTTTAAGTCAACCAAAGACTAAAAAATATGTGTCTACACTTAATGATGACTTGTCTTTATGTTCTAGCCATCTCTCGCACAAAAATGAGCTGAGATTGTCGCCAGGATTGAAGGCTACATGGATGGACTTCCACTGCCTGTAGGATGCCCACCTCGGCCATTGTTTTATATATGTATCTATATATGTACTGTATATATGTATGTATTTATATATGTATACTGTATATATATATATATATATATATATATATATATATATATATACAGTATATATATATATATATATATATATATATATATATATATATATATATAAAATCCTCATCTCACCCCTCGGGTGGTGTCCGTCCCTCATTCAGCTCGGGTCCTCTACCAGGGGCCAGGAAGCTTGAGGGTTCTGCGCAGTATCCTTGCTGTTGCCAGCACTGCACATTTCTGGACTGAGATGTCCGATGTTGTTCCAGGGATCTGTTGCAACCACTCATCTAGTTTGGGGGTCACTGCCCCGAGTGCTCCGACCACCACAGGCACGACTGTCACCTTTACCTTCCAGGCTCTCTCCAGCTCCTTTCTGAGCCCTTGGTATTTCTCGAGTTTCTCATGTTCCTTCTTCCTGATGTTTCCATCACTTGGGACCGCTACATCCACTACAACGGCTTTCCTCTGCTCTTTATCTATGATCACGATATCTGGTTGGTTCGCCATTACCATCTTGGCAGTCTGGATCTGGAAGTCCCACAGGATCTTCGCTCTGTTATTCTACACCACCTTCGGAGGTGTTTCCCATTTTGACCTTGGGGTTTCCTGTCCATATTCCGCACAGATGTTTCGGTAGACTATGCCAGCCACCTGGTTATGGCGTTCCATGTAGGCTTTCCCTGCCAGCATCTTACACCCTGCAGTTATGTGTTGGATTGTCTCAGGTGCCTCTTTGCACAACCTACACCTTGGGTCTTGTCTGGTGTGGTGGTATAACTGGGGCTCAATGGCTCTGGTGCTCAGGGCCTGCTCCTGAGCAGCCAGGATGAGTGCCCCTGTGCTATATATATATATATATATATATATATATATATATATATATATAGTCAGAGGGGTTACATGCAGAGAATGTGGGCTAAATGGTTACTTCGAAACCCACAGTCACGGTTGACCACGAAACAACTAGTAGCTCAGTGTTCCAACATCCACAAACGGCAACTGCTGTCACAACTTGAGATTGATGAGGTACAACGCAGGTTCCATGGCGAAGGGCCCCAGGCTGCCAGATCAGAGGAGGAGGTCTTACAAGAGATTGGGAGGCAAGCCCCAATGAATGCAGATGATGAGATTGGGTGGCCAGCCCCAATGAATGAAATGCTGAGCGAGGCAGCAACTGACCTGAAAGCTAAGATCATGGCGAGAATGAAAGCTGGGCAACCAAGAAACCGATTACAACGGCTATGTGAAGTACCATCTGAAAGTCTCATAGAAAGTGTGAATGCAGCACTGAGGGCGATCCCTACCGTAACGATCACAGAAACCAATGAGCTGATATACGCTTCAGCATCAGTGATCCTGGAGACTCTGGGCTATAAGAGCAAGCATGGAAGCCATGAGATACGTTACCCACCATGGAAAAGACGGTTGGAGGCTAAGATCAAGGCGGCCCGGAAAGATGTGAGTCAATTGACGGAGGCCCAGAGAGGTGTGATGAAAAGGCCGATACCCGAGAGGTACATCCAGATGACCATACCTGAAGCACTCGAAACAGCCAAACAAAGGCTCCAAGCCTTGTCCAGTCGCCTAAAGCGGTACACGAAAGAGAATGAGGCCAGACGAATAAACAGGCTGTTCGCAACACAACCTGCGAAAGTGTACGCTCAGTGGCAGGGTCCTAACAACAGAGCTGACCCACCAAGACTGGAAACTGAAAGGTACTGGAAAGGCATATGGGAGAAGGAGGTTGCACATAACAGCAGTGCACAATGGCTGGTGACCCTGAGAGAGGAGCACAGCAACCTCCCTGAACAGAACCCAGTTACCATAACAGTGGCAGACATACAGGAAAGAGTCTCAGATATGAAGAACTGGACAGCACCAGGCCCGGACATGGTCCACACCTACTGGCTAAAGAAACTCACAGCACTCCATGAGCGCCTAGCAGTACAAATGAACCAGCTTCTGAGGGATGGGACTCACCCAGAATGGCTAACTGAAGGGCGAACGATCCTGATCATGAAGGATCCTTCGAAGGGTGCAGCCCCATCCAACTATCGGCCAATAACCTGTCTCTCCACAACATGGAAGCTCATGTCAGGCATCATTGCGGCTAAGATAAGTGGACACATGGATCAACACATGAGCGAAGCACAGAAGGGCATTGGTAGAGATACTCGAGGAGCCAAACATCAACTCCTGGTTGACAGAACAGTCGCACAAGACTGCAGGTCCCGACGTACCAACCTGTGCACAGCTTGGATTGATTACAAGAAAGCCTATGACTCGATGCCACATACATGGATCACTGAATGCTTGGAGTTGTATAAGGTGAACAGGACCCTAAGAGCCTTTGTTGCGAACTCGATGAGGATGTGGAAAACCACACTTGAAGCCAATGGCAAGCCACTTACCCAAGTGTCCATCAAATGTGGCATATACCAAGGTGATGCACTCTCCCCACTGCTGTTCTGCATAGGACTGAACCCCCTAAGCCAAGTAATCACCAAGACAGGCTATGGATACCGCCTCAGAAATGGAGCTACAATCAGTCACCTCCTCTACATGGATGACATAAAGCTGTATGCTAAGAGCGAAAGGGACATAGATTCCCTGATCCACACCACCAGGATCTACAGCAGCGACATCGGGATGTCATTCGGGCTTGAGAAATGTAGTCGGATGGTGACGCAGAGAGGAAAGGTAGTCCGCACTGAAGGGGTCTCACTCCCAGAAGGAACAATAGCAGACATTGAGGACAGCTACAAGTACCTTGGTATACCACAAGCCAATGGCAACCTCGAACTGGCAACAAGGAAAGCGGCTACGGCCAAATACCTCCAGCGAGTGAGGCAAGTCCTAAGAAGCCAGCTCAATGGCAAGAATAAGACCCGGGCAATAAACAGCTATGCCCTGCCAGTGATCAGATACCCTGCAGGAATAATAAGGTGGCCAAAGGAAGAGATTCAGACCACGGACGTTAAGACCCGAAAGCTCCTAACCATGCATGGAGGGTTCCATCCCAAATCCAGCACCCTGAGACTGTACGCAAGCCGAAAGGATGGAGGCCGGGGACTAGTGAGTGTGAGAGCCACTGTCCAGGATGAAACATCCAAGCTCCATGAATACATCAAGGAGAAGGCTCCAACGGATGACGTACTCAGAGAATGTCTCAGACAATGGGGAACAGAAGATGAGACGCTGGAAGAGAGACCATCATGGGAGGACAAGCCCCTACACGGGATGTACCACCGGACCATAACTGAAGTGGCTGATCTCAAGAAGTCCTATCAGTGGCTAGAGAGGGCTGGCCTGAAGGACAGCACAGAGGCACTCATCCTGGCTGCTCAGGAGCAGGCCTTGAGCACCAGAGCCATCGAGGCCCAGATATACCACACCAGACAAGACCCAAGGTGTAGGTTGTGCAAAGAGGCACCTGAGACGATCCAACACATAACTGCAGGGTGTAAGATGCTGGCAGGGAAAGCCTACATGGAACGCCATAACCAGGTGGCTGGCATAGTCTACCGAAACATCTGTGCGGAGTATGGACTGGAAACCCCAAGGTCAAAATGGGAAACACCTCCGAAGGTGGTGGAGAATGACAGAGCAAAGATCCTGTGGGACTTCCAGATCCAGACTGACAAGATGGTAATGGCGAACCAACCAGATCTCGTGATCATAGATAAAGGGCAGAGGAAAGCCGTTGTAGTGGATGTAGCTGTCCCAAGTGATGGAAACATCAGGAAGAAGGAACATGAGAAACTCGAGAAATACCAAGGGCTCAGAGAGGAGCTGGAGAGAGCCTGGAAGGTAAAGGTGACAGTCGTGCTTGTGGTGGTCGGAGCACTCGGGGCAGTGACCCCCAAACTAGATGAGTGGTTGCAACAGATCCCGGGAACAACATCGGACATCTCAGTCCAGAAATGTGCAGTGCTGGGAACAGCAAGGATACTGCGCAGAACCCTCAAGCTTCCTGGCCTCTGGTAGAGGACCCGAGCTGAATGAGGGACGGACACCACCCGAGGGGTGAGATGAGGATTTATATATACACACTGATCCATCGCTACTTCGCGGTTCGTTTATCGCGGGTTCAGTGCATCGCAGATTTTTTCAAACATATTAAAACATTTTTGTTGTTGTTGTTGTTTTTTACATAAATTTGGAGTACAGTACTATATATGTTGCTCTATGTGACTCGCTGTTGTTTTGCGGACTATCGCGGGTGGTTTTAGTCCCCATTACCCACGATAAACGAGGGAGTACTATATATATATATTATATATATATATTTATTCCTGGATATATATATATATCAAACAAGTGACCTATAAGATGCAGTTTTACCTACTGCATCTGGAATGAGGAAGTTGTATCCCAGCACAGTGTGGTGTAGCAGAGAGGGAATGATGCCCTTCAGGCCCATTGGGCTCCAGTCAGACAGCAGAGGGGTCATCCTGAGAAAGACTGGTTTGTTGCTAGACCTGAGGAACAAACAGGGTTACAAAAAGCAGAACATTGATTCAAAAATAGGTCGGAAACAAATCTGACAATGCACCTTGTCCCTGCTGACATGATAGTGGAATCTCCAATTCTGGCAGCCACGTCAGCCAGCAGGCTGATGTATGTGTCCCCACCTAGCGCCTCAGGTGGCCGTAGGGACTGATCCTCAAAGAGATTCCTCTCACCACCCTCCAGCAGGATGTACTCCATTTCCAAATGGGCTTGTATGGATCCCACTTTGTCCAGGAACCAGCTTACTGCTCCTGGGTTTGTGACATTCAGCTTTACACAGAATTTCCCTCGCCACTGAGTCATCAAGGGGACCTTCAGAATGGAAACACATTGACGGCATTAGCAGCTAAATAAGATGAGAACAGCCGAGACTGTTCAGTGGTCACGGTAAACCTTTACACGCACATACGTTTCCACTCACCAGATGTCCATGAGGCGCAGATGGGAGACTAAGCCAGAAGGCCTCAGTGCCGTCCATGAGGGATGTATGGAACTGCGTGGTGTCCACGCTCAGGAAAGGGGACAGAGTGATGGAAATGTTAAGAAGCTTCACAAGTGGGAGTTCCCTGCTGAGTCTCTTGGACACCCCCCTCTTCCTGCTGTTGAGGTAGTCATGGTCCTGTGGAGAGAAAAGCACGTTGAGGACATTTTATGGCCAAAAATGTGTATTCCTTGTGTACCTTCAGCAACAAATTGTTGGACATTTTTTAAGCTTTCAGCTGAACATTTTGAGCGTGGCCCTTTTCTGTTCCAGCGCAATTTCCTTTCACTCATATTTTTGTTGAGTTTTGGCAAGCAAGAACTTCAACCCCATCAAAAATCTTTGGGAGAGTCAACAATGTCAACAAGTCTGGACTCCATTCTGGATGAAAGGGAAAAACGTACCACAGACTTGGGAGCCGAGAAGAAAGTTTTCCCAGAAGCGGCCAAGCTGTTAGAGCGGCAATTTATTTCCCAATAAAGGTGAGGTGTCCCAAATTTTATTTTGTCCAGAATAGTCAGTCTCGCCTAATTTATTTATTTTCCATTTTGCAATAAAGTTGGTGTCCCAATTTTTTTTTTTTTTTGTCGAGAAGAGTCACTCCAGCCTTACTTCACACTATTTCAACAATGATTTCACAAACACAGTCAACACATTCAGTTGTCCACAATCTGGTGTTTGGTTCTACATTCAAATGTCTCCCAGTTCGTATTGCAATAAGGCAGCTGTGTCAAATGACCTCAGCCACAGGCATTTAACACCTAAATTAATCCTTTGGAATGTTCATGTAATGTCAGATACTAATTCTAGATTACCTAAAGTGTGATTTAAGAACACAGAAGGGTAAGACCAGGTTGCGAAACAGAAATGGGAAGAAAACGGTTGTTAAAACATCCAATATTATGCAATAGATTTTATCGGGCACATTTTCAATTCACAATTTGGATGTACAAATGAATTTCTATGCCAACATTAAAAGCAATTGCTTTACAGAAAAAAACCCAGATGCAGACTTGAGTAATTACATTTAGAAATGACGCAAAATGATTGCATGACCCACATTTTCTCATGCCAACAGTAATATAATGTGTTTTTCTTCTCCATAAAACTGCTATGGAAAAGAACTGACCTGTAACTGATCATTTCAGAATACCAATAAAACTGGAGGGAAATAAAAGGATCATTGTTGCCCGTCTCATTGCTGCAGATTTATTTCCATCATCAACACTGCGTGCTCGGCTCAGATTTGATGAAAGGAACATAACTGGTGTTTTATATCTTCAATATACCAGAAATGAATTTTCTTGTGGCTATAAGAAATTCTTCTCATCAAGGTAATGAATTATTCCCCTTCTCTATTTTCATGCTTTCACACCTCCTGAACTGGGAATGGGCTCACATTTCAAGGTGGCGTGCACGTGTTTCGTCAAATGCTTGAATTCAATGGCTTTCATTAACATATTGCTTTTATACAACTTAAATCCAACAATCCACGTGGCATAACTCTGCATTGAAGCAGGTTAGAACTGATGTTGGTAATTTTGCAGACAAGTGCAGGCTGGCTGAACTGTGAGAGGGAGAACTATGCCGTTGTGGGAGTGGTCAAAGCCCACATTCATTTTTATTTAATGCCCGTTAAATGCAGTGCGATAGCTGCACACGAGGTTCTCGACATGGCGGATGCGCCACATGGGCACTAGGAGGCTGGAAACCACCCCCGATTATTTGTGTGCCCCCCGTAGCTATGCTAACCCATTGGGAAGAGTTCAGAAATAGAATAGAATGATTCAGAGGTTTTGATGATCCCTGTCCTGTTCATATTGACAGTATGAATGAAATATATCGTGTTCGACCATCTGCCTACCCTGTGCCAGTGTTAAGTCCTTATCCGACTGAAGGGCAAACCTTTCTGAGTTTTGGAGAAGGTAGCAAATGTGCATTCACGTCAGGATTCATTCAAGGTCGCAAACGTTCACCAAATCTTTGCCAACAGTCTGAATGTTATTTCTTGTTTCCATCGCAATGGTAATACATTTCCTTGAATTTTGAACAGGTTCAAAATTTTCTTGTGGTAAAAAAAAAAAAAAAATAGAGGTGAGTCTGGCGAGTGTCTGTAGAATGTTTGGCGAAACTCATCTCACATCACACATCTCCAGGGCAGTCCTGGATGTGCTAGCTCTGCCAATATAGCAATTGTGCAACAAACCTAGCGAGGATCTAAAAATCCGGATGCACTGGCGTTTGCACCAACTCTTGTTTTTCCTGCTGCAAGGTCCCTGCACAGTGCAGATGGGAGGGGCGTCAGGATCTCACGATTACATAAACTTTGTTCCCATCCAGTGTTACATTCCCAGTCAGCAGTCTGATTGTTATCGTTTTTCTGTTTTTATTCCTGGATTGATTTTGATACACTCGAAAGTGATCCTGCTGATCTTGTTTTTTGGGAGTGTTAAAGAACATTCAGAGAAAGGAAAATTAAGTACACAATATTGGGACTGTACAATCTAACAAGAACCCAAATCTATCTATCTATCTATCTATCTATCTATCTATCTATCTATCTATCTATCTATCTATCTATCTATCTATCTATCTATCTATCTATCTATCTATCTATCTATCTATCTATCTATCTATCTATCTATCTATCTATCTATCTATCTATCTATCTATCTATCTATCTATCTATCTATCTATCTATCTATCTATCTATCTATCTATCTGCTATTTTACCAAGTGAAGATAGAAGTCAGGCATCTGCTATGTTTAGCACTATACTATTGATTGAAGAGCATGTACCATTTCAGAGAGGAGGTTGGTGAAATGTTCATTAAGGCTGATGATTCCATCCCCTAGCTGGTGTCTTCTAAGACGATTAGAGAAGGTCCTCAGCTCCCTCTCCACCTTTAGTCCTGAATCCACATTGCTGGGGAGTTTCCAAGATGGAAGCCTGTGGGACACACAGAGGAATGATACACAAATTATCTGAGCAATTTGTACAGTGTGAATTTTTTATGACTATGACTGTTGATATAGTATGCAGTTCCATCCATCCATCCATCCATCCATCCATTTTCCGAACCGCTTGATCCTCACTAGGGTCGCGGGAGGTGCCGGAGCCTATCCCAGCCGTCTTCAGGCAGTAGGCGGGGGACACCCCGAATCGGTTGCCAGCCAATCGCAGGGCACACAGAGATGAACAACCATCCACGTCCACACTCACACCTAGGGACAATTTAGAGCGTCCAATCAGCCTGCCATGCATGTTTTTGGAATGTGGGAGGAAACCGGAGTGCTCAGAGAAAACCCACACAGGCACGGGGAGAACATGCAAACTCCACACATGCCGGAGCTGAAATCAAACCCTGCACTCCTGCACCCCTACACTGTGAGGCAGACGTACTAACCAGTCATCTACCATGCTGCTAGTTTAAAGTGTGTATTTCTTATTAATTGGAACTGCATAGCGGCCCAGTAGTCCAGTGGTTAGCACGTCGGCTTCACAGTGCAGAGGTACCGGGTTCGATTCCAGCTCAGGCCTCCCTGTGTGGAGTTTGCATGTTCTCCCCGGGCCTGCATGGGTTTTCTCCGGGTCCTCCGGTTTCCTCCCACATTCCAAAACATGTTTGGCAGGTATACTCTAAATTGTCCCTAGGTGTGAGTGTGAGTGCGGATGGTTGTTTGGCTTTGGAGTGCGGATGGTTGTTTGGCTTTGTGTACCCTGCAAAGCCCCAGCACGCCAGCAACCCCGGGTCACGGGGTGTGCTGGAGCCTATCCCAGCTGTCTTCGGGCAGTAGCCGGGGGACGCCCCTGAACCGGTTGCTGCGCTCAAACTCACATCTAGGGACAATTTGGAGTGTTCAATTAGCCTGCCATGCATGTTTTTTTTTGGGGGAATGTGGGAGGAAACCGGAGTACCCGGAGAAAACACACGCAGGCCAATGGAGAACATGCAAACTCCACACAGGGAGGCCAGAGCTGGAATTGAACCCGGTACCTCTGCACTGTGAGGTCGACGCGCAAACCACTGGACCACCAGGCCGCTACAACAAGATCATTATTTATTCATTTATTTTTGGGGAAGGATTATTTTTAATCCAAGTAAATCAAAGATGAAGTGGCCTCACCAAATTGATTGGTTTGAGTTCTGATGGTCCATCCATTCTCTCTCTGCGAACGCCTCCTCCTCCTCCTCCACAGCACTTACCACAGCGCCCTCATGTCGGGTATCTCCCTAGTGAACTGGGAGAGCTGCTGCATTGCTTCTTGGTGCACAGCCTTCACGTTGTTGGCAACACAAACAGTGTACTGCAGGGGTAGAAGTGCCATACTGGGCAGTGACTGCAAGCAGAACTGTTGTCTGCTGTCCAGCCCCAGCTGCAGAGGGTGGTCAGGAGATACCAGCACTGCAACGCCTGCATGGCAGAAAACAGGAAAGACCTTATTTTATCGACTCATACTCTCACATCAATGATTTGTCTTTGAAAGCACATATCATATGAGCACCCTTGAGTGACAACTTTGAACAAAATAAGCAGGTCTCCATGAAATGGTATTGCTCCAAAATATTTTCTGCAGTCAGATTTTACAGCATGTGCTGGAAGTATGTCAGCTGTTCCTGGACGATAAATACCCTGATGCTCTTGACGGTGCCGACCCCAAAGTGGAATCCGATTGCGCACACACACACACACACACACACACACACACACACACGAGACAACATGTCACCCTGTCAAAATATTGTGTCCCACTGTAAACTGTCCAGGGGGCTGAATGGTTCTTGGATACAGGTTTGGGAGAAAATCTCCTCGGACACAATCACTTTGTTCATCAGAAGCATGCCTAGATGTACGCCATTCTTACATACGCCTCGTTAGATGTGGTTAGAGATTACAGAGGAGAGAATCAAAGTCCTCTTTCATCAGTGCATCTGAGATGTCATGTTCGCAGCATGCATGACGTCTCACACAATATTCTGGAAAGCGATTTGTTACAGCTGCAGCTGTTGTGAAAGCGTTACATCAATAAACCTATTGTACTATATGTATTGTGTACACAAACATGAGTCTCGAGAGTTTCCTGAAAAAGGAACACATCGGGTTCACGTTGTGGATTGCCATTGAAAGTCCTTGTGTTTGCGAGAGGTAATTTACGCAAGATAATAAACTGACATATTATATTCGCCGATTTCTAGGATGTACAATATTACTGATAACGTTAGTGTGCACTGCTAAAGGCTACAAATGGAAAGTGCAATGGGATCTGAATGACTGCACAGGATCAGGAATGCGACAATTACATACTGTAAGTTCCAGCATGTGTTCTCTCACCTCGTACACTTAGTGCAGCTTTCCAGGGAGAGTGTCAAGTAAAAATTAAATAAGATAAAAAAGAATTGTGTCTCCAGACGCACGTGCCCTGTAAGGAATGTCACCTTTGGTCTCCAACTACCATTCTACCCTTGCCGCTTCTCAGCTGTTGACTGACTCACAGCTTTTTATCACCATTAGTCTCCGTTTTCTATCCTATCAAGCCATGTTTTGTGATTGTTTCCATTCTCAGACAGTGTTGGCCAGACACCTAATCTGCGATTTCCATAATCTTGCCACAATTAGGCAAAGAAGGATTTTGTTTAGAGGAGTTTAGTTGTTAAACAGATTAAGATGTAAGAGTGTTTTCTGGAGCCGGCAGACCGTCTGAGAACTCAGGTTGAGAGTTTGGCTCACTTGTGCTGCCCTCTCCGGTTTCAATAGGGTCACTGTTCTCAGGCACGCAGAAACCAAGAGCAGACAGCACACGGTTTATAAT
Source organism: Hippocampus zosterae (assembly GCF_025434085.1). Taxonomy (NCBI): domain Eukaryota; kingdom Metazoa; phylum Chordata; class Actinopteri; order Syngnathiformes; family Syngnathidae; genus Hippocampus; species Hippocampus zosterae. The sequence continues at coordinate 10,221,985 of NC_067453.1, forward strand.
CTGATTCATAGTTTCACAGATTGCAAGGCGTGCAAAAAAGGCGATTGAGCAGCTCCGACCTCAGTCGCGCACCTCTCATGTGTTTGCAATGGATAATGTCAAAGAGATACTTGTATCACGGAAGCTTCCTCCCTTTCCCACACAGGGTATCAGATCTTGCTCTAACTGCTTGTCACATCTACCTAATGCAGATCGCTACAGAGAAAAACAAAACGTGCACGACATGAACTCAAAAGGTTTCATGAGGTAAAGACGGAACTGTACGACCAAGTGGTAGCTGGGCGAAAAGTGGGACAGTGGATAAAATGTGACATCTTTATGGAAGGATGGAGGTGGAATGCAGGCAGTGGAAAAAGAGGCGACCGGCATACACCAGACACCCAGAAGCCTCGTGCAATGGTGTGCAGTGTGTTTTACTCGAGTGCACGCGAGGTGGAAAGTGTTTGCAAGCGTGGTTTCTTGAGTGCGAATGGGAAATGACATTGTGGGGCCTCACGGAAACTGGACAAGATAATCAATGGAGGCTGTATATTTATTCCTTTTTATGACCACAAAATTCCAATACTACGTGAATACCTCAAAGACTGGTATGGTGAGCGCCTATCAAGCTGTCGCTCAAAAAGAGCTACAACTTGTGATTTATGGAAGCGCAGTCATGTCGAACACAAATACACAGCTCTGAGTGAAGAGTATCCCTCGATCACAGACGAGTGGGACTCTGTTGGTTATTTAAAGAAAGGGAAGCAGGTTCGGAGCCTTGGGTTACAGCCAAAGTGGTGTGCCCCAAGAGTTCGAGGGGAAGCAAACGGGGCGGCAAGCTATTTTTAGAACAATTCCTTAAACACTCCAAGCTTCCCCTGAATATTTTCCATCATCCCTCAGAAGAAAAATCATACGCCTGACTGACTGTTTGCGGGCCTTCAAATCCACAGTAATAATAACGGTGAAAGCCTCAAGTCACGGGAAGTCATGGGAACACTCAAATCAACTTTTTACACACAATTAAGAGAGTATCTGCATTCTCTTTAATGGGACACTCATTTCTGCAGGATTTTTAGGATCATAAAAGAGTCTGTTCTTCATCTGTTTTAGAGACCCATGCTTGACCCGATATGGCTTCGGAGGGGTCAACACAAATTTAACGTGGCGTGTGGACCCGAAGACAGCACTGCCATTTGAGTGCCCGCTGCTTTGGACCAGATGGCCCACGCTGTTTTACACTGTCACAGTTCAATGCATAGCGGATAATGCACAACACCTGTGTATGCTAACAAACTGGACTGGGATTATAAAATGCACTTTGAAATATGGAAGCACATGTGTGTGCTCAGCACGAATTCCCTTACAATGGAAACTTCATCTCTATGCCCAACCTCAACAAATTGATGGCCACATAACTTGGATTATGCTCCAAAATGCCAAATCAATATATGAAATATAGTGACACACTTAATTATCCTCGGCTCTGTTCCAAGCATCGATCTGTTTTAATGTTCAAAGCGTGAGAGAATTTAGTTTCCGAAAGTTGCATAAGGTAAATTCAGTGATTTTCCTAATACAGTCATGCTATTTCCTTTAATTTGATCTCATCAGATGATTCATCATTTGTCATTATTCTGTTTTTGTTGAGATTACATTTGGGTTTTTTTTTCTCACAGGTTTTGTTCCATCATGTGCTTTTAATTTTCTCGTTTGGTTTTATTTCCACCTGTTCTCGTCATCCGGGTCCAAAGTGTCAAACAATCAGCTCTATCAACCGTTTAGGTGTTTTTCAAGTTTGCCTTGTTGTCTCGTCAGTTTGCTTGTATTTAGGTCTCTGGGTTGCGTCAGTCTTTGTCGGATCTTTGTGTTGCTGTCGCATTGTTTTGTATTTCTGTTTGTTGCTTTGGTTTCTTGTGGTTTTCAGGACTTTGTTTGTGTTTTTTGATTTCGTTTTTCCAGCATACCCCTGCAAGTGGTTTTTATTAATACATCTTCTTCAGTACTCCCTCCCTGCTTTTTTGGTCCTTTACCATCCCACACCATGACATCATTATGTTAATGTACAGTAGCTTCTACATAAGGCAATGCACTGCTCGGATTTTGGTATGGATGCTATCTTTTTTTTTTTAGAAAAGAAACAGAATTCAAAGTCTGTCCACATTCCGAAGTAAACCAAAATGTATATACAGTTATTCATTTATTTTGCTTATCGTCCATGATGGAAACATTCCATTGGACTTGTGGAAAATGTTCTTACAGTAGCCCTCGCATACACAAGATGACAGCTCGCGATGAACAAGGCACTGGCTGGCTAAATAAGTCATTCTTAAAGTGTTTTGCATCTCTTCAGTGGGCAGCTGCTCAGTGACCTTCTGAATGACACGCAGCATTTGTTTTGTCACTCAGTCTCCTTGTTGTATGTACTGCATTATATTTGTCTTTATACTGGGCATAACGTATGTGCCCAAGCTTAGGAGTAAGACAAGAAAACAATACAGTGAAATGCTTATGGTCGAAGGTTCTTAAGTGATTTCAAATTCCACTACCATTTTTTTCTGGAAATATGTGCTTCTGAAGATTGGCCGTGGGTGTGAATGGTCACTTGTCTCTATATGTGCTCTGTGACTGATTATCAACCAGTTCCGAGTGTAAGTCTGCCTTCCACCCGTAGTCAGCTGGGGTAGGATCCAGCAACTCCCTGCGACCCTCTTCAGGATAAGTGGTATTGAAAATGGATGACGAAATATATATATGTATGTGTATATGTGTGTATATATATATATATGTGTGTAAAATTCCTCGGCTCACCCCCCCCTCGGGTGGTGTCCGTCCCTCATTCAGCTCGGGTCTTCTACCAGAGGCCAGGAAGTTTGAGGGTTCTGCGCAGTATCCTTGCTGTTCCCAGCACTGCACATTTCTGGACTGAGATGTCCGATTTTGTTCCCGGGATCTGTTGCAACCACTCATCTAGTTTCGGGGTCACTGCCCCGAGTGCTCCGACCACCACAGGCACGACTGTCACCTTTACCTTCCAGACTCTCTCCAGCTCCTCTCTGAGCCCATAGTATTTCTCGAGTTTCTCGTGTTCCTTCTTTCTGATGTTTCCATCACTTGGGACCGCTACATCCACTACAACGGCTTTCCTCTGCTCTTTATCTATGATCACGATATCTGGTTGGTTCGCCATTACCATCGGCCACTTCAGTTATGGTCCGGTGGTACATCCCGTGTAAGGGCTTGTCCTCCCATGATGGTCCCTCTTCCAGCGCCTCATCTTCTGTTCCCCATTGTCTGAGACATTCTCTGAGTACGTCATCCGTTGGAGCCTTCTCCTTGATGTATTCATGGAGCTTGGATGTTTCATCCTGGACAGTGGCTCTCACACTCACTAGTCCCCGGCCTCCTTCCTTTCGGCTTGCGTACAGTCTCAGGGTGCTGGATTTGGGATGGAACCCTCCATGCATGGTTAGGAGCTTTCGGGTCTTAACGTCCGTGGTCTGAATCTCTTCCTTTGGCCACCTTTATTGCCCGGGTCTTATTCTTGCCATTGAGCTGGCTTCTTAGGACTTGCCTCACTCGCTGGAGGTATTTGGACGTAGCCGCTTTCTTTGTTGCCAGTTCGAGGTTTCCATTGGCTTGTGGTATACCGAGGTACTTGTAGCTGTCCTCAATGTCTGCTATTGTTCCTTCAGGAAGTGAGACCCCCTTCAGTGCGGACTACCTTTCCTCTCTTAGTCACCATCCGACTACATTTCTCAAGCCCGAATGACATCCCGATTTCGCTGCTGTAGATCCTGGTTGTGTGGATCAGGGAGTTTATGTCCCTTTCGCTCTTAGCATACAGCTTTATGTCATCCATGTAGAGGAGGTGACTGATTGTAGCTCCATTTCTGAGGCGGGATCCTTAGCCTGTCTTGGTGATTACTTGGCTTCGGGGTTCAGTCCTATGCAGAACAGCAGTGGGGAGAGTGCATCACCTTGGTATATGCCACATTTGATGGACACTTGGGTAAGTGGCTTGCCATTGGCTTCAAGTGTGGTTTTCCACATCCTCATCGAGTTCGCAACGAAGGCTCTTAGGGTCCTGTTCACCTTATACAACTCCAAGCATTCAGTGATCCATGTGTGTGGCATCGAATCATAGGCTTTCTTGTAATCAATCCAGGCTGTGCACAGGTTGGTACGTCGGGAAATGCAATCTTGTGCGACTGTTCTGTCAACCAGGAGCTGATGTTTCAGTGACAGTATTGGCATGCATTCTTAAATCACTTTGCAAGAAATTCTGAAGAACAGTTGCAATGTAGCCGCACAGCCATGAAAGATTTTAATGGAAAAGCAACTACACAGGGCGGAAACACGGTTTTTCGTGGTGGAACCGGTCCAGTGGGAAAAGGGCTTTAGCTGCCATTGAACATCATCACTGATGGTGGCCCTGGGCATCAACACACCTTTGCATGCCACTTGTTACAATACGTCCTTAAAGTGCCGCATCAGGACCAACCTTTGCAAAATATAGGCTTAATGCTGTTGACCATTGAGTGAATTCTGCCTCTTCGGTAGCCTTCCTGTTTTTGTATGGATAAAGACAGATGGATCAATAAGTTCTTCGAGTTGGCCTCATGATCAAATGTCACAGTGTACTTTAGAGCATCTTTTTTGTGTCTCTGCTTCACCTGTCCACTGGTTCTTCACTTTACAGTACTGTACCACGTTCATTAAGTTTTCTGTCTTTATTTTAGTCCGCTGCTCACTTTGACTGTCTGCCCTGCTACCTTTAACTGCTACACAAGCCACTTTTAGGTTGTCAGGCACACTTTCCTCTTCCCCTTTCCATTGAAAATATATTTCACAGTGACAATTTTGCCAGCGAAGAAAAGCCTCACAGCAACACAGCGTCTCACATGTTCAACAGATGATATCAAACACAAAAGTCACTCCATGTTTGCTTCCCTAAATTAACAGCATTTTAGCTTGGGACTGGGATATGTGCCCAGATGCCATCTTTGTCTATTTGAATGATCTGTTTTTTACTGTTTAATCAAAAGAGCATTGCTCTTTGTCAGATCTATCCTGGGCAAAACACTCAAAATAAAACAAAAATTCTCCATCAGTTTTTTTTTCTATCAAACAAGTATGTTTATTTTTCTCTGTAAATCAGAGCAGTACATTGTTATTATTATTAATACACAGTCAGTTTGTAGCGTGTTCAATGAGCAATCAGTCTCAGCTCAGTTTGGATAGGCTGCAACGTCTCTGTAACACTGAGCAGAACACTGAGCATAAGTGGCAGGAAATGGACGGATGTTCACTGAGTGGGTTTTTAATGTGCAGGTAATGAGTCAAAGGGGAGCTGGATGTGGTACAAAAGCTAGTATGAATATTCCATACATCCATCTTCTACCACTTCTCTAGTGCCGTGTCATGGGTGAGCTGGAGCCTAACCCAGGTGACTCTGAGGTTTGCAGACTCGGGTCAATTAGTCAAGGCTAGAGTTCAAAGCAAACATGATGAAGTAGCATTTAGTTGTTATGCTGCAAATGAAAATGAAGTCAGTTTTAAGTGTGAATGTTTTAAAGCAGGTTAAAAACATTGCTTTTCTCCCATACCTACAATCAAGTTCTTTTAAAGCATTTTTAAAATGCACCCCACCCCCCCAAATAAATTAGTGCACTGTACAGTATTTTAATCATTTTAGGTAGCCACCTTTTATTTCTGCACTTTGCTTCTAGATGTATTTAATTATTTAGTTTGTAAATGCTTTTAAATGTTGTACTTTTAATGATGTGAAGCACATTCAGTTACCATCCATCCATCCATCATCTACCGCTTATCCGGGGCCGGGTCGCGGGGGCAACAGCTTTAGCAGGGAAGCCCAGACTTCCCTCTCCCTAGCTACTTCTTCCAGCTCTCCCCGGGGGATCCCGAGTCGTTCCCAGACCAGCTGGGTGACATAGTCTCTCCAGCGTGTCCTGGGTCTTCCACGGGGTCTCCTCCCGGTGGGACATGACCGGAACACCTCACCGGGGAGGCGTTCAGGAGGCATCCGAATCAGATGCCCAAGCCACCTCATCTGGCTCCTCTCGATGTGGAGGAGAAGCGGCTCGACTCTGAGCCCCTCCCGGATGACCGAGCTTCTCACCCTATCTTTAAGGGAGAGCCCACACACCCTGCGGAGAAAACTCATTTCGGCCACTTGTAACCGGGATCTCGTTCTTTCGGTCATGACCCATAGCTCGTGACCATAGATGAGAGTTGGAACGTAGATCGACCAGTAAATTGAGAGCTTCGCCCTTTGGCTCAGCTCCTTCTTCACCACGACAGACCGATACAACGTCTGCATCACAGCAGACGCTGCACCGATCCGCCTGTCGATCTCCCGCTCCCTCCTGCCCCCACTCGTGAACAAGACCCCAAGATACTTGAACTCCTCTACTTGGGGCAAGATCTCCTCCCCGACCCGGAGGGGGCACTCCACCCTTTTCCGACTGAGGACCATGGTTTCAGATTTGGATGTGCTGATCTTCACCCTAATCGCTTCACACTCGGCTGCGAAATGCTCCAGCGAGAGTTGGAGAGCCCTGTTTGAAGGAGCCAACAGCACCACATCATCTGCAAAAAGCAGGGATGCAATACTGAGGCCCCCAAAACGGACCCCCTCAATGCTTTGGCTGCGCCTAGAAATTCTGTCCATAAAGGTTATGAACAGAATCGGCGATAAAGGGCAGCCTTGGCAGGAGTCCTAGCCCCACTGGAAACGATTCCGACTTACTGCCGGCAATGCGAACCAAACTCTGACATCGGTGGTATAGTGACCGAACAGCCCGTATCAGGGGGTTCGGTACCCCATACCCTCGAAGCACCCCCCACAGAACTCCCCGAGGGACACGGTCAAAAGCCTTCTCCAAGTCCACAAAACACATGTAGACTAGTTGGGCGAATTCCCACATACCCTCGAGGACCCTGCTAAGGGTGTAAAGCTGGTCCACTGTTCCACGGCCGGGAAGAAAACCACACTGCTCCTCCTCAATCTGAGGCTCGACTTCCTGACGGACCCTCCTCTCCAGCACCCCTGAATAGACCTTACCAGGGAGGCTGAGGAGTGTGATCTCTCTGTAGTTGGAACACACCCTCCGGTCCCCCTTTTTAAAAAAGCATTCAGTTACCTTGTACATGAAATGTGATATTTAACTAAAGCGTGCCCTGGGCAAGACACACTCGACTTTTCACCCATCATTTTTCGGACAGTCAATCATAGACAAACGCCCTCCAACTCACATTCACACCTGTAGATAATTTAGAATAAACGTGCATGTTTTTGGAATGTGGGAGGGGCTCAGTGTACCAGGACAAAACCCATGCAAAACACATGCAAACACATCAATATGAGAACATCGGAAAAAATATTTTGCAGATGATGCAGATGCACTAAATACATGTTCTAATGTGTCACAGATTGCAAAAGTTAAATGTTAAATTTGAAAGATACAGTATGCATACACCACTTTAGTTTTAGTCATATTCTGTACATGTATGTACAGTACTGTGACATGTGGCGCATATCATGGCTGATGAGCCACTGACCAAAGAGGCTCATTTGTACGGAACATTTATGATCCAAACAAAGTGGCATATTTACCATCAAACTATCTGATTGACATTAAAAGCTGCAATAAATAAATACCGGTAAATGTAATTACATCAACATTCATTTCTTGTTGGGCAGACTCACAGCCAGTTCTCATGGTTAAGAAAAGACACTTCTGGAATTGCACTCTGGACTTTGAACTATGCATTATGTCAGCAAATATTGCAAGAGCTCAGTCTAGCCAGCCTGAAAGGATTAACTCTGCAAGTGTTTTTGTTTGTGTGGGGACTTTTTTGCAAAACTTATTTCAGCATGTTTGACGAAGAGATGAATAAGAGTATTGATGAGGGACATTTTTTACATTAAGTTCACTTACATTCAAGGCGGTATGACTCCAACATGCTCATGTCCCATGACTTATCCACGGGGTTGGTAATAACGTTGTGGATAAGTATAACGACGTTACCAACGGCGGTGGAAACAGTTTAAAACACTGTAACATGTAAAACTGCTTGGCGTGGATAAGTGTCAGAAAACTACAACCAGTCGTTATCAAAATTCATATGCATGTCTCCACTTATGCTCACTTCAAGCTCTGCAAATACGGTACCAAAACAATCGGCAACAGTATTTTGAATTTTATGGGCATCCATCTTTTTCCTCCTCATAGACATTCACTATAGAGAAAAAGCTTATCGTGGCTTAATGTAAGGACATTTCGACCAATCGCCACCGAAATTCATGTGCATATTTCTATCCATGGCCACGTTGATGTCTGAAAATACGAAAACAAGTTAATTAAACTCAGCAAAACCTGCATGTGTTACGGATGTGTCGTGTGTTGGTTCTGGATATATGTGAATTTTGTTTTGGGGAACGATGCCTTTCTTCTTAAAGAACACAAGCAGCAAATGCGCGTGCTGTGGTCTGTGTATGTGATTTTAATCAGTGAGGGCTAAGTTGTGCACACAAGTGCAATCCCGAGTGTGTGCACAACATTGAGCGATGATTGTGCATACTGGTGAGGAAGTCAGTTCATGTTACCAATAATAATGGACTTGGTTGCTTGGAAATGACTGTCTGTCCCGAGTATTGAACAACCTGCAGATACCGTATAGCAGTGAATTCATATCCCTATAAACATGTTTGTTCCTGCTGAAAGTTTACGTATTGGAGAAAAGCTCAGAATACTGTGCAATAATGTACAAATACAGAGAACATTACATCATTGATTTTCCTTCATTTCTAATTACATTAACATTTATGTTTGCGTGTCTTAGTTTCGGACTTTAATGCAGTTTCGGACTTTAATGCAGTGTGTTAATATTATTTATTTTCTATTTTTAATTTTGATACATTTTTGTTTCGATGCATGTGCCAAGTTGCAATCTATTGAGTTGGATAATTACCAAATGTTCTAATCTAAACTATATTTATTCATTCGTTCATTCATCTTCCGCAGGGGGCGCTGGAGCCTATCCCAGCTGTCTTCGGGCAGTAGGCGGTGGACACCCTGAATCGGTTGCCAGCCAATCACAGAGACGAACAACCATCCACGCTCACACTCACACCTAGGGACAATTTAGAGTGTTCAAACAGCCAGAGAAAACCCACGCAGGCCCGGGGAGAACATGCAAACTCCACAAAGGGAGGTCGGAACTGGAATCGAACCCGGTACCTCTAAACATTTCCCAGTAATTAAGCTGTAAGTAAATAAGCTGAAACAAAATATAAGACGTATAAAAACAAATTAGTAAACATTATAAGAACTAGCAAGAGAGACCATTTTCATGCTTTATTAGAACAAAACAAAAGCAACACACAAGAAATTTGGAAAATCTTATTCATTCATTCATCTTCCATACCGCTTGATCCTTACTAGGGTCGCGGGGGGTGCTGGAGCCTATCCCAGCCGTCTCCGGGGGACACCCTGAATCGGTTGCCAGCCAATCGCAGGGCACACATAGACGAACAACCATCCACGCTCACACTCACACCTAGGGACAATTTTAGAGCGTCCAATCAGCCTGCCATGCATGTTTTTGGAATGTGGGAGGAAACCGGAGCACCCGGAGAAAACCCACGCAGGCCCGGGGAGAACATGCAAACTCCACACAGGGAGGCCGGAGCTGGAATCGAACCCGGTACCTCTGCACTGTGAAGCCGACGTGCTAACCACTGGACTACCGGGCCGCCTTGGAAAATCTTAAATCATGTAATAAGAAATAACTCTAATAAAGTAGATTATCCAGAGTATTTTATGAAAGACAAAAATACCATTATTGAGGAAATGGCAGAAATAGCAAATGAATTTAATGAATATTTTGTTAATATCGGCAGTAACTTAGCAAAACAAATTCCCGATCCAATAAACTCTTTAGAAATAGATATACACATGGAAAAAAATCCTTCCACAATGTTTCTTACTGCTGTGAATCAAAATGAAATATTAAATATTGTAAAAACATATCAAAGTAAAAAGTCAACCGACTGTTTTGATATTCATATGTCAATAGTAAAACATATTATAGAACTTGTAGTGCGACCCTTTACATATATATGCAACCTGTCATCTAAAGTCGGTGTTTTTCCATCAAAAATGAAAACAGCTAAAGTTATTCCAATTTTTAAAAATGGTGAAAGACAATTTATAACAAATTATAGACCTATATCACTGTTACCACAATTTTCAAAAATTATCTTCTCGCAGACTCGATAACTTCATTGATAAACACATGCTATTAAGTGAAAATCAATATGGCTTCAGAGAAAATATGGCTTCAGAGTTTGTGGAAGCAATAGCCACTAATATAGATAATAAAGAATACACGGTCGGGATTTTTCTAGATCTAAAAAAAGCTTTTGATACTATAGACCATGCTATATTATTGAAAAAATTAGAGAGATATGGTATCAGAGGCACAGCACATAAATGGATTGAAGGTTATTTAGATAACAGATATCAGTATGTGCAGTTCAAAAACAAAAAATCCAACTTACTGAAGATTATCCATGGAGTGCCTCAGGGGCCAGTGATTGGACCAAAACTGTTCATTTTATATATTAATGATATCTGTAGTGTGTCAAAACAATTCAAATGCGTCCTTTTCGCTGATGACACAACCTTTTACTGCTCTGGAAAAAATATGAAACAACACCTGAAAATTGTGGAAAACGAATTGACAAAATTAAAGAACTGGTTCGACAAAAACAAATTATCTTTAAATTTAACAAAAACTAAGATAGTTGTTTTTGGCACAAGACCAATTAAAGACCAAATTAAAATAACGATACATTCAATTGAAATAGAACGAGTCTATGAATATAAGTTTCTTGGACTAGTAATAGATACCAAACTATCCTGGAAGCCACACATAGATAACATAAAAAGAAAAGTATCCAAAACTATCGGGATACTCCACAAAACGAAGGATGTGTTGAATAAGAGCTCCTTGTATACATTATATTACTCATTATTACTCCCATATCTGACCTACTGTGTAGAAATATGGGGAAAAGCCTGTAAAACGAACACACTCCCTGTTTTAAAATTACCGGTACAAAAAAAAGCAATCAGAATAGTCAACAGGTCAAAATATATAGAACCCAGAAATCCAATATTCATCAAATTACACAGAATGAAATTCTACGACCTGGTTGACTACAAAATTACTCAATTAATGTATAAAGCACATAACAACCTCCTTTGCCAAAATATCCAGCAGCTTTTTGAAATTAGAGAGAGCTGGTATCATCTAAGGGGCACTAATCAATACAAAAAATCCAGAACAAGAACAAACATTAAGCAAAGGTGTGTATCAGTACCGGTAATTGGTGTCAATCTATGGAATAAGTTTGAAACGGATCTGAAAATGAGCAAATCGTTGGAGGAGTTCAAAAACAAATTCAAAAGATTAGTGCAAAATAACTACAAGAATCTGAATTAAAATAGATAAATTTGATATACTTATAAAATATAGTAATATAACTGTTTGTTCTTGTTTTGGATTTTGATCAACTTAACAATTGTATTCAAGGAATGCTAATTTTAATGAAAATCTGAAAATTGAAATACAAAAGAAGAAAGAATAACTATATATATACAAACCAAAAGGTGTAGAAATATAATAGCATAGTATACACAAGGGTAAAAATATTTAATGATATGTAGTTTTTCATTTCTTTGTTTTGAAAAATGAACAATTCAGTTACATAATAAGGGCTAGGACTAAATAAGTTATTTACTTCTTCCTACTCCTTTGAGCATATAACTGTGATGATGTGTGTTTTTTTTCTCTTTTAACTATTTCTAATTTTCCTTTTATAATTTTGTTTGACCTTTGTCAACCTGTTATTGTGTGTACTATATATGCTCAATAAAACAAACAAACAAACAAACAAACAAACAAACAAACAAACCCACATGCACAACGTCGCTCAGTGGGAACCAATCTCCCGCTTCCCGCTCACAAGTCAGGTGAGTCTCCCATTACACCATCAGCGACTGGGTTTTATTGTTTAATACAAAATGTGATTGAAATTTAACATGATTAACTGACATTTGATGCTTCCAAAGTAACTTTGACCCTACAATGGTTCATTACCATAACAGTACATTCAAATCAAACAATTGTTTCAAAATCTGGTTTGAAGTTGGAGGCTGATTCAGAGAACACCCGGCAGAATCCTCCCATTTAAACGAGTCATGATTAAACATAATTATGGTCATTGCATTTTGTGTGATTCTTCAGTTGGAAAGTTTGAAATATGTTATATTAAAAGAATATTGTTTATTATTTATTATAATAGCTTCATCATTACAGTGACTTTTGTAAAGATCAGGAACTGAAAATCATTTGAGTACCGTACTTTAAAAAAAGATGATTCAAGTGAACATATTGTTCCCAGTGCTTTCCTCTAACTGGAGCTGTTCACTTTTATATGTCTGTGAATGCTTCCTTCGTGACATTTGTTTTTATTCGTTCTCTGCAAAGCTAAACTAAGAAACAAAGGCTTATGGGGTTGCCCTCTTTAAAGTTGGAGAGGGGAGGTTGGGCATGTGACACCTTGTTCAGCCTGCTACTGTATTACATAACACGTATGCTTTGTCTTCAGTGGGGGGTGAGCCTATCAAAGCTGTCCTATGAAAAACACGCATGTCCATTTCTGTTATTTTTTACATTGTTATGTTAATGGTCGGTCACATATAGATGCGTGATCGGGGTGCAAGGCAGTCTCCATTTACCCATGTCACATGCACGTCCTACAGCATCATCTGCCAGGGGAAATCTTGCAGTTTACCTTTATAAAAGCATTTTGAGCATGCCAATCTCATGTATTGACCCCATGGAGTCAATTTCTGCTTCCGCATCATCAAGGGCCGGGTGCACAACGACCACCATGATTTTAAAAGGAACGAGGAGATCTGCTTCAATTTGCCAGGAGTCGACTGTGTTCCATCCCACAATGGCGCACAATGGTGCAAATGTTTCCTTTGTGCTGTGTGAGTCTACACAAACATCAAAACAAAGAAAACTCCCCACATGCATAAGACTGTGGCTTTTCGCCAGTTTTGCGACGGGAATGAAAATATGGTCCTTCAACTTCGTATGCAAAATGTTATTTCAAGGAATACTTACTTATATTAAAAATACGTCCTAACAGTCACCACCTGACAAAAGAAACTGGAACTATTGTCACAGTCCAGCATAGGGCTCTACTATGCTGTGTATGGTGTATGGACATTTTTTAGCACATATGAGACCAGTAGTACAATCAATTGCAAAATATACAAGGAAATACAATAAAAGCACAATTGAAATAGGAACAGTGAATATTTTTTTGAACACAATGTCACATCTTTGACAATTTGACAATAAAGCTTATCCAATCCAATCCAATATTTGAACACAATATGCTTTGAAACAAACCAGTTACTGGTACAAAGCACCTGCTGCCTGAAAACAGCTGGCAGAGGTTCCAGCACGCCCACAACCCTCGTGAGGATAAGCGGATTAGATAATGGATGGATGTTATTGAAGATAATATCACGCCGGCATGGCAAAGCAAACTTTACGCAGGGCTCCCATTAATTGCAATGAGTATACTCAACATAAAAGTGAATTGTACATTTTATTCATTCATTCATTCATTCATTCATCTTCCTAATCGCTTGATCCTCACTAGGGTCGAGGGGGGTGCTGGAGCCTATCCCAGCTGTCCCCGGGCAGTAGGCGGGGGACACCCTGAATCGGTTGCCAGCCAATCGCAGTGTACATTTTATCATTTGATTTTATTTGTTTTGGTTTGTCGCAGTATAAGTATGTTTTTATGAAATTGGGGCATAAACGTTTGTTGTCCTTGAGTAATCAACTTCGACCTGACTTTTGTCACATTAGAAAAAGCTTTAATCATTGAACAGCAGTGTGACATTTACTGTAAATACATTGTTTTTATGACCAAAATTCCACGTCTCACATGCACCACGTGTTCCTCATCAGCCACATTAAACCATTCATGTCCACTCGTGGCCCACATTAAGATTAAGATATCCTTTATTTGTCCCACACTGGGGAAATTTACAGCCTCCAGCACCAAGAATGTGGATAGAAACCACATAACCCCCTTTTTACCACCAGGATAAAAATTTAACACCTCTAAAATAAAAGGACTCCCATTCAGCCTATTCGTTTAATAGTGACAAAAGGCAAATACCACAATGTATGTAAGAATTGATTTCACATGCAAATGGATACTGGTTTCTCTTTATAGTGTAAACTCTAAATTAATAAATCAACCTGTCACGGACAGTACTTTTTTTCAGTCTATTTATGGGTCACTTCACCATCCGGTGGGTTATATTTTGAGTGTACTGTTGCCATCCACATTATTTGTCTACACTTGCACACAAACCAGCATGTTTGTAATGCGGGGTGGGGAGGTGGAATGCACGTAAAAATCTGAGGGGGGTTACGCCACACCCTGGGATTCACACCACGCTTTGTGTGTTCCCTGAGGTGGGGTCATATTTCTTAAGCGCATCATGATGCACAAAAGGCTGTGTCACAATTAAGGTTTATGTCCAATATTGCATGAACACAACATGTTGAGTGATTGGAATCATTTAAAGTACGAGCTCTTACCTGACGAGCCAAGGAAGTATCGCTCGAGAGCCGAGCCGTAACCAAAGGGATTCTCCTTGAGATCGCTGACAACGAAGGGCTGCATGGTGGCGTTTTGATCATTTATAGGCCACGTCTGACCGTTGATACTGGCGCCGCCATACCAGGATACGTTTGTCATGGAGAAGCAGTCCTGACAGGCCCAAGAAGTTGTCATGTATGAAAACACAACAAAAAATGTTGCCAGAGGAACTTGTAGGTTGAAGACACAAACACAGTGTTTGAGAATCAAAAGAGACATACAGAAAATATCTTTTTGTACTTTTTTTTCTTTTTTTTCTGAGACAAAAACAAAACATCTCTTTTATGTTATATAAGTCTGAGCCTTATTCAAGACTTGTCGAAGGGCTGCCAAGTGGTCAGCTGAGTGGCACCCAGCAGGATTTTGGAAATTGTGTGTTTGGAAAGATTTTCTGAGCCCAAGCAATCACGCCACATGACAGGGAGTTATAGTGGTGGGGACAGATTAACCTCACCGAGCATGCCAACAGTGAAATGTCTTTGAGAATTAAGCCGAGGGAAAGTACAATATGTACTAGTCTTGTTAAATACATAAATGATTTGATACGGCATGCTTGAAGTGTCTATACAGTTATAGAGAAGACTTAAAACATAATCACAGTGGATTGTTGCCATCTATATCTATCTATCTATCTATCTATCTATCTATCTATCTATCTATCTAATCTATCATATATATATATATATATATATATATATATATATATATATATATATATATATATATATATATATACTGTATATGCTTTAAATGGACAGAAAATTATGATTATATACATCGTAGCATTCAAACACAATCACACAATGTAATGCAGCTGTACACTCATGGCACAACTCTATGTACACCTCTAACAGGAGCTGATTTTTTAAAAAGATCTGCTGATACGATATAAGATAATAATGCTCAATTCTGATTGACACTGGCACAATACAGTGTTTTAAACTGAGATTATTTTAGAAATCACAGTTTGCTATGGTGTGCAATATCTCATCAGACCAGGGATCATCAGACCATTTATTTTTTGCTTTCCTTAATTGTAGCTCAATGAGCGAGTAAAATGCTCTCATTAGGATTTAGTTAAATTGTACATGAATGCAAAAAAAAAAAACCCACCTGGGATAAGACACACATTGTTGTTTATTATTATCAATTAAATACAGCTATCTCAAATGGGCATTATTATCTTTTATAAGCATATTTTCTTTCATTGATTGGTTCTTACTAGATGAGTGTTTCGCCAAACGTTTTCTGTCTGAGAAGCTAAATTAGTTATTTGCTTTTACTGGGGACAAAAAATAAATTACATGATGCAACACCAAACATGATTCAAAAAGCCAGTGAAGCAGTTGCCTTGCAGCTGAGGCTATATGACTGACCTTGAGTTCCCACCACTCTCACATTAGACCAGGGGTGGACAAACTTTTTGGCTCGGGGGCCGCATTGACTTGAAAATTTGACAGAAGGGCCAGGTCAGCACAAGCTATGGTACATTAAAAAAAACTGCATTTGTTGACAGTCTATATCGAACATCAACAGAACAAAAGCATGAAAGTACTGTATTAATGTATATTTTTAAAATGACAACAGTGTTGTTGATGACCTATTTTAGCCTGTGCATTGCTGCAGATGGGATTGTGATCAGACCAGTAGAAGTAGAGCGATACAGAGGTACTAGGTGGTCGAAAAGATCCGCCCCCCCCCGTGTTCTGCAACTTCAAGTCAATGCGCCACCTGGCGGTGAACTGTCTGTCATTACAAGTCCAATTGAAATGGACTTGCATTAAAAAGACCAACGGGCCGGATTCGGCCCGCGGGCCGTAGTTTGCCCACGTGCATTAGACTGTGCAGGTATATGTGTTACTTTGGCGGGTGAGTGGATTTATGTTGCTGCAAATTTAACTTTACAAATAATCCCCCGCGCCCCTCCAAAAAAACAAAAACAAAACATTGTTCTGTGCTTTCGGGCATGCACGTTAAATGAGAAGCGCAAACCCTTTCCGCATGAACACAAACGAGAGTGAGAGGAAACCTACCTTAAGCTGCACATGGCACTGCACCGGCGTCCATGTCATACTGTAGCACTCGGTCTCCGTGTCCTCATTCACATCCAGGGAGATTTTGATCTCGGCCACCGCGTCCCACGTGTAGCAGAACTCGGTCTTGTTGAGCCAGCACAGGTTCCTCACGAAGGGCACCTCCAGGTCAGGGTTCCCCACGTTCCCGACGTCTATCTCCACGTAGGTCTTGTCCTCCGTCAGGGTCTGGATCACGAGCGAGTGGGTTCTTCTTTCCCAGATCAATCCGCTCAAAGTCCCCTTAAGGATCCAATTCTTGTTGGGCTGGTCCACCACTTGCCAGTATATGATCCCAATGGTCATTACAAAGAAGACGGCCACTCCGAGACACGCGATCGCTCCTTTCCACGTCTCGTTCATCTCCTTCAAGCCCGTGTCCCATGTTACCTCTGGGATGGGGCTAGGGTTCCTATTTCGAGCGTGAGGCATGTTGTTTTTGAGATCAGCAAAAAAACAAACACCAAGAAATACTGCAGAAAGCTCTGTGCGCCAAACGACTCTGTTGCTGCTTCATCATGCCATCACGATGTAATGGTATATTCTCTCTTTTCTTGTCTTATCTGCACACACCATACACCGTGTGACACTTTGTCAATTGTACCAGCAATAGAGACATGCCATGTGAGGAAATCGGCGTGGGTAGCAAAAGAGCACGAATGGATAATTGACTTACCACATAGCGCCGCTTTTTTTTTTTTTAACTTGACTTAACGTGCATTGGCCGCAGTAAAGTGGTGAGCTGCCCCAAGCGGAGTTTGGCAGCAGTGGCCACTAATACCCTCAAAGACGCGCTCTCGCTTACCGCGCACTGTTTGACGTAACGCTGCGCTCTTTCTTCGCATGAAAGGTAGAGGGAGGGAAATGGGGGTGGGAAGGCTTGAGGGGGACCGGGAGGGTTTGCCAGAGTAGTAGAGTTTCCCGTGTGGGCGAAGCGGCCAAGGTCGACCTGGAAAAGGGAGCGACCCCCCCCCCCCCCCCCCCCACCCCCATGCGTGGCCGCGTACTATTCGTGAGCTCAGCGTGCGTAAAGGTTGTGCAGTCCAAGCAGCCGGGATAGGGGCGCGTTCGGGTGCGTGGTTACAGGCGTCATGACACGTGTGGACATTTTCCATACCTTAGCCACATTTGATCTTGTGGCATTTTCTTGGAGAGCAGGGAAGGATGTGAGCCTGCCAAAAACGTGTGAACGCTGAAATTTTACAGCCGATATGCAATATTTCAACAAAACAAATATCAGTCAACTGTCCAGTCAGTACAATTAGTGAAGATGCACCTAGGTGAAACAACATTAAAAAATTCACGCAGCAAATTCAATGTCTGCATGTAACAGCAAAAAGCACAATAAAAGTGAGTGAGCAACTTTTGAAATGAAGCATACTTTTTAACATTTTACCATACTGGTAATTTCCAAAGCAGTTCACAGAGCATCAAGTAAATAGAACAATCAAAGTGAAATCATTTTGTGCTCTTCATCAATCACTGTTTATTGTAGACATGACAATTGTTGCTTGGTTTGATTTGTACGAGATTTGACGGCCACACTGTTGTTTATGTGTGCCTCGAAGGGACCGATGCCAGTGCGACTGGTCCAAGGTGGCAATCGTTGGTATTCCGACTGTCACCCTCTATTGTGTCTGGAATCACAGTGTCAACGTTGTGCCACTGAACCACATTTTGACACACGCAGCTCAACCATGAATGCATTGCTTAAGACAGCGCAGATTTAGTGGCTGTGCAGAACACGCTGACACATCTTAAGTGATTTGTCAGCACGTCGCAACCGAAATGACATAGCTCAGACTCTCGTTGTTAGGTTTATGATGGTAATCTGATGCAAAGAATACATCAGGAGTAGTAAGAGAGAGTGCGCTAAAACATGTCTTGATTCACAATCTCGGGGCAGCTCTCCAGCTGGCTCTGTCACGTAAACCGAAGCAACTCTGAAGAGACGGCGTTTGTCTCCTTGCATTTATTGAAAGGATGTCCCTAATACACGATCTTCTCATGGGCGTGGGGAGTATTTGCACATTTCACAACACTTTCAGTCGAGGAGTATTTCAATGAGAACACACAGTTCATTCCTGAGGTGTCAGACGGCTCCTGCTGGAGGTCGGTGGTCTGCGAACACAGCTGTGGATGTCCCTCACATTATGTCCTGGGGTTGAAGTTATCTTCTCACAATCAACAGTTAATTTGATCAGAAGCCGTTAACTTAACAAAAGGATGTTAACTTAAGAGCCAGAACAGGAGCCGTCTGGGCTCTCACAGGCCGACAAGTCTCCCTGAATAAACCTACCCTATTGTAAATGAGGTATTTGCGAAATCGCACTCTGGAACAATGGTTTATAGTTACACTCAGAGTAATTATGGGATAACAGAATTACACGTATTCCAACAATCATCATGTCAATAACAACAACAATAATAATAATGATAATAATAATAATAACACCAGGTTTTAGCAATAACGCTATGTTTAGTTAAGGTTTTCCACGGTGACACACCAGATGTCCGAAGAGGTGCTGGCTGACATAATTTGAAGATCAGTTGCTCTTGTTCGTGTTTATGCATGTCAGTCCCCCCTCAGCTCCTAATCCATCACATACCTCTGTCAGAGGCAGGAGTACGGGATAATGCGTCCAAGCATGCGTGCCTGCCCAAGTTCAACATGGGTAGTGCAGCGGTCCGGCTCATGGGTTAGAGGTCAGGCTTATGACTTCAACGGAACATCCAGGGGAGGGGTGGAGAGGGGGGGGCTGAATTTACAGACCATCCACCCATCCCTTCCATCTATAAATAAGCAGAGGACTGTTGAGTGGCATGCTCCACTCCCTTAGAGAGTGTAAACACGAGGCATGAAAAAAAAAGACAAATCACTCCCGAATTGGCCATTTTTTCTACCACTTAATTAGCCTTGATGGCAAAGGGGCGAGGTGAACGTGATAGTGTGCGCAAGAAATAGCTTCATCTACTCTGTGTTGGAATCTTTGTGCAAAGTCTCGCAGTGCTGAAACATAAGTGTCACAAAAGTGACATTGTCATGGTTACAGGTAACCCATTTTGTTTGCAACATTCTTGAAGATGATGTAATGTGCTTGAATCATGCATATATATTAATGACATTTGATTCTCCCAATTAACTTTTTTTTAAATCCAAAATGGCGCTCTTTTAAACTAATCATTCCATCAATGAATGGTTGATGGTGATGGAAAAGGACTGATTTATTGCCCTAACCAAATGACAGTGCTACCAAAAGACATGGGGCAGACAAACACACAAGACAACATACACAATACAGCCAGGCCCAGGTACTGACTCGACACACAACACAGGGCAAGTGTGCCACGTGTTGTGTAGTTGTGGCCTGCCACGGCCGCCTCAAAGGGTACCATGACTACACCGACGGCACGCTGAATTTCAATGCAGCACACACAATGAAGAGACATGGTGGCCAAAAGACGGCCACATGTCGAAAGCAATCAATCAAAGGAAAGCTGTTTTCCATGAGTTTACTCGTAAATTCCCCCAAAATGCACGGTAGGTTAAGTGGTCACTCTGAATGGGTCAATAGGTGTGGTTATGAGTGTTAATGGATGTTCATCTTTGTGTGCCCTCCGATTGGCGGGCAACCAGTTTCGGGTGCATCCTACCTATTGACTGAAGATGGCTGTGGTAGGCTCCCCCTTGACAGTCATGAAGATAAACAGTTCGGATAATGGTTGGATATTTGGTTTTACTATTGGATACATGCGGGTCTCTTGAATCTAACTGGTGTCTACTTACTACTTCTTTTAAAGTAAAAACATTTTCAACATCCAGTGATTTTTTTTGTATTGGAGCAACATGTCTGACGTATTCAACCAACTAAAACATTTCTAATCCTCGAATCGCTGCCACAATGTTATTTTGCTTCGTAGTTTAAACTTGACATGCAGATATCTTGAATTGAGATAGTTCAAAGATATCCTGAACTGCAAGAGTCAAAATGGCTATATCATAGTTACAATTCAGTTGCGTAATTCACAGAGCAGATATCTGCAATGAGAAACCACGACGGTACACACGAGCATAAAATGTGACGTAATTTGTCCTTGGGAAAATGATACCGCAGATATCGGTTCTTGAGACAAAGTGGCTTCAGGGAAATCGCTCAAACAGGAGGGCTCACTATTTAGTGCAACCGTTCCTTCTCCGGTCTGGATCTTTTTTAAAACTTCCCTTTATTTTATCTCCATGTTATTCAAAACCGATTTATTCCCGGCTGCCTTTAAGATGGGAAATCTCCAAGCACCCACTCTTGGCGGGTCGACACTGCTGTGGACCCGACTGTTTCCGTCTATCCTCATCTCTCTTTCTGCCTCTTTGTCCAGTCGGAAAAAACAGCCGCTTTCCAACGTTACAGGTCTTCAGAACAGTCATAACACATTTCTTAGCTTTGTGGTGTGCTCAACAGAAAGAGAGCTTTAACTATGAAATGTCTATGATACTAATTTACAGTTTTTAAAAATGTTATTGATTAATTGTTTTACCTGCCTTTGTTCTTGTATGACTAAGTTTTGCTCAATGTACAGCAACTCGTTTGCAGCTTGTTTTAAAGTGCTCTATAAATAAAGTTGAGTTGAGCCATTATCAGACAGGTGAAGGAGACTTTTACTGTAATGCTTGGCTGCACTGCAGGTGGTAGACCAACATGGAATGTCCGCACTGGTGATACTACATTGATTGCATGCTCTAAAGTAGAAACAAACAAGCTCTGGAGCAGTATAGCCAGAAATGGTGTCAACACATAAAATCTGACAAACATGCGTAATGATGCGCAAGCCTTTTTGCCATTTTTGCCAAGTCTTCCTTGGCAAAAATGGAATCAACCAACCAGACAATGTCAAACATCTTGGCCCCATGGTCAGGGTTAATACAGACTGAACACCCGAGATGAGTGCTGGATTAGCGTTTCCACGAGATGCCGTCAGTCAGCTAATTAGCGTGTGGAAGGCAAAAGAGATGGGCCTGAAAATAAACGAATAGGAGGTGAAATCCTTAGTATGGAGCATTACCTTGTATGGTGGGGAACACTGGACTTTAAAACAAGGTGACATGAGTAAGATTATGTGAGAATGGTGCAGAATGCTACAGGTCAGTTGCAAGGACAAGACCAATTGTGTGTAGTATAGAGAAGTAGAGAGAATGGCAGACTGCTTGCCCAGTTAGAGAGAGAAAAGGGAGAAAAGAAGTCCTGTATGAAGAGACATTGGAACTTGCTTCCAGATAGTGTAACTACAAATGACCATCGAAGGAGAAGTTGAAGGAAAGGGGAGGCCAGGAAGAAGGAAAACAAGAGAGGCTGATAACATCAGGATGTGGACAGAGGTTGAAATTAATATGGCAAGGGAGAATGCACACAAGGGCCAACAGTTCTTACGGGACAATGGCTAAATAGCATCAATGTTCTGCCGGCTTTTGCCTCATCCAATAAATGGAAATAATGAAGTTTCGGTCACATGCACACATGGATCTTCCAAGCCATTATAATCATCTTAGTCCCCAAGCGAGCAGAGCATTTGTTCTATATTGCTGCAACTGCCTGGAGACCGGTTCAGGTTGTAGCTATTGCCTCTTGCCCAGCTCAGCTGGAATAGTCTCCAACTCATCAAAAACAGTATAATGAAAAAGAGGAATTTAAAAAAAGGACACAAGTTACTCTATATATTGTTTTGGTAAGGATATGAATACAAACTACCGGGTTTTTGATTTGCTCTTTTGTCACACAAAGGGTGATTGTTTCCTCGCTGTCTATCCTATTTATAAAAACTGGCCCAGTAGTTTTTGCATGACACTCAACGTAACAGTCTTGACTAAGTTTGCAGTAACAGAAATAATTATGTTGCCCCCCACCCCCCCCCAGATATCAGGGTGTGGTTTACATACCTGTCAACTAATACGGTTTAGCCATAGTTCATACGGATTTTGTGGTAAATCTTACGTAATATGGCCGTATCGCACAAATCATACGGACACTGAAAATTTCAGTTTTTTTTTTTTACCCACTAACAGGTAGTTCCGTTTGCTTTTGCCCAGAATGGTGCTAGTCTACTCGAATGCTTTCATTTCCGGTAACTTTCTCATCACACAGATTTCCAAAAATCGCTTGCACCAGAAACACTGACAGCATTATTGCGGTGCAAATTAAATATGAATGGATGCTGTAACTTCGAGCCGATCGGTCAGTATTTGGAGTTGGTGAAAAAAGTAACGCAGGAATACAACTCTGAACACAGTAATGCCACTAAGTAGAATGATGATTAGGCATTAACCAGACATTGTATTATGGAGATCTACAATAAATATCATTGAATTTTTCGTGTGTGCTTTTCTGCCGTTATTTTGACATATAAAATGCTGTGATATGTTATAAGAATTTTTTGCTCTTTATAAGGATTTTTTTGGTACTTTATACAGGTTGGCGCTTGAAAAGTTGACAGGTAAGGGTTTATTTCAAGAGGCCCTTCTCTTCAATAACATCTCACTTGCCTTCTGCTGTAGAAGTGGAACCGAGTCTCCCTCTGCTGCTCCCGCTTTAGGCAAACATGTACTGAGTGATAAAGTGATGAAGTGTATCCCGAATGTTCCAACAACGTTAAGTAATCTTAAAAATAAACGACCTCTGATGTTCACCGTTCCGTTCAGGGCATCACAGTACCAAGTCCAGATTGATTATCCAAAAATACATGGTGTTGTATGATATGATAATGTGAACAGCAAATTATTAAAGAGTTCGTAAAAATATGTCTGTCTATTTATAATATATTTGGTCTTGGCCAGTGAGAAGCGTGTCATCTTGAGCCCATTCGCATATTCGCAACCCTGATACGACATTTTAATGCAATTAGAATAAGACTAAAATTAAATTAAACAGACCTTTTTTTTAAAATTTGATGGTAAGGGATTTTTTCTGCAGTACTTGTGAAATATATGTATGTGAGGTTCCGGAGTGTGTGTTCCAGTGCCGGCAAAAATAGACAATAGAACAAATATCTCTTAAATGTGTAATGTTGATGGTTGCCCTGGATGCATGTTGTATGATAGTTAATTACCTGCTTTTCTTGAAAACACAACAATTGTAAAATAATGATCAATGAAAAAATGCTGGTGCCTGTATAAAGTCGGGCAGCAGGAATATCAGGATTCAAGATATCCTTTATTTGTCCCACACTGGGGAAATTTACAGCCTCCAGTAGCAAGAATGTAGGTAGAAAGAAGAAAGAAGAAAAAAAGAAAAAAAACAACAAACACCGTTCAATTAAGTACAATACAAACACAAAAATGATAAATCGCTGTGCTATTTATAATTGTCTCACACATCATTTAATTATTATTATTATTATTATTGTTATATTTTATTCACCAGCCTGACAGCAGTCGGTGGGAACGAGCGTCGGTATCTCTTGCACAATCATATATCAAAACATAGGCAAGCAAAATGGGCAAGCCTTGACTGCACCCCAACGTTGCAACCTGGCACGACCCAATGCGGCTGTGCAGATTGGTGCGCATGCGCAATGAGTTTGTTCCCGGAAGTACGCGCACATGCTCTGCTGAAACAACCTTGGAAAGCCTGCAAAACAACTACTTATCAAGCCTATACCACAACGAACCAGAACAAAGATGCCAGTAACGAGACTACTGTAAGTTATCGTGTTCTATACTGCTTCAATTAGAATGACAAGCGCAAATATAGTCATTTGACCCATTTTTCCATGCTTTGTCTCCATCTCAAGCACTTGATTTATGAAGCGAGCATAACCAATTTAAAGGTTGCAAGACTTCCGTCCGACTTTACCCATCCACTGTGCTAATTTCGTGTTTTTGTCTTGTCTTTGCTTGAAGTAAGGCGGAGGATGCGTTGTGAAGAACAAACCATACGAGCGTTTTGCAACATGACTGTCCTTTGTGTTAGCCTGATATGCTAAAAACATGCAGTACATTAACGCAGCAGTGGCTGTGCTCCAGGTCACAATACAATAGATCCTGATTTTGTATAGCGCTTTCTCAACAGCTGCAATGACATAAACGACAAAGTGAAGATGCAGTCATCTGTTGTAAATTTGTTTTGAGTATGGGGTTCTACCCAAAGCTAAATAGTTTACTTGTCTCGCTTAGAAATTATATGTTGTTCTAGGAGCCTGTGATCTCTTTCGATAAAATTTGTGTCCTTTAAATTCGGCGGTGTCAGTGTTGAGTAGCCATAGTTGTTGTTTTGCGGAATTTGTGCTACTCTATCTGTTTCGTCAACTACATGGAACACTGGTGCACATGCACGACCCTTCCTAACTAGAATCAACTGTACAGCCCACACTGGTGATTCCCAACCACTATTCCATGGCACTTTAGCGTGTTTAGATGTGTCATCGGAATTATCCAATTTCACTTATTTATTTTCTGTAAGTAATGCACAACAGGTCTTTTCGGAGACTGATAAATGCCAAGGGCTCACGGTTTGTTCAAATTACATGGAAATACACATTTTTTTACAATCAATGAAATTCATCGGGCAGAACGGTGGTCAACTGGTTAACACGTGTGCCTCACAGTGGAGAAGTGCAGGGTTTATTCCGGCTCCGGCTTTTCTGTGTGGAGTGTGCATGTTCCCCCCATGCCCGCGTGTTTTTTCTCTGGGTACTCCGGTTTCATCCCACATTCCAAAAACATACAGTACATGGAAGGTGAATGGAACTCTTAATAGACAATTGAGTGTCTCTGTGTTGCTATCCAATCTGTGTGCCCTGCGATTGGATAGCAACGAGTTCAGGGTGTCTACCACTTACTGCCCGAAGACAGGTGGGATACACTCCAGCACGCCCGCGACCCATGTGAGAAAAAAGCGGATTAGAAAATGGTTGGATGAATGGATGAAATTCATGGATGTGAAGACACTCAACAGTGAACACGTGAATGATTTCTTGCAATAATTGTTCACAAGGTCAGGAACATATGAATATCCGTATGCAATGCTTCATTTCTACAAATGTTTGCATGTGTTTACATTTTTAAATGCTCGCTTCTACAACATTCCTAGGAAATCACAATGTCCCATCACTTGAGAGCTTATTATAGAACAGGCGGTGATGAGAGCTAATGTGGTCTTTGGGGGCTACGTAGCTCCCCGTGCCCACAGCTTTGTGAGCACATTGACTTGCTCTAGCCAGGTGCAGAGCAGGGATTGATAGAGAGCAAAAGCAGCTTTGTGACTTGAGTTGGAAGAAATGGAGAGAGAGAGAGAGAGAGAGACGGACAGACTGCCAGTGCCAATTTTTTGTTGCCAAAGTGAAATTGTCTCACATAAGGGGTGTTCACACGACACACATTTGCATCGGTGCTGCACCAATGTATTTTGTTGCGATATATCTTATACCGGTGTAAATTCTGTGGAACGTTCACACGTATAAAGCTGCTTACTAAAGAGAAGCGTGTTAACCCCGGTGCAGCCCCACTTGCGTTCACACGGCAGTTTCTGCGGCCGTGCAATACGATATAAAACATGCGAATGCGTGAAGTGTACTTCCTTTTCCCCGCCTTGTTTGTGACATAACGAAAAACCATGGTTTATACTTGTATATATTCAACTCTATACCTAGTTGAACCGCTGAACGTAATGGGTGGAACACCAGAAATGGCTGGAGGGGCAATCTCTTCGTCTTTAAAAAACCCCACAAATTCAGATAACATTTGCACCTTAAAAGCACCTTGATTATACAGTAGATATCACACAAACCCACTTTAACCCACATTTCAAGAATGAGTTTTTTTTTCTCCAGAGGGCATCCCAGTTGCACATAACATCAACAACAGCTTTGTATTCAAGTAAACAGGCTCAGAGTAACTGAATTTGTGAGTGAATTGAAAAAGCTCATTATTGTTACAAATAATATGAACTAATGATGGCGAAATGAAGCTTCATTCAGCACTGAAGTATTCCAGCCAATTGGTTTGCACATGGTGTAAAGCTTCATGATGCTTCATTTGTTAAAAAAGATGAAACAGACTACAGCGTTGAAAATTTTAATCATTGCAATTTGATGAAGACCCCTATTAATATGCATTGAATACGCCAACATCAATGGTGACTTTGTTTTATGTCTTGTCTCGCTGTATGCTAGCAAATCCACCCCCCCCCCCCCATCTGACAGTGGGGTGCACCGTTGAGTGGTCATCAGCTTGTTACAGCAATTCAAAAGTAAATTTTCTATGACAGGAACTTTTTAAAAGAGTTGACATTGTTTTGCTTGCAGATATCCTTTGTACCAACTGGGTAACCCACAGCTGAGACTCTTCAGACCAAACTGGTTCTTGAAGCTGGTACGGCCTGGAAGAGAGCAGCCTACTGACACCGTCCAGTTCCGCATCCCAATGGAGTAAGTCTTCCAACTTACGACTTGCGAAGATCCATGAGGCATTAGGCCAAGCTACATTAACAACCTCACAAGTGTTATCATCTAAGAAAGAACCCGTTCATCTCAAATGTTTCAATCAGTTCAGTGTTTTGTCAAAATCAAAAATTGCTACGTTACGAAATGCTTCCCCACTTTGTCGGCCAAAATGTTTTGACATGAACTGCACTTTGCGTCATGGCCACAAGGTGGTAGAGCAACCTCAAGAACAGAAGTCAGACGCATCAGTCAGCAGGCCAGAATTCTTTCAGCGCCTTTTAGTCCTCTATATTGAGCTGTGTTGCAGCGATGGCTTGTGAATGGCTGACACAGGCAGTAGAGTGGAAGATGTAAGTCCACACTCTGTATTTGGCTGTATGACTCATATTTTGACTCATTCTCCAAAACTTCATCCCATTGCATTTCCCAAATAAATGCTCTATTTTTAATAGTACCTCTGGATTCCAAATATACATTGTACTTTTCATTTGTTGTGTCTTATAAGCCTAAATATATAACACAAAGAACAATTCTGAAATGAGTTCTGAAGGTCGTTTTTTTTTTCTTCAATCTTCCCATTTTGGGAGTTGTCGATTCCACTTAATGAAGATGTTTGTAAGTTGTAATTTACTGTGTGGTAGTCCACAGGGCTATGTTGCACTTGGAAAGCTCCCTCATGTTTATCCAATTTGTCTGTCCAGTTTACGTCGTTAAGGCATCATCTCAAGCTATCTGTCCTCTTGTGTTTTTACACACATTTACCGATTGAATCATCCATTCAACGCCTTGGGAGTGTGATAAATTTGCAAAGCAACACATTACAATATTACTCTGTGTCATGAAGTCCAACAGAAGATTGTTGTTGTCAAGGTCACTGAGGTTAGCAGAACTGAGAGGTCCAAAGCTTGTGCTGTGCTTGGGAGAAAAATAGAAGATTAAGATGGGTCTCCGGTGGGGTTTTTGACTGTAATCTGTTCATCCAGGTGCTTGGCCTCCTACGAATGTGACTCTTGTCTCTTGTCTGCTGAATTCCAAGAATGCTTACATAATTTGGTGTGTGCGTGTGAGTGTGTGTGTGTATGTGTGTGTGTGCCAGGTGGACACAAAAGTGTTTGTGTATATTTGGAGTTTAAAGAGAGTTTTGGCAAAATGCTGTCATGGTTGGGGGGGTGTATACGATTGGACACAATACCTGACTTGATCCATGTTGAATTACAGTGTTTATGGAAGCATTCGTTTACATTTTGTGATCACGTATACTGTATGGGAATGGGCTTTGTATGTAAACACGCAGTACTTGCATAAACATGCATTCTGCTCGACCAGAGTAACCTCTTCAGTCCAAGGTCAGTGACTTACAGTTCCAAAGTTGACGGTCAACATTTAAAGAAATTGCCTGCACGTTCTTAAAAGAATTGACTTTTGAGAAACTTTCAAAATCCGAACAAACTGGTGGTTGACCAACTCCCCCAGAACAAATTGTTCAATGCTTCGGAGGTTTGGGTGTGCCCAATTTATTGATTTATTTATTATTATTTTTGCACTGCCTGGTCTGGTAAAGGGCAATGGCTCATTGATCTAACCAGGGGTGGGCAAACATTTTGGCTCGGGGCCGCATTGACTTTTAAAATTTGACAGAAGGGCCAGGTCAGCACGAGCTATGGTACATAAAAAAAAAAACTGCATTTGTTGACAGTCCATATCAAACATCAACAGAACAAAAGCATGAAAGTACTGTATTAATATACATTTTTAAATGACAACAGTGTTGTTGATTACCTATTTTAGCCTGTGCATTGCTGCAGATGGGTTGTGATCAGACCAGTAGAAGTAGAGCAATACAGAGGTCCTAGTTGGTCGAAAAGATCCCCCTCCCTCCTCGTGTTCTGCAACTTCAAGTCAATGTGCCACCTGGCAGTGAAATGCCTGTCATTACAAGTCCAATTGAAATGAATGCAATCATTCACATCGAACCTTAATTGTGGACCAGCCTTCGGCGGGCCGGATTAAAAAGACCAACGGGACGGATTCGGCCCGCGGGCCATAGTTTGCCCACCTCTGATCTAGACAAAAGCCGTAGATGGACAGATGGGCAGTGACACATCAAATATCAACTCCGATTTGCTCATGAGTTATTATGGCAATGAACGCTGTCGTTAGGCCTATTTAGCGTAGGCAATGTTTGTGCTGATAAGTTGTAATGCTCAACAGCTGTTAATGCGAAGTAGTAATGATGGCGTTCTCAGGCATTGAACACAATGTGGCCTTTGTTTCAAAAGCCGCGTTCACACATTCACAGCAAACTTGAACTTATGAGGATGTTTTCCCCAAAGGGGCTTCTTGGGAGAGAAGAAATGTCCAATCTACTCTCACTGCACTCTCCTGCTTTCTGCACAATGGTGTTCACCCAATATTTCTAATGAGTAAGGCTAGACATTAGCTTTTAGCAGGCTGTGTGTGTGATTGTGACAGCCTTTTGAAAACGAATTCTGGACACCACTAAGAGAATTGGACATTACCTGTCAGTAAACCTAACCCTAACCCTAATATTGTTGTGCTAACACGGAGATCAGATCGCTGTGTTCCTTGTGTGTACCTCAGGTGAGTCTGAAAATAAATACCGGTACCGCTTTTCACTTGTGCGTACAATGTACTGCAAATACAGAGTCTCGAATGACTGACATTTCAAACATCTCGATGTATAAGTTGAAGAATCAATCTTAGTGATGTCAGGAGCGTCGATAGCTCAAACAGTATCGTTCCGTATTGGCCATTTTGTCACAGCACAGTTGGTACTCTTTTTGTTGTCTGAATGTGTTTTCGCTTGAAAGCACCATTCTATTTTGGGTAAGACCCGTGTTCAGGATATTTAGAGTTTACATCAAGCAAACCAAAGCTGCGGCGCCAGACTGTGCACTGCGATTGATTAAGCGGAACTCTGTTAAACTGCATTGCACTCTCCACAACTATGCAATTTGTATGTTCTGTAAATCAGCTTTGTGAAACAAAGATAGCTGTTAAGTCCCATGTCCGCTATTGACAAATACATGTGTCTTGACTATTGTATATATTTTCATCTTATTTACTTTATTTTAGTTTTAGCCCTTTTTACAATTCCATGATGTGGCTTTCACCTCAGTGTAAATTTGATAATGTCACACTTCTTCTTGGATCTTGCTGCATGGGCCACAAAATTGCGCCCTGAGTAGACATAACCTTTCCTCTTTCTTTTCATATTTTTCACCTAGCTTTTAGTGTAAGTACCTTTAGTTTAGTTATTTCATGACCTCTCTGACACTTGGCTGAGTTACTTCAGGAAATTTGTTTTCATGCGCACACTTTCACTTGATAGATCTAACAAAGAGAATAAAACAATAAGTGTTAATCTGTTCTTTGCCAACAACCTTTGTGTTTATATGTAGACTTTCGTCTTTCCACTTTCCATGTTCTGCTCTTCCCCGCTGATTTTCTCAGTGCTTTACATTTTCATTAACCTTCTCTTAACTATAGCTTTGTAGTTTGTATATTTTATGGCCACACATGTTTTTCCCCCCCCAGTTTGCTTTATGTTCTCGGTTATTTGCATTTTCATCAACTTTCTATTAACTGTAGCTTTACATTCAATTTTTTTGGCCAATTGCTATTTATTTTTCCAGTCTGCTTTTTTAAAATTACATTCTTTTGCAGAACACACGAAACCAGTTCGTCTTGGGTACTTTCTGTGCCAGACACCTGGATTGTCCTACCTTAGAGACACATTTCTTTGTCTTTGGTTCTTAAACCTTTGTGCTGTCAGCATTTTCCCTTTGCTCTCGAAGGAACATCATCAAATTTCTAGGTTTCCTCCCACCACCCCTGAGTCTCAATTTATAACCCTCACCTGGCATGGGTAAAGACGCATGCACACAACAGAGAAAAACAACGCTGAACAGTGTTCAGTCTTCTTCTCAGTCACATTTTATGCAACTCTGCTGACTAATAACTATGAAACCAGACCATGCTGTGGTTTCTCACTGTAATCTGATTTGAGAAAACTGAGCCTTTGTAATAGCAGCTACCATTGTCTGGCAGCTGTACAATACTGTACCTGTTGGATCAAACGATGCCGCGATTACCGCTGTGATCACTTCATGTTTGCGCGTTCCGCTTCACAAATGCATAAGTGAATTTGGAAACCCTTTGCAGAGTAATTAACCTTCAAGTATGTCACGAGCAACTACTTCATGACGGCTTTTTAGGGCGACCCCGTCAGATCTTTTCTCAGAAATGAATCTCAACAATGTTTGCTGAAAACTATTCATCTTAGTTGAACAACGATATTCGACATCTATTAAGTGTCCATTAAGTGCTGGAGATACAATTTCATTTGTTCCACGACGACGGTGCTCACTACTCCAAGCACTCATCTCAAATCATCTTTCCTCATTGAAATGAATTGAAAACAAACAAAATATTTTCAGTGTATATTTAAATAAGAAAGATCACACGCTTTAATATTGCATTTTATAAGAACATACGTAACATAATTAAATAGAATAACCAATAAAAAAAATTGAAAAATTTGGACTGTTTATTACAGCTTATTATACAGTTTATTACGGCCCTTGGGAAGCGTTTCAGTTTTTCATTTGGCCCCATTGCAAAATGAATTGCTCGCCCTTGTTTTTGAGCCACAAATTGTCATTGACATGACATTAAATATCTCCTCTTGCAATGAGCAATTTTAGAAAACTGCTTGCTTAGTGGTTGATCTCATGCTTCTCACATTTCCCTTTTGTTAAAGAAAAATCAAGATTCACCTGGGAAAAAGGCGAATGAAAATCTATAGAACTATGTTTGCGAGGTTATAATTAACAAATATAATATAATGAACACAATTACTTATAACTATACCATAAGCAGCGGAGAGTTGTATATTACTGAGCAATACAGTTTGCAAACTTTTCTCGATTTATTTTTTTTGTGTTGTTTTTGAATCTGCCCTTGTTTTTTTTCTCTCACACATCACAATTTCCATTATTATAATTATTGTTGTCATCATCATCATCAACAACATTATTATCACCATTATTATTATTATTATTATTTTAATATTATCATCATCATCATTGTTATTATTGTAACAGTCATGTCATATATAACAGTAATCTATTCAGTAATACAAATTTACGGTTAGGTGCTGCAACAGGTGGATTTTTTCGGAAATGTCCGAAATCATATAACAGTGGTCCTCAACTAGAAATGCTGTCGGTCCACTTTTTTTGTTTTTTTTAATAAGACCAAGGTCCGGTCCCATGCACGGCGGGCATGGGGAGGAGGGCTATATGCCCATTTAGTATGGCCAAGCTTATACAAATCAACACTCCTCACAACCAACCAATAATGGGGTGCATGAAAATAACAAATTTTCACTTTGCCTGTACACAGCAAATAATGAGAGGTATTGTGTTGAGGCACAGGAACTTGTTTGTTTGTTTGTTTATTGAACATAAAACATATACAGTAATAATTTGACAGAAAATAAGGTAGATAAAAAAGTAAAAAGAAAGAAATCAGTCTTCATTCAACACAGTTATTATGTTCAAGGGAGTAACTTTTATTTTGTTAAGTTGTGCCTGCTTAATAATAGAAATAGCCCTTTTAGGGAAATAAGACATTTTTACTTTAACTTTGTTAAACAGTAGTTGTCTTTTTTCCCCCTTAATTTAACAAAAACAAAACAAAATACTAATTTTACCAAAATAAATACTAAACGTGAAAACAAAAATATCTTTTTCATTTGTACAATTCCCCTTTTCACATCCCCTCTGAAATCACTTAAAAAATATATCAGAAGATGAGTTAAGAACCATTTTAAATACTGACACAAGGGAGCACAGGAATGTGCTTCCACTATAGGTGAATGCAATGTCTGAGGCATGCAAATATTATTTGACGCCATTGTGATGCCCATTTACCATGTTGCGGTGTTCTGCTATTAAACAGCTGCAAAGATCCCCGGGTAGACGGGAGCATAACTGCACACAATCGAAACCTCACGCGATTCGTCTTGTGTAATTGTCTGTGTGCGGCTCTCCTAGGCTGAAGCTGTGAGCACACTGTGGCGTCGCGCATGCGTCTGTTTCCTGACACAATCATCCATTTTGAATGCGTGCGTATTGGGATAGACGCGTGCTGACGCGTATGTATGGGCACACCTTAAGTTCATAGGAGCCAATCAGCGCATCGTATACGCTGACGCGTATGTATGGGCACACCTTCAGTTCAGAGGAGCCAATCAGCGCATCGTTATCGCCGACATGCTCTGCTCAGCCAGGGTCTCCAGTGAGTCAAACATTATACACACAAAGTCGCGCTGCCGCGGTCCTCTGCATTACGTCTGTTAGTGCACGCAAAGAATACAACGGATAATTTTAACAAGCGATCGCGGTAATGTGCAGATTATAGTCCACAAATATAAAATGTATAACGTAAAAATCACTTTATAAATTATCATTTTATACAATTTGCCGAGGGTCCGGACAGAGGAGGTCGGCGGTCCGGTCGTGGATCGCGGTCCGCCAGTTGAGGAAGAGGGGCATATAAATTACAAAGGATAATAAAATCCATATTGCTCAAAGTTTTATTGGTGAAACTTAAAAACGAAAATACCACAAAAACCTGATGTAAGGAAAGCCATTTCTGTAATTGCGATCAGATATGCCATCTTGACATCTTGACTAGTGTAATCATTTGCGCAGATATAAGATAAGATATCCTTTATTCGTCCCACAATGGGGGAATTTACAGCCTCCAGCAGCAAGAATGTATGTAGAAAGAAGAAAGGAGAAAGAGAAAAAAAACAACAAACATCTTTCAATTAAATACAATATGAACACAAATGAATAAAAATTATTATTATTATGATTGTTATTTTTTATTCATCAGCCTGACAGCAGTCGGTAGGAACGAGCGTCGGTATCTCTCCTTCTTGCAGCGCGAGTGTCACAGTCTCTGGCTGAAGGAGCTACCAAGTGCTGTCAGGGCGGGCTGGAGGGGGTGGGAGGGGCTGGCCATCATAGCTTTTAGCTTAGTTAGCATCCTTCTGTTGCCCACCTCCTCCAGAGTGTCAAGGGAGCAACCCAGGACAGAACTGGCCTTCCTGACCAGTCGCTCCAGTCTCTTTCTGTCCCTGGCCGAGATGCTGCCTGACCAGCAGACAATGCCATAATGGATGGCCGAGGCCACCACCGAGTTATAGAACGTCTTAAGGAGTGACCCCTGAACCCCAAAAGACCTCAGTTTCCTGAGTAGGAAGAGTCGGCTCTGTCCTTTCCTAATCAGGGTGTCCGTGTTTGTAGACCAGTCCAGTTTGTTGTTGAGAAGAACACCAAGGTACTTGTAGGAGGTCACCCTCTCTATGGACCCCATAGAGAGGGTCACATCCCCATACCCTGGATGTTCATCGGTGCTGGTGAGGACTTTTTCCTGCAGAAATCCACAACCAACTCCTTAGTTTTCCTAGGGTTGATCTGGAGGAGATTCTGCTGGCACCAGTCCACAAAGTCCTTTGTCAGTCCCCTGTACTCCCGATCGTCCCCTTCTGTAATGAGGCCAACAATCGCAGAGTCATCGGAGAACTTCTGAAGGTGGCAGTTTGGAGTGTCGTGTCTGAAGTCCGAGGTGTAGAGGATGAACAGGAATGCCAAAGCATTCGCAACGTATTCAATTAAATGAGAAACAGATTTCATTTGTTTTATGTTGCACGAGTGACACTAATCTACGCTGTGAAGATTGAATAAGTAGTTCTGAGAATTTAAATTCTGCTCTGAGAAATGTACCAAAGCCACAGAGGAAAAACTCATTTAACCACCACTGTTTTTGATGTGAAGTTTTTCTGCTTTGACCAGGCAGCCACATTGAAACCTCAAACTGAATAGCTATTTGAGGACTTTTGAAAGTGCTGCCAACTCATTTTGTGCGCTTTGTTTAAGAGAATGTATACCACAGGTATAATTGTCCTCCCGTTGTGTTGACTGTCTTAGTACTTCATGCCAAGAATTTTAAAGCCCTTTGAGATGTACTGCATTCGAGTGCATCTTGGACACCTTGACTTACTTGCTTCAGACTTGCCAAGATACAGACCATCTCTGTGTTGGGACTTACACTTTCCACTCTTTGATCTATTTCTGTTCTTTTGTCTCAGCAAACCCCAAACAATAAATGTAATTCTTCACACGCCGCTCTTATATTCTCAACTTCTCAGCTGTCCTTTCTCTTGTCAAGTCTCAGGTTTCTCAGTGGCTGACTCTCGAGACAAAGTCTACTATTATCATCTTGAACTTAGTGTTGATACTTATTGTTATTTCTGGGCAATACATATTGTCTTATGGAAGGGATGAGTGTTGAGTCCACCCAAACTTGACAAGAGGGCAGAATGACAATGAGTGGCGGCTTTGTTTGGCTAACTCTCCTGTTTCGTGCTTGGCACTAAACCGCTGTGATGTGATTTCCTTCACCGTTAATGATACCGTTTGTGATCATTTATTTGGATTTCACCTCGAGTTAGACGTGAAATAACATCATTGAACCATATGGCAATTCAAAACATCACGCATGATAGCATCACTCATTTGAAGACATTTAAAGCATTTACACATTAAAAATGGGTAGTGATGTGTTTGAATTTGTATTATTATTATTATTATTACTTTCAGATGTTAGCACAAGTTGTATAATTTAGAATCTGAGAATCCAAGAGTCGTTTTCCATTCCCACCCAGCTTTCCGTTCGCAAATAATTGACACTGCCCTAAAATTTATTATAATTGCCGATATTATCCCTTTCATGTACCCTGATAGCATGATACTATGCCCACTGTAGTAAGCGCTGTCCCTGAAAGGGTTAATACTTTCAAACTTTGAAATGAATACTTTAAAACACAAGTCAACAGTTGCTAAAGCCTCGATGCAATGACATGAACCCACAACAGAAATGCAAACTCCACAACAGCCACAAGCTCAGATATGAAGATTCGTGTGCCGTTCAGTGATTCAGTGCCGTAGAGCGCTCTCGAGGCCTTATCCCACTGAGCGGGGAAGGTTTGCGAGTGTTTGCGAATGTAGCGAATGTTGAGTTCTCGTCAGCATTCGTTCAAGGTCGCAAACATTTGCCAGACGTTCGTCATATGTTCGCCAACAGTTTTAGTGCTTTTTCTTGACGCGAAAACTGTTTGCGACCATTAAAATGAATGCCGATTGTCCGGTAAACGCCTTTGCGACCGTTTGCGACCTTGAATGAACCCTGACGAGAAATCAACATTCACTCCATTCGCAAACGCTTGCAAACCTTTGCCGCTCAGTGGGATACGGGCTTTGCTGCTCCAACTGGGGATACGGTGTATTTAGTGCGTCAGGCAGTGCAGATAGAAACAGTTGAAGCATGAGCCGCTGATTTGTTTTATAACATACAGTTGGCTGGATTCAGAAATTGCGAGGGGAGCACGCTTTGCCTCTTTAAAAACATGCACTCGCAAAGTGGTGTTAGTGCGTCAGTGAATTTCTAAAATTGCCCTAGATATGCCAGTGCATTATAGCAGCCTAGCTAATCACCGTCCCGACATGGCAGCCATTTTGGCAGGGGTGACTTTCTGGTCAAAGGCATAGACATTAAAAATAATTTATAACTTGCTCACTTATCAACCAATTTTCTTGCAGTTTTCTTTTTTTGTCGGTGCCAAATCATGTGCTATCTCTACAAAACACGTAGGGAAAAAAGACCAAAAAATCTTTATCGTGTCATAAGATTTTTCAAATAGTTTTTTTTTGTTTTTTGGTTGCAATAATTGTGTACTGTACTGTACTGTACTTTTAGGCCATGTAAAAAAGTACTTTAATTTAATAGACAATTGGTTCTGAAGGAGAGACCTCTTGCCCTAGTTAGTCCGTCAAATCAAGGTTCCACTACACTGGGAAATGGTTGTCAAAAATACCCCATTTTCAATAATTGTTGTTGTACATTACTGTTCAATAATATACCGGTACTTCTAATCTAAATTTTGACACCCCAATTATGACTAGCTAGTATGAGTTGGCGATTGGTCAAAATATCAGTACGCTTTAATAAAACTCATGCATACTGTGGACATTTGTTTTTGCTAATGTCAATTTATGTTTTTTTAAAAAATGTACCAATTTTAAATGACTGCTTATAATGTGTATTGTAGAATTATTTCAGTCCCTGCTATATTTCTACAGTTGTCAGCTTTTTAAAGCAAGACAATTTAATGCTTTATATGAATACACTAAATGATTGTAGAGCACAGAAAAAGTTAACATGCTGGCATGGCCCTTGACAACCATTCCAGTTTCTCATGTTGCCCATTTGGAAAATTAATTGGTCTACTCGGTATTGTTCGCTATTATTCCATTAACCTCCCTTGCCCATATGCCGTCAAATATACTTCTTTCTTGTTGTGTACGTTTTGGGCTGTGCCCTTTCACCTACCTCGTGCTCTCAGAGCACAGGTGTAATTAGACCGCCCTAAACTTCTTGGAACTGATACTCTTAATCTTTTTGGCTCAGTGTAAGTCCACCTTTTAGAAACACCCCGAAGCTTTAAAGGTCACAGCATTGGATAAATTTCATCTGGGATTGTCTGTCAGAAGAATGCAGGTTAATCTGTACAGCAGGCCAACCAGTCAGAGACGAAGAGCCAATTTTTTTTACTGTGTTCCTGCAAAGAGCCACATCACGCACATCCACATGGGCGCACGCGCGCCCACACACACACGCACACGCACACACACACACACACACACACACACACACGAACAGACACCGAGATGAGCGAGAGCGAGAACCTCACTGAACACAAACAAAATCAAAACACACAGACATCCCCCCCGACCCTCCATTTCCTCCTCCCAACGCTCGCGCTTGACTTGGGACCAGTCCGCCGGCTCCCTGTTTGTCAATCATTTGCGCTAAGCACCGTTGTTTGCGCATGAGCGGTGATTCAGTTGTCATCTCATTGGTTGCCCCGTATGTCAATCAAGTAACGAGATTGATGATAGGCTGACGTAGTTAGTTCTGTGTACTTAGCGCCGACAGCGCCAACGACGAGGCGTTTTCGACGCTTGTCTTGTGAACCAGCCAAAGAGCCGCATGCGGCTCGCGAGCCGTGGGTTGGCCACCCCTGCTGTACAGTATGTAAAGAAGAATAATGGAACAAACACAAATCTACTATAATTCCCTGAAAGCTGTCAAAACCTGTGTTTAATCGATGAGCTGTCTGTTTTTGAACCATGTGATATTATTTAAAATAAAGCACAATGTACTGGAAAACAGTTCCCAATTTTACTTTGTGTATGTAGAGTATCCTACAAATATACCTGGCATTTGGTCCCCGGGTCGTACCTGAAGATCCGGGACTCTGGTTTACATCATCACGTATTATGCTTATCGCTTGATAACCTCATACAGAAAATACATACTGAACTGAAGAATAAAAGGATATGCAAATAAAAGCATCCATCCATTGTGGGATGTTGCTAAAAATGAAATCGCTATCAACAGTTAAGCTTTGCATACCATTTTGTTCAGAGGAAAAATGTGTTGTTGTTTTTTTTTGTGACACCTTCTAAATTCAAAGGAGTTTAACCAGCCCTTTACAAAAATGTCAGCTTTGTTAACATGTACAGTATGCCAGTATAGCAGAAAAGGCAAATTGTTGTACAGGATGGAACACATATTACCTCATCCTGAGTTTGAAAGACTCTTTGTGTTCCACAGAATCGTTTATTTTATTTTATTTTTTTATTTTTGGCCTCACCTCATATTGTTCCAACATTTGGAGATATTTATGTTGTATCCTAGTGAAATTCAGGCATGCACATTATCCTACTCAATCAAAGAAGCGTGTAATGTGATAGAAGACGCCATATCCGAGGTACTTATGTTAGACCACAGCGTCACTATAAAGCACTTTGTCAGACGCATTTGGGAAGTGCTCTCTACCAGGCTAATCAAATTCGCTAAATTGATTAGCAGTTAAAAGCCTTTCTTCCTCTGGTCAAAGCAGTATGTTTCAAATGCTGCCCAGTGGGTTAGTGGAAGCTTGAATGGTCCAGCACAGTGGCTGGTGCCAGGCCTGCTTCCTGTATAGGATTTCACTGCACTCGATCAATACACACAGCGAGCTAATTGGGTGAAGACCGACGCTCTCTTTTCTTTTCTCCTGCCGTTTTATGCCGCACAGGGATAAAATCTGAATGAGAGTGTGATGAGTATGTTTGATGTAGGGCCTTCTCTTCAGTACTAGATTTTAAGGAAATAAAAGCGACTGCTCATCAACTGTTTCTATATAAAAACATTATAATCAATGGTAAAAATGCCTTCTATAACCAATGTTTTCTTCTCCCTTCCGGAACCTACCTGCGGGTTTTACCCCCCCTGTCGTGCTGGCATGTGTGGACAGAATGACAAAGTATGATGTCAAAAACTATCTGGAGAAGATATACAATGTTCCAGTGGGAGAAGTTCGCACAAGGATACAGTATGGTGAGTGTCTTTTCACTTTGTCCATACCTAATACATCCCAGAGAGTTACTGACTACGGTTTTACACTGTCTAACGAATATCTACAATGTACTGATTATGTCTTTTAAAAAAAGATGAGTAGTACCTCTGGAATTATTCATCCATTCATTATCGGAGTGAGCCACTTATCCTCACAATGGTCACAGGCATCCTGGAGCCTATTCCAGCTGTCTTCAGGCAGTAGGCGGGTTATACCCTGAATTGGATGCCACCCAATCGCAAGGCACACATAGATGGACCAACATGAGCCAAGTTGCGGTGACCCTGCCACAGCTGGCCTTGGATGTCCATGATGTAGTTTGGCAAGTTTTAGATAAGGATGCACGAGAACTATCGGACAGGTAACTATCGGGCCGATGTTGGAAGGGGAAAAAATTATGTCACATTCATCAGTCCAGCATCAACAGAACTAGACCGATAACAAGGCATGCCTCAAATAAATACAATCACACCAACATTGGTCAAGTTTAACTTTAAGAAAGAAAAAATGAAGAGTGTCACACAACAAGCCTCTGCTGCATCATGTTTTTTTGTTTTCCTTCCATTCAATTTTTTTTGGGATGCTATTTTGTTGTTTGAAGTTGAATATTCTCCTCACAGTTCCAGCAAGACATCGGTGAAAAGTGGACTTGATCATCCCCCACGCACTTAATTCCAGTGTTGGATGCGCTAGCAGTGTCAGTCTTAGGCTAGATAAGCAATTAGCCTGGCTTCTCTGTCTTTGCTCGTCATCCTTCTGTGAGAACAACACCACGGACAAACACACGAGACGGGCGGGGCGTGTTTCTCTCAGCAAAACGGGCGTTCATCAGTGATAGACTGAGAGGACTGTCAGCACAGCATAGTGCTTTAGCCAGGTTGTTGCTGTCATGAAGGTCATAAACTGAAAATGCATTTTCTGGAAGGAACCGACTCACCTTTCCAATATCATGTGGTTGTCATTCTGGCACTTCTCATTTTTCTGAGAATTTCTGGGACTCCGGCAGTTTCATGGTCACACTACTTACAAAGGGTCTCCTACCTCGATTGCTCAGTTTAGCCGGGCGGCCACCTCTAGGAATTGTCCCGGTTGTTCCAAAGTTCTGCCATTTAAGAATTATCGAGGCCGCTGTGCTCTGAGGAACATGAGTAAGTACAGCGGAAAATTATTTGTAATTTTGCCCAGTTCTGTGCCATGCCACAATACTGTCTCTGAGTCCTTCCAGGCAGTCCCTTTCACCCCAAGGATTGTTTTTTTTACTATGATATTCTTTGCCAGCCTTTCCAAGTCATGTCCTCCATTTCAATTGAACACAGATGGATGCACGTCACACACACACATTACTGTGAGGTTTATACTGTATGTTTGCAATGTAAGTACTGTATACTATATTTGTATATTAAAAATAATTGGGAGAATGGAAGGTGTACTTGAATATCAAATTCAACTCACAACAGTCACAGTACTTGTGTGCTTAAAATATTGTAGCATTTAGTTTTTGCTGGTTGTAAATAGCTTAGGGCTGATGGGCCACATTTTAAAAAATTAATGTGAAGATACAACACAAAAACAATAAACAGAATTGTAAGTAATACTTTCTGAATGTGCTGTTTACATGTTTCACTCCAATACCCAAGCTGGGCGACCACTTGGCGGGCCTACTTTCTGCCTGCCCCTGAGCTTCCTCAGATTTTTGCCTGATCAGACAGAATTTCTCATCTAGGTCCGAATCCACAAACTCAAGGTCTACTTCCTCAACGTTGCATCCGTGTCGAAACAATTATGGTTCGACTGAAAAGCATGTAGACAGATTTTAACCATCCCCTGACTAAACTACTGTGACCCACACAAAAGCCATCTGTGAGTGAGGGACAGTGTTTTTTCGGTCTGTTTTGATGAGGACTCATACTACCACTATACTGCACTGTGATACAGACTAAATTTCATAAAACGGTTAAATTGTGACTTCTAATCTTAGCAGTTAGATGACTTGAACTTTGCATATCTGAGATCCCGGATACAAGCGGCTGAAATGAGTTTTCTCCGCAGGGTGTCCAGGCTCTCCCTTAGAGATAATGTGAGAAGCTCAGTCATCCGGGAGGGGCTCAGAGTCGAGCCGCTTCTCCTCCACATCGAGAGGAGCCAGATGAGGTGGCTTGGGCATCTGATTCGGATGCCTCCTTAGCCCTCCCCGGTGAGGTGTTCCGGTCTTGTCCCACCGGGAGGAGACCCCGAGGAAGACCCAGGACACGCTGGGGAGACTATGTCACCCAGCTTGCCTGGGAACGACTCGGGATCCCCCGGGGAGAGCTGGAAGAAGTAGCTAGGGAGAGGGAAGTCTGGGCTTCCCTGCTAAAGCTGTTGCCCCCGCGACCCGGCCCCGGATAAGCGGTAGATGATGGATGGATGGATATATATATATATATAAACACATTACATGGAGTAGGACTAGATACGTTTTTTACTTCTTCCTACTTGAACATAATAATTGTGTTGAATGATGACTGATCCTCTTTCCTTTTTAATATTTTACTTACCTTACTTTCTGTCAAATTATTACTGTATTTGTTTTATGTTCAATAAACGAACGAAACGAAAACGAAACGAAGCTTTGTGAGGCAGATGTGCTAGT
This sequence comes from Hippocampus zosterae, assembly GCF_025434085.1. Classification (NCBI taxonomy): domain Eukaryota; kingdom Metazoa; phylum Chordata; class Actinopteri; order Syngnathiformes; family Syngnathidae; genus Hippocampus; species Hippocampus zosterae. Next base: position 10,264,446 of record NC_067453.1, read on the forward strand.
CGTCTACATTTCCACCCATCTAAAAATAATAATATATTATTTCAAAAAAATAAAGGTACAAATAAGTTGCCGGATGCTAAAAACCTGTTTAAATGAGCCATGCCACATCTTTTTTGAAATTCGTGTGGTCCTGAGATTTGGTATGGTAGTACATAAGACAGAACAAACATCATTCAACTGTGTAACTAAAAATGTGTAACGATATGTTTGTACACTTCTAGTCCTAATGGAAAATGTTGTTTATCCAGCCTGTAACTATAGTAACAGGGAATAATATCCCTCCTATCCCCAGCCTACATTGTGAAAGATTCATCAACACTATTTACTAGGGTGGTGTCATTAAGGCTTGACAAAAAGGAGAGCCCCTTAGGAGGAGTGTAGATGGAAACAGAAGGACTGGCGCATTGGCAGAGGTGGCTAGAGAAGAAAGGGGTCTTTCGGGGCTTCTGTGATCCTGTAGTGCGTCAGAGAAGGTATCCCTGTCTATGTTGAGAGTTCCACTCCATTGGCAGCATAAAGACAGGAAGAGGCAAAAAAAGAGTGAGGGGCGCACATGGACCCTTTCTTCCCTCCATGGGCAGGAGGGCTATTTTGGAAGGAGTTACCATGGATACCCTACTGGTCTGGGATTTGTAATGTGATATCTGGCTGCCAAACCGCAATCTCTAAGTGGGAGAAAGTGGGAGTGGTTGCATTTGCGAGTGTTTTATGAAAGTGTTGCCTGTGTTTCCGTATATGTTTGGAAAGGATTACCTGAAGCTGAAATGTTTTTCCAACATGCTTGTGTGTGCGTGTGCGTGTGCGTGCGTGTCTTTGGATCCACTGGGTGGGTGGGTATTTAATTGTTTAAGGAGGGACAGGTCAGTGTCTTAGAAAGGTAGTCATATTTCCCTTTGGATTTTCTCAGCAACGTGACCGCAAACACACACACAGAGCCACACGCACCTTACCTCTGTCTTCCACTCACACAGGGACCTCCAGTTGGCTTGGGAAGGGAGGGTATTAGCGTTTTACAACTTTGCTTACGGTTTTCCCTGTGCAGTGGGCTGCCATTCTCATGAATGCTCGCTACATGTACCACACAAACACACAGACACTCAAATGTCACAGTGGAAAGTTAATTTTTTTCATATTGTAATATATAACTGTTCCGATGGAAACATCATTGACATTGCTTTTTGACTTGACCAACAGCAAGCAAGTTGTCAAAAGGATTTAAGCATTTTGATGACCTGGACATTGGCCTGTCATAGATCATAGATGTTGATTGATGACTTATTCTTGAACTCCTTTTCTCCTCTACGTACTGTACTAGGTTGGTACTAATTTATGAAAGGAATGGCATCTGATTTATGTATATGATGCAAAGCTGCTCATCTGACAACTCTGCTCCCCGCCTTACCACACACACACACGCGCGCACACACACACACACACACACACTTTTTTTTGGGGCCAAAGATCGACTTTTGAATCGACCAACTTCCCAAGAACGACCTGATCATGCACGTGCAAGCATACACACACACACACACACACACACACGCTCGCACTCGCATGCACTCACGCAGGTGCCCACCAGTGCATTCGCGCACGTATGCACGCACACCACGATGAGCAACAGTCGAAATGGGCCGAAAATGAACGAAAGCTAAAGATACAAACAAACAAACCTCCTCCCACGCTGTGCGGTTGACTTGGGACCAGTTCGCTGGCTCCCGGTCGATTCTGATCGACGTATCTGGCACCCTTGCCTTAAAATCTGAGGTAATTCGCTGACTAACTTAGCGCCATTGTTTGCGCATGAGCTGTGATGCAGTCATCTGATTGGTTGCCCTCTGTGTCAATCAAGTAACGGGATTGATGACAGGCTGACGTAGTACATTCTGTGTAGTTAGCGCCTTCGTTTGAATGGCATCGCCATTTCGAGACATTTTCGATGCGAGTCATGTTAAAGCCCGGGAGCCGGATTGAACCAGCCAAAGAGCCGCATGCTGCTCGCGAGCCGCGGGTTGGCCACCCCTAGCTTAGCCCATCCGCCTCATAGTACAGAGGGGATAGAGGGATTGGTTCATCAAGTCATGGCCATAAGCCTGAATCCAACCCTTACTTAAAACAAATCTGAATTACTGCCGTCAATCTGGACCAAACTCTAACATCAGTGGTAAAACAAACAAATTCCCCGCATCAGGGCGTTTGGTACCCCGTACTCCAGAAGCACCCACCTATTTATTTTATACTCATATTTCAGTGAAACGATTCTGTTGTTTCATATGGGCCACCGCTACCACAAATGCAATCGCATTTATTGGGCCTTAAAATAATCAACATTAATTAGGATGCGATTAAGCCATTGTTTCCTTCCCTTCGCTCTGTATTCTGTCCATTTATTTGTTAGTTTGGTTTTGTTTTGGGGGGAAATGCCCTCTTAAATGAATCCTGATATCAGTACTTGAACATTTTTCAAACACCCTCTTATTATGGCAACACTGAGGTCTCGTACACGAGGGCAAGTTGCACATGCATCAAAATACATACAGTATTTTACATATTTTGAAAAAAACAACAGAATAAATCTTTACACAACTGAAAAATAAAGAAATAATCTGTACTTGACCTGGTGTTGATTTAACATCTAAGTATATATCGTATTTTGGGATGGAGAGTTAATAGGTTGCTTAAAAGTATACAATTTTCCATGGGGACTTAAACAGTATGTTTTCTGTAGCCTGTATGCTCAGTTGTCTTCAAATGTATTTTAAAAATCTGGTTTCAGTTGGGCCTGATGCACTCATAAGATTTGCTCTTGTGTCATGTAAATGTAATTAGTGTCTCATAATTCACATTTGCCTTATGTGATGATTACACATTGATTACGCTGTTCTTTATTTCTCAGGTTCCAACAAGAAGAGGAATCACCTCAACCAGAGGGTGAAGCAACCTGACTACAAAGTAGCTTATGTTCAACTGGTAAGAATACGCACATACACGTCTACTTTTTCCCAATCTATGTGTTATTTGGAGAATTAGCCCGTTGACTCCTGTCTTGTTAACGGTGGGGGGTGGAGACCTTTCAACACCGAAGCCCCTTTTCCACTGCACTGTACGTATTCAGTTTTCCGCAGCCTTATACTTGGCTCTGCTTGTCTCAGTTTGGGGTTTTCAATTTTCCACTACAACAGAGGACTGCCTCAGTAGTTGCGTGGAACTGATCTGCCCTCACTTGTTTAAAACTGCATAAAATGTATAGTCGGGGAGATGGGCCAAAATGCGAGATGTGACAGTGTGTGTCTTAATTGGTTTCAACTAGATATAGGCGTGCCATGAGTGCAGATAGACAGGAAGATGGTGAGGCAGAAGGAAAGGTCACAGTGACACAACAGCCTAGCTCAAATCACTAATGTAATTATTAAGAGGCCTCGTCTAACACAGGTCAATTTACTGTTGGCTCCTCAAAATTTTCTTCGGGTGCTCCTAAATTTAAGTTAAGGACTAATTTGCTTACTACAATGGTTAAAGTTGAACATAATACTACTACTAATAATAATAATAATTATTGGCCGGCCCGGTGGTTGACTGGTTCGAGCGTCGGCCTCACAGTGCAGAGGTGCAGGGTTCGATGTCGGCTCAGGCCTTGTTGGAAAGTGTTCTATAAATAAAGTTGATTAGAGTATACTGTACTTGTTCTCCCGGTGCCTGCGTGAGTTTTCTCCAGGTACTCCGGTTTCCTCCCACGTTCCAAAAACATGCATGGCAGGTTGATAGAACACTCTTAAGTTGTCCGAAGGTGTAAGCGTGAGCGTGAATGGATGTCGATGTGTGCCCCACGATTGGCTGGCAACCGGTTCAGGGTGTCCTCTACCTACTGCCCGAAGACGGCTGGGATAGGCTCCAGCACACGTCGTGACCCTTGTGAGTATAAGCTGATCAGAAAATGGATGGATTGGTGCATGGATGGATTATTCTTATTCTTATTTTGTACTCGTTATTTTGAAGAAAGACTAAAACTCAGAGAGGTGTCCATTTTATTATTTATACATATGCCGAGTCAGGTTATTGCACACATTTGTTGATGCTGTTCTGAAATTAGAAACAGAGCTTCGAAAAACCTGTGTTGAATGAGCATGAGCATGAGTAAATGTGCAGATAAGGAATTCAGCAAGTAGGACTTCCATCTTTTCCTTAATTTCAGGCCGGGTCTGTGTTCTGTATGCCACCCTTGTCAATTCTGTCCACTGTGTTCATAAAATATAGTTCACATACAACGAAAAAAAGGAAACAAATTAAGTCCGCTTTTGGCGCGGACCAAATAAGCAGACCAAAGGTCTTTTCAGAATCATAATCAGAATCATCTTTATTGGCCAAGTATGTAGAACACACAAGGAATTTGTCTCCGGTATAACGATCCATCCATCCATCCATCCATCATCTACCGCTTATCCGGGGCCGGGTCGCGGGGGCAACAGCTTTAGCAGGGAAGCCCAGACTTCCCTCTCCCTAGCTACTTCTTCCAGCTCTCCCCGGGGGATCCCGAGTCGTTCCCAGGCAAGCTGGGTGACATAGTCTCTCCAGCCTGTCCTGGGTCTTCCTCGGGGTCTCCTCCCGGTGGGACATGACCGGAACACCTCACCGGGGAGGCGCTCAGGAGGCATCCGAATCAGATGCCCAAGCCACCTCATCTGGCTCCTCTCGATGTGGAGGAGAAGCGGCTCGACTCTGAGCCCCTCCCGGATGACTGAGCTTCTCACCTTATCTCTAAGGGAGAGCCCGGACACCCTGCGGAGAAAACTCATTTCAGCCGCTTCTATCCGGGATCTTGTTCTTTCGGTCACGACCCATAGCTCGTGACCATAGGTGAGGGTTGGGACGTAGATCGACCGGTAAATTGAGAGCTTCGCCTTTTGGCTCAGCTCCTTCTTCACCACAACAGACAGATACAACGTCCGCATCACAGCAGACGCTGCACCGATCCGCCTGTCGATCTCCCGCTCCCTCCTACCGCCACTCGTGAACAAGACCCCAAGATACTTGAACTCCTCCACTTGGGGTAAGATCTCCTCCCTGACCCGGAGGGGGCACGCCACCCTTTTCCGACTGAGGACCATGGTTTCAGATTTGGAGGTGCTGATTTTCATCCCAACCGCTTCACACTCGGCTGCGAAACGCTCCAGTGAGAGTTGGAGAGCCCCGTTTGAAGGAGCCAACAGCACCACATCATCTGCAAAAAGCAGGGATGCAATACTGAGGCCCCAAAACGGACCCCCTCAACGCTTCGGCTGCGCCTAGAAATTCTGTCCATAAAGGTTATGAACAGAATCGGGGACAAAGGGCAGCCTTGGCGGAGTCCTACCCCCACTGGAAACGATTCCGACTTACTGCCGGCAATGCGAACCAAACTCTGACATCGGTGGTATAGTGACCGAACAGCCCGTATCAGGGGGTTCGGTACCCCATACCCACGAAGCACCCCCCACAGAACTCCCCGAGGGACACGGTCAAACGCCTTCTCCAAGTCCACAAAACACATGTAGACTGGTTGGGCGAATTCCCACATACCCTCGAGGACCCTGCTAAGGGTGTAGAGCTGGTCCAGTGTTCCACGGCCGGGACGAAAACCACACTGCTCCTCCTCAATCTGAGGCTCGACTTCCTGACGGACCCTCCTCTCCAGCACCCCTGAATAGACCTTACCAGGGAGGCTGAGGAGTGTGATCCCTCTGTAGTTGGAACACACCCTCCGGTCCCCCTTTTTAAAAAGAGGGACTACCACCCCGGTCTGCCAATCCAGAGGCACTCTCCCTGTTGTCCACGCGATGTTGCGGAGGCGTGTCAACCAGGACAGCCCCACAACATCCAGAGCCTTGAGGAACTCCGGGCGGATCTCATCCACCCCTGGGGCCTTGCCACCGAGGAGCTTTTTAACCACATTGGTGACTTCAACCACAGAGATAGGAGAGCCCACCTCAGAGTCCCAAGGCTCTGCTTCCTCCAAGGAAGGCGTGTTGGTGGAGTTGAGGTCTTCGAAGTACTCTGCCCACCGGTTCACAACGTCCCGAGTCAAAGTCAGCAGCGCCCCATCCCCACTGTACACAGTGTTAGTGGTGCACTGCTTCCCCCTCCTGAGACGTCGGATGGTGGACCAGAATTTCCTCGAAGCCGTCCGGAAGTCGGCTTCCATGGCCTCACCGAACTCTTCCCACGCTCGGGTTTTTGCCTCGGCGACCACCGAAGCCGCGTCCCGCTTGGCCTGTCGATACCTGTCAGCTGCCTCTGGGGTCCCACAGGCCATAAAGGCTCGATAGGACTCCTTCTTCAGCTTGACGGCATCCCTTACTGCTGGTGTCCACCAGCGAGTACGGGGGTTGCCGCCACGACAGGCACTAACCACCTTACGGCCACAACTCAGATTGGCCGCCTCAACAATAGAGGCACGGAACATGGTCCACTCGGGCTCAATGTCCCCCGCCTCCCCCGGAACATGGGAAAAGCTCTGTCGGAGGTGGGAGTTGAAACTCCTTCTGACAGGGGATTCCGCCAGACGCTCCCAACAAACCCTCACAATACGTTTGGGTCTGCCAGGACGGACCGGCATCTTCCCCCACCATCGGAGCCTACTCACCACCAGGTGGTGATCAGTTGACAGCTCCGCCCCTCTCTTCACCCGAGTGTCCAGAACATGCGGCCGCAAATCCGATGATACAACTACAAAGTCGATCAACGAACTGCGGCCTAGGGTGTCCTGGTGCCAAGTGCACATATGGACACCCTTATGCTTGAACAAGGTGTTCGTTATGGACAATCCGTGACGAGCACAGAAGTCCAATAACAAAACACCACTCGGGTTCTGATCGGGGGGCCGTTCCTCCCAGTCACGCCCCTCCAGGTCTCACTGTCATTGCCCACGTGAGCATTGAAGTCCCCCAGCAGAACAAGGGAGTCTCCAGCAGGAGTACTCTCCAGCACACCCTCCAGGGACTCCAAAAAGGGTGGGTATGCTGAGCTGCTGTTTGGTGCATATGCATAAACAACAGTCAGGACCCGTCCACCCACCCGAAGGCGGAGGGAGGCAACCCTCTCGTCTACCGGTGTGAACCCCAATGTACAGGCACTGAGCCGGGGGGCAATGAGTATGCCCACACCTGCTCTGCGCCTCTCACCGTGAGCAACTCCAGAGTGGAAGAGAGTCCAACCCCTCTCGAGAGAACTGGTACCAGAACCCAGGCTGTGTGTGGAGGCAAGTCCGACTATATCCAGTCGGAAATTCTCTGCCTCACACACCAGCTCGGGCTCCTTCCCTGCCAGAGAGGTGACATTCCATGTCCCAAGAGCTAGCTTCTGCAGCCGAGGATCGGACCGCCAGGGTCCCCGCCTTTGGCTGCCGCCCAGCTCACATTGCACCCAACCCCTTTGGCCCCTCTCATGGGTGGTGAGCCCATGGGAAGGGGGACCCACGTTGCCTCTTCGGGCTGTGCCGGGCCCCATGGGTGTAGGCCCGGCCACCAGGCGCTTGCCAACGAGCCCCACCTCCAGGCCTGGAGGTGACGTACAAAGTTGTGTTGATGCCTGACTTGGTCCGGGGTGAAGGAGCAGCGGCAGGCTGGGCAGGGAGGCACTAGGAAAAAACGAGCAAGAGTAAGAAGTTGTACACCAAACAGTTGTGCGCTAACAAAAGGCCTAGATACCACTCGTAGGTCACGAATCATCTCGCACCCGCTTGCAGATCAGCAGAGGTCTTATACACAGGTGGTGATTGCTGTTCAGCTGCAGGTGTGGGAGCACCTCCGGCCCAGAATGGAGGAAGCAAACAAAGTCCCCGAAAGTGGACCATCAAAATAAATGAGGAAGCATAATACAAAACCCTAAGGAGTATCGTTTGACAGCACATCACAAAATACCTCTTCACGACAGGGTTCGTTCAAGGTCACAATGAAAAATGTTTGCCGAACATACACCATGCGCTCTTCAAGAGTTTTTCAGGGTTTTTTTCATACTTCTACTGGTATCAGTCTGAAAGAAAGTGGTATTGAACATTCCTAATCGCCACATATGCACCCATGCAAGTTCACTTGACCACGGATAAATTCATGGGCAAGGTAGGGCCTCTAACCAAACCCCAATTAAATCTTTTGCTAACCAGTTACAATAAATGGCAGAGAAGGCAACACAGATATTGTATAACAAATTGGCACTAATAGTTGATTTACGGTACTTAATAGCACACACACACACACACACACACACTAATAAGCGTAAACAACACACACACACACACACACACTAATAAGCGTAAACAATACCCGTATTTAAACAAAAAAAAGATGATTTGCAGATGGAAACAATGTCAAAATATGTAGAAAAGTTTAATTTTAGTATTTATGCAGCACTTCCCACATGAAACACAATCTTCTGTCTCGAAATGGATGAATTATGAAAATGGTGTAAATGCAACAATTTCGATGCAACATTAGTGCCATAATTGAAGTAACCATGAATCTTTCAAAAGCAGACTCTGTGTTCTGTTACCAAGCAAGTAGTGTGGAATTCCCAGCAGAGTTTAGTGTTGCCACTGTCTCACACTTCAGTGTGTGTGTGTGTGTGTGTGTGTGTATGTGTGTGTGTGTGTGTCGGTCATGCATACCCTAGTGCAAGGGTCGGCATCCTTAAATACTCAGTCATTTGGACTGTCTCACACTGATTTTTTTTTTCAACCAGGAGTCCTAAAAACAAATTGAGAAATTGAAGATTTTGCTACATATATTGTTGTCTTCCTTTTTTTTTTTATCTTACCTGCTGTATTAAAAAAAGAGCTGCTACATAGAACTTGCAGTCTTTTTGTTGGTTAAAAAAAACATTTTAACTGTATAAAGAGGTCTCTTTGAGTCCTCTTTCTTGTATGGATGAAATTTAAATGATCCACTGCAGTGAACCAAAAATGCCATCTGCTTCTTTGTTCTGGCATCACTTTATCTTGATCTCGGTGACGTACAAAGTTGTGTTGATGCCTGATATGAACGGGCTTTTGCAAATGGACTTTTGCCGGAAACCAATAGGTCGTTTAGAGGTTTTGATGAAGAATGAATGCCCCCTGAGTTGCGGGTTGAGTTACTTCTGACTTCAAATAAAAATTACCAGTTCACTTTTGGGATGTAGCTCTTGAATATTTTGGTATTTGGATTTTACATCATCGGGTATTCAGATAAATACAAAAACATTTTTTTTGCTTGGTCGTAATAACAACAACAACAACAAAAATAACAATTTAATCAACGAGCGACTGGTTTTCATTTTTAGGTTTTCAAAAAAGACTTTGTGTTTGTCTATGTGGATGTAATGTTTGTCACACTTAAATGTGAATAGGGATTTCACGGCTGTTCCGGAGTATGTTAGCACCATTTGTCTGTGAAGGTCTAAAAACTACAGGCAGTTGACAACAGACCAGTTACATGTATGTACATGCGGGAGTAAGGTGGATGGGAAGAGTTGCTGTCCACAATGCCATTTTCTGTCTGGTCATTGATGTTATTGCAAGCAAGAAACATCCCACATACCAGCATGTTTAAAATATGCAAACAGTATTTGTGCTTTACATATTTGAGACAGAGATTACAACAGTACACGTATTTACTTATATCTTTAATTCTAAAACCTTATACGGTACAGTAATTAACATTCATGTTAATGGGCCATCTTGGGCACAACTTGGTGTGTGCCCAAGATGGCCGCTTGTGCGCCAGTGTGTTCGGCGACGCTCCTGCCATTTCGGGTTTTTTTAAATTTTTTGCAATGCTTGTTACCTCCCTAACAGCGTCTCGGTTGGTTTATGATCGCCGATCGTTGTTATTGATTCAACAACACGTCGGAGATTCGGCCGCGTTTTGGCAAGACAGTGGTGAAAAGACGCTACCTCCGTTCTTGGCTAACCTGCCGTCTGATCTCTTCCGCGTTCGCTCGCTCCCTTCACAGAAGCGCCGCCGCCGTAGCCGCGGCAAACGTAGCGGTCAGCTCGTGAAGCTAAAACGGGATCTGAGACACACTTCGATCGCTCCGGCGTGGTGTGCCCTCGACCCCGTCGCCTCGTGCTTGCTAACAGTCGTTGGCTCTCCCAACGCGCCATGGCATTTCTACTCTCCACGCCTTTCTCGGGGAGGAATCCAGCGAAAGCTTTTGAGGGAATTCCCCTGGGCTTGGCGATCGGAAGAGGCAATCCCTCCCCTTGCTACTCCCACAAGGATCGCGTTGTTAAACGCCTGGTCGCTGACGAACAAGACCCATATTCTGAGGGAGTGTTATTATAAAGCAAGTATCAATTGCTTTATAATAACGATCATGCTCACTTGATGGTGAACAGTATGATGAATTTTAAATATAAAATAAAAACCTGCTGCCTCATACTCCCTCTGCTTCCCCATATGCTCTCTTGATCTCTCTCTCTCTCTCTCTCTCTCTCTCTGTCTCTCTCTCTCTCTCTCTCTCTCTCTCTCTCTCTCTCTCTCACTCATACACAGAAAAATACTTTCTTTTGCAACATTTTGTACAAAACAAGTTTTTTTCCTAATTGACTCCACATGTGGGAGAGTGTTCTGTAGGTCGATGCTCACACCAAGGCCCCCATTCCACCCTCATCCTTTCCTCCATCAGCTAATATTGCAGCTGTAATGCATTTTCTTTCTCTCTCTGTCTCTCTCCACCCCTATCTCTCTTTCTATCTCTCCCTCTCTCTATGTATCCCTCCCCCTCTCTCCTCTCTCTCTCTCTCTCTCTCTCTCTCTCTCTCTCTCTCTCTCTCTCTCTCTCTCTCTCTCTCTCTCTCATTCCTTACTCTTGGTTTGTGGTTGAGGGGAGGCCTCCTGTTAGCGGGGTTCCGTGACTGACATTTTCCTCACCCAACTATTGGGTAAAGAGCCTGTGTGCGTGTGTGTGCATGTGCGTGTGTGCGCAGATGCACATGCGTGCAGTGACCATTGGAGTTGAATAAGGTCATGATGGAGACATGCCAGATTGGGGAGGTCCAGAGATGGCGCAAAGTTATCGGGGCTGTTTTGTGTGTTATAGAGTTGAGGTGCTGGTACTGGGATGAGCAAAAAAACAACAGCTGAGCAATGAACAATCTTTTGCCGATTACATTGTTTTTAGGTTTGGCTACACTTCACAGGGAATGATGTGTCAGAGTGAGATTGGATTCATGCATTGCTAACGGCTACGCTCGGAGTAAATGTTTTTAAAAATGTTTGCAGTCAGCTCTCACACTTACATCTGTTTGATTCTCCAAGAGGCTTATTCGGGGAAAACTAATTTGACATTGCACTTTTGACCCCATTTTCTTGTCACATAGCACTTGTTTTGTTTTTAGGGCTCTTTTGAAGATTTTTGTTTTATCATCTCAATGTGACTTATTGTCAGGAGTTAATTTATTCCACACATTCCTTATAGGTGTTGATTCATGACATGACTTCAAGAGGATAGGCTATAACTTCTGACAATGTTCTTTGTGTATGTCAGACACCTCATCTCATCACCATTCTTTAAAGGTTGTTTTCATTTGAAAAAAAATCCGTTCTGTGAACTTTGAAATTATATGACATTTGGAATATGTTTAAAAAGTATTCATAACAATCAGAAGTGCTTATAACAATTTTAGTCTGGTTCTCAAATGATTGGCTGAGATTGTTGTTAGGGGATGTTGTATTTATTTATTTATTTTCCAGCACCCACCTAGCTCACTGGATGAACCTAAAGACTTGGACTACGTTCAAACTGCAGACAAATGCGACTATCTAATTTTTTTATTTTTTCCCCATATGTGACCTGTATCTGATTTTTAAAAAATGTATTTTGTCTTTAATGACAGACTGCCCAAAATGCTCTCCGCACTGGTGGGGAATGGTGCTTGGGACGGATATTGACATTTGTCTGTGAATCTGCAAAGTTGTTTTGAGAAACAGTATTGACTTTATATGTGACTTAAATTTAATCCCAATGAAGAAATGAGGCAAAAGTGGGCATTTGTGGTAATCCCAATGAAGAAATGAGGCAAAAGTGGGCATTCGTGGTGATTGCAGTAATTCAGCCACGCAGATGTTTGATTTCTTAAGCATGGCAATGAATTGATGTCATCGTTAGTAGAGGTGTGTATGCATGCAAGGAGGTCGAAAAAACTCACCTCAATTTCCTAAAATATTTTTACCTCGTCCCGCATCGCTCGTCTGTAGACATGAGTTGATAAAAAGATCAGCCCCTAAATGCTGAACTGTATTTACTTCCTTAAGCACCATGTTATGAGTGACATTCACTCTAGTTATTCACATGCAGGTAACTTTGAGGACGCATTTGGTTAACACAGCAGACAGACTGAGGTTACCATTAAGATGTAGTGTGAACATTCATTCATTCATTCATCTTCCGAACCGCTTGATCCTCACAAGGGTCGCGGGGGGTGCTGGAGCCTATCCCAGCTGTCTCCGGGCAGTAGGCAGGGGACACCCTGAATCGGTTGCCAGCCAATTGCAGGGCACACAGAGACGAACAACCAACCACGCTCACACTTACACCTAGGGAAAATTTAGAGTGTTCAATCAGCCTGCCACGCATGTTTTTGGAATGTGGGAGGAACATGCAAACTCCACACAGGGAGGCCGGAGCTGGAATGGAACCCGGTACCTCTGCACTGTGAAGCCGAATGAACAAATAATATTGCTGATATTGTGTGTATTGATACAATATATTAACTTACTTTTGACCATAATGTAATTTTTACTAATTCCAGTTTTCGGCCATGTGTCTTTGCTGCATAGCTGTTGTATTATTGTTTTGTGTTTTGACATATGTTAACAGGGTTCCCACGGGCCCTTAAAGTTCATAAAATTCCATCAAAAAAGAAGCTGTATAATTATGTTCTTAATTGTCCTTAATTTTCAGGGAAGGCTTCAAAAATCCTTAAAAATTAACCCGTGGTGTTCATTTCATTTGTGTATGTCATTTTCCCCATCCTTCCAATTCATAGTTTTGTCATGCCTTCCTGGTTCCCGCTCTGCTTTTCCCGCCGTCTCCGATCAGTTCCAATGATGATCACATGATCACTTTGGGTCATTTCGGGCCAATTTGACATTCAGTATGTCAAATAAAGGGCTAGCTGATTGCCCCTAAAAATAAAGATGAGCCCTTCCTTTGGCAGCAATGATTTGACCACCAGCTCAGTGATATGTGGCTTTCTGTTCATTCAATCCACAGTGAATGCCCCCCTGAATGGAGAAAAAATCTTTAAAAATGGCTAAATTAGCCCTCAAAAGTCCTTAAAAGGCCCATAAATAAAAAGCAAGTGGAAGAGTGGGAACCCTGGTTAATTAACCTGCTGATTTGGTGTCTGTATTTAGTTACTCTCTGCTTTAAAAAATGTGAAAACCGTACGATACCCCAAGCACTTGTTCTTGTGACTCCATTTCCGGATAGTTCAGTGGTTCTCCGTCTTCCCCTGTTAATTGCTCTTCGTCCGTCTCTATTTGGAGGTAATAATACTTGGCACAAGTGTTACTTCTCCATGGAGTCGAGGATCAGTGACTTAGAGGAGTGGCTCTTTACTTTGGGATGATAGTGTTTGGCCACGTGAGGCATCCAGTCGCAGCTCGTAGATAGCGGGTGTGGAGCAACATAGCGTAGTGACTATCAGTGGGAAAAGGAGGGAGGATGGACATGGACGCACCATTCTCTTGTTTTGTTTTGTTTTGTTTTGTTTTTTGTTAATTTTTTTTTAACCAGCTCGGAGGTGGTTAAAAAAAACTGTGGCGACAGCTCCTAGAGCTCCATGGTCAGATGTGCTTGAGCTACAGCATTGTACACTGAGGCAGATATTTTGATGTCATCAACAGCCATTATCGTGATTGGGCAGGAGTGTTTGGGATGCTTACCATAGGTCCAATTTATACCCTCTACCACACTCTACTCTGTACTGCTATAAAATGTTTGGTACTCAAATGCGCAGCAACATAACAGAATCTGGTGCACTTACATCAATATTTTCAGCCCTTATACACACTTGTGCACCACTTATATGCATCAGATAAGAGCACTCCTGATGATAATTTACATTTGTGTTTAGTTTGGGTTAGATTTTTTTTCTCTATCTTTTGAAGATGCAGTAGTAAGCAAGTACACGTTTCGGGTTGCCAGCTGCAGCACTTGAAGTGAGCTGAGTGATGGGGGTGCAGGTTGAAAGCTTCGGCAGAGTGATGCTGGGATTACATGAATGGGTTGTTGGATGGCTCTCTGCATTTATGAATGATACAGTTGGATGCCAAGTATCAGATTCCCCATAGAGGATATGGGTCACATCCAGTGGGTATAAAAAGCCTACACACGCTGTTCAGATGCCACGGTTTTGTTTTTCTCATATATAAATATATCCTCCAAAAAATAGGTCATGGTCAGATATTTTAATCATTTTTCTTCCATAAATGAATTTATAAACTGTAAAACTAAATTAGAAAATGCAATTTTTAGAGAAATTGTGTGTGGAACCTCAAATGTGAAATGATATGGAACATCATGGAATGATATGGGATAGGTCTGTAACAATACATTTTTTCGACCGATACAAAATGTATCAAGAAAGGCCTAATGAGTCAACAGATCGCTTTTTGTGAACGATAGAATTCAAAGCAATTTCAAGGTATTTCAACACGTTATTTTCATACAGCAGCAATGGTTTATGTGTCAATGACCATAAACTAAGTGAGTTTATGGTCTTTTTTTCCCCGAAGATCTGTAAAATACAGGAAAAATGTTTTTTTAAGTACACTTGGGGGGGGCGGTAATAAAATTCACACACACATCAAGCAAAATCATTGAATAAGAGCAACAAAAATGAAATTAAAGACAGCGGTCAAACCGATTTAGCCGCTTGTACTTACAGTACATGTTTGAAAATGAGATGGAAGAAGTACAAACTCTTCCGTTCCTCCACCTTTCACTTTCTTTGGAGTCCGACTTATCATGTAGCAATTTGCACCAAAATACCAAGATAGCTGAAATGCGCGAGACACAAAGTAAGTGATATTTAAGATGTGAAAGAGAAATCTCAACTGAGTGTTCGACAAGGATGCTCTAATGGTTCGCCAAATGAAGGGTACCGTATTTTCACGACTATAAGGCGCCATTAAAAGTCTTAAATTTTCTCCAAAATGGACAGGACGCCTTATGGTGCGGAGCGTCCTTTATATGCGCCGAGTTCCAAAATCTGACTGACAGCCGACACGCTGTTTATATAGAGAAAAGGCGGAAGTGACTGTGGCCAAGCATGCGGGAAAGAAGTCGGCCAATCAGGGAAGGGTGGGCGTGTATATATACATATATGGAGAGGGAGAGAGAGAGAGAGAGAGAGAGAGAGAGAGAGAGAGGGAGAGAGAGGACAGGCAAGCTAGTCCGCCAATGGTGAAGGGTGGGCGTGTAAGTGGATGCCGCAAGCCAGTACCAACATTTGTATAGTGTGGCAATGTGCATTGTTGCAAAACAACTCCGGTTTTGGTTTCGAAGAACCCCTGAAAATAAATTTGACAAAAAGACATGCCTACGAAGCTCAGTTCAAACTTAAAGCCACCGGTTATGCTTTTGGCATGCGTGCCCATCTCACAGCAGCGGTGAAAAAAAACAAGTCAAGCAAATGAACTCTGAGCTTGCCGTTATTCCCGGAGGGTTGACTAAAGAACTCCAACCGCTGGACATTGGCATCAACCGGGCGTTCAAACTAAAGTTGCAAACGGCATGGGAACAATGGATGATCGGTGGCAAACACAACTTTACAAAGAGTGAGAGACAGCGCTTGGCGAGTTACGCCACAATACGCAACAACGAGAGGGAACGCGGCGTTTTTGATGGATTACGGTACTTGCACAATTGTTCAATTCTTTCTACACACACACGTGCTGCCACCATGTTTCGCTCTGTTCTTTACTTTCAAATGTGGGAAAGCTTCACACGAGAGAAATGTTGACTTTGCTGTTGCTACTCCTTCTTTCCGCTCGGCAATGCGTAGCAACTCACACTAGCATGTGATGCATTCAATGACAACTGAGATGTGCAGTCCTCTGCTTCTGATACAGAGGATGAGGACTTTGATGGATTTCTGGGTGATGATTGATCGATAAACGTGAGAACATTGTACGATGGCTAAATAAAATACAGCCGAACTCAGTTCTGCTTTCGTTGCCTTTTTAAAAACGTGTTTTTATCTTATCTGTATGTCTTGGCATGCTACCGTATGCTTCAAGCTAACGTGTTAGAGTGCGCGCATGCATGCCGTATGTTTAAGCTGGCGTATGTTTTACCACTGTAAAACTGCGGCCATTAGTACGATGCGTCCTGTGTATGTGTAAAATACAGAAATGTCACCCATTAATGAGACTGCGGCCATTAGTACGATGCGTCGAATAGTCGTGAAAATACGGTAGTTTTGGGAACCCAAACAATATTTTTGCAAAAATATTGCAACCAAGGTCGCACTTTATTTTGTGGCACAGTCCTTTTCCTCGACATTGAAGTATTTCAACCATTTTATTCCCTAAGTAAGATATGCAGGGTTAGCTGACACATGCTCCTCAAAATGAGTGATGTCATTCGTGTATGGAAAGGAATCTCAGACATTTTCCTCATGTTGTTTTCAGAGGAGGTCAAGAGGGGAGGAACCACAGTTGGTGTTCTCTGTGTGATGGGCGGCGCATGGCACATCCAGGCACGTGTGGGATGTTTGTAGCCATGTAACAGAGAAATTCCCACGAGTTCATACCTGCTTGACAGTTGTTTTGCACCTGAAAAACGTGCAGAGATGGACCGAGATGTGTGGCCTATGTGCTCGCTGGGAGCATTCGAGTAAACCTCCCCTTTATCACTCATACAATCACCACAGACTTGTCCGCCTTGTAGTGTTTGAAAATAGTCAAAGCAAAGATTTAGAAACTGCACAACAGAAGGGAGATGAGGCACACAGATGGTCAAATGTGTTGCCATAATCATCATTGTCATGAAGTGGGCAGCTGATCTGTCTCCACATTGACACATCATCATGTAAGTCAGTGATTCCCTACCTTTTTTCGGCTCGTGTACCAACCACTGAACCAGACCATGAGCACCCACTCACAGATACATTGTAGAATAACTTGATTAATAAATGAAAATAATTGTATTTAGTTTCCTTAAACTGTCCCTTTTATTTTGATGTGTTTTTTATTTAAAATGAAACAAAGATTATAGGGTATTTTGCCTTAAAAAAGAGGAATTAAAAAACTGCCATTGTTTTATACATAACATAACATTTATCACAAAAAAAATCAGCTTGTTTGAAAAAAATCCCCTTTAAACAGCTTTTTAAACTTGAAAGTGTAAACAATATAGTATATATAATATTAATAGAAGACCCACTATCGCAATTTTACATTTGTTTCCCATCAGCCGTCTGAGCTATTATTTCTGCCTAATCTGGCCACAGAATTATAAAATGTTTCCACGCACCCCATGCAGTGTGCTCATGTACCCCTGAGGTACAATTATCTTCTGTTTTCATTTATGTTTAACACAAAGTTAGAAGTTCAGTGGAATTGGGGTTCCCCTGGATGGGAAACACTGATGGATGCCCCAAATATGAAACTCAGTCTGAACAAAATGGCAACAGCCTTTGTTTCAATTGATAAAATGTTACATTTGCAATTTCTAACTCCCCCCACCCCCGCCCCCCACACACCTTCTGTTTTTTGTTGGTGTTCAGTCACTTGTGTGTCTTTGTAGATCTATTTAAAATCGCATATTCAGTTTAAATTCATCTCTCCTTTTATTATTTATTTTTATTATTTATAATTTTATCTGTGGTTTTATTGTTCTTGTCTGGATTGTAAAGTGTCCTTGAGTGTTTTGAAAGGCACTTTTAAAGGAAATGTATTATTATTATTATTATTATTATTATTATATTATTATTATGAGTAGAGTGACAAAGCAATGTCGATCAATTGCAGGGCAGCATACTGGACGCTGCAGATGGATTATCTTGTATGACAAAAACAAAGATTCTTCCCTGACAAGCATGGACCACAAAGAAAAGACCCGCATATGTAGAGTAGAAATATGTATTTCCTGTGTGTGTTTCTATCATTTCCCAGTTTGAATGAGAGACAACAGAAAAACAGGGGATTGGAACTGCCTTCTTATGTAAAATATGAGGGGGAACATAGCTTATATTTCTGCTTGACCGACACTAGATGGCAACGTTTTGCCATTTTACCGAAGCATTCTTCTGTGCATCCCACTTACTGCCTTTTCACTGCCCCAAAGTAAAAACTTTGGGTTTTGTGGATGGTGTAGGGTTGGGAGATGAGACCGATTCATTGGTAAATCTGAGATGTCTCGTTAAGGTTCAGCCATTGCTAGTTTCATGGTCTGCTGCCTTAAAAAATAATTTATTAACCCTTGAAAAACATATTGGTGGGGGATTACACCATACAAAAAGAACACTTGTATTGTGCAGCTGCAAAAACAAGTTGTTTTTTGGGGGGTGGGAGGGGGCGTTGGTGGGGTCAGCTATTGTGTGACTGATGTGTTGATGTTTTTCAATTGGAAACATCCACATTGAATAATTGGCCAAGTCTGAAATATTATTCACAAAGGAAACTTCCCCTTGAACTTGAAAATCAAGTCCTGTTGTTTTGAACGAAGGTCACTTATTTTACTCTCAAAATAACACTGACCACACGGACGTTAGAACCCCTAACTGGCCCCCTTCAAAAATTTCAGAACAATGGATCGCTTCGCTTTTCCGAACCGTTGCCTGGATTGCAGCAGTTCTTGGTGGATTCGTAAACAATTTCCTCAAGAATACAGTGCCATTAAATTGTTGAGGAGTAAGAGTAGACTACATCAAGGTTCGGACACATAACCAAAGCCAACGGCCAATGTGTTTATCTAGCTGGGAACGTGGTGGGAAGGGGCGCAGGATGTGTGGGTGTCCAGCCCCGATGCTTTCTGTTGCTGATCTCCGGTTTGAGTGAAGCTGCGGCTCTGTGGAGCAGCCTGCTGGATGGGGAAATGTTGCTTATCTGTAAGGAATTTTATTATTTTCAACTATTTGGATTGCTGTGGCTCGCACTCTCATTCCCTCCCTCTTCTTCCTTTTCACCTAGTCACGCAAACACAGGCTTTCCTCACACAGCCCTGTCTGTCTGCCTGTCTGTCGCTCTGCTTCCTTCCCTTCCCTGGCCTGCCTCACCCTTGCTTATCACATCAATTAACATGTTTCACTTGTGGCACTTTGCCCTCATTGCCCTCTGTGTTTGGCCCATTCTCACCCATTATAATTCAAAATGCCTTTTTTTAACTCTCCTGTACACTTTGTTCCAAAATATTATACATGTAGAATTTAAATTGAATACATCTTTTAATTTTATTTTTACTGTGCGCACACTGTGTTTGTTGTTTCTCCTCTCCTGTAATTCACTAACATAAAACTCTCATGTATTTCAGTGATTTCCCAGGTGAGCCTAATTAATGGAAAATTATCCACAGTGGTTTCATAGTATTAAGCAAGTGTTTTGGCGGAAAAAGAAGGAGCCACTGAGTCATCCAATGACTGACAAAGGGAATGAAAACATACTTTTCAAGAAAATTATTTGACTGCTAAATCACTTGTATGTGATTCTGAGAGAAAATGAGCTAGTTTAGATCGAGGTCCATGGTGCAAGTGCTTCATATGCAGAGAGCGGCTTTTAAAAACCCACTCATTACTTGCAAGCCCTCTTTGAAGTTGCTCGCGTATGTGGAGTCCCAAGAGCATCGCCATGCAGGGTCTCCAAATGTTTGCAGCCCACCTAAACACAGTATATCAGCCACCTCTAACCATTCTCACAAGGAGAGACATTTAGAGTGGGCTCAGAAAAACATGAACACAAATTTTCAGCACTTTTATTAACTTGTCCTCTTTTGGATGGTTCACATTGAATGAGTTGAGCATTTTTGGGAAGATGTAAAAAGAACTTTACCTTCCGTAGCAAAATCATCATCCCCTGACCTGTTGTACCCGACGGACAGCATTCTTTAAAGATCAATCAAGGGTGGACAGCAACTCTGGGAGGCACTTCTTGCATACTCAAATTAAGAGACACAAACCATTCATGGACAAACTAAATTGTTACTTGAGTCGGGCTCAAATCCCCTTTGTATTTTTCAAATCGATTTAGTCAGTCTAACATTTTGAACTGTTGTGGATTGGACTGTATTTTTAGTCATTTTGGAAGACCATTTCAAAATAAAGTGGAGGGTGGAGAATACAAAGCATGATATTCAGGAAGTGTTTTAGAAGACTGGTAACTAGGTGGGGAGGCTAATAGGGGCATTAAAATGTTTAAAAAGTCAACCACTACCTCGCTGAAATTCACATAAAGCGGAGGATCATGAAACATATCACCCGCAAAAATTGAGGCAACGCTGTATTGGCGAGTCAAGTGTCCTCATCTCTTACAGTAAATCTTCTTTGGTTTTCTCTAAGAAATCCTGACTTCATCTCTCATCCAGCAGCATCTTTTGGCATCTTCTTCATTTCCTACCATATTTTCTCCAGTTGCCCTTCATTTAGACGGCACACCCATGCACAAATGTGCATGCTCATAACCTTTCCTAATTACCCCTGACCTCTTGACCTATAATGACACAGCTACCCCTTTGATCAGTCACTCAGCATGCGGCGCCACCCAGGTTCTCAGTTGGGCTGCCGCTGGCCTGATAAAGCCTTCTGATAGGCCCCTGCTGATGCATTTCCTGTTTTGCTATGCGTCTTCGTTTTTTATTTTCTCCACCAGCTGGTCGTGCATTCCTGAGAGTCGAATAGGGGGCAGGGGCATTGCCTGGATGTTTACGTTGTATGTGCTTGTAGGGGTGACTGTGTGTGTGTGTGTGTGTGTGTGTGTGTGTGTGTGTGTGTGTGTGTGTGTGTGTGTGTGTGTGTGTGTGTGTGTGTGTGTGTGTGCGTGCGTGCGTGCGTGCGTGCGTCCGTGCGTGCGTGCGTGTGTGTGTGTGTGTGTGTGTGTGGTTGGTAGCCTAGATAGTTGGCGCGGAGGTGACTGAAATGGAGAGGGCGGGGCTGTTGTTTTCATGAGTAATTCGGGGAGAAATGGGGTACATTGTGGGGGTTGGGGCTGACATAGATGGTTAAAGGGATAATGATAGTGAACAGCTGTTCGTGTGTGCGCGCGTGTGCGTGCATGCATCTTGGGGGTTCACAAGGTTTCGGTGTGAGCTATAAAAGTGGGCGGTTCAAGATGATTTGATTCAGCGCTTGGTGTTCATTGCATCTAACATGGGAATATTGGGTGGTGTTGTTCCTAGTTGTTGTTATCATCCTTGTGTCCACTTCAACACTAGATGGATGTCAACATCTTTGTGGGTGGTTGGGTGTGTATTTAGATGGTGATGATCCTTTTCCTGAGAGCTCCGTTACCAAGGTCCTATGTCTCCAGTCGCCGGCTGGGAGCAGACATGCACACGCACGCACACGCATGCGCTCACACACACACACACACGCACACACACACACACACACACACACACACACGCACACACACACACACACACACACACACACACACACACACGGTTTGTTACCAGGCAGAGGTATTTACACATGCGTATTTATGTCTCACTGGACCCACTGTAGGGTCTTTCTTTCTTGCACATTGTTCATACACCTGTCGGATTCTTGGTTTTTATCTCATAAAGCATGTATAAAAAGGGTCTTCGGTTTCTATGGACTATGAACTTATTTTTTTTATATATTTACAGAGAGAGAGAGTATCTATCTATCTATCTATCTATCTATCTATCTATCTATCTATCTATCTATCTATCTATCTATCTATCTATCTATCTATCTATCTATCTATCTATCTATCTATCTATCTATCTATCTATCTATCTATCTATCTATCTATCTATCTATCTATCTATCTATTATTTTACATTCTGTCTCACAATTGAAGTGTGCCTATGATGATAAGTTTAGACCACTGTACAACCGGTGGCTGACTAAATACTTTTTGTGACCACTTTGTCTTATGGCAGCTAAAAACTGGAGCTTGTATTTTTGAATCTCCCCGTTTATACTGGTTGAAAACGCTGGGTCAACTCAAATGCAAAAAGGCCGCAAACATTGGCATATATATTTTATACCAAGCCAGCATGTGTGCAAGAGAAGCTCTCTGTCCAGAATGCTTAATCATATTGCCTAAATAAGACCTAAAAAAATTTCCTCTCTTCGTACTTTTAATTTGTACTGCACTTGCTGCTCATCGAGACTGGTGCGTCACGGTGTTTTGTTTGATTTCCAATCACTCACACCAAGAGCTCGCTGACGTCTTTTACGTGCATACTGTACCAGGCACGCAACTCCAGATGTATTTTCAAGACATTTTCAAAAATAATGCTGGCAGCAAGACACTTCTCTGCTTGCGCAGCAATAACAAGCAATTCTTTGAACTGGAGGAGATTAATGAACAAGTTGTAGGAAGAAAAAAAAGGCGGCAACACCTTTTTGGTCTGTGCTACTACCTTGCACAGCTGCTGTCACTGTTGATTCATGACTGATTTCTTGCTGTTTGTGATGCCATGGCGACGTCCGAGACGTGACAAATAGTCGTGTTCCCGTTATATTTCACTCGGCATTTGCAAAGGCTGTACATGGCAACCGTCTTCTCAAGACATTCTTGTTTCTTGCAAAATCCAAAGTGTTTCCACAGAAATTATCGCATTGCTCTGTCTTAAAAATTCTTCTCCTTCTTCACCGCCACCAATTTTTTGGTATAAAATGACTTCTTGAATTATAATGATTCAAATCAATGCATCACAAAAATGATGTTATGTCGAAATGTAGCCAGCATCCATGTGCACTCACCCTGTGCCTGGGGTTACGAGATGGTCGGCCAAAACGCATTAATGGGATTTCCATTCATTTCAATGGGGAATGATGATTTGACATAAACGTGTTTTGAGTTTACAAGCCTGATTACAGACTAAATCATACTAATTCGGCAACCCATCACTGCACGAGATCTGAATGTGTGAATTGTGCACTTCACATATTGGATTAAAAAAACTACAACGTATGCCAATAAATGACAGGATTTATACGATAGGTTTGCTTAACTGGGAAAAGGTATTTTTAGATAATCCAAAAATAAATGTTTGTATTCTCTCACAGTAAATTGCTAAAACCGAGATGGGACAGTCAATTTGCCCAAAAAACACAATCAGTGTCAACAGAGCAATCTCCTCTGACCTCCCCAGACCTCCCTCTTCTACCCAAGACTGTTTTGACACACTGGAGCACCACCAAATGACCTCACTTGTGGTGATATTTTCTTGTGATGGTTACAGCAAACGTGGAAGAGGAAATATTTTCTTCAGAACTAATTTGAGTCAGATTTTGTGCGGGGGACAACCTTCACCACAAACAACCCCCTCACCACATACGCACACACCACCACTTCCTCATGTTCACATCTGTCCCTCACTCCTCAGTTGTTGAATTGTAGTACTGAGGTCTGGACAGAGACGCAACAGTGAAGAGAGATTCTGAGTGTGGTGGATGTGTGTTCTCTTCCTCACTGAGAAAGTAAGAGTAAATGTGGGGGCCACCCAGAGGTCTGGCTGCTGAAGCTGTTTGTAGTCATCTGGCTACATCTCTCAAACTTTTACATCTTCTTTTCTTGCCTTTCCAACATTTCCTCGGCCAATTATTTTCTGTGATTGGCAATGCAAAAAACTAAAACACTCAATTGTGATATTACGAAAATAAACTTTAGATTGTTAGACAAAGTCGGCCTTCTACGAAGATTGCAACGGCATGGAATATGTGCGGGTTCATGCGCACGAGTTGGTGTATATGTCTCAATCGAAATCTCCACGGTTTTTGGACGTTTCATATATATATATATATATATATATATATATTTTTTTTTACAGCTGTCAAACAATTAAAATATTTAATTAAAAACGCAACCGCCATAATTAACTGAAAATCCTTTGATTTTTTTTTTTTTAGTCCTATATTTCCCCATTTTAATGCTCTCATTAACATGGAATTGTGAATCAGTTATGTGCAAAATGCAAATATTTACTGAAATAACAATTTTGATTTTCAATTTTACATGAACATTTTTCACTTGGAGCAGTTATTCACACATAAACTCTCACACAATATAACTGTCCATGAACAACAGTGAAAAAATATTCTGTCACACAACAGCTGCTCGAACAGCTCTTTTTATGGAATCAAAACAGAGCAATATAAAATTATGAAGTGCACATCTAAGGAAAACTAGTACTCAGCCTATAGTGGATTTAAGCCATGCAACGAGTCGTTGCATAACTGTTTTTTCTCAAATTTGCTTTGAACACAGAAGTCAGGCTATGTTGATTGTGTTGGTTCTTCTGGCGCGGAAGTCTCTCTATGGTTTTGTGTGGACATCATTTCGGATGACTACACTTGGTTCGATGACAACACCGGAGACATTTTACTTTCAGTGTAGTCGCTACCACTACGATGTGCCTCGGCGCACCGTCGCTGTCAGACGAACACAGAGAAGCTCCACCCCCATTATTTATATGAACACGGTAACCTTCCACACAAAATAGTTCCAAATAAATCCCACTTGGTGTACCTTCACCTTCTCTGCTCCGTACAATTTCTTTTTCATAGCTTGTAATGGAGGCTCTCGCTGGCAATCCGTAGTGGAGTCGTTCGATGCAATGCAAATGATTTCAGCTTGAGTCTGGCTATGGACAATGTTGACAGGCTTGCATGCAGTAGCCATACATTTAGCTCTGGCTTCAGCAAATTTCTTCGTCATGTTATCCATTTTCTTCGCTTTGAAATTATCCATAGCTGTCTGTCTTAGTAGAGGGGGCGGAGTACCGTATTTTCACGACTATAAGGCGCCATTAAAAGTCTTAAATTTTCTCCAAATTGGACAGGACGCCTTATGGTGCGGAGCGTCCTTTGTATGCGCTGAGTTCCAAAATCTGACTGACAGCCGGAGGCGGAAGTGACTGTGGCCAGGCATGCGGGAAAGAAGTCGGCCAATCAGGGAAGGGTGGGCGTGTATATATACATATATAGAGAGATAGATAGATATAGAGAGAGAGAGAGAGAGAGAGAACAGGCAAGCTGGGGAGCAGTCCGCCAATGGGTGGGCGTGTAAGTGGACGCTAAAGGGACGCCACAAGCAGGTACCAACACCTGTATAGAGTGTGGCAATGTGCATTGTTGCAAAACAACTCTGGTTTTGGTTTCTAAGAACCCCTGAAAATAAATTCGACAAAGAGACACACCAACGAAGCTCAGTTTAAACTTAAAGCCACCGGTTATGCTTTTGGCATGCGTACCCATCTCACAGCAGCGGTGAAAAACCAAGTCAAGCAAATGAACTCTGAGCTTGCCATTATTCCCGGAGGCTTGACTAAAGAACTCCAACCGCTGGACATCGGCATCACCGGGCGTTCAAAGTAAAGTTGCGAACGGCATGGGAACAATGGATGATCGATGGCAAACACAACTTTACAAAGAGTGAGAGGCAGCGCTGGGCGAGTTACGCCACAATACGCAACAACGAGAGGGAACGTGGCGTTTTTGATGGATTACGGTACTTGCGCAATTGTTCAATTCTTTCTACACACACGCCCGCTGCCACCATGTTTCGCTCTGTTCTTTACTTTCAAATGTGGGAAAGCTTCACACGAGAGAAATGTTGACTTTGCTGTTGCTGCTCCTTCTTTCCGCTCGGCAATGCGTAGCAACTCACACTAGCATGTGATGCGTTCATTGACAACTGGGATGTGCAGTCCTCTGCTCCTGATACAGAGGAGGAGGACTTTGATGGATTTCTGGGTGATGATTGATCGAAAAACGTGAGAACATTGTACGATGGCTAAATAAAATACACCCGAACTCAGTTCTGCTTTCGTTGCCTTTTTAAAAACATGTTTTTAGCTTGTATCTGTATGTCTTGGCATGCTACCGTATGCTTCAAGCTAACGTGTTAGCGTGCGCGCATGCATGCCGTATGTTTAAGCTGGCGTATGTTTTACCACTGTAAAACTGCGCCCATTAAGACAGTGTGGTTTGTCTATGTGTAAAATACAGAAATGTCACCCATTAATGAGACTACGCCCAACCGTACGGTGCGTCGAATAGTCGTGAAAATACGGTACTCACATCAGCTGTGTGCTTGGCCTTGAGTGGTATTTCAGACTCGACGTGCTATGATGATAGCTCAGTTTACTACTGCAAAACATCCAGGTAACTTTGGTCTTGTCAGTGGAACTATCTGGCACCTTTTTAAAAGTAAACTTTCCATTCATAAACTCTTTAAGTATCCGTTTTCAGTGTCTCGCGCTGCCGTGGCTGGCAAAACACATGTGCGTGGACCTGTGCGGCATGATTGTTGTTTTGTTTCTGGTTTATTTATAGAGCAACGTAACATCCGTCGTGACGTGTGCTACGTTAATCTCGTGGAAAAAAAAAGAATCCCGTTAAAATTCATTTAAACTAATGCCGATAATAACACGCTAAACTTACAGCTTTAATATATATGTATACACACCGTATTTTCGGCACTATAGGGCGCACCATTTTCTTAAAGGCTCTACGAGCGCCTTAAAATCCAGTGCATCTTGTGTATGGTCATTACGGAAATATGTCAACACCAAGATGGCTCCTAGCTGGAGATATGCTTACAATGTTATAACTTGCTGCTGGTTCAGTGAACTGTATAACTGCTTTATTAAATACGTTTTTGTTGCAGATCCGAAAAAATTAGAGCTGTGGTGTTGTTTTTTTTTAAGTCTCAACAAATGCAGGTACGTCTTTGTTGGTCTCTGTGCCTTCTCTTCTTCATTTCGACTCGAGAGACGTTCAAGACCGCCTCCGAAAAACGTAAACGAACGACTACTTCAATGAAACTACGAAAATTGAAAATATAATACAATATTATACATGCTGATTTATATAAATGATAAGATCACAACTGAAAAGCAAGCGAGGATATCACAAAATAAATTCTAGAGGCCCCCCTATACTCTCTCTCTCTCTCTCTCTCTCTCTCTCTCTCTCTCTCTCTCTCTCTCTCTCTCTCTCTCTCTCTCTCTCTCTCTCTCTCACTGAAATATATGTATATGTGTATATCTATAATTTAAAAAAAATGTATCTATATATTACATATATAAATGCACACACATATATATGTATGTGTGTGTATATCTATAAATTTGAAAAAAATACATGTATGTATATATTACATACATAAATACACACACACACACACACACACACACACACACACACACACACACACTATTATCAGGGTATAAGGTGCACCTGCAATGGGTGGCCTATTTTAACCCTGTAATTCCTGGCCCATCAGGCAATAGCCAGATAAATCAGATTTTGGGCAACTGAGATGTTCATTAATGTGTTATAAGATTTACCTTATAACACATGTTATAAGGTAAACCTGATGTTATAAGGTTGTATATATCAAACATATGTTGTTTTAGATTATGTTTTAATCTATTATAATTAATATTATATTTAGATTAATTTACATAATCACACCGATTATGTAAATTCATTCAATCATTCATTCATTCATCTTCCGAGCCGCTTGATCCTCACTAGGGTCGCGGGGGGTGCTGGAGCCTATCCCAGCTGTCTTCGGGCAGCAGGCGGGGGACACCCTGAATTGGTTGCCAGCCAATCACAGGGCACACAGAGACGAACAACCATCCACGCTCACACTCACACCTAGGGACAATTTAGAGTGTTCAATCATCCTGCCATGGATGTTTTTGGAATGTGGGAGGAAACCGGAGCACCCGGAGAAAACCCACGCAGGCCCGGGGAGAACATGCAAACTCCATACAGGGAGGCCGGAGCTGGAATCGAACCCGGTACCTCTGCACTGTGAAGCCGACGTGCTAACCACTGGACTACCGGGCCGACCGATTATGTAAATTACATCTGAAAATGATAATTTGGGGAAAATCATATTTTAAACCTGCAGTATCAAATTTAATACAGATGATTTAATGTAATATAAAGAATGAGTTACATAATGAAAATGCATGTATCAAAAATGATACAAATGGCATACCTGTCTAGGGTTAAAACTGTTTTCATATATAGAGCACACCTCATTATAAGGCACATGGGAGGTACAATAGTAAATGTGGTTGCATTATGCATCCACTAGATGATGCTACGTGCGCATTATAGGGTGAAAAATGCTGTTTTTATAGCTATCGATCTGTGTATGTGTGTGTGTGTGTGTGTGTGTTGTAATTCTATAATGGTATTATGTGTAGTGTATTGAATTAATAAGGTCTGTGCTTTATTCATGAGATAATAATTTTTTTATCTGTTCAGATGGGTTCGTGGGTGAATGTTGGCCAGGTTTTGATAAAACCGTGTGGTGTGAATGAGAAGCAGCTATCTTGTCTGTTGATATGTGATTGGTTCACAGGTTTTTCTAGTGCAGGGGTGCCCAAACTTTTTGGACCGAAGATCTACCCTGGATCTACCCTTACCGGCACGCACGCGCGCGCCGCACACACACGCGCGCGCACACACGCACGATGAGAAACAGCCTGAAACTGAGGCATGCAATGCACTTTGGCAGCCTGTTAACGATCATAGCTCACACATCCCGTTTTAAAGTGCTTCCCTGGGCCCTCCTAGATTCCTATTCTTTGCCCGTGCCCTCGGTGAATTGTACACAAAGCAAACTCTGAATGAGAATAATGACGATAAAAGAGCGCAACAGCTCTGATCACAAACTGCAATTGCAGACTGCTGAGCGCTAACAACTTCCGGTGACGTAATCACGTGCCACTGTAAATTCAAGATTTACCTGCTTTATTTTATTTTTTATTATTATTTTTTTTGTGTGAAAATGAGACTGATAGGATGATTAGGGTGCAGCGTACATTAACAATAAATTACTAACTAAATAATAAATTACTAACATGTACAAAGACACACAAATGGCTGTTTGTTTGTTTGTTTTTCTCCTCGAGACTCCTCGGATCTACTAGGGACCTGTCTTAGATCTACCGGTAGATCAGGATCGACGTAATGGGCACCCCTGTTGTAGTGGGTGATGTTGACTTTGAAGTCAAGATGGCGCCCGAGTAGGCAGCCGTCAGCAAGTGCTCTCATGAGCCTTGCTTTTATTGTTGTTCTTGTGTTTCTTTTGTCACTTTGTGTTTGTTGTTACGTCGTGTGGACTTGATGTGGACCTTTTTCAGCATTTTTTGGCCATGACATTCATCAAGGAGGAGACTCTGTGCTTGGTGGTTGCGCCTTCTCGGCAGCATGGCTATACCAGCACTGTTTTTGACTGGAGGAATGTCGGCGCCATTTGACTGTCGGTGCTGGACAGTCCCGGGGCGCTTGTGTCTTGCGCCTGTAATGGGCAGCATTTTTCACAGCCCCGCTTTGTTCAGCGGAGAGATCGGTGCTGTTGAACGGTCTGCGGCTGGATGGATGGAGGTCTTGAGGAGCCGACGATGAGAAGAAAGGAGCGTTGGCGCGGAGTGCCGATGCGGATTTGGAGCTGGGAGTCGCGGCTTGGAGTTTGAAGCGGATTATGTGGGACAGGAGAAGTGAACTAATCTCTTTTCGTCAATGGACGCTACAGCTTCGTGTTTGCTTTCAAAACTTTGCTTGTAGCAGACGTGTGCACATTTTTCAGCATGATGTCTCTGATCCACTGGTGAAAGGACACTTTGATCCTCTCCTCTTTCATCAATAACAGCTTCAGACAACAAAGTGTATGCAGAAAAGTGGTGAAGATTGCACGACTGTCTCTGTCCTATGTGTTGTCTTGTGTTATTTTTTGTTATTTTGACTTCAAAATGGCGCCGCGAGAGTGGCTGCCTTTCCAGCAGCTCCTATTTTTTTGTTGTTCTACTTCTTCCTTTCATAACTTTGCTGCTGTGAATCTGGAATTTCTCCATTGCGAGACTAATAAAGGTTTTCTTATCTTATCTTAAGCTGATTTCTTGTTTTCCAGTGTATGAGGATTGTTTTCTTCGTGTTAGCCAGTATTGTGAACAATGTAGGATTTGTGTAGTGGTTAAGTTGCATGAGTGATCAAGATCCCAAGATGCGAGGCTGAGAGGAAAGAGGGATGCAGCTCATGTGTGTGATTAATGGACTGTGACTTGTGCCCAGAACTCCCAAACCGGTGTGCAGTACCAGAGAGCGCGTATTTATGTGTCTGAAGTGTTCTGCGTGCTTTCAATGCATTTATGTGATGTGTTGACCCCCATTCTGCCAAATGTCTCTCCTGTGAATTCTGTCATTGACCTTGAACTGAATAAGATCGGAGGTTTGCAGTCAGTAAAGTTGTTGTTTTTTTTTAACACACATCAGCAATCCTAACAATGTGATCAAATGTTGCTTTTCAGGGAATTTGCTTGGCGAACTGTTGAACTTCAGTTATTTTTGTCAATTTTTCACCTGTGCTTTGGACAAAGAAAAAAGTAAATTCTGTGTGTGATGGCTCCTAATGTTGTTCATTCTCTCCAAGTGTTGGTCAGAAATCCCCAATAACAAACTGTCTGCCTGCATTTCATTTTCAGTCATCACTTCTTTAAAAAGAGCATGATAAATGCTCACTCAACAGAAGATGAATCGTTTCATCCACACAGGCATGTGTGCGAGCAGACACATACACACACACACACACACACACACACACACACACACCCTGCGGCCACGCACGCACAGACGTAGACTGCACATGCACGCGCTGATTGAGATTAGAGTCGCCTCCGGCTCTACTCCGTGTGACCTCACCGCTGTGGTCTCCTTCTGTAGTCCGCCACTCTGCTACCGTGTGGTGAAAACTGCATAAAACCACAACTTGCATACCTTCTGTCGCTCTCACTCACACACACAAACACAGCAAGCACCACACACACGGCCATCATCTGTCAAAATGTCTACTTGGGAATGATTCATCCCACCACACAGCCACCAGGGCCATAAGACCGGCTGCTTGAAGAGATTCCTGACTGTGTTCGACAACACCTCTGTTTCACTCTACTGATATGGTCAGTGTTAAAGGCCTGACCACCAGCGTCTGTTTGACTTGATTTAATGAACCACCCTGTGGATGCAATTTCTCTCAAGAGGCTTTTGGATTATCCCTCCTCAACAATTGATGTCAATTCAGTCACATTGTCAGACTGTTTAAAACCTTCTTTTTTCCTTTTTAAACTCTGACCTCAGTGAGAGTTCCTTCTGTCAGAAAATCCGGTCATGTGCGGTCACCCAAGAAGCCGGCGTGCGTAACCCTCCCCTCATTCACATCTGATTGAGCTCAACAAATGCTCTGAAATTTTGAGACCCCACAAAGGAAAGGTTGATGTCAAACTCTGGAAATTTTCTATTTTTGGCGCATTTGGTCTTATTGTCTTAGATTTTCTCAGCCCATTTCACTATTTCATCTCAAATGATGTTGCAGATGTCAAATTTTTTAAAATAAACGTTGTTTTATTAAAAACATTTGACACTATTCTTATTGCGGTATATGCCCTCTTCTAGCTCATCTGCGATTAGCCTATACTGGTGTTAATACTGGTGTTGCCTCTTCCAGATTTTTTTTTTCCCTCAAAGCAGCAGATTTAATCTACCTTTTGTATTCACAGCATCTGACTGTGCCATAATGTTCTATTCAGACAAAAAGTGCAAAAGATACAAACATTTTAACACATCAAGTTAGAGCAACTGTGTCTCCATATTTCATACTTAAATCTCAGCCGATGAATAATAGAAGACTCACCCTGCTCACATTCTCGTCGTATTGATTTCACATGCATTCCAAGGCTGCCGGACATACAGCATTTTCTTCTTATTATTATTATTGTTATTATTTGAGCTGTCAGTTTAGCGCGCTTTTATTGGCATTAATTTAAATGATTTTTTTCTCGCGAGATTAACGCGGCATACATCACAAGCGGATGTTACGTTGCTCTATAAATACACCAGAAACAAAGCAAAAAGCGTGCTGCAGAAGTCCACGCCCATGTCTGTCTTGCCAGCCATGGCAGCACGAGACACCGAAAATGGATACTTAAAGAGTTTATGAATGGAAAGTTTACTTTTAAAAAGATGCCCGATTGCTCCACTGACCAGACCAAAGTTATTCTCTCTCTCTGTATCATACAGGTAAACGTTGTATGCCACTGACACGATTGTTACTTGTTTGGAACTATTTTGTGTGGAAGGTTACAGTGTTCTGTGTCCATATAAATAGAGCGGGTGAAGCTTCTCTGTGTTCGTCTGACAGTGACAGTGCGCTGCAATGGTAGCGACCTAGCGAAAATAAAACGTCTCCAGTGTTGTCATCGAACCAAGTGTAGTCATCCGAAATGAGGTCTACACAAAACTGTAGAGAGACTTCCGCGCAAGAAGGACCAACACAATCAACATAGCCTGACTGTTAGGGGGAGTGAAAACCCCCTCTTTCAGAATGGTTTGCCCCAGCAGCACGGGGAAGTGCGTGCGCTTGTTTGTACGGCCGGCAGTTTTGAATACAGCGGCACATAACGAACACTGGTGTCCAGTGTCTCGTTATTCTACAACAAACATATATAAACAGACTGTTGTGTTCAAAGCAAACTTGAGAAAAACGAAGTATGCAACCATGGTTTAAATCCACTCTAGGCTGAGTAACTAGTTTACCTTAGATGTGCACTTTATAATGTTATATTGCTCTGTTTTGATTTCAATAAAAAAGCTGTTAAAGCAGCTGTTGTGTGAAAAAAATATTTTTTTCACTGTTGTTGATGGACAGTAATATTGTGTGAAAGATTATGTGTGAATAACTGCTCCAAGTGAAAAATTGTTATTTCAGTAAATATTTGCATCTGGCACATAGAAAACTGATTCACGATTCCATGTTGATGATAGCATTAAAATGGGGAAAAATAGGACAAGGAAATTCAGAAACAATAAAAAATGTGTGAGTAATCACGATAATTTTTTTTAGTTCTTTTCAGTTAATTATGACTATGTCAGCTCTAATATATATATAATTCTTAATAAAGGTGTTTGCCTGCTATGTTCACAACTGGAAAAGATGAAACATTGAAGTCGGTATGTTTTCCTGAGGATAAAAAAATATCAGAAATGAGCTGTTTTGGGCACAGAAGCATACAATAAAACTCCCTCCATCACAGGCTCTGGGTTCACAATCTTGGCATTTTGCTTTCTGTGTGTTTGGGGGGGGTGAATACCATTAAGGTTATTCATTTTGTACATTCTTCCTTTGCTGGCGTTGTGCGGCATTGTTTTGATTTTAAATCCGGCGTGTCATGATAAAATACCTGTATCTGCTGATTCTGCCAATCAAGACGTCACGATCGTTTTGTCAGCCGCTGATTGACGGTCAATGTTTTATTTATTTATTGTACCGAAGTTCTCTACTGAGGTGTTTCTGAGAAAAAATCCCTGGTCAAAGTCAACAACCTATGCAAATCCATTTCAATCTATATCCCAAACTTTTATTTTTGTTTTCTACCCCCTCCGCCCAATGTTGCTGCTCTAGACTGCAAATTTCCCCAGTGTGGGACAAATAAAGGTTATCTTATCTTAGCTTACCTTATCTTTAACCGGTCCATCGAGAGTTTGGAACCACCACGTTTTTCACCTCTTCCAAATGTTTGTTCACTGGCTGTTTTGATCATCACTCAATTTGCCCGCATGTTCGATGACCCGACCTCACTTGACAGAGCATGGCAAGCTTTAAATAGGGCCCGCAAGGCAACAAACACACATTGGAAGTTGAGACTACCGTATTTTCACGACTATAAGACGCCATTAAAAGTCTTAAATTTTCTCCAAAATGGACAGGACGCCTTTTGATGCGGAGCGTCTTGTGTATGCGCTGAGTTCCAAAACCTGACTGACAGCCGACACGCTGTTTATATAGAGAAAAGGCGGAAGTGACTGTGGACAGGCATGCGGCAAAGAAGTCGGCCAATCGGTGAAGCGTGGGCGTGTATATATACATATATGGAGAGAGAGAGAGAGAGAGAGAGAGAGAGAGAGAGAGAGAGAGAGAGAGAGAGAGAGAGAGAGAGAGAGAGAGAGAGAGAGAGAGAGAGAGAGAGAGAGAGAGAGAGAGAGAGAGAGAGAGAGAGAGAGAGAGAGAGAGAGAGAGAGAGAGAGAGAGAGAGAGAGAGAGAGAGAGAGAGAGAGAGAGAGAGAGAGAGAGAGAGAGAGAGAGAGAGAGAGAGAGAGAGAGAGAGAGAGAGAGAGAGAGAGACGTGAGAGAGGACAGGCATGCGGGGGAGAAGTCCGCCAATGAATGAAGGGTGGGCGTGTAAGTGGACGCTAAAGGGACGCCCCAAGCAGGTACCAACACCTGTATAGAGTGTGGCAATGTGCATTGTTGCAAAACAACTTCGGTTTTGGTTTCTAAGAACCCCAGAAAATAAATTCTACAAAGAGACACGCCTACGAAGCTCAGTTCAAACTTCAAGCCATGGTTATGCTTTTGGCATGCGTGCCCATCTCACAGCAGCGGTGAAAAACCAAGTCAAGCAAATGAACTCTGAGCTTGCCGTTATTCCCGGAGACTTGACTAAAGAACTCCAACCGCTGGACATCGGCATCAACTGGGCGTTCAAAGTAAAGTTGCGAACGGCATGGGAACAATGGATGATCGATGGCAAACACAACTTTACAAAGATTGAGAGGCAGCGCTGGGCGAGTTACACCACAATTTGCGAATGGATTGTGGCTGCTTGGACGAACGTGTCTGCTTGCACTGTTGTTCGAGTTTTTGGCAAAGCCGGCATCATTTCTGTGGAGCCACATGGCAATGAGAGTGACTCTGACAACGAGAGGGAACGCGGCGTTTTTGATGGATTACCGGTACTTGCACAATTGTTCAATTCTGATACAGAGGATGAGGACTTTGATGTATTTCTGGGTGATGATTGATCGAAAAACATGAGTACATTGTACGATGGCTAAATAAAATACAATGGAACTCAGTTTTGCTTCTGTTGCCTTTTTAAAAACGTGTTTTTAGCTTGTATCTGTATGTCTTGGCATGCTACCATATGCTTCAAGCTAACGTGTTTTTAGCATGCGCGCATGCATGCCGTATGTTTAAACTGGCGTATGTTTTACCACTTTAAAATTGCGCCCAATGATACAGTGCGTTTTGTCTATGTGTAAAATACAGAAATAGCAGCCATTAATGAGACTGCGCCCAACCATACGGTGCGCCGAATGGTCGTGAAAATACGGTAACTTCTTTCCAATTGAGGCAAACTGTGGGTGTAATGGGTTGTTCATGTGCTAAAGAGGGGTTTGGTTACATGGTTCGGAGAAGGGGCCTCGTCCCAGTATTCCACGATGGCAGCTTGATTCAATTGAGAGCTTGGTGAAGATGCTGGCAGGGGGCATGAGGGGAAAAAGCTCTTCTTTCAGTTGAATTCGAGGCAAAATCTTTGCCTTTTGGCCTGCCTTCAGTCTTCTCCATTTACTCACTCACTCACGCACACAACCACACACACACAGACACACACATGATTCTTCTCTTTCACACAGACAACTACACAAGGCGAGTGAGGCAGACAGCCACACACGACAGAATGTTTCCGCTGGGAGCACTTGAAGGCCGAGGGGGCCACAGGATAAGTTGTGCTGTAATGTGATGAATATTTTCAAACAGCAGCAGCCTTCTCACTGGCTTCAGCAAAATGTCCGGAGAAGGTTTAACATGCATACGCGATCATGATGAGGACTGTGGCCAACAATAACACTTAAATCTCACTATTTTGTGGATGTGAGTGTCACATAGCTTCATTTCTTTGTGCTAGGCAAAGCAGATTCTTCTTTGTCGGGGTGTCCTTAACTGCTCTCAACCACCGGTAATTACTATGTGAGGGCACGCAATTCAATCTGAGTTTAATATGGCCTTTTGTTGCCTTTGCAGTCAACATATTGACAAAAATATATTCACAATTACATTTTTTTTTTCCCTATGATCAAGTTAGTCTTCAATTTAGTCTTACCCTGCATGTTTGAAGTAGTCAGCAATCAACACAATACGGGGGGGGGGGGCTTTTTAAAATGGAGTCAGTGACTTACAATAAAATTTTTAAAAAGTGTACATTGTACAGTGAAACTCCTGTACAACGAAACCTACATGGGTGAAAATACCCCCTAATGTGAAAAAATATTCATGCATTAACACCATTCCCACTCTCCTGCCCACCATACAACGAAAAAAATACCATGTTGCGTTATACGGAATCTTTTTCTCTGCTCTTGCCTTGCAAAGAGATTCACTACAACAAAGTCTAATCCAACAGCGATCTCTACTGCTTCTTTCGGAAACGGCAACAGAAACCACCACACTGGTTTACACAACTCCGAGTTTCCTGAAAGCAACATACCCATAGCTGCTCTGCCATTGGCTTACCGGGCACCATCCTGGCCTCCGATTGGCCAAGAGGGACTTCACTTTCTGTGTGTGTAGATACTGTAGCTAGATCCGTGGAAGATAGAGTGGAACGCATCCGATTAGCTGCTCAGAGTAAATTGCTTGTGGCTCGACGGACAGTCAAATAAACAAACGTTTCCTCGAATGCTTTACTTGTTATCATGCTAAAAACCTTACGCTAACTGAAGCGCTAATTAGAGAGAAGGCGAGTTCCATCGCGCTAACTATGGCCATCGAGGACTACGAAGCGTCCCATGGCTGGCTTAAAAATTTATTGCATGATATCAGCTGAGCAACGCTGTCTTACGTAGCAATCGAGGGAGTTCGAGTTAGAGACAGTAAGATGGTGGAAAGAAAAGCCACCGGGTCCAGGAAGTATTTGTTATTGGTCGATTCAGACGCAGCATGAACGTTGCATTGCTAAAATGACTACAAAACAAAATAAAATATATTATCCAAGAAATTGGTGAAAGTGAATGCTGATCGTACATTTTGCAATTTCTTTCCCTTTTTTTTCTTTCTACACTGACTATATAAAGTGTCAAATATGTGTGTGCTCATACTTATGCACTATTGGAATAAAAATAAAGAGTACACATACGTTTGTATGTGCATGTACACATGTTTGCGTGTGTGTTTTCATCTGAGATCAAATTTGCTACAATGAAAAACCCCCGTTGCGAAAAATTTCTTGCTGCAAACATGATTTCGTTGTAGAGGAGTTTCACTGTAGTAAAAAAACGTGATGGAATTTGAAAGGCGTATGAAACAGGAGTGCAGTTTATTTCCTTAGTATTCCATTCATTCTGTCACTGTTTCATCTTTTGACACTTTGCGGCACTTGTGTTGGTTATGGTAGTAGGAAGTAATCTACCGGTTCTAAGAATGTAGGAATGTGTAAAATGGCTTTGCCAAAGGACTTTATTTTGCAGATTGAACCTGATTAAACCGGTTCCAAACCATGCATATTTCAAAGGCTAAAAGCTGACTTTTTTTTTTTGCTGGACTGCTGTGTTTCCCTCACGTCTACGATAGTCGCCTGACGTCACAAACAACCTGTATTGCATGCGGGACGTGATATCACGCGTGAATTGATTATAGTTAAATGCCACCCTTCGAGTGATAATCGAGTCACCGTTGTTGGTTTATCAAGTCACAGATAGCAGTCGAGGTAAATCTAGCAGCAGCTGTCTGTTAGTCTCATATCAACTGTGAAAGAAACAAGTGCATGACATGGACTTCCACTTGGCCACATACGCAATGTACCAGCGTAAATATACAATGATCATGCCAGTAGAAGCTCCCCCTTCGTTCTCCCACTTTAAAAGGTTTTGGAAGCCCACTCCGGTCTGCCTCTTGGGAATCGAACCAAAGTATGTGGTAATGAAAGGCTTGTCTTTCGCGGTATTTTGGGGTGGGGGCTGCGGTGTGGTAGGGGGGCGGGGGCTTGGAAGCAGACAATATAAAATTCACATCAGAGTCAGCCTCTTTTATGCCTACTCATTGAACCCAAAATACTTGACATATTCAAATACAATATTTGATGTACAACGCTGGCGATTTACTTCATGGTGTTGGACTTGAAGTGGAAGTCGTTGCTGGTGTGAACGACAGCGTTTTCAACCATAGACCACTTTTGAGGGTGGAGGGATTTATGATTAATGGCTTTCACACGATCCAAGCAGTGATCGCTGCTTACGATCTGGCTGTGGACGCAGTGGAGTCATTTCAGGATTGCAAGAATCTGTCTGGCTCCACTTGAAAGGCTCTGCCAGGTGTCCATTGGAGAGGATAAGAAGGACAGACGGTGTTGGATGTGTGCATACTGCACCCACTGACCTGCGCGCACTTGTGGTGCGTGTGCGCGTGCATGTGCACCTACCTGCGTGCGTGCCTGCGTACTGTACTGCACACCAGCCTGACAGACTGGTGGGCCAGTGATGCATTAGCCATGGCCAGAGATTGGTATGGAATAAATAATGGATACCATCCTTTACTTCTGAATAAATCAAGACCTGAGAAATGGAGAGAGACAAGAGATAACATTAAGGAGTGAGTTGGAGAAATTGAGAGTCAGGCAGAGCAAAGTGTTTGTCCAAACCGGAAGAATGTAATATCACGGGGTAAAATGTTGTCCTCCTTTCCAAATCTCACCCTTTGTATCTGCATCTTATATCATATTTGTTTGGATGAGATCATTCTGTTTTCTTCAATAAATTCTTTGTTCTGTTGTTGACTTCGCATTTCAGGCTGAAGGCCAGACGTTTGCCTTCCCTGATATCTTCCCGGCAAAGATCAGCACGCCAGCAGAGGGTTCACTGGAAGAGATGCAGGAGAAGTTCATGGAGGATGAGAAGCAGAGGCAGAAACCTGACCCGAGGAGAGGAGGGGTCACCGAGTGGTTCGGACTCTGAGGCTGCTCACATATTGTGTGTGTGCGCGCATGCGCGTGTGCGTGTGGGCAGGGCGGAGGCTGTCTCACAGGCTGAAACACACCGAAGAAGCAACTGTTGGGATGCCATATCCATTTCTGCATACAAAGCTCACCAGCGTGCACATGTCTGCATCTGTTCTTCTGTCCGTGTGCGTGCGTGTTTCTGTGAGAACTCAATAACCAGAGCCGTAACAGAATCCTCAGAGGAGGCGAACGGCCCGGCCTCCGTATTTCATTAAACTATCCCACCATACAGCACCTCCATCACCGCAGTTGACCTCCTCTGAGACTTTGTTTCTCCCGCCTCCTTCTGCGGGGCCACATCTTTTCTCCCCAAAATCCCGTTTGCACGGAAATCTCATTTCGAGTGAATAACAAACATGAAAATTGTACATGAACACTTGAGTAGCTGTTAATATTTGCAACATTCTTGCCAAGTGTAAAGAGAAATTAACCATTGTTCGTGTTAAAATGTAGCACAATAAAGTCCTCTTAAAACTTTATAAAGTCCAAGATGTCACCTGTCATGACGGTCACACAAGAAGTTGAAGAACCCCCTGCTAATGTACAGTATAGTGTCAATCATTGAAGCGCGCTACCTTAAATTTAATGAACGATAAAGACACTGTAGACTAAAGTTTTGGGACAGTGCTTAAGTCATACAGCAACATCTCGTAAACCAAAAATATTGAAAATTTACTTTTTAATGTTTGTATACATACAGCTGGTTGTCTGGCGTGCGTTGGCGTGACACAACCAACTACAATCTTTTGTTATTGTCTCTTTCTGAAAGCGCGAGGGCAAGCCCCTCTGCACTTCCATCTCACTGTTAACTGAACACCGAGTTGCTCAGCCAATGACTGGCAGTTAGGCTGGCTTTGACATGGCGGCTGAGGCACAATTTTGTCAAAGCCAAAGGGTAAGCAGATCTGCACGGAGTGTTAGCACAGATTATCACGTGCTAACAGTGTTACCAGCATGATTATAATATTCAGGTTAAAGTGATGATGTTAGGGTGAGAGGAGTAAAGCCTGTTATTTTTATTTTTTTTATTTTTTAATGACTCCTTTAATGTCTTGTGCAATATTGCTTAGGAGCAATATGGAATCCACTTTAGAGGTGTCCTTTTTTTTGTTAATTTGTTTTGTTGTCCAATACCAAACGATGTCTGTGGTTCACTGCAACTTCATCCATGCTTTGTCCATCTTTCGTCCTCTTCCGCATGTTTCTACACTGGTCTTCCTCTGACACGGCACGAATAGAAGTGGTATGGTATTCCTTACAGCTTTTACTTTCGGCCAGTTGGAAGAGACCGCCAGGACAACCCACATCCTTTTCTTTTTATGAGTTTGCCTTGGATTAATTGACCAATTTAGGTAAACAACATTTGAGATATTTCAGCAAAGCAACATCATGCAGTGTTTTATTATTTAGTTATAGCACCTCTTGCCATGAGTTGAGAAAATCTGTCTAATTGTTACTGCTTGTTGCAATAAGAAGCAATAAACAGTCACTTGCCCAAAAGCGGCGCGCTTGCTTTTTCTTGCTCTCCTCGCCTCATCTCCCATGACCGCTGCACTCAACAACCGTCTCTCAGAGCTGCTGCTCGCCACACGCGCTGGCACGCACACGTGCCAGCGTGGTCTGGTAGCTCTTTTGACAAAGTAATGATCTGTGATTGAATCGGACCACTGGAGGACTGAGTTCTCTTACGGTAAAAAGGCCCATAAAGGGGAGGGACCGCTCCCAGGCCTGCTCAGATCCTCCATTATGCCTGCGGGCCAAGGTTACAGTTTAAGTGTCCCCCAGCCGTGACCACAAAATGCTGGCTCGTACGAAAGCTCCGGTCCCCGACCCACAGCAAGCTAACTCTTCTATCACTAAGGAGAATGTCAATATTGATCCTGTTGGCCCATTCTGTGCTGCCCGGAACTGCTCGCCCCCTGCGCCGCTTTCAAGTGAGCCGATTCTCAACACTGCAATTTACTTATTACTCAGCTATTCTGTCTCTCATCTCGATATACCTGCTGTGCCCCCCCCCCCCCCAATATATTTTCTATTTGCAGTTTGGGTTTTTTTCCTCAGGAAATTCTATTTTTGCTGTCCTTGACCCCCTGGAGGTAACCATTTAGTTTACCGGGAACCATATTTGGTCACAAGTTCTATTCACAATGGAAGCCGCACTCCTCACTAGAAGACAGGATGTAATTTCCAACCAGTGAAGCGTGATAGGAATAGTCAGGATTTATATAACACAATGAAAAAGAAACAGTTATAGTCATGCTAAAATATATTTTAAGGAAAATTCAGTCACCCCCCCCCCCCCAAAAAAAAGTAAGGATTACAATCGATCAAGTCTAGGCACTATAATTTTCAAATGCATTTGTTGGACACACTTCTCCTTCTCCCTCTTAAATTCTCCGTGAATCATGCAAATTTAAGACTTGTGACAATTCCATCATTAGGTTCATCAGTTGACTATACTGTATTAGTGATATCATATACCCGTATATCCATCCATCCATTTTCCGATCCGCTTTATCCTCACAAGGGTCGCGGGGGTGCTGGAGCCAATCCCAGCTATCTTCGGGCAGTAGGCATGGGACACCCTGAACTGGTTTCCAGCCAATCGCAGGGCACACAGAGACAAACAACCATCCACGCGCACACACACACTTGAGGATAATTGAGAGTGTTCAATCAGCCTGCCATGCATTTTTTTGGAATGTGGGAGGAAACCCGAGTACCCGGAGAAAACCCACGCAGGCCCGGGGAGAACATGCAAACTCCACACAGGGAGGCCGGAGCTGGAATTGAACCCGGGACCTCTGCACTGTGACGTTGTCACACTAACCACTGGTCCACCGCTGTTATGCTGCGAAACATCAGGCCAGGTTAAAAAAAAAAAAGTCACTTCAGCCAGGATCCAGGGAGGAGATTTTCCCGTTTTCTTTATTGCAAGTGCAAACAGATTAGCGTAACACATGGACTAATGCTCTCCAAGTTGTCCGGCGCGCAGTGACTTCCTCATTCCTCTTTTAAAAGGAGTTCACCTGAACTTCCCAGGTGTTTGCAATTAGCTCTCTTGAAATAATTAGCGTTCTGTAAAATGCATTGAGCATCACACGCTGACATCACACAGTAACAGTTTGGATGGAGAGAAAGAGGCACCTTTCTCTCCATCCAAAAGCCACAAAAAAACCCCAACCATTTTTAATGGGTCATTTGGTATCATATATACTGTATATAAAGAGTTTCTATGTAAAGGGCACCTTTCTTGACACTATCAAACTGAACATCTACATAGTTGGACAGTTGTGAACCAACCACTGCATTTGGGGATCCAATCTCACTCGCTTCTTTTAAATATCGGAGCGAGAACAGCGGACATTTTGCAGGATTCTAATAATCTCCCTTTACAGTGTTAGTAATGAAACAAGTTGGCCTGAAACTGTCCGGGATAATATTCAATTCATGTTTTATGATTGTGTTTTGTGGTTTTCACGGGTCTAAAGTTCCATTGCCTCATTTCTCAAAGGTGCTAATCTGTTGATCGTTGGACACCGGATTGGTCAAACACATTTGGATGATGACACACAGAGAAGAGGATGATTTGAACCTTGTTTTTCAGAGCATTGTCAGACAGTCAGTTAATGAGATCATTGCTGCTCCCACTGATGAGTAAGTCAGTGAGCAGAATCAAACAGGCTGCAGGAGGTGTTAAACAATTGAATGACTCACGGATCGTCGAGACATAATAAAGTCTTAACAGCCTGATGTCTGTTTTCAATTTGAGGGAATGCTTGGAGGTTCCATAACGACGTGATAATAATGATAGGCTCACATTTTTGACCCATAGTCACAGGGATTTACTTGGAAGGTAATAAATAGTACGGTGTGAGATACGCTTTTCAGAAGTATATCATCTCATATTTCGAGTTTGAAGATGTGGCAATCCAGCCCAACTAGCAGAGTGTCTGCTTGTGAATAAACCAGATGACGGATGATCTTGCCAGAAAAGAACGTCGAGTATGTGAGGGTCGACCACTAAATGCAAGATTTAGCCCCAAATCAATAGCGGGAAAATTGTCATTTATGTAAGATGCATATATCATGTTCCCCCAACATTTATGAGACAGCTTCATGCATCCACACTATGCTTAATTTACCGTTGCCACAGCCATTGTTAGTCTTTAACTGATGAGTGGAGGAGCACGCCGAGTCATAAACATGGCCAGACCAAGACCTGAATGCTGACATTTAAAACTCACTCAACCTTGCAGGTGAACTTGATTTGACCTTGTCTGAACTTTTAAAGGCTGTTCAGTGTTTCTGTTTCCTCACAAAGGAACGAGCAAACGGCAAATTTCATAATCCGTATTTGATCCATGAATCAATCAGTAGATCTCCTGGTTCAATTCCAATTGTCATTGAAAATGTCTTTATTTTGTAACATGATTTTCTCAGACAGAAGTGACAACTTATCTTGCCGTGTCACAGTCTGTCATCAGTGGGTTACAACAGAGACAAATTGAGAATTGAAGAGTTACAGAAAGGCGTAGAAGTGGACCGCCTTGCAAAAAACAACAGCCCATTTTGACTGTTGGCTCCTTGTTCAAGAACAGTACGTTGTGAAAGAAACAATGAACAACGGCACATTTTGACAAAGGGTCAAATTAAGTTCAACCTGGAATGTTGGAGTCTGGATATTTCACCAATATCCCGAACTTTTTGCAAGTAGCTTATCATTGTTCTGCTGATTTTGTAACTTTGAACCACTCAAATGTACTGTAGATTTAGAGTCAACCCCATTGAACAGAATGACTGTACTGACCGCAGACACCCGATCCTGTCTGAGAGAAAGTGGAGCCTGGTGCTCCTCTCTGGTATTTTGCTACGACAGAGACTACAGGATAGCTGTGTCTGAAACTCTTCGAAATTAAGTCGAACACAATAAAATTGAGACCGGAACTGACCAAGTTAACGTACCGGTAATCATGGAAAACCACGTAGCTCCGCCTATGTATGAGGTCCGACTGGGGGAATTGCCGCACCTTGAAAGTGCATAAGATGGAATTGACCTAGTGGGAGAATATGCCCACGCTTGTGAGCAGAAGTTCAGGCATTGTGTCAATGAACAATTTCTTTTGAGAATGCCCCATAGAGCCCAGGTCAAAGACGGGGGCAATTCCTCTGACAAACTTCTAATCCGATGACAATGAGGTCATTCCTATTCCGCTCATAGCCCCTAAGGGGCATACAGTATGTTCATGCTATCTGGAGATTTTTGTATATTGTTGTGCACAATACATGAACGTGTACATGAACTCTACACCTTGGTTGATTTCCTTCTGTATTTGAAGCCTGCAGCAGTTTCTGTTGGCAAATTCATCCTTTACTATTTTTCAACAAGCAGCAATTTCTAGTCTTTTCATACAATTTTGCAAACATTGCCTGGCTTTTCACAGTGGAAGAATGTGGTTTGAAGTGACAGCTGAGTGAACAACCTGGTTTATTTCCAAGAGAAACCGTGCTTCTTAAAAGCGCGTCCTTGCAAAGTATGCCTCTCCGATCCTTGGAAATTACGTTGTAATGGACGGACCGAAGAGTGTCCGCCCTCAACGCACTGCAAGCATCAGCAAGAAGCTCCTTAATTATAATGTAAGGCAATTTGTGGTGAAAAGTGCCTTGATATTTCATGAGAGAGAAAACGGTCATTGTAGATACTGTGTCTGTGTAGATACTAAGACTATATATATATATATATATATATATATTAGAGCTGTCAAACGATTAAAATATTTAATCTAATTAAAAATGCAACTGTCATAATTAACTCAAATGAACTAAAAAATTAATCGTGATTACTCACACCTTTTTTATCATTTCTGAATTTCCTTTAA
This sequence comes from Hippocampus zosterae, assembly GCF_025434085.1. Taxonomy (NCBI): domain Eukaryota; kingdom Metazoa; phylum Chordata; class Actinopteri; order Syngnathiformes; family Syngnathidae; genus Hippocampus; species Hippocampus zosterae. The sequence continues at coordinate 10,309,328 of NC_067453.1, forward strand.
CATTTTTTATCCAATTTTTCCACATTTTAATGCTCTCATCAAAATGGAATCATGAGTCAGTTTTCTATGTGCCAAATGCAAATATTTACTGAAATAACAATTTCGATTTTCAATTTTACATGAACATTTTTCACTTGGAGCAGTTATTCACACATAATCTTTCACACAATATTACTGTCCATCAACAACAGTGAAAAAAATATTTTTTTCACACAACAGCTGCTTTGACAGCTTTTTAAATTGAAATCAAAACAGAGCAATATAACATTATAAAGTGCACATCTAAGGTAACCTAGTACTCAGCCTGTAGTGGATTTAAACCATGGTTGCATACTTCGTTTTTCTCAAGTTTGCTTTGAACACAGCAGTCTGTTTCTGTATGTTTCTTGGAGAATAACGAGACCCCGGACACCAGTGTTCGTTATGTGCCGCTGTATTCAACACTGCCGGCCGTACAAACATGCGCACGCACTTCCCCCGTGCTGCTGGGGAAAACCATTCTGAAAGAGGGGGGTTTCATTCCCCCTAACACAGTCGGGCTATGTTGATTGTGTTGGTCCTTCTTGCGCGGAAGTCTCTCTACGGTTTTGTGTAGACCTCATTTCGGATGACCACACTTGGTTCGATGACAACACTGGAGACGTTTTATTTTCGCTAGGTCGCTACCACTACAGCGCGCTGTCACTGTCAGATGAACACAGAGAAGCTCGGAACACTGTAACCTTCCACACAAAATAGGTCCAAACAAGTAACAATCGCGTCAGTGGCATAAATCGTGTACCTGTATGATGTGTATATATAGAGAGAAGAACAGGTAACTTTGGTCTTGTCAGTGGAGCAATCTGGCAACTTTTTAAAAGTAAACTTTCCATTCATAAACTCTTTAAGCTTCCGTTTTTGGTGTCTCGAGCTGCCGTGGCTTGTAAAACAGACATGGGCGTGGACGTCTGCAGCGCGCTTGTTGTTTTGTTTCTGGCTTATTTACAGAGCAACGTAACATCCGCTTGTGACGTGTGTCGCGTTAATCTTGCGAGAAAAAATTTAATCCCGTTAAAATTCATTTAAATTAATGCCAATAAAAACGCGCTAAACTGATAAATAATGCATATAATTATGTGCATCAACAAGAGAAAGTTGTGATCCTTCCCCATGATTTGTTTACATGTTACCATGAATGTGTCCTGAAGAGAGCGTCACCCCCTTGTCGCAGTTCACAAAGCTTATATTTAAATGCTCGTGTTTGTTTAGTTTTTGTTTCATACAGCATGAAGGCATTTTAAAGTTGAGTTTTCAGTGGAGTACTGTACCACACTGTGCCGCAATGTGCTGGGGAAGCACTGAAGGAAGTGTTAAAGCATAATGAAGAACAGCGACATGTCATACCACGTTTTGTGATTTTAATATTTGTCGGTCCCGCAGAGGAGAGAGAAAATTCATGTGTGAGTATTGTTCTATGCTCCATGTGTTTGTGTTGCTGCTCCATGTGCGTTCTAGTAGAAGTTGTACATATGAAAGTTTATAACATGTTAAAGCTATGCTACTTTCCATTAGTCCCTCTACTGCGTTTCATATTATATGATAGCATTCAACAAGTGGACTTTCATTACAGGAAGTTTCATGCTTGCACGAACATTTTGGTGTTTAAATAAACAATGCTTGAATCTTTTACATTGTTTTTTTTTTACAAGTCAGTTTTACAGTGAACTTCAAATGCGAGTGACAAATGAACAGAATGAAGCAAGCAATTTGCAAGCTAGTACCTAGCAGTTGCTGAGGAACATTTTAGAAGGCGTATTTCTTATGTGATGTTTAAAAGGTATGGGAGTGGTTCAAAATATAATGAAATGTATTTTAACGCCTGTCTGCATCACAGATTTTCACATATTGCGTGTGTGTCTGGTTCACTACCGTGGGAGGCCAAAAAAGTGACAGTAAAAAAGACAAAGGGAACATCAAGCTAACATCAGGCTTTAAACTGGAAGCTGTCCAGCAGCACAGGACTGCCAGGATTAATTGAGACTCTGATTTTACGCCACAAAAGTCCAGGAAGGTACATTAAGAAATAGTCTCTATCGAACTATCACACAAGGATTCCTGCAACAGATGGTATGGACGCCACTGATTCTTGATAGAGATGTCATCTAAATAGACACAAGTGAAGCACTTAGCTGAGAACAACCCTCCTGCCAAGAACTCGAAAAAAAAGTGTCCAAAAGAGAAGAACTGATGTTCTTTTACTGAACACCCAAAACAAATAAGTCTGACACCACTTGTAAATGTATTTTTAAGTACCTCCAAGGTTGTATGCCTTCAAGTCACAATTTACAATTTAGCGTTCATTTTGGAGTTCCAACCCATCAATCCTCACCGAGGAAAAAAAATGGAGTTGCTCAGAAACTTCTCGTGAGACTTCAAGTATCAAGTACAACTTTATTGTCAACTCTTGGTAAGCATCTCAGGGAAGAGCACAGTCCGGTCCAGACTTGAGCCTTCCTTTATGGACCCAGAGCTATTATTGCGTCCTTTGGGGTATGCTTACAATTTACCTGGCGCAACCTTTTGAAGATTTATGGTCACCTTTCTGGTCATCACTGTCATCCGGGGGTCACTAACCTGAAACACGTAGCTGCTTCTGGGTACTGATTCATGGCTACCAGTTTAACATTCACTTCTGAAATAACAAGTATGACCTTTAATTTTGGATTATTGTCACGTTGAGCCCGAGGCGATGAGAAATCGCCTCGTGCACAACAGAAAAAAACGAGGTGGATCCCCGGAGAAGCAGACAACGAAAAGATCTTGTGAGAACAAAGGGATTTTAATAAATAACAAAAGGAGCCCGAACAGGGAAAACGGTAACAGAAAGCGCTGGTCAAATAAGAACCAGGAAAAAATAAGGAAGATAACCGAAAACGCTCGCGAAACGATAAAGGGCGAGGAACTACCAAGATAACAATTAGATCACAATATGAAGTACGCGAAGATTGGGGCCGTAAGGCAATAGGGCAGCGAGAAATGGTCGAACGACGAGAATAGCAAATAGCGAGCAATGGCACGGTAAGGAATTCTCCGGCAGTGAGATGACTGCCGGAGTCGCCTAATAAAGGCACGTAATCAGCCCGAAATAACGGGCAGGTGTGCCGAACAGGCGGCGGGAGAACCCGCCACCTGCTGGCGAGCACGCGACGTGACAGTACCCCCCCCTCAATGGACGCCTCCCGGCGGACTACCCGGTTTGGACGGATGAGCAGTGTGGAAGTCGCGCAGAAGGGACGGGTCAAGGATCCAGGAGCGAGGCACCCATTGCCGCTCCTCCGGCCCGTAGCCCTCCCAATCGACCAGGTACTGGAAGCCCTTGCCCCTGCGCCGAGAGTCCAGGATGGCACGAACCGTGTACACCGGGTCCCCGTCGACCACCCGCGGGGGCGGCGGCGGAGCGGGAGGGGGCGCCAAGGCGCTGGAAGACACAGGCTTGAGCAGGGAGACGTGGAACACGGGGTGGACCTTCATGGAGGCCGGCAGCCGGAGCCTGACCGCGACGGGGCTGATGACGGCCTCGACCTCGAACGGGCCAGCGAACCGGGGCCCCAGTTTGGCAGACGAGCCGGCCAGGCGAAGATCCCTCGCAGCCAGCCACACCTTTTCTCCCACCGCATATGAGGGCGCCGGGCGCCGACGACGATCAGCGATCCGCCGGTTCCGGGACGCAGTGCGGGACAACGCAGCCCGGGCCTCCCTCCACACGTGATGGGCCCGCTTAAGGTGGTGCTGCACGGAGGGGACCTCCACCTGCCCCTCCTGGGACGGGAACAGCGGTGGCTGGTAACCGTAGGCCGTCATGAACGGCGATCTGCCTGTAGCGGAGGAAACGAGAGTGTTGTGGGCATATTCCACCCAGGGCAGGTGGTCAGCCCAGGATGCCGGACGGTGGAGACAAACACAGCGGAGGGCTGCCCCCAGATCCTGGTTGGCGCGCTCAGCCTGTCCATTGGACTGAGGGTGGTACCCCGAGGTCAGGCTGGCCGTAGCTCCGAGGGACCGGCAGAACCGCTTCCAGACGCGGGACACAAACTGGGGCCCCCGATCTGACACGATGTCCGCCGGAATGCCGTGGAGACGGAAGACGTGCTGGATGAGGAGGTTGGCGGTCTCCAGCGCCGACGGCAACCTGGACAAGGGCACAAAGTGAGCGGCCTTGGAGAAGCGGTCCACGATCGTGAGCACGACCGTCCGGCCCCGGGAAGGCGGCAGGCCCGTGACGAAGTCCACCGCGATGTGAGACCACGGGCGAGGAGGAATGGGCAGCGGCTGGAGCAGTCCCGCCGGAGGCTGATGCGACGACTTGCCGCAGGCGCAGGAGGTGCAGGCCTTGACGAACTCCGTCGTGTCGCGGCGGAGCTCCGGCCACCAGAAACGCTGGGCGACGAGCTGCACAGTCCGGTTCACCCCGGGATGACACGCCACCTTGGATGCGTGTCCCCACTGCAGGACCTCCGAACGGAGGGCAGGAGGCACGAACAGCTTCCCTGCTGGGCACCCCGCCGGCACCTGCACCCCCACCAGGGCGGACAGGATCCGCTGCTCAATCTCCCACTGGACGGCCCCCACTATGCACTGGGTCGGGAGGATGGTCTCCGGGGAACGGTCCCTCCCCGCAGGTTCGTGGAGCCGGGAAAGGGCGTCAGGCTTAGTGTTCTTGGAACCGGGGGAGTAGGTGAGAACGAAGTCGAACCTGGTGAGGAAGAGGGCCCACCGGGCCTGACGGGCGTTAAGTCTCTTCGCGGAGCGGAGATAGGCGAGGTTCTTATGGTCCGTGTATACGGTAAACGGTTCCTTAGCCCCCTCGAGCCAGTGCCGCCACTCCTGTAATGCGGTGACCACAGCCAACAGTTCCCGGTTGCCCACGTCGTAGTTCGACTCGGCGGCACTGAGTCGACGGGAGAAGAAGGCGCAGGGGTGCAGCTTCTGGTCGACTGGGGAGCGTTGGGACAGCACCGCACCCACCCCTGAATCCGAGGCGTCCACCTCTACGACGAAAGGGCGGTCAGGGTCAGGATGTTGCAGAACCGGGGGACTAGTGAACGCCGCCTTAAGACGAGCGAACGCCGCATCCGCGGCAGGGTCCCACTTAAAAGGGATCTTGGTCGAAGTAAGGCGGGTTAGGGGAAGCGCCATCTGGCTGTAACCACGGATGAAACGCCTATAGAAGTTGGCGAACCCCAAGAAGCGCTGCAGCTCCTTACGGTTGGACGGGACCGGCCATTCAGTGACCGCACGCGTCTTAATGGGGTCCGCCCGTAGCTTGCCCTGTTCTATAATGAACCCCAGGAAGGAGATTACGGGAACATGGAACTCACACTTTTCTGCCTTGACGAAGAGCCGGTTCTCGAGCAAACGTTGTAGCACCAGCCGAACATGTTGCCGGCGCTCATGCAGAGAACGAGAAAAAATTAAAATGTCGTCAAGATAAACGAAACAGAAGATGTTGATCATGTCCCGGAGCACGTCATTAATGAGGTTCTGGAAGACGGCGGGTGCGTTTGTGAGGCCAAAAGGCATGACGAGATATTCGAAATGGCCCAGGGGAGTCTTAAACGCGGTTTTCCACTCGTCGCCCTCTCGGATGCGAACCAAGTGGTAAGCGCTGCGTAAGTCTAATTTTGAGAATATTGTGGCTGTTTGTAATGGAGCGAAGGCGGAGTCCAACAAGGGTAGCGGGTATCTATTTTTAATTGTAATTTCATTTAACCCACGATAGTCTACGCAGGGTCGTAGGGACTTATCCTTCTTCCCCACGAAGAAGAAACCCGCCCCTAACGGTGAGCGTGATGGTCTGATGAGACCTGCAGCGAGCGAGCTGTTAATATACTCCGTTAACGCCTCGCGCTCGGGATGGGATACCTGATACAGACGCGAGGTTGGCAATGGAGCGCCCGCCTGCAGGTCTATCGCGCAATCGTAGGGGCGGTGTGGGGGCAAGGAGCGCGCGCGATCCTCGCTAAAGACCTCCCTAAGGTCCCGATAGCACTCCGGCACTCCGTCAAGGCAGATCTCCTCGGGGGGCGTGACGCGTTCGTGCCTCCCGACGGCTGACTGCAGGCAGTGCTGGTAACAATAGGGGCTCCAGCTATCGATAGCGGGGCGCGCCCATGAGATCACCGGGTTATGCGTTTGAAGCCAGGGTAAACCGAGGATGATCGGGGCGTTCCGGGACCGCATAACATAAAAACGGCGATGCTCCATATGATTACCGGATAGCGAAAGCTTTAACGGCTCCGTTCGATGCGTTACCACCGCCAGGAGGCGCCCATCTAGATCACGCACCCGCTTCGCCACAACCAACTCCTCTAAAAAGCACCCCAGTTCGGACGCGAGATTAGTGTCCATTAAACAGTCATCTGCTCCCGAATCCACCAGGGCCCGAACCCGTCTTGACCGAGAACCGCCGAATACCTCCGCCTCGAGCTCGAGTCTATTGGGGTGTCCCGGTCGCTTGTCTACTCGCCTAGACTCGGGGGGCGACGCGCGGGGCCGTGACTCACAGTACTCGGGAGAAGCGTGGAAGGACGATCCCGGATGGCTGGTTGCGGCGCGGGGGGATGGTTGGGCGCCGCTTGTTGTAGCATGGTCGCGATGACGGCGCCTTCCTTCCTCCGCACCACCGTCCTTGCCGCCCAGCTGCATCGGCTCGTCCCGGGAGTGATCACCGAACCCACGATGTTCCTCACGGTACGTGGTGCGGCGGGGCGGATACCGATCACCTCCACGCTCCCGGCCTCGCTCCCTCAGGCGATTGTCCATAAGGAGGGCGAGGTCGATCAGCTCCTCCAAATCGGTGCTGTGGTCGCGGGTCGCCAGCTCGTCCTTGAGTAATGAGTTCAGGCCACGGCGAAACAGTCCACACAGGGCCCGATCGTCGTACCCGCTCTGCGCGGCCAGGATCCGGAACTCGAAGGAGTAGTCAGCGACCGAACGCCTTCCCTGCTGCAGGGCGAGCAGCCGCCCCTCCGCCTCTCTGCCCCGCACGGGATGGTGGAACACCCGACGGAAGGCTGCCACGAAATCAGGATAGGAGGTGCGGAGATTCGGCTTAGCGTCGCTGGTCGCGATTGCCCACGATGCCGCCGGACCTGTCAAGAGACTCATGATATAAGCCACCTTGGCGGCGTCAGTGGCATAGGAGGACGGCTGTTGGTCAAAAACGAGCGAGCAGTTGTGTAAAAAGTGTCCACACTGCCCGTGCTCACCCCCGTAACGAGGGGGATGTGGAAGCGAGGGCTCCCTCGACATAGTAGGGTACGAGGAGGGAGCCTCCGGGATGGTAGGACGAAGCCCGGAAGGTGGTCTTCGTTCCTCCACCCGAATAAGGCGAGGTTCGAGATCATCGAACCGATGAGCCAGCATGGAGACCGCGCCGCTGAGTTCCGTAAGGGCTTGGCTGTGCTGACTCATTTGCCGCTCTTGTCGAGCAAGAGCGGACAAGATCTTTTCGGCGTCTGCGGGATCCATGGTGGCCGGAGAATTCTGTCACGTTGAGCCCGAGGCGATGAGAAATCGCCTCGTGCACAACAGAAAAAAACGAGGTGGATCCCCGGAGAAGCAGACAACGAAAAGATCTTGTGAGAACAAAGGGATTTTAATAAATAACAAAAGGAGCCCGAACAGGGAAAACGGTAACAGAAAGCGCTGGTCAAATAAGAACCAGGAAAAAATAAGGAAGATAACCGAAAACGCTCGCGAAACGATAAAGGGCGAGGAACTACCAAGATAACAATTAGATCACAATATGAAGTACGCGAAGATTGGGGCCGTAAGGCAATAGGGCAGCGAGAAATGGTCGAACGACGAGAATAGCAAATAGCGAGCAATGGCACGGTAAGGAATTCTCCGGCAGTGAGATGACTGCCGGAGTCGCCTAATAAAGGCACGTAATCAGCCCGAAATAACGGGCAGGTGTGCCGAACAGGCGGCGGGAGAACCCGCCACCTGCTGGCGAGCACGCGACGTGACAATTATTAATAATGATTTATTATATTCACATGGAGGCTGATCATGTTTAGAATTATTTAATCACCATCAACAACGATTTTAACTGGTAGGATAAATATCAATGAACCCTGATCATTACATCTATAGAAAGAGAATATTTTGATACAACTCAGGGTGCGTCCAGCCAGGTCATTTCACTCTGTACACGACAGTGACAATGACGCTTGGTACTAAGATATTGCTGCTGCAGGATGCACAAGTGGAAGAATGTGAAAGCAATTCGAGTGAGCATCAGAAATGCAATCAAATCCTGTCTCATAGAGAAAGGTTGCCAGCTTTCAAGACAATTGGTGATCGGTGACATTGCACACTCAGATCTACCTGGCATATTACTGTGGTGTGAAGAAATGACTACAACAAAAAATGCTAAGATGACTATGCAAAACGTAAACGCACAAATATATTGAACGGATGGGAAGAAAGGGATGGAGTTGATGAAGAAAGGGAAGAGGTCAGAGCAGTGGTTCTTAACCTGGGTTCTCAGCGGTTCGATGGAGCCTCTGTCATGGAGGGTAAGACACGCGACTCAACATGTCAACTAGTTATGCCACACCCGCTTGGCGATCACTGGCTGCAAATAATCACATTACATTACTCGTCCAATCAGTGCTGTGGGCAATGTAGTTTGCTTAGTAGTCAACGTGTGACTGTCGTGCAATTAAAAAAAAAAAATCCTCATCTCACCCCTCGGGTGGTGTCGGTCCCTCATTCAGCTCGGGTCCTCTACCATAGGCCAAGAAGCTTAAGGGTTCTGCGCAGTATCCTTGCTGTTCCCAGCACTGCACATTTCTGGACTGAGATGTCCAATGTTGTTCCCGGGATCTGTTTCAACCACTCATCTAGTTTGGGGGCCACTGCCCCGAGTGCGCCGACCACCACAGGCACGACTGTCACCTTTACCTTCCAGACTCTCTCCTGCTCCTCTCTGAGCCCTTGGTATTTCTCGAGTTCCTTCTTTCTGATATTTCCATCACTTGGGACCGCTACATCCACTACAACTGCTTTCCTCTGCCCTTTATCTATGATCACGATATCTGGTTGGTTCACCATTACCATCTTGTCAGTCTGGATCTGGAAGTCCCACAGGATCTTTGCTCTGTCATTCTCCACCACCTTCAGAGGTGTTTCCCATTTTGACCGTGGGGTTTCCAGTCCATACTCCGCACAGATGTTTCGGTAGACTATGCCAGCTACCTAGTTATGACATTCTATGTAGACTTTCCCTGCCAGCATCTTACACCCTGCAGTTACCGTATTTTCACGACTATTCGACGCATCGTACTAATGGCCGCAGTCTCATTAATGGGTGACATTTCTGTATTTTACACATACACAGGACGCATCGTACTAATGGCCGCAGTTTTACAGTGGTAAAACATACGCCAGCTTAAACATACGGCATGCATGCGCGCACTCTAACACGTTAGCTTGAAGCATACGGTAGCATGCCAAGATATACAGATAAGCTAAAAACACGTTTTTAAAAAGGCAACGAAAGCAGAACTGAGTTCGGGTGTATTTTATTTAGCCATCGTACAATGTTCTCACGTTTATCGATCAATCATCACCCAGAAATCCATCAAAGTCCTCATCCTCTGTATCAGAAGCAGAGGACTGCACATCTCAGTTGTCATTGAATGCATCACATGCTAGTGTGAGTTGCTACGCATTGCTGAGCGGAAAGAAGGAGTAGCAACAGCAAAGTCAACATTTCTCTCGTGTGAAGCTTTCCCACATTTGAAAGTAAAGAACAGCGAAACATGGTGGCAGCGCGTGTGTGTGTAGAAAGAATTGAACAATTGTGCAAGTACCGTAATCCATCAAAAACGCCGCGTTCCCTCTCGTTGTTGCGTATTGTGGCGTAACTCGCCAAGCGCTGCCTCTCACTCTTTGTAAAGTTGTGTTTGCCACCGATCATCCATTGTTCCCATGCCGTTTGCAACTTTACTTTGAACGCCCGGTTGATGCCAATGTCCAGCGGTTGGAGTTCTTTAGTCAAGGCTCCGGGAATAACGGCAAGCTCAGAGTTCATTTGCTTGACTTGTTTTTTCACAGCTGCTGTGAGATGGGCACGCATGCCAAAAGCATAACCGGTGGCTTTAAGTTTGAACTGAGCTTCGTAGGCGTGTCTTTTTGTCGAATTTATTTTCAGGGGTTCTTAGAAAACAAAACCGGAGTTGTCTTGCAACAATGCACATTGCCACACTCTATACAAGTGTTGGTACCTGCTTGCGGCGTCCACTTACACGCCCACCCTTCACCATTGGCGGACTAGCTTGCCTGTCCTCTCTCTCCCTCTCTCTCTCTCTCTCCCTCTCCATATATGAATATATACACGCCCACCCTTCCCTGATTGGCCAACTTCTTTTCCGCATGCCTGGCCACAGTCACTTCCGCCTTTTCTCTATATAAACAGCGTGTCGGCTGTCAGTCAGATTTTGGAACTCAGCGCATATAAAGGACGCTCCGCACCATAAGGCGTCCTGTCCATTTTGGAGAAAATTTAAGACTTTTAATGGCGCCTTATAGTCGTGAAAATACGGTATGTGTTGGATCGTCTCAGGTGCCTCTTTGCACAACCTACACCTTGGGTCTTGTCTGGTGTGGTATATCTGGACCTCAATGGCTCTGGTGCTCAGGGCCTGCTCCTGAGCAGCCAGGATGAGTGCCTCTGTGCTGTCCTGCAGGCCAGCCCTCTCTAGCCACTGGTAGGACTTGTTGAGATCAGCCACTTCAGTTATGGTCTGGTGGTACATCCCGTGCCGTGGCTTGTATTCCCACGATGGTCCCTCTTCCAACATCTCATTCTCTGTTCCCCATTGTCTGTGACATTCTCTGAGTACATCATCCATTGGAGCCTTCTCCTTGATGTATTCATGGAGCTTGGATGTTTCATCCTGGACAGTGGCTCTCACACTCACTAGTCCCCGGCCTCCTTCCTTTCGGCTTGCGTACAGTCTCAGGGTGCTGGATTTGGGATGGAACCCTCCATGCATGGTTAGGAGCTTTTGGGTCTTAGCGTCCGTGGTCTGAATCTCTTCTTTTGGCCATCTTATTATTCCTGCAGGGTATCTGATCACTGGCAGGGCATAGCTGTTTATTGTCCATGTATGTGGCATCGAGTCATAGGCTTTCCTGTAATCAATCCAGGCTGTGCACAGGTTGGTATGTCAGGACCTGGAGTCTTGTGCGATTGTTCTGTCAACCAGGAGCTGATGTTTGACTCCTCTGGTATCCCAACCAATGCCCTTCTGTGCTTCGCTCATGTATTGATCCATGTGTCCACTTATCTTAGCTGCAATGATGCCAGACATGAGCTTCCATGTTGTGGAAAGACAGGTTACTGGCCGACAGTTGGATGGGACTGCACTCTTTGAGGGATCCGTCATGATCAGGATCGTTCGCCCTTCGGTTAGCTATCCTGGGTGAGTCCCATCCCTCAGCAGCTGGTTCATTTGTGCTGCGAGGCGCTCATGGAGCGCTGTGAGTTTCTTTAGCCAGTAGGTGTGGACCATGTCCGGGCCTGGTGCTGTCCAATTCTTCATATATGAGACTCTTTCCTGTATGTCTGCCACTGTTACGGTAACTGGGTTCTATTCAGGGAGGTTGCTGTGCTCCTCTCTCAGGGTCACCAGCCATTGTGCACTGCTGTTATGTGCAACCTCCTTCTCCCATTGCCTTTCCAGTACCTTTCAGTTTCCAGTCTTGGTGGGTCAGCTCTGTTGTTAGGACCCTGCCACTGAGCGTACACTTTCGCAGGTTGTGTTGCGAACAGCCTGTTTATTCGTCTGGCCTCATTCTCTTTCGTGTACCGCTTTAGGCGGCTGGACAAGGCTTGGAGCCTTTGTTTGGCAGTTTCGAGTGCTTCAGGTATGGTCATCTGGATGTACTTCTCGGGTATCGGCCTTTTCATCACACCTCTCTGGGCCTCCGTCAATTGACTCACATCTTTCCGAGCCGCCTTGATCTTAGCCTCCAACCGTCTTTTCCATGGTGGGTAACGTATCTCATGGCTTCTCTTGTAGCCAAGCATCTCTAGGATCACTGATGCTGAAGCGTATATCAGCTCATTGGTTTCCGTGATCGTTATGGTAAGTGCTGCATTCACATTTTCCATGAGACTTTCAGGTGGTACTTCATATAGCTGTTGTAATCGGTTTCTAGGTTGCCCAGCTTTCATTCTCGCCATGATCTTAGCTTTCAGGTCAGTTGCTGTCTCACTCAGCATTTCATTCATTGGGGCTTGCCTCACAATCTCTGGTATGACCTCCTCCTCTGATCTGGCAGCCTGGGGCCCTTCACCATGGAACCTGCGTTGTACCTCATCAATCTCAAGTTGTGACAGTAATTGCCGTTTGTGGATGATGGAACACTGAGCTACTAGTTGTTTCGTGGTCAACCGTGACTGTGGGTTTTGAAGTAACCATTCAGCCCACATTCTCTGCATGTAACCCCTCTGACTAGGGTGCATTCCAACAGAGCCATGTTATCGCATCCCTCCCATCTCCGCTTTGTTCCAGTAGCCCATTTTTCATCAAGGTGCTCTGGTTCCCCAGCCCCTGACGCAGACCTTGTCATTCGTTTTATTGTCTCTCATCATTGTAGGCATTAGCGTGAAGGATGTTGCCCAAGGATGGTGTTATGTGCTCATTTTTGCCCCAAGCGGGATTCGACCCACCGTCTCCCGTGGTGGTTCGACAAACCGATGCCTTACCAACTGAGCTATCCAGCCGCCGCTGAGCTATCCAGTATATATATATATATATATACAGTACTGTATGTTTATCTCTCTGTTTTTAACAAATGTATTTTTTAAAATATCTTGAATATGTAAAAAATATATTTGTATTTTCCAACAATGAAGAGTTCGGTGAATGTGCATATTATCTGGTTGGGTTCGGTACCTCTAAGAAGGTTAAGACCCACTGGGCTAGAGTAAATGTGAAAAAGAGATGACATCACTGTGAAAATGCTGAGCTGGATTTAAAGGCTACTGGTTGGAAGAGGTCCACTCCCACTGAGCACCATGCCGCTCACTGTCATGAGATGTACAGCGCAGGTCGTGTTCTCATCCGTACACGGTTGGTTAATGGAAGCGAGGTTGAATATTTTAAGCAGCCCCTCCACTCATCTACTTTTGCCTCCCGACTCCTCTCTCTTCATTTCCTCTGTTCAGTTGTGCATTAGTCAAGTGCACACATGACCCGGTTTTCTCCTACTGCAGCTCACATTTGAAACCGGCATGACATCATACTGTATTTTTGAGGACAGGTTGTATAGAGCGCAACATCAAAGTTTGAATACTGTCTGGTTGGGGATGTTGCTGGATCTCCAATATATCAGTTTTAAAAACAATTGCGTTGTAGCAAATAATTAAACCGTTTCATGGTCAAACTGTGGCGCTCATTTAAAAAAAATATCAAAAATAATGTAAGCGTTCAACACCCTTTCATGTGTAAAAATAGCATCAGCAAGAAAATGACAACTGGTAAAGGCACATTCGGAATTGTCACACAATTGTAGAAAGAAACCAGCCTTTTATTCTCAACATTGTCATATTACAGCACAAAATGTCAGTGCACATCGCTTCTCCACTCCTACAGTGTACGACCACATTAATATACATCGTTTCCAAAGTATTGCTTTGTTGAGACTGTCACTCAAAACCAAAGCAAACTATTATGTTTTAAAAAGGTGTCAGTTTTGATTTAGCTCTCATGCTGAATGAAATTAACGTGGTGGTGATTATGTGGTATATCGACCATGCAATCACAACAGCATTGACACTAGTCTGAAGGCGGGGAAGTGTCATAAACACTCCATTGTCACAATTCATGTCCAACTGACTGTAGAAATGACCCACACCTCATGGAAACACAATTCCAGCCTTGACTATCATCTTGTACAGAAGCATATTGCCACACACTCACACTTGGGTTCACTAAGACAACCAGCACAGCCTGCTGAGTATTCTGAAGGCCTCTCTTGGACTCGCGCCATACACATTCCTCCTTCCCCATTGGTTCATCAGAGCTCAGGCAGTGGACTCTGTCACCCCATAAGAGATTGTGTGTGTGAATGTGTTTGCTTGTGCGTGTGTGAACCATTGGCCGATAAAATGTACCCTAATGCGGCCCCACACTGCCCATACAGTATATATATATATACAGTCTTACTGTACTCAACATCTATACACATGTTGGCTGAGAGCCAGGAGCAACAACTGAGGAAGGATACGCTGGAATGAATGTCGGCTGGCTTTTACTCTTACAAGAATACAAAGAAGCAGTGCATTGCGTCATGAAACACTATTAAAATCTGTTCAGTTTTTGGGGTGCAAAAGGCTGGGAAATAAATATATTTCGCTCCTTATAAAGAGTGAGTTGGACCTGTTACCAAAATAGGTACTGATTTGGTGCTAGTGCATTTTGTTTTACTTGCCTGGGTACTATTTTTCAGCGTTGTTGGAGTTGCATGAATCATCTGGCTTCCAATTTATTCAAACATGGATTGTTGCTGTGGATTGTACTGAATAATGTGGTCATATTTGTTTTGAGCAGAAACATAAATGTCTGCCATTCTGATTCATGGGAATAATATATCTTGGAATAAAACATATGGTTGGTTGATTTTGGGGAGCGAAACAATTTTGCCCCATTTAGAAATAACAGAAATATAAGTAATCTGTTGCAGGATTTAAACACTATTCATCATAGCTTTAATTATGCTTACAGTTGTAACATTGTAACATATTTAACTTCTTGCAAATATAAAATGAGTTAAACAATGTAAACGATCAAACATGTTGGTTTAATAAGACTACCGTATTTTCACAACTATAAGGCGCCATTAAAAGTCTAAAATTTTCTCCAAAATTGACAGGACGCCTTATAATGCGGAGCGTCTTTTGTATGAGCTGAGTTCCAAAACCTGGCTGAGACCCGACATGCTGTTTATATAGAGAAAAAGCGGAAGTGAGGTCGACCAATCAGTGAAGGGCGTCCGTGTAAATATACGGAGAGAGAGAGAAAAGATGTACGTGAGTGACGACAGGCATGCGGAGAAGAGGTCGGCCAATCAGTGAAGGGCGCCCGTGTATATAAATGTAAATATATTGAGAGAGGTGCACGTGAGTGAGGACAGGCATGCAGGGGGGGGGGGGGGGGGTGTCCGCCAATGAGTGAAGGGTGGGCGTGTAAGTGGACGCTACAGGCATGCCTCCAGCAGGTACCAGCACCTGTATAAAGTGTGAGTATGTGCATTATTGCAAAACAACTTCGGGTTTGGTTTCCAAAAACCCCCGAAAATGAATTCCACAAAGAGACACGCCTACGAAGCTCAGTTCAAACTCCAAGTCATCGGTTATGCAGAGAAACATGGGAATCGAGCATCCATGGTTCGCAAATGGAGGAAGCAGGAGAATGAGCTTCGCCAAGTCAAAAAGACGAAGCTGAGTTTCCGTGGAAATAAGGCGAGGTGGCCCGAGTTGGAAGACCAACTGGAGCGGTGGATTCTTGATTAAAGAGCGTCTCCACGGTCACCATTCGACTAAGGACGAAAACGTTAGCCGAAGAATTGAAAATTGAACATTTTCAAGGAGGTCCGTCTTGGTGCTTTCGCTTTATGAAACGGCGCCATCTATCCGTGAGAGTGAAGACGACCGTGGCTCAGCAACTTCCAGCGCACTACAAAGAAATGCTGGCCGTTTTCCGCACCTACTGCAGTAAGAAGATTGTCGACAAACGCATCCAGCATAACCACATAACCAACATGGACGAGGTCCCGCTGACTTTCGACATCCCGGTGAACCACACTGTGGAGAAGAAGGGGACCAGCACGGTTGCGATACGCACAATGGGGCATGAGAAGTCTGCTTTTACTGTCGTTCTTGGTTGTCATGCCAACGGACAGAAACTGCCACCTATAGTGATTTTTAAGCGAAAGACACTGCCGAAAGAAAAGTTTCCTGGCTGCGTCATCAGGAAAGCAAACCAAAAGGGCTGGATGGACAAGGAGAAGATGAGAGAGTGGCTAAGTGAGGTGTATGTTAAGAGACCGGATGGCGTTTTCCACTGCGCCCAACCGTAAGGTGCGTCGAATGGTCGTGAAAATACGGTACGTTTAAAAAATGACAAGCCTGAAGAAGACTTCGTTATGCTAAAAAAATCCTAGCTGTCTGATTGTCATGTTGTCAGATCATGTCAGGCAGGCTGACTAGCTCGCAGCAAAACAAAAGCTTGCTTTTTTTTTTGACAGGTGATGACTGGGCAGCCACACCAGAGACCCAACTGTCTATAAACACCAAATAAACAGTCCACCACCCGCCCCCTCCCCAACTTAACCTAAAAACACAAAATAATTAGGTACTGTAGCTACTGTCTGCATTAGACAGAAGCCGGAGAGGCAATCGTTGTTTTTGCATTGGCATGTAAATTGGTTTGAACACTACACCAACCACTAATTCCAATTCATATGTTGGTCAGAGTTTATTTTAGTCGGTTCTTTTACAGGCTCTTTTGTCACTAAATATTTTCAAATCCAACCCACCAAAAGGCCCCCAAAAATTGATTTGTAATATTTAAATTCACTCCCATATTATGTCGGTGTCTTCATCAATCCAGTGCTCCTCTCCCACACGGCTGCCACTTTGCACTTCCAGATGCTTATATTTGCATGTTAAGCAACTTAACTGGAGAGACTCGTCCTCGCCCACCTTCGACCGCTGGTGAGCCCGGCACTGGACCCGCTGCAGTTTGCCTATCAGCCTGGCATGAGCGTGGAAGACGCCATTATCTATCTCCTCCTTGGAGAAGGCTGGGAGCACTGTGAGAATCATGTTCTTTGATTTTTCCAGTGCCTTCAACACCATCCAGCCCAACTTACTGGGAGTCAAACTGCACAACGCCGGAGTGGACCACCATCTCACAGCATGGATCATAGACTACCTCACAAATCGGCCGCAGTACGTGAGGTTGCAGAGCTGTGAGTCGGACAGGCTTCTCTGCAGCACTGGAGCGCCGAAGGGGACTGTTCTGGCTCCATTCCTGTTCATCCTCTACACCTTGGACTTCAGACACGCCACTCCAAACTGCCACCTTCAGAAGTTCTCAGATGACTCTGCGATTGTTGGCCTCATTACAGAGGGGGACGATCGGGAGTACAGGGGACTGACGAAGGACTTTGTGGCCTGGTGCCAGCAGAATCTCCTCCAGATCAACCCTAGGAAAACTAAGGAGTTGGTTGTGGATTTCTGCAGGAAACAGTCCTCACTAGCACCGATGAACATCCAGGGTATGGACATAGAGAGGGTGACCTCCTACAAGTACCTAAGTGTTTCTGAACAACAAACTGGACTGGTCTACGAACACGGATGTGCAGCGTACGTGTGTGCGTGCCTTCAGAGATGAAAAGAGTAAGACTCAATATGTCATATGGGTTCAATTATCATAACAGAATAACAGAAATCAACTGCGGCCTGGCCACCCATCTGGGTTGCAGAGCACATAGCCTGGTCTGGAGTATGAAGATGCACAAGGGAACACACACACACACACACACACACACACACACACACACACACGCACGACCGCATACACACACCTGCGGATGTTTGCACAAACGTACACACGTAAACACACACACACGCACGCACACACGCACGCACGCACGCACACACATATCTAGATGCACGTTTAAGTCAGTGAAGCCCTCACTTGGTGGAATTGGACTGGCTGGAGACTGTGCCAAGTCAATAACCCAGAATTATCCGTGATGCTGAACTTCCTGGAAGGGCTGTCTGGTCTCAGCACTCCATGTACCTGCTTAGTGCTCCAGCTACTGCCTGGCTGAATAGTGGGCTATATGGGGATCAGGAGGGTCTATCACGATTCAGTATCTGCCTGCGACTTACTCAAACTTAAAACATAATAATGGATCTCCGAGGTTTGGCGAATTATTTTTTTCTCTGGGCAATAAGATCTCATGTGTTGGGACTAGTGCTGTCAAACGATTAAAATATTTAATCATGATCAAAAATGCAACTGTCATAATAATTAACTCATAATTAATTTAAAGTACTCAAATTTTTTAATCGTTTCTAAATTTCTTTTATATATTTTGGTCCTATTTATACAAAATGTTCTCATACTTCTTGCCTTTCAAATACATTCCTGGAAACATTACCAACACCAATCAGTCAAAAAACAGTTTATCAAGTGTAATATATATTTTTTTGGTTTGGTCGCCACCACCACTGTACCCCTTTTCCAGCACTTTTGGAATTCATGGCACCGTAATGGAATCCACTCCACTGAAGACACTCTAATCCCAACGCTGTCCTCAATCAGAACTCCGCAAAAGTCCCGGCCAGAAGAATGTTGAACGAGACTCCGACGACGTTACACGGTCGGCGAAATCCTGGATGTACGGAAAGCTAACAGCTACGTTAGCCAGGAACAGTGCTCGACGTTGTGTAGAACGACTCTCTCGTTCTCCCGAAACACCTCCTTAGAACAGCCGAAGAATACGTCTGCTCGCATTCAGGTCCCGTCAGAAAAGAGAGCGAGATAGATCAAGATATCCCTTAATGTCATGAAGGTGAAAAAACGGCACCTCTCATTTGCTGACAGTCCACTATTGTTCTGTGCCCTTATTCGCGAGGGCCACAGCAATACTTAGCTCTTTTTAATTAAAAGACAATTTTAACGACACCACTCTTTTATTCAACAGAGATTATATTTATATTTTTTTACTTTTTTCAATTTGTCATGTCTACTCCCCATTGCCTCATGCCTTGAGGGCTGTTCACACGGCAAGATTTGGTCCGGTGCTACGCTGGGGCTGCCCCAGTAGAGCGTTCACACGTGCAAATTAGCTCCGGCGTAGCCCCGGAAAAAGGCTTACACCGGACCAAATTTGATCCACCACTTCGACAGAGCATGAAAGCAACGCATTCTCGCCATACTACTCTTCACAAGCATTTGCTCTGGAGCAAATTTAACCCAGTTGCGTTCACACGTGCAAATTTACACCGGTGCTGCTTCACAAACGAGCATTTGCTCCGGAGCAAATTTTTAAACCACCTCCCTGAGGTGCATCAAATTTGGTCCGGTATAAGCCTTTTTACTGGGCTACGCCGGAGCTAATTTGCACGTGTGAACGCTCTACTGGGGCAGCCCCGGCGCAGCACCGGACCAAATCTTGCCGTGTGAACACCCCTAATGTGTGCCGTGTGAACAGCCCTATAATATGGGTTACAAGTACATACTAACACGATGTCTCTGAAGGAGTCTTTGAAGTCTGTGCAAGACGCCTAAGTATGAGTCTTATAGTCAAAATTGTGACATTGTGGTCGGAAATACATTTACTGAAATGTACATGTTTTCATTTAAAAACCTCACAAATGCCATATTACCCCAAAAGAACATTGAGTTCTGAACCAGTTCGCTTCTTATACTCAGCAACACTATTGAGGGAAGAGATGTCATTCTTGTGTTTATTAGATTAGACAATTGGGCAGACTGGTCAACATTTCCCAACAAGACCAAACAGTGAAGAAATGCCAGTTAGCTAGCTGACTACTTTGTGGCTGATGGAGGATGATTATCTCAAAATGACTGATGTGAAAATGGTTTTGAAAATCAGCAGAGCTAGCAATGACACAAGACTTTTTGCTTTATTTTTTTTAGCTTGACTTTTTTCTTTGTTGTTGTCATTGTTGCTAGTTTAATCAAATGGAATTGTATGTTGCTTGTGTTTGTCATTCGCATATTTATCCAAGCATGAAATAACATCGACTATGAAATGACTTTTCAAAGTTCAAATGGGGTCAAAAGCGTCAAGTATCATTTTTTTCAGGATTTCTCCAGATGGATGGGGTAAAAGACGGATTCTAACTTATCTTTGGTTGAAATGGCTTCTGGTCTCCTGCCTTATATTGTATCTGGCTGCCAACCCTCAGCCGCACACCACTTACGTCAGAGAATCCCACTGTTATCCAACACTTAGCCAAACCAATGACAGAAGTGCTCACTCAACCAAAAATAGATCAATATTTTCTGGCCAAATTTAAACGAGCATGACTGGACGTTTGTGACCTGGATTTCTTTGACGAGTTTCAACTCCTCTGTTCGAAGTGTGGCTATCGGGGCTTGATTAGAATGGCTTGGCGTGCTCGCTGGCCCTGATTCAACAACCCATAGGCAACTAGCATGACCTTGATTTGACTGCTTGGCTGCCTTTAATGCGGCCTGTCTTCAGTAGATAGAGCCTGACTTGTATGGCCTGAGTGTACCAGATGGAGCCCCAACTTTTTTGGCCAGGGCTTGTAAGACAGGGCTCAACTAGTGTGGCCTTGGCGAATGCAGGGGCCTCTGGGTGATTAAGGATGTGTTTGTTTCCCAGGCAGCAAGCAGGCAAGGTGGCGACATTGCTCCTGCACAGCCAAGGACTTAGTGTTGGGCTCGAAAGCGCCAAAACAAACTTCTGTGATTGCCTCCCATATGCCCTTCTGACCTTTGTGTTTCAATTGCCAGGCAAAGTGGAGGAAAAGGGGTAAAAGGGAGAGGGAAGAGGTGCGGATCTGAGGGGGGAGAGGATGGAATTACGACAGCTTGGTGGTTTGGTTTTGAGATGAGAGGTGGGCTCAAGGGCAGGAGAAGTCAGCATAGATGACCTTTATCATGACCTCTCACCCCCCCCCCCCGTGCCCCCCAAACGCCTTTGCGTGATCTATTGATCTCAAGTACTGTGGAAAAGTCTTGGAAGTCAACACGATATTTGTTGGATTACATTTTTTTCCTGTCCTTTCAATATTGTAGGACGGATGCTAAGAGCGTGACAAAATTTCGACAACACTTTGAAGAGCAGTGTCGAATGGAAACCCTTATCATTTTTGTGAGGATTTGGATAAGGATGCAAATACAGGAATGTATGTTGCAGACTCCCTGTGGCAACAATGGAAGCATCCATGCCATACGATTATGTATCAATTATCTGCTTCTGATGATGGGTAATTTTTCATTTTATTTTTTAATGGATGAAAGTTGAAGATGGTACAGAAATGAAAGATTAACGAAGAGAAACGGACAGGAGTGAAAGGGAGTCTTGAGTTTGAGAGGTAGTGTGGTTCGGTTAGGCTGTGGTCGAAGCCTTGAGAGCAATGGGGGACGTGGTCGCGGTGGGTGGGGGCACAGGGGTTGAGCAAAGCAGCGCATACCCGCAGCATTCAAATGGAGCTCCCATTGGGAGTTTTTACGCTTCAAAATGGTTTCCTGTGACGTGGATTGTGTGTTTGATTTGAGCTTTGAAGGGTTTGTGTTATTCTCGGGAGGGGAGAATCTAGCACGCTCTCATTTCCGCAATACCAACAGCCAGCAGAAAGTTGGCAAACCGAAACAGGGGATTGTAAAGACAGATTTCACTCTCCCTCCTTGTAAGAACCGCATTATTTCTGTCCTTCGTTGCTTTTTGCCCCCACCACCCTCCTCATGTTTTTTTTTCTGCTGAGCCTGCTCCAGGACTTGCTCTGCATAAAAATGGATTGTTTGTAATAGTAATAGTAATAATAATCCAGGCCCTTGTACATCTTTGTGTTTCCTGAGCTTCCTGCTTTTTCTCCCATCATAAAATGTTTGGGAATCTCTCCAAAAATGTACCATACACTTAAAGCGCATGTTCATGCTGTCAAGCGCAACAGGGTGGCAGAAGCAACAGTGAGGAGTGACGCCTCGCCAAGATTGGATGAATAAAATTGTGCTCCACAAGAGTATGCAGGCAAAAGGTAGAAGAGGGAGGGAAAGCGCATACACCGAGGCAGCGGGAACCCACCTTTAAGCCCATGACAACAAGTCATACAAACCACCAGAGTGCTTACTGTTCTGCCAACTACTGTATTTGACAGAGCCAAGAAAATGACAAAAATCAACAGTGGACGTGTTTGTGTTCAGGGAAATTCTCTGGAACCCCACTCATTTTCCCTACTCAGCAATTTTTTCCTTTCTTTCTCCTTCATTTTCCCTCTTTCCCTTTTTCCTTTGCTTCTCTCACATACCCCCCATCTTTATTTTTTTACTGTAACTACTGTACACTATGTCCTCTGCTCATGTAAGGGGACAATTATTGTAACAGCGTGTCGACTGCATGGCGCTCATGGAAAAAGCTGACTCCTATAGGCCAATTTTCCCTCTGAGTTATGTAAATAGTTTTCATGGAATGAGTGGGCTTTCCCCAGCATGTGGGCGAGTGCAGCAAGGTCTGAGGGGTTCCACTGACGTCCACATACTTGAAGCCACCCCTCCATGTATCACTGACTCCTTTGTTGTCCATGTAACTGAACCTTTTGCTTCAGGGAAGATAACCAACGCACACCCAATGAGTATCCATCCATTTTCCGATCCGCTTTTTCCTCACAAGGGTCGCGGTGGGAGGGGGGGGTGCTGGAGCCTATTCCAGCTGTCTTCGGGCAGTAGTCTGGGGACACCCTGAACCGGTCGCCAGTCAATCGCAGGGCACACAGACATGAACAACCTTGGGACATTTTGGAGTGTTCCATTAACCTGCTATGCATGTTTTTTGGAACTTGGGAGGAAACCGGAGTACCTGGAGAAAACCCACACAGGCCTTTGGAGAACATGCAAACCCCACACAGCTAGGCCCAAGCCGAAATCGAACCCTGCACCTCTGCACTGTGAGTTCGACACGCTAACCTGGGCCACCGAGCCAATGAGTATTTGTTTGGAATTTCCTTTCATTTACGCACGACTTTCTTCGCATCCAGGGTTTTTTTTGTTTGCTTGTTCAGTTTAAATGATGTTTATGTGTCTTAAATGATAAAGGAATGCTTTCTCTCTCCCAACAGTACAAACAAAGTGGTCTTATTTGGCACACAGAAATACCAAACGAGTTCCAGGCGATGCAAAACTAAATGACACGTTTACCATTAATCTCCAGTTTACCTTGTGTCTATCTTTGATAATCAAATATGATCCGGTTAACGCATTTCTAAATTTGAGGAGCTTTCTGAAGAGCACGGATGTAAATCAAGTGTTAACATTTTACCACCATTCCCGAATTGTGTGGAAAGGCGAGTGAGAGCTGCTGAATCTCTGAAGTCACAAGAGAATTGGATTTATGAAAATGTCCTATAAAAACACATGCAGTACATTCCAAACCACTGCCATTCATGTCTCCCGCAAATTTCGCAAGACTCAGCATCTAAAAGATTCACCCCAAACACACACACGTGTTTTTATTTTTCTTTGGCTTTTGTGTGATGGCAACCGCAGTAGGGTACCAGTGATGGTGAAAATTTGAAATGCGATTAAAACAGAAATGAAGCACACTGTGACATGAGAACACACACGTGGTCGGCAATCCTTCTGCTGAGCATTCATTACTGCACTCATCACGTCTCACAATAGTCAACAAGAGAGCAATTTATGAACATATGTACATTAAGCTATTCATACACTTGCACAACAGTGTTTTAGTAGACTGGCGCCTGTGCGCTCAGGATAAAAACAAGATTAACTTCATTTTCTTGTCAGTGCAAGTCTAGCTTAGTGTGTTTGGTGCCGTGTTGAGCCCGCTCTGGTCGTGCTGGCGCATGAAGCAGCCTCGTCACCAACGCTGGGGACATGTATTAGTCTGTCTTCAGCATGACAACGGGCGCAACGTCATTTTCGTGCCAGGGCTACGGTCTACATCGGCGTGTTTGTGAATTTGGTAGAAGTGCTATTTCTTGCTGGGCTTCAGCACACCATTTTTTTCAGTGTAATCTCATTTTTAAAACACGAGAAAATCTCTCGAATCAGTCGTAAACTGCACAGTGACAATGATGTGATTTAAAACAAGTGATCTCAACAGACTATTCTGGGAGTTGAACTCAAAGCAGCATCCACGACGGTTTTTCATCATATAGGGGCAGCCATGGACAGTGGACCAACAAACATGTGGGGAAATTACCAAACGTACCAAAACACAACGTGCGCCATTGGACAATTTCTTTTCACCTTAAGTGTACAAGTATAAGGTGACAAGAAAAGACCTTTGCCGGTTGAGTTATTTTTGGATGGGTCAAGATTAAAGTACTTAAATTAATTTGTGCTGATCAAGAGCTGCATAGCTGCATGCTAAGCGAATGCACGAGAAATCGCTGAGCCAGGTGCACTTTCTAAAGTCCCACCCAAAAGATGAGAGGGAAAAACGGACAAAAATCCCGCTGTCTGGGATGAACCATTTTAAGCACATTGCGCTCCTGTTATTGGACAGTGAAAACTAACAAGATAACATCTGACTCCTCTTATAAGCTATAGACTTGAACTTATCTGTCGAGCCACAGAGCACATATTATGAATGAACAATGACCACTACATATTTAAGTTGCCAGCATCTCATTCTGTACTTAATGAGGGAACTCGCTAAATAGGGAAGCGAATCGATACAATTTTAACAATTCCAATTCCATTAATTATTCTGTTTAAAAGATGGCGGTAGTGACACAACAGCACAAAGTGTGGCAACCCCTTCCAGCCGTATCGTCAATCAGAGCTACGAATGCAGAGTGGCGAGTGGCATCTGGTTGATAGTCTGGATCAATTAACAACAATTCTATGGTAATATTTCAATTTGCTTTTCTTAAACTGCCATGTGGTGATGTGATCAAGCAGTTCCTTCAACTGCTCTGAGCTCAGATTGCTTTCCAGGTTGTGGTTAGAGTGACGTTTTGTCGACTGAAGTTTTTTGTGTGTTGAGTTGATTGGCAAATGCTGTTTTTTTGCGCACATACGAGACTGAATGCGGCTCTGCTCCTGCCGTATTGTGTTCCAGGTAATGTTTATTTCTTCTCAATTTTGATTACTGTAGTTTTTTTCATGTCGTTATTTTTCATTTGTTCGACTGCTTTTGTGGTGCAAACCCGGAGTTCAAGCCGCCATTCATTTGTATGATGCAGTTCCGTCTCTGCTGCGTGTGGTATGTTCAATGATATACATACAGTATATATTAATTCTTTGGTCCAGAAAGATTTCATATGATGTAACATAACTACAGCAGCCAGTGACAAATACAATCAATTCAAGTCCGTCCGTTATCTAAAGTTATCACATGCTGAGTGTGCAAACATATTTTGCACACTTTGGTAGTTTTTTTCTTCCTTTGATGAAATGTTAAGATTATTTGCAAGCTGCCCTGTTTTTTATCAATTCTTGTAAAATGTTAACAACCTTAGGAATGTTCGGTGTTTCGTGCTAGCCGCGGAAGTAAATAACGTTACTACGCAATGTGCACGGTGATGTCATTTGTCACGACAGGAATTGATAAGTGAATTGTTTACAAAAACGCCAAACGATGCCAAGGAATTGAAACTCGGAGAACCCATTTTCAACAAGATTCCCATCCTTACCGCTTACACTGTTTGGTGTCACACCGGCAAAAAGCAGTGACTCAAGACCACCTGACAGCATTATAAACAAGTTATTTGATCAAGAGTTAACAGCAGTGAAACACATACATTGCATTCAGTTTAAAACGGGATATTTAAGAACTAATTTATTGATTCATTGATTGCTAACTCACTTAAAAGGCCATCTTTAACCAATTGCTCTCACTGTAATGTGGGTTTTAAACTTTTGTCCTGGAGTTGTGTTTTAAGGTGTACATTTAATGCCCTCATCGTAGAATAGTTGAGCATTTGCCAATCAACAAACAAAGCCATTAAAGATGGATCCGTATAGAATGGTAACTGAACAAGATAGATCGTGGTTGTTGTCAATGATGTGGAATGCTCACTTATCAGCTTACTAAAAGGTGCCATTGTAAGTTACGTTATGATCCATTCAATCTTACCTTGTCGGCATATTTGCATCTCAATTCGACATGAGTTTCCCCTTAAGGTATCTTGTGGTGTTTGATGACGCACGGCTAGAAGCGGGCAGCAGTTGTTGTCTGACAGTGACTTGCTGCCCGAGGAAAGACAAAGACCATACGCTGGCTGCACTCCCACCCCGCCCCTCAGCAAATTGGCTCATGATTGTCCACAGGCATCATGGTTGGTGCTCCCCTGTACCAATAAAGCACAGCACAGAGAAATGCACGGGCCCTCCAGGTCTTGTTATTGCACTTTTTGGCAGGTACTCCCAGTCTCAGCATGAAAAACAACAATAACAACATCAGCCCACAGCTCTGGGTCCTGGACCCAAGTCAGATGCAGGCAGAGAGGGGGGGTGCATACGCAGTTAATGTTGCATACTGCAGATCCAGTCTGACTCTTATCTAGTGCTCTGAAGTGAAAACTTTGTTTTGTATCACCCTTTTGTGTTACCATTCAAAAGTATGCTTGTTGCGTATGAACTCAAGAAAGGGGATACCTCTGTCCTCATAAATTGGGTCTCCATTGCAAAGAGAGATCGTTGGTTCTCCTAAAGACAAACAAAAGGAAGGGACTCCACAAAGTTTCTAAACAATTTGTTGAAGCAGTTTATATAAAGACCACACAACATCACAGTGGGTTCAAAGCTACCGGTAGTTGTAATTAGAAAATTCTCCGTGTGATGTATGCAACAACAGATCCATCTTGCCTCGGTGTGTTGTGATTGTGGACTGTTTTGTTTTTGCTACGCCCCTTCTGTCCTTGTTGTCCCTGTAAAATAATATGTTTGCTCGTGTTTGTGTCAATGTGTGTGTGTGTGTGTGTGTGTGTGTGTGTGTGTGTGTGTGTGTGTGTGAGAAAGATCTATTGTATTGACAACATCTTGAGAAGGCCTCCCATCACCGACTCTATCATGACGGATAAAGGCCTCTTTTGTTTCTTTCACCGTTCATTCATTCATCAATCCACATCCCTTGGAACCAATAGCGTTATGTAGGCACTTACACAGTGCCTTGCGCTTGACTTGCACTTGGTTTTGAAAACAGAGTCTCGAGACCCTCACTTAGGTCCATGGTCCATAAGTTCTTGGTTTCAATTTCCGTTGGCTCGGGCCTTTGTGTTGAAGTTCTCCCTGTTATTGTGTGGGTTCTGCCTGAGTGTTATGCGTCCATGCTGTCCATTGCAGAGTGTGCATAAATTGTCCTGAAGCGTAAATGTGAAGTTTCAATTGTGTGTCTCTCTATGTCAGCTACAACTACAATCGTGGTGAATCGTGGTATTTGTTATGGTGAATCTAATCTGTCACCTTAACATCGCATTGACAATCACAGGTTTGGTTTGGTTAAAATTAAATGTGTCGCAAATTTTCTGATAGTGTAGTTTATTTGAAAAGTGTGAACACTACCATTAAAACTGTGGTACACACCAAATGAGTAAACCATACGTCGGTCTCTGTTGGTAACTGCCCACTGTTGCAATTGCAGTCAGTTTCCAAATTTGCAGTTGTGTCTGTGCGCATGCACAATAGGGATGTGAATCTCAGCACTGAGGACGATTCGATACACATCTCGATGCACTACCAGCGATGCGGTACTTAAACGATACATGGAATTTTCTGGCGACACGATGCGATACGTTTCACCGTCTTCACGATGTGATACGACGCGATACACATTTAGTTCAAATCAATGCGATCCGATACGATACAGTGCAATTTGTTGTGATATTGTGCAATTAAACATGATGCAAATACGCAAAGAAAAAAAGTTTAAACAGTAGAACGTGTAAAACAACTTATTTAAGCCCTTTCACAACTGGGTTTTGTGCAAAGAAAATGTAAACAATTTGGCACCTGAGACTCACAGCTGTTGCTGTAGTGTAAACACAAACAGACCACTCTCACTGAGTGTCAAAATGAAATCTCCAAAAGAGTCATCCATATATAGTTTTTCCTTGCGCGGTCACAGTGAGCTGCAAGGGGATCACCAAAATAAGAGGCGACTTTTTTTCTGATCCTGACCTGGTTTGCCAAGAGTTTCTCCGGTGTCCAACGAGGAACTGGACGTGGAGGGGCGGGAAACTTGTCAGTGATGCGGTGCCATTGTTTTAAGTGGTCTGCATATTTGTGGTGCTGCCGTTGTATGGCTTCGTAGTGCGACATTCTTTGCAAATTACGGAGCTTTTATCAATCTTTCCGTCTTTCTTTTCGAAGCCGTAGTATTTCCAAACATAAAATCTGAATGTTGCGGAAGCTTAAATACAGTAGTTTCCTCGCTGCTGCTTGCGCGAACTTCCATAGTGTTTCGCTAGTTGTGTACTGGACTGTATATGACGCACGGCTCCCGTCCGTATTCAACACAAAATGCAAAACAATGATGGTGCATTCATGCGCCTAGGAAAGGGCAGATAGGTGACGTTTAACATGAATAAAACGGCGCTTGAAACGGATTTTACCGATACCCACCAATGCATCGCGATGAATCTCGATTTCACCCGTCAATCGCGTCGTACCCAGTGAATGAGCCGATGCACTCGCATCGCGCATGAGCGCATCGATGTATCGATTAATATCGATTATTTTCCGCACCCTTAATGCACAAGTGAATACCCCGTGGCATTTTGGAAAAACATTTAGCCTACATATGATACATTTCTACAGTTTGTAATTGCAAAGTATGTTGAAATGATCGGTTTTTGCTTTTAGTTCAAATTCATTGAATGACTTATTTTGAGAACAGATCTGTACTAGGATCCCACAAAGGAGGACACATTATGTCGATCATTATTATGTGCACACATATTTGTTTACCATTCAGACAATTCTTTCTTTTTTAATGATTATTTTTATCTCCAAATAGGTCAAGAGCAGTGGTGTCCATCCTTTTTGACCAAAGATTTACTTTTCAAGCAACCGACCTCCCCCCTCAACCCGTGACTGCACATGCCCGCTACGCACACGCACGCACGCACGCACGCACGCACACATGCATGCCATGATGAGCAACAGTCACAATGGCCCCTAACATGAACCAAAAAGAAGAATAAAGTAGATACAATAGTTTGGGAGTTTGTGAAAAGGAAATCACTATTAATACCCTATTAATACCCTATTAATACCCTATTGAATACCCTATTAATAGCGACTTGACGCGCAGGCATGGGACGCACTTTTGCAGCACGTTAATTCTTAGAAGAGAAATTATCGTATGTATACTGTTTTAAAATGCTTCTCCTGGCACTACAGAATCCCGATCCTTACCAGTGCCATGAGTGAAGTGTACATGAAACACTTCCAATGAGAATAATAATAATAGTAAAATGATATATCGCAACAGCTCTGATCGCAAGCTGCAATTGCAAACTGCTGACCGCTAACTACGTCTGGGGATGGAGAACATGTAACACCATAGGTTAAAGGTCAGTGCGACACACACAGGAGACAAGGACATAATCCACCACAACAGCATAAATCCATGTCGGAAGCACCTGGTCTGGACCTAAGAACCAAATGAATTAAATGTGACCAGCTAACTCTGGCTTTTATGTGACCCTGAACCGGTTCAGCTATATTGAAAACTGACATTTAGGATGACATCCATTCCATCTTTTAAGATGGTCTTTTCTTTGCCACACAGTTGGTTCTAAAGCCAAGGGAGAAAGAATCTTTCCAAAAGAACTATGAGATGGATTTAAAAAAAAAAGCTGCAGCCCACAGGCGGGTTCAGGTGACTCAGCTTTCCCTTTCCCTCTGGAAGCTGAAACATGGGAGCTGCGGGTTTTGAACCCCCCCCCCCCAAAGTTTTATTAGAGCACAGACTTTTTAACGGGAGGAGAAAACAATGTGAAAGCGGCTTCCTGCACCAAGTGTTCCCCAGCTGTAAATATAACAAGGATTGGGTTATAATGACATGATCTGGCATCAGGCAAATGTCATCGGGACGTGCAGAGGAGTACGCTGGAAAAAAATACATTTCATTGAGTATCAAATTGTATTGTACTTTCTCACTGAATAAATGAATGGACAGCTCTCACATAGTGTACGTCCATCCCACGACCATGTGCGCTTGCTTTAGCGCCTATTTAATGCCTGACATTATTGTCTACAAAGGCTTAGAGGAAACTGGGGTGTATGCAATTTTCCAAGATCCCTTTTTTTCCCCCTTTGGTTTTGATTCATGCATGATCCCATGGCTTCAGGTGGAGTGTATGTGGTAGTCATGTGTTAATGACCTACGAAGCACGGTTTGCAAGCCTTATGATACAAAGAAGCTCTGTCAGCTCTGCACTATGAATCAGAATGCAAGGGCAAGTGAACGTGTGACAGTAGCAGTAAAAACAAACAGAATTTCTCCACTCTGGAAAAATCTAACACTATGAAATGGCAGTGATGGGAACTGATCCATGTTAAGTTTCCAAACCGTGTTGTGGCTGGCGACCAAGGAAAATGGCAACGGGATAAAATAACATATCTGTAGTGAGACGGTAACCAGCCAACAGTTTATTGCATGTGCCGCATGCGCATGAGGTTCCTGAACACAGGTGCTTGTTTGTGAGAACATGATATACACAAAACATTTTTACGAGATGTTTGCTCATTAAATGTATGTGTGTAGCCTAATGGGATTCGCTTCCCATTTCAGCAACTCTCCATCTGTGATTACCGTACATAAAAGCAACGAAGCGGACATGAAACATTACGCAATACTTTGCCGGTTCATTAGCGTGCAGATGTATGATTTGTTTTGCAAATTGGTGACAGGACATGGTACTCCGATTAAGCATACATAAACAGCTAAGCAAATGAATGGATGCCGTGTGTACATTTCATCTCAACCATGTGCAATGGATCACCCGCGCTCCACCTCGTGATTGTTTTAGATTCAATGGACTGTGCTCCAGTCAGCCTGAAGAGAGTGGGTTGTTCGTATATTGTGTTTGCACCAGTGCATGTTTGTAT
Source organism: Hippocampus zosterae (assembly GCF_025434085.1). Classification (NCBI taxonomy): domain Eukaryota; kingdom Metazoa; phylum Chordata; class Actinopteri; order Syngnathiformes; family Syngnathidae; genus Hippocampus; species Hippocampus zosterae. The sequence goes on from NC_067453.1 coordinate 10,340,200, forward strand.
GAGCAGAACACTGCGTGAAGGAACGGGTCTCGGCCAGGCAGGCGCTCATCATTGAATCTCATCTCTGAAACTTCTTGGTGAGCGCCGCGAAGACAGCACGCTGACATTCTGCCGTCATGAATCATGTTGTGCGCACGTTTGTGTATGTGAGTAATACAGAAAGTGGGACGGTGCGCATCATAATTCATTCATTGTGTGTTTGTCTAAAGCAGGGGTGCCCATTAGGTAGATCCTGATCTACCGGTAGATCTAAGACAGATCCCGAGTCGATCTGAAGAGTGTCGAGGAGAAGAAAAAAAACAAATAAACATTTGTGTGTCTTTGTACATGTTCGTAACATATTTTTTTTGTGTTCATGTACGCTGCACCCTAATCATCCTATCGGTCTCATTTTCACAAAATAAATATTAAAAAAAAAAATCAAGCAGGTAAATCTTGAATTTACGGTGGCGCCTGATTACGTCACCGGAAGTTGTTAGCGCTCAGCAGTCTGCAATCGCAGCTTGTGATCAGAGCTCTTGCGCTCTATATTTTATCGACATTATTCTCATTCAGTTTGCTTCGTGTACAATTCACCGAGGGCACGGGCAAAGAATAGGAATCTAGGAGGGTCCAGGGAAGCACTTTAAAATGTTACTTGTGAGCTACGATAGGTAACAGGCTGCAGAAGTGCGTCGCATGCCTCAGTTTCAGGGTGTTTCTCATCATGGCGTGTGTGTGTGTGTGTGTGTGTGTGTGTGTGTGTGTGTGTGTGTGTGTGTGTGCGCGCACGTCGGTAAGGGTAGATCCCGTGAGGTTAGTTGATCGAAAAGTAGATCTTCGATCCGAAAAGTTTGGGCACCCCTGGTCTAAAGGGAAATGCACATGTGTTTGCCTGGGTGCCTATTGACTAAATGAAATGACCTAACCTCACCCTTGGAGGGGTCTAATCAATTCATGGCAGATGATAAGTGCTGAACTGTGCTCTCTAATAAGGTATCACTTAAAAACAGCATTATTATTTGGTTACATTAAATAAGCACTGTGTCAAGGATAATCTCCCAATAAGCAACCCTGAACAGTCTTGAAACAAAAAGTTAGAGCCATGATCATGATCCTCTACTGATTACCATAATTTACAGACGACGAAACGCACCTGATCAAAATTTAGCCATCAAAACACATTTGTACACACATTGGTCGCTTCGTGTTAATAGCTGTGGGTCTCCGCTTTATGACATGGGATATTTGTAAAGAAAGAGGCCGCACAGATGGATTTACCTGAACCATCAGTAGACACTTTTTCCCTAGAACCTAACAATGTAGAACGCAGCTTGTTTCACAGTCGTGTCTCAGACCCTCTTAGTCTCCCTCACACCAGGGCAATTCTCTGAGAAGCTTCACCAAACAGCAGTGCAGCCTTTGGAAATCAGTCTGTTTCAGGTTGGGGAGATGCAGGGGATGTACGGATGCATATAATACCGGATATGTTTTCTCCAAGATGGACGGGGTGCCTAATAATGCGGTTTGCCTTGTGTATGCACAGAGTTTTACAATCAATGAATGCTGTTTTGTGATTTCGCTGATGTTTCCGCTTGACAGACCGATGCTGTGCCGACACGTTGCTTATATAGAGGAAAGGCGGACGTAACTGAGGACGGCATGCGGACGTGGCAAGGGTGGGCATGAAAGAGGAGGCCAAGAATTTATATCACTTAAATGTCTCTTATTTCTCCCTGAAGACAGATATCCTCACATTTGAAAGGAAAGGTGGCTTTTCAGTGTTCATTCAGGCTGAAAATCTCTTCAGCAGTGATTCCCAGCCAGTGTGTCACGGCACATTAGTGTGCCGTGAGAGCTCTAACGGTGTGCTGCGGGATATTATCAAATTCCACTTAATTTTGAATTTTTAAAAAATACATAGATTCATCACTTATCAAAAATAATTATCAACTAATTGTATAATTAATAATTGTGAAGTGATCGACGGTTGCACCTCAACATTTGATCAACTTTAGGAAAAATCTCCTCATTCTGTCGCCAAACCAACTTGGTTCCTCCAATATCATGGCAGCCATATTTTGTTATGTAGGCTATGAGCATGCTTGTGTGTGTGTGTCGTGTGTGCGTGTGTGTGTGTGTGCGTGTGTGTGCGTGTGTGTGTGCGTGTGTGTGTCTGTGTGTGTGTGTGTGTGTGTGTGTGTGTGTGTGTGTGTCGTGTGTGTTGGAAAACGTAAATTGTGGGAACTTCAGTTCCAGTGAATCCACGTGTTTAGGATGTTGCCATTAAGACACAAAGCAGAGACAACCATGTTGGCTAATGACCTTAAATGGCTGTGTGTGTGTGTGCAGGGCCGGGGAGGAGGAGTAGGAGACTCGTGGAAGTTTTGGAGATGTGTGCCCTCATTTTAACTTTACTGAAGGGCTGAACAAATTTCAGAGCACATTCATGAATCCAATTAACACATTCAATACAGAGATTTCAGTGCAACATTTGCATTATGTAACCAGGAGGAAATCTGGCACATCCAAACCATTGATGTGAAATGATTGTTATATGGTGTAATGGGTGAAAGGCATTTGGCTATAGTTAGATGAGATACACTCTGCTGTATTGACAAAAGTATTTGGCCACCCGATCGCTGAACTCACATAGAATGGGAATGGAAGAAAATGAGAAATTGATCCAACTTTTGCAGCCAGAACACCTTCCTCTACTTGGCAGACTTTTCTTGGAGTGCTTCTGTGGAAATATTTGTCCTTTTCTACAGACAGCATTTGTAAGTTCAAACAGATGGAACATCCAAGCATGCATTTACGATACTATATCGACTTTGCTTTTTGCACTGAGGCACAGTCACGCTGGAACAGAAAAGGTTCTACCCATAAGTGTTCCTGCAAAGTCGAAAGCATAAAATTGGTTGCTTAAGCCACTCATTGAGAATCATGTCTAAATACTTTGGCTTTACAGTATATTTTACTGACATTGCCCAAGAATATAAATGGCCTTGCCCAACTATGCCCAATATTATATGTCATTCTCCATGAAAAGTAGCCTATTGTAACTGATTGACACACACAAAAATGCCAATTGACGATTTCTCCACTTCAGCATGAGGATTTTTTTATTTTTTATCCATGAGCTGCAGCTTTTCGAATTTCTCACACTCACACTCACGTTCATTCGGGGGACATCATAGCGTGCTCGAGGTCAGAGGCTTCAAATTCAGCAGGATTTGCCTGTGTGACTTCCTGTTGCTTTTGCATAGGATTTCCATTTTGCATACATCTATTTAACTTAGGGGGGGGGGGGGGGGCTCAGTGGTCAGCAGCCCACCTTGGAACCAGCTGCATCCGCCTTTCCCCTCTTGCACCTTGGGGAAGGTTTTCAGGATATCACTCTGACACCAACCTGCCTTTGCCGGGACGTGCTTTTGTCCGTCAGTGCTTTTCACAGGAGAAATGATGTTTATTTTGCTGTGATTTGTTTTTCAAGTGCTGTCCTTTTTTTTCCAGACAGCGCGGTTCTTTCCCTTACCAAATCCTTTTCTTGATCTAATGTGTGGGGAGGTGTTGTCCTTTCTCGAAGCTTGTGTAGTTCGTGACTCTGGGATGTCACAAATTTAGAAGAGAGTAAGCCATTAAATCTAACAGAATTAGCAAGGCTCGGTATAACGTTTCTCTTCATGGCTGCAGTAGCTGGGTTCATGCCAATGAAGTCAAAACACCAACTTCACTTGCAGCAGCCTGGTCAACTTATCCTGGGTTTGACTAAACCTTCCCATTGATCTCCTCATATTTGCAGTAACCTGCAAGTTCTATTCCAAACTGCAAAGTCCCACCTCATCCTACTGTTATTGAGCTACTTCTCTTTCAATGTAATTGTGACCATCTGAAATGTTTTCCAACTCCGATTGACTGTAAAGCAATCACTGCAATGTGTCCCTTGGCTCCATCCCAAGTCCAACATTACTGCCTGTTGTCTCCCAATTTCCAGCTATTCCAGTCTTTCCACAAATGATCAAGAACAGAAGGAAAACGCCAGAAAAAAAATCAAAAGCAAAATGTAAATGTTTAAACTTTTCCATTCAATATCCAAATTGGCCAAGACTGGCACAGAGCTGAGAAACAGCAGCAGTCCTGACTAAGGCTCATCTAAATGAATCCCAGTTGCAGTTTAATAGTGTGAGCCTTGACATTCAAATAATGAACAGCCCCTGTGTTACACAAGCACACACGCACATTCATGCATGTACGCAGACAACCTGTGGTGCGGAGACATCACAGCCGCAGTGGACACGCTCAGGAAAAAAAACTCATCTTTCTCTCCTTGTTGAGCGGCCACTGTGACTGGATCGTGGCAGGGGTGCTTGAAGTTGGGCTTGTTTTCACTGGAACCACGTGTTTTGGGGATGACTGGTGACTGCGGAGGACCTTTACACATAGCTCGCTTCTGACAGCAGCCTCCAGTGGCCACATCAGGATGCAGTGACTTCTACTTTCCCTGATAAAGTGCTTGTTTTTCCCCTGGAAGCTCGTGGAATTTAGCCCCCCCCCACTCCCCTCCACCTCCCCTTACCAGCAAGCTGAGTTGTACGATCTAAGCTGTGCCCCCCGCTTCCCTTCCCTTCCCTTCCCTTCCCTTCCCTTCATGAGCTCTCAATAACTCATAAATACTTTCATGGGATCCCATAAGCCATACATTATCAAAACACTGCAGGCATTTATGAACTTAGCAGAGGTTAAAATCCAAATTTTCTTGCCTCTATAGACTTCTTTAATGCGCCTTTGGTAATTTTGTTAATGAGGATTAGCACATGTTGAACCCCTTGTTGTTCTATACGTACAGGCTAATGCATTGAATTTGGGGGGAAAAAAATAAGTGCGCAACACGAGCTATGAAAAGTGATACCTTAAAGGGAACCTGTTGAATTTGGCTTTATTACTCATTACATTATAGCCTGGTGGAAAATGTTTCCATATTCAGTGCGAATTTTGGGTTGAGTAAATTGATCACAAACCCTTAAACGCTGCTGTTCATGGTATGACTAGTAGGTTTTATCTGCCATTGAAATAATGCTGAGGGGGAAGTCAACAATAATTCTCTGTTGTGGTGAAATAACCTTAAATCCGTCAAACATTTATGTTGTTTTGCTCATGAGAAATCATTAATTCACCAACATAAGTGTTTTGAGTTCATTTAGAATTTACATTTGTAAATCTTCATCTGTGACATTGGCATGACGTTGCTTCTGCCGCAATTTCACCGCACGTCACGTCCACATTCACATTAAGCCTGTCCAAATTCACCGCGGTTTATGTGGTCCATGGAGGCTACGTGAGGAGGTGCCTTTGAAGGCATTGAAGGACCCACCTTGCGAATTGTCTTTCCACAATTTGGAAACCACATGCGGGAAAATTGCGCCGGAAGTGACGTCGTGACCGAAAATGCGGCGTTCCGAGAACGCAAGCTGTGAAGTTGGACACAGGCATCGTCTGCTGCAGGTCGAATTGGGGAGATATATTACAGAATAAGCGATAGTAGGCCATTAATCCTTTTTTTTTTGCGGTTAATTCGTACTGCCTCTTCCCCCTTGCAAAAAGTGAAAAAACGCAAAGTAGGATTTGAACCCCCACGATTCTTCGTGTTTGTATGTGGATATAATGTGTGCATACAGTTACATGTAAATCGGGATTTAACGGCTGTTCCACAGTATGTTATCACCCCCAACTGGGTTGTATGTTAAAATACTGATAACAAACCGTAATTAACATTCATCAATATTGCCTTCTGAAAGAGGCAAAGAGACTTTTGTTTGTGGCATAGAAGGCGGCAGGCACTTAACTCTGGAGGCGCCGAGGTTTTTAAATTGGAGAAGAACATGGTCGGCTTAAAGCAAAGTCAGACAAGCAGCGCGTTGCATACAGTCTGTATTGTTGTCGTGGATTACACACGCAAGCCAGGTTGGGCGTGTGTAAGTCTGTCAGTCATTTGTGAAATGGGCGTCTCTCAGTACATGACCAGGTTAAGGACGATTACAGGGTCGGACGAAAACCCACTTCCGTCCGTTTTGAAAAATTTCTTGTCGTCCATCCGCTCTCCCCAAAATGGGCATCCATCCTCGATGGACGGACGGACCATTCTGTCCCACGAATGGAATGCCCATCTCTGCCACCAACTACTGTACAGGAATTAGAAAGCGTTTCCTTATACAGTCAATGGAAGGAATTCTGCACCACAGTGAACAGACATACGGAAGACAGGAGGGGACATGTTTCCATCAGTCGTCAGCAAAACAGGCGCCCGTTAGTGATGGATGGGAGGCCCCTCATTACTTGACCCGGTTCGTGACGATTACAGTGATGGACAAAAACCTATCAGTGCTTCATTCGGTCCATCATTTTTGTTTGTCGTCAGTCATCATCAATCAGCAAAAGGCGCATCCATAACGATGGACTGACGGACCTTTCGTCAGTACTGCCGGAATGCCAACCTCTGGTATTTGTTATCGCTACCCGGGGTGAAAGCAGGAGGTAGTGTTTTTATGCATTTATTGGTTGCTTTGTTAGCTGGTAAACCAGCAGCTATTGTGCATAAACGATCCCCCATGAAATTTTGTGGCAGTGAAGCACTGAAAAAGAAACCATAGATTGTAAGCCTATAATTCTGACTGACGGTAGACGACTTTGGTCCTAGAGAGCCGCAGTCGTGTTTGTTTTTGAAGTTTCCCTCTTTCAACCGACCTGATCCAAATGATCAGCTCATCAGGAAGCTCGGTAAAAGACTGATAATGATCCTGTTCATTTGAATCAGGTGTGCTTGTAAAACAAGCGGGACTGCGGCTCTCTAGGTCCGGAGTTGCTTACCCCCAATCCTGACAAAGTCAGATACAAATGGAGATAGAAAAATTTATTGTCTTTGGTACAACATGGAACTGTTCCAACTGTCCCAAAATTCAAATAGTCTTGCGTAACTATTCCGAATATCACACAAGAACCAGAAAACAGCCCGCTACAATGGCTCAACAAATGTAATTTTATCTTTCAGGATTTGTTTTCTTCTGCTTTTGCACAAGGAATGAATAAATGTATATACAGTGCACTCCGCTTAATAGAACACCGGTTAATAGAGTAATCCGCTTAATAGAGCAAAAGGCTCTGGAACGGATTTGCCTAATGCAATTTCCAATAAAGATACTCCGCTTAGTAGAACAGATCTCCGCTTAATAGAACAGGCCGTAAGCAATGAACATTGTAAACTAGTGGTTTTTGAAGTGTAGCTATCGCGATACAGTACCACTATCGCGAGAAAACGCGGTAGTTCTAGCCGTATACAGTAACAGGTAGCACGCGTCACTCCACACATAGACACACGCACGTCACAATGGCTTCAACTTCATTCAAGAGACGAGGGCTATAAGAAGGACATACTCAGACGATACGATGCATTGCCGGATTCTCAGAAGGTACGCCCGCGGTTTCCAGGACTTCCCTCTTATCCAGCGCATTGAAAGGGAAGTCAACCGCAAAATTACGGACTCCTGGTTCCAGACAAAAGTAACGAAATTTTTCTCGTGATTTGAGATGTTTGACTGAAGTTGATTAAAGTTGTTGTTTTGTTGTTTGATTAAAGATATGGACGTCCACAGTCGAAATATCTCTTCTAACTCGTCAGCAGGGGTTTTTCTGCGTGCATAACTTGGTCGTCGACGTGTCTGAAGGTGTACCTAATAAAGTGTCTCCGGTTAATAGAAACTCCGCTTAGTAGAACAGAAGCGCTTCGGCCCAATGGTGTTCTATTAAGCGGAGTGCACTGTATTTTTTTCAATTTCATTTCATTTCATATGTCTTACAACAGCCTCTTTGAAACAGGAAGTGAACAAAGGTTAAAACAAAGACGGCTACACAATTTTCTCCCGCTACTGTTCAACGGTTGCTAATATTGGCAGAATCACGCCGACCTGATTTGTAGTTGTACTACGAGTTTTTCCACACAAGGTGTTTCTCCCCCTGTATGTCTCCAGATATACGGTAAGTGTCTTATCTGGCAGCAGCGCTTGCTCCAACTCAACCTTATCAGCCCGGACACAGCAGGCCTTGCCGGGAGGCCGTCAAACCCCTTGCAGCCTTCCCCCAGGGGTTTTCTGTTAGACGCTTGTTGGTGGATACGGTATCTATGCATGGCAGGGCTGGGAAAACTGAGTGAGTCAGATGCGGAGGAGATGAAGAAAGAAAGCAAGAAAGAAAGACAGAAAGATAGAAAAAAAACTGAAAGAAGGAAAAATGGCAGGATGGAAAGAAAGAAAAATTAAGAAAGACAGAGTGAAAGAAAAACGGGCAAAAGCAAGCTTTCGAATAAAGTAAGAAACAGAGAGGCAGAAAATGTGGGGACTCACAGAAGGGATTGGTTAAAGGAGGCTCACACAGGGGGAGATACAGTTCTCCCTTTCTCCCACTTGTTTTTGACGGGCCAGTTGATGTTTTTTCTTTTCCTTCCTTCCCTCCTTTTTTTTTTTTTTGTCCGACAGAGGCAGTGGAGACTGGATCTCCCGAGTGAAACCACCTGGTGTGTTGCCTTCCCTTCCTACCCCATTTTCCATCCATATATGCACTAAGTGACCAACTCTCTCCCTGGCCGCATGCCATGTCACCTTGGCAACCCCACCACCTTACAACACGACAGGAAATATACTACCCATTCTTATCTCTTCATTTGCTGCTTACTGTGCTCTTTGCTAATGTCTCTGTGTGTGTTCAAGCATGTTTGTATTTTGCTCAACTCTCCCTGTATCCATTTTTGAGGCTTGGAGCTTAACATACTGTGTGTTCCCCTGATCAGCACAATGCCAGAGAGCGGAGAGAGTGTGCAGCTTGCTTTAAGTGGAACTTTAAGAGTCACACAACATGCAGCTGGTCTTTATTACTTCCCCTTCGGTTCATTGAAGCATAATTACATTCTGACTTCATCCCAACCTTAGCATGACCTCTGCTCTCCTGTCAGACACGCTGACTGCCCCCCACCCCTCCCGCTCCCACACACACAAACGCACACACAATCCTGTATGTTTGCCAGCACGCAAACACAAGTATCACACTTTTTGTGCAGGCGCATGAGCGCGAAATGCGCTTACGAACAAGAGACAGACTCCCGCCTGCAAACAGACAGACATTTAGCCTCAGTCTAAGCTGAGATCATACCGCCCAATATAATAGTGTAAGTGAGCCCAAACACAAATTGGGCTCCCGCTGGAAAACTCTGCTGCATGCAAAGACTTTTGTGTGAGTGTGTGTGTGTGTGTGTGTGCGCGCGCGCGCGCGTCTCTGTGGATGTGTGAGGCTTGCCGGATGGAACTGGGCCCCGGCGACCCCTTACTTCCCTGCCTGTCTTTCCTGTCGTCCGCCACTCTAATTGGAAACGGTTGCCAATCAGTCGCAAACGATGACTTTTTACTGTCACTTTTCCATCCTCTGCCTCTTCTTTGTTTTCTCCTCAGCACTGCTCTTTCTCAAAAGAGGGAGTGCTTTCGCTGTTTCCCGCTGTTTGGCGGTGTGATGTTATGGGTTTTCCAGTCCTTCAGTGTTTTTTTTCTCCTTTCCTTATGTTCTAATTATCAGACAGGGTTTTCCTTGCATCAAAACAGCTGAGCCATGTTCTTCAGTAGGCCAACTCTAAGCAGCCCATCGCCTGCAACAACTCAATAAAGGCGGGAACGTTTAACTGAGGTTTATGAAGGGTTGCGCTGAGCCGAATGTCTGTTTTTGTTACCTTAAAACAACAGGCCGCACAACTGGGTTAAGTGGGTGTTGGGTTTTCCAGTGCTGCAAAGTAGTTGGACATGGGACGAAGGGTACATAAGGGTTGTTTATGGGGTGATTCTGGACTGGGTGGGCTTGTTAAATATCATTAGGGCCTCCTGACGTCACTGGCCAAGTGTTTGGGAAACACAAAATGTCCCTGTGATGTACCGATGCCATGCAACTCAGCTAACAGCAAATATTTACCAGCACAAAGCCGCACTGCTGGCAAAGCCGAGACACTGCCGAGCCAAGTAATCTGCTTGATTATTCTCGGTTTATTCCATAACAGCCATTACAAAGATGTTCCCCCCTTCATCATTTAGTTGGAGGAAAAACAGCCATGTGACATCAGTACTGTACTCTACATAAAAAAGTAAGACGTGTGTGTGTGTGTGTGTTCTGATTGTCCTTTAGCCTCAAGGAGCCATGCGCTGACATCACGTGGATTCTTGTATTTCCAGAAAGTAACGTCACTATGTGTTATGAGATCATTATCATACATGGCAGAGATGTGGGGGTACCCTGCCACTGCTCCAAAACATCCATCAGTGTTTTCTTTCGTCTGGAAATGAGGTCACTTTTTAAATTGCAACATGAGTCAAACGTTAACCAGGTTGGGTCAACTGAAGCAATATCGCCTGATATCGCCTGAATATCGTTCTGAAATCACTTACCGGGTCCATGTGTGTGCGTGCGCTCGTGTGTGTGATTGCACACAGCGGTACAAAAGAGTGAGTGTGTGTAGGTTAAAATAGAGTGTGAGACCATCACATAGTCCAAATAAAACAGCTCTGAGTGTGTGGAATGGAAAAGCCTCTGTGAGTGATGTCAGATACATTTTACACAGGACTGACTTGGAAGGTCATTGCTTCAGTCATGGAACACACTTGGGGCTCAAAAAAACATTTTAGCACCTCTTCTCCCCTGCTCAATTTACATTTGAAACTGGGAAGACTTCTGCCACCTTCCCTTTTTTTGTTCTGTGGGAATCATATTCATGATGCTCTGTTGTGGTCTCCTCCACCTGACGTCTCTGTGAAGATGCTTCTTAATGTGTCAGTGTCCACGGCACGCATGTCCAAATTTAGCCTGCCACGGTTGGCTGATCATTTTTGATGGCGCTTTGTTACTGCTGCTGGTTACTATCAGAAGGGGGCAAAGCCACCTTGGGCTGCTAAATGCGTCTGCCACTACTGAATGCTGCCTCTTGCTTCTGTTATCTCTTTTTACCCTTTTTGCTTCTTCTATTTCAAGCTGCTTACCACAGCCAAGGCCCATTACTGAAAGAGAGTGTAAAGGCAGATTTATATGTCTGCGTTAGGGTGTTGCAGGAGCTATGAGTGGAAGCTCTGGCGCGAGAGACCACGAGAGCTTTTTTTTTTTTCAGTTTTCTCTACTAGAGCAGGGGTTCCCAAACAGGACCGCAAATACATTTTTTTTCAGAATGTCTTTTTGCCTAGCAATAAATATTTTCTTAATGTAGAAAACAACGTTTGGCATCTTCCCCTTTGAATGCAAAATCAGAAAAAAAATGTTTTCTAGGGTGATTGAGGCATATTTAATAATTGGGAATCACTTTTCCAAATGTTTTTTCAGATGACAGAAGCATTACAGACACCGTGCAGCAGGTTGGAGAGTGGTTTCTTTATTTTATTCCATTCAGTTGTCATTCGTCCGTAAAACCAATATTAATTTCGCCCCAGACTCATTTGTAAAACAACATCGATGCCCCAGCTTTTGTTCTTAAGTGACGCATGCAGCGAACACATCTCCAAACACCTATCGCAGCATGTCATAGTTAGGCAAACGAATATTGCTTTTATGTTTGAAACACGCATACCAATCGTTCACCAGAAGAAGTGAATTACTTTCAGCAGGGGACTTAGGGTCATCACCGAGGACCTCACGAAAACACCCTCTTTTGAGAACCTAGTCCGTCGCCTACTTGCATCACAATCTCCAGATGAGGGTGTGCACATGTCGGGAAAAATTTACAGCTCTCCCTATGAAATTGATTCATGAACCTTCACTAAATATGACAGAGTTATCAATTTAAAATTACGACTCACTATAGTTAATGTGCTACATTTTCCAAAGTTGAGACTCTTCTACAGCAACTATTTATGGCAATAAAATTTGACATTAATCTGCACATCTGTTGCTGCACATCCAAGTATCTAAAGGAGCTGAGAAAATCTCCTCAGCCTCCCAACCTGCCTGAGCATGTGGGTGGGTGTGGTACAGGCTGCAGGTTGAGGGGCCGTGCTGGGAAACACACTTCAATCCAAAGTGAACGGGCCATTATGTAAGTGCTTACAACATTGAGAAATTACGTAAATGAATCAGTTGCGACACAACAATTCCCCCCTGTCAAAACATAAACAAGATTGCACAAATGAGTAAATGTTGAATTATGATGACATCTGTCCTGTGGTGTATAGAATGCCCTCTCCCATTGAAAATAAACACAAAATTTGCACTCCCAGACTTAGTATCGATAAAGTATCGTAGAGTATCGATAAGAGTGATGTTCAAGTAACCCTCAGGTAGTCCACTCATGAGTTGGACTTCTCGTTGTGTTTCAACTGTTCAAGCTGGCGTGGCGGGGAGGTCCAGCTGTGGGCTATCACTGAACACGGTGTTATCCCACCTCACGCACCCTTTATGCGTCACTTGCTGTTTGAACTTCGCAGGCATGTTTTTATTTGGTTATGCATCTAAATCATCAGGGGTCAAATAAACTGCTCTAGTGGAGGTAAACAGCCTGAGGGATAGGCTTTTTCCTCTTTGGGCCTCCAGCCACTGAGTGTCACACACACACACACACACACACACACACTCCAATGTGAGTGCAGATTGTCGTGCTCGCACCCATTTGGCACATATCATACTCCAAATGCACGTTCATCCTCAAACGTCCTCAGCAGCTCGGGATGAGCAATAGAAAATGCTGGGCAGAATGAAGCAGCGGATCAAAGCATGGTGAGGGGGACAGATCCTCTGAAATGAATAGTGCTGGGGGATATTGCTTTAACCTTTGTCCAAAGCACTGTGCGCGAGGACCTCCCTGTTTGTTTTAATGGCCCAGAGTTGGGAAGATTCTCTGGAGCTGCAGAAAGAAGACAGACTAACCAGACAATCACTATCTTTAAGTGGGTGTCTCATGTCACCAGAGGTCGGTCATTTCTACACCACCGCTGTGGCTATTTTAAGGTATTATCTGCGGTAGAAGTTCAGATCCTCGAAATCCCCCTCGAAAACATTGCATCCCTATACATACAGGAACTAGGTCAGCAGTCTCGTGTTGGGACGTAACGCAGCACAAATACTTTGTTCTTACACTTTGTGCCATTGACAGCTATTTATGTCAGATATGCATGTTAACCGAGAGGGCATGTGAACCAGCGAGCAATCACGACGATACAGAATGAGAAGCAAGATATTCTCGACGCATGGCCGCATTTTTTTCAAGTGGTTGGCAAATTATTCCTGACGAATGCCAGCCATAAAACAAAAGCGTACGGCATTCAGAAATTCATTTTCTTATCTGGAAAAACAAAACAAAACAAAACTAAAAAAAACCAACTTGCGTAAAGTATAACGTTTTGGTGGTGAGTATGAAATAATGATTGACACTTCTTGCGAATGCCGGTTCTGGCAAGACCAGCACAACATGGCTCATGTGGCTTGACAGGGCTTAGTGTTAGTCTGTGTGGGAGCATGAAATTAATGGCTACTAAAGTATTAGGGACTGTTGCTCGGTGTATGCAAAACCCTATTAATTAAAATTTGGCTTGCAGCACAAAGCAAAATGGCCACCAAGTGACGGCTTGTAACCCCCAAAATTTGAAGCACTGACAAAGTTCCGGGCGGCCCGGTGGTCCAGTGCTTAGCGCGTCGATCTCACAGTGCAGAGGTACCGCGTTCAATTCCAGCTCCGGCCTCCCTGTGTGGAGTTTGCATGTTCTCCCCGGGCCTGCGTGGGTTTTCACTAGGTACCAGCCCGCCTCGAGTCTTGCTTCTGTTCAAAGTTTCTTTCTGTGAGAAGGGAGTGTTCCCGTTGACATCTTTGCTTTTGGTCTCTTGAACACAGAAGGATCAGCAATGATCATGTGCAAAGTGCCTTTTGTTGGTGCCGTACAAAAGAAAATTAAAATGTTCAACTGCTGCCTGTCTATGGTCAGTGTGATATTCTTGGCAACATGAAACAGTTTGATCATTCGCTGAGGCAGATGTAAAAAAGTGTTTTATTTCAGGGGTAGATCAAAAGTCCCTTCACGCTGCGTCTAACCGCATCTAGGGTTATATTAGGATTTATTTATGTTGGGCCATTCCACTTCACAGGGAGGCCCGGCCATCAACAAATCCTCTCCACCACTCCCTGTTTTGATCGAAATCTGCGCATGAATCTGGATGCACATCAAACTGCTCCTGTCTGTTATGCACTTATCACAATGGGCGCAGCTCTGTTCTCCACTGGCGTTGAAAGGTCCCATTGTATGGCATCGGAGCCGGCCACTGGCAGATCTTGGCTAGCTTTGGCCGAAGCTTCCTCTCCTCTCATCACCATCTGTGTCACTGCCCGCCCCTCCCTTTCAGGCCACTGGAAGGATGTTGTGCAAACAGAGGATCACACACACGCATGCAAACCTGCTATCGTTTGCCGGACCAGATAATTCATTTGGAGTGATTTCATGTTTTGAATTGGAGTAAGCAATATTTCAGCTTCCTCTCGCCTCTTTGTCCAGAGTCATCTCACATGCCCTTCATCGTCCTCAAAACTTGATGGTGCTTTGAGCTTTTTTGTTCATGTCAGAAACAGCAGCTGACCTCTGGAGCGTAAAAAAAAAAATGGAGGCATGGAATAGGACGGCGGGTGGAGGTGTAAGCGAGAGTGGGTGGTTGGAAAAACAAGCTTTAAGTGCAGCAAAGGCCAACTCTTTTTGACTCGCTCAGCGTTCTCTCTCGCCGCCGTACTAATAATCAGCCAGTTCCCGGCCCCTTTCTGCTGGGCCTCCATCAGTACACACACAGCTGCACTGCAGCGCCCATCAGACAGGCTGGGACCAGGCGGGGCTGTGAGGGGAAATAAGGAGAGCATTTAAGCAAAGGAAAGCAGATTCCACACATGGAATAGAAGATAAAATTCAGCTACTTGATGACAAGGAGAGCTGGCAGTGTATGATCTGTAATGACAGTCAGTCTATGAGTATGTGCGGCTCATCCTCACGCTTCCTCCCACGTGGAAAAAGCCCATGCCTGCGGTTATGACTATGATGATTTGTGGCTGACGTTCCCCTTTAATTCCAGAGCGCACATGACGGCAAACACCTTGCATGTAGCAGAACATCATTCATACCTGCGATTAGCCTCTCAGTCCAGGTGCATATTCGAACACAAAGGATGAGCAAAATATTGGCTATGCGAAAAATGACTGATTGTTCATCTTCCCGATAGAAGTTGCGAATTTCTCTGTCAATGCAAGCGATTTGGGTTTTGTGAGCAAAGATGACATTTTGTGGACGAAGCGTAACTATTGGTGGAATGTGACACTCACACTGACTGTAAGTTAAACACCATCTAGTAAGGATTTATATTTTAGTTTTTTTTCAATGTAGCACTTTTCACAGAGAGGAATCGCAAGGTGCACAGAGATACACAAAATGCACAATCGATCATTTGAAGGTAAGTGCTAGGAAAAACAAATTCATTCAAAATCAAAACAAAATAAAAGTCAAAACAAATCAATAAGAATCTAGTCTGACTGGGAGGCCTGCCTGAACAAAAAATGTCCACTGAAGGAGCAGCCCTTAGTTGAAAAGCTGGTGAATTCCATAATGTGGGGCCAACAGACTGCAAGGCTCTATATGGGGCTGTTTCACGCCCATGCCAGGAGTTTGAGTCATTTGTTTTAAGTATCTGCCAATACTGAGTCTGTTACCTTGGAAATGCATTATAAAGAAGAAAAGAGGGCATCCAAATTGGGTTGGCTTTTTTGATTTTACAAATGAAGAAAATTCAAAAATCCGATCTTTTGCAGCCGATATTGAGCAGCTGCAAATCACGTGATTGGCCCCAACTTCCGATCACGTGATGGTATCTGGACAGCTTGACCCTATTACCTTTCGTTTTTCATCTTGTGTCAGGCAAAGTTAGTAAAAGTTGCACAGCAGACTGCAGTGACCCAAGAGAACCCACAAAGTATGGCTGATTTCTGTCACTTTAACCACATTCTAATCAGGCGTAACTGATGAATGTGTTCAAATGAAGTACATGAGTGAGTTTTTTTCTTCCTGCGATGTGGAGAAGCTATGAAAGGCTCTCGGTGACTCTTGAATTTTGTATTGAACTTAAAAATGAATACATAGTGAGCCAGTGCAAGGCTTAGAATGAAAGTGATGTTGCTATGAGATGTTGACAAAAAGGCTACCAGCATCTCCCGGACCCAACTGGAGGAGGTTTCATGAGGTTTTTCACGGACAGGTGAATAAAAAATTGCAATAGTTCGGATGTGAAAAGTTGGCGCTCGTCTTAGAGTAGTGGACATCACATTTTTATTCTTTTTCAAAAAAACTAATTGATATTGATAAATCATCACCTCTCCTGGTTCGAGTCAAGAAGTGCACTCCATTTAGCCTCAATTACTTCTCGACAACACAATTAATTGTGCATGCATAAGTGACAAAAGAAGAAAAATGAATATATATATATATATATATATATATATATATATATATATATATATATATATATATATATATATATATATATATATATATATATATGTATGTATATAGCGGCTGGATAGCTCAGTTGGTAAGGCATCGGTTTGGCATACGGGAGACGGTGATTCGAATCCCGCTTGGGGCAAAAATGAGCACATAACACCATCCAGTGTGGGTCCTTGGGCAAGATCCTTCACGCTAATGCCTACCTCATACAATGATGAGAGACAATAAAACGAATGACATGCCGGCTCAGACGTCGCCCGGCCAAACATGGTCTGCGTCAGGTGCTGGGGAACCAGAGCACCATCAAGCAACCCTAGTCAGAGGGGTTACATGCAGAGAATGTGGGCTAAATGATTACTTCGAAACCCACAGTCACGGTTGACCACGAAACAACTAGTAGCTCAGTGTTCCAACATCCACAAACGGCAACTGCTGTCACAACTTGAGATTGATGAGGTACAACGCAGGTTCCATGGCGATGGGCCCCAGGCTGCCAGATCAGAGGAGGAGGTCATACAAGAGATTGGGAGGCAAGCCCCAATGAATGCAGATGATGAGATTGGGTGTCCAGCCCCAATGAATGAAATGCTGAGCGAGGCAGCAACTGACCTGAAAGCTAAGATCATGGCGAGAATGAAAGCTGGGCAACCTAGAAACCGATTACAACGGCTATGTGAAGTACCATCTGAAAGTCTCATAGAAAGTGTGAATGCAGAACTGAGGGCGATCCCTACCGTAACGATCACAGAAACCAATGAGCTGATATACGCTTCAGCATCAGTGATCCTGGAGACTCTGGGCTATAAGAGCAACCATGGAAGCCATGAGATACGTTACCCACCATGGAAAAGACGGTTGGAGGCTAAGATCAAGGCGGCCCGGAAAGATGTGAGTCAATTGACGGAGGCCCAGAGAGGTGTGATGAAAAGGCCGATACCCGAGAGGTACATCCAGATGACCATACCTGAAGCACTCGAAACTGCCAAACAAAGGCTCCAAGCCTTGTCCAGTCGCCTAAAGCGGTACACGAAAGAGAATGAGGCCAGACGAATAAACAGGCTGTTCGCAACACAACCTGCGAAAGTGTACGCTCAGTGGCAGGGTCCTAACAACAGAGCCGACCCACCAAGACTGGAAACTGAAAGGTACTGGAAAGGCATATGGGAGAAGGAGGTTGCACATAACAGCAGTGCACAATGGCTGGTGACCCTGAGAGAGGAGCACAGCAACCTCCCTGAACAGAACCCAGTTACCATAACAGTGGCAGACATACAGGAAAGAGTCTCAGATATGAAGAACTGGACAGCACCAGGCCCGGACATGGTCCACACCTACTGGCTAAAGAAACTCACAGCACTCCATGAGCGCCTAGCAGTACAAATGAAACAGCTGCTGAGGGATGGGACTCACCCAGGATGGCTAACCGAAGGGCGAACGATCCTGATCATGAAGGATCCCTCAAAGGGTGCAGTCCCATCCAACTGTCGGCCAGTAACCTGTCTTTCCACAACATGGAAGCTCATGTCAGGCATCATTGCGGCTAAGATAAGTGGAGACATGGATCAATACATGAGCGAAGCACAGAAGGGCATTGGTAGAGATACTAGAGGAGCCAAACATCAACTCCGAGTTGACAGAACAGTCGCACACGACTGCAGGTCCCGACGTACCAACCTGTGCACAGCTTGGATTGATTACAAGAAAGCCTATGACTTGATGCCACATACACGGATCACTGAATGCTTGGAGTTGTATAAGGTGAACAGGACCCTAAGAGCCTTCGTTGCCAACTCGATGAGGATGTGGAAAACCACACTTGAAGCCAATGGCAAGCCACTTACCCAAGTGTCCATCAAATGTGGCATATACCAGGTCCTATGCTGTTCTGCATAGGACTGAACCCCCTAAGGGCTATGGATACCGCCTCAGAAATGGAGCTACAATCAGTCACCTCCTCTACATGGATGACATAAAGCTGTATGCTAAGAGCGAAAGGGACATAGATTCCCTGATCCACACAACCAGGATCTACAGCAGCGACATCGGGATGTCATTCGGGCTTGAGAAATGTAGTCGGATGGTGACTAAGAGAGGAAGGGTAGTCCGCACTGAAGGGGTCTCACTCCCTGAAGGAACAATAACAGACATTGAGGACAGCTACAAGTACCTTGGTATACCACAAGCCAATGGCAACCTCGAACTGGCAACAAGGAAAGCGGCTACGGCCAAATACCTCCAGCGAGTGAGGCAAGTCCTAAGAAGCCAGCTCAATGGCAAGAATAAGACCCGGGCAATAAACAGCTATGCCCTGCCAGTGATCAGATACCCTGCAGGAATAATAAGGTGGCCAAAGGAAGAGATTCAGACCACGGACGTTAAGACCCGAAAGCTCCTAACCATGCATGGAGGGTTTCATCCCAAATCCAGCACCCTGAGACTGTACGCAAGCCGAAAGGAAGGAGGCCGGGGACTAGTGAGTGTGAGAGCCACTGTCCAGGATGAAATATCCAAGCTCCATGAATACATCAAGGAGAAGGCTCAAACGGATGACGTACTCAGAGAATGTCTCAGACAATGGGGAACAGAAGATGAGGCGCTGGAAGAGGGACCATCATGGGAGGACAAGCCCCTACACGGGATGTACCACCGGACCATAACTGAAGTGGCTGATCTCAAGAAGTCCTATCAGTGGCTAGTGAGGGCTGGCCTGAAGGACAGCACAGAGGCACTCATCCTGGCTGCTCAGGAGCAGGCCTTGAGCACCAGAGCCATCGAGGCCCAGATATACCACACCAGACAAGACCCAAGGTGTAGGTTGTGCAAAGAGGCACCTGAGACGATCCAACACATAACTGCAGGGTGTAAGATGCTGGCAGGGAAAGCCTACATGGAACGCCATAACCAGGTGGCTGGCATAGTCTACCGAAACATCTGTGCGGAGTATGGATTGGAAACCCCAAGGTCAAAATGGGAAACACCACAGAAGGTGGTGGAGAATGACAGAGCGAAGATCCTGTGGGACTTCCAGATCCAGACTGCCAAGATGGTAATGGCGAACCAACCAGACATCGTGATCATAGATAAAGGGCAGAGGAAAGCCGTTGTAGTGGATGTAGCGGTCCCAAGTGATGGAAACATCAGGAAGAAGGAACATGAGAAACTCGAGAAATACCAAGGGCTCAGAGAGGAGCTGGAGAGAGCCTGGAAGGTAAAGGTGACAGTCGTGCCTGTGGTGGTCGGAGCACTCGGGGCAGTGACCCCCAAACTAGATGAGTGGTTGCAACAGATCCCGGGAACAACATCGGACATCTCAGTCCAGAAATGTGCAGTGCTGGGAACAGCAAGGATACTGCGCAGAACCCTCAAGCTTCCTGGCCTCTGGTAGAGGACCCGAGCTGAATGAGGAACGGACACCACCCGAGGGGTGAGATGAGGATTTTTTTTTTAATATATATATATATATATATATATATATATAAACATATAAACATATAAACATCCAAGCTCCATGAATACATCAAGGAGAAGGCTCCAACGGATGACGTACTCAGAGAATGTCTCAGACAATGGGGAACAGAAGATGAGGCGCTGGAAGAGGGACCATCATGGGAGGACAAGCCCCTACACGGGATGTACCACCGGACCATAACTGAAGTGGCTGATCTCAAGAAGTCCTATCAGTGGCTAGAGAGGGCTGGCCTGAAGGACAGCACAGAGGCACTCATCCTGGCTGCTCAGGAACAGGCCTTGAGCACCAGAGCCATCGAGGCCCAGATATACCACACCAGACAAAACCCAAGGTGTAGGTTGTGCAAAGAGGCACCTGAGACGATCCAACACATAACTGCAGGGTGTAAGATGCTGGCAGGGAAAGCCTACATGGAACGCCATAACCAGGTGGCTGGCATAGTATACCGAAACATCTGTGCGGAGTATGGACTGGAAACCCCAAGGTCAAAATGGGAAACACCGCAGTAAGGTGGTGGAGAATGACAGAGCGAAGATCCTGTGGGACTTCCAGATCCAGACTGACAAGATGGTAATGGCGAACCAACCAGATATCGTGATCATAGATAAAGGGCAGAGGAAAGCCGTTGTAGTGGATGTAGAGGTCCCAAGTGATGGAAACATCAGGAAGAAGGAACATGAGAAACTCGAGAAATACCAAGGGCTCAGAGAGGAGCTTTAGAGAGCCTGGAAGGTAAAGGTGACAGTCGTGCCTGTGGTGGTCGGAGCACTCAGGAAAGTGACCCCCAAACTAGATGAGTGGTTGCAACAGATCCCTGGAATAACATCGGACATCTCAGTCCAGAAATGTGCAGTGCTGGGAACAGCAAGGATACTGCGCAGAACCCTCAAGCTTCCTGGCCTCTGGTAGAGGACCCGAGCTGAATGAGGGACGGACACCACCCGAGGGGTGAGATGAGGATTTTTTTATACTGTATATACATACAGTTAGTTAGTTATATTTAGAGTTGAGTTGAGTTAATCGTTCGTCATTTTCTGTATGCTTTCCCGACACACTGGAATTAATGAATACAGTATTGCTGGTTAGCATCTAAAAGTGAGCAGCAAGTTATTGCTATCTGGTTGACTCACAAACAAGCTGTGTTTGCGTTCGGGCAGGTTATTAATATGCTTGAAAGTCATACAATGATGCACTCTATGAAAAATGGCAAAGGCTACTACGTGATAATATCAAACACTTTTTTTTTTTGTGTGTGGCAGATGCTGCTACACGGCACCATATTTACTGCCATCAGCTTCCCAATCCGTACACTAGTGCACAGTGCTTCAGTTTGATAAAGCCACTTGCCACAATACGCAAAGATGAAAACCACTGTAAGCAATAATTAAAACTGGTTGATTGCTCTTTGGGGGGGGGGGGGGATAACTTGCAGATCTCACTCTTCTTTTAAAAAACAACACTTCAAGACCAACCTCAAGGGAACTTTCAAGTGGAAATGAGAGCGAGAGAGTGTGTGAGAAATAGAGCGAGAGCGAGAGTGTCAGAGAGAGAGAGTGAGAAAGAGAGAGAGAGAGAGAGAGAGAGAGAGAGAGAAGGACAGCGAGAGGGGCGCACAACAGGCAGGACAGGAGCTGGAGCCGCCTCATTTCCAAGTTATTAATATTGGTTTTTAATGAAATTCAAACACTCCCCGGGTATTAAAGAGGAGGGGGCAGGGAAAAACAAAGAGGGTGGTAGATTATCTCTCCCTGTGCAAGTTTTTGGGGTTTAGCTGACCTTTTCAACATGGGAGAGATGGATAAAAGTTAAAAAACAAAAAAAAACAAATCAGCAGTGGCCTTGGTTATATTTAAAACCCAAAACTGAATGTCACCTTCTCCTTACAGCAATGTTAGAGCAATAATTGGAACTGCCACTTTCTAGCTAAAAAAAATAAAAAAACATCCTCAGCGCTGAGCGTGTCTTTTCATTCAGGCTCTTCGTTTTCTTTCAGTTATAAGCAAGCTCCCCGGCCCAGTCAGCTGCTAGTGGTGGACACACAGACACACAATGTCCAGCCACTTCCAAAACACACTGCCACACACACACACATTCCCTGCCTGCCTGCAAGTGTACCACACTCATGTTCGTATCATTTCCCAATGAGCATAAGGCAGGGCTAAAGAGCAATACAAATAATGTTGTGCAGAAGGAGCGACTGGTGTGATAGCAAATAGCAGTCTGGGGGCGTTTCAGCAATAACAGTGCTCTGAAATCAGATAACAACAACCCCCCCCCCCCGCCCCCCTAGATTTCCCTCAATGAGGGTTGTTTTTCTCGCGAGGCCATTGGGAAACACTATTGTAGTGATGGGATAAGTTGTCGCATTAAGGCAGTTGTGTGCAACACGGAGGTCCATCTTGCATCAATTAAGAGCTCCGAGACGTCTGGTTTTGATTAGGGTTCCTAGCAAAACCAAGTTGATTCCTTTCTTAATTAGAAACACCAGAGAGAGGCTGAGCAGTGCTAAAAAGTGTTTAACAAAGAATAATAGCTGAACAGGGACGGTACCCTGAGCTCTCATCTCCCCGCCATGTGCTGCCTTCACATGCCAGAGAGGGGTTCCAATCTCAGAGGTCTGCAAAGGGTGATGAGGTGAAGGGTTACGGCCATCCATCCACTAAAATGCTCTCTATTCCTATTCCCGGAGCTTTCAACCCGCCTTGCTTTTGCCTTCCCTCGTGTTAGAGTCCAGGAGAACCGTGTTTTCCTTCTAAGGCGCCAAACGTTTACCGTCTGTGGTGATTTTTTACACGGAACCATCACTTCTTCTTGGCTGCTTACACAGCCAACAACGACCTCATTTCCTACCTCTTGACTGGTGGCGTTTTGTTTTTTATTATTTACATGTGCACTCTCAAAGTGTGATGTGACCTTCTCACTTGGTACGTTTATATTGATTTATTGTGACCACGGAAGCCAAATTAAAGCAATTACTCTCGGCTTCATAATTCCCCACAGCGTGACCACACAATTGAGAGTAGGCCAAGAAGGAACACGGTGACCGTTTAAAAGTGATAGTACAACAGGAACCGCTCTGCCGCTGCTCTCGTCACAACAAATTCCAATAGCCAGACAACGTTTTGGCCCCTCAAAGGTTCCGACAAATGTGCTGGTCACCAAGAGTGCAGGAATGTGATTGGTGCTGTAAACAGGCAAAAACATTTCGATGGAAAAGACTCACATCATCAAAAGACGGGGGCGTTTCCGAAGACAATGCCTGATCTAATGTGCGACTCAGCTGGTGACGCAGCTTTCACCTTCTTTCATCTGAGCAATTTTCTTATCTTTGTCTCTCCCAATACGTCATCGCTGTGATCGGGTCCCCGGTGGGGCAGCATATCTGCGTGTCATCCTCCTGCGATTCAAAGCAGAGGAAGCCTTGAAGAGGCCTACAAGTAAAACAAAACCAAGAGAGCTAGTTGCCTCGATCTGATAAAAGCTCAAGACATTTGCATAAGATTATGCAAGACGTCTATGGAGGAAGTAGTTGTAAAGACCCGCTGTGCATGAGCTTTGTACACGCAGACATTTTCATTGATTTTCTTTACATCAGTTATACCTCTTGTTCTGGCCAGTAAGTATCTGCCGGCTTTGTCAGTCTGTGCACAGAAGCAAGCAAGAGAGATTTCAGATTCGTGCAGAAATGGATCATAAATCACGGACCTTTGTTCTTGCTCTCCAACATGTGCTTTATGAGTAAAAGTACGGAACATAACATACCAAATATGTTCCGTTGTCAAAATAAGAGCAGAAATGTGTATGCGGCCCAAGAGGCTTGAAATAGTGCTCCCAATAATTAGAAAAGAGGCCAATTGCTGTGGGAGTGAACTGTTCCTGCTTACTTGAGTTAAACTCAAGTGTCAAACCATGCCAGTTGTGTTTAACATATCACACTGATGGATATTCGCAATTAAAAAAGAAAATCCCTTCCGTTAAAGGACTTCTCACTTAAAACCTGGTACGTAGTCCTTGAAATACTTGTCGATGTCTCAATCACAGCTGCCCAGCTCGCATACAATACAATACAATACATGCTGATTTATACAGCGGCAGCTGTAACAAAGCGCTTTACAAAACAGTTAACATAAAGTAAAATAATAAACACGACACATAACATAAAACACGGACAGTCGTGCAGTCCTAACCACTTTTCCGTCACACGCTTTGTTGTTTGAAGCAGTTTGAGATGAAAGAGGAGAGAATCAAAGTGGGACCAAGGCTGCAATGGGTTGGACAATTTCTTCTGTCACACAAATCTGTCTCTGTTTTGTGCAGATTCGGAGCAGTTACCTTATTGTCTGCAGCAAACCTACACCACCAACAATTTCTTTACATCCACCTGCACCAGCTAGAAAGATGTCTGGGGAATTGGGGCACTTTGGTCGTGGGACATGAGGTCTCGAACATGCACACAATGAACTATTTTGCACCACAGGAAAGTTACCGCAGAATTTTCTTTTTGTTCAGTCCGTGAAACGTTGACTGTCTGAAGGCAGGTGTGTTCATGGACCATACTACATAGTCTGAGGACAAACAAACAACAAAAAAAAATTTAAAAACCCAGCACTTGGGTCTCCTCAAAACATTGTCGTGCACTCAGCAGGTACGCACCGGACTGAATTCATCAGCGCCTGGCAACGCCAACGCGACAGAAACAGAACCATTAGACCAACAAAAAGCCTGGAAGACCATTTTAATAAAACGAAATACTCAACAAAAATTACTCCAAAATTTTGGAAAGTGTTTCTTAACCTTGTTTGAGGTCCCGAACTCATCCGGTTCATATGCACATTCACCGAACCCTTCATTAGTGAAAAAATAGAGTATGATTTTTTTTCTTACAAATTTAAGACATTAAAAAAAACACATTCATTAAAAACAGAAAGAAATTCACACAATTAATAAAATCATAAAGTATACGTTTTTTAATTGTGCACAAAATGAACCAGCCAGTGATGGCCAGGCGGCTGTGTCATAACTAATTGAGTTTGGCGTGTCTTGGGGGAGAGAGAGAGAGACAGAGAAAGAAAGAAAGAGAGAGAGAGAGAATGAAAAGCTTGGTAGTTCGTCTTCCAGGAGGGACTCAGAGTCGAGCCGCTGCTTCTCCATGTTAAGAGAAGCCAGATTAGATAACTCGGGTACCGGTATTTGGTTTTGATGCCTCCTGGACGCCTCTCAAGTGAGGTGTTCTGAGCATGTCCCACCGGAAGGAGGCCCCAGCGATGACCCATGACATTCTGGAGAGATTTTGCTATTTCTCCCGGCTGGCCAAGGAACGTCTTGGGATCCCCCCGGAAGAGTTGGACTTGGTCGCTAGGAAGTGGGAATTCTGAGCTTCCTTCCTTAAGCTGCTGCATTGGGATAAAATGGACATTCGTGTTTTCGAGTGACTTGACGAAACATTAGCTGATTGATTGGAGAAACAACTGAAAAAACAATTTAGTATCCCCCCGCAAGGATGAAACTGTTCAACTCACTCAAGGTCGACTTGTTTACCAAGTCGTATATGTCGTTCATTCGCACTGAAACGAATCACAGTTCACATTCAGTGCATTGTACAGCGGCAATTACATTCCAAGGCATAATTATCACAGACCCTTTATTTGTAGTTGAATTCAAAGTGATTAAATAAATCCCTCCATCCATGTTGTAGTCTAATGATCCTCATGTACGCTGCAGCCTATGCCAGCTGTCTTCGGGCAGTAGGCGAGGACACCCTGAACCGGGGGTCAGCAAATCGTAGGGCACGCATGGACGAGCAACGATCTGTGCTCACACCTAGGGACAATTTCAAGTGTTCCATTCAGCTGCCATGCATGTTTTTGGAATGTGAGGGGAAACCAGAGTACCTGGAGAGGTACACTGCACCGTGAGGCCGACATGCTTGATTAAATGAATGTTAAATGAGATGGGCTATAGAGTATTTCCTTCAGAATCAGAAGAATCAGAATCAGAATCATCTTTATTGGCCAAGTATGTAGAACACACAAGGAATTTGTCTCCGGTATAACACGCTGCACTAGTATCATCGTAAACAACAAAATCATTGAACCATTTTAGAGTAACCACTAGTTTTGAAGTACCATTTTGTGGTGCAAGAAGAGTGACTGTCAGTGACTGTTTAAGGAGTTAATGGCTAGAGGGAAGAAGCTGTTTAAGTGTCTACTGGATTTGGTGCGCATGGATCTGTAGCGTCTGCCTGAGGGGAGTGGCTGAAAAAGGTGGTGGGCAGGGTGCGGGGGATCCAGGAGGATTTTCCGTGCCCTTGTCTTGATTCTTGCAGTGTGCAAGTCCTCAAGAGTGGGTAGGGCGGTGCCAACAATTTTTTCTGCCGTCCTAACTGTCCGTTGAAGTCGGATTTTGTCCTTTTTTGTGGCGGCCCCAAACCAAACCGTGATGGAAGAACACAGGATTGATTCGATGACTGCAGTGTAGAACTGTCGTAGCACCTCCTGTGGCAGGCCATGCTTCCTCAGCAGCCTCAGGAAGTACATCCGCTGCCGGGCCCTTTTCAGGATGGAGATGGTGTTGACTTCCCACTTCATGTCCTGGGAGACTGTGATTCCCAGGAACGATGTCCGTCCCGTCAGGAAGCTGAGGATCCACTGGCAGATCGTAGGGGACACACCGAGGTGGAGTAGTTTGGGGGTGAGGAGTTCCGGGATGATGGTGTTGAACGCAGAGCTGAAATCCACAAACAGAATCCTTGCGTAGTTCCCTGTGCTGTCGAGGTGCTCGAGGATGTAGTGCAGACCTATGTTGACTGCGTCTTCCACAGACCTGTTTGCCCGGTAGGCAAACTGGAGAGGGTCCAGCAGGGGTCCAGTGACGTTCTTTAGGTGATTCAGCACAAGGCGTTCAAAGGACTTCATGACCACAGACGTCAGGGCGACAGGCCTGTAGTCGTTCAGTTCTGATGTTGCCGATTTCTTGGGAGCTGGGATGATGGTAGACTGTTTGAAGCAGGATGGGACCTCACACAGCTCCAGGGATCTGTTGAAGATTTGTGTGAAGACCGGAGCCAGCTGGTCAGCGCAGACTTTCAGGCAGGAGGGGGACACTTTGTCGGGCCCCGGAGCTTTCTTGATCTTTTGCTGCTTGAAGAGCCGTCTCACGTCCTGTTCGTGGATCTGTAGTGGAGAAAAAGAGGGTGGGGGGCTAGGTAGAGTGACTTTTTGTTTTCACCCTCTGCATACCTCACCTCCCTTGGCCTCCCACTCACCTTCACAACCGCCCCATACTGTGAAAAAAAGAAAAAAAAGTGTGTGTAAAAAGAAACTGTCCATGATGAGAATTCCTTCATCCATTCTCATCGGCTGTTCTAAATAAGAGTTACTGCCTCCTAACCTGCCACATAACGCATGTTTGAACAAAAAAAAAAAAAGGGAAAAAACGGAGCAGTGTAGATTATGTAACAATTGAGGAAAAATAGTTGGCCCGTTGTCATAAAATATACAAATGCGTAACGCAAAATTTGGTGAAATCACTGCTTTCTATAATTTAGTCCTGATTCCGTGTCTGAACTTTCTCCAGCTACCACCCTCAGGATAACATTTTAACGACCACACCATTCATTCCTTTAAAGCTAAACATAAATGTAACTGCTTTATAGGACTCACAGGGTAGCAAGAGGAGGAACGCTCCGGAAAGCAATGAGGAAATAAATAATCAAGACAAATTGTTGAGCAAAGGTATGCAAATGGGGTTTTGGAACAGTTTTTATTTCCCCTTTTGCGGACGAGTGACAGCGGTTTGCACTGGAAGAATAAAGAATTGATTTGGCATGCAGGAGAAGGCCGCTGGGCTCCGGGGGATGAGAGAAAGGTTCCTGATGAAATATTGAAGAAGACTGGAGATGGGACCAGAGCATGTCCGTGTCCTGCCTCCACTGATCTGGCAGCAGCCAACAATGTGCGTGCTCCATAGAGGAATTCAGCTCGACAGCTAAGGTGAGCGGGTTCTTCTAGGAGAGTGTGTCCAAGTCTGCGTCCAATAGCACATGACATGACTATCTGCATCTTTAACAGTGGGTGTGTCGAAATCCTGACTTTAATCCAGAGATGTGAAAAAGAGCTTGTTCCACTTGAAGCAAACCTGCGATGCATATAAAAGCATACACCACAGTGGATATATAAAGTGTACGTGGTCAATCTTGTTTTTTTTTCAGTTAAAAAAAAAGGAATACTTAGGGCCTATGAGAAAGGTGATGTCACCTTTTCTTCACCCTTGATGGATTACGTCAACAAATCAAGGAAAGATGAACATGAGATTCCTTTCCTACATAGGAAAGAACACTACTGATGATGGTTTTTTTTACATTGATTTTGTTATTGCTCACTCATTATAATAAAGTATCCAAAGTCGTTTAGAATTCTATTTCTGTTTGCGTGGAACCAAGGCTTTCCTTTTGCTTAGAATGTATATTTCTTGGCACGCTGACGATGTCCAATTGTGACAGAAAAGAAACTTTTGTTACTATTTTTTTCTTAAATGATTGAAAAAAAAAAGTTCTTGAAAATCCTGAGTGTCAAAGTCGAGGATCTTCGCAGTCTTTCACATCCATTGGTGTTGCTTCAAACATTGCTGCTCTCAAGAATTACGGGTAATATTCCTTTCGTCAAATTTGGCCAGGAGCAACCTGTGCTAAAGGTGGCATAAAGGTTGCATGCAGCCACCTTTCCTAAACATTTGTAGAATTTGAACCCTCTTAAGTAGCAAGAACTTTCACGACCTTCTGAGTGAAGGTCATCAATGACACCCTCCTTGTTCCCCCCCAAAAACGTCTCAGATGATTAGCAACAGAATGGTTGTTTTGTGCTATCACTTTTTTTTTTTTGTCTATGCTTTATAGAATGGTCTGGACTCGTCTTACTTTTGGGAGCATTATTTCAATTCAGAGTGTCGGGACAAAAAGTCGTTATTGATATACCGGTAGTTGAGATTGAAACAATGGCTGTTGAGATTCAGATAGAAATCCAATTACAAGGTTATTTTTCAGTTTGTCTCATGCTTGAACGCTAGCACAAACCCAATTAAAAGACATTCACATGCTAACGGAGAGACCTTGAACACCATAATTGCCTGTAATTTCTCATGAAGGTCCCCCTATCAACATTGGCGCATGCAGTGGCACGTACTGGCAAAATAGAATCAGAGGCACCAAAGGCAGGAAGATGAAACACACAGAGATAGAGGATGTATTTGTTTGGGTCATTAGGAACTCATAGTGACCCAGTGAGCCACGACATTATATCAGCAGCAAGGCCAAGGCTCTTGCAATCCGTGTTAACTGTGCAAGTCTGTGCAGGGCCAATTGGCCTGCACGGCTATCCCCCACTTCCTAGAATCACAACAATCGCTTGCATGCATTGCTTCACCCCACCTAAATGGAGACAATATGAGGGCAAGTGGACACCGATGGCCGCAACTTGTGTTTGGTGTGAAAGCGCGACAATCTACATTCACTGCTGGGTCGTTGTCAATAAAATGGTGTAAACTTTGTAAAATAATTAATAATTGAATGATGTGCAACTATGGGTCGTGAGTGCAGTGAAGGCTGCAACGCTGCTTGTTTACAAGGTCACGTAGGCCTGTGGGGGTAGAATATTTTTTGTTTTTCCAAGCAAACATACCTTTGTGACTCCATAAAATATGATGTCAATAACTACTTTGACATCCAAACCACGGCTTTGAAATAATAATACCATTTTAACCCAAGTTTATAGCTCACATTCATTTAACTCTGGTGGAATGGAGTCTGCCGGGGATAGTACCAACAAAACGGTAATCCAGTGATTTGCGCTGTTGACCCCCTCATCCTGCACTGGATAGGCAATATTGAAAATGGTTGGTGGTACCTTTTGATCCCACTGATTTGAGATTTCTGGTGAGCTGGACACTGAATAAACAGAATTGATGAAAGCAGTGGTCTAAAGTTACAGGTAAAGATGGAAGCTAACCCATAAAGATTGCAGGGTAAAAGCGGGTCATGATGGTGGAGACAGAGAATAACAATATGAAGAGCAAAACATTAAAAAATCTAAATCCTTTACATTTGTTGCAAACAGGAACACGCAGCTCGCCTTGGTAATTGGCATGCTCATGCCACAGAGCGTAATAAGGCCTAATTTTATACTCTGGGAATAATTTTAACATTTTGGTTCATGAGCCAAAATAGACGTGCTAGCACATCCGGGTTTCAAATCCAGTCTCTGGCCTTTCTGTCTGATGGTTGCATGTTCTCGCTGTGGCTGTGTTGGTTTTCTCTGAGTACCGTACTCTGGTTTGTTCTCACATTCACTAAAATGCATTGTAGACTAAATGGAGACACTAAATTGCCCATCGTTGTGAACGTGAGTGTGAATGGTTATTTTTGGATATGTGCCCAGGGGATGGATGGATGGTGAACGAGCTCACACAGCCTCATTATTTTGTGCAAAATAAATGTGCAGTTTCATAATATAATTCACATGTTTCAATTGATGTATTGAAAATCCACTATCCTAACCCAATAAAAAAGGGTTTGAAGAAAACAACAGAATATCTCGATACTGTGATTTTTTTCCCAGCATAAATGCCTGTCTTGCATCAAAAAATATATCACCCAAGAACGGCACAAAACTCCTGAACGAGAAACTAAAATGAACTGCGAACGAGAAACTAAAATGAACTGCAAGAATTCATATAGTGCATTTTTCACACTCACTCAAAATGTGAATATTAATGAGGTGCTAAATTTGTCCCCTCCGTGAGTCGTCACCTTACCGTGGTGGAGGGGTTTGTGTGTCCCAATGATCCTAGGAGCTAAGTTGTCTGGGGCTTTTATGCCCCTGGCAGAGTCACCCATGGCAAACAGGTTCTAGGTGAGGGGCCAGACAAAGCACGGCTCAAAGACCCCTGATGAAGATTAAAATAAATGGATCGAAGTTTCCCTTGCCCGGACGCGGGTTACCGGGCCCCCCCTCTGGAGCCAGGCCTGGAGGTGGGGCTCCTTGGCAAGCGCCTGGTGGCCGGGCCTACACCTATGGGGCCCGGCCGGGCACAGCCCGAAGAGACAACGTGGGTCCCCCTTCCCATGGGCTCACCACCCATGAGAGGGGCCAAAGGGGTCGGGTGCAATGTGAGCTGGGCGGCAGCCAAAGGCGGGGACCCTGGCGGTCCGATCCTCGGCTGCAGAAACTAGCTCTTGGGACATGGAATGTCACCTCTCTGGCAGAGAAGGAGCCCGAGCTGGTGTGTGAGGCAGAGAATTTCCGACTGGATATAGTCGGACTTGCCTCCACACACAGCCTGGGTTCTGGTACCAGTTCTCTCGAGAGGGGTTGGACTCTCTTCCACTCTGGAGTTGCTCACGGTGAAAGGCGCAGAGCAGGTGTGGGCATACTCATTGCCCCACGGCTCAGTGCCTGTACATTGGGGTTCACACCGGTAGACGAGAGGGTTGCCTCCCTCCGCCTTCGGGTGGGTGGACGGGTCCTGACTGTTGTTTGTGCATATGCACCAAACAGCAGCTCAGCATACCCACCCTTTTTGGAGTCCTTGGAGGGTGTGCTGGAGAGTACTCCTGCTGGGGACTCCCTTGTTCTGCTGGGGGACTTCAATGCTCACGTGGGCAATGACAGTGAGACCTGGAGGGGCGTGATTGGGAGAAACGGCCCCCCCGATCAGAACCCGAGTGGTGTTTTGTTATTGGACTTCTGTGCTCGTCACAGATTGTCCATAACGAACACCTTGTTCAAACATAAGGGTGTCCATATGTGCACTTGGGACCAGGACACCCTAGGCCGCAGTTCGATGATCGACTTCGTAGTTGTATCATCGGATTTGCGGCCGCATGTTCTGGACACTCGGGTGAAGAGAGGGGCGGAGCTGTCAACTGATCACCACCTGGTGGTGAGTAGGCTCCTATGGTGGGGGAAGATGCCGGTCCGTCCTGGCAGACCCAAACGTATTGTGAGGGTTTGTTGGGAGCGTCTGGCGGAATCCCCTGTCAGAAGGAGTTTCAACTCCCACCTCCGACAGAGCTTTTCCCATGTTCCGGGGGAGGCGGGGGACATTGAGCCCGAGTGGACCATGTTCCGTGCCTCTATTGTTGAGGCGGCCAATCTGAGTTGTGACCGTAAGGTGGTTGGTGCCTGTCGTGGCGGCAACCCCCGTACTCGCTGGTGGACACCAGCAGTAAGGGATGCCGTCAAGCTGAAGAAGGAGTCCTATCGAGCCTTTATGGCCTGTGGAACCCCAGAGGCAGCTGAGGGCTATCGACAGGCCAAGCGGGACGCGGCTTCGGTGGTCGCCGAGGCAAAAACCCGAGCGTGGGAGGAGTTCGGTGAAGCCATGGAAGCCGACTTCCGGACGGCTTCGAGGAAATTCTGGTCCACCATCCGACGTCTCAGTAGGGGGAAGCAGTGCACCACTAACACTGTGTACAGTGGGGATGGGGCGCTGCTGACTTCGACCCGGGACGTTGTGAACCGGTGGGCAGAGTACTTCGAAGACCTCCTCAACTCCAACAACACGCCTTCCTTAGAGGAAGCAGAGCCTGGGGACTCTGAGGTGGGCTCTCCTATCTCTGTGGCTGAAGTCACCGATGTGGTTAAAAAGCTCCTCGGTGGCAAGTC
The DNA here is from genome assembly GCF_025434085.1 of Hippocampus zosterae. Taxonomy (NCBI): domain Eukaryota; kingdom Metazoa; phylum Chordata; class Actinopteri; order Syngnathiformes; family Syngnathidae; genus Hippocampus; species Hippocampus zosterae. The sequence continues at coordinate 10,372,836 of NC_067453.1, forward strand.
CCCAGGGGTGGATGAGATCCGCCCGGAGTTCCTCAAGGCTCTGGATGTTGTGGGGCTGCCCTGGTTGACACGCCTCTGCAACATCGCGTGGTCAACAGGGAGAGTGCCTCTGGATTGGCAGACCGGGGTGGTAGTCCCTCTTTTTAAAAAGGGGGACCGGAGGGTGTGTTCCAACTGCAGAGGGATCACACTCCTCAGCCTCCCTGGTAAGGTCTATTCAGGGGTGCTGGAGAGGAGGGTCCGTCAGGAAGTCGAGCCTCAGATTGAGGAGGAGCAGTGTGGTTTTCGTCCCGGCCGTGGAACAGTGGACCAGCTCTACACCCTTAGCAGGGTCCTCGAGGGTAAGTGGGAATTCGCCCAACCAGTCTATATGTGTTTTGTGGACTTGGAGAAGGCGTTTGACCGTGTCCCTCGGGGAGTTCTGTGGGGGGTGCTTCGAGGGTATGGGGTACCGAACCCCCTGATACGGGCTGTTCGATCACTATACCACCGATGTCAGAGTTTGGTTCGCATTGCCGGCAGTAAGTCGGAATCGTTTCCAGTGGGGGTAGGACTCCGCCAAGGCTGCCCTTTGTCGCCGATTCTGTTCATAACTTTTATGGACAGAATTTCTAGGCGCAGCCGAAGCGTTGAGAGGGTCCGTTTTGGGGGCCTCAGTATTGCATCCCTGCTTTTTGCGGATGATGTGGTGCTGTTGGCTCCTTCAAACGGGGCTCTCCAACTCTCACTGGAGCGTTTCGCAGCCGAGTGTGAAGCGGTTGGGATGAAGATCAGCACCTCCAAATCTGAAACCATGGTCCTCAGTCGGAAAAGGGTGGCGTGCCCCCTCCTGGTCGGGGAAGAGATCTTGCCCCAAGTGGAGGAGTTCAAGTATCTTGGGGTCTTGTTCACGAGTGGGGGAAAAGGGGGAGCGGGAGATCGACAGGCGGATCGGTGCAGCGTCTGCTGTGATGCGGACGTTGTATCGGTCTGTCGTGGTAAAGAAGGAGCTGAGCCAAAGGGCGAAGCTCTCAATTTACCGGTCGATCTACGTCCCAACCCTCATCTATGGTCACGAGCTATGGGCCGTGACCGAAAGAACGAGATCCCGGATACAAGCGGCCGAAATGAGTTTTCTCCGCAGGGTGTCCGGGCTCTCCCTTAGAGATAAGGTGAGAAGCTCGGTCATCCGGGAGGGGCTCAGAGTCGAGCCGCTTCTCCTCCACATCGAGAGGAGCCAGATGAGGTGGCTTGGGCATCTGATTCGGATGCCTCCTGAGCGCCTCCCTGGTGAGGTGTTCCGGGCATGTCCCACCGGGAGGAGACCCCGGGGAAGACCCAGGACACGCTGGAGAGACTATGTCACCCAGCTGGCCTGGGAACGTCTCGGGATCCCCCGGGGAGAGCTGGAAGAAGTAGCTAGGGAGAGGGAAGTCTGGGCTTCCCTGCTAAAGCTGTTGCCCCCGCGACCCGGCCCCGGATAAGCGGTAGATGATGGATGGATGGATGGATGCTAAATTTGTGCTGCATCTCATTCCAAATCCGCTAAAAATGATTCGACTTACTCTTGCAGTTGTATAGTGCAGAACAAGAGCTGCTGTAAGGGCATTTAAGCCATGTCTGCCACATAATGGTAAATGGTGATATTACAACTTAACACTACAGACGATGCATATTCACAATTCGCCACCCGCAAATTGGCAGACTTTTTTCCCATAATTTTCACTAGTTGCACATCCCTCATCCAAAAACTGTTTTTCTGTTTTCTTTGTTCTTTTTCCTTTTCACAGCTTTTCCCATTTTGGGATTGCTGTTTTGGAGAAGCTTTATCCAATTTCAAGGGTAATTCCCGTAGATATTTTGGCATTGGCTTGATGGAAGCATGCCCTTTGGGGACCAACCCTCTCTGTTTATCCGGGTTTGCCACCGGCACTTGGGGTAATCCAGAGCCGAACTGGGTTGATTTTGTATTTGAACATGAAAAACAAACAAAAAATCCTTTCAACCTCCTTGTAGTACCTGTCACGAGTGCAGCTGTCATGTGAGGAGTGGAATTCGGACCAAGAAGCAGACATGACACGGAAGTTGAAATTGAAATAGGAAGTTTTATCAATACAAATAGAAAGTAATTACTGAGATCAGGGCCGGATGGAGACAACATGAAAGAAAGTTGACATTTCGACTGCAGGAAATCTTGATGTACTGACAATGTGTCACTCAATAACTCAAATGTAGATGCTGTGAGAAAGCAGGCCTATGTGACCAAATAAAGGTGTCATAATAGAGGGAACAAAGCATAAAAGGGCCACGGCAGCTGTATTTCAATAGCAACTGATACATCAAGGAACAACCCCAGGCACACATTGTTTTACCATAAACAAAAGGAATTTATGTTTTGAATTCCGTTTCAGTCAGTCAAGTGCTTCCAGGACAATGTCGAACCTCTGTTTGATGAGGTGCTGGAATTAGCCAATCAAAACATAACATTCAAGTCTATATTCCAAACAAAGCCAGCCATTGCTCGCCATGGCTCGTATGGGGAAGGGATGAGGCTCAATTGGCAGCTCCAAACTGGTTGTATGACTACGGATTGAATGTCTGTTGTTTGGCGGTGACTACAATGTCTCACGGGTTTATGACTCGATTTTCCAGCCTGGAGCCCTTTCACTTCACTGAATCGAGTAGATAAACACTATGTACAGCATGTCCTGTTACAAAGGATTCTGTTGCAAGTAGACATCACCCTGTATCTCCTTGTGTTTTCATCACCAAGTAAAAGCACAGTTGATACGAGGAGCACAAATGAAAATGGCGGATATTGTGACGGTGGAAAGTGAATTTGGGTGCACAATTTACTACTTCAGTTTCTATATATTTATTTTTTTGCCCTCGTGTGACTGTAAGAAATTTTAGATGCTACTTAAATACGTTTATAAAGGTTTGCCAAAGGATCGCGTCAATAAATATATATATATTTTTTTTTTAATGGGAGACTGGCAACGCTATGACTAAACATAAGGTGATACAACCTCTCTGGGACACTCGACAATTAATGCATGTATTCTTTTACATGGATTTACATTGGACAATGAGAGCCAATCTCTTTTTTGTTAATGGCGCCGCGGGCACCCGCAGCGGCTCCTCCTGTTGTGTTCTTGTCTGGTTGAGAGGGAGGAAATTTCTGTGCTGCATGTTGCAAATGCGGCGCATTTGACAATAAAGTTGTATTTGACTTGACTTGGTTGTTGTCCTGAGTTCCAATGAGACTTCAACTAAGCTCTGCGGCATGTATATTGTGAAAGTGGAGTGCGGAAAGCCTGTAGCCGGTGAAAACATCTCTAACCCAGCGGTAGCGCGTTGACAAAGGAGGTCAGTGCCAAGTCAGATGAAGTTTATTTTATATTTCTATGTCTTCCTTTCATCAGTGTTCACGCCATAGCAGATACGATCCCAACGTTGCTTATTTATTCGCAGAACCCCACCTCCGCACAGCCCTCATTCAGCACTTAATGCCCATAACGCCTTGGGTAATTGTTGTTTTCCTCTGCCCCTGAAATCTTACCACTTCACAAGACTAAGATCCTCTGTCCTCTTGTTTATTTTCAAAGGACCCAACCAGGACAAATACCCTTAGGTCAACTTCAACAGACTGGCAGTCCTGTGTGCACCTCCAAAATCTGTTGAGCTGACAAATTTGTTCCAGTTGCATGAGGAGGCAGGAAGAATTTGACCATGTGTGAGAAAGGGAAAGGTTCTGGTAGCGGGACTGTGGCTTACAGCGGGGATTGCTCAGCTTCGTTCGGCTCTTCCTCTCTTCAAAGGCTGGGAGGAGAGGTTCTGTGAAATCATACAATAACAGCGAATGTAACCACCCTTTCAAAACACAACAGGACTCAACTGGATAGGTGGGAACAAGACAAGAGGAAGGGATGGTGTTACATTGCAGACACAAGAAAAGCTATGAATACATATGACTGGCTTATGGGCTGAGTAGACATATGAAGATGTTGCACAAACATTCTCACGCCTATTAAAAATCAAACAACCTTTTGTGAATTTGGATGACTGGATTATATTATTGTCTTTGGGTTGAGCGAGGCAGTTTGCCTGTGTGGATTTTCTCCGGGTACTCCGGTTTCCTCCCACATTCCAAAAACGTGCATGGTGACTTAATGGAACACCCTAATCTAATGTGTCCTTAGGTGTGATTGTGAGTGCCAATGGCTGTGTACCCTGCAATTGGCTGGCAACCGGTTCAGGGTATACCCTGGCTCCTGCCTAAAGACAGCTGGTATGAGCTCCAGCACGCCCACGACCCTCGTGAGGATAAAGCGGTTCAAATAATTGATGTACAAGGGTAGAGCAAGAGAATAATGTGTCAGTGATAGTGCTCCATCTGATACTGAATGAACAAAAGCAGTCACGCCGAAGCCTGGAAGACACATTAATGAATAATATTTCTCTTTCTCTCAATGGGAAATAGAATTCGTTGTGCAATGCGGGCCGCGCACCAATTTGTTTGAGTCTTGAATAGATTGTTCTGGTCCATGTCATGGTCATAGATCCAATGAATCCATACTAAGATCAAACATAAAACCATTATTGACCACCGTCATTAAAAACAATAACATTCTTTGCGTTCTTTTAACACAGTAAACAGTTTCAAAGTTGTTTAACCACTATGACAGTTGAAACAGAAACAATAAAATACTATGAACAGAAACCCTCACACAAGCCTGGGAAACCCCCAAACCCCACCCCCCACTCACTTTGCTCACCAAGCCAACTTCTTATCATTGGAGGTAAAGCTGCTCCAAAAACACCAAATATAAAAACATGGGAATGCAAATGGTCCTGGGTGGCTTTAGGATTTTTTTTTGCTCTCCCGGGGCGAAAGGGGTTGCTGAGAAAATAAATAAATACATAAATAAATCAATTTTACAATCTCCAATTAAATGCCCGAGGGACTTAACTGGGGCTACACACATTTCTGATAGGGCTATAGTCCCCTCTAGCCCCGGTGTAGCACCACCCCTGCCGTCAACACTCAGCATTCCAACGCACACAAACTGAGAACACCTGATGAGATTTGTTAGCAATAACAATATTTTTGAGGTTTGCCCAATTTAACTTTGCATTTGCAGGAATGTGGACATGGCTGAACAACCTACAGCACAGCCGTATTGGGCTTGACACTGGGGTAACCCATGCTGAAAATGTATGACCTCATCTAAGTGAAGGTTTTATGGTTCCCTTTTCAATGGTGGCTTTTCACAGGAGGAGGCATTTTGGGGGATGCCACAGTGTCGGGTTGCTCTCCCTCTGCCATGGAAAAAGGTACATTTCACCGCAGATACACAACACATGGAAGCCATCAGCAGGGGCTGGAGGCTCGCGTTCGGGAAATTGGGAGCGGAGCTCGCAAGCCCGTGCACACATATGTACAGTATGAAGGAAGTAGATAAATCAAGGATAGCAGGAAGACTCACTGACTACAAGCAGCGTGTTTGTCTGAGGAAGTGTGTTTGATGTGTGTGTGAATTCTGTTCTTTTTATTCTCTCTGTGACATCTAAATCATCCACATCTGCCTTCGCTGAGTGGAACTACAGAAGATGACGGCTTGGTATGTTCCCCACAAAGCATGGCCCTGTCCCTTGTGCCTCGCTATTATCTGTTTTATCGATATGCTCCGAGTCACTCCGTAAATAGGTCAGTGTTGTGAAGTGTGATGTATCGTGCGCGCCTTTCCAACTCAGAAATGTTTCCTCTAATGAGCCCGGTGATTTCTGGAAAGGGAAAACACCACAGTCCTTTTCCAATAAAGCCTCTTTGGCCTCTCCAATCCTTGCATGACAAAAACAAAAGCTGTTTGTCCTTTGATGGAGTGGTGAGGCAGTGTGGGAGTGCATGTGAGCCCAAGACAACAGTTCCGCCGTAAATGCTTCCTTTACAGTAGGAGTATCTTCTGCTAAATATGTTCAAACCTACAAGGTGCACATACACAATCTGACCATTTTCAAGCAGGTAAATACACAATTTGTTGATTTTCTTGTCATATCTGTGCCTAGCATACCATCTTGGGAATGGAACTGCAAACCTATGGAGACCAATAACAATGCCAGTCAAGCAAAGTACATTTGATTTATAAAGCACGATCCCCAAAATACTTGATCTCAAGGCACATTAATAATGGAGTAGGTCTAGAGCCATGCTCCTCACACACACAAAAAAAACCCCCAAACAAACAAAAACACCAAAAACACCAATTGAACCTCACATGAGAAACCATTTAAGTGACGGAAGTAACAGAAAATTGCTTGAATGTTTTTTTGCTTTTTGGGTTCTAGTTTCCTCTCTGTCCATTACTGTCCATTAAATTCCAAGTTATTATTAATATGCTTTCTTTCCCCGCTGCCATCTTGCAAAGTTCTCTAGTGGACATGCAGATTTGTGGGTGGTATTCCCCTCAAGCACAAGTGGCTAACTCAAGTCCCTGGGCATGGTATGAGCATGCCACATCATTTTATGTGGCCGGCAAAGCAAATTATGTGCATCAACTTCAATTCTCACTGCCCAAATACTTCTGGGCCAAAATTTACACATACATACATACATACACACATATATACGTACAGGTACATACATACACATACTGTCACGCTGCTGAATAAACATACGCAAAAACCTGTAACCATTGTAAATAACACAGCTACCTTATTCTGTGTTTTCTATGCTATTGCTAATTTATTATATTTATTCTACAAGTATATTGCTAATGCTATGTTTTATATTGCACTTATATTTAATGTGTACAGTAATTTTCTGAAACGTTTATTTTGTGCAATGAAACACTTTGTTCGCCCAGACAAGTTAACCCAGAGATTGAAGGTGGTCAGCCAGTTTCACAAAGTGAAAAGACAGGAACCCAGGTGGAGGATGTGGGAACCCCACATCCCGTTGCTGTCCATAAATTAAAATTTGCTATCATACTTCTAGAGTTGTGCTCACGACTTTACATAGTTTACTTTTCATTTCCTACCATTGCATGGTCCTGGTAAATCCTAAAAAAAGTGGTTTGTGGAAAAAAGGGCCCCCTAGTGTTTTAGTGCTGGGTAATTGGTAGTTCTGATTGTTATGGGGGAAAATATTGTCAGCGTATCTAATTTACTGATTGGATTATAATAGATGTTTGGCAGACAAAAAACTGTCAATCACCTTCAGCGCCCTATTCCAAACAGCTGCTGTCATATCCCACCCAGAAGAATTTGTGACAGAAACCAGGACATATCAAAATAAATGTAAATTGATGGCATTGTCATTTAACCACAGCCACATAATTACGACATGCAAAGACACACAGTATGTAAATCATGGACCGACTTATGCAAAGGATTCCGGGTGCTCCAGACCCTTTCTTGGCACATGACACACACAGCGTGCACTAAAGGGCCCCGGGTTCACGCAGAGCGCCCACAATATCTGAACGCATGTATCTCCATGGGAGGGCTGGGGGAGCTGAGCGGCTTTAACATTTTTCTTATCGTGATGGCGTACGCTCATTGTGGCTGTGATGCGTTTTGAAGTGGTGTTTGGCCCTTGAATCATAAGGTTGAACGCTCAACTTATTTCCCAGAAAGTCCACTGTTGGCTTGTGACAGAGAAGATGATGATAATGGGAAATCTGTGTTTTTCTTTTGATAGTTGGTGTTTTCGTTTTTCCTCAACCTCACATTTTTTTGGGAAAGCCTGCAGTATTAATCAGTGACACACATGTGTGCAGGGCTCCCCGGAGCCTTTGGTTCAACAGGCTCTGCAAAGAATTTCCAGATTTCACTCTGATTTGCATGGAAATATTGACAAAAACAATGAAACTGTTGCATGATTCATTGTGAAATACTTTGTTGTCCTAATTGCAAATCCAACACGTCAGAATGTTGGGTGGCCCTCTTACATAATGAAGCCAAAATGTTCAAAATGATGTGGAGATAATGGAGGCATTCACTCTTATCATGTGAAACACACGGGAGGGGGGGAGCGCATAAAGGTGATTTGAATAACAGCTCAGCATATTGAAACAACATACATCACACTTGATTTGAAATGCGGGATATTAAAGAAGTTCAAAGATTCAAGTGGTGCATTCATTAAAAAAGCATCACGCTCGTCCGACCGGTTGTCTCCGATTAGAGTAATTGTCATAAAGCTGAGTGTGAGAAAAAATGTCATAAACACTGGAGCTCAAGTAATGGAACCGACCGAATAAGCCTTGGTTCTGCATGATTGACCTGGGTTAGAGGAACGTGTTTGAAGTTAACGATGGGATAATGCCATGTGGAAGGAGCCACTAGAAACTAGATGTATGGCGACATAGAGTGTCAGAGAGAAGTGCTCTTGTCAACGATGCCCATGATGCCCGAACGGGTGCCAACCGAGTCAAGCGGCACCGCATGGCCAGGCGCCTCCTAGATGAAGAGACCCGATGAGACGTGAGTGGCGTTTGCGCAGCATGGCGTAAAGGTCGCAACGGCATCTGCGGATAATTCCTCTCCCACCCTCCATCACCTTTTGCAATTCCCCAGTTTCTCATCTCATTTTCTCTCCTGCCTCACTATAATTCAAACCCAGAAATGTAGATCCTAACTGAGCATCTCCAGTGACAGGATCGTGCGATGCAAGTAGCATTGTCAGGGATGCAGCATGCCTGCGTCCTGTGGATCCCACCTCATAGCGGTCCATTCATTTTATTCACTGACACATTAACCTTTCAATTAGCTCTGCTCTGAGACCTTAATCTGCCTTTGACCACACAGACACTTTAATTCCCTCACATGCGCTCACTCATGCACACACGCACAAGACTGATGAAAGGCATCCGAGGGGGGTCAAGGAGCAGAGTTTGACCATTAGTGCCGTCGACGCTAAACTCATTTAACTTCACGCGAAGTGATGTTTGCATTGTGTGTTTGTTTTTTGCCAATGTACGGTATGTGGGTCAGAAGAAAAGACCTTTGGCCTTGAGCAGCCAATTGTTGCTTCGATTTCTGCCCAAAATTAATAAAAGCTATTTAGAATACAGTTTAAGATGATTTTAATTCATTGATATACGATACGTACGTTTGTTTTGAACATTCGGAGATACTGTAAATATTTACAGTATATACACATACCCGTTCACAGAGTGAATATTGGGTGCCCCTCTTCCATATGCTAGGGCTGCAACAATATTGGAAAAACGTGCGATATGCATGTTGAATTTTGCGACGTCGATATTATATCGATATCGGCCAAAATAAGCACGTTCACTGTATTCTTTGCTAATTCATTGTAACGCCCTTTGATCCTGTTGACCTATTGTATGGTATTTAAGGTTGTAGGTCAACGTTATGGCAAACAATTCCAGTCTGAAATTTATCGCACATCTTTGCGATTTGCATATTGCATGCAATGATGATAGTTTTGCGATATTTGACAATGTACTCACAGGATACTCTACATACTATGTACATGTTATTCATATCATACAATTTGTGGCCTTCCTAGTTTTATTCCATCTGCATTTCATAGCCCCAGACCAACCCATAAATACACTTTTGTTTTCAAATGAATCTCTTCACTCCCCTAGACAAAAAGACCGAATCTTGTGGAATGAGCATCATCTTTTATACTAAAAACTTCCAATTTGAAGAGAGGAGGTGGGGTATTCACATATGTAAGATGCTGGCAGCACTTATAGTGTCACAATCAATGGTTAATCTTCATTGAAACAGGGAGCGCCTTTCATGTCAGGATGCCAGCGTGACCCTCTGTGACCTTTTGTCCCCTCTCATTGAACCCGCGCTTTAATCACGAACCTACGTTGACAATGACCGAGCATGACGAGTTGGATAACAATGTTCTGAAGGCACAAATACCCCTCCTGGGTCTGGGGAGCTCCAACCTCACTTCCCAACCCGGCACATAAAGACTCAAAATAGGGCAAGGGGAAGAAAGGGACCAAAAGGGAGAAAGCAACGAAAAGTGTGAAAAACACACAAATAATGGAGAAACACAGAAAAATACCAGTACACCAGCCGGCATGGCGGATAAAAGCTGCTGTTAAGATCAGGCTGGCTCATATATGTTTTGATCATGTCACAGGGCTAACTTTGCCATCTCACATCCACAGACGTGTCCAGATGTTGAAGATATTCATACCCAAAACGATGGACAGGGATACTACCGCTCACTGGCTGTGTTTGGCAGACATCAGGAACAATGAGCATGTAAACCCATATGCGCGTAACATCATTTGCCCAAATGATACAAATATTATAAAACATGCAGACTGATGGAGTGTATGTCAGTATGCAAACTCCAACACAAATACATTCATTATTCATGTGTGTGAATGCTTGCCAAAAATCCTACCGTTCAAACAAAGGCCATTTCTCAGTGTGTGACTGACAGTGTGTGTTTATGCGTGAGTGTGTGCGTGTACGTGCACTTCAAAAACACATCCTCACTGAACTCCTGTCATACCCTTCCAACATATGCTATGAGTTTGGCATGTGTCCCAAGGAGCACTGCCACATGACTCAGAGCCCAGACAGCTCAAAACAATCAAACAATCCAGACGCTGAATTACATTCCAGCACTGTACTCATTTGAAATTGGATACTTGTAGTATGGGATTCAACTGTATGGCCATATTTTTCAACTTGAGTTATCTCCCAGTCCTGATAGTTTAAATTCCCGGCACAGAATTCTCATGTTGTCCTCAGTAGAAATTACACGTGTACTAAATCTCAGTGAGAGGCCACAGGATGCTCCCAAGAAGGAGTGAAGAGTGTTCCATATAGCATGCGCCTTTCAGGTGACCGCCGTGGCTAAATTGGCGCTTGTGGACACAGGATTACTCATTCCTTCTTTCTCAAACATTATCTGTACAATTTACTTCAGGCAATTATTTACTGGGTGTGACTGAAATTTGAGAAAAATGAGAATTCCGGAAAATATGGTCACAAACACAAACAAGAATCCAGTATGTTATCGGCAGATCTCCCTCGTTTGGTTGCCTTTTGGTGTTTGATTTGGCTGTTTTGTGTTTGTACATCATTTCCAAAGTGTATGATATACTGTATATAGTGATATGCTCAAGAAGAAAATTTTGAGGGAGTGAAGATAATCAAGTTAACTACTTTGTTCTTCACTTCCAATGTATATTCCAATTTATGGTAATACTAGGCAAGAGCAGTTTTCAAAATGATATACAGTACCGTATGAAATTAATTAATTTTTTTGGATCCAGGAACAGGTACAGAAAGTTACTCCAACTACCGAGCAGTCATGATGTCACATCTAATTGGCCAACAGGTGTTTCACAAGCGATACGGCGAGGAACTCGGCTTCACATGCCTGTTTCCTGTTTTACATGAATTTGTTAAGTATTGTTGTAAAAGCAATATACAGTATACGTACTGTATTTACTGTAGTTTTATGTCTTGGCGTCGGCCGGCTGTATCTCTCTTGCTTGAACGTGTAAGTGGAAATGGATTTCTCATTGGCGTGAGGGACCGAAATGGATTCTTATTGGAAGCCCTGGAATTGAAGACCAGACAAGAAGTTGTCGTTATTTTTAACAACTGTGGCTGATAGCTGTTTTGAAAGCTATCAGCCACTCAGACGCACATCTGTTTCAAATGTAGTCAAGTTTGTCGCATCAACTAAAGCTGCTCGAATAAGATGCCTTTTGGTGGTGGGGCCGACATGACCATGGGGAATGACGTCAGCGAGACAGCAGACGGGAGCAGTGGGACTCCAATTTCCAACTACGCGTCGAGTCTGTTTTTGACCAAACGCTGATGCTGTAATGGGATATATCGCTGTTCGCTTCCTGTTTCCAGTCATAAGCTTTATGCCTCCAATCGCAAGTGATGTCATTGAGGTTATTTCTTAATAAAGTGATGAAAAGGGTCGAACACTCAAGAAAGTAGTAACTTTCACCAAAGCCACAATCTTTCCCTATCTTAAATAAAGTGATTTGACCTCAAATGAGATTTCCCTAACTCGAGACGGTTTTTGTGCCTGCTGAGCAAACAGACCACAGTCTTGACAGATCATAAAACATCATTATTATTCGAGGCAAATTGTGGAACTTGTCTGAAATGGTAACACTGAATTTAAACTTTAAAAAAACCCTACTGGCTCCGTTTTAAGTTTGATGACAATGTTGGTCAACAGGCTGACACCAATCAAAGTGGGTGAGTCAGTCAAGACAGCAGATCTCTGGAGTCAATTCTCCCAGAATTAATTTTTTATTTTTTTGGAGCAGAAGAAACAATGGATGGATTTAGTCAGATGTCAAGTAGGGTGAGTTTGTGTCTTTCGCAATTCAAACCTCTTTTTCATCAGAACTTTCTCCTTCGTTGCCTCGCATACAAACACACGCACCACACCTTCCCATGGTAGCTGGGCTCTTTCGTGTGTTTTCAATTACGCGCCCTCTGATTGTTTGATTCCTCTCAATCTGTAGTGTGGGCAAAAGGTCTGTAGCCATATTGGAATGACAGCAAGACCATGTGGGAATGGGAAATGCACAACGGAGATGGTATGTTTCCTTTTAGAGCAGTGGTGCAGGTTGTGAGAGCACTGCACTGCTTCCACAGCGAAGAGTTTGGTATATTTTCCTGACGTACAATCAGAAAGACGCTTGAATGTGTGCACTCACAAAATAAAGTCAAGACACATCAAGTACATACAGTAGTCGTGTAAGGAGAGTAGTTGGTTTTCTCTGGTCCAAATCAGTTGATGGGTTCCTCCAAGGTTCATTTTCTGGTGATGTGGTAAAACTTTGAAGCGAACGTAACAATACAACAAACCCCTTGGGATTGTGGGCTTCGCGTATTGGTTACTGGAATACGAAGAGAGAGTTTGATGCTGGAGTACCAATCGAAACTACATACAACATGAGGCAAAATTAAGGAGCCGTAGTCTCGGGTTTACATGCTACCTGTGGATATGTCATCACTGAAGTGGAGGGGCAACAGTGTGTCAGACATTCAAGATTGGATCTTTTTCTCATCATAACTGAATCACACCAGACATCCATGAGATTGGTCATTTCTTCTTGTCACATGACAAAGCAAATCAGACAGAGAGGGAAAACCAACTAAGTATTAAAACGGTAGGGTGTCCATAAAAGCTTGCGCGTCTCATCTGCAGCAAGATCAGTGTTCAATGTCTGTGTACTATGTTTGAGACTTCAAAGCTATGTCAACATGCCGAATCTTTAATTATGCGTTGAGGATCCAGTGTGTTGATGATATACTTCTAACATTGCACCTTTATTATCCATTTGAACAACACCAATGACAGTTACAGCGAATCCAGTGAGCACACATGCTCCACTGCGTCGCCACTGTCTCAGCAGCTCAACAAAGCGTGGCCTGTCTCCCTACTTAGCGTGTGTTTACCTTCATGAATGTTATTTAAGGACACACCATGGAAGCCTGCGTGTGTGTGTGTGTGTGTGTGTGTGTGTGTGTGTGTGTGTGTGTGTGTGTGTGTGTGTGTGTAGCATTTATCCTTGGTTTGGTTTAGGGGGACAGGAATGGCCAAGGCTGTTTCAGAGGGTCCGCAAAACAAAAACTTGGAAACACATGATTAAAAAAATACAAGATTGCATGTGCACAGACACGCACACACACACACACACACATACACATCTATTTGCCAATAAATTTAATTGTTAAGTACAGCGGGAACATGCTGGTGGCTGACTGCTGCTGTTTTAACTCCTATAAAAACAAAAAGGTTTTCTTTCAAGTTGAACTTATTTGAACCAAAGTCTCGTTAATCCTTGTGGAAGCCAAAACCAAGCAGTCATAACTATAGGGCTGTTCACACGGCACACATTTGCTCCGGCACTGCACCAATGTCGCTGAGCGTGACAGCGTCGGCGCAGCCCCACTTGCGTTTACACGGCAGTTTCTGCAGCGGAGCAAAACGACAGAAAACAAACGAGCTGTCGTGTTGGTTCTATTTAAAACGTACTGTATATACACAACTCAAGCAACTGCTGGACAGGCACTTCCTTCTCCTTCTCGGTCTCCGTACCTTCTGCTCGAGAGTGACCGCCCACGAAAACGCAAATCAACGATGACTTCAATGACACTCACAAAAGCAAAGACTAATGCGCCAAACAGAAAATCAAGAGAGGAAATCACAAAATAAATTATATGGGGGGCGGGGGGTTGTGAACAAACAACAAAGGAACAGACAACTCCGAGACAGTCCAGTCTCCTACAAAAGGAAAGATGTTACTAGCCAAGTCTTGTGTCGTTATGAAACAAACACATTACGGAAGTCCGACAGAGCACGAAAGCAACGCATTCTCGCCATACGTACTCTTCACCAGCATTTGCTCTGGAGCAACGTTAACCCAGATGCGTTCACACGTGCAAATTTACACCGGTGCTGCTTCGCAAACGAGCATCTGCTCCGGAGCAAATATTTGACCCACCTCCCAAATTTGGTCCGGTATAAGCTCTTTTCCGGGGCTACGCCGGAGCTAATTTGCACGTGTGAACAGCCCTCAAGTTGGCGTTTTCTGTCTTTTAGAAGGTTGCAAACAACGTTTGGTACAATATCGCCCCCATCTGAAATGAGGGGTTGGGTTAGCTCTATTTTACAACCTCCTGATTAATTTAACCCTACTATTTCCGAAAATATAAAAATTCACAAGAACTTCTCTGTAAAACTGTATCTCGCGTTCAATGCTACTTTCTGACCTCTTAGCTTATTAATTAGATGTCGCCTTGACTGACTTTACTTAACACATTATTTTAATACTGCACTCTTGTCTCTTTGGTGCATAGCGCCAGTGAGTGTACAGAGGTGCAAAGCATTTCCATGTACAGTTAATGCAGTCCACTCAAACAAAACCGCTGTTTTAACAAACACGCGGGACAGGCGGCGCATCAGTCATCAAGAAAATGGATGTCACTTAGGATCGGACTAAGAGGCCCGTTAGGATTTGACCTCGTTGGTGACGGTGACACTTTCGTCATTGCTTAGTCTAGCATGTTTTTAAAGTTTGTCGCCATTCATCAGCAAAATAGGCGTTTGCCAGTGACGGACTGACGGACATTATAACATTTGTTTGTAATATCGTCTGGTGTGGCGTTTCCTTCGTATTGTGTCATTGGTATTATTGTATGGTGCCCAGTTTATTTGAATGTTTTTTTTTGTATCTA
The DNA here is from genome assembly GCF_025434085.1 of Hippocampus zosterae. Lineage (NCBI taxonomy): Eukaryota > Metazoa > Chordata > Actinopteri > Syngnathiformes > Syngnathidae > Hippocampus > Hippocampus zosterae. Next base: position 10,388,049 of record NC_067453.1, read on the forward strand.
GCTAATGGTTGCAAGATTAATTCGGAAACATTTTAAGGATATTACATTTCATATTTGAAAATTCAATGCTTATGCATTTGCAGGTTATATTTAAAAACTGAATGACAGAAATTTTCAAATGTCATATTAAAATGCAGGACAACTGCTTAAAAAATGTAAATATCTACAATGTACTGTAAATACTACTACTACTACTACTACTAAAAAGAATAATAATAATTGTAGCGGCAACTTACTATCCTTTTGTCGCTACGTCAGCACGGCATGTAGGTTTTGACTCGTGCTTTTCTTCAACGGGCTTTTCTTTTCCACGGCGACGACAAGGAATACACTAGGCCGCAATCGTTGATCCAAAAAAAAAACCCGAATCTCTTTATTTTCTTGAACACAAATTAAGGCTTTATCAAATGGATTAATAAAACTTATACAACACACTTAAACGAAATACGAAATCAGTTCCCATAAAGTACGAATTAAGCAAATACGAAGTACGATCAAAAAAAGGTGTTGCTCCATGCCCTACTGTCTTCCTAAAGATGTTTACATAAATCTAGCCTCTTAACAGACTAAAAACAGGACAACCAATGGAGCCCAGATACTTCGATGTTCTTAATAAATTTGTTCTAATAAAATATCAAATATAAACCAAATGCCTTGCATCTATTAAATTCTAATTATTCAAAAGGCTGCATTTATAATTTAACCAAATTTTCCTTATGGCTCTAACAATAATTATTATTATTATTGTTATTATTATTATTATTACTATCATGTACTGTATGTATTTATTTATTTATTTTAGAAACCCCATCAAAATTCTACAATTCTACTCTCTCTCTCTCTCTCTCTCTCTCTCTCTCTCTCTCTCTCTCTCTCTCTCTCTCCCTCTCCTTTCCTGTCCTTTGACCTCCGAATACAAATTTACAACACACACTGTATATATATATATGTATCTCGGTATATGTATCGGTTTGGCATACGGGAGACGGTGGTTCGAATCCCGCTTGGGGCAAAAAATGAGCACATAACACCATCCACTGTGGGTCCTTGGGCAAGATCCTTCACGCTAATGCCTACCTCATACAATGATGAGAGACAATAAAGCGAATGACATGCCGGCTCAGACGTCGCCCGGCCAAACAAGGTCTGCGTCAGGTGCTTGGGAACCAGAGCAGCTTGATGAAAAATGGGCTACTGGAACAAAGCGGAGATGGGCGAGATGCGATGACATGGCTCTGTTGGAATGCTACTACTCAAGCAACCCTAGTCAGAGGGGTTACATGCAGAGAATGTGGGCTAAATGGTTACTTCGAAACCCACAGTCACGGTTGACCACGAAACAACGAGTAGCTCAGTGTTCCAACATCCACAAACGGCAACTGCTGTCACAACTTGAGATTGATGAGGTACAACGCAGGTTCCATGGTGAAGGGCCCCAGGCTGCCAGATCAGAGGAGGAGGTCATACAAGAGATTGGGAGGCAAGCCCCAATGAATGCAGATGATGAGATTGGGTGGCCAGCCCCAATGAATGAAATGCTGAGCAAGGCAGCAACTGACCTGAAAGCTAAGATCATGGCGAGAATGAAAGCTGGGCAACCTAGAAACCGATTACAACGGCTATGTGAAGTACCATCTGAAAGTCTCATAGAAAGTGTGAATGCAGCACTGAGGGCGATCCCTACCGTAACGATCACAGAAACCAATGAGCTGATATACGCTTCAGCATCAGTGATCCTGGTGACTCTGGGCCATACGAGCAACCATGGAAGCCATGAGATACGTTACCCACCATGGAAAATACGGTTGGAGGCTAAGATCAAGGCGGCCCGGAAAGATGTGAGTCAATTGACGGAGGCCCAGAGAGGTGTGATGAAAAGGCCGATACCCGAGAGGTACATCCAGATGACCATACCTGAAGCACTCGAAACTGCCAAACAAAGGCTCCAAGCCTTGTCCAGTCGCCTAAAGCGGTACACGAAAGAGAATGAGGCCAGACGAATAAACAGGCTGTTCGCAACACAACCTGCGAAAGTGTACGCTCAGTGGCAGGGTCCTAACAACAGAGCTGACCCACCAAGACTGGAAACTGAAAGGTACTGGAAAGGCATATGGGAGAAGGAGGTTGCACATAACAGCAGTGCACAATGGCTGGTGACCCTGAAAGAGGAGCACAGCAACCTCCCTGAACAGAACCCAGTTACCATAACAGTGGCAGACATACAGGAAAGAGTCTCAGATATGAAGAACTGGACAGCACCAGGCCCGGACATGGTCCACACCTACTGGCTAAAGAAACTCACAGCACTCCATGAGCGCCTAGCAGTACAAATGAACCAGCTGCTGAGGGATGGGACTCACCCAGAATGGCTAACCGAAGGGCGAACGATCCTGATCATGAAGGATCCCTCGAAGGGTGCAGCCCCATCCAACTATCGGCCAATAACCTGTCTCTCCACAACATGGAAGCTCATGTCAGGCATCATTGCGGCTAAGATAAGTGGACACATGGATCAATACATGAACGAAGCGCAGAAGGGCATTGGTAGAGATACCAGAGGAGCCAAACATCAGCTCCTGGTTGACAGAACAGTCGCACAAGACTGCAGGTCCCGACGTACCAACCTGTGCACAGCTTGGATTGATTACCAGAAAGCCTATGACTCGATGCCACATACCATGGATCACTGAATGCTTGGAGTTGTATAAGGTGAACAGGACCCTAAGAGCCTTCGTTGCGAACTCGATGAGGATGTGGAAAACCACACTTGAAGCCAATGGCAAGCCACTTACCCAAGTGTCCATCAAATGTGGCATATACCAAGGTGATGCACTCTCCCCACTGCTGTTCTGCATAGGACTGAACCCCCTAAGCCAAGTAATCACCAAGACAGGCTATGGATACCGCCTCAGAAATGGAGCTACAATCAGTCACCTCCTCTACATGGATGACATAAAGCTGTATGCTAAGAGCGAAAGGGACATAGATTCCCTGATCCACACAACCAGGATCTACAGCAGCGACATCGGGATGTCATTCGGGCTTGAGAAATGTAGTTCGAATGGTGACTAAGAGAGGAAAGGTAGTCCGCACTGAAGGGGTCTCACTCCCTGAAGGAACAATAGCAGACATTGAGGACAGCTACATGTACCTTGGTATACCACAAGCCAATGGCAACCTCGAACTGGCAACAAGGAAAGCGGCTCTTCTGTTCCCCATTGTCTGAGACATTCTCTGAGTACGTCATCCGTTGGAGCCTTCTCCTTGATGTATTCATGGAGCTTGGATGTTTCATCCTGGACAGTGGCTCTTACACTCACTAGTCCCCGGCCTCCTTCCTTTCGGCTTGCGTACAGTCTCAGGGTGCTGCATTTGGGATGGAACCCTCCATGCATGGTTAGGAGCTTTCGGGTCTTAACGTCCGTGGTCTGAATCTCTTCCTTTGGCCACCTTATTATTCCTGCAGGGTATCTGATCACTGGCAGGGCATAGCTGTTTATTGCCCGGGTCTTATTCTTGCCATTGAGCTGGCTTCTTGGTGGCTCCTTTAAAAATTGTGCTCCCAAAGCCTAAACTCGAGCCATGGTTTAACGACATTACCCGCGCAGCTAGGCAGGAGTGTCGCAAAGCTGAACGCAAGTGGAAAAAAGACAAATTGCGTGTCTCTTATCAAAATTTGGAAAGACTGCTGGCGTAACTACCAGCTCACAGTAAAAGAGGCAAAAAAGAGATTATCTGTCGGACCTTATTCTAGCTAACCGTCACGACCCACGCGCACTATTCAGAACGATAGATTCTGTACTCAAACCCCCTCTGCCTACTTGCTCGGATTCTTCACCCGAGATGTGCAACAGATTCCTTCAGTTTTTCATTGATAAGGTCTCTACAGCTAGGACTCCGGTCTCAAATACCGCATCTGACCCCTCTGTCCATGTTCCATGTTCAGCTGTACTAAATTCTTTTGATACTGGGGCCTTGCCGCTTTTGGAGGATGTAGTTCGCCAGACGAAGCCATCTGGATCCCCTTGCGACTCTCTTCCCCCACGCTTCTTTCTGGAGGTTCTCCCGAGTGTTGGTGCATCGGTCTTGGATATCATCAACAGCAGCCTTTCTTCTGGTGTAGTTCCCCAACAGTTTAAACATGCTGTGGTCCAACCCTTGATCAAGAAACCTGGTCTTGATCCAGATGTGCTGTCAAGTTACAGGCCCATTTCCAAACTGCCTTTCATTTCCAAAATTCTGGAAAAAGTGGTGCACATGCAGTTGAAACTTTTCTTGGATGAACATAACATCTTGGAGGTCTTCCAGTCAGGTTTCAAGACGATGCACAGCACGGAGTCAGCCCTGTTACGCGTTTCTAATGACATCCTCCTGGCAAATGACTCTGGAGACCACGTGTGTCTGGTTTTATTGGACTTAACTGCAGCATTTGATACAGTGCATCACAGTATTCTGCTGACTCGTTTGCAGCACTTGGTGGGCATTGGCGGCAGTGCTCTTGAGTGGTTTAGGTCCTATCTAGCTGACAGGACCTTTTGTGTCAGCCTTGGCTGCTCTGAGTCACGCACTGCTCCCCTGTCATGTGGTGTTCTACAGGGCTCAATTCTGGGGCCTTTGCTGTTCTCGCTGTATCTGCTCCCATTGGGTTCCATCTTAAGGAAACATGGTATTCCCTTCCACTGCTATGCAGATGACTGCCAGATCTATGTCCCACTGAGCAAGAAAGACGCCTTCTCATTAAGGCCACTCCTATCCTGTCTGGAAGAAATCAAAACCTGGATGGCACAAAATTTCTTGAAATTCAACGAAAAGAAGACAGAGGTGATATTGCTTGGTCCCAGTGGCCCTTGTACATTCCATCCTGTAGACTTGGGCCCCCTGTCTCCTTATCTGAAATCAACGGTCTCAAACTTGGCCCAAGTAAACTGGACAGTGATTTCAAACTCGATCGGCAAATTGGTGCCGTTGTTAAATCAAGCTTCTTTCACCTTAGACAGCTGGCCAAAATAAAACCTCTCCTCTCACATGAACACTTTGAGACAGTAATTCATGCCTTTGTCACATCCCGGCTGGATTACTGCAATGCCTTGTACTTTGGAGTCAGCCAGTCCTCCATTAAGCGCCTTCAGCTGATCCAGAATGCTGCTGCTCGCCTCTTGACTGGTACTCGTAAGAGGGAGCATATAACTCCCACTCTGGCATCCCTTCACTGGCTCCCCATTCATTTTAGAGTTATTTTCAAGATCCTCCTCTTTGTTTTCAAATCTCTTAATAATCTCGCGCTACCTTACCTCTCTGAGCTCATCCGCCCCTACACACCTGCCCAGCGCCTCAGGTCTGTGGACCAGTCTTTGTTAGAGGTACCAAGAGCTAAACTGAGGCTCAGAGGGAATCGAGCCTTTTCTGTTGCGGGTCCCTCTCTCTGGAATGACCTCCCACTGAACATTCGGCAAGCCTCCTCGCTGCCCATCTTTAAAGCCCTCCTCAAAACTCACTTGTATTCTTTGGCGTTCGACTCAGCATGATTTGTCCTTGATTTTACTGCTTGGTGCTTTCCACCGCCTTTATTACCGATTCGTCTTACTGTTTATTGTATATGTTAAATCGCTCCATTTACAGCACTTTGTATGCAGCGATGGCTGTTCGAAAGTGCTCCATAAATACTGTTGACTTGACTTGACTTGACCTTGGTATACCACAAGCCAATGGCAACCTCGAACTGGCAACAAGGAAAGCGGCTACGGCCAAATACCTCCAGCGAGTGAGGCAAGTCCTAAGAAGCCAGCTCAATGGCAAGAATAAAACCCGGGCAATAAACAGCTATGCCCTGCCAGTGATCAGATACCCTGCAGGAATAATAAGGTGGCCAAAGGAAGAGATTCAGACCACGGACGTTAAGACCCGAAAGCTCCTAACCATGCATGGAGGGTTCCATCCCAAATCCAGCACCCTGAGACTGTACGCAAGCCGAAAGGAAGGAGGCCGGGGACTAGTGAGTGTGAGAGCCACTGTCCAGGATGAAACATCCAAGCTCCATGAATACATCAAGGAGAAGTCTCCAACGGATGACGTACTCAGAGAATGTCTCAGACAATGGGGAACAGAAGATGAGGCGCTGGAAGAGGGACCATCATGGGAGGACAAGCCCCTACATGGGATGTACCACCGGACCATTACTGAAGTGGCTGATCTCAAGAAGTCCTATCAGTGGCTAGAGAGGGCTGGCCTGAAGGACAGCACAGAGGCACTCATCCTGGCTGCTCAGGAGCAGGCCTTGAGCACCAGAGCCATTGAGGCCCAGATATACCACACCAGACAAGACCCAAGGTGTAGGTTGTGCAAAGAGGCACCTGAGACAATCCAACACAAAACTGCAGGGTGTAAGATGCTGGCAGGGAAAGCCTACATGGAACGCCATAACCAGGTGGCTGGCATAGTCTACCGAAACATCTGTGCGGAATATGGACAGGAAACCCCAAGGTCAAAATGGGAAACACCTCCGAAGGTGGTGGAGAATGACAGAGCGAAGATCCTGTGGGACTTCCAGATCCAGACTGACAGGATGGTAATGGCGAACCAACCAGATATCGTGATCATAGATAAAGGGCAGAGGAAAGCCGTTGTAGTGGATGTAGCGGTCCCAAGTGATGGAAACATCAGGAAGAAGGAACATGAGAAACTCGAGAAATACCAAGGGCTCAGAGAGGAGCTGGAGAGAGCCTGGAAGGTAAAGGTGACAGTCGTGCCTGTGGTGGTCGGAGCACTCGGGGCAGTGACCCCCAAACTAGATGAGTGGTTGCAACAGATCCCTGGAACAACATCGGACATCTCAGTCCAGAAATGTGCAGTGCTGGGAACAGCAAGGATACTGCGCAGAACCCTCAAGCTTCCTGGCCTCTGGTAGAGGACCCGAGCTGAATGAGGGACGGACACCACCCGAGGGGTGAGATGAGGATTTTTTTTATTTATTTATAATATATATATATATATATATATATATATAATTTTCATGTGCTGGCATAATACAAAACCCATTTCAAAGGAAATGATGATACAACAAAAAACGTATTTGCTATTTACTAAAATTAACCAACATTGAATCTTCTTATATTGAGAAATTTCATTCCCGGTCAAAGAATTTGAACTTCACACAATTTATTCACGATGTACATATTACACTTATATTCGCGCTGCAATATTTATAAATCGGTTACATGCACACAAAGACAAGCATTTTCTCAAGTCACAGTCTGCGTTTATATGAATGAATCTGTTTTCTTCTACTCTTGGATGCAAATCAACGGCTATATAGCTTCGGTGTAGATTGTCTGAGAAAGAACAAAAAAACTGTTGACTGAGAAACTGAAGTTGATTTCGAAAGGTTATCTTCTCAGCCAAGTAAAATATCTCAGTTCATATAGTCTGAGTATGTCTTCCATCTTTGGTTTGGAGAGGTCCTCTCAAACGTGTTGGGCAAGGATATATGTTGTTTCTATCTGCCTCTCTGAAGATTTATTTCAATTCTTGTTAGTGGAGATCCCACTCTGACTTTACTCTTAAAAGCACACGCTGTACCGGCTGCTTCATAGCCAGGCCTCCTCCTCTTTCCTCGAGACCTTCTCTCATTGCATTTCTGGAGAGGTCCTCTCAAACGTGTTGGGCAAGGATATATGTTGTTTCTATCTGCCCCTCTGAAGATTTATTTCAATTCTTGTTAGTGCAGATCCCACTCTGACTTTACTCTTAAAAGCACACGCTGTACCGGCTGCTTCATAGCCAGGCCTCCTCCTCTTTCCTCGAGACCTTCTCTCATTGCATTTCTGGCCTTGTCTTCCATTTCTGTCAACATGGAACAGCCCATCCTTCTTCTTCTTATCTCTTCTTTCAAAGGCTAGGTTGCCAAGCGAGAGTTTCGAACACATTCGTGCAGTGGCCACGATAAGACAGCTGCGGAAGCAGTGAGATAAAACCAAACCAGAAAAACAGCATCGGCTCTAATTCACCAGTAGCTCTTAGATGCAAATGTGTTCTAAAGTCTTACTTACACGCTTTCCAAGAAATGTAGGGTTTAACACTCTAATCCACAAGAACTGCAGACCACACAGAAAAGATTAAAATGTTTTTCAGTTATTTCACTTTGATTAATCCGCAAATAGCAGCATAGTGGGTGACTGGAAAGTACAATACATCTGCATCAAAGAGAAAAACCAGGAAGAAAATGTCTAAATATGTGTGTGTGTATTATTATTATTGTGTTTGTGTCCAATAATTAGTGCATCGACCTCACAGTGCAGAAGTCGTGGGTTCGATCCTGGCTCCGGCCTTCCTGTGTGGAGTTTGCATGTTCTCCCCGGGCCTGCGTGAGTTTTCTCTGGGTACTCCGGATCCTCCCACATTCCAAAAAACATGCATGACAGGCTGATTGAACACTCTACATTGTCCCTAGGTGTGCACAGATGGTTGTTCGTCTCTGTGTGCCCTGCGATTGGCTGGCAACCGAAGACAGCTGGGACAGACTCCAGCACCCCCGCAACCCTTGTGAACATAAAGCAGATCGGAAAATGGATGGATGGACAGATAGTGTTCGTGTCATGTACACTACAGCCTACGAAACTATCAATCTCACGTCCTCTAAAATGAATGAATACATATATTCTTTAAAGTAGGTCAGCTTTATCCTATGACGTGCATCATACATAGTTGTTAGCAGTTGCTTGGAGCTAGCAATGAAAGCCATTGAGATATGTCTTTTTTTTTAAATTATCATTCAAAGCTTATTTGTTTGATCTGCAATGCACCGATGGCATTGGCCAAATAAGGCAAGAGGAACACATATTAAAACAGTTAACATGAGCTACGTTCTATCATTATTCTGATTTTATTTAGATTAGATTTGGTTTTGTTTCACAGATTATTGTCATGACTCTGTTCCATTTGTGACAAACAGGTGAAATGGGAGGGCTTCTCCTTCAGTGTCACACCTGTTGGTCATCATGTCATTCACTATTTTTATTTTATTTTTTGTTCAAAGGACTGCCACGCCAACCACTTGCTGTCGGATCGTTGTTTTAATCTCATGGTTTGGATTATTGGGGTTTTCAGGACTTTCTTTGTGTGTCTGCTATGGGTTTTTGTTTGTTTGCTTGTTTGTTTGTTACTTTAGTTTCTTGGGATTTTCGTGACTTTGGGTTTTGGATTTAGTTTTTCCAATGTTCCCTTGTAAGTGTTTTTGTTCATATATTTTGTTCAGTGCACCCTGCTTCTCCTGTCTCCCTACTTTTTTGGGTCTTCTACCATCACACACTCCATGAGTAGTGATTATTGGATAGTTTACATGCTACAAAAGTGCATCCCTGCCTCACTGTGTCCAGTCTCACTGTAAAGCAGGTAATCTGGTGTGCGTGCTTGGGTGCATATGTGCATGTGCATTGAAGTTGGCTGTTTAAGTTGTTGTTTGTTGGCTGCTGGAGGCTGTAAATTTCCCCATTGTGGGACGAATAAAGGATATCTTATCTTATCTTAAAAAGTAGATCTTGGGTCAAAAAATGTTGGGATGAGGGTATACTTTTATTTTAAGAGCCTGACTTTCCCCCAAATAGGATGTTTTGCGCTGCTGATGGCAAAATGTTGCGTTTTGGTTGTGAATAAAAGGTTGCATTGTGAAAAACGCCCAAACGTCTGATTAAACCCATCCATACAGAATACCACAGAGTGCAAGCGCATAACGCAGGCATACTCTCATAGCAGCAGGATAAAAACAGGTGGGTTGTGTGGGGAAGACATAACAAACACATTTGAAACACTTATTTACAAATCTATTTCTGTAATTATGTTTTAAACTCTTAAATACTATAAGCAATTATTGGTATAATCCATAACAAGTATCCATCCATCCCTAATCCGAGCCGCTAATACTCAAAAGGGTCACGGGCATGCTGGAGCCGAGCCAAACCGTCTTTTGGTAGCAAGTGGGCACATCCTGAAATGGTTGCCAGCCGACCGCAGGGCGCACACACACGCGCGTGCGCACACACACACACACACACACACACACACACACACACACACACACACACACACACACACACACACACACAGACTGTTCAATGAATGAATAATTCTACCACGCATGTCTTTGAAATGTGGGAGTATCGGAAAAAATACACACAGGCACAGACATGCAAACTCCATACAGGAAGGCTGGAATCTAACCCAGGACCTCTGCACTGTGAGGTGGACGTGCTAACCAGTCAATCACCGCTCCACCGCCATCGCAGTTATTTATGGAAATTTGTCCCCTTCGAATACCAGTGTCCACGGTACTTTCAAGACAACAAATGTGAATGAACCCAGGCTGTATAATTCTTGACTGTTGAAAGACAGTTTAGCAAAGATTGGTATGTGGCACTTGGTCACATCTGGCCAGAGGTGTCCAAACTTGGTCCTCAAGGGCCAATGTCCAGCCTGTTTTCTATCTGATCTTTTTGAATTCAGCAGGGAGAGATCGAAAATTTCTCTTGTCTATGTGTGCATGTAACCGATTTATAAATATTGCAGCGCGAATATAAGTGTAATAAATACATCGTTGAATAAATGGTGTGAAGTTCAAATCCTTTGACCGGCAATGAAATTTCTCAGTATAAGAAGATTGAATGTTGGTTAATTTTAGTAAATAGCAAATGCGTTTTTTGTTGTATCATCATTTATTTTGAAATGGGTTTTGTATACCAGCACATGAAAGTAATACATATATATACAGTATATATATATATACAGTGTGTGTTGTTGATTTGTATTCAGACGTCAAAGGACAGGAAAGGAGATGGGGGGAGAGAGAGAGAGAGAGAGAGAGAGAGAGAGAGAGAGAGAGAGAGTAGAATTGTAGAATTTTGATGGAGTTTCTAAAATAAATAAATAAATACATACAGTACATAATAGTAATAATAACAATAATAATAATAATAGTTATTATTATTCTTCCTTTTAGTAGTAGTAGTAGTATTTACATTGTAGGGTTAGGCATTTTAAGATGACATTTGTCAATTTCTGTCATTCACTTTTTAGATATAACCTGCGAATGCATTAGCATTGAATTTTCAAATATGAAATATATCCTTAAAATGTTTCTGAATGAATCTTGCAACCATTAGCTAAATACAAAAAAAAAACAACCCAAAAACATTCAAATAAACCAATGACACAATACGAAGGAAACGCCACACTAAATAATGCAATAACTTGATACTATGTTCTATCAATAATGCTAAATTGTGACAGTCGCTCAATCAACACATACACCATAACCACACATTACTCCTCACCCTGTGTGGATGAAATATGGTCGATTCACTGTGTTGTTAGGGCGCAGGCTGCTGTGAATTCTGCCTTTGTTTTAAATTATTTCACAGTTGAAACAGATTTAATGATGAATAGGTTGAGGTTTTAATGACAGTAACAATAACATTATTATGCAAAGTAATATTTCCATGATCATTTTAGAGTGACATCCTGCACTTATTTCATTATTCATGACATAACTACTTTGTTCTTGTTTGTGTGATACACAATTCTGGATTCAGCACATGTGGTTGTGGGATAAAAATTAAAAAAAATCTGGGAAATAGTCATACTTACTGAAAACAATAAAAAATAGTTGGGCAACGATCTTGTACGGCTTGCCAGCCCGATTAGTGGCACTTGACTTGTGTCACTTGAGTCATTCTTTCACACTACTGGTAAATGTACTCTGCTACGATGTGTTTGTTTGCATCAAAGTGTTTGCTTCAAGTCCCAGGTCCATTCTGCCGTCTGTGGCGGAGAACAGGAAATTCCACCGCAAATATTCATATGTGTAGTCACAGTGGTCTAAATGGCACACCCGCACCGCACCATCTGATTCTTTTGCTGCTTTCTCGGCACATTTATTTATTTATTTTTCAGACAACGGTTGTTGAAACCCCAAAATCTTACTGGCAACATGAGGTGAATTGCTCTGTAAATAACCAACCATATTCTGTTTGATTTAAATATTGGGATCATTTACTGTAAGCAATGCCACACTGATTTGGAATTGAAATTAAATGTGTCTTTACTTTTTTTTATTGTCCTTCCGCCTTTACTTAGCACAAGTGAGAACATATTCTAGTTTGCAATGTCAATTTGGCTGACAGATAGTGGAGTAAATGAAACTGAAATAGGAAAAACAAAGAAGGGAAGAGAAATTAAAAGGGAGGAAAGTTTGGTTTATGTTCCACATTGCTCTTTTGTTGCCCATGCAGTTGTAACGCTTGTAAGAATATCATCATTTTAAATCTGTCTGTCAGTCTGTCTCCCCCAATTTTCTTCTGTGCACTACAAATGCTGAATCATTTCTGTTTCTGAGGTATTTAAATCTGTACTCAACTGTGCATTTCATGTCCTTATTAGCATCATGCAGACCAAATATGAACATTTCCGAAGCTAATTGTGAGAGGAAGAAATTGAAAAGATAGAAATTATTATTATTATAATTTTTTTATTTTTTACTTTTCAACGATTGTTGACATTGCTGTGCTGCCATTTGGCTTTTCAAGTTCTGACAGCACTCCAATAGCAAAGGCAATGTCGCTCTGCCGCAAAAACAACAACATTTCAGGCTTGTTTTGGTGTATATTTAGAGGCTGGGTCAGATCAGGTCAGTTCCAGCTGGTTTGCATGGGGGTCACTTGTGTGTTGTTCTCTAGTCACAGACTACAACGAGAACAGATGCTGGTCGGAGTGAATCACGCAATGTTGAATATGCCACATGTCTGGGATACAATGACCACTGAGTCCAGACACAATACCCACACATAAACATGCCAAATTTACCAACTCAATGGCCGCTCCAGAATGAAGCACACACCGGGCGTATGATGCTCACAAACAAATAATCCAAAGGGCAATCCTATCATCCCATCACGATTATGACATTCACAGATTCCAGGCATGCATCAGTTTGTCTGAATCACCTTCCCCAACTCCAAATAATATGTCATTCTTTCTGTCTGCACTTCTACCCCATCTATGTTTTCCTTTCCTGGAAGCTCATTTAGAGTTTTGGCCAGACGACAGTGAATCAGTAAGACGCTTTGCCATGAGATAAATGCCAAGCCATAATGATGTTTTTGTTGTTCAAATGTTACTTGTGCTGGAGGTGTGGGGGTGTTGAATGGTCAGAATGAGGCGTCACTCTTTGGGGGCCTCATGGGTTGTGTAAGACATTTCCAGCACCGCTAGGAACATTTCACACATTGGTTATAAAAAAAGTCACTTGCACCCTGAAAGAGACGTACAAAAATGATTGCTCACATGCCGCTCCTCGTCTCTCTTCCTTTCTCACGCGTTTGCATTGTCGCGTACACACACAGACACATATGTGTGCACTCGTACGTGCGCGTGATTATACACAGAAGTTCCTACGGCCATTTCCGAGAGGCTATTTACACTTATATTTATTTGTCTTTTTCTTCAAATATTCGATTTATGTCTCAGACTTACTGGAATCGCACTTTGGCGCGTGCCAGGGAAAGCATTTGGGTCCACTTTAAAAATGATATCAGGCCAGACAGACTGGGAGATGAAAGGAGTCCTGAGGAAACAAACAGAACACAATGAAATGCCATCATACTGATGTGAATGGGTAGCGGGTCATGGAGGAAGAATAGATGAAGGAAAAAGCAGAGGAAGGAACAAATTTGCTGTAAACTTCTCTGGTAGTAAATCACAACCAAATGGCCCACAGAATGAGTAGCTCACTGGTGAAAGTGCAGAGAGGTTCTTTGCCATGATGACTGCATGGATGGATGACGGTGAGCTGCGTGAGATAATGAACTGAAAAAGATTGCCCAACGCTCTCCGGGAACTATGGAATTCACCAGGACTCCACCTGAACACCTCCTAGTTATGGTGTGTGTATGTGTGTGTCTATATATATATATATATATATATATATATATATATATATATATATATATATATATATATATATATATATATATATATATATATAAATATTTAATCTATAATATTTAATCTAATTAAAAATGCAACTGTCATAATTAACTCAAATGAACTAAAAAATTAATCGTGATTACTCACACATTTTTATCGTTTATGAATTTCCTTTTACATTTTTTGTCCTATTTTGTCCCCATTTTAATGCTCTCATCAACATGGAATCAGTTTTTTATGTGCCAAATGTAAATATTTACTCAAATAACAATTTCGATTTTCAACTTTACGTGAACAATTTTTCACTTGGTGCAGTTATTCACACATAATCTCTCACACAATATTACTGTCCATCAATAACGGTGAAAAAAATATTTTGTCACACAACAGCTGCTCTAACAGCTTTTTTTATGAAATCAAAACAGAGCAATATAACATTATAAAGTGCACATCTAAGGTACACTAGTACTCAGCCTATAGTGGATTTAAACCATGGTTGCATACTTCGTTTTTCTCAAGTTTGCTTTCAACACAGCAGTCTGTTTCTGTATGTTTGTTGAAGAATAACGAGACACCGGACACTATCTATCTATCTATCTATCTATCTATCTATCTATCTATCTATCTATCTATCTATCTATCTATCTATCTATCTATCTATCTATCTATCTATCTATCTATCTATCTATCTATATATATATATATATATATATATATATAGGGCGGCCCGGTAGCCCAGTGGTTAGCACGTCGGCTTCACAGTGCAGAGGTACCAGGTTCGATTCCAGCTCCGGCCTCCCTGTGTGGAGTTTGCATGTTCTCCCCGGGCTTGCGTGGGTTTTCTCCGGGTGCTCCGGTTTCCTCCCACATTCCAAAAACATGCGTGGCAGGCTGATTGAACACTCTACATTGTCCCTAGGTGTGAGTGTGAGCGTGGTTGGTTGTTCGTCTCTGTGTGCCCTGCGATTGGCTGGCAACCGATTCAGGGTGTCCCCCGCCTACTGCCCGAAGACAGCTGGGATAGGCTCCAGCACCCCCCGCGACCCTAGTGAGGATCAAGCGGCTCGGAAGATGAATGAATGAATGAATATATATATATATATATATATATATATATATATATATATATATATATATATATATATATATATATATATATATATATATATATATATATATATATGTAGTATTTTACCAAATTTGTGTCAGTCCCCAGGTATATTTATTCAAAAGCCTTGAGAATCATGAAGATGCTTCTTGGCAAACGTGAGCCCTTTTGTACTTTTTTGTCCGAAAGTTTTTTTCTTTTTTTTTTTTGGGCCTCGAAACTGCCCTATCGAGGCTATTTTTGAATGTGAATGTTTTGTTGTGTATCGTGCCCTGCGATTGGCAGGAACCCATTTCAGAGTGAATCTTGCCAAAGTCAGCCTTTTCCGTTGCTGGTCCTTCTCTCTGGAATGACCTCCCACTGAACCTTCGACCAGCCCCCTCGCTGCTCATCTTTAAAACCCACCGCAAAACTTGTATTCGTTGGCATTTGACTCGGCATGACTCAGACTTGATCTTAGTTTTACTGTTTGGTGCCTTCTACCATCTTTGTTCCTGATTTGTGGCTTTATTGTTGTGTGTATGTTAGCTGCTCCATGTTCAGCACTTTGTATGCAGCGATGGCTGTTTGAAAGTGCTCTATAAATACAGTTGAGTTGAGTTGAGTTTGTCTTCTTCCTCTTTAACTCAATGTGGGAGCTGTCAAAGTCTGATGATGTCATCAGATGAGGTCACTCCTCTGCACTTTAAAGAATCAGTTTTGTTACAATGTTTTTTTTTTAATTTTAAGTAGTGGGTAAAGAGTCCCATTCTCACCTGGAATGACTACATTTAAATGGAGTACTCCATACACAGCCTACAGTCGTCTGTCCACATTGGCGTTAAGGCTGACGGGTTATATTTTAGGTTATGTTATTTGCTTCCCCATTCAATGAGGACGAGACGGATGCTGGGCTCTATGATGGGAACGTCATGCGGCCGGCATTCCACTGTCTGGAAGTTTGCAGCAATTCTGTGTTGGAGGATTTTATTCATCGAAGTCAGGAAATGCACAGTTAAGTTCTTCCATCTGCAAATGGGCTTTAGTATTCTAATGCTGTGAGCTTCATAAACCCATCTGAGTGCTTTCTCTCCACTCCAACATGATCTCATTACATTGTTTAACCGTTGCTCTGGCACGATTGTTCCTGAAGGTGATATGGGCTGAATTATTGAAGCTATTCACATTGCAAAAGCCACCAGGAAAAAATAGACACAGCGAAGTATTTTATTCTAAACGTTTTAATCCCTAAGAATACGAAAGTTATATAGAGCTGTGAACAAATGTTTTATGGCTTCATAAAGGCAAAGGAGCGATCTCCTCTTATCAGCTGATTTATTTATTTTTTAATAATAGATACAGTATGTAACATCATGTCTGTCACCATTCATTTCAACCTTTTCATTCAAATGCTCAGGCTACCTGAATCAGTTTAACTAAATTAGACCGACATTGTTCTCATGCGCCTTTATCCAAGAGTCCAGTAGCACTTCATATCGGTTGGCCTGACCCATTTTCTCTCTTGTATATGTGTAGACTGTTGTGGATGATTAGAAGTTTGGGGTTGTTGTTGGGTCATTTGGATTGAACTAGATGTTATGGCCCCTTAATTATCCATGAATACAGTGCCCTCCAAGCTATCAAGTATTCAATTGTGTTCATCTATATCTGAGAGTATAGCATCATCACCAAAAGTGATGGCTCATTCTTACATAGATAAAGTCTTGAGGGGAAAAAAAAGGAGAAGAATTTATGCTGGCGTTGGCTCCATAACCTTAGGGCCCTCTATTCTGTGACCTAATAAATCTGGCAGCAGCATATCAGGGCACAGGACCAATGTAACATTAACCTCTTTTTCCAACCTACTCATGACCTTTGGGCAGCCAAGAGAAGCAGTCGCGGTTCTGGGAGGGGGTGGGTTTGGGGGGCAACGGCGGCCAGTGCCCCTGTAGCACCGATTCTGGCCCCCCCTGTGCCCCCCCCCCCAACCCTCCGACTGCAGATTACGCAGTCGTGCCAAGTCGAAAGGTGGAACCAAAGTGCGTGATTTAACACTCTAGTCGGACCCTTTAATGCGCTGCGCCACTTAAAAATGAGCGGGAAAATCAGAAGCAGTCCGCAGAGAAGGAAATTACCACGACACGAGTGCTATTTGCCTGTGAGTGTGCGTGTGTTTGCGTGTTTGTGTGTGTGCGTGTGTGCCTGTGTGTGTTTGTGTGTGTGTGTGTGTGTGTGTGTGTGTGTGTGTGTGTGTGTGTGTGTAACTTTTTTAGTCTCCCTTTTTATTTTAATTTTTATTTAACAGGATCAATATATAAGACGGCGGCCCGGTAGTCCAGTGGTTAGTGCAGAGGTACCGGGTTCGATTCCAGCTCCGGCCTCCCTGTGTGGAGTTTGCATGTTCTCCCCGGGCCTGCGTGGGTTTTCTCCGGGTGCTCCGGTTTCCTCCCACATTCCAAAAACATGCGTGGCAGGCTGAGTGAACACTCTGAATTGTCCCTAGGTGTGAATGTGAGTAGTGATGGGTCCAGCAACACAGATGCATTGACACATGCGCCGGGCTCACAGAGCAAACCACGTGTCGATGCATGTGCTGCTTCATTATGTCACGTGATTGACACGTGAACTGCATTGACACAGTCCAGGCTTCTAATTGACACACCGGCTGCGTTGACACAGTCCAGGCTGCTAATTGACACATCGGCTGCGTTGACACAGTCCAGGCTGCTAATTGACACGTGAACTGCACCGGTGCAGTTTAGACCGCATCGGCTGCTTGGCACAGTACAGGCTGCGCCACTTAGTCCAGGGGGTGTCGACTCAGTGCAGAGGGCTTTGACGCAGTAAAAGCCCGCCGCACAGTGTTTATAAGGAAGTGGGTTTGGCGACACAATGCTACCTGCCGAAACAAGCCAGACCCCATTCACGCTCGCTTGTCGAAGTTCGTGTCAGTGCAGACGTCGTGTTCGTGCCTTGCCTTCCTTGCCGATTATGGAGCAGAGACGCAAATCATCCGCCGTGTGGGACCATTTTGATGTCCTGGAGAATAAGGTATTATTTATTTATTTGTTCAAAACGCCTTCTGTCGCCGAGAGCCTCTCGGCGAGAGGCACTCGCCGAGTGCCTCTCAGATTATTGACATGTGTTGTACAATTCTAATCCGAATACATTTCAAGGTAACTCTTAGTTACTTCTTATTCACATTTCATTACAGGTGAAATGTCGAATTTGCCCAGTCGAATTGTCATACACCAACAGAAGCACCTCCACCATGCTGAGGCATTATCGGGCCAAGCATGAGAATGAAGTTCGCGATACACCCGGTATTACGCCAGGTATACAAACGTTCACTCATCTTTTCACGGTTGCTATGTTGATGATTAATTGACAATCAGTAATTATTATTGGTTGACTCTCCACTCCATGTTTGACAATCAAGGTTCCAGGAAGCAGCTGTACTGGAAGGACCAACACATTTCTTTCCCAAACCTCTCCCACCTCGCAAAGGAGTTCCTTTGTACGCCAGCCTCATCCGTCCCTTGTGAGCGTGTGTTCTTCACAGCAGGAGAAATTGCTTGTAAAAGACGCAACAGGCTGAAGTTTAAAACATTGGAGCATCTTATTTTTCTCAATAAAAATGTGAAATCAAAGCCCACAAGCATCCTCATTCAATTGATCTTCACATTATTTGAACACATTGAATGTTGCAAAATGAATGCATGGATGTGAATGATATTGTATACACTTCATCATCAAATCGATGAATGACCTTATGAAAATGTCTTGGAACAGTTGTAGATGCAAAACCGTGCTGGCAGCTACATAATAGATAATAAAAGAAAAATATCCCAAACCATAGGGATCATCCCAAAAACTAAGGATGTGCTGAATAAGAGATCCTTGTACAAATACTTTTATTACTTCCGTATTTGACCTATTGTGTGGAAATATGGGGAAATGCCAGTAAAGTAGTAAGTGTTTTAAAACTACAATACAAAGCAATCAGAACAATCACTGGCTCCAAATAGACGGAACTCACAAATCCACTGTTTATCAAATTAAACAATGAAATCTCATGACCTGGTTGACTTCAAAATCGCCCAATTAATGTACAAAGCACACAATAACCTCCTTTGCCAAAACATCCAGAAGCTTTTTAAAATTCGAGAAAGTTGTCATAATTTAAGGGGTACTAACCTATACAAAAAAATCCAAAACACGAACAAACATCACACAAAGGAGTGTATCTGTAATAGGTGTAAATCTGTGGAATGATTCTGAAATGGACCAGTAAAATTAGTAACTCTCTTGCTGAGATTAAAAATGAATTTGAGAGTAGTACAAGACAACTACACAAATCAGAATTAAGCTAATAAATTCGATACACCCATGAAATATAGCAATACATCAGAAATACATTGATGAGATTATTTAATATATTAATGAAATGTAGCATCCATTATGAATATGAGAAAATCGACATATACTTGTGCTCCAATGAGTATGTACTGTATAAACAAACCTAAAGTTGTAAAAATGTATAAGTACAGCATACATAAGGGTAAAAGCATTTGTTGATATGTAGACCTTCTTTTCTATTTTGAAAAATGATCACTTCATATATAAGAAGGGGTAGGACTCTAGGGGTTTTTTACTTCTTTCTACTCATTTAAACACATATTTGTGATGATGACTATTTTCTTTTCCTTTTTTTATATCTTACCTTCACTTTTTGCCAATTTATTACCGAATTGTATATTTTATATGTTCAATATACAAAAAAATTATCAGTCAGTTCAGTCTGTTAAGTGGGTTGGATGCAGGGATCTTCAAGGTCCAGCAGGTGGCAGTGGTCAGTGACACAGTATCAGCACAGTATCAACACAGTGTGTCAGTGTGTCGACACGCCTCATGAGGCCTCATGGACCCATCACTAAATGTGAGCGTGGATGGTTGTTCGTCTTTGTGTGCCCTGTGATTGGCTGGCAACCGATTCAGGGTGTCCCCCGCCTACTGCCCGGAGACAGCTGGGATAGGCTCCAGCACCCCCCGCGACCCTAGTGAGGATCAAGCGGTTCGGAAGATGAATGAATGAATATATAAGACATTGCCTTTTAAAATTTGGATAATTATATGCATGTAAAACATCTAGCTTCAGTGTATTTGTAATTTTTGTCCCCGGCAGGCTGGTACCATATCATCCCCTGGCTTGAATATTCTTGTTCTGTACCAACTAACGGCTAATCTAAATTTGAGTGTTGTATTTAAGTTTACACTGAAGTAACGTTAATATGTCTGCATAGTTAAGAGTATTTTCTTTATGCAACGTAACCTTATTGATTCATTGTAAGCAGCGTAGTTCACAACCGGACGTGACGTCATGAAAGCGGAACACGCGTATGCAGAAGCAGGAAGTCAAGTGATAGATCGCCACCAATAGAAACGTATGATAGTCAAGTTTAATCCAGCACAATCCACATACATCTCACGCCTCTGGTAGCATCGTGGGCATGTACAAGTTTGTTTTCTTATTTCTGAACAGTTCTGTGGAACTTTGTGTTAGAAATGCTGCTTGACAATGTGAAAAAAGAACATGTTAGGATTTGAGCTAGCGCTCGCTAATTCTTTTAGCACCATGACGTCTCGCTAATCTCGCGATTCAGGTAATGTTATTTTATTCCGTTGGTTGTGAATTCAAAGTAATATTGCCTTGAATTTTATGTTACAGTTTCACCTTTTTCTCCATCATTAAACCTATGGACTAAGAATAACGTCTTCAGAGTCGTGGTGTAGAAGATGAGTTTAGCTGACTGTCCAAATCTGGCCGTGACAGTACAATTCTCAACAGATGGACACGGCGTATTGTTACGCTTGCAGACATTTTAGTCCTAATACTGTTTTTCTCATCACTAATGTTATGACTACAATTTCAAAGTCTGAAGAAATAAAAAGTCAAATAAGATTTTGAATCTGTCTTTTTAGCCCTGGGTTGAATGTGCCCCCCCATCAAAACCCCTGGCCCCAACCCGGCCCCCTCAGTGAAATTAATCCAGAATCGCCCCTGAAGAGAAGACATGCGTGACCACTTCTGGGTGTGTTTGTGCCAGTTGTTCTAGGCCATGTCGGCATAACAGGGTTTGTGGTCTCAAGTCAGCAAAAAGATTTACTCTCAAAATATTTGGGGAAAACTGGGTCGGGCTGAATTCATTTTATCCGTTCACAGGCGATGGCAGAGCTCAGCGTGACTCATTACGTCGCTGACCTATTACAGAACCATTCTAAACTACAGACACTTCATGTGGCCTGCAAGCAGTCAAGCCAGACCACGGCTTCCTACTCAGCATCCACCACCCGCCTCTGTCTTCTCCCGGGTAACTTTTCATTAGCAGAGAAAATGAAGGAAAAAAAAGTCTTCTGCCTCATAGTCCAACCCACCCCATTTCATTAAAAAAAAAGTTTAGCGTAGGGTATTTAAACACAAATTATATATGGCTGTGGTAGTGTACTTGCTACTTTGTGTCACCATCCTGTAAATTTTGATGAATAAAAATTCAATCCCATAATGCTTTGTTTTGTAACAAAGCTTGATGTGCAGTATATTAATTTCAATTTACTGCACGTCTACATTTCCATATACGGTACGGTACATTGGTTACATTCGTAAACAACATAAAGGAACAGAATGATTAAAGATCCTTCCAAAATATGAGTCTATTGGCTTGTTTCTCATTGAAAAATTTGTATGTAGCAATTACCAAGGTTCTAAATTCAAATGCAAAATGTACAATCAGTCTCGATCAAATTTTTTAAAATTACATTGTAAACATCTCCTAAGTGTAAAAATAACCAAAGGTTAACTAGGCCATGTAAACAGTGCCTACATTTTCAAATCAAGTCCAAATATTAGATACGATATTTTGTTTACCTTGTAAAAGTCATATTTTTTTAAAAAAAACAACAGTTTACTATTCATGATATACATTTAACAATGGATGATGACAAATATTTTTGCTGAAAGAAATTTACTCCACCTATGTGTTGCTGAAACAATTTTCCATCCGCATCAACCACGTCGAGTTCAGCAATTCAGATCTCAGGTCGGAGGGAGGTTAAGCAGAAAATAATGAGGCCAAAATCAGAATCAATTGACTACTCCAGCAAAGCATTTCAATGTGGGGGAATTGATATCAATTCGTTACTGGTTGACGTGAAAGTACTTTTTTTTAAATTGCTGCGAATTGAAAAGCACATGTTGGGCTGCACACCTCCCCCCTCATCTGTCTTCAACTAACTGAAACACAAATGACTTGACACAAGTGCATCAAGATGACAGTGCTTAACTCCAAAAGTCGCTTTGAGAGGAAAAAGAGACTGGACAACTGCAGATGGCAGCATACCACTGCTGCCTTTGTGATGACGTAAACATATCCCCCCTAAAGCCACTTAGGTGCTAGCATCAACAGGAACGTCATTAATGAATTCCCAATGTTCACTCTGACAGAGACCTGCTGGTGTTTAAATAGTGCTCAAACTCATAGTTGTTATACTGCTGCTGCTTGTACCACTGCCATGGGACTCTGGGTTACTGTGACCCAGACAAAGTCTATTCAAGGGAGCCAAAGAAGACAGAGTCGGCATGGAAATCCTTTGGCTGGGGTGATGAAACTTTGGAATTCCACTAGTTGTCAGAAATTCGGTCTCAGTTCATAGTCCAATAAAAAGGAGTCACACGTGCTGTTAAAAAGCTCTTAGGCATGATTTTGTTCATCATGATGAGCTGATATAATGTGATTAAGACATTTCTGTTCCATCAAACAAGCAATTCAAACTTTACCACTGAGGTAATAAAAGATGTGGATTGTTCTCACCAGTCTTAAGTACACCTGCATGATGGAATGTGAGCTCTAACTTTAAAATGCTCGGTTTTGGTTGATGGTGTCAGATATATAATAATAAATTTAGCAACGTGATTATCTTTACCATACTAGTTTTCAGCAATGTAGAAAGGCACTGAAAACTGACAACGGTTTGTAATACTGACCCCCCGTGCAAAGTCAGCAGGGACCGACTCCTGTAAATTTTGATAGCATAATGAACAAAGTGATTGGCTTTGGTTATGATATTTCTTGACATTCATCTGTTTTCTGTACCTATCCTGATTTGGGTCACAGGTGAGCTGGACCCTATCCCAGTTATTTTTGCACAATGTATGGTCTACACACTGAAGTGGCTACCAATCAATAGCAATATTTAAAATATAATATTCACATGTGGTAGTTTTAAAATTTACCTAAGAAAAAAAGGGAAAATAAACAGAACAAGCCGGCGACAAAGTACATGATTCATTACACCGGGTGTGGGCAACTCGAATGATGGAGTGACCCAAATTGTTTCATCATACAATACTGGGGTGCCACATAGGGTGATGCACCCATTGAAATGCAGTGTGTGTGTGTGTGTGTGGGGGGGGGGGGGGGTTAAAAACATTTTTTAGTGTAAACCTTTTTTTAAAATGCTGATCAACATTCAATGTTTTTCATGAAAAACGGGGATCAGCCCCCAAAACAATCAACACAGAAAAAACTCTCCCCATGAACCAATGAGCTGATATACGCTTCAGCATCAGTGATCCTGGAGACTCTGGGCTATAAGAGCAACCATGGAAGCCATGAGATACGTTACCCACCATGGAAAATACGGTTGGATGCTAAGATCAAGGCGGCCCAGAAAGATGTGAGTCAATTGACGGAGGCCCAGAGAGGTGTGATGAAAAGGCCGATACCCGAGAGGTACATCCAGATGACCATACCTGAAGCACTCGAAACTGCCAAACAAAGGCTCCAAGCCTTGTCCAGTCGCCTAAAGCGGTAAACGAAAGAGAATGAGGCCAGACGAATAAACAGGCTGTTCGCAACACAACCTGCGAAAGTGTACGCTCAGTGGCAGGGTCCTAACAACAGAGCCGACCCACCAAGACTGGAAACTGAAAGGTACTGGAAAGGCATATGGGAGAAGGAGGTTGCACATAACAGCAGTGCACAATGGCAGACATTGAGGACAGCTACAAGTACCTTGGTATACCACAAGCCAATGGCAACCTCGAACTGGCAACAAGGAAAGCGGCTACGGCCAAATACCTCCAGCGAGTGAGGCAAGTCCTAAGAAGCCAGCTCAATGGCAAGAATAAAACCCGGGCAATAAACAGCTATGCCCTGCCAGTGATCAGATACCCTGCAGGAATAATAAGGTGGCCAAAGGAAGAGATTCAGACCACGGACGTTAAGACCCGAAAGCTCCTAACCATGCATGGAGGGTTCCATTCCAAATCTAGCACCCTGAGACTGTACGCAAGCCGAAAGGAAGGAGGCCGGGGACCAGTGAGTGTGAGAGCCACTGTCCAGGATGAAACATCCAAGCTCCATGAATACATCAAGGAGAAGGCTCCAACGGATGACGTACTCAGAGAATGTCTCAGACAATGGGGAACAGAAGATGAGGCGCTGGAAGAGGGACCATCATGGGAGGACAAGCCCCTACACGGGATGTACCACCGGACCATAACTGAAGTGGCTGATCACAAGAAGTCCTATCAGTGGCTAGAGAGGGCTGGCCTGAAGGACAGCACAGAGGCACTCATCCTGGCTGCTCAGGAGCAGGCCTTGAGCACCAGAGCCATCGAGGCCCAGATATACCACACCAGACAAGACCCAAGGTGTAGGTTGTGCAAAGAGGCACCTGAGACGATCCAACACATAACTGCAGGGTGTAAGATGCTGGCAGGGAAAGCCTACATGGAACGCCATAACCAGGTGGCCGGCATAGAATACCGAAACATCTGTGCGGAGTATGGACTGGAAACCCCAAGGTCAAAATGGGAAACACCTCCAAAGGTGGTGGAGAATGACAGAGCAAAGATCCTGTGGGACTTCCAGATCCAGACTGACAAGATGGTAATGGCGAACCAACCAGATATCGTGATCATAGATAAAGGGCAGAGGAAAGCCGTTGTAATGGATGTAGCGGTCCCAAGTGATGGAAACATCAGGAAGAAGGAACATGAGAAACACGAGAAATACCAAGGGCTCAGAGAGGAGCTGGAGAGAGCCTGGAAGGTAAAGGTGACAGTCGTGCCTGTGGTGGTCGGAGCACTCGGGGCAGTGACCCCCAAACTAGATGAGTGCTTGCAACAGATCTCGGGAACAACATCGGACATCTCAGTCCAGAAATGTGCAGTGCTGGGAACAGCAAGGATACTGCGCAGAACCCTCAAGCTTCCTGGCCTCTGGTAGAGGACCCGAGCTGAATGAGGGACGGACACCACCCGAGGGGTGAGATGAGGATTTTTATATATATATATATATATATATATATATATATATATATATATATATATATATATATATATATATATATATATATATATATATATATATATATAGTGGAGAGAGAGAGAGAGATCTAGATCCATATACTGTAAAGAGACCTCGATATAGAAATAGATATAGATGATATACTGTACATAAAAAATAGATGACTCTGTGGCTGTCTGCAAGTAAGCAGAGGCACCACTTTCTTTTTTCTTGTTCTATTTGAGGGGTCCCTCACAGTGTGGGCACGGGCCCAAGTTGCCCATCCGTGATTTCAATGGTGCTAATTATAACTGAGGTTGGCAAGATTCTCACTTTTATCTCAGAATTCTGAGAAGTCAGAATTCTAACCTCAAAGTTTAAGAAGAAGAAGAAGAAAACCTTTATTTGTCTCACAATGGAGACATTTGCAAACGTGAGAATGGGAGAATTCTGACATTAAAGTCTCAATTCTTGTCAAAATTCAGAGAATAAAGTTAAAGTCAGAATTCAAAGAATAAAGTCAGAGTTCTGAATTTGAAGGGAGAATTCTGGGAATAAAGTCTGAATTCTGAGATAAAAGGAACAATCTGGGCAACCTTGTTTTTTTTCTTCTTCATTGACCCTAATCCTCCTCCATAGCAATACTGTTTTCGTAATTTAAAAAACTAGTTGAACTCATCAAAAGTGATGTATATGATGTTAATTATGTGTCTGTGTAGATACTGATATTTCATTGACATTTTTAGTGGCCATGATATAAGTAGCTCTAAATTAGCTTTAAGCCAAGCTAGCTCATTGCTAATGCACTCGGGGACAGTTGTAACAAACTTGTCTGGGGTAAGTAGTAACGTTTATAAAATGATATACATTTTTTGACTTGTACAAAAAAAAAAGTGAAATGAAGACAAGCAGCCCCTAGTCCACCCTCAACCATAATAGTGCTCTTTTCACTGTATATGACCTCAAGGGGGAAAAAGACAACCAAGAATCTTCATTCTTCATAGAACAATAAGTAACAATGTGTTTACAGGTTTACTAGAGGGTTGTGAAAATGTATTCAATGTGTTTTTTATACAGTGAAGTGGAGGCACATACGATGACTGGTTAGCCAACTTAATTATTAAGCAATTAGAAGAAATGTGTTTACATGAAGTGAAAAAGTTCAAGTTGCAGTCAATAATTATTTTCATGAGTCTAAGTCCAAATATTAGGTGTGACAGATTACATCCATTTTTTAAATTGATCCAATGTTTCATTATTTCCCTTGTGTGAATCTAAAGTCCGGAATGTACCTTACCAAACAGCGTTATCTGCTCAAGGGCAGGTTGTGTTAAGCAAAGTTTTTTGCTCCCTCCCTGGAAATATACCGGTAGTTCACATGAAAGTCAAACTAAAACGTGTGTGCATGAGCCTTCAGTTTGTGCAAACGTGACAATGTGTCATTTTACATGCGTGCATGTACCTGAGTGAGGAACGGTTTTGCAATATGCAAATATGGCAGTCATGACTTCCTTTTAAGTCTCATGTTGAAGATTGGCTGACACACAGATTTTGTAGAAAAGTACGGCAGATATTTTGTCAACATTAAAAGCATGGAATTTTAATGAGGGCTTTGAATTTGATCTTGTATCTGATTATCCATTAAAAAAAATCATTCAGATCATAATGTTGCTGCTCACTTTTATCAATTAACTTAAGTTGATTTTATGAATGAAGTCTTCCTGAATCTGATCAGGGTTGCACATGGTTCTCTGTGGGGCGGACCTTGGGACAGCCAGTTGTCTAACAGTGGGCAGGGTCAGGTTGTGACACAAAAAGGTTTTTTTGAATAAATTCATTCAAATTCACAATTAGCAAAGACTTTACAAGAGGAGGTGCTCTTTTTTTCCAGAGACTTGTATTTTTTTGACATGTTTGCACGCAGTAATAGTTTGTTGAAATGCTATTATGATTATGGGCTTTCAAAACACAAATGTACCAGGTCATGTGGTTTGGATGGAGGACCACAATTTTAGGTATCTCACTCGACACCTGTGTGTGCCACAATTTACAGTTTTTTTTCCAACAATGTGTTTATTTTCATTGTTTTATTATGTCTGTGCAGGGTTTAAAGACTTCTGAGCTGATCAGAAATATTACTGTAGACAAACCTGTACCCATATGACTGTGAATCTAACCTACCCTTTTCAGGAAACACATTTCCTTGCGTTGACTGGGAATTTCACAACAAAAATTTGTGTCCAAAGCTTCTTTCCTTTTTTTGGGGGGGGCGGGGGGGGGGGGGGGGGGCTAATGTGACAGCACTGTCATTAAGCTGTGGTTAGGTTGAGGCACAAGAATGATTGCAATGGGTTCAGGAAAAGGTTCACATTGGACTTGAAAGCCACCACTTCCTTAAAACACAAGGAACTTTATCATCATGGATCCAGCAGAAACGACTTGGTTACGGTTAAGGGGATCTTCCTGCTGTTTTTGTAACTTGCAAATGAGAAACAGACCTCTTCTGTTTACACTGGAAACATTCAGCTGTGATTTCATCTTTGAATGCATTCTCTTGTGTAAGAAACTATTTTGTAATTATTATTTTGACATTATTTTATACATCCATCATTGTGTTTTCATGCACATTTAGGTTCGGGCGGTCTTTTTGTATCTTTATCATCCTCATTCTTGCTCATCTTCTTTCAAAGTATTTCAACAGTCTTTTGTCAATTTTCAATTGGAAGACCTGATCCCAAAGAGGACTCTCTCCCAGCAAACACGTGCTGTAAATTTAGTATGACATTCACATGCCAAAGTACAAGTGGTGTTCTGGTAAAGGTTTAGACCATTATGCGGCCAGACCAATGGTCATGTCACACATCCCATGCGCACACACACTTACACAGAACACAATCGATCAATGAACCGTTCACTTCTGTGAAAAGACGGCTTGCTGCAGATGCAATGGGGTTTCATAATGCTGGCTGGCTGAATGTCAATGATCTCAACACGAGAGGCCTTATCAGCTCAGCCAACAGATCTTATCACCACATTGGTGAATCAGTGACTAGGCCGAGGTAACTGGACATTGTAATACTGGACGGGTCAATGCTGATGTCTTATATCCCCCATGTGGCAAGAGTCTTCAAGAAATTCCAAGAAATGCTGCTGGAAAGAAGTTTTCATAATTTACAGAGGGTGATGTAAAGGTTTCCCCCAGAGTTCTATAGGCCTGGCAGGCCGCATGCATTTTTTTCAACCCTGCCAAGCAGGCCTCGCAAAATGTTCGCAATTGTGTGCAGTCCTCAGGCTGTGTGCTCTCCTGTTGTAATGAGAGAGAGCGCCATCTACTTATCTATGCGTGCGTTCGGATGAAACTACGGTTGCATTCAGAAATAACTGCGTGTGTGTTCTGCTCCACTCCGACCATTCGGAAACTGAAAGCAATTTTCAAATCTACTTTTCAGTTTTTCCGATTGCCCCAAGCGACCACTGGTCGCTCCAACCGGGTACAAGGGCTGCCAATGCATCAAGCAGTACTGACGTCAACTGTTCAAACATGAGCTTCTGATGGTTTATAACACAGGATGCGTTCTTAAGTAAGAGGGGAGCCTGCTTTGCCTCTCCAAACGCACCCTTATTTCGCCAAGGCTGGTTGCTGCTTCTGCATAAATCATGTCAGGGACAGGTCCAGGATTTTTTTTTCCCTCCAAGGCTAAGGAGGGGTTGACCAATACACGGAGTGCTGAGAAAACAATTAATAAATATACTTTAGAATGCTAAATAAAATGCTCGAGGGGCTTAACTGTGGCTACACAAATTTATGACAGGGCTATAGCCCCCTTTAGCCCCAGTGTAGCGCCATCCCTGGGGCACATGCAGCTGTACACCTGTACAACGAGCTAACAGGATAATAAAATCCATCAGCTCTCCATACATACGCATCGTACATACATACGCATCATTTTTCTCTTCTTTTTTTTTTTTTCAAAATGAGAAGAGAGATGTGGATACTGCTTGTTAAGGTCCTTTTCATCACTGATGATGAATAGGACAGGGAGAGGGGGTGGGGCAGTCGAAGAAGGGGGTGGGGTTGAATTGCTTTCAATGGCGTGATTCTCAACACAAAACAGAATGATGTCCAATGTTGAGGCAAGAATCTCCAATCACACTGTGAAGCAGTGGTTCCAAACCTCTTTTGGTTTGTGTGCCTCCAAAACGTTTTGCCATACCATCAGAAACTATCACTACAAATGATATTGTCTGAAAAAATGTGTTATCGTGACAGGCTTACCAACAAATAATGTAAATACAGTACACTGACTAAAATAAAGCTGGTCGGCTCTCTGCCACCAGGCTCTGGGGGAAACCCTGGTGGTTTCCACAGACGGTATGTTAGATTTTGATCAGTATCAATATTTGTTTAGATTATAAGTGACCCCAACATTTTAGGCACTATTGTATCGATATTGTGTATGACTTACACATAAGCGGTTCTGAATTTGAATCTTTGCTGCACGTACAACTTGTTTGTCTGGGTTCCAGTCCAAGGTGCCACTTGAGATAAGCTCTGACTCACATGTAAACCTGAACAGAAGGAAGTGGTAGAGGGCAAATGAGCGAATTAATGTCTTTTCATTGGTGTACCTTGACACCCTCTGGATAACAGATTTCAAACTCAAGACCTCGGGGCCAGACTTGATCCACGAAAGCAATTATTTTGCATCAACACATCTCTTGCTAAAATACCAAAACTATAGATTGTCTTCGCGTTTTCAAAAATGTTGAGATTTTTGAGCATTTTTTAAAAATTAATGCCCCTTTTAAAACAAATTTAATAATATTGATTACACTCGCGATGTGCATTCAACCCGTTTAATCATCATAATTCAAATCATCACTAATCATCATCACTTTAATTCCATGTTACCATTGTTTAATATTCCATTGGATTGTTCAAAGTTAAAAGGCATCTGTCCCAAATCATGACATGAAGAGGCTTTGTTGAGTGTACTCATTTAATCCTAATGTTGGCAGCAAAATTGAATAATGAGAAAAGAACACTGTCTGGGTAACATGAATGATTTGGGCCACAGTGACGTTTTCGACCACGCCTTTGAGTGGGGTGGACATAATTATGATTGGAGCACGGCAGTTCTCAGGCGGTTCTTTCCAGGTTTTATGGTCTGTGGCTGGAGGTGAGTAAGACACGTCGGTACAACCGCAAAGAATATCAGAAATGCTGTTAAAACTGGCCCTCTGTAAGGATGTGAGATAATGGTCTAATTAGCTGATTGAGCTGAAACTTAGATGCACACTGTGTGCAGCCCAGTTGTCAGCGGCACGGATAGTGCCTCTTTGCATGAGTCACACATGCACTCAAACACACACCGGGAAGCCGTCTGCAGAGACGACTTATTTACAGCCACTCATTTAGCTTTCAGAAGGCAGGATGTTGGATGCAATCGATAACTTCCTGTTGTTGCATTTACTTAAGATATCTCCTCATACATATACTTGGTGAGTGGATTGCATCTGAGGTGAGTGCTCTCCTCTTCCCAGCATACGCATTTCATTAACATCTCAGGAGAGTGAGAAAATGCTACAACCGAAGCATGACACGGACGGTAAAGTCATAACGTAAGATAAATTCATGTTAATGTGTGTTCATAGATCAAGAGATTTTATTCAATATGAATGATGCAGATGAATGTCTACGAGTAGTGTGGGCATATCGTATCGTATTTCATTCATGTTTTTTTTCGGCTTTGCAAGTAGAGAAAATGCTCTTTTCCAGGCAGTCGTTTGAATAAATAGTTGGACGTTCAACTTGCTCACTGACAGAAAGAGCAAGAAAGAGTAGCGTGCAGTTTCAGCTCCCTTGAAACATTTAAGTAGCCTCTCTAACAGTTCAAATCAGGCCACACGGCACCATATATGAGACTGTGCATTGAAAAGAAAGCCCCTCTCCAAATCAGAATCAGAATCATCTTTATTGGCCAAGTATGTAGAACACACAAGGAATTTGTCTCCGGTATAACACGCTGCACTAGTATCAAATTCCTCCCCATCTACTCTACTGACACAAAAATTAGATCTGCCTCATGTTGCCTATTGCACTTGTTTTTATATTAGAGCAATCATCCTGCAAGTAAAATAAATTACTGTCATAGCTACTGTACATTCACAGAATATTTAAAGAAAAAGTATTTGCCCTCTTATCAAATTCTTATTTTTTGCTTTTTAGTGTTTAAGATGGTCATTAAATATCAGATAAAGATAACCCTAGTAAACCTAAAATGTAGTTTTTAATTGGTGACTTTATTTATTCAGGAAAAATATATACAGTACTCAAAGCTACCTGGCCCTGTGTCAAAAACTGACCCTTCAAAATCCGGACCCGCTCAACAGCAACAACTCGGGAACGACCTCCAAGCAGTGTTGGGCGTGCCTTCGGGCTACGTACAGTCAACAGCCGACAACTGGGTCTGCAAGTACCCGGGTCACTGCGGCTTTAGAAGCCGCTTTGGGACCCAGTTGGAGGTTGCTCAACAGCAACAGCAAAAGCAGCAACAACCTATTTTTTATTTAAATAACTGGCAATGAATCTTTCTCATCTCTGTGTCTGTAGCCCAGTCTTCCTTGTGGAATTGTTTGAATTCCCCAACACTGGAGGGTTTTCAAGCATAAACTGACTAACGGCATGCCACAATATTTTCATTCGGATTCAAGTTTGACTAGGGCAGGCCCGCAAATAGCAAAAATCCCTGTATAATTGCCAACCATTGAAATGCGTTGGATTATTTTTATTTATATACTTTTTTTAAACCTTCAAGCATTATTTAATAAAAACACTGATATTTAATATAGGTGTTCCACAAAAATGGGTGGAGGACAAAAACAAAGCCAAAAAACTAAAAATAATAAATAATAATAATGTGGATACAAATCAATGGATACGCAAAGCCATCATTATGAGTAGCTCGGCTGTTCATAAACTCACAAATAAAAGACATATTACACCAGGTAAAAATGCACAAGAGAGCCCTGAGAAAAATGAAGACTAAAGTGCAGAGTTCACGGGTTCATTTCCAGGCCGCAGCCTTCCTGTGTGGAATTAGCATGTTCTCCCTGTGCCTCCGTGGGTTTTCTCCGGGTACTCAGGTTTCCTCCTACATTCCAACAACATGCATGGTAGGTTAATGGAACACTCTAAATTGTCCCCAGGCGTGAGTCTAAGCACGAATGGTTGTTCGTCTATGCCTGCCCTGCAATTGGCTGGCAACCACTTCCGGGTGTACCCAGCCTACTGCCCAAAAATGCTGGGATAGGCTCCAGCACGCCCAAGACTCATGTGAGAATAAGCTCATAAGAAAATAGATGGATGGATAGATATTTATAATGCCTCGAGGGACATTCTACTGACATTCAGCTGGACAATTTGGCACCACATGGAGAGCCAGGCATGCAAAGAGCAATGTCAAGGTGCAGTGAATGTGCCTGCAAGGAGGGCTGCTTTTTCAGTGTCTAGTGCTTAAGGACACCTCAAAAGTAGTTGGGAAGCAGACTGGTATCCCTCCAAGATCTAGTTGCTGGTGTTTTTACCAGCAGCAAAACTACAACTGTGATCTCTGATTCCAAAGCTTAACAGATGAGCTAATGCTGCTACATATTTTTCACAATATAATTTTTTTTTTCCTCAATAGCTCAGGAGAGACTCGCATCACACATAGTGGAGAATCATTATAACTTTACATTCGCTCAACCTTCTTTGCATGCTGAAGGTGTATGCCTGTCAATATGTCCCCCTCAGCACCACGGACAGAGACACAGACAAGCACAGTCAGTTATTGGACGTTCCCCCGCGGTAGAGGCCTCCCACCGTCCGGGTCATCGCCACTCATGTCATTACGTGCCATCACGACACCAGTTAAAGACAAAATTGATGTAAGCTGCTCTGCATTTCTTCCATGCACAAGTTGCGTACCAAAAAGTGTGCGCTTCTGGTTCAAAGTCCAATATGTCTTTCGATTGCATATATATACGTAATATATACGGTATAGTATCTGATGGCAATCAGTCCAGGGTATACCAAGGTCAACTGGCGTAGTCGTCAGATCACCCACAACTTAAATTTGGACACAAGCTAACGAGAATGGAATGATGGATAGACAACTATAAAAAGTACGAGATTATGCAATCCACCGCCTCCAGATCGTTTAAAAATGGCTAAGGTAGTCGAGGTATTTTTTGGGGTGTTGGGAATTTACAATCATGTTTTATTTCTGTCGTTTTAATCATTTTAATTTGCAGTGGTGTCCAGCTGCACTGCATCATCATAATACACACGGAATCATACAGATGCCCAACGTTTAAAGTATATGTGATGACTGAGTTTAATACCAGCATTTGAGTTATTTAGCAAGATGACCATAAAAACATGTGAGAAACATCACATGTATTGAGTGAGAATCTACACAGAAACTACAACAAACACAATAAATAATCACCAAATTAGTTAAGTCATCAACTCAAACCATCAACATACTGTCCATTATTCAAATCATTATGAATTGCTACTAGCAGATACAAAACGGCAGCTGTGCAGTTCTCCACATTTGCAAACTACTCTAAGATCAAATAAAATACTGTCTTGTTATATTTATATATAACAATATATTTGATACCATTGAATGTTGACACCATTCTTTCAAAAGTTATTGTGCGAGTTACTATTTTCTATGTAACTGCAGAGGAAAGTCTATATTGGTTATTTTTCAAATATGTTCATAATAGGTTGTAATTGATGCCGTTCTTCTCGTTGAGTTTGTGTCATGGCTTCAGAATTCCGTTAAGATGTTTGCACACCACTAGTCTGTATTTGCCCATGTTTAACAAGCACATATTATGGCTAAATTGTATGCTCCATACTGTGTCCAAATGTATTTCTACTTCCCAGATGGATTGGGTTGTTTTTTTAACAATCATGTGACAGGGTGCGTATATGTTTTCATTTGGAGACTATTTAAGGTGCTCCAATATGCAATACACTTGTCAAAAGTAGAAATTGCTCTTTTTCTTTCTTTCACATGGTGAATCACTGAATGACCGAGGCTACTTATAAATCTCAGGATTGCATTGATTCTGCAGTTTTACAGAAGTGAAAGCACTTTCAAATGTCAACTCATTAGTTGGTCAATAATTTCAGGAAATTCTGCAAATACTTTGCTGAGCTTGCAAATAAAAACTGCAGTTGTACTGGGGAAAAAAGAGGATATCCTCACTTTGCAAGAAACAAATCTCACATGTGCATTCAGTGGAACACTCATGAGCAGAAAATACTGTGAAACACAAAATTTTTGTTGGGCATTAGAAAAATGTACACCATATGGAGAAAAATGTTGAAACAAGGCTCTTCTTGCTGGATATATTTAGTTTGTATGTTACCAAGTAGAGCTGTCAAACGATTAAAATACATAATCTAATTAAAAATGCAACTATCATAATTAACTCAAATGAACTAAAAAATTAATCGTGATTACATTTTTCACATGGAGCAGTCGTTCACACATAATCCCTCACACAATATTACTGTCCATCAACAACAGTGAAAAAAAATATTCTGTCACACAACAGCTGCTTTAACAGCTTTTTTTTATTAAATCAAAACAGAACAATATAATATTATAAAGTGCACATCCAAGGTAAACTAGTACTCAGCCTATAGTGGATTTAAACCATGGTTGCATACTTCGTTTTTCTCAAGTTTGCTTTGAACACAGCAGCTGTTTCTGTATGTTTGTTGGAGAATAACGAGACCCCGGACACCAGTGTTCATTATGTGCCGCTGTATTCAAAACTGCCGGCCGTACAAACAAGCGCAAGCACTTCCCCCGTACTGCTGGGGCAAACCATTCTGAAAGGAGGGGGGTTTCACTCCCTGTAACACAGTCAGGCTATGTTGATTGTGTTGGTCCTTCTTGCGCGGAAGTCTCTCTACGGTTTTTGTGTCTACCTCATTTCGGATGACTACACTTGGTTCGATGACAACACTGGAGTAGGGATGTGAATCTCAGCACTGAGGACGATTCGATACACATCTCGATGCACTACCAGCGATGCGATACTTAAACGATACATGGAATTTTCTGGCGACACGATGCGATATGTTTCACCGTTGTCACGATGTGATATGATGCGATACACATTAAGTTCAAATCAATGCGATCCGATACGATACAATGCAATTTGTTGCGATATTGTGCAATTAAACATGATGCAAATAAGCAAAGAAAAAAAAGTTTTTAAAAAGATGGAATTCAGTATGGTATTACAAAAAGGATACCACTTTATTCCTTATAAACAGTAGAACTTGTAAAACAACTTATTTAAGCCCTTTCACAATTGGGTTTTGTGCAAAGAAAATGTAAACAATTTGGCACATGAGACTCACAGCTGTTGCTATAGTGTAAACAAAAACAGACTACTCTCACTGAGTGTCTTATATGAAATATCCATCTCCATAGGACAGAAAATAAATACAATTTAAACAACATGGCAGTCACAGGCTCAAAGCTGCTGTGCGTATTGTAGCGTACACAGACCCCTAAGTGTCTCAAAATGAAATGCCAAATGAGTCAAAAAAAGAAAACAGATCTTTCTGTAAATGCCACTCTCATTATCAACATCTCACTTCATATGGCACTGCTTCAGGTTTTTTTCAGGAAGATTAGTTGGTCCACATGTTCAGGAAGAAGCCGACTGCGCTCTGCTGTTATAATGTCACCTGCTGTGCTGAACACTCGTTCAGAGGGAACACTTGTTGCAGGAACGGACAAATAGCTCCTGGCCAATTTTGAAAGCAGTGGAAGATCTACTTGTTTTTTCCACCACTGCAACACGTCACCATTGACATCCAACCCATCCCTCCTCCTGTATTTTGTTATTTCTTCCTTAGCTCTCTCCCTTATGGTCTTCTCTGGTGCTCTAGGAGCAAGGAAACCTCCAAGCAACTGGTCCATAGTGGACTTCTTCTTGGGAGGCTCTGGCTCATCATCTGGAGTAGTCAAGACAAAGCAAGACAGGACAAAAGAAACATGAGTCAAAACAATATGTCTACAATACTATCGAACACCAACAACAAAAAAACAGTATAATGCACATCCTCCTGGTGCTGATACAGGAACAGGAATCATAAACAATAGTGCAGCCTCATAACTCACTTGGCAATGCTCCAAATTAATTCACACACAGCTGTGCAAACCAATAATATCAGCATATTAAACTAGTTATTAGTTAAATACCATATGAATGCATTACAATACCATCATCACACCTCTTTTCAAATCAATGAACTATTATAGATAACATAACCAATTCCCAAAACAAACCTCTCTCATCTTCCTCCATCTCCTCCACATCATTTTCATTGTCCTCCTCCTCCCTGTGGCCTCTCCCATCACCTTCTGCCTTAGCTACCTGGCTCTCATCATCCAGCATACCTTGCCTGACAATCAGCAGAGCAGAGAGCAGATGAAATTATCATCATCATCCTCTAGAAAAGCCAACCTGGACAAGTGTTGAAAACGAGCATCAGTGTTGATTTATTTTCGATGTGAAAAAAATACATATAATATCATTAGAACTAAAAAAGAAAACCCTTAAGTGAGATGGAAAATACTAAGAGTAAACTAAAACTAACTGCTGATAATACTGTATTGTATTTCTTACCATATCCTCCACTTGTTGTGCTATCTTCAGAAATATCACATCCTTTGCAGTGTTGTCACCATCCATGAAGTGCAGGTCCTTGAAGCGGGGATCAAGGGCTGAGGCATTGTCGAGGAAGTCTTGGATGTAGTTGTAACGAGAATCAAAGTCCTGTCTGAAATTTTCTTTTATCTTGCCAATTGCGGCTAGATCGCTGTGGTTTTCTCCAAATTCTGGCCGTAGTTTGGCCAGTAGTGGGGAAACGATGGAGATAGTGGGGGGTCTTTTCCTCACTGATGAGCTTGGTTGCCAATTTCAGGGGGGACATCAGTTTCACAATTTCTGGGATTACTTTCGTCTCATCATCTGAGAGGGGAGGCAGTGGTTCTCCCCTTGGCTTACCGTAATTTTCCTTAATGCTGCCGCCACAGCAGCCTTCTGTTCCCAGTAATGCTCCAACATATCAAGGGAACTATTCCACCTTGTGGAAACATCATGGATTAGCTTGTGGTGTGCCAGACCAAAGTTGTGCTGCTGATCACGGAGAGCATCGGATGCTTTGGTACTTCTGTGAAAAATGTAACGACTCTCCTTATTTTCACCAGGATATGTTTCACCTGGTCTACTGCAAATGATTTTTGGGAGGACAAATTAAGTGTGTGTGCTATGCATCGCACATGCGGCTTCATTTCTGCGCCAGACCCCGCCAGTATCATGTTAGTGGCATTATCCGTGACTAATGCTGGCTTCTTATCGCCAATGTTCCACTTGCTGCAAACGTCGCGCAGTAACTCCGCAAGGTTTGCTCCGGTGTGCGACTCACGGAAAACTCTGGTCTGAAGAACGACGTTTTGCATTGCCCACTCGTTGTCAACATGGTGTGCCGTCACTGTTATATATGAATCAGTAGCGCAAGATGTCCACCCATCCACTGTAAGTGCAACTTTTTGCGCACTGTTCAGCGACACTTCTCACTTTGTTGTACAGATCGAGAATATGTTTGTAAGTGAACACAGACCTGTCTGGTATTTTATACCTGGGTTCCAAAACGTGCACGAGCTGTCTGAAACCCTCGTTGTCCACCACGCTAAGGCTGGAGGTCTTTGCATATGAAATAAGCAGTGGCCTTAGTTATAGCCATTGCGCGGTCACAGTGAGTTGCAAGGGGACTCCCAAAATAAGAGGCAATTTTTTTCTGAACCTGACCTGGTTTACCAAGAGTTTCTCCGGTGTCCAACGAGGAACTGGACGTGGAGGGGCGGGGAGGGGGCGGGAAACTTGTCGGTGATGTGGTGCCATCGTTTTAAGTGGGTCTGCATATTTGTGGTGCTGCCGTTGTATGGCTTCTTAGTGTGACATTCCTTGCAAATTACGGAGGTTTTATCAATCTTTCCGTCTTTTTTTTCGAAGCCGTAGTATTTCCAAACATAAGATTTGAATATTGCGGCTGCATTAAATATAGTAGTTTCCTTGCTGCTGCGTGCGCTAACTTCCATAATGTTTCGCTAGTTGTGTACTGGACTGTATGTGACGCACGGATACCGTCCGTATTCAACACAAAATGCAAAACAATGATGGTGCATTCATTGCGCCTAGGAAGGGGCAGATAGGTGACGTTTAACATGAATAAAACGGCGCTTGAATCGGATTTTACCGATACCCACCAATGCATCGTGATGAATCTCGATTTCACCCGTCAATCGCGTCGTACCCAGTGAATGAGCCGATGCACTCGCATGGCGCATGTGCGCATCGATGTATCGATTAATATCGATTATTTTCCACACCCTTACACAGGAGACGTTTGATTTTCGCTAGGTCGCTACAACAGCAGCGCGCTGTCACTGTCAGACGAATACAGAGAAGCTCCACCCGCTCTATTTATATGGACACGGAACGCTGTAACCTTCCACACAAAATAGTTCCAAACAAGTAACAATCGCGTCAGTGGCATACATCGTATACCTGTATGATACACAGAGAGAGAAGAACAGGTAACTTTGGTCTTGTCAGTGGAGCAATCTGGCAACTTTTTAAAAGTAAACTTTCCATTCATAAACTCTTTAAGTATCCATTTTTGGTGTCTCGCACTGCCGTGGCTGGCAAAACAGACATGCGCGTGGACTTCTGCAGTGCGCTTGTTGTATTTCTGGTGTATTTATAGAGCAACGTAACATCCGCTTGTGACGTGTGCCGCGTTAATCTCGCGAGAAAAAATGTAATCCCGTTAAAATGCATTTAAATTAATGCCAATAAAAACGTGCTAAACTGACAGCTCTATTACCAAGATATTTTGGACAGTTGAGTCTTTCTGTGTGCCAACTGTTTGGGGTAAGCCCTTTTCTGCCTTTGCAAAGGTAATCCATTTTAATTGAAAACAATGGGGAACAATTTAAAAATGAAAATCGGTTGAGGTTTTTTTTTTGATTAAAACTAAAACTGTCATGCAATTTTTTTCTTCAGTTTTTTTCTCAATAGCTTACCAGATAAGCAAAATTCCACTGATTAGCTGTAGAAAGAGTTGCCAGCTAATTACAGTTGGACTCATCTGCAGCAAGGTGGTTGTTTGTGCAGTCACAGTTGAGACAGTGCGGTGAGAGGTGTGTGCGGCTCCCATTAGGTCAGTACTAACAATATCTGCAAAAAAAAAAAAAAAACAGCATTGCAGTAGTTAAGAGGATTGGTGCTGGCTTTTCTCTTAACCTTACAACCATACATAAGTCCGGCTTTGTTTCATGCTGGGTTTTTTTTTCATTTTCAAAGCTAATAACTATTCCATATTAGTGTTTTATTTACACAAATGTAATTTTTTTTTAAAGAAAACTGAGATCTGATGGCCTAAAAACGTAACGTGATAAAGAAGAACTGAGATTAGCTTTGGATTCCACACCCAAAAATGAATTAAAAACAGCTGACAGACTTATCTCAACAAAACACTGTTGATACACTGTGATACACTGTGTTCCCAGTGTAATATCAGAAATTTATTCATTTAACAATATATTTATTTTTGTGACAGTAGCTTGCAGTAGGACTGACACTTGTGTCAAACAGTACCTGAAAAAATCACAAAAGAGGCAAAATATTAAGGGCAGTTCTCAGTATCATGTACTACAGTTACACCACTACATAAAAGTATTTGCTCTCTGCACAAATTCCTATTATTTTGCATAGTACCCTCACTTTAATGTCAAATAAAGAAACCAAATCCAACATAAAATACATTTATAATAAACACTTAATTCGTAAGTAATTAATTAACTGTGTTTTCATTTATCAAGGGGAAAAGAAATATTCAAAGCAACCTGGCTCTGTGTGAGAAAAGTACTGGACCCCTAAACCTATACGGATTGGCCCCCTTTAATATCAATCAAGCATTTTCTAAAACATAAAAATAGGAATCCGCGAAGTGGGCAACCAGTTTTTCATGGGATTGTAAAGAAATTCGTTTTCTACATGCGCTGTATTTTGCGCATGTCCTCATTAGGATCATGGTAGGTAAATGGAAGCTGTGAGCACCCAACAGGTGTCTTTACTTTTAAGACACTGTTTGCACCTGCAAGAGACTCGTCTAATTCACGTCATCCATTTCACTGTCTCTCTTCTTTCATGTCTGGTCACAGTGCAACTATGTGTTCATCATCGGGTCTCCACTGTTCATTCCAGCTCAACATCTGCTCTCAATAACTGGCCGCACTGTGCATGAATAACCACAGTGTTGCAGACATGAGGGAAACGTCAGTGGAAGTCTTTATTACGATACTGGTGGCCTGAGCGTGTGTGTATGTTGGAGAGCGTACTTCTGTGGTTGTGAGGCCTCTCTCTGTCCATCAATCTCTGCTACTCTAGCGCACAGGCTTGGGGTAACCTAGCTTAACCTCCGACCCTGCTCTTCCCCCTGTGTGACCCTGCCCCTTGGCCCCGCCTGAACCCCGTTTTATCCCCTCCGCCCCTTCAGCTTCTGGCAGAGATGGATGAGAAGGAGGCCGACAAGAGATCACA
The DNA here is from genome assembly GCF_025434085.1 of Hippocampus zosterae. Taxonomy (NCBI): domain Eukaryota; kingdom Metazoa; phylum Chordata; class Actinopteri; order Syngnathiformes; family Syngnathidae; genus Hippocampus; species Hippocampus zosterae. Next base: position 10,429,149 of record NC_067453.1, read on the forward strand.
CGCATTCTGCACCCCTCCTCAATGAAAACAAAGCATGTGGCATTTAAGGACGACTGGGGGAGCCCGGCTTTAATCTGACAGGCTGACAGGCCACAGACAGACCTGGGGAATAGCTGAGGAAAAAGAGTACCACACACATAGGGGATGGGGAGTGAGGGGGTGGGCGTTATTAATGACTGATAGAGATGTTCCCAAACATTCCTGCAGTTGTCCAAGTGAGCTGTAAATATTTGTCAATGGCCCACAATATGTCTTTACCTTTCCCCACTGTTTCTGTAGAATGGGTCGCATATCTGAGGTCTGCAGCCCACAATGTCTCAGGTGACGGCCAGAGCTCCGTTATGAAGTGTTTGGTTTCCCCAAATGCACCTCCGACTGTTTGTTTGCCCTCCAAGTACAGAAGTAAAACATGGCCTTTCACTTTTACAACATGATATTGTGGGAATAACGGTGTAGATCTGGAGGAGGATATAGAAGTGTGACCCACCGGTCAGTATGTCTAAACAAAATGGGAGTGGAGGGTCAGTCAGATAGACGCGACCTGATAAGCCTAGTCCAGGCCTCCACTAGCCACTGTTTACTCTGCCAACATACCATGGGCTCAGTCACTTTCCTGCAAGTCGATCTCAGGGAGGCAAAGGGTTGAGGGAAAAGGATGCGAGGAACATGCCGCAAAGTCAACCTGAGAAGGATCACCTCCACTCATTGTAAATGCACTGTAAATAAATGCAAATACATGTACCTGTAAATAGGTAAGCAAATAAGGGAGCTACATTACTCTCCCCTACTGTGTATGATTTATTTTTTTCACACAAGTGAAGTTAATTAATGTATTCACTTGTCTTCCATTGCAACGCTATAAATGGCAACCACAGCACAAGCCGTAACAGAGGCAACCAACTTCCACATTGGGCAAGACAGATTCGAGCACTTTGTTCCACTTTGGGTAATTAGCGGAACTCATAGCTGTAGACTGGTGCAAAGCACCCATTGGAACTTTGAACATCGACCGTGTCATTTTATTTTGTCTTCAAGAGCTGCCACAGATCCATTCTTGATTGCATACACTAAATTGCATTTATATACAGTATATTTAAAAAATATTGCAAGTTCAGATTACAGGTACAGTATATACAAGCACTGGAAGCCCACTATGAATTCCAGGTTTGGTCACGTGACGTTCAACATATAGTGGATTGATTTTAAAACTGCACAAACAAACATCCGTCCATCCATCCTTATTCTATTCCACTGCTCCTTGGCAGCAACCCTGAGTCTACTGTAGGTCTTCAATTAACTAGTACTAAAACTGTACAGTAAAGGCAGCAGGTGCACCACAGGCCGATGAAAGGCCAGTCTACAGATGTTTCAATGGCAAACTTGGGTCTGATTACACAACATCCCTGGAGCAATGAGGCATTCCAGACTACTGGAATGAGCACGGTTTCCCACTTGGAATATCTCAAGACATACAGCAAACAATATTTTGGGCAAGTTTTACCTGTTGTCAAATAAATTGTCACACAGGGCCTATAAAGCTTAACATTTCATCCTTACATCAGTTTTCATGCTGAAATTTTGTTTAGTATTGTTTTTGTTTGTGTGTATTTAATATAAATGGTGACATCTAGTATAACAAATTAGATGAAAATAAATGCTTAAATGTTCATAGTACTCAATTTTATTTTAAGTCGGTGTGCAGTCTACTTAATGAATCAGGACCCTGATGATTTCATTTGCGCACCCATTAGGTGAAATAAAAAATAATAAATTCAACAGAAATACATAACTTCCTGTGTACCTTTGGTTTACTTTCCACTCAGACGCGAGATGAATGAGAACGTAAATGGTTGTCTGCCTCAACAGTATACTGTATGTGCCGTTAGATTGACTTGCAACCAGTCGTCTGCCTTTTGCCCCAAATCAGCTGGAACAGACCCCAGTGAGCAATGCACTTTTCCAGGTCAGAGGATGGGAATTTCTAAGTTCCCACTTTCCACGAATGCAGCAAGAGAGCCGACAAAAAGAGCAAATCAGACAGACGCACACTAAGGAAATTACTTTAAAACAGCACTGCAAAGGATTATGAGACAGGTCTATTGCTACACATTTCCCCATCACTAATGCGTACTCAACACTTGGGTGTCGTTGAACTCACATCGAAAAAAATTCGAAGGGCATCGAAACACTTTGGGTTGATGATGGCAAAGGCCACTTAGAAAAAACAAAAGGTGAATCAAACATCAGGTCAATGTCAATTCCACCAGTGAACTCGGGAAATGTGATGTCATTAAGACAAATGGTCTGTAGTTGCTGTTGCAGGAAGAGCTTCACTGTCGGGCTGCTTGTGCGGAAGCCACACACAGCTTTGTGCAGACGCACAGCCATAAAACCAAACCAAGAGGTGTAGGGAAGCACCTAATAAATTAGACCAAAAGCTATGAAATAATCCCCCAAATCATCCTTATTAGAGATAAATCTTTGAATATGTCAGAGGAAGAGGATCATGTCATTTGGAATAAGGGCTTGGCAGTCGCTTATCTTCGTCTTCTCTTTTGATGATTATTTTAGGGGTCTTCAAGAAATGCCAGCACCTCTGGATGTTTGATCCCAGACATAAAGCAGCAAATCGAGCAGACATCTGTCTCATATTTCCTCATTCTTATTTTCTTTGCTCGTTGTTGAGGGCTCTGATAAGGCATTATCTAGTGGCTTAATGTGTTGAGAGGAAACAAATTCCCAGGGATGACAAAAGCCTGGAATGTGCTACAAGGAGCCTGTCTCCCACACTACCCTCAGAGACCCCCCTCCTTTGGACCCCTTCTCCGCCTTTCTTTACTCTCCCAACCCCACTGCCTCTGAAGGATGTTTTTGTAGGGTAATTGATGCAAAGGTGCTATTGATAAGAATGAAAGAAACATCAAACCGCTTGAATCAAACATCTTGAGAGTACCGCCACAAGGGAGGATTTATCCGCCTTTCTCCCCCTTTTCTATTCTCACATTGTCTGGGTTTTTTTTTCTCTGTAACTCCTCCTCCATAAGTCTGTGTGTGTGTCTGAGCACACAATTGTTTTTGTGTGCATATGTGTGTGTGTGTGTGTGTGTGTATGTATATATATAAAGATTCATCGATTTGGGTAACGCATAAGTCTGAAATAAGACATTTTTCTTGGATTCTTTCACAGTACTGTCATACATTTGACATCATGTGATCCATGAATGATACGCCACTACACTGTAGTAAATGTTAATAAAATAAACAATGGCATGAATTAATGGTTGGGGTTGAAGATTGAGAGACTTTAATTGTGGCTAAAAATAATAATAATAAAAACTACAGACACATTTGACCTTGCATCTGTTTCAATTCATGTGTCTGTCTCATAATCTTTTTGTGCCCCCCGCCCCCAAAGAAATCTTATAATAGTTCACTTTCAATGCTTATTTTGGAACATTCTAGGATATGTTTAATGTCTCCCTGGTTTGTCTGGACATGAATGAGACAGAATAGAGATGATGGGAAATTTCATACAACAAAATCTTTAAGACAGTCCACCTGGACATTATTGGGCCTATGTCAGACAGACTTTTGGGCTTTGCGGCAGACTGATGTCATAGGTCGAATTCCTGTGCAGAAGTAGGCCAGGGCCTCGTATGATAGCAGATTGCTGACTAATCATAGAGAGCAAGCCAGAGAGGATACAATGCTCAAGCTCAAAGGAGCTTTGTATTGACAGCAGCTCATCCATGGCTTGATGCTGCGGAGACACAAGCTGGAGCTGCCATTTGTTTAGTTCCAACATGTGCAGTGTTGCGTATAGGCCTGCATGATATCTTGACCCTGAATAACAAATCGCTTGGTTGATTAAAGTCCAAGGCAGGCACATCGTGTAGCCAGTAGAGATGCTGAGCGAATCTTTCGCTGTGGCCTCTTCAAGAGTGGAGATGCCTGTCCGTCGTGAGAGGGGGGCGGGGGAAGGGGGGTGAGAAAACAACAATAAAAGGAAGGGGGTAGGAGACTGTCTGCTTATTGTTGCCTCTTTGTATGTGTGTGTGTTACAGATGTGTTGTATAAGTCTGAACTTATCCAGCAGGGGGTTTGGGCCTCGCCTGCTCTGGAATGGTGTGTTCCTCAAATGCCGGCCCTGGAATTCCAGGGCCTTGGGGCGAGGACTGATCATCTGATTATCTTGCTCCAGTCCCCAATACACACATCATGGATCTTCAGCAGCCAGGGGAAACAAATAGCTTCTGTAAGGGAAGTGTTTACTCATATGGGTACAAGGCGTGTGCTGCTGGCTGTCATGCATTCTAATGCAGAGCTATCAGATAAAACAACAAACAAGTTCTTTCTTGCACTAATTTAGGAATTTGGCAGGGCATTTGGAATTCGCACAATCTGGGAAATGTCAGCGATGTGTTGCCCTAAGGTTTAAAGGCCGAGATTTTAAGATGTTGCAGGTGATCCAAACAAGATCTTGTCATTCGTTTAATACCCCAGACTCACTTGGAACAAGTTAAAAGAAGAACTTCACATTGAAAAGAAAAGTTCAAAATTGCATCTATCACTATGAAGATAAATATTATTATTATTATTATTATTATTATTATTATTATTATTATTATTATTATATCACCGGAATACTGGGATACTGTGATTCATTTTTTGGTCATCATCACTGGTATCCTTAGGTGCTATTTGGAATAAAGACCATCAAGAACAGAAACTGAATTAGAAAAGTTGTAGCACTTCTACAAATCTTAAGAGAGGTACCAAAATCTTGTGTGACCGCTAATTCAAAATGTTGTGCTTCGGACCATATTTGGGAATGATTGACTCATGAACTGTCCAACTTCAGAGATTGTACTTTATTTTCCATCAATCCATCCATCATATTTCATACTGCATGGTTTTCAGACGCGGGAGTCCACACGCCTGATGTTCAGATTGAGACTCAAACCCAGAAGACGTGACTTTGAGGCAGACAAATTGTTCATGGTGCTGACATAATAATAATAAAAAGATGACGAAGAAGAATTTGCAATTGACTGGCAACCAGTTCAGGGTGGACACTGCCTCCTGCCCAAAGACAGCTTTGATAGGCTCCATAATAATAATAATAATAATAATAATAGTTAATCAAAATAATATTTCATCATTGATGTAAATGCTAAACCCTCGGACAAGTTTGGTTTGCGAGGCAAGACACAAAAACGATCATCTGTGAAAGGCCGGCAAATGGAAAAAAAATGCTTCAGCGAACCCAATGACGATGTTGCTGTAAGTTTTGCATGTGGTCTAGTGGCAGCGTTTACAATTTTGACTTAGCTTTACGTAGCCAAAACCACCTGCAACCGATCAAGTTGCAGAAAAACTTTCAGTCAGCACTTTTATCCAGTGGGGCCTTCTATAGTCTGTGAGGGAGGGAAGATGTACTCTCTACTCCGTCAAAGGTGTTGAATGGCAGGTGAACAGCTTGAGAATGGAAAGCACTTTCCCTGCTATTAATGACACCACCAGGGATCGCTGCTACAGGTTGTGTCAGGACACCATGTTGTTCTCTTTTACTGAGGAATTTGATCTCTTTGTGACCCGTGTTTAAGTGTCCGTGAATGTGCCCAGTCAACCGATTAAAGGAAGAAGAAGAAAAGAAAAAAAAACACATGCTCAGCATGATATATTTCATCGCCGATGTTTTGGCCATATATCTACTGTATGTTATGTGATATATTGTTGTTGTAAATGTCAGCTCTAGGGCAGCAAGCAGTATGGCCGTCTGTGTCCTGAAGCTCTCCGGAGTCCAGGCAGCTGAGGACAGTCAAGGCTCATATGGAAAACAACTTGGGTGTAATGGTGTCTCTAACAAGGACCAATGTTAAGACATTCTGGCTTTAAGGGAGTAAAATGTGTTTCTTAAACGATCTGGCACAAAGGCTCACTAATCTTTCTTTCAACATCACCTACTGAAGTACATGTGTTGTATACTTTGAAAGGGATTGGCAAAAATGTCACAATTACACAGTGATTACAATCTCATTTATGTCCACAAAATGCTTGTGAGGACCCTATCATACTTTCCTTATAGATCTAATACATTGTTTTGACACCTTTAATGCCCTTCTAAACTTTATTGTGCATATTGCCATTGCCTGCTGTCTAAGACAAGTAAAACTACAGAAATATGTGTGAAAGATTAGGTGATAGGATGGGAGCTAGTTGATATTGTGTATGAGGAGGTAGACACAATAAAGGGTTTATGGCGCAATGTTCTGGAGCCCCAAAAATAAAGGCTACGCGAGTATTTAATATAGAAGGAATGTCACAGGCGTCATCTAATGGAAAACATATTGAGTTCGGAAAATGGCCTACCTGCTGGAAATAATTCCTTTGGCGAAAAAGTTGGGTACAGCAATGAATCCGGGGCAATGCGAGAGCTGTGTTTAAAATCGGAATTACAGATCTTTTCGGTGGCGCGATGTACAAGTGGTTGGCACGACAGCCTCACAGTACTAATGCTGTGGGTTTGAATCTGGGCTCCGGGAGTTTGTATCTTCCGCCTGTTCTTTCGTGGATTTTCGTTACATTCCAAAAACAGGTATGTTAAGTGTGCTTGTGAGTGGGAATAGTTGTGTGATTACACGTGCCCCGTGATTGGCTGGTGACCAGTTTTCTGAAGTCAGTGGGATAGGCCCCAGCACACCAGCGTTACAGGAGATTGATGTATGGAGATGTTTTTTCTTCTTGAGTATTGCCAAGTCTGTGAGGCCTCAGATTACTTCACATATCATCAAGCCATTCAGTTTCTGTTTTGCTTATCCAAGTATGTATGTAGATGATGACACTGCCCATCATCTCCCTCCCTAGTGAGATGCATGCAATAAAAATATGGTTGATTTCATTTTCATGAGAATTCACTGCCCTGTGACGGGCTGTTGACTGGATGCACGCTGACTGTTCGAGCCTGTGCCGTCTGTCCGAAAGGTATGTATCACTATAGTACCAGTGTAAAGGTATGAATGATTGATTGGGATTATCATCATTCGTTGAATAAAAGTAAAAAAAGAAAGGAATACAATAACACTCCTTTTTCACTGACAAGGTGACAAAGTAAGGAATGCATTCATTTAATGACTGTTTATTATGATGCAGTTTTAAGGCATTCATTCGATATGACTTTGCACTTTTCAAGTGAGCAACTGTAAAACTGAACTTCAGATTTCGACCATGAAATGTAGGAAAAAATATGTCACCCTGTTTGCATGCAGAGGACAAGTGCAAATTGGGATTTAACTGCCAATCGGGCCAAATAAATGCAGGCTAATACACTGGCATGTGAGCACCGCGCTTGTGTTTCGTGTCAGCGATGTCATACTGACAACACTGAAAAGCAAACCTCAAAAACTGTGCAGGGAATACTCTTCATACCACGTACTGTTTCCTAGGAATGTGTGTTAAAGAAAAGCAGACACACTCAGACAGATACAAACACACACGTACACTGTGGTATAATGAAAATAGCAAAGCAGCGAGTATACCTTATTCATTTCCTTGGACTGTTTTTACTCATTGCACACATGCAGCGGCAGACACTGGCACATGCAAACACACACAAGCACCCTAACATCATCCAGGCACACTCAAATCAACGCACGGTCCCGGTTTTGTATGTGACACTTTGTTAGCGGGAAGCCCGGCTGTGAGCTAACCCCACCATGTTTTTCTCATCTTCTCTGTTTTGTTTGGCACCTGTTATGGGCTCAAAACTCTTACACATTTCTCCCACTAAGTCCCACTTGTTACCGCTTTGCCTTGTGCTATTAATAAACTCACCAGATCACAAATCCCTCATTTTACTTTGACAATGAATACAACACTTTATGTTGTCCTTCACATGAATCTGCATTTAAACTTTGAAAACATCAGGCAGTTACATTTACATGCCGATATCAAATGATCATAACCTGTAGTATACCAACTTTAAACAGTCCTAAGAGTGTTGTTTATGAACGCTGAAGAAGGGGAAATGACGTTCCTAAAAACAAAGTGTCCTCTGTATGTTATTTTTCTCCAATGTGTTGTTTTTGTCAGCTTAGGCCTCTTCCTTTCATCCTGTGCAAGCGAGATGTCTCGAGTCGACATGTACAGTAAATGATACCAAAAAGTGTTATTGTGTCCCTTAATCTCCCTGTTTTTCTGCTGTTGTCCCCCTAGCCCTTCCCCCCTCTTGCCAAACGAGTTGTTCTGACGAGCTGAGCTCCATACGCCATCAGGCTCCCGGGCAGCCAAGGACCCCTCGATGATCCGCATTCTCCCTATAGGGAACACACATCAGCATGTGATAGTGCTGGAATGTGTTCGGGGACAGGTGGATGAGGATATTTAAGAGGCAGGACTGGGGGTAGTGGTAAGGGGGTAAGTCCACCGGTGCCATCCTTGCTTAAAATCCTCCAAGATGGTTTGCTGCCAAACTTCTAACGACAACCCTGGAATGTTTTATTTGGCCAAAGTTGTCATGGAACAACATCTTTATTAATAAACGTTGACGACGGTGTGGGGATGTTTTATTAGCTTTCTTTGTTTACTTTGACAGCCAATTGCAAGATCTCAATCTTTCTTCTGACTTATAAAACTTTGATTATAAAATTAGGATGCTATCTCAAAGAGGCCAATGTTGCCACGAACAAATGAGAGCAGTCAAGCTTGCAGTTTCATTTTTTACCTTGTGTACTGCAGGGAGGGGCAACTTACATTAAATGAGGGAGGGCCGACAATTTTTCATCAGCGGTACTGGGGCGCCACATGGGACTTCCACATGGGACACTTATTTAATTTTCAATGCATGCATGAAATTTCCAGCCTTCAACAAGAAAGGTTTTGAACAGTCAAAAAAATAATCACATACCGTATTTTGTTTTCCAGTGTGGAGGTTCCTGTGAATAGTGAATAAAATCCTTTTTGTTTTTCTCTCAAAAATCGCTTCACTCAAAATTGTTATATTCAGCTGCTAAGTTTGTCCCGCATGTCATTCATTCCTAATGTGCAAAAAATGATTCAGCCGACTGACATTGTAGTATTGGTCGGTGAAAGACCTGATGCAAGCATGACACGAGTCTTGGCTCTGGTGGTGAATGTTGATATTACAACTTAAAACGATACAGGGGACGCCAAGTATTCACTGGGTATAGAGAAAGGGCCGGTGTGTAAAAAGTGAAAATCTGAGTATAACTGACACCCATTAAAGGGCATTGAAATGAATTGAAAACATTTTTCATTAAACCCAAAGCAAAAAAAAACTTTCATGATCCTCGTGAAAGCAGATGTCCGCGCAGTTACAGGTGTTAAAAGAAACCAGAGTTCATGGACAGGGACAGTTTGTTCCACACAGACATTCACAGAAGTGGGAGTTGAGCAGGTCTCATTGTTTATCGCAGCAGGTGGCCAAACCTTCAGGGCTAACAACTGACGTCAGACAAACTCAAACTTCAAGAGTTTGCTGCAGCTATCAGGGCAAGGACAAAGAAGTCGAATCAGAGACTAACCACTATATGACATGATACCAGGAAACTACACGAACATCCAGATTTCCACATTCCTCACCAAGGACATTAAGAACTGACTTCACAATTGTGTTTTGTATTTTTCTTGGGATTTTTTGTGAGATGCCATTATAGAAGCGTGATGGCAGCATGGACTGATATAAGAATTGAAAATGGAACTTAATGAGATCAAGGTGTGGGGAAAAAACGGGAACCCGTTTATATATAACGAGACACAGCATGTGTAATTTACCGCTGACCAATAGATACATGTTGGCCAATGAGGAGGACACAAAGAAAAACCATGCTATCGTGCAATGCAAATATTTGCAAGGGGTCAACCACAAACACCAAACAAATGCTGGCATGTTTCAATTTTTGCAAAACATGTCATTTTCTCACGTTTTATCAATCCCTCTGTGTGTACAAGGAGCAGCAGACATGCGTGCGTGTGCAGTGAACGTTTCCACGACAAGGATCGATTTACACTTTGAGAATGGACACGGCACATGGGTGACATTAAAAACCAATGCCAGTATTTTTAACAAGCCAGAGGTCAGAACTGAGCTGAACTGCCCCAGGGAAGATTGGTGCGTCTTGTCAATCCTTGGCTTCCCTGGCACATGAGGCGGTTTCTGACTCATTATATCCATTATGCAAGCGGGGTCAGTGAGACACCGAACCCAAAACGCACCCTGTTCATCATTTACACAAGGTAGAAGGACTATTATTTCCATTTATCAACATCTATCTATCTAATATCTATCTATCTATCTATCTATCTATCTATCTATCTATCTATCTATCTATCTATCTATCTATCTATCTATCTATCTATCTATCTATCTATCTATCTATCTATCTATCTATCTATCTATCTATCTATCTATCTATCTATCTATCTATATACTGTATATATAAATAGATAGATTTATATACTGGACTCCTCTTGTTGTCTGTTGAAGAGGGAGGAAATTTCATACACCACAATTACAGCACATTTGACAATAAAGTTGTACTTGATACTTGATATATAGATTTAGAAAGATAGACACATCTACATGCTTTCTCTCTCGCTCCCTATCAGTGGCTAGAGAGGGCTGGCCTGAAGGACAGCACAGAGGCACTCATCCTGGCTGCTCAGGAGCAGGCCCTGAGCACCAGAGCCATCGAGGCCCAGATATACCACACCAGACAAGACCCAAGGTGTAGGTTGTGCAAAGAGGCACCTGAGACGATCCAACACATAACTGCAGGGTGTAAGATGCTGGCAGGGAAAGCCTACATGGAACGCCATAACCAGGTGGCTGGCATAGTCTACCGAAACATCTGTGCGGAGTATGGACTGGAAACCCCAAGGTCAAAATGGGAAACAACTCCGAAGGTGGTGGAGAATGACAGAGCGAAGATCCTGTGGGACTTCCAGATCCAGACTGACAAGATGGTAATGGCGAACCAACCAGATATCGTGATCATAGATAAAGGGCAGAGGAAAGCCGTTGTAATGGATGTAGCAGTTCCAAGTGATGGAAACATCAGAAAGAAGGAACATGAGAAACTCGAGAAATACCAAGGGCTCAGAGAGGAGCTGGAGAGAGCCTGGAAGGTAAAGGTGACAGTCGTGCCTGTGGTGGTCGGAGCACTCGGGGCAGTGACCCCCAAACTAGATGAGTGGTTGCAACAGATCCCGGGAACAACATCGGACATCTCAGTCCAGAAATGTGCAGTGCTGGGAACAGCAAGGATACTGCGCAGAACCCTCAAGCTTCCTGGCCCCTGGTAGAGGACCCGAGCTGAATGACGGACGGACACCACCCGACGGGGGGTGAGACGAGGATTTTTTTTAAAATATATATATATGCAAGCCAGCTACATTATTTTTACATTACTTTTGAAGTTATTAAATGCATCTGAAAAATAATAGTTAGCAAATTAATTGTAGACAAACTATTATTTATTTATTAAATATAACTGCTGCAAATGGTGTACATATGTGAAGCATACCTTTAAAGTTCTGTTAATATGCAGAGCATTTTTTTGTTAAAAAATACATAAATATGTACAGTTGTTTGCCAATGTTTTGCACTTTGATCAGTAATCGTAAATATTAGTATTTAGAGCATTCTTGAAAACATTGCCTATCAAGGTTTTTGTCACCGTTTGACCCTGGAAGCGAATAGTTAAATTTACATGATTTATTCATTCATTCATCTTCCGAACCGCTTCATCCTCACAAGGGTCGCGGGGGTGCTGGAGCCTACCCCAGCTGTCTTCGGGCAGTAGGCGGAGGACACCCCGAATTCGATGCCAGCCAATTGCAGGGCACACAGAGACGAACAACCATTCGCACTCACACTCGCACCTAGGGACAATTTAGTTTGTTCAATCAGCCTGCCACGCATGTTTTTGGAACGTGGGAGGAAACCGGAGTACCCGGAGAAAACCCACGCAGGCCCGGGGAGAACATGCAAACTCCACACAGGGAGGCCAGAGCCGGAATTGAACCCGGTACCGGTACTTTTGCACTGTGAGGTCGACGCGCTTACCACTGGAGCACCGGGCTGCCCAGGTTGCTTACAGTGCACTCAAAAATGAATGCACTCCCAACGCGCAGTTGGGTACATTTGTACTGGTCACTCAAGTGTTGTTGTTTTGTCTTTGACCTGGCCTCTCACACTTTTTGTGTGCATTTCGCTGATTTTCTCTGTTATTCTGTTTCGCTCATCTGTGTCTGTTTGGCCTTCCTCTCCTTTGTCATCTGCTTTCAGTCTTCTTTTGTTCCTATTTCCTTGTTTGAGCCTGCTGTTGTCTGCTTTTTTGTACAGTCAAACCTCGTTTTTCGAACGTCTCTGTTCTCGACCAAATCGATTTTCGACCAAAAATTTCGATTATTTTTTTTTATGCCTCGGATTACGACTGAAAATTGGTTCTTGACCAAACTTCCTTACACGATGAAGTGACGCTTCCTCGGGTAGACAAGGAAGTGACACTTCCTATTGTAACGTTCCATTGTGAGCAGACGTGTTCAATAAAGATTTTTTTTCTTTTAAAAAGAGCGTGTTTTCGGTTTTCAAACAGCCTTCTGGAACGGATTATGTACTCAAAAACCGAGGTATGACTGTATTTTATTTGGATTAGTAATGTAAGTAATGTGAGGCCGGAGCTGGAATTGAACGTCTGCACTGTGAAGTCGACGTGCTAACCACTGGACTACCGGGCCGCCTTTACATGATTTACTTTGCAATTAATTATTTTAAGGTTTCCCTGCATCAACACGCCACCCTCAATCATCATAGATTTGCATTCAGCAGTTTAGAAAGTCAAGTCAAGTCAACAGTATTTATAGAGCACTTTCAAACAGCCATCGCTGCATACAAAGTGCTGTACATGGAGCGATTTAACATACACAATAAACAGTAAGACGAATCGGTAATAAAGGCGGTAGAAAGCACCAAGCAGTAAAATCAAGAACAAATCTAAGTCATGCTGAGTCGAACGCCAAAGAATACAAGTGAGTTTTAAGGAGGGCTTTAAAGATGGGCAGCGAGGAGGCTTGCCGAATGTTCAGTGGGAGGTCATTCCAGAGAGAGGGACCAGCAACAGAAAAGGCTCGATCCCTTATCTGCTCCTGAGACCACAATTACAAGCGTAGCACACTGAACACACAAGCTATGTCTCGGGAGCAAGCCTCTGGAAAGTTACTGCTACCTGTCAACACACATGGCATTTACTGTATGTGTCTTGAGAATAAATGCTGTACAAATCACAGTACACTCTAAAGCCGAGTGCAGGTCCACAGACCTGCATCTTGGAACATGCATACGCTACCAATAAAACGTAGCCAAATTGGTAGTGGGAGCCAAATGTGAATTCTGAGCTAATTTTCAAGCCTAAAAACCAAGACTGAAAGTGAACCTGCTGATACTCACTGCTCTTTGTTGGCTGTCAAAACAGTCCGTACAATGATAACATTGTTGCTTCTTCTTCACTTATTTGCAGGGGAGATACTACTGTATACACAGAGACGAACAACAATCCGTGTTCACACTCAGACATAGGGACAATTTAGAGTGCTCTATTAATCTTTCTTTTTGGAAACTGGGAGGAAACTGAAGTACCCAGAGAAAACCCACGCAGACACGGGGAGAACACAGGAAGGCCGGAGTTTTGTTTTGGAAATGTTGGTTTATGCATTTTATTTTATTTTTTATTTTTTTGACAATGATACAGCCCCTTAATTGAAATGGTTGTCACTTGCAAGCATTGATACACATAGCTGCATATTACCTAGCCGAAGTTGGTGTTCTGAAAAACTTGACCCGAGGATAGGTGAACAAAAAGGATTCATCCATGAGGGACCTCACATGTCATGGCCATTCGATCAGACATAAAACTTCCTATGATCACAAAATAACTCCTTTCCTACAAATAAAGCCTTCAAACTAACCTAACATGCATGTGGGTAGAATACCTGGAAAAACTCTACTCAAGGACAGGGAGAACATGCAAACTCCAAACAAACAGGAAGGTCCGTGCCTCACAAATGTTAAGCTGTGCTAGCCACTAACTGCCGTGCTGAAACTGTGTTCAATTACTTGCCCAGCATGTGAAAAATCTTTCCCTGGATGCGTACAATTTATCAGATTGACCATAGGGAAAACTAGCTATGAATTAATGGACTTTTATACTTTTTTTAAAGATCTTTAATGTAATAACAAAACACTTTCTAAAAGTCTCTGGCGTTGCATTGAGCAAGTATAACTTGGATATTGCACATTTCACAGCTGACTTGTTGATATTGAATCAACACTGTCTCTTCCGGTTTCATGCAGCCGAGAAGTGAACCTCGCTTTTCCTCACTTACATCAAGACATGATTATTCAATAATGCAATCTATCCATTTTCTAAACCACTTATTTTTTTCAGAGTGGCAATGAGCTGGAGCTCATCCGAGCTAATTTTAAGGGAAAGGCAGACTACATATTGGATTGGTTGCCTATCAGTCACACTCAAGTGGGAACAAAACCCATCCGACCAGCACAGAAGTCAGGCAAATGGACCACAACATCACTGCCTCTTAATCAACAGAGAATTTGACACAATAAGTGGATTTTTTTAATGGGGTGGGGGGAGCCTCAAAAAAAGCGATTATAACAAAATCAAACAAAAATCATGCCGTTATACCATTAACTATGATCATGTGTTACCTGTTCGGGAACGTGAAAAGGAAACTACGTAGTGCAGTCGCAGACCCTCGTACCCTCATGTACTCATGGACCTCCTGTTGCAAATTGGTCGATATTGTGTTGATAGACTCAGTCCTTTTCTGTCATTTCAATAGAATTGGCAGTGTACGAAGACCAGGCCACAATGTCTGACTTAACCTTGAAATTGTAATAGTTAAAAACATTACTGTCAAGCGGATGTTTTTGTTGGTTCATAAAATGATTAGTGAATAGTGATAGCATGGAAGTTGATTTGATTTAATTCTTCCAAAACATACAGTGTAGACTTACCAGTGTAGTTCTCACATGCACACACAATACACGCACACACTTCTCTCTAAACAACACACTGTCACAGAAGCAGAATTTGAGAATGTAAATGAAGAACTAATGCCATGCCAGTATTCGATTGCTCCAAAAAATGAAAGTCAGACAAACAATGAAGGATTGTGCAGCAGCCTGAGAGAGTTGGACGGAAGGAAACGTATTGGCTTAATTGCCACGATCGAAGCAACGACATTGACCTGTGCTGCAAATAAATATCTCCAATCGTTTTTATACTGGCAGACGAGACCTCGGCCAACTTCCTGTCTTCAATTTCAGGAATGGTTCACGGGTCTTCAACATACCAGGATTTTGGATAATTCCCTGCTCTCACCATTGTGGCCAGCAAGGTCCATTGAAGGAATAGTTGGATGAGTTTCCCCTGTTCATCTTTGAAACGCTCTCAACCACATCAAACATCCCTTGGATGACACAGAACAAAGATTTCGGGCCAGGCCCTCTCTCAGGCCCAGCACGAGTGAACTATGACCTCACAAAGGTTCTTCTGAATGAATGGGCAAACATCTTCAGAGACACACTCCACAATCTTGTAAAAAGTCTCACCACAAGGTGTAGAACAAATCATTATTTACTTTCATGTTCTAATTTGTGTCCCAATGCTTTTCCCACTTTGCAGGTGCAGCATTCTTCGGCCTTTTATTGGCGCTCATCAAATATCACCAGGACATATTTTTTCGACAATTTCAAGCAGTTCCAATCTGTCCTAATAACATTTACAAGACGTGTTTTAATCGAAATAGCTCAATGATCAACACTGTTTTTTTTGCTAGGCTACTAGGTTGCGCTCTGGCCCAGAGGGAACACTGCACCCGACTTACTTTTAAGACAACAATACCTGAACTGTCAGTGGATTCTTGGGACATACTGTATCTATTGGACCACTGTAAGAGGAGATGTCACCTTACTTTGCTGCAAGGATATTGATAGCATTTGGAGGAGTGGGGCGGGGGGGGGATCACATTTTCTCGCAGCCAATAGCTAAAGGTACGCTTATCTTCTACCGGTTTTATCCTGAACAAGGCTCATTGTTGATGGTTTAGTCTGTTATATGCGTCCTCCGCTTTGGGGGGTTTAGATGGTTGTTTTAAGCATATTTTAGCGGGCAAACATGCAAACATTGTTGGTTTCGATTCCGCCTACTGGAATGTGAATATTTTTTCAGCTTTGTTTTGACAAACAATCGGGTATTTGCTATTGCGGATATATATATATATATATATATATATATATATATATATATATATATATATATGATTGTATTATATATATATATATATAACACTGAGCTACTAGTTGTTTCGTTGTCAACCGTGACTGTGGGTTTCGAAGTAACCATTTAGCCCACATTCTCTGCATGTAACCTCTCTGACTAGGGTTGCTTGAGTAGTAGCATTCCAACAGAGCCATGTTATCGCATCTCGCCCACCTCCACTTTGTTCCAGTAGCCCATCTTTCATCAAGGTGCTCTGGTTCCCCAGCACCTGATGCAGACCTTGTTTGGCCGGGCGACGTCTGAGCCGGCATGTCATTCGTTTTATTGTCTCTCATCATTGTATGAGGTAGGCATTAGCGTGAAGGATCTTGCCCAAGGACCTACACTGGATGGTGTTGTGTGCTCATTTTTGCCCCAAGCGGGATTCGAACCACCGTCTCCCATATGCCAAACCGTCTCCCGTATGCCAAACCGATGCCTTACCAACTGAGCTATCCAGCCGCTATCCTATATATATATATATATATATATATATATATATATATATATATATATATATATATATATATATATATATATATATATATATATAGCTATCTGGTTGCTGTGGTAACATTTAAACGTGCCTTCAAAATAAGATGTGCCGCAAATAAAAAGTGCATGAAAAATACGACTCACCATTGCCGCTTATTATGCAGAGTAGGCCTGGTGCGTGTGAATCTCCCTTTGGGATAAAGCCGTATTTTAAATAGGACTCCTGATACTGTCTATTAAATTTAACCTTCTCTTTCTTGAAAGTTGTAGGCTCCTCTGACCGAGAAGCGCGCCTTGACCTGAGTCAAGACTGACACTACAACTACTCAAAGATGACCCTAATTTTCCATGAACTGTTTTTAGGCACTGCGATTACCTGGCAACTGGTCCATGGTGTACAACATGTCTTGCACAGTCAGCTGGAAAGGCTCCAGCTAACCCGTGACCTGAATGAGGATAAGTGCTTGAGGAAAATGGAGGGATGCTTTTTAAGTGACATGTTAATGCATTAAATCAGTTTTCCCCTTAAGTTGGATGGAAAGTTGAATTGCAGATTGGTCCATTTTAGATACATTTAGTAGTTTTTGAAACATATTTTCCAATTAGAAGAAAGAAATACTGCCAATACAAATAATCTGTTTCAGGGTCAAACTGTTGTAATTTTCTGACTGCCGTCTCCCACAAGCAAGATCATTATTTGCTTGGTTGCCACTGAAGAAAAAAAATGGGAATAGACAAACAAAGAAAACGTTTTGTTAATAGTCTGCTGTTGGCTGCACATTTGCTCCAAGTAGTAATGCCAATTCTTTGGGAACACACACAAGCATCATACTTCCACCCATCATTAGTGGAGTTATGTGAACACAAACCCATTCTGGATGTGCAAGTTTCTTTTTGTTTACATCTTCATGTGCGTGAACATGATGTATATTGTGTTTATGTTTGCATTTGCCTGTTCATTTGTGTTAGTATACTTTGTACATTTATGCCCTGTGAGCGCTTTCACAGCCAATCTGCCATCACTTGTGTGTGCCAGAGTGGCGGAACTACTGTTATATATGAAAGTGCTCACACGTTCAGGCATTGTCTTTCAGTTGTGGTATTTCTGGACCCATTCCCATCAACCTTACTGAACCATGAGAATGAAATTGACAGTCTTCAGCTAAAAGATGGCACGGCACACACAAACAAGAGTTGCCAGATTCCATGGCATGTCTCAACAGACAATGGTTTGGAGCAGCCAAATGGCACCAACGCAATGCCCTTCTTAAGCAAATATTTTCACTCCTCTGTGGTTGCTTGTGTGTGTGTGTGTGTGTGTGTGTGCGTGTGTGTGTGTGTGTGTGAGAGTAGTGCGTAGGGTATGAGATCAGATGATTTTCTATTAACAAGACTGCAGCCAAAATTCACAATTAATTCTGAGTGATTTAAAAAAATATATATTTGTATTCTTAAGCGCAACTATATATTTATGTTTGGTGTCTTTAAGAACGCATACTGAATCCTGCTCACAGACTTTGCCAAAAAAAGCTGAAAAACAAGGAGGAAATGATCAAAGAGAGGAAGAGGAAAAGCACAGAAGGGAAAGAACTCTGTCACCCCAAGGTTTTGGTTGGGGCCAACGAAATGGAGCTTATCTTGTTTATGTGGGGAAGATAACCAGAACGCTCATCTGGCTGCAAAGAGAGGAACGTTCCCTGTAGCTGTGTTCTTAAAATGTTAATTGTGCGTGGGCATGCATTTGTGTGTGTGTATGACAGAGAGAGAGTGTGAGTGTGTGAGAATGTGTTAGAGAGAGAGAGGGAGAGAGAGAAAGAGGGAGAGAGAGAGAGAGCGAGAGAGAGAGAGAGAGCATGATATCTGCTTAACACACTCTGGCACCAACTCTTGAGTTGCACAAAGGTCCAAGTCAACACTTGTCATTCAAAAGCACATAATAACATCCACAGGGATCAGGGTATGGCTTATTAAACTGGCAAGATACGCGGAATAGAGGTTGCCAGTGATTTTTACTCCCGTGTGACATTTTTACTTGTTAGAAAGACGAAAATACCTACCGTATTCGAGGTACCCAAAATATCCGTGACTTACTTGAAGATAGACAGTTGGTAATCTGAATAATAATGATAGCCTCTCCAGTAAAGTTATTTTAAAGTGATATGAGCCTTGAAATTTAGAGAGATTGCGGTTTTCCCCCCAAAATGGGCTCTCCTATGCTGACCCGAAATTATGTTGTTCGAACAATGAGCAAGGAGTGTCCTTGCTCATTGTACAGTCTGATTTATTTTCCTCTTCTAGCACAACATGCACTAACATTACATACCTACATATGATTATTTGAATAGATGTATTTTTTAATGAGCCATTGGATGGTGACATCATGGAGGTCACAACTTCATTTGCTGTCTTGCTGTTGATATCCTGAAATGAAAAAGTGTAAGTGCGTCCGTGCGTTCGTGTGTGCACGCGTGTATAGTGTGTGTGTGCAACATGTGTGCGTGTGTGTGTGTGTGTGTGTGTGTGTGTGTGTGTGTGTGTGTGTGTGTGTGTGTGTACTCCAAATAGTACCCTGGTGACCTCCACATTGTGACACTGATGTGCAACAATGATGAATGCCCTGGGAGAGTGAAGTAAGGACCCACCTGCATAATGTTAATGTTACAAAGTCAGAAACCTTAAACGTTGCAAGATGCTGACCTCCCTGTCTAATTAAGTGCAGCATTCTGCCTTTAAAAGTCCACCACAGATCACTTGTCTCATCCGTCCGATAATGTCTTTTGTTCCGTTTTTTGTTTGTTTGTTTGTTTGTTTTTATAATGAGATTTTGTGAAAACACACTTTATCTGTTATTACTCAATATGAAATCTTAATCCTGGGTGTTTTACCCTGTGAGAAACAGAGGTGCAGGCAGTCTTTACACCACAAACAGAGTACGTTTCAGTGTAGTGTTAAGCTCCGACCCCTTGTTTTCCAGTGAAAGGAAATGATCATGGAGTGACCCAGTGACCACACAGAAAACCACTTCCTCGACTGGTGATTTTATATGGCTAAACCACCTCCCTCCACAACCCAGTACACATCACGTCAAATCCACCAACGCTCTGACAGATCAATGGTGACACCAGAAACCTAAAAATTGCAATATTTTAAGATGCAGCATCCAAAACACTCTATGTTTAGTTTGTGAGTGGGTTGTATGTATTCTTCTGATATATATATATATAATTATTTTTTTTCAAACGCAATCAGGCACAGACTATAAAAAGGACAAGCAGTTGTTGACATGAGGTTAACTCATTTGTTTTGGTCATAATTTCAAATCTGTAAACATGTTTCATTGTTTACTATATAATGGGATTTATTTGTTCAGATCACGAGTGATTATAGGATCACAGGCTTGGGGTGTTGGGCGCCCAGCTGCGTAGGATCAATTTCACAGTTTGTTTTATATTTAACACAATTTCTAAGAAATAAAAGCATGAAACCTTTTGGGAAAGTTTTTGACTAAACCATCAAATCTGATAAATATTTTTAACTGAAAAGGGGGAATGGATTGTATTTAAAAATAACACACACTGTAACCCCACTAATTGGGGAAAGAACACTCTTTTTAATAGACCAGCACTTCGAGATTCAATTGAGTATTTTATTTGGAGTAAACCATCCCTCGATAGTAAGTTTTAAAAAGAAAATACCCAAAATGGACCTTGGACTTAGTGTGGGGACTTTTATATAAAATGCACTGCACAGCATGTAAAATCCATTCCGAAATTGATTTTGTGAATACTGGAGCCCCATGTAGTTGTGATTCGGTACCCGCTGATCCACCTGTTAGTGGATTTTTTTTAATATTTTTTTTTGCGTGTGGGCTGGGGTGGGGGCAACGCCCATTTTTCATGGAATATATAATTTGAAAGTTCAGCAGTGTTTTTGAAGAATGTATTTGTTTCTTTTTTTTCCCACAGGGCATCAATGACACGTGTATTTTCGGTATTCTGACCCAGGCCCTATCCGCCTGCAAATACCAGAGGTCTACTTTACTTCGACTTTGCTCCTCTCTCTCCCTATGTTCTCATAAGAGTTATATAATATTAATGGGGACTCAGTCAGTTTATTTGACAGCATCTTGGCCTAAATAATAAAACATACACCTGACCCAACAGCGAGCTTTTCTCATTCCAATTTAAAACAGAGGACAGCAGTACTGTCTGTGACCACCTGAAATACTTCCTAAGAAGGAGTTAGAAAAAATACATCACCTTACTCCTACCTAATTTAAACATTTTTAATTCATTCATTCATTTTCCGATCCGCTTTATCCTCATAAGGGTCGCGGGGGGTGCTGAAGCCTATCCCAGCCGTCTTCGGCCAGTAGGCAGGGGACACCCTGAACCGGTTGCCAGACAATCACAGGGCACACAGAGATGAACAACCGTCAGCGCTCGCACTCACACCCAGGGACAATTTTGAGAGTTCACTCAGCCTGCCATGCAAGTTTTTGGAACGTGGGAGGAAATTGGAGTACCCGGAGAAAACCCACGCAGGCCTGGGGAGAACATGCAAACTCCACACTGGAAGGCCAGATCGAATAATTTCAGAATCAGAATCAGAATCAGAATCAGAATAATCTTTATTGGCCAAGCATGTAGAACACACAAGGAATTTGTCTCCGGTCGTACACGCTGCACTCGTATCATCATAAATAGACATGACAAATAAGTACGGAAGGGCATTCCGTAATGTAAGTGTACTACCCAATGACAACTGTGAGACAATGTGCAAGGTATCAAACAGTGGTAGACTACAATACTATAACAGTTGTGCAGTTGGTGCAGAAAATCATTGAACCATTTTAAAGTGAACAGTAGCAGTATTTGTAGTACAACAAGTGTGCAATTATGCAGATGTCCTTGAGCGCTTTAACGTGTCTGGTGCTGTGGAATATAGATCAGTGACAGTTGTTCAAGACAGTGAGTACAGAGCTGGAGCTACAATGATTATAGCGTTCATGCTGTTCCACAGGGTTGTGCAAAATTTCAAAGAGCCACTATACTGGTAGATTTGGGTTACTGTTTAGGGAGTTAATGGCTAGAGGGAAGAAGCTGTTTAAGTGTCTACTGGATTTGTTGCGCATGGATCGGAAGCGCCTGCCTGAGGGGAGTAGCTTGAAAAGGTGGTGGGCAGTGTGCGGGGGGTCCAGTAGGATTTTCCGTGCCCTAGTCTTGGTTCTTGCGGTGTGAAAGTCCTCTAGATTGGGTTGGGCGGTGCCAATGATTTTTTTTCCACCGTCCTAACAGTCAGTTGCTGTCCTGATTTTGTCCTTTTTTGTGGCAGCCCCAAACCAAACCGTGATGGAAGAACACAGGATTGATTCGATAACTGCCGTGTAGAACAGTTTTTCATTGTTTAATTTAAACAGTGGGCCACAATTAAGTGCAGCAAAAATGAGGAACAGCGATTTTCAACTCAACTTTATACACTTTTTGGCGCTTTCACAACAACCATAACTGTACCAAAGCAGGGTACAGGAAATATAAGAAGAAGACTGGATAACCAAACAAAATCATCATTTCACAGTAGCACTTTGCATACAGGTGATGCAGAATTGTATTTCTCCTTGTTCCACAAGTTAGAAGCTGTTCTAGATGAAACAGCGAAGGGGCAATTTGAAGTCCCCTCTGACCAGCAGAGGTTGCTGGGATCATAGAATTTGTGATCACTATATGCATGACGTGACTGAAGTTTGCTACAAGCTAAATAATCAAGCCACTGTCGCTTTCAAACAGTTGAAACACACATGACTAACACATACAGAAAGATTGGTTCAATTCTCCAGTCCCGTTTCGCCATCAGTCTCGCTTCACTTTGCTTTAAAGTGCCTGCTCACTCCTCTATACATCCCTTCTATGTTCCATAGTGAAGACGCCCCACATGTTGCAGTAGGGCAACATGTGGGGTGTTATTTTTGTTGTTAAAATCCATCCATCCATCCATCCATTTTCTGAACCGCTTAATCCTCACTAGGGTCGCGGGGGGTGCTGGAGCCTATCGCAGGGCAC
This sequence comes from Hippocampus zosterae, assembly GCF_025434085.1. Taxonomy (NCBI): domain Eukaryota; kingdom Metazoa; phylum Chordata; class Actinopteri; order Syngnathiformes; family Syngnathidae; genus Hippocampus; species Hippocampus zosterae. Next base: position 10,452,064 of record NC_067453.1, read on the forward strand.
ACAGAGACGAACAACCATCCACGCTCACAATCACACCTAGGGACAATTTAGAGCGTCCAATCAGCCTGCCATGCATGTTTTTGGAATGTGGGAGGAAACCGGAGCACCCGGAGAAAACCCACGCAAGCCCGGGGAGAACATGCAAACTCCACACAGGGAGGCCGGAGCTGGAATCGAACCCGGTACCTCTGCACTGTGAAGCCGACATGCTAACCACTGGACTACCGGGCCGCCCCTGTTGTTAAAATATTCATTTATTCAGTACTTTGTGTTATGTTTAAGCACCTTTCTTGCTTGTTTAGAAGGCCATATGAATCAACAAATGAATGTTAAATAACTAAATAAATAAACTATCTCTCAAATTTCAGGGTTGATGGGTGCTTGACCACCCCCAAATTGGGCTAGCAACGCCTCTGGTGTAGAATAATCAGGAGAAAATTCCAAGAGCCTCATCACGCCAAATTTTAAAAAATGAAAATGTCCACTTCTTTGCAAACATATATTCTAGAGCCAACAGTTACATAATTTGGTAAGCCTCCTCACACCGACGGGTTGATTAAGAATCAACAATTAGACTGTTTTGTGGGGAGCCGAAGAAACACAATCCCCTCTTTATACTCCCAGCCCATGTGAGGGTTCAGACTGAGTTATATTTTTGATTTGTGGAGTACTTGTTTTCTTGAAAATTAGCCAAATCTTTCAGATATCTGTGTAATGAATGAACAGAGAGGTGATTCATGCTCACATTCATGCTTCACCTGGCGCAAACTGCACACAGTGACACGGACTCTTCCAGGGGCCAGTACAGTTTGTCCTGCCTGTGTAGGGTGTGTGGTATGACCCCCTTTTTTCCCTCTCTGCGTCCCTTTCTCTCAATCTCATTTCCCTCTCTCCATCCCGCTTTTCAGCCTGCTGCAATTAGAGAGGCAAAGTGGGATAAGAGGAATGTGTTAGCATGCTTTGTGAAGGTTGAGAGAAAGAGAGAGGGAGTACGAGAGAGAGAGTCAGAGAGATAAAGAGAGGGGGAAGATGAGAGAGAGACAACCGAGGAGAGGAGAAGAAAAGAGGGAAGGCCAGTCTTAATTGGCCTGTGTGGCCACACTGGCTGCGATGGTCTGGGTTTGACGAACCCTGCGCCTCAATACTTGGCCGGGCCCTACATGTATCCCGTGCATCCGGCCAACCACAACTAACTCTAGTGTGCTCTTTGGCAGTTTCCAGTGTCAGGCTTGGGAGAATTGTGCCACCCACATCTACACTCCACTCTGCCATTCAGGAGGCCTCTCTGATGGGATGAATGCAGTGATTTGAGATTATGGTTTGTATAGCCCCTGCGTTTTGGAATTCTTCAGTCATCAGAATTATGCTCTGTTGGTGTTAGAGTACGGTGGACGTAAAATGGCCGTTTTGAATGCAGATGTGTGTAGGCATTTGTTGACAATAAACCCAACATTATGGATTGCATGCTTCTGCTTAATTTAATTGTACACACATATGATTTATCAGTATTTTATATTGTCATTACACTCATGTATGCAATTAAGGCCAAGACATTTAAAGTCAGGTCAAATTTTGAAGTGTCTGGAAAAGACACAAAAAAGTGGCTCAATCCTGGGAGAAGTTGTATCAGGATAAATACATGAAAAATGCATTAAAAAAAAGAAATCATCTGAAAATAAGTCATTTCACTGATTTTGGCTGCCGCTGCTCAACCCATTATGTTTTGTCTTTTTTGTTATTGTAAAGTGTCCTTGGGTGTCTTGAAAGGCGCTTATAAATAAAATGTATTATTATTATTGTATTGGACAATTTTGAGGAAGCATAACTAGAGGGTTAACCCATTCTAAAGAAAACCTAACTTTAAGAATTCTAATAGACTGTGGCCAAATATAGATGTTGTCTACCCACAAGCATTGCAATGAAATTGTTAGTTATTTAGTAGAGCTAAACATCTCTTTATTTTCGCGATAAGCAATGAAGATGAACAAAAAGTTGAACCAAGCAACAACACTTTTGTGGGCCGAAGGCCCACCTTACCACCCTTCCGCAGGAACTAGCTGATGAGCCGCCCAGAGGGCGGCGAACCAGCTAGTATTCCCATAACCACATGGCTACATCACAAAGCAGGTGATGGAGAAAGCAGTCACCTGCATAGAGCTAGTACTGGTACATTTGAAGTGACTGTCCTGTCATGCAGGAGACAGTCCAAAACAGCACAAATCAGAGTTGACATGATCAATTATGGCCACACAGTATCACATAAACATGAAACACAACTGTGCAATAAGGAAACGTAGCATTTCTCATTTTCGGGCCTTAACTCTTTGATAGTAAAATTAAACAACACTGTCAGCCCAAAGTAAACTCCATGATAAAACATTCCCCAGAAACGGTTCCATTTGGGGAAGTTATTCTACTGTAAATCTACCTGGTAACAGACAAAAGCATGGGTGGGTGGGTATATGTGCATGCATGTCTCCAAAAACAGGTCATGCCATTTTCCAAATATGCAGCTGATGATTTGAGACATGTTGGCCTCCAAACATAGCCACAGAATAGCAACTTGCTCCATTAGTAATATGCCACTGCAGGATGGGAGTGACAACGGGCCACATTTAGTGTGGCATGCAGGAGAGAAACTGCATCCGGCCTTTCTGCCTTGGTGGTGATGTGCATGGTGCAGAAGACAGAAGGGCAGATACGGAGGCAGGCAGAGGTGGAAAAAAGGTGGCGAGGGGTAGCATGATATAAGCGGCAGAAAATTCTTTATAAGGCCTCGAGACATTAAATCATTTAGACAGCACAGAACTTTTGATTGCTTCCAAAAGAGGTCCGAAAAGGCCTGATAAAGCCCGAACTCAAAAAGTCATTATTGAACAAGCACCATTACAGAAGGCGGACAATGCAAAGGATACAATAACTATGCTTCATGTTGTATGTTTGATAAAATGTTTTTTAATTGATATTAAAAATCATAGTACATAAATTGTGCATTTCGGACGTTCTAGCGTGCGGAGGTTAAATAAAAAAAAATACACACAGTCTGAGTGAGCTTGTGACAAAGAAGAAGTTGCCATTGCTCTGCATGATAGCTCTTCATATTTAGCAAAGGAAGTGGTTGTATTTCATTATAACAACTCTAGAGTAGCCTGTTTCAACATTACAAGAGTGAATGAATGCAGTCCCAGCATAATAATAATAATAACAATAATTGCACTGTCTGTCTCTTTGCACAATGGAAATCGAATATAATCTGAGAAGGATATAGAAGGTATCTGTGGAAACAAATGTAAATGTATTGGCTTGAGCCTTCACCTCAGTATGGCGAGTATCGATTCGGTCTTCATTTGGGTGATGCATAACCCATTTCCGGAGGAAGTGGTAAGGTCTATGTCATAGGCTTCAGTGGTTTGCCACATGATTATGAAAGGTTCTAAATAACAACGCAATTATCTCCGACTCAGTAACTATGACACTCTTCCCTGCAGAGTGCGTATTTCTTTACCCGAATCCTATGACTGCATTAGCCCTTCATTTAAACACATAGTGCATGGTTGAGTGGGAGGTGATGGTTCATAAGATCAAGGCCATTGATGTGGAAGAGCCAGATAGATAGATAGGTGGCTAGATAAGACAGACAGACAGATAGATAGATAGATAGATAGATAGATAGATAGATAGATAGATAGATAGATAGATAGATAGATAGATAGATAGATAGATAGATAGATAGATAGATAGATAGATAGATAGATAGATAGATAGATAGATAGATAGATAGATAGATAGATAGATAGATAGATAGATAGATAGATAGATAGATAGATAGATAGATAGATAGATAGATAGATAGATAGATAGATAGATAGATAGATAGATAGATAGATAGGCGGAGAGATGGATACAGAAGGTGAAAAGAGAAAGCAAGAGAATCAATGACCGCTGACATTAATCTCAACGAGGGTAAAGGCGCACTGTGCGAATTAAGACCCTCTAGTGACATTTGATCTGATCAACACACTATTTATGACGGCATTTGCATTTCTGGCACATAGACAAGATGCTCCTTAGAAGATCGCTGGACACCGTGCACAATTATGAAGACATTATTTAATTAAGGACCCAACATTCCCCCGCCATCAATACTAAAGTGGCTTCAAAAATAGTGGGTTGAATATAACTGTTGTTGAACAGTTTCAGTTACTAAAGTTACTCGATGATACTTTTGTTTCTCTTGTAACCTTGACAGGCTTCTGGAGATCCATGCAGATCACTATTATTACGAGTATGTGAATATTTTGTGACATAACATGCCTACAAAATTCAGACTACATGACACTGTTAAAATATTAATTTAAAATAACTATGGCAAATGAAAAGGGGGATAAAAGACATTATTTTTGGTACAAAGCATCTAGAAAAAAAGCCTTACAGCTCCAATTGGAAAACAGAGATCATACAAAATAAATCCGTCAGTTGAGCATCAGTGCTGCGCATATTATTTGGACCAATTTTCAAATATATTTTATAACAAAATAAATAATGCCTTTATACAGTGCCCTTATTTGTATTTCAACAAACAAACAAAAAAGCATGACGGCTCATTACGCAAGATACAGCTCAGACTATAGGAAATAACACAATGTCCCTAGAAACTAATTATATATATAATGTGTGTGTGTATATATATATATTTATATATATATATATATATATATATATATATATATATATATACGTACACCTTTATTTATATATGTATAGATAGATATATTCAAGTATTTGTTTTCAGGCAAACGCATGTGAATACTACTGATATAAAATAAAAATAAATGTTAGTTGACATTATTGCTGTTTTATCCCTTTGAATCAAAATGTCTGTGCCTTTTTTTAACATCATATAACATAACCATGAAATTGCCTAACTTCGAAAAAGAGGAATGTCATGGTACCAGAAACAGACGGCTGGGGGTGGGGTTCCTTTTTTTTCATTGAAATATTGATATGAAAAGAAAGCAAGAAACAATAAGATGAAACTAAAATAAAATCATCAATTATCCCACTTGTCCATGCCATGATACCTCCTGCCGGAGCAGTCCGCAAAGCCAGAAGTACTGTCCCAGGACTATTGTACTGTCCCAATCCAGGCAGTCCATGGTGTGTCCCATATTATGTTCCCTGTGTTCATCTGCCTCCGGGACGGGAGACAGAAGGGACAAGACCAGAGTCTCTTGTCCTCCTTGTGATGAGCAGCCACTCGCACTTCCCTTGAGCATTGATGCCCTCATCGCCCCCATAGTTTCTCAGTGACACTTCCCCCTTGACTTTGCCACTGTCAGGAGCGCCCCCATATTCTTTCTCCCTATTTTTTTAACGTCACACTTTCCTTAAAACGGAAAGTTATAATATATTCAAAGAAAAAAAAAACAAACGTGCTTTTCAACCTCTTCTTTGAGTCCTTTCCCAAAGCTAGCACCATGGCATTTTTGAAGCTACGCGTCCATTGTTCATAAAAAAATAGTGCCATATATTTTTCTTTACTTTGACGTAATCCGTGGCAATGTGCAATTCTGCAGACTCTTTTCTGCTTTTTGTTTGTGATCAAAAGGTGCTGGAACAGGAATCTAATTTTATAAAATAATTCCTTACAGTGTGGAAGTCCCTTTATAGGTAGAGGTGCAAACTAAAAAATTTAAAAAAAAAAAAACTTTTTTTTGCCTCAGGAAAAAAAAGGTGGAATGGATACTGTCATGCAAGCTTGTCATTTCTTTGAGTTCCACAAGGACACACACACACACAAAAAACATTCCGTTGGGTGTCCTCTTGACACTTGCAAACCACAGATCTCTTTCATCTTCTTGCTCTCTTCCATTTATTCTTTTGCTTACGGGTCCACCTGAATGGCATTCAGTCGAATTGTTAACTTTTTGTTCATCATTTGTGTTTGTGCCTTTTGTGTCTGTGAGAAAAAAAAAGAAAAAAAGTTCAGACAGGAAGAATGTGAAGGCATGTTTGTGCTCCGTAGGATGGCGGTATGGTTCGAGGGGTATTAGAAAGGGGGCAGGGGGTCAAGAAGTAGTGGATGAGAATGGGCTGGGGGTACTGGTGGGCTCGGACAGGGCAGGGGAGGTCAAAGAGGACTGCCACAGAAATGACGTCAGAGACAAAGCTATAATCCCCTAGGCTTTTTTGTCCTTCCAAACTCTTGTCTGTGCAAAGGGCTGGCAACGGGTTCATTTGTGGTTGACATAGTTGTTGGTGGTGAGCAAGACGGGTGGTAGTTTGCTGGGCAGGCTGATCAGCGGCCTGTGGAAGCTTGCTTCCTCCTGGGCTTTCATCTTCTCCGCCTGCCTTCGGAACTTTTTGGCTCTCAGGATGGCGGGGACACCCCTCCGGAGCCGCTGGGCCGCCTTCCTTTGCCACTGCTCGTATTTGGAATACTTCACGGGCACATGCGGCTTCCTCTGGGCTTCCTTTAGTGGCACGCCGGTAAAAACGCAGGAGAAAAAGGGAGAAGATGGAGTCATTTCATTGGAAGTGCTATGCTTATTTGGAGGCTATTCAAATGTGATTCTCAATGCGAAACGTCATAACGGTCTTGGCCGGCTTCCAAACGCTACTTGTTTTGGTTTCCTTGACTGAGAAAAGCCGTTAACAAGTGCTTAGTTCGGCCTCCTTAACAAACTGTGAAAAGGATGGCCGCTTGTCTCATCTACATATGAGGGGGCATGCAGATGCTCACCAAACAACCCGCTGAATGACCAATCTGCCGCATAGCGAATAACAATACAAACATTGCAAATTTAACAATGCTAGGTATTTTTGCCGAGTACCACTGAATGAGAAACAAGTAGGAACGGAAGCAGGAGGGCTGGAATTTATGCGCCAGTAGCCAGTGATCCATGTGAATGGCTTGTTTTGGTCCTGCCACTTGAAGAGTGTTTATCCCCCTTCATTCACTTGAGGGTCGCTCAATAGCTTAAGAACAGCTGGCCCTCAGAGCAGGCTGTACCCATCAACTCTCCCTGCCCGGACAAACCAGGGACATGCCCAAACTAATTCCCAATCGTCATTTTCCCCCCTCCGTATTGGAGGCCCTGTTACTTTTCTCCGATGGATTTACGATGGGACTGTTCATTCAACTGCTTGTCACTGACACGTGAACATGACCAAGCAGAAAAGAATTGTAAAAGGTCGGGAACGCAGCCATTACTATGCCTTCTGGTGGCCTTGGTGAAGCAACTCTTCAACAACTGAGCGACCGTAAGGGCTTGGTCAGGGCTTATTTCTATTTTATTTTTATTTCATCTAAACGCATGCATACCGGACTCAGAGAACTCAAAGTTGCATGTATGGAATCAATTTTGACTTTGAACACACTGGGGTTTTTTTTGTTTTTGTCCCAGCATCCAGCAGTCAATGTGCGAGCATGTACTTTCTTGATCGCAATGTGCTGAAGACTGTCTGGTCGGTTTCCACGATGGTCAGCACTTTACATGGAACTGCTTATCGTTAGACCATCTAACAAGATAGAGAGGTTTGCGCGCACATTTCAGCCTGTACAGCGTGTCAGGGATATATAGGGGTGAGGCAGAGGTGAACGGAGGACAACATGATGGGAGGAATAGGATTTCACTGGTTCCCAGACTGCCGTTGTTGTTGTTGCCGTGACGCATACCTGCTTTAATGGAGGCATCACCGGTACGACCTGTAGAGAGGTGGCCGACACGTCTCTTTCTGACTTGGCGGGTTTGGCACAGTACTGCTCCAGAAGGTTGAGGTCACAGCTACGGAAACAACACTCCTCCACTATCCCACGGTTCTGCGTGCGCCTGGTGTTCCCCCTGCTGGTGGGCCTACCTGAGGAGAAACACAGGGTAGCGTAAGGCGAAGAAGGCCTACCGCAGGGACCGCAGACTTTGATCAGAAATCAATCTAGGTTGTTTTTGCAGGATTACAATGGGATCCGAGCAGAGAGGATGAAAGGAAATCTACGACCAAATGCAACAAATCTTTTTGTTTGCAGAAGATAATCTGACGAGGGCTATCTGGAATACCCTTCTTGTGCGCATGTAAACACCATGTCGTGGGCCGGAGAAGCCTGTCCCTTAGGTGAGCAAATACATAAAATGGAAACTCCTCTGTGACCTTGTCCTTTGTCAAGTCAGCAGCGATAACAAGGATGAGGAGGGGCGGAGAGGTAGAGAAAACAGCCCGAGGGATCAGTGCAAGAGTGTATGAGCCTTGAGACACGGAAGGCGAGTGCAAATCAAAAGGGGAACCGAGTAATGACGGGAAAGAAAAACACCACAGAAGAAGGTGAAAGGGGTGAGCGTTTTGAATGTTCCACAGGGTACCGCCGTGCATGATTAAGAAAGGACTCGTGTGATGTCCCGCGCTCCACACAATGGAGGAGAAATCTCACGAGACACTTGATGAGATTTGATTGCGGGAAGTGAAAGGAGAGGGAAAAAAAACAAGGGAGGAGAAAGCATCCAAATTGGATAGTGATCTGTGATTTAAAAAAAAAAGAAAAGCCGAGTAATAAGACATTGCTTGTCGGTTAAAAGTCAACGTTTTTTTTAGTGGCTACACAATATATGGATGTGAGTCGCGACAGTTGAGGATTAACAACCCATCTCCATCCAAACATAAAAAAAGGTTTACACTGTTTGCCATCATTATGCCACATCGATCCAATGATCTAGGGTTAAAAAAAAAAGATTAAAAAGAAACTCTTCGGACCACGGTGGTCTGCTCTGTGAATACTGGGCTGGTGGTGAGAGATGTGCCTCTTGGAGTGCTGTTCCTCTACTTTACTAGTTAGCAAGCAGCCCATTGTGTTGAATGTGGCTTCATGGCTCTTCACTTTCATCTGCAATGAGAGGTACAGTGCGGCGCGCAAGGCCCGCGGTGCTCATCCGTACTAATAACACTGAAGACGCAGCTGTCCCCTTCTCTTGTGCATGTGCGTGTGTCCATGTATGCGCCAGACCCAAAACCACAGACGGAGTAAACGGTCTCAGTCACCTATGCAAACAACCGTGGTGTTTTGTTTTGTTTTTTGTTTGTTTGTTTGATTTGCGCACATGCACGCAAATGACTAGAGGCCAACGTGTGCACAAACGTACTGAAATAGAATCCTCTGTCTTCGCAGACAAACTGCAGCGCGTCCACCAGCTCTCCCCCACACAGAGTTTCAGCCGAGGTCATCTCCACCGCATAGAGGGTGAGCGCCAGTGCAAAGAGCAACGAACGGCTGGATGAAGACATCTTCTTGACCTGCAACCGCACACATACACACGTGGCAAAGGTGAACTTGCAGACAAAGCATTTAATTAATGACGACACGGTGCGTCTGTCGGGGTTTTTTTTTCTTGAACAGTCCACTTTCTGCACACTTTTAAATCCCAACTCGGCACCTAAGAAGATCATATTATGGAGTAAAATTGCTAGATAAGTGTCGTTATACCTCTTGCACAACATGCCAGACTTTGCAAGCGCGGTTGTTCGATAGTTAACCATCAGAAAAGCGAGACTCAGCATTTGTTTTTCCCCCTTGCTCACCCTTTATTGAGCAAACTGACCCTCGCTTACCGCCCCCTATCTTCCGGCAAATAAGACCAGCTTTTTGCTTCAAGTCCCGCACCAGCCGGCACACGGAATTAGCACAAATGTTGATCCTTTCGGTTTGTCTTTTGCATTATATGTCCCTAATTAATACGGGCACCATGACCTTGTGCAAGTAATAAGCAGTCCATTCATGTTCTAAAATATTGTGATTTCAAGTGATTTCATTGTAATTAATGGTCCACGTGCAAACGTCACCAGAAAATGCATACGTCAAATTTACTGTTGATTCTTGCTAACCTTTCTTCTGCTCTCCTCCGTTGTCCTGCAAGTATGGCAAAATGAGTTGTGTCCGGGTCTCGATCGCAGGGTCTCCATGACAGTGGGCAGTGGTTACACACAAAACAAAAATAACAAAACTGAAAGAAAATTAATATTTGTCTGATTTGGTGGTCGGGCGCTTGCAGGTGAGTTAGTTTCCCAAGTTGCTAAGTTAGATGGTGTGTGAGAGGCTGTCCCAGAGACCGAGGCGACAGACCAAACTTCTGAGGGAGAAGTATTATATACCAAAACGCGCCCACTTTACACCCACACTCCACCCCTCGCTCCTCCCCTCCTCCTCCTCCTCACGTCGCGGTTAAAAAAAACACGTAGATGACTTACACAAAAGTGCTTTAAAAGAGAAATATGAGGAAAAAGAAAGACCTTGAAGGAAGATCACATCTTGTGATCATGTTCAACAACTTTTGCGCACAGAGAAAACGGAACACCTCGCATCATCCAGTCAATGAAGCCCGTGTCTCCACATCACTGCACGCGGGCCAAGTTAAAACAGTGCGTCTGGTTGATGAGGTCAACTTTGTTGACTGACCAAGGGGTAAAATGTCAGTGAGCGGTGATACGCTGCCAGGAGGAGATTTTGGTGCAGCAGTGCCTCTCAGTGACCGATTGATGCACCCAAAAGTCGAGCCCGGGAGTATCGCTCATGACCCCCCCCCCCCCCGCCCCCCACACACACACATATAAACAACCCCCAGAGCGCCCCCCCCCCCCCCCCCCAGCGAGGAAGGACGGGAGAGGTTAGAAAAACAAAGCAATGAGGGAAACACTCAATAGGACCTTTAAATGGTGTTTAATCAAAAGAATTCAAAAAACTGGAATGACGTCACTCACAAAGTGCAAAACTGACTTATCTAAGAGTGCCGAGTACAGCAGGTGAAGATGTAGGCATGATGTCATCCTTACCTTGTCATCGAGCGGTCGTTGATTGAAACCCCTCACCCCCACCCCCCTGTTTGTCAACGGTTCCCCCTGGAGTTATGATGCCTATATCAATTTTATGACTTGGGATAGGACCGACAGGAGCAGCTGATATAAACACAAATCCTCATGGCTAATTAGCGATGCTTGTAAATTTCACGATCCATTTTTTTTGAGAACCCATGAATGGTATCAGGATGGTTCATCAACAAGCCGTTTTTTTGCCCTGATGGACCATGCCCTTAAAATTACTGGTTAACAGTACCCTCCTGTGGCAAAATATTGCAATGCAAGTACTTTGTCAAGGAGGTAATACTGTATGACCTTTCAGGGGCTCATAAAAATACATTCATTCATTCATTCATCTTCCGAGCCGCTTGATCCATCATATAATAATAATAACATGAATATGAATAGTAATATATTTCGGAATATTTCTGAGTTAAGGTTCAGCAACATGTGGATTTTTTTTCCTGAAATGTCAGAGCCATAAATACATTGCAAGGTAGAACCTGTATGTGCAGGCTTTTATACGTCAAATTTAAACACACAAAAAATGAAAAGATCTCAAAAACATGATGTGCCGGAAAAAAGTAAATATATTTTGGAATTCGGCATCAAAAATACATTTAGTGTCACATAAAACATTCTCAGATTAAAATTTGCTGTGGACCACTGTTATCTGTGTGCAAGAGATTTACGGTAGTTACCGTAGTCACGGACAGGGTGGAGCTTTACTCGCCTGGCTTCAGAATAGGGCAGCTTGTCTCGCTCTATACTGTATGTGCCCTATGATTGAATCGTGGCCAGTCCAGGGTGTTGACTGCCTTTTGACAGTGTTACACATTCATTATATGTTTAATAGCTTGATTGTAACATCCGGTGGTGCACTACATTTTATCGACAGCTCTTTCTATTTTGACTTGTCATCTAACTAAAGTAAAGCAAATGTACACCTTACTCAAACGTCATGCTTGACACCACTGCAAACTTTTACAAAATAATAAGGACACTGTTTAATTCTGCTTAACCACAAGATAACGTATAATGTCATGTGGAAAAAAATGTGACCGCTGAGGCAGAAAGTAGGATAGTTGCTAGCAGGTCTGCATCGCAGTCGAGAGCTCTCAGGTTCAAATCTTGGCTCAGGCCCCCCTGTGTGGAGTTTGTATGTTGGCCTCGTGCTTGCATGGGTTATCTTCGGGCACTTCTGCTTCCTTCCAGGTTCCAAAAACATGCATGTGAGATGAAATGAATGATTTTTTAAATGTAGGCTTTGCGATTGTCCAGAGTAAACACCGTGTTTCGCACAAATTCTGTTGGCATAGATTGCAGCTTACTCACTTACTTGGCTCTCAAATGAGGACAAAACAAGTGGTATGGAAAATGAATGTTTTGAATGGTTAGAGACAGAAATAAGCCCAAAATGTGGTAGTTTAGATTTTTAGTAAAGCAGCAATCAACAAACAGGTTTTGCGTTTTTTTAAAATCGTGCATTGACATTGCAACACATAAGACATTAACAATTTTAAATAATAATAGCCAAAATACTTAACTTGCATACAGCATTTTTCATATAGCAGATACTGAAGACACAATTAGATTTCATACAGTCTCACCTTCCCATCTTAGATACTGTATTATGTTGCTGATTATAAAATAATCAAACTATACTCTTTTCTTATACGCACATCATACATTTCATTTTATTTTTGAACACGACACCTTTTTTTTTTTTTTTTTACAGACTGTATGGCCATTATTGTCTCTACATGAGAGGCACTGAACATCTGTGGAAATATCGTCTTAAATGTGGACTTTGAGGTTTAAATGGTTGCAATCTTTTTCAGAACAGCTACAAGGAGATGACATTTTCATGATCAACTCCATCGAAGTGGAGGTACCAAACACACACATCTTGTCACACTTTCGGTGTTGCAGAGCACATCAGAGAAGAGGCAAACAACAGCAAGGTGGGGTGGCAGGACAGGAAGTTAAAGAGTGGAATTTCAGGACAAAACACCAATGGCATCAATTAGCATCTTCAGTTCATCCTTCACTCCTTCCAAGCTTCCTTGGATCTTCAAGGGGTTGTCCAGGACTTCTATGCTGCTGGTGTATGGATCGAACTTCACCGAGAAGGGACGGTGGATACCAGCAACAAATGCCCTGGTTTATATTTAACATAAAGAGAGCCATAGAAATAAAGGTTAAGCAGCATTGGAACTCTGAATGGACCGGTGAAGGGTTCTGGGTTTGAATCTCGGCTCAGTCTTCCCCATGTGTGTGCACATTTTGCACCCCAAAACAGGTATATTATGTTTATTGAGGAGTCTAAGTTGTTTATAGCTGTGAATGGGAATGAAGGCTTTCCTAAAGTATAGTATTGTTTACAGTCTTGGTATATTTGTTTCTATTACCATTGTTCGTATGTAATTATTGCTAATCAGTACAGTTTTTAAAAATTATGCAGACCATTATTTTTATCATAAGCATATGGAATACACCTTTTTTTCTTACTCGGTTTCCTATATTCGTAGGACTTGTAGAGATTTAACTTCAACATTCAGGAAGCGAAAGTTACGATTTATGACTTGTAAGACGGGGTTGGGATTTAATCAATTTTCTCCTTCCCAATTCCTTTTTGAGCAGCATATGTAAAAAGGTTGCAAATGGTGACACGTGGATGTCTTTTTTATTTTCTTTTTTTGTCATGCTCATTTTTTTCTCACCTATGGCAGGATAAGCGGTAAAAATAATGGATTGGTGGATGAACGTTGAGCATAAATGTTTCACTTGGCCTTACAGCACGCTATACCTGTATACAGAAAATGAAATGTGCACATCAGAAATATTTTCCTATGTAATGATATTCATTGTACTTTTGTTCGTATCAATTCTGTTTAGATAAACATTCCCCCGCTGCTATTTTCAAATGGAGTGTGACTAAATACTGTCAAAACACTCACCAAAGCTACTTGTTTTGCAAGGCAGCATTTGATGTGTTTGCCAAACAAAACAGCAGTATTTTGCTATGGTGAGAGGGCCTACATTAGTAACAGCTGTCTTCTGGCTGACCGACAAACGCTCATGGCCTCCGGGGTTGGATGGCTGTTTTCTGACCTTGCCTTTGCATAACCTTTATCACTCCCTTCTGTCTGCCTCTTTTTTTTCTTCCGCTCCTCTTCTTTTCTTCAGCTGTGTTTTTTTCAAACGCTTTGCATCCACGCAAGACGGCAGTACCTGAATTTCTCCTTTGCATCCGAAAAACTCTCTGAAATGAAGTAGACGGGCTGGTAGGTCTGGTCTTGGTAGGGCTGCACTGCTGCAGCTTCTGGATCAAACTCCCTCGTCTCCGGTTCGTCAGATAGCGAGTGCTGCATGGAGAGGAAATGAATACAAGGTGGATTGGATTGCTGCATCATCTTTAATCAACAAGAAAAAATCAAAACACAGACGAGGTTGGAACCTACCACAAGTTCTCCATATGAAGAAAGTAGTCCTGCACCATAAGCTCTCACTTCACCATTTTGTTTGCACAAACCGTACTCCACAGTGAACCAATACAGCTGGGAGAAGAACCATGCAAATAACGTGTATCATGAAATGAATTATCTATAGTACTTGAGTTGATCTAACTTAAATCATTACAGTCTGACAAATTTAGTATGTGCAATACAAAGGCACGTGCACTGTCGCTCTTACTGTGGAGAGTTTCTCAATATCTTCATCTGACGCACCCAATGATGCCAGGCCAAGATTCTGTAGAAAATAATCCAATGAGGTTTTGATACAGAGGCGCTTAAAGTGGCTCAGCACCCGTTAATTTTTGGTTGGGTTTTTTTTGTTTTTGTTTTTTTTAAACACTTGTGCACTGTAATGCCTTCCATATAAAAATAAAATCTGCCTTTTCAACACCAATAATGCTCAATACTGTCTGACACATTTTAAGAAGTAATCAAAATGTAGAATCCACCATTGGAACCTGAAAATTAGACCAGAACTGAATTTTATCTTTGGCACATTTGAACATAGGTCAAATTTTAGGATTTAGGAGCAAATTGTCATCAATGTCTCTTGTCATAAATGAACTGCAGTTGGATTGCGCACTACCTTACCTGGGAAAACTGTGCAAATGTGCAGTCCGCCAGCATAGGGACGTGGCCTAAAAGTTCATGGACACAGTCGCTGGATGGAAAGAGAAACACATTTTGATCATTAATAATGTACTTTTTCATGTGATTTTTTTAAAGCTGCGTCTGTGGACATAGTTCATGCTTAATCTATTGTCTGTCTTTTTCTTGTCAAAGTAAAGGAGGGAGATTAAACCACCATGGAGAAATTTCCACGGTGCGTAACATTAGATCACATAAAATATTATCGTGGTCATAAACAACCATGCATTGCTTATGTAATATAGTCTTTTAGACTCAAATGTACTCAACAAAATTTAGTGTTATTAATTTTCTTTATTTTGTTGTTCTTTTCCTTCATTTACAGAAGCGTACCAACAATTGTGTCCATATGTGCACATTAATCGAAATGTGGAAGGGATGATTGCAGATTTTCCCCCCTCAAGCACTCTGGGTAAAGAGTGTTCAGTTGGTATGACAGAGGCATACTCACGGCTCTGGGGAATGCATCGGAGAGGAGCCATGACGGATGTACTGGGTGCACTGAAACACCCTGAATGCCAAACTGGCCAGGAAATCTCGAGCTGAGAGGAGACCTGCCACTGGACGCAGCAGAAAGCCAGTGCGCTCTGTATTTCGTTAATGAAAAAAAAAGTGTACTAATCACACACTGTGTCACATCTGCATTTTTTTTAGTTAACTGCAGCTCCATTTTTACCTTTAAGAAAGCGAGACACATCTTCAAGCTGGGGAATGTTGTTTGCACTGTATCCACAATGCCTTTCAAGGAGACGGAAAGACTCAAGGTACTCACTGCAGGCATGCGTGGCGTACAGGTCTCTGAGTGTCGAGTAGACTTCCCTCCTGGCAGGACATGAAGAATTGTATCATTTCTCCATGTAAAAACACAATCTCGCTGTTGTCATTTATTTATAGTCGACATCCATCGCCTAATGCCTTGATTTGGATTTGTGTTCAAATTCAATTCGTTTTTATTGGTAAGTCAAACCCATTTCGGTATGCATGAGGACAAATGTGAAGAAAAACAGTAGGTTGGTGACTAATTGAGTGGATAAATATTATCCATTGTAATTCAGCAAAAACATCTATTTTGGTAGGTGTGTTTTGATGAATGCCTTCGGCTCCTTGACCTGATCACTCCAATCAAAGTAAAACCACGGCTTCGCCTAAGTAGGGTAATGCGTTGCCACATGACTGCTTTTCGAGCATTGTTTTAGAACTCGTGTCAAGTTCAAACAAAGTGGCTCACAATTTTTCGCAACTCAGAACACGTGGCCTGCACTTGGTACAAACTGAGCAGAAAATGAAGTGCTTGTCTGAAGAATCCTCTCAAATTACAGGCTGCCTACTCTAATGGACTGCTTTGATAGTGTCGTTCATCTGTAAATAATAGACCAAATTAGCCATGAAAGACACGTCATAGGCCACAGTCACAGTATCCCACTCTCGGTGGGAAACGAGAGGAGACAACAAAACAAAAGGAATGTCTGTGGTAACGTTTGAGCCTCTTGTGACATTCATGTACTTTCTTGCAACAGGGTTTAAAATAAGAAGATGCCAGCAACCCTCACCATGTGCCAATTTCCTCGTCTGTATATTCCACCCTGGGAATCGGATCTCCACTGGGGACAGACAGATGTCAACTTGTATCAACGCTAACATGTGTTTTTGTTCATTTAGTAATTTATCTTTTAAGTTTTCTGGGCAGTAGCCAGTCAGCTATACAATAAATGTCTCTTACTGTCTGTATCCAAAGGCAATGTCTCCAATCATTTTCCTCCTCTGTCTGTAGACGGGGTCTGTGAAGCCCTATTCAAATCAAATTTATCAGAAACACTGATCTTATTTTCATGGCCGATGGCATTCATTTCCCCGTATTAGTCATGCGAGGTCTTGACTTACAGGATGATCATGATCAAAGTCTGGATCAAATTTGGTGATCAGATGGTGACATTTATCCAAGTCTGCTATTTTCTTTGGAAACCAGTGAACTGGAAGAAAAGGACACATTCAGATATTTTGTGAACAAGGTAACAATAAAAGCAATTTGACGGACAATGAAGAGTTGTGAATGGAGAACAAATGAGGTGCTGCGTGGTTCTCCGGGAATACATGACAGTTTAAGAGGGCATCATTTTTGTGTGTGTGTTTGTGGGTGGGGGGGGGCGGGGGCAATGTGTTTGCACAAGTGTGCACATACTGGGATGTGGCTGTGTTCAGAATAAACTAAAATGACATTCAAAATCATGTTCATTGGAAATCAGCACACCCTGCCACTATTAAAAGAGCATTTGATTCATCCAAAATGAATTTCAGCTGTTTTATTGTGACTTTCCTGGCCTTTTTTTTTGTTTTGCTTCATATTAGATGTCAGAAGGTTTTGCAGCAGCTGATGCTATTTCAAATTGTTATGTTGAATTCCCTCGACTTCGTCAAAGGCCCCAAAACATGATTTGAATTGAGATGTTATTTTTGGGCCATAATTTGGCACACACGAAACAACTTGAACTGGTGACTTGGAATAAAAATGAAAGGAATTCTGAACAGTTTGAACAGTTCGTCAGTACTAATGGAAGGTCCGTCAGTCACTGACAGACTTCCGTTTCGCTGAACGAAACTTTCAAACACGGAAGGAATCAATGCAGACAGAAGCAATTTTTCGTCTGTCACCTGACCCTTCACTAACCCAGAAAGCAAAGACGGGCAGGATGGGGTGGAGGGGGGGGGGCTGCATATTATATCAACATTCTGCAAAATATTCGGCAGTTGAATACAGGCAGAGGAGAGCCTTACATTTGACTTCCTTTGTGGTCTTGACGTCTTCTGCATTTCTTTTGATGGAGCTGATGAGAGTGCTGACGTCCGAGAGGTGCACTTCACAGCGGACAAAGTACTCCAGGCTGTGCAGACTGTCCTTGGGCTTGCGGCACGGCCGCGTCTCCAAATGATGGATCTTTGCTTCAAATGTCTGAAACGCGGTTAATGACCTCCCAAATGAACACAAACGCATTGGAAAGGGGAATAATAAAATCTCAATTTGACGCAAAACCTACCTCAAACACTTTGAGAGTCCTCGAAAGCACGGGCGTCTTGTTGCCGGCTAAAGTGAAGAAGAGGTTGACAAGGGCTCTTCCATCGTCCTCTTCGAATACGATCTGCTCGCTGGCCTCTGCAGCCTCCGCTGCAGCCGCGGCTGCCTCGCGCTCCTTCCGTGCGTCATCGATCAAGCTGTGCCGTCGTCCCAGGAAGCGCTGTGACTGTTAGAAAAGAAACGGAAATGGTCTTTATTATTCAACCATATTGATGCCTGTATTTATCAGTTCATGTTGACGATACACAAATATTACTTGGTGCGCAAAAAAAAAAAAAGAACAACTTTTCCAAATGCCTGAAAAGCTTACAAACCGTCATAGTTATAGAGATAACCGTCATAGAGTGAGGCTTGTAGTCGTATCATTGTAAAGTTAAAGGGGGCCGTTTGCCCGCTTTAAATTTACATTGCCGGCACACAGTAACGTATTTAAATCTAATTGCTGTTTTGAAGAAAGACACCCAACAAAATGTAGTACAACGCGTGTAAAAATAGTGCTTATTCTTTATGTTTTCGAATGTGTCTTTATTTAACTATTTTCTTGTGTTGACGCCCATAAGCGTGCGCACGCTATCGAGAATGTCGGTGCGTAATGTTCATCTAAAATTGCGCGCACAATAAAAACACTTAACTGTTCCTCTTCAAAGAATCCCATTTTCCGCACCCTGGTGCAAATGTTTGAAAAGGTTTTGAAAGTTTCCTTTATTCCTACCGTGATGGAGTCCGACCTTTCCAACTCGGATGCTGCCCTGCGGATGCTCTTGGACGAGGACGTGGAACTACTCGAAAGTGGCATCTCGTGTTAGGTCTTCTTTTTTTTCCAAGCCAAAGAAAGATGCACAAATAAATGCGTGCTTCTGAGTGTACCTTCCCCGCCTTCCTCCTTCTTTTTATAGGCTCATTTTTTGGAGTTTGTGACGTCAAACTCTGAGGTCAGTTCTCATCAATCAAGACGCCACCACTGTGCACTAAGTATATTTAAACATGTTCTGTTTGCAGATCTCAATTGTTCCCTTCACCTTTCATAAAACACACACGTGTCCATCAATCAATTTTCTAATCATTTTATCCCCACAAGGGCTGCGGGCCAATCCAAGCTGTCTTCGGGCAATAGGCGGGGAACAACTAGAACTGGTTGCAGGGCACACAGAGACAAACAACCATCCACAATCACAATCACAATCACAATCACAATCACACCGTGGGCCAATTTCGAGTCATCAATTAAACTACCATGCAGGCCTTTGGAATGTGGGAGGAAACTGGAGGACCCGCAGAAAACCCACGCAGGCACGGGGAGAACATGCAAATTCCACACAGACATATATACATACACACACACACACACACATATATATATATATATATATATATATATATATATATATAATTTCTCTCCTGGAGGTAATATATATATATCCCGTGCACTGACATGATAATCAAAGTCTTTACTTTAGATGTGTAGACCTGAGTTGGGAGGGGCTGCGGGGGCTTAACTGTGGAAAAATTAGTCACTTTATCAGAGTCAATCCAATCGGTGCATCTCCTCAAAATTAGATTTCATTGTGGAGGGGCGATAAAACACACACATACACCCACGATGGACACTGTTCTTCCCCAGTTTAGGTCTGTCTGTGTCTGACCTCAGCAACAAGCACATTACATGGATTTGTAGCCTATTGCTTTTGGCTAAAGATTTAGCTGCTTAACGTGATTGTGGAGTGATGTACATTGCCCCCAGGCAAGCAGAGGTAAAAAGATTATCTGCGGACCTCTGGTCAAATGCTACCACGGCTGCAACCTTGAAGAGGTGCAGAGGAGGCAAGTGTGACACAGTGCGCTCAGACGTTTCTCGTTCAACCTGAGTCAACCGGCTCAAAATGCTGAAGAGCACTACTATCACCTCCGGCATATGACAGTTCTGGCCCCATTTTGTGGAGCACCTTCGCCCTCATAGTGAAGGTTAAAATATAAAACAAACTGCTGTCCAGGAAAGGATGTACACATCTTTCCACTTTGTTGGAATAAAGTTTCTGAAAAGGCATTGCAGTGATGGGTCTTGTCCTAACAATAATGTAATATGGGCTAATCAGTTGACACTTTATTGCCCAGGGCAGTCCAGTCGAAGAATGTGAGAGAACGCTCAAAATTGTTTGATTTCACAAAGATTTGACATTAATTTTAATATTCTTACACTTCTATTGTCAAGAGACTTATCGGTACATTTATCATTCTTAAAAAAACATATTAATATACATATTAAAAACACAACAGAGGTCATTAATTAAATGGTAACAACAAACATGTCATCAGTATATGAAAATTTAAATGCTTCTTCAATTTTTCATAAAACTTTAATGTGAAAAAAATTACGCGAATTACCTCCAGGAGAGAAATTCAATGTTATTATTTTGACCTTTTGTTGAAAGTGCTATTTTATGAAAGACAAAACAATGTGCCGCTTGACATTTATTCGCAGTTAGGCATAATTATTCACAAGGTAGGTGATGCTCCTCCGTGAGTCGTCACCTTACCGTGGTGGAGGGGTTTGTGTGTCCCAATGATCCTAGGAGCTAAGTTGTCTGGGGCTTTATGCCCCTGGCAGGGTCACCCATGGCAAACAGGTTCTAGGTGAGGGGCCAGACAAAGCACGGCTCAAAGACCCCTGATGAAGATTAAAATAAATGGATCTAAGTTTCCCTTGCCTGGACGCGGGTCACCGGGGCCCCCCTCTGGAGCCAGGCCTGGAGGTGGGGCTCGTTGGCAAGCGCCTGTTGGCCGGGCCTACACCCATGGGGCCCGGCCGGGCACAGCCCGAAGAGGCAACGTGGGTCCCCCTTCCCATGGGCTCACCACCCATGAGAGGGGCCAAAGGGGTCGGTTGCAATGTGAGCTGGGCGGCAGCCAAAGGCGGGGACCCTGGCGGTCCGATCCTCGGCTGCAGAAGCTAGCTCTTGGGACATGGAATGTCACCTCTCTGGCAGGGAAGGAGCCCGAGCTGGTGTGTGAGGCAGAGAATTTCCGACTGGATATAGTCGGACTTGCCTCCACGCACAGCCTGGGTTCTGGTACCAGTTCTCTCGAGAGGGGTTGGACTCTCATCCACTCTGGAGTTGCTCACGGTGAGAGGCGCAGAGCAGCTGTGGGCATACTCATTGCCCCCCGGCTCAGTGCCTGTACATTGGGGTTCACACCGGTAGACGAGAGGGTTGCCTCCCTCCACCTTCGGGTGGGTGGACGGGTCCTGACTGTTGTTTGTGCAATGCACCAAACAGCAGCTCAGCATACCCACCCTTTTTGGAGTCCTTGGAGGGTGTGCTGGAGAGTACTCCTGCTGCGGACTCCCTTGTTCTGCTGGGTGACTTCAATGCTCACGTGGGCAATGACAGTGAGACCTGGAGGGGCGTGATTGGGAGGAACGGCCCCCCCGATCAGAACTCGAGTGGTGTTTTGTTATTGGACTTCTGTGCTCGTCACGGACTGTCCACAACGAACACCTTGTTCAAACATAAGGGTGTCCACGTGTGCACCCTAGGCCGTAGTTCGATGATCGACCTTGTGGTCGTGTCATCGGATTTGCGGCCGCATGTTCTGGACACTCGGGTGAAGAGAGGGGCGGAGCTGTCAACTGATCACCACCTGGTGGTGAGTAGGCTCCGATGGTGGGGGAAGATGCCGGTCCGTCCTGGCAGACCCAAACGTATTGTGAGGGTTTGTTGGGAGCGTCTGGCGGAATCCCCTGTCAGAAAGAGTTTCAACTCCCACCTCCGACAGAGCTTTTCCCATGTTCCGGGGGAAGCGGGGTACATTGAGCCCGAGTGGACCATGTTCCGAGCCTCTATTGTTGAGGCGGCCAATCTGAGTTGTGGCCGTAAGGTGGTTGGTGCCTGTCGTGGCGGCAACTCCCGTACTCGCTGGTGGACACCAGCAGTAAGGGATGCCGTCAAGCTGAGTCCTATCGAGCCTTTATGGACTGTGGGACCCCAGAGGCAGCTGACGGGTATCGACTGGCCAAGCGGAACTCAGCTTCGGTGGTCGCTGAGGCAAAAACCAGAGCGTGGGTAGAGTTCCGGTGAGGCCAAGGAAGCCGACTTCCGGACGGCTTCGAGGAAATTCTGGTCCACCATCTGATGTCTCAGGAGGGGGAAGCAGTGCACCACTAACACTGTGTACAGTGGGGAAGGGGCGCTGCTGACTTCGCCTCGGGACGTTGTGAACCGGTGGACAGAGTACTTCGAAGACCTCCTCAACTCCACCAACACGCCTTCCTTAGAGGAAGCAGAGCCTGGGGACTCTGAGGTGGGCTCTCCTATCTCTGTGGCTGAAGTCACCGATGTGGTTAACAAGCTCCTCGGTGGCAAGTGCCTCTGGATTGGCAGACCGGGGTGGTAGTCCCTCTTTTTAAAAAGGGGGACCGGAGGGTGTGTTCTAACTACAGAGGGATCACACTCATCAGCCTACCTGGTAAGGTCTATTCAGGGGTGCTGGAGAGGAGGGTCCGTCAGGAAGTCGAGCCTCAGATTGAGGAGGAGCAGTGTGGTTTTCGTCCCGGCCGTGGAACAGTGGACCAGCTCTACACCCTTAGCAGGGTCCTTGAGGGTATGTGGGAATTCGCCCAACCAGTCTTCATGTGTTTTGTGGACTTGGAGAAGGCGTTTGACCGTGTCCCTCGGGGAGTTCTGTGGGGGGTGCTTCGTGGGTATGGGGTACCGAACCCCCTGATACGGCTGTTCGGTCACTATACCACCGATGTCAGAGTTTGGTTCGCATTGCCGGCAGAAAGTCGGAATCGTTTCCAGTGGGGGTAGGACTCCGCCAAGGCTGCCCTTTGTCGCCGATTCTGTTCATTACTTTTATGGACAGAATTTCTAAGCGCAGCCGAAGCGTTGAGGGAGTCCGTTTTGGGGGCCTCAGTATTGCATCCCTGCTTTTTGCAGATGATGTGGTGCTGTTGGCTCCTTCAAACGGGGCTCTCCAACTCTCACTGGAGCGTTTCACAGCCGAGTGTGAAGCGGTTGGGATGAAAATCAGCACCTCCAAATCTGAAACCATGGTCCTCAGTCGGAAAAGGGTGGAGTGCCCCCTACGGGTCGGGGAGGAGATCTTGCCCCAAGTGGAGGAGTTCAAGTATCTTGGGGTCTTGTTCACGAGTCGGGGTAGGAGGGAGCGGGAGATCGACAGGCGGATCGGTGCAGCGTCTGCTGTGATGCGGACGTTGTATCGGTCTGTCGTGGTGAAGAAGGAGCTGAGCCAAAGGGCGAAGCTCTCAATTTACCAGTCGATCTACGTCCCAACCCTCATCTATGGTCACGAGCTATGGGTCGTGACCGAAAGAACGAGATCCCGGATACAAGCGGCCGAAATGAGTTTTCTCCGCAGGGTGTCTGGGCTCTCCCTTAGAGATAAGGTGAGAAACTCGGTCATCCGGGAGGGGCTCAGAGTCGAGCCGCTTCTCCTCCACATCGAGAGGAGCCAGATGAAGTGGCTTGGGCATCTGATTCGGATGCCTCCTGAGCGCCTCCCTGGTGAGGTGTTCCGGGCATGTCCCACCGGGAGGAGACCCCGAGGAAGACCCAGGACACGCTGGAGAGACTATGTCACCCAGTTGGCCTGGGAACGTCTCGGGATCCCCGGGGAGAGCTGGAAGAAGTAGCTAGGGAGAGGGAAGTCTGGGCTTCCCTGCTAAAGCTGTTGCCCCCGCGACCCGGCCCCGGATAAGCGGTAGATGATGGATGGATGGATGGATGGATGGATGGAGGTAGGTGATGCTTTCACGTATGCGTGCGTGAGTGCGCATGTGTGTGTGTGTGTGTGTGTGTGTGTGTGTGTGTGTGTGTGTGTGTGTGTGTGCGCACGCGTGTATGTTTGTGTGTGTGTTTGTGTGCAACTATGATTTAAGAGGTACCAAATTATTCAAAAAACTCAAAACAAGAACAAACATCAAGCAAAGAAGTGTATCTATTAAAGGTGTTAATCTGTGGAATAATTTCGAAAGGGACCTGAAAATGAGTAAATCGCTTGCTGGGTTAACAAACAAATTCAAAAGAATAGTAGAAACAACCTACATCAATCAGCGTTAAAATGATAAATTCTAAACATTAAATATAATGATAAATCAGAACTACGGTAAGTTGAAAAATAGAGAAAGGTATTGAAATATCCATTATGAATACAAGAGAAAATTGACACAAGAGTGCCAGGGTGTGGATGTATATAATCCCGATACAAACCAAAAGTTGTAAAATTATCACAGTTACGGGTAAAGTATGAGCTTTAATGGAGACTTCTTTCTTCTTACTTTTTTTTCTTTTCTGATTGATGTAAAAATGATTTATTACATATAAACACATAACACGGGGTAGGACTAGATATGTTTTTTACTTCTTCCTACTCCCTTAAGCATAATAACTGTGTTGAATGAAGACTGATTTCTTTCTTTTTACTATTTCATCTACCTTAATTTCTGTCAAATTATTACTGTATATGTTTTATGTTCAATTAACAACAAACCAACCAGTTGGTGCAGAAAATCATTGCACCATTTTAAAGTGACCAGTAGCAGTATTTGTGGTGTAACAAGTGTGCAATTATGCGGATGTCCTTGAGTGCTTTAACGTGTCTGATGCTGTGGAATATAGATCAGTGACAGTGGTTCAAAACAGTGAGTACAGAGCTGGAGCTACAATGATTATAGCGTTCATGCTGTTCCACAGGGTTGTGCAAAATTGCAAAGAGCCACTATACAGGTAGATTTGGGTTACTGTTTAGGGAGTTAATGGCTAGAGGGAAGAAGCTGTTTAAGTGTCTACTGGATTTGGTGCGCATGGATCGGTAGCGCTTGCCTGAGGGGAGTAGCTGGAAAAGGGGGTGGGCAGGGTGAGGGGGGTCCGGTAGGATTTTCCGTGCCCTTGTCTTGGTTCTTGCGGTGTGCAAGTCCTCAAGAGTGGGTAGGGCGGTGCCAATGATTTTTTCCACCATCCTAACTGTCCGTTGCAGTCGGATTATTTCCTTTTTTGTGGCGGACCCAAACCAAACCGTGATGGAAGAACACAGGCTTGATTCAATTACTGCTGTGTAGAACTGTCGTAGCACCTCCTGTGGCAGGCCATGCTTCCTCAGCAACCTGCCCACATAAACATTGGTAGTTGGCTAAAGCAGAAGAAAATGGGTGGATGGATCCCAAAATAAATGTTGTAGAATCCAAAATGAGTCATGACCAAGCTAGATCATTTGCAGCAACCCTCAGCCATTGCTCATCGAGTTACGAGACTAACTTTTGTCAGAATTGCAAAGATGTGATATCTCGCCACCGTTCATCCCTCTGTGTTTTTCTTGAAAGTTTCAGAGGTACTTGCAAATGACACCAGGATGATAATTATTCCAATTACGCATTGATTCAGTGGTTGCATTGTAAGTGTCAGCTTTTGCCTGCATAATTGTGGGACCTCAGACGGGTTAATTGCACCTAACGAGACCAGCTGGGCTATTATCTATCATCCTCCACATTTCTTTCTGTGCAGGGCAGCTGAACAACATCAGTCACTCTTGAGTTTAGCATCACAACACCTCATGTTGATGATCAGAAACAGATACACAAGATTTGGTCCTAATAAAGGTTTTCTCAGTCACGCAAGGATAAGCGGATGACAAAATGGATGGATTGTCAAAACTATTTGTTCACCATATCATAGTGTCACTTGTGCACATCAAAAAACAGCTTCTCATTTATTCAAACAATGCTTTGGCACACATCCATGCAAATGATTGTTTAATTCATAGCTGTTTCCTCACATTATTTATTGCTTATGTCTTATTGATTGAAATGTCTTAAAATGGGTCTCTGTTGAATTAGATCACACCACACAACATTTTGGTATTAGTTCATGGCATAAGTCTTTCCATGCTAAACAGTTGAACAAGTTACATATGTCAAGCATATTTCCATACATTTCCATGAGACTTTTTTTTCCCCAGTGGTCTTTCTCTTGTGGAGGGTACTCTATGCAGCAATAAATCAACTAATAACCCTGGTCAACAGCACATTTTACCACACATTGTAATGTATAAATAGAATTCATAGATAGGCCTTTTCCTAAATATATTACTGCAAACAATATTATAATTATCATTATTTTATTATTATGAAAAGCTGATGTGCTAGAGATAAAATGAGGGCAGTTTTGGAATCAGGGCAAAAATAAAAAATCTTGAATTGTTTACTTGTATCTCTGATTTTGAAATATACCCCAAAAAATTGACCAATGTAATCGGCCAGTTTTCTGAAATAGCTCATCCCAAGAGAAAATATTTATTGTGGCGTGTATGAGAATTTGTGGTACAAAAGCCAGACTGCACTGTCATTTCTATGGTTGCGTGGGTACAGTTTTCCCGAAGGAGACTGCACTTATGTTCACTTTCTTTTGAGTCTTGTCCAGTCACTTAGAATCAAATTTCCACAGACACTAATGTGGAAATTCCAAGTCATTTAAACTTTAGCTGTGATTTGCATCGGAACATCCTCCCCTACCCCCCATGTGCTGTATCCAGATAAAAAAGAACAGAAGGATAGCCATTCTGATTTGCCGCTTGTAGCTCCAGGAGATGAAAGATGAAAGTAGTCTCTATTACCGTAGTCCTCAACCCTCTTTAACAGATCATGCTCTATGATTTCAGATGCATTGAACTATTCCGCCAGTCACTACACCATGCTTGACGATCGTGACTGTTGCCGCACACTTACTTTGCAAGTAACTGGAGAGCTCTGCGTAACAGGGATTTTTCTTAGTATGTAAAGGTTATCCAAAACAACCATGACAGAACTTAAAGATGCATGCAAAATTTCACTGAAGTGCTTTGATTCATGCGTTTTGAATAGATCTGATATTATAAGTAATGCAACAATGCATCCACACCGTATATTACCAGTGCTTTTGACAACATTAGCCATGGCTATCTCTTGTTTTGTTTTACAACAGAGCAAAATGTCACTTCTGATAAGCTTGACTGTGGTCCTGTTACGGTCATATATCTACTGAATGTGCCATGTTTGATAAGCTCAGCAAGATGGAGGAAAAAAAGGGGAAGCGCTATCGTAAGTCATGCTAGTAAAAGAGCTCCATCAATCTCAGAACATCAGGCCAGGAAAAAAAATGTTCTTGGACACCGGCACAATTGTGTACTTACCTGTGGATTACTTTCATTTTATCTGGAAGATATATTGTGCCTACATACATAAAAATAAAGCGCAGTGATCCATAAGATAAGATAAGATAAGATAAGATAACCTTTATTTGTCCCACACTGGGGAAATTTGCAGCCTCCAGCAGCAAGAATGTAGGTAGAAAGAAGAAAGAAGAAAAAAAACAGCAAACACCGTTCAATTAAGTGCAATACAAACACATGGATAAATCGCAGTGCTATTTACAATTGACTTTCACATCATTTTATTATTATTATTATTATTATTATTATTATTATTATTATTATTGTTATTCAGCAGCCTGACAGCAGTTGGTAGGAACGAGCGTTGGTATCTCTCCTTCTTGCAGCGCGGGTGTAACAGTCTCTGGCTGAAGGAGCTACCAAGTGCTGTCAGGGCGGGCTGGAGGGGGTGGGACGGACTGGCCATCATAGCTTTTAGCATAGTTAGCATCCTTCTGTTGCCCACCTCCTCCAGAGTGTCAAGGGAGCAACCCAGGACAGAACTGGCCTTCCTGACCAGTCGCTCCAGTCTCTTTCTGTCCCGGGCTGAGATGCTGCCTGACCAGCAGACAATGCCATAATGGATGGCCGAGGCCACCACCGAGTTATAGAAAGTCTTAAGGAGCGACCCCTGAACCCCAAAAGACCTCAGTTTCCTGAGTAGGAAGAGTCGGCTCTGTCCTTTCCTAATCGGGGTGTCCGTGTTTGTAGACCAGTCCAGTTTGTTGTTCAGAAGAACACCAAGGTACTTGTAGGAGGTCACCCTCTCTATGTCCATACCCTGGATGTTCATCGGTGCTGGTGAGTACTGTTTCCTGCAGAAATGCACAACCAACTCCTTAGTTTTCCTAGGGTTTATCTGGAGGAGATTCTGCTGGCACCAGTCCACAAAGTCCTTTGTCAGTCCCCTGTACTCCCGATCGTCCCCCTCTGTAATGAGGCCAACAATCGCAGAGTCATCTGAGAACTTCTGAAGGTGGCAGTTTGGAGTGGCGTGTCTGAAGTCCGAGGTGTAGAGGATGAACAGGAATGGAGCCAGAACAGTCCCCTGCGGCGCTCCAGTGCTGCAGAGAAGCCTGTCCGACTCACAGCTCTGCAACCTCACGTACTGCGGCCGGTTTGTGAGGTAGTCTATGATCCATGCTGTGAGATGGTGGTCCACTCCGGCGTTCTGCAGTTTGCTTCCCAGCAAATTGGGCTGGATGGTGTTGAAGGCACTAGAGAAATCAAAGAACATGATTCTCACAGTGCTCCCAGCCTACCGGTACTCCAAGTGTGACAGCACTGAGTGGAGGAGGTAGATAATGGCGTCTTCCATGCCAGGCTGATAGGCAAACTGCAGCGGTCGAAGTAATCTATTGTATGTTGTAAAGATTTAGAGCTGAAAAGAGTTGAGAAAGAGCTGAAAAGCCCCCATGACTATGGGAGCAGAACACCAAAAATATGGCAAATGTATTTTGAATAGTATTATTTGCTTTAGATGAATGAATAACATCTTCAAATATTCATCCATTTTGTACACCAATTGTCCTCATTAGAGTCCCTGGGGGTACTGGAGCCTACCCCAGCTGACTACACCCTGGATGCAATGCCAGTCAGTCACAGATTTTAAAAGTAGTAGTAACAGGAGCATTCAAATTTGGCCAAACAGTTGAAAACAACTGCAAAGATTGACAGGCCAACTTTGCTTGCAAACCTTCATCTATTCACTTTGATGCAGCCTGAAGGGTTGCCATCAAGGGAAGGGAATGTTCTGAACTTTGGTTTCAAAACATTTGTGATGTTGAGTGAAGTAATGATCCCTGAGAAATGTGCCGTCGCAACGTGGTTGCTGTAGCTCACTATCCGTAATGCAACTTAAACCAGTTGAGAGTTGACAGTGAATCAACATCACATTCAGTTTTATTTTGCCCCTATTGCTCCAATATTGCAGTCCGCACAACCTGGATTTCGTAATACAAATGCTGGATGACCAGAATTCCACGCAATCAACAACATTCTTCATAAAAGAAATTAATTGAATGATTTTTTTTTTTTTGCCTATTGCAGCAACACTTGTCAGAAGTACAACACACCCACTTATTTTTAGACTCGTTCAACCATTTGCTCACGTCTGGGGACTGGGTCATAGCAGTGGTAACATCTATATGGTTTGTTGATACTGGCCACCTTCCCTCTAGCAGTGACACACAAGCTCTGTGGATCTAGTGACTCCCAATTGGATTTACCTTTTCTTAATGGGCCGCTGTCATCCACCAGCCTGGAGCGTCTTGCTCGTGCTTGATGAACAACACGCAGCTGTGGCCGCAGACACACACCACCTGCATGTGCTATGTATATGCCTACACCTTGAACAAGTTCTCATCTTTCAGTATTTTTGGTTTGTTGGTTGATGTGCAACGCCAGACCGTGAGAATTATTTTTCCCAAGAAAGTTCATTTGTGTTGTGTTCAAGACTTCCCAAGCATTATGAAAAAATGCACTCCGGTAGAAAGCTGAAATAGCTTCCGTTCTTCCATAAAGACTTTTTAAACATGGAGGTTTAGGTCAAAGAGTTCTTCCCCACCAAACTCATCCAACCATGCTTTGCCATGAATGGGAAACAGTCTCAGGGTATTTTTACACTCCAACAACCTAGTTTTGTCCTTGCTTGAAAGGTTTCTGTCAGAGATTTTCTCGGACAAAGTTAAAGGAACGACTCGGCACACAGGAAAATCGTCTTCAATATCGGCGGGAGCGGACCTCTGAGAGCGAACGACGGTTGTTGCTCCGCGATCACACTCGGCTCCCTCTCCGCCGGTTCGAACTTTTATTGCAAAATACAAGAAAGACCCTGCCCCAGAGATTAGCATACCGCGCCCCCCGGTCAGGGCCCTCGGTAGTGATCTGATTTACCCGAATACACAAGTCACAGACTTGGCTGATGACTAATGTCCACCTGGGCGCGACAGCTGTTCCCAAACTGTCTTTTGGTATTCAACAACTCTTTGTTCCCAATTTGTTTATTCCCACTCTGTGATTGAATCTAGCCTTCGCCCCCCTTGCTTTGACGTGATTACTCAAGAAAAAAAGGCCCTCCGCCCAAACGGCCGACATCTCTGCGCTGAGCATGTCCAGACATGCCCAAATTAACCGAAACTTTAAACATGATACAATTTTGCTCATAGATTCATCTAACAGTTTCATGTACAGATGACAATGTTAATCAAGTCCCGATTCACACAACCTTAAAATGATACTGTAAAATGCAGTCTCGCCCAATAAGAAACACTACACAGATTTAGTTCAGCATTTGAAACCATCAACTAGTCGTCTTGTCTCGAAACTATCTGACTTTTTCAAAACTATTGTGAATCTATTCAAACCGAGTTGCAGCAAATAATCAACTGCTCACTTCAGTTAGGCAAGTTTCCTAAACCCCTGGTAACAGCCACCTTTGAAGCCCTTCGAAAAAAAGAGAAAGCTGGATGTCTCCCTCTAAGCAAAATGATATATCCATCTCAAACCTTCCCTTCTTGAACCAAAATGGTCGAGAAAGTGTTTTGTTTGTTAGTTTGTTTGTTATTAATCTACTCAGCAAATTCTTTGAACTGACTTTTTGATCAATTCCAATCAGGATTCCCAGTCGGTTTTGACCCCTTCTTTTCAGTCTGTATATGTTACCTTTGGGTAGTTGCTTGAGAACGCCGATCTTGGCTTTCACAGTTAACGCAGATGACATAGCGCTATATAATAAGAAATGTCTCAAAATGATCCTGTTGTATTTAAGAAGACCACACCAACCAAGACGAAGACTTGGTCAAGAGACTTGAGAGTATCAAGACCGAGACAAGGCCAAGACGTTTTGGAGGTCAAGACCAAGACAAGACCAAGAATTTTAGAGGTGAAGACTGGGACAAACTCAAGACTTTTGGAAGTCGAGACTGAAACAAGACCAAGCCAGTTTTTTATCAAAGAAAAATCACAAAAAGAAAACACAACAAAATGACTAGTATCTTTTTTTTCTCAATATTTTTGCAAAAACAACAAATTCTGCTATGTTGTTTTTCAAATAGTACAAAGAAACAAATCTCAAATCTTAGCAAATGTGTTGTTTTCTTATACAGATTATGTACTTAACAAAACTGAATTGTTTAGACAAGCCATGATAAATGTCATTTTGCAAAGAAAATTTGAAAGAAAAGTTCGGAACAATGCAGGAATTAAATGAAGTGAATGAAAAAATAAAACCGGAACGCTTGCAGAGCCCGCCCTGTTCGAGACCGAGATAA
Organism: Hippocampus zosterae; assembly: GCF_025434085.1. Classification (NCBI taxonomy): domain Eukaryota; kingdom Metazoa; phylum Chordata; class Actinopteri; order Syngnathiformes; family Syngnathidae; genus Hippocampus; species Hippocampus zosterae. Next base: position 10,483,611 of record NC_067453.1, read on the forward strand.
GACTGAGTAAAAATGCCTTTCATTCTGAGATGAGACCAAGAAATGTTGAATGAATATAAACCGAGCAGGGCTGAAGCATTGTCATCATCATCATCGTTAAAAATGTTGCTTTTTTCCCCCCCATAGCTTTGATTCAGGTCCTCTTAGTGTAAGCATTTTTTTTCCTTTAGATAAATTTAGAAACCTACGGAGCCCCTAAGGGGACATGGAAGGAAAAAAAAAACTTTGCGAGATCTCGCATTACTTTGCGAGATCTCGCATTACTTTGCGAGATCTCGCAAAGTTTTTTTTTTCCTTCCATGTCCCCTTAGGGGCTCCGTAATACGAAATGGTGTCAATGTAAGCTCGGGTCATTTTTGTGAGCTGCTTTTCTTTTCTTTGCAATGCTTCTGAATGTCATTGACAGTTGTGCTTGTAAATATTTGTTGCCGCTGATTTGCTCGCAGACATGACCTTTAGGTAAATTTCAAGCACGACACACCCTTAATGGGTCACTAGTTGCAGGGCTCTGTAAACAATCAACCATTCACACTCACATTCATACTTACAGAGAAGTTTGAGTCTTCGGTTCATGTAATTATGAATGTTCATATAATGTGCATTATCCTGCATCACCTTTATGTTATTTCAAATCTGCCTCTTAGCCAGATACTATTACAGGGACTATTGTTAAACTCAAACCCTGATTAACCGGCGCATCACCACTACTAATACAGGACTTTCTACCACGTAATGTTTTTGAAGATCATTAAAGCTAACAACCATGATGGTTGAAAGTTGGTTTGCCCTTCAGTGAAAATCCTTAACTGTCAAAATATGAACACGTTCTGTTTTGTTGTCCAGAGAGAGATCCTCAAATTACAGGCAATCAATAACCTTGGTCTTTTACATTTTGTCCACTCACAGTCGCTCATTGTGTGTGGCTGCGTGTGCTCAAAGGTGTTTTCTGTGATTATCGGTGGTGGCTATCAGGTTTAGTCATGAAACAGCACAGGCTGTAGTTAGTGGGAAAGCATACAAAATAAAGATGTTATGATTACAAGTGCCTATTGGTGTGGCATATTGCACACAAATTGCACACAGTTGAGATCCCAGCTTGCCATAAACCAGATTAATTATTTTGCTAAATTTGTTACGAATATAGAGCTTTGTGACACAGACACATTAGATGAGACATAGCAGTTCCGTTTGCCACCCTTCAACCCCCCACCCCCACCCACCACACACACACACACACACACACACACCCTAAACCTCTTGTGAATAATGACTGCAGCTGTGTCAGTGCGGCTGCTTCGCTGCGTGTCTTATTTTGATGGCTTTCTATAGTCAGTGTGGACGTGTGTGTCTCTCTGATTATGGTGTACAAATAGGCCATTAACCATAAGTTAGGAAGCGAGAGGCTTAATGGACAACAGAGGATGCAGGGGCAGGACGGCTCGTAAACACCGCCTCGTCCTCCGGTCATATCGATAAAACCATCCATGCCATCTGGGAGTTTGGCCACTTCATTCACAAAAACCAATACCCCAGTGGAATGAGGTGGGTCACGTTGTACGCACATGACGTGTTGAATCACCAGAAACAGAAAAGTATTATCGCCACTTCTTTTTTTTCTTTTGTCTTCTGTTGATGCTTGCTCTAAATGCAGACAATGTTATCCCAGACCATGACAAAATTACGTCTTGAAATATCTGGGTAAAATTGTTCAAATCTTTGCAATACGTGAGGAAAAAAAATCATGCATAACATTCATTAAAACATGAGCAAGGTGTCTGTTAGAAAAATAAAATAAATAAAAAAACTCCCGGGAGACAGGAGATTGATGTTAACAGATTGATTGCATTGACCAAAGCTTTCATGTTAGTGCTGGCATTCAAAGAAATCAACACAGATGAAGTGGGAGACTGAACAATGAATAACAACACTTGTCTTGCAAATGCCTCTGTATTGAAGGAAAACAGGACCTTATCACAATTCTGTGTTTCAGCTACAGGTTCATCCTGAGTCCCTGCTCGGGGAATTGTGTTTTCAAATGCTTCCAAAATTTCTAGGATGGAGTTTGCAGCAATGAACATATCTGACTGGTTGACCGCTGCCTCTTTAATGTCACCAACCATTTTTACCCACATCAGTTTCCTCATTCACTTTTGTTCAAATATTGCCTCACTGCAAAGTAATTCATGAAATGAAAGCCTAAATGATGGACGAACGCTCAATGAGGTAGGCTGTGTTACCCACATTTTCCAAAGGCAACATCACGAACAAAAAATGGAAACAGCAGTCTGAGATGTGCTAAGTTTGATAAGTTTAGGATACATATACACTTTAAGTTTCCCCAAACAGCAAAAAACAAAAAAGAAAATAAAAGAAACTGTATGAGGATACATCTCAGACAATTTTAGATAGGCACTGCACAGAATACGCAGTCTAGTCGATGGATTGATGGAATTCACATATTTAAAAAAAAAACTCTTCTATTTGCCTCATCTGTATTTTCTTATGACAAGTGCGTAAGGATGTTTGCTATCAACCTGTTTGACTTAATGAAAGGACCTGTGACCAGATCTGTTTGCTGATTGCTGAGCAAATATTTCTACTCCTTAAACAATTTAAGTGAGTGCATTCCTGTAACCCTGGCAATGGGAAATGAACCATCATATTTTGCATCCTAACAGCCATGTATGTGCCTCAGTCCTTTCAGGAATGAGGCATGGTATAATTATTTTTTTTTTAAATAAGACGGTCATCATCTGGTTGTGGGACTCAAAGACTGATGCTACAAAGTACATATTTGTGCAAAAGCATCAAGTGTTACTATTGTCTGAGTGAATGTGGTGCCTTCAAAAAAAGCTTAGCCTCCAAATGTTCACAAGATGCTTTTAAATAAGTCTCTCATGTCAATAAAGTCAGTCAAGTATGTCAACATACTTGCTACACTAAAACCCTACCATGAAAGAAAGAAAAACTTAAACTGATAATTTGATTAAAATAAAATAAATTGACATTCATAATAAACAAAACAAAAAAATGAAAACTGTGCAATGCTTGTGTTTTATTATTACTTTTATTATTAATAATACTAATAATAATAATACTAATAATAATACTAATAATAATTTAGACAAATTGGGCTTAATCCCCCACCCAAAAAAGAGCTCTCTCTCAGTAAGACTGTCTTGTACATCTGTTAACGGGTATTGCATAACTTGTGTGTTCCCTACTTCACATGTCTGTTATAAAATGTGCCTTCTGCAGACTGCAAGTTTCAGCACAGATTTTCAAAAGGTTCATCAGAATAGTCCAAAGTTTTGTTTCTAGCCATTCTTCTTGGTTGTTTTGAATGTCTCTGTTGTTTTAGTTGTTTACACTTGGCAGTTTCTCTGATGCCTGAACTACACTTGAGATTTCAATAGATACTTTACAGATTCAAGACCCTTTCTCAGACACAGCAAGCAGTTCTAGATCATAACCAAGCTTCCTCCACATTGGTTCTTCTTTTGTATGTTTCAGTGTTGCGTCCGTAAATATATTGTTCATGTTACTTACCAAAGAAACTTCATTATTGCCTAAAGGCTGGTCATGCATTTTGCCAAATTCATCTGCAGTAATCAGTTTCAAGTTATTCCGTGACGATTGCGGATTTTTCTTTCTTGAATCAAAGTGTGCACATTTAAACCACTTCAATTAATAAATGCAGCACAATCACCACACTTTTCCAAAATTAGCAATGATTGTACATTTGTCTACATCTGTGGCTCGATCCCAAATGCTACAATCACATTTGATTTCTTCTGTGAGTACAGATCTGTTCTGGTAAATGTCACACTGTGACAGGCACAAAGCCTGGTCACCACAATCATACCCTGAGGGACCCCAGCACTGTCACTTCCTCTCAAGTGTGCGCACGTTGCAGCAGTTGATAGCAAATAGAGGGCCTGATTTTAGTGACTTTATGCCTTTTGTAGAATACGCTATTTCTGTAGAGAGCATATTTCCTTGACGCAAAAAAAAAAAAAACTCAACAACAGCAACTTGATAGATCATTTAAGAAATGATGACCATATCTAAATGTATGTATTTTGTTAGTTTTGTGTACTGTATTAAGAGTCACTATATTGTTCTATATATTATTCATAAATGAGTGAGGTTGCAATAGACTGCAAATGTGCTTGTTTTGACATGTAATTTATAACGAAGAGGAAACTGTCATGTTCCGTGCCTGCCTGCAGGGGGCGGGCTTTCTCCCCGCCGACTGCACACCTGTTATTCATTCGGGATGATTATTCTTCCTTTATTAGGAGACTCCGGCAGTTTACTCACTGCCGGAGAATTCCACGCCGTGCCATATTTCTCTCGTGCTCTATTTCGCTATTTGCTATTTGACTCGTTGCCTTTTTGCCTTACGGCCGATACTCTTGTGATTCGCGTTTTGCCTCTAAGATTTTGTACTTATCGTATTTCCGCCAATTCAGGCCCTCCTCGCGTTTTTTGTTTTCCGCGAGCTTTTTCAGTTGTTATTTCCTTCTTTGTTACTCCTGGTCCTTATTTGATCAGCGTTTTGTGTTACCGTTTTTCCCTGTTGGGCTCTTTCTGTTTTTTTGTCATTAAAGACACCTTTTGATTTTTTCGTTGTCTGCTTTCCGGGGATCCAACTCTTTACTTCCTTGTTCTGCACGGAGCGATCTGTTATCGCTTCGGGCAGAACGTGACAGAATTCTCCGGCCAACATGGATCCCGCAGATATCGAGAAAATATTGTCCGCTCTTACCCGACAAGAGCAACAGATGAGTCAGCAGGGCCAAGCCATTTCGGAACTCCGAGGCGCGGTCTCCATGCTGGCTCATCGGTTCGACGATTTCGAACCTCGTTTAGTGCGGGTGGAGGAACGGAGACCCACTCCCTCCGGGGGCCGTCCAGCCACCCCGGAAGCGCCCCCCTCACATACCATTATGTCGAGGGAACCATCGCTTCCACACCCCCCTCGTTATGGGGGTGAGCATGGGCAGTGTGGCCACTTCCTTCACCAGTGCTCACTCATATTCGACCAACAGCCGTCTGCCTACGCTAATGATGCCGCCAAAGTGGCCTATGTGATGAGTTTGTTGACAGGTCCGGCGGCGTCATGGGCGATTGCGACCAGCGACGCCAAGCCGATTCTCCGATCGTCGTTCCCTGAGTTCGTGACGGCATTTCGCCGGGTGTTCCACCATCCCGTGCGGGGCAGAGAGGCAGAGGGTCGGCTACTCGCCCTCCACCAGGGAAGGCGATCGGTCGCAGACTACTCTATCGAGTTCCGGATTCTGGCAGCACAGAGCGGATACGACGATCGAGCATTGTGTGGACTGTTTCGTCGCGGCCTGAATTCTCAACTCAAGGACGAGCTGGCGACCCGCGACCACAGCACCGACCTGGAGGAGCTGATCGACCTCGCTCTCCTCATGGACAATCGCTTGAGGGAGCGAGGCCGGGAGCGTGGGGGAGATCGTTTCCCGTTCCAACGCACTCCATACCGTGAGGAACATCGTGGAGTATCCCGGGAGACAGCACCCGCGGAGGAACCTACGCAGCTGGGAGGCAAAGACGTTGGTGGAGAGGAAGGAAGTCGCCGTTTCAGCCGTCGAGCGACTAGTGACAACACCCAAACATCTCCTCACGCCACTACCAGTCATCCAGGATCGTTTTTTCACGTCCATCCCGAGTACTGTGAGTCACGATCCCGCGCGTTAACTCCAGAGTCTAGACGAGTCGACGCGCGACCGGGACACCCCAACAGAGCTTGAGGGGGAGATATTTGGTGATTCCCGGTCGAGGCGGGTTCGGGCCCTGGTAGACTCAGGAGCAGACGACTGCCTGATGGACACCGAGCTCGCATCCGAGCTGGGTTGTTTTTTGGAGGAACTTATCGATAGAAAGCGGGTTCGTGATCTCGATGGGCGTCTCCTGGCGGTCGTTACACATAGAACGGAGCCATTGAAGCTCCAACTTTCGAGTAACCATGTCGAGCATCGGCGTTTTCTCGTAATGCGGTCCCGCAACGCTCCCATCATTCTCGGGTTACCCTGGCTCAAGGTACACAACCCCGTAATTTCCTGGGCGCGCCCAGCAATTGATAGTTGGAGCCCGTACTGTTATCAACACTGTTTACAGTCGGCCGTCGGGGGGTACGAACGTGTCACACCCCCCGAGGATATCTGCCTTGACGGAGTGCCGGATTGCTATCGGGACCTCAAGGAGGTATTCAGCGGGGACCGCGCGCGCTCTTTACCTCCACACCGCCCCTACGATTGCGCAATAGACCTGCAGGCGGGCGCCCCGTTGCCGACCTCGAGGCTGTATCAGGTGTCTCAACCTGAACGCGAGGCGTTGACGGAGTACATTAACAGCTCGCTCGCTGCAGGCCTCATTAGACCTTCACGTTCACCGTTAGGGGCGGGTTTTTTCTTCGTGGGAAAAAAGGACAAGACCCTGCGACCCTGCGTCGACTATCGTGGGTTAAACGAAATTACAATAAAGAATAGATACCCACTACCTTTGTTAGATTCCGCCTTTGCCCCATTGCAATCCGCCACCGTTTTCTCCAAATTAGATTTACGCAGCGCTTACCACTTGGTCCGTATCAGAGAGGGAGATGAATGGAAGACCGCTTTTAAGACCCCTCTGGGCCATTTCGAGTATTTAGTGATGCCTTTCGGGCTTACTAACGCTCCTGCCATATTCCAAAATCTCATCAACGATGTTTTAAGGGACATGATTAACATCTTCTGTTTTGTTTATCTGGACGATATATTGATTTTCTCCCGGTCTTTACATGAGCACCAGCAACATGTTAGGCTGGTGCTACAGCGCCTATTGGAAAACCGGCTCTTCGTCAAGGCAGAGAAGTGTGAATTCCATGTTCCCGTCATCTCCTTCCTGGGGTTTATCATTGAGCGGGGTAGGTTGCGAGCAGACCCCGTTAAGACACAGGCAGTCACAAATTGGCCGGTTCCAACTAACCGCAAGGAACTGCAACGTTTCCTGGGGTTTGCAAATTTCTATAGACGGTTTATCCGTGGCTATAGTCAAAAGGCGCTCCCCTTAACCCGCCTTACGTCTGTTAAGACCCCATTTAAGTGGGACTCTACCGCGGACGCAGCGTTCGCAAACTTAAAGGCGGCGTTTACCAGTCCCCCCGTACTTCAACATCCTGACCCTGATCTTCCCTTTATTGTAGAGGTGGACGCCTCGGATTCAGGGGTGGGGGAGGTGCTGTCTTAACGCTCTCCGATCGACCAGAAGCTGCACCCCTGCGCCTTCTTCTCCCGTCGACTCACAGCGGCCGAAGCCAATTACGACGTGGGCAACCGCGAACTGTTGGCTGTTGTCTCCGCCTTGCAAGAATGGAGACACTGGCTCGAAGGGGCAAGGGAACAGTTCACGGTCTACACGGACCATAAGAACCTTGCTTACCTCCGTACCGCCAAGAGACTAAACTCCCGTCAGGCCCGGTGGGCCTTGTTCCTCACCAGATTCAACTTTATTCTCACATACTCCCCCGGGTCGAAGAATACCAAGCCCGACACCCTTTCCCGTCTCCACGACCCTACGGGAGGGGATCGGCCCCCGGAAACCATCCTCCCGGCTCAGTGCATCGTGGGGGTCGTCCAATGGGAGGTTGAGCAGCGGATCCAGACTGCCCTGGAGGGGGTTCAGGTATCGGCGGGGAGACTGTTCGTGCCTCCACCCCTGCGGTCGGAAGTTCTGCAGTGGGGACATGGGTCCAAGGTGGCATGCCATCCGGGGGTGAACCGGACGGTGCAACTCGTCGCCCAGCGGTTCTGGTGGCCGGAGCTCCGGAGCGACGTGACGGAGTTCGTCAAGGCCTGCAACTCCTGCGCATGCGGCAAGTCTTCCCGTCAACCTCCGGCGGAATTGCTCCAGCCGTTGCCCATTCCGCCACGCCCCTGGTCCCACATCGCTCTGGACTTCGTTACGGGCCTTCCCTCCTCCCGGGGTCGTACGGTCGTGCTCACGATCGTGGACCGCTTCTCCAAGGCGGCTCATTTTGTGCCCTTGTCCAGGTTACCGTCGGCGCTGGAGACCGCCAACCTCCTGGTCAAACACGTTTTCCGTCTCCACGGCATCCCAACTGACATTGTGTCTGATCGGGGGCCCCAGTTTGTGTCTCGCGTCTGGAAGCGGTTCTGCCGGTCCCTCGGAGCTACTGCCAGCCTGACCTCCGGCTACCACCCCCAGTCCAACGGACAGGCGGAGCGCGCCAACCAGGATCTGGGGGCGGCCCTCCGCTGTGTGTGCCTCCACCGTCCCGCATCATGGGTCGACCACTTACCATGGGTGGAGTATGCACACAACACCCTCGTCTCCTCCGCAACCGGCCGATTACCGTTCATGACTGCTTACGGCTACCAGCCGCCGCTGTTCCCATCACAGGAGGGGCAGGTGGAGGTCCCTTCCGTTCAGCACCATCTTAAGCGGGTCCATCACATGTGGAGAGAGGCCCGGGCGGCGTTGTCCCGCACTGCGACCCGGAACCGGCAGATCGCAGATCGTCGTCGGCGCCCGGCCCCCTCATATGTGGTGGGACAAAGGGTGTGGCTGGCTACGAGGGATCTTCGCCTGGCCGGTTCGTCGGCAAAGCTGGGACCCCGATTCACTGGACCGTTCGAGGTCGAGGCCGTCATCAGTCCAGCTGCAGTCAGGCTCCGGCTGCCACCCACAATGAAGGTTCACCCCGTCTTCCACGTCTCCCTACTCAAACCCGTGTCTTCCAGTGACTTGGCTCCTCCTCCCACGCCGCCGCCACCTCCGCGGGTGGTCGAGGGTGGTCCAGTGTACACGGTGCGTGCCATCCTGGACTCTCGGCGCAGGGGCAGGGGTTTCCAGTACCTGGTCGATTGGGAGGGCTACGGGCCGGAGGAGCAGCAATGGGTGCCTCGCTCCTGGATCCTTGATCCGTCCCTTCTGCGCGACTTCCACACCTCTCATCCTTCCAAACCGGGGGGTCCGCCGGGAGGCGTCCGTTGAGGGGGGGGTACTGTCACGTTCCGTGCCTGCCTGCAGGGGGCGGGCTTTCTCCCCGCCGACTGCACACCTGTTATTCATTCGGGATGATTATTCTTCCTTTATTAGGAGACTCCGGCAGTTTACTCACTGCCGGAGAATTCCACGCCGTGCCATATTTCTCTCGTGCTCTATTTCGCTATTTGCTATTTGACTCGTTGCCTTTTTGCCTTATGGCCAATACTCTTGTCATTCGCGTTTTGCCTCTAAGATTTTGTACTTATTGTATTTCCGCCAATTCAAGCCCTCCTCGCGTTTTTTGTTTTCCGCGAGCGTTTTCAGTTGTTATTTCCTTCTTTGTTACTCCTGGTCCTTATTTGATCAGCGTTTTGTGTTACCGTTTTTCCCTGTTGGGCTCTTTCTGTTTTTTGTCATTAAAGACACCTTTTGTTTGACAAGATTTTTTCGTTGTCTGCTTTCCGGGGATCCAACTCTTTACTTCCTTGTTCTGCACGGAGCGATCTGTTATCGCTTCGGGCAGAACGTGACAGAAACGGTTACCTACGGTACTGTTTGTGCATGTTGACTGAGAGTGACTCGAGCTAAAGTTATGCCGCTCATACAATACATCATACTCACTGGCTTTGTTTTGGGTTTTGATATGAAAAAAATTGTAATCTGACAAACATTTGAATAGTATTAGAAGAGCTTCAATCACTTTCCCAAACCCACCAATTGGAAAGACTGATCATTAAAGCATACTTGTGTTCAGTAAAGGGTTTTAAAATGCAATAAGCAAAAAACTGTGTCTTCTCTAATCAATCGAAAAAATATATGATAATCACACATAATATACAGTATTGACAAAGTGTTGAAAGAAAGTCCTACAGTCAGCCTTTTATCAGACCGTGGAAAAGTCCATTTGCTATAGGCACTCACTATATGAGATGAAAGGACAATAAAGCCCTCTGGCAATCATACTACCGTGTTCACCATAAATATAGAAAGTGCATTTCACGTATGAATTATTATGTTTATGAGGTCTAGTGTTGAATTGAAGCACTAATTGTGATTTAAACCACTACCAAAACAAGTTTAGAAAATGATTTAAATTGTTCTCTGATTTTGATTATCAGAGATCACAACTCTGTGAAGTCGGAAAAAATGGACCCACTTCACCGACCGGCTTCAAAGTGACGCCACTTGACAATGGCAAGCCCCATGAAGACCCTGATCGTGAAACGCAAAACATAGTTTACATTATAGAAATCTTCATAGATCTTCATTTATTATTACATTAATTTAGTTATCAACATAACTTCACGTAATGCAGTGTTTGTCAAATAGTAGCGGACAGCATGAAGCCAAATAAATTAAGGCGTCACTTAAAGGCATTACATGTACACCCCAATCACGCTGATAAGCTGCTTGAGTTTTTTCAGCAAAACGTGCCGAATATTGCCAACAATCATGCCGCTTTGTGACTGCTACTTCAGTAAACTAAAATACAGGTCCCGGCTACACATTAGCAGGAGCCGGGAGTTGCTGTGTCCTGCTTCAAACCTCGCTTCGAAGATCTATGCATTGCAAAAACGTGCTCATTGTAGCCATTAATCCAGATGTCAGCATTGATTTAAAAAAAAAAAGAAGCACAAATTATTGTATATATTTTTGTTTTGCTGGTTAAAGGTTTTTTTTAATATTGTGCTCCTAGGATAATGTTGGTGATTAGTTTGAATACATTATTAGTTATTGAGTTTATGTCATTTTATTTTTCAATATCGTATGGTGGGCGGCCCAGTAGTCCAGTGGTTAGCACGTCGGCTTCACAGTGCAGGTTTTTGTTCTTGTTTTCTTTCGCTTTGAACGCTTTGTGGTCATAAGTGGGACAATCGGAATGGAATAAGGCTGACATCCCACCGTCCTCTAATGCAGCATTTGTGTCGAGCCAATTAACAATCTTCATTTATTAATTTAATGTTATTCCGCTGATTGTTAAATTAGGTACGTAATAAATAGCATAACAGCCCATCAAAAACGTATATTATTTATTTAAGTTTTGGAATCAGAAGAAAATTAATGATTCGCTTTGATGAAAGATTAATTACATTACGTCATGAAAATGTGTGTCAATGTCATATTTTAGGGTGCCAGGGCCGTTCTGCTTGACATGTTTATTAATAGGCAAGAAAACAGTAACTGCATAAGAACAACCGTCCATTTTTCCTTCCGCTTTTCCGTGGTCACCAAAGCAACATTAATTATTATATTGAGTCGGTAGAGGGCAGTAGTACATTGGTGAAATATCAGTTGTGTCACACGACCGAAGAAGAATACAAGACGCGTGAGGAGGTCTGCCACTTGATCGCCCAACGTCATAGGTAAAAAGATCCGTTTAATCGATGCTCAGGAATTGTGACAAGCGATTGGTGCAGTACTGCGAGCCAGCAAACTCTCACTGCTTTAAAGTTACTTTTTGTCCACTTTTAGCAAGTGCAATACTAGCGATAGCCAGCAATTACTAGCGTGCCAGTGTTGCTAGCGAGGAGCTAACACTTAGCTGTATGAAACGGTCTGTTTATCTTGTAAAGCAAAGGGCAACGTCACGTTAAGAAGTTACGCTTTTACTGTTAATGGTTCTTCTGGATTTTTAGTAATTGCACAATGACTGTTACACGATCGTTGTTTCTACTCTGTCAGCTAAGGGACTAGTCACAACACGTTGCCTCGTACTTTGTTACTCGTTAGCTAGCTCTTGAGCTCCTGTCAAAACGTGTGCTGCAGCCCAATTGTTGTTATTCAGAAGTGTTTGTCAAGAAGCCAAACTTAGACAGTCAGAAATCGTCCACATTTTCTGTGTTTGTTTAATTCCACCATGCAACTGTCAATCGGCTACGAGAGCGCCTTGACTCGCGAGCAGACGCTAACTTTATTGGTCGTAGGCTAGTCCATCTGCCAGCCGCGTTCCAGTGCGTCATCGGTCAACGCATGTTCGCCACTCTGATCCCGTCACAACTGGGCTCTTTGTAAATACGTATGCTGCTTTGTAATTATATGTTGTTTCCTTTGTGGCACATGCTGGAATCTGCGGCGTAAGGGAATGTCTTCACACTCCCGATTTCTGATGTTACACTTGAGTAATCCCGTGCGGAAAGTAAAACGCAGTCACTCTCGCTACCCGTGTTAGATTGAACTTTTTTTTAAATCCTAGGAAGGAGCAGCAATTCTGTAATGGAGGTCAATAAAGGTAAATGCAACGTTTTCATTGTTCACCCCGGTGAAACATTACTCAGTCGAAGGCTGTACACTCTTGAACAAGTTTGACCTCATGAACATGGTTTCTCTATCGTGCAACTTTGAACAGGTAAAGGGGAGCCGGGATTGCAGAATCCTGCCAGGCAGATGGACAAACCCGTTCACTTGCATGCGGTGGAAAGGTTGGTTGAGTTGCATGAAACACCAAAATTACAAAAAGATGTGTGCTGAAGTCATGCTTTTGTTTCCCTATCATACTATGCAATCTGCATGGTACAATACTGTAAGGAGATCCGACTGCACTTAAAAAGCAGCGCTACCTGTGGTAGTAATAATGAGAAATCAATCAACTTTTATTGCAGACTCATTAGAAAGCACATACACTATGCCCCTCTTCCTCAACTGGCGGACGGCGATCCACGACCGGACCGCCGACCTCTCTGTCCGGACTTCCTCTGTCCGGACCCTCGGCAAATTGTATAAAATAATTTATAAATTGATTTTTACGTTATACATTTTATATTTGTGGACTATAATCTGCGCATTACCGCGATCGCTTGTTTAAATTATCCGTTGTATTCTTTGCGTGCGCTAACAGATGTAATGCATAGGACCGCGACTTTGTGTGTATGTTTGACTCACTCGAGACCTTGCCTGAGCAGGGCATGTCGGCGATAACGATGCGCTGATTGGCTCCTCTGAACTTAAGGTGTGTCCATACATAAGCGTCAGCACGCATTCAAAATGGATGATTGTGTCAGGAAACAGACGCATGCGCGACGCCACAGTGTGCTCACAGCTTCAGCCCAGGAGAGCCGCACACAGACAATTAGACAAAACGAATCGCGGGAGGTTTCGACTGTGTGCAGTTCTGCTGCCGTCTACTTTGTAGCTGTTTAATAGCAGAACACCGCAACATGGTAAATGAACATCCCAATGGCGTCCTCAAATAATATTTGCATGCCTCAGACATTGCATTCACCTAAAGTGGAAGAAAAGCACTGCACATTCGTGTGCTCCCTTGTGTCAGTATTTAAAATGGTTCTTAACTCCTGATAATATTTTTAAGTGATTTCAGAAGGGATGTGAAAATGGGAATTGTACAAATGAAAAGGATATTTTTGTTTTTGTTTAGTATTTATTTTGGTAAAATTAGTGTTTTGTTTTGTTTTTAAATTAATGGGAAAATTACAACTACTGTTTAACAAAGTTAAAATAAAAATGTCTTATTTCCCTTAAAGGGCTATTTCTATTATTAAGCAGGCACAACTTAACAAAATAAGAGTTCCTGTGCCTCAACACAACACCTCTCATTATTTGCTGTGTACTGGCAAAGTGAATAATTGTTATTTTCATGAACCCCATTATTGGTTGGTTGTGAGGAGTGTTGATTTGTATAAGCTTAGCTTGCCCATACTAAATGGGGATATTGCCCTGAACCCCATGACCGCTGTGCATGGGACCGGACCTTGGTCTTATTAAAAAAAAAAAAAGTGGACCGACAGCATTTCTAGTTGAGGACCACTGCACTATGCCATAAACATTAAAACAAATGAAAAGGCAGTCTCATGTCCACAAAGGTGACTGACTAGTGACTGGTGACTGCACTGAAACCAGGAAACAATTGGAATTCTGAGAATCATTTAATAGACATTGGATTCCTCAACAAGGCATGAAACACACTAACCTTGCACAACAAAACGGTTTCCTTGTACTACACCACCTGAGCTTTGTAAGCAAATCTGTACATGTCATCATCATCAATCTTAAACTTATGCTTGCTAGACTTAGTTTTAAACTTTATCTACATGGGAGCAGTATACATAGAAGCACAATAACTTTTACAGAGCTTTATCTTCAATACTAGTGAAAGTTCCTTAACCATCATGTTAGCTTGTGAATTTAACATCTGCTGCTATCTATATACATGGTCATAATTTTCAGACATTTAATCTGGATGACATGTCCCAGATACTTTACCCTTTCATGCACCCTGTAACCTAATAACATGATAAACTGTCCTCTGTCACAACTGCTGTCCCTGAAAGGGTTAATTTCACATACAGATATGACATGCCCTTACAGGTAAAATGATGGGAAGTTGATCTATGTCCCCTTTTGCTTTGTAAGTCATAACTCTTTTTACCATGGTATTTCACATCAAATTGGACATCGTACTCTGCTATATTTACTATCGACAGGGCTTTAAAGTGCGACCATTATGCTCACAAATGTGCCCTTTTCTCCTCATTATATGTCTGTAAAAATTTCAGCCGATCACAGCGCGGATGCATGTTTTAATCCTTCTACTGGTACATACAGCAAAGGCGCTCCAATTCTATGTCCACTGTCAAACTACATGCAGAAGGTGGAATGTGTCAGGTTAAGTCCTTCCAGTATTAAAAAAATATATATATATCAATGTCTAGATGTTTAATTTTACTAGCTTAACTTGCTTTCTAAAGAATGGGTTTCTATTCAGTTCACTCCCATATATAAATAAAAGTATCGGTAGTGTGAATTTTAAAAAATCATGTTGAGCGTTTAAGAAAAACCTTTACTTGTCTCACAATGGAGAAATTGGCAATTTACAGCAGCACAAATTATGAAAAGGAGAAAGTAGAAAAACAAAAAGTATTTGCATGCACAAAAAAACCAAACAGACTGTCCACAGTACAGAGTATATATTTGCATAAATATGTCTATATTTTAAAATTATTTACCCCTCCGTGAGTCGTCACCTTACCGCGGTGGAGGGGTTTGTGTGTCCCAATGATCCTAGAAGCTAAGTTGTCTGGGGCTTAATGCCCCTGGCAGGGTCACCCATGGCAAACAGGTTCTAGGTGAGGGGCCAGACAAAGCACGGCTCAAAGACCCCTTATGATGAGCAAAATATATGGACCAAGGTTTCCCTTGCCCGGACGCGGGTCACCGGGGCCCCCCTCTGGAGCCAGGCCTGGAGGTGGGGCTCGTTGGCAAGCGCCTAGTGGCCGGGCCTACACCCATGGGGCCCGGCCGGGCACAGCCCGAAGAGGCAACGTGGGTCCCCCTTCCCATGGGCTCACCACCCATGAGAGGGGCCAAAGGGGTCGGGTGCAATGTGAGCTGGGCGGCAGCCAAAGGCGGGGACCCTGGCGGTCCGATCCTCGGCTGCAGAAGCTAGCTCTTGGGACATGGAATGTCACCTCTCTGGCAGGGAAGGAGCCCGAGCTGGTGTGTGAGGCAGAGAATTTCCGACTGGATATAGTCGGACTTGCCTCCACACACAGCCTGGGTTCTGGTACCAGTTCTCTCGAGAGGGGTTGGACTCTCTTCCACTCTGGAGTTGCTCACGGTGAGAGGCGCAGAGCAGGTGTGGGCATACTCATTGCCCCCCGGCTCAGTGCCTGTACATTGGGGTTCACACCGGTAGACGAGAGGGTTGCCTCCCTCCGCCTGCGGGTGGGGGGTCGGGTCCTGACTGTTGTTTGTGCATATGCACCAAACAGCAGCTCAGCATACCCACCCTTTTTGGAGTCCTTGGAGGGTGTGCTGGAGAGTACTCCTGCTGGGGACTCCCTTGTTCTGCTGGGGGACTTCAATGCTCACGTGGGCAATGACAGTGAGACCTGGAGGGGCGTGATTGGGAGGAACGGCCCCCCCGATCTGAACCCGAGTGGTGTTTTGTTATTGGACTTCTGTGCTCGTCACGGATTGTCCATAACGAACACCTTGTTCAAACATAAGGGTGTCCATATGTGCACTTGGCACCAGGATACTCTAGGCCGCAGTTCGATGATCGACTTTGTAGTTGTATCATCGGATTTGCGGCCGCATGTTCTGGACACTCGGGTGAAGAGAGGGGCGGAGCTGTCAACTGATCACCACCTGGTGGTGAGTAGGCTCCGATGGTGGGGGAAGATGCCGGTCCGTCCTGGCAGACCCAAACGTATAGTGAGGGTTTGTTGGGAGCGTCTGGCGGAATCCCCTGTCAGAAGGAGTTTCAACTCCCACCTCCGACAGAGCTTTTCCCATGTTCCGGGGGAGGCGGGGGACATTGAGCCCGAGTGGACCGTGTTCCGTGCCTCTATTGTTGAGGCGGCCAATCTGAGTTGTGGCCGTAAGGTGGTTGGTGCCTGTCGTGGCGGCAACCCCCGTACTCGCTGGTGGACACCAGCAGTAAGGGATGCCGTCAACCTGAAGAAGGAGTCCTATCAAGCCTTTATGGCCTGTGGTACCCCAGAGGCAGCTGACAGGTATCGATTGGCCAAGCGGGCCGCGGCTTCAGTGGTCGCCGAGGCAAAAACCCGAGCGTGGGAAGAGTTCGGTGAGGCCATGGAAGCCGACTTCCGGACGGCTTCGAGGAAATTCTGGTCCACCATCCGACGTCTCAGGAGGGGGAAGCAGTGCACCACTAACACTGTATACAGTGGGGATGGGGCGCTGCTGACTTCGACTCGGGACGTTGTGAACCGGTGGGCAGAGTACTTCGAAGACCTCCTCAACTCCACCAACACGCCTTCCTTGGAGGAAGCAGAGCCCGGGGACTCTGAGGTGGGCTCTCCTATCTCTGTGGTTGAAGTCACCGATGTTGTTAAAAAGCTCCTCGGTGGCAAGGCCCCAGGGGTGGATGAGATCCGCCCGGAGTTCCTCAAGGCTCTGGATGTTGTGGGGCTGTCCTGGTTGACACGCCTCTGCAACATCGCGTGGACAACAGGGAGAGTGCCTCTGGATTGGCAGACCGGGGTGGTAGTCCCTCTTTTTAAAAAGGGGGACCGGAGGGTGTGTTCCAACTACAGAGGGATCACACTCCTCAGCCTCCCTGGTAAGGTCTATTCAGGGGTGCTGGAGAGGAGGGTCCGTCAGGAAGTCGAGCCTCAGATTGAGGAGGAGCAGTGTGGTTTTCGTCCCGGCCGTGGAACAGTGGACCAGCTCTACACCCTTAGCAGGGTCCTTGAGGGTATGTGGGAATTCGCCCAACCAGTCTACATGTGTTTTGTGGACTTGGAGAAGGCGTTTGACCGTGTCCCTCGAGGAGTTCTGTGGGGGGTGCTTCGTGGGTATGGGGTACCGAACCCCCTGATACGGGCTGTTCGGTCACTATACCACCGATGTCAGAGTTTGGTTCGCATTGCCGGCAGTAAGTCGGAATCGTTTCCAGTGGAGGTAGGACTCCGCCAAGGCTGCCCTTTGTCGCCGATTCTGTTCATAACCTTTATGGACAGAATTTCTAGGCGCAGCCGAAGCGTTGAGGGGGTCCGTTTTGGGGGCCTCAGTATTTCATCCCTGCTTTTTGCAGATGATGTGGTGCTGTTGGCTCCTTCAAACGGGGCTCTCCAACTCTCACTGGAGCGTTTCGCAGCCGAGTGTGAAGCGGTTGGGATGAAAATCAGCACCTCCAAATCTGAAACCATGGTCCTCAGTCGGAAAAGGGTGGAGTGCCCACTCCGGGTCGGGGAGGAGATCTTACCCCAAGTGGAGGAGTTCAAGTATCTTGGGGTCTTGTTCACGAGTGGGGGTAGGAGGGAGCGGGAGATCGACAGGCGGATCGGTGCAGCGTCTGCTGTGATGCGGACGTTGTATCGGTCTGTCGTGGTGAAGAAGGAGCTGAGCCAAAAGGCGACGCTCTCAATTTACCGGTCGATCTACGTCCCAACCCTCACCTATGGTCACGAGCTATGGGTCGTGACCGAAAGAACGAGATCCCGGATACAAGCGGCTGAAATGAGTTTTCTCCGCAGGGTGTCTGGGCTCTCCCTTAGAGATAAGGTGAGAAGCTCAGTCATCCGGGAGGGGCTCAGAGTCGAGCCGCTTCTCCTCCACATCGAGAGGAGCCAGATGAGGTGGCTTGGGCATCTGATTCGGATGCCTCCTGAGCGCCTCCCCGGTGAGGTGTTCCGGTCATGTCCCACCGGGAGAAGACCCAGAGGAAGACCCAGGACACGCTGGAGAGACTATGTCACCCAGCTGGCCTGGGAACGACTCGGGATCCCCCGGGGAGAGCTGGAAGAAGTAGCTAGGCAGAGGGAAGTCTGGGCTTCCCTGCTAAAGCTGTTGCCCCCGCGACCCGGCCCCGGATAAGCGGTAGATGATGGATGGATGGATGGATGGATGTCTATATTTATGCATATGCAAAGTGGCTGTGCTATTGAAAATGGGTGAGTGGGGGGTGAGTCCAGGTTTTCATTGTGTTTATTCTACAGCCATTAGAATTGTTTAAAAAAAAATTGTGACCACAATCAAATTGCAATCATTGTACTTTTTTGCTGACTTACACGGTAATACAAATAAGACACATTTGAAGTTGTTTAGCTGTCGGATATTTCACTGCTTTTTACTGATGTTTTAAAGTTTTAGCATGGTATCTTTATTTGGTCTTTTAAGGTTATAGAAATTAATTGACCTGTTTTGTCAAGTCACTAGTTGTTGCAAAGTTGTTCCAGTAAAATATTTTGTGCATATATCTTCAGTCACTATCAAACTTTCATCATATGAAACTACAGTATGCCAATTGAGATGACTATACATCAGCAACTATGGTCATCCTATACCACCCCTAAAAAAGGGTGCGACCAAATCTGTGCTGCTCCGACCGACTGAAAAAGTTGGTTGCACTACTGCAAAAGTTAGTGTAGAGATTCGATTGGTTGAAATCCAGCATTGCCAAGACAAAAATTTGCCAGATCTTCGGCAAGATAAAATGGGTGTCACCAATCATACATCCTGTTTGACAGCGACATAACATTTTGTTGTTGCTGGCATTTTGATGATTCGGGGATGACAAATTCACAACCGTGCCTCCTCAAACCGTTCTTGCTTTTCCTTCGACCACAGCATGCTGCCTAAAGCGGTGAAGAGGCGAGTGCATGCTTTGAAAAGGCTTCAGGTGCAGTGTGGCAACATCGAAGCCAAGTTTTATGAGGAGGTCCATGAACTGGAGAGGAAGTATGCTGCCCTCTATCGGCCATTTTATGACAAGGTATCTTCACGCTTTTGTGACGGAACGCCTTTTCACCAGACTCAAATTGTAGATGTAAACATGATTTTCTTAAGTGGCACTCGATGTAGTATCTCTGGTCCTACCTGAAATCAGTTAGATCACATCCTTGGTGCTACATTGGATACTTGTAAGACGAGTAGCCGACTGTTGTCTTGTCAGTCAGGGCTATTTCCAGAGCTAGTGACAAGAACCAAGCAATTCCCAGTTGCTCTGATGATTGACAGTTAAAATTGGCTTGCACCTGTGCGTGCGCCGCTTTGCCCCTCTAAAGGGGTTTTGATTACAATGTGCATGTGTATTTCAGTCCATTATCCATGTCTGTTTGCATTCGGTCTGTTTGACCCGAGTTGTCAATAATAGTCGTTGTCGGTTCTGATTTTGTGTGTGTGTGTGACAGCGAAGAGATGTTATCACAGGCACAGTGGAACCCACAGATGCTGAGTGTGAGTGGAACAGTGACAAGGATGAGGAGGAGGAGCTGTCTGTAAGTAGAGCTTTCAGCCTCTGGCAGTTTTAAATCTTCAAAGAAGACAAATTACCCCCCACCCCCAATCCACAATGCAAGAGTTTCCAAGTGTCTTTAAAAAGAAGTCTGACAAGCCTCCATCAAAATACAGATAGGATATAAATATACATAAAATATATATAAAATACACTTAAATATACACACTATTGAAATAATGCTATTTTGGGGGTTTCTGTCTCGTGCAAGTGTGCAGAGTGTGACTTTTCCTTCCAAAAGATGACTAGGCTTCAGTCAACTTAATGTTGACAGCTTAGCATTTGTTGCTGCGTTGGGAAACTTTTCTGACCCCTCTATTGACTATGTCACCCCGCAAAAAGTAATTACCTACAAATCTAACAACTGATGTTCACGCCTACAAATAAATGGCAGCAACGCAAAGCTGGATACCTCCAGGTTACAAAAGTGAACTTGTGAATAGGAATGCGTTTTGGCTATTTTGTGCCATGTTTAAAACTGTCTTGACAACAGTGTCCTGTCCCTGCGATGTCAACACTTTGCTTGCTTCTAGTGCATGATAGGAATAGGCAGAATCATCGCACAAAGTGTGGACAAGTTTTGACCTCCCCTCGTAGTTTGTGGTCCAAAAAACATCTACTATGGGAAGTCAAGCTACTGTACAGCCACGTAAACATTCACTAAGCATCTCCTTCTGCATTATTCTGATCAATAAAATTGTTTAGTTTTCCTCATGGCTCAGGAAATGAAATCAAGTCAAATACCCTGCTTTAGTCATTGGTCAAATCAATAGGACTCATGTGCGAGTTAAGTCCCTCTTGGTTTTTCATTGAAAAAAAAAACAGACTTGCAAAATCGAGCCTCTATGTTGTGATTTATTTGTTTTTGTCCCTCACTGTTTCAAAATAAGATTTTTGATTGTTCCCATTCTTGGTCCTCTTGCTGCAGGAGCAGATAAAGAAAAAAATAGCTATTGACCCTGCTAAGAAGGAAGAGGCCACACCAATGGAAGACCCAAAAGGCATCCCGGACTTCTGGCTCACCATATTCAGAAACGCAGACATGCTCACTGATATGATCCAAGTACACGGAATTCTTCTTAACTTGTTGACCAGTATCTCGCAACACTTGTCTTAACGTTAGTGTTCACTGTTTGCCTTCTGCTAGGAACATGACGAGCCCATTCTGAAGCACCTGAAAGATATCCAAGTGACGTTTTCTGAACCTGGAGAGCCCATGGTCAGTATTGAGACGTTAAATGAAAAAGTCAATCCCAAATGTAACAGCAAGAGTTCTTGTTTTGCTCTTCCAGAGTTTCACACTGGAGTTCCACTTTGAGCCCAACGGCTACTTTAACAATGCTGTCCTCACTAAAGTCTACAAGATGAAGTCTGAGCCTGATTCTTCAGAGCCTTTTTCATTTGAGGGACCAGAGATCGTCGACTGTGGCGGGTGAGGCTGTGCACTTGGCAGGCTCTTTGGATTGTCACTTGGACTCTATAAACCCATTTTCATTTTGGAAACAAAGATGACATAATTTGGATGTGCGCATATTGTTAAAGCAGAAAGAATTGCGAGGTTTGTTAAAATGCACGCAATCCGACTAAAGTGTAGTGAAAATTACTTTTAAAAAAATTGCCATAGAAAGCAACTTTCCAGTCATATAGGTTTACATAGTGGGAGGAAGATTTCACAATGTTTCACATTCTCACATGAGATATTTTAGTTGTCTCCTACTGATCAATGAGAATAGTCAAGTCAACTGTATTTAACAACAACATAGACTGATCTAACATTTCAATTAACAATGGAGTCATTCAGCTTCAAGAGATATTTTGATTTTGCAATAAACTTTATGCCACTCAGGATTTTTGTTTTTTTTGTAGGCCGAGTAGATTGTTACATTTTGAATCCCAATTTTTGTATAAATGGTACTTGACCAGAACATGTTGTTCAATGTAATTAAAGTTTTTTTTTAAACCCTCCTTATCATGACCCTTTCGTTTGTAGAATAGTTTCAAGTGAGCTTTGTTTAAATTGCAGTGTTGTGCAAAATACAGTAGTGAATCTCTAACCATGTCATTGTATGCTAAAGTGTTACCTTATTGGAAGGCACGCTTTCCAATAATGCTGTAATTTGGTTGACCAGGTTGTCATACAATGGTGGGCTGTTATGTATGTGTAAGAAAAAAAGTAATCGCTTTATGGCACAAACCGTATTCTACAGACAAAAAGAGAAACAATTGTCGGGTGCCCGTTGCCGTACAATGTGATGGTCTACCGTGATGAAACAATTTTACCAATAAATGATGTTTTCTTCTTCCCACAGCTGTGTGATAGATTGGCACAAGGGGAAGGATGTGACCGTGAAAACTGTCAAGAAAAAGCAGAAGCACAAAGGTCGTGGCACCGTGCGCACCGTCACCAAACAGGTTTCCAACCCCTCGTTTTTCAACTTTTTCAACCCTGTCAAAGGTGAGTGCACAGAACTCATTTACCACGTGGTTTTATAGTCCTCAAAATTATGTTTTACACTACTTCTCATTTATTAACTCCACACATTTGGTAGCTTGGTTCTATCTTTACTTGCACATCTTTGAGCAGGACTCCTTTAAGGGGAGAGGAGTTAACATGCTACATGTCCACATTTGTCAAGTAACTCAGTGCGTTAAGCTAAACTCAACACCAGAGGTCGCCACACTTTGACCGTATTAGAACCAGGCCACTACTGGGTAGATGTTGAAACGTTGTCAGCTGTGTGGTAGTTCCCAAACTGGTGCAACTGCTTATTTCCTGTAATCACCATCAATTTAACCAGCAACCAACATGATAGCTGCCCCAACCTGTGTGCGTAATTTCTATATGTAGTCAGGCCAAGCGCCAGGCCATATCAAACTATGTCATATTTCCACATAATGGGCTGTTATACTGCTTCAGTGGGGATTCACGGTTTCAGATTTTTCTCCGTTTGTACATCAGACATGTTTGGGCAAGTTGTGTGGCTCTTCAGAGGCTGACCTGACATCTGATTTGTTAGCCCCATGTTTGTCTTCATGCTATCAAATTGTGATCGGAGAATGTGAATCGTGCTTTATTGTCTGCTCATGAGAAGGGCATGGGCTTCCTCGGACTATTTATCTGTTGCACCGCACGAGTTGCAAAGCTTACCTTACTCCAATTTAGTGCTGGAGTTTTGCTCTTTCCCTTGTAATTTGTCACGCCCAGCATTAAGAAATAATTTTCTTTTCCCCACTGGGCAGAATGTCTCGGAGATGAATTAACATGGCAACATGATAAAATGAGGCATCTGACGAATATTTTTTTTCTGTAAAAAAGGAAACTCACACTGCTGTTTGTGGAAGCAGTGCACGTCAGTGGGGATACACTTTGAACTATGGAAGTTGTTCGAGAAAAATGGTTTCATCAAATTGATTTGAAATTTGACGTCAATCTTGTGCATCAGTTGGAAGTTGCATGTATCCACGCTAGTAATTTATTTGAAATTCACTATGACTTCTTTGCTGGCCGTTATAAAAAGATGATTCAGACTGTTTATTTTCTTCCCCAGCTCCACCAGACGGTGGTGAAATGGTGAGTTGAGGTTACAATTCTCTGAGCAGTGACGTGAAGTGCACTATTTGGTTTGAACTGTTTTTGTTCTATATTTCCCCCCGCACCCAACCTAGGACGAAGACTCTGAGCTAGCTTTTGACTTTGAGATTGGTCATTTCTTCCGTGAGAGAATAATTCCCCGAGCAGTGTTGTATTTCACTGGAGAGGCAATGGAAGACGACGAGAGCGTAAGTAAAGATGTGATATTAGGTGCAATTAACATGATCTGATGTGTCGTGATTTTTTTTTTTTTGTTGTTTTGTATTTAATGCAGTTTGATGAGGAACTAGAGGAAAGCGATGAGGTTTGTCATTTTTCTCACTGGACATATTCACTGCACAATTCTGAGATGTGATTGAAAGAGCTATTTACGAATATTACAAATTTATTTCTGCATTGTGAGGCCACTATAGGTCTTCTTATCTTACAATGAACAAATACAAATGTAGCTTTTATGAAGATAAAATCATCTGTCTTGATTGACAGTTTTAAATCTTGATTTTCAAACCACAGTTCCCACAGCTACACTGGTTTATTAGAAATGACACTGATGCAGTGTAGTTTTATGTCACTGAGGAAAGTTCTTAAAACATCTTCCCTAAATATGCAGTTTTGAGTACATTATCTCAACATTCGTTATGTGAATCAGGAGCAAGATGAGGAGGAGGACGACGACGACGACGATGACGACGACGAGGGAGACTTTGATCCGAGGGTCTGTATGAATCCATACATTATACGGTCATTTACATATTTTAATGTCAGTACAGAGTGTTCTGTTTATGACGGTTACAATCTTACTTATATTTTTAGTAGTCTGTCACAAGCATACTGAGGCACCAGTAGTCATAACTACAATATATACAGTATATGTATGGAAAAAACATTTCTAGGCCGTTGGCAACCTGTGAAGTGCAGCAGTAATATGAGTTGCCTTCTTCACTAATCACTCAAAGTAATTAACACCCGATTAACAGAGAACAGGAACCACACGTTGAGTTGAGCCCTGGATGCACAATATTGCTAAATGCCATGTTTTTAAAAAATGTATATTTTGCTAGATCACTGGAAAGAACGTGCAGAAAAGCAAAATTTCAAATTCAGCCAGACTTGTGTGTGTGTGTGTGTGTGTGTGTTTGTGCGCGTGCATACACCCAACTTGAGACACTCGTGCTATCTCGGAACAAATTCTCAATGCCATGCTAACTGAATAGCCACCCCGTTTTCCAAATAATCCTAATGTAATTCCCACAGTACAGAGTGCGCCTAATTAAAAGCTAAAATAACTAAATTTAGCCATAAAAACAATGTGTACCCTAATTTGTGGACTACAAACCACACTTGAGTAAAGGCCGCAACAGCTCATTTTAGCCATAAAAACAAAATGTGTACATATATTCGCCGCTTTGGACTGATAGCTGTGTTTTTTCACTAGTACCACGCAAACAAAAAATATATTTTCTGCTTTAAAAAATGAAAGAATATCATTTTTGGACCAGTGAGGTGAGATTCAAATTCTACACTTTTGTGTATAATCACCTGTTAAATCCCTGCACAGTGGTTGGGAATCACTGGCCTCAACTTCTGATTGTTCTTCTAAACCTTTAATACAAGAGTTTGAGGTAATTGATGTTTCTCTTGTTTACCAAGCGTTTTGTCTTGCCTCATTTGCTTGTGAAGTGCCTGCCCTGCAATAGCCGTTCAGAGTTGTGAAGGGCCATCATATACATGAACGAAATTAGCCAGCATTGTCATCGATTCATTTCTCTCTGAAGTACTCTGGCCCCTTTAATTGCCGAGCTTCTGCCTCATTTCTGAGGTGTCAGTCTCCTTGATGCTGAAAGTGTCGGTGTGATTGTGGAACATGTGCATGACAGTGTCTCTCCTCCCACCACAGGCCTAATCAATCATGCATTTCTAGGTAAGGAAGAGCTAAGGAAGGCCGCCCTCCCCATTCTGCGTTCTCCATCCATTCTAAATTGCCTGTATGGATCTTCAGACCTTTGCACTCACTTCTTTTGGCTTCTGTTTTCCTGTAATCAAGGGTTGTTTCGGTGGTAACTCGCATCCTGCTCCTCCTCTTCTTTTTTTTTTTCCTCTGTTTTCTGTCAGGCTGCACCCAACACCCGTGCCGCACAGTCCAGGCTCTAATCGGTCGCATTTCCTTTTAGCTGCTTCTCGCTGTCAGCCAGTGGCTCTCTTGAAGCCAAACCGCAGTTGCTGCTTGTCTAAGTTGTGTTTGTGTCATGTTTGTGTCATACAGAAAGAAGCGCCCGCCCAGCCTGCTGAATGCAAGCAGCAGTAACTGCAGTCAGCAATGCACAAGGAGACCTGCCATCCTTCAATTTAGCCAATCATCTTGTTGCCTGCCCCTCTTGTCCTCCTATGAACGGTCAGACCAACACAATAGATACCCACCAAACTGAATTTTTGTTTTGTGCATGACTTTGTTTTTATTTAGCCCACTCTTCTTTGTTTGGCTTCTTTCTCACTTCAAACGGAGGTGTCCTGGTAATTGCCATCTTTTGGTAAGATGGACTTTAGTACATTATTGTCAAGAATCTCATGAGGAAAAATGGAATGTAAAAGACCCAAAATTAAATGTTCATGGATCTGTTACTCAGGGGTTTTGTTTTGTTTTTAACATCAACGTGAAAGTTGTTAATTCACCTCGGCACCGCTGAGCAATGTTGACTTTGGCTGGGCTTTGTTGTTGTACAATATATAACTAATTTAGTTTTCATACTTGTGCTTGTCATTGAATTATTTATCCTGGTTTCAGGCACCAGTTTGGTGATGTATTTCAGCAAGCCGCGTTGTGGAGGGTTAACTCTTATTTTAAAAAATAGAATAAAATAACTGCCATGTTCCAAGTTTGAACATTTAAACGTTATGGGATGGTGTTTAACGCGATACCGCAGTCAGATGCCAATTTTTAACAAACCATTTCACATAACGTGAGCACTTGAATGGACGCTACTATCACCGCCCTGCGAAAATAAAGCGCTTTATGCTTCCACTCAAGATCAGTCCAGTCAGTATCACAGCACAAGGGCAGACGGAAGCGAACTCTAACCTTTCAAAAATGTTGACAGTATGCAGGTTGTTTGGATGTTTTCTGCTCCCCAAACAAGCCAAATTGAATGTTATCTTCATGTATTATTTCCCCACTTCCACATTGTAATCACCATTTAAAGTTGCTCAAATATTTGTTGTATATGGGATTCTTTTTGAATAATTTGCTGAAAACAGTGTTGCCAATGTATTTTGCGCTGCCCTTCCAATTGAATTTGTTTGGTTTGGATCCCCCTGTTGGGAGGTCATCAGAAGCGGTCTCGATTGTATTGAGCTGGTTGCTTGCATCTGAGGCGTGGTTGTCCTACTCAAATGTATCACACGGGGTCCTGTGCTAACAAATGGCCTTAACTTATCTTGCTTTATTCTCTTCAATTTGTACAGAGTTAAGATATTCTATTAAAAGTTGTGCACCAATGAGAAGTGTGTGTCTGTGAATGTCTTTAGATCATGCGGTTTAGCTACTCAGTTCAAATTCAAAGTGAAATCTGCAAATGTGTGTTAGATAACATCAGGGGTCACCAACTTTTTTGAAACGTAGCTATGTCTTGGTTACTGGTCAGTGATAAGGTGCACCAGTTTGATAGACGCTAAGAAAGTTTGGATCACATGAACCTTCTGTTAATGCTATTTGTGAAGATGCCGGTCATGTTATATCTCAATAGTTTGGAAACAAAATTGAAAATGCAACGCTTCTGTAAAAATCTGCCGTAGTTGACATTTTCAAGTGATTTCTTACACGATATTCAGTGAAAATCGTGTGCCCTCACTGGTGAGCTAATTTCCGGCTACGCGTGATCCTTGGGAGCTACCTATCTGTTGCCGGAGGTCACCATGTTGTGACCCCTGGACTACAAAGATGGAAAATTGCCGGATGATCCTAAAAATACGACACTCTTAAGCCAGTTCTGAACCAAGTCTGAAAAGATGTTTAAAAATGTCTTTGGGAGTGAATGAGTTAAGTTAATTTGACCTTATTTCACCACTACCGAGTGCCCGTTCTTCCATTCTTTTGCACCAAACTCATCAGAGCCCGCCTTTTATCTCATGCACTGGGAGCATGGTCATGGAAGCATGCAATTGTCCAAAATGTTGTGATACTATGATTTCGGGTCAACAGGAGACCGTAGCCCACCATCTGATGTATGACGTGTTCCAAAACATTGAAATAATTAACATCTTTATCCAGAAATAAAATGTATGTACTTGTCACCCGGGGTGACTGACCATTTTTCACATGTCAACAAGTAGCAACCTGAAAGGAGTGGACCATGGTCTTGCTCACTCACAGCAAAGCCGACATCACCCTTGAAGAATTTGCTGCACTGCCAAGCATCATACAAGAGAACCAGAATGCCAGGAATTCTGTCCCGCAGATAGAGAAGAGAGTGTCCGCTCTTGTGAGAGACCTTTGTAATGCATCGTGGGAGATATGGCCAAGTGCTCTGAGGTTTCTGGAGGTGGAGGCGGCCTGAGCTTGTGTCTCATTTAGCAAGCAAGTTTTGTCCTTTCTTATGTCACCTTGTGCAGAATCACCTCTCAGATGGGTGTGTTCATATTAAAAACTAGTTGAGGTGACAAAATGAGACATCTGGCTCAGATCGACAACAGCGCAGTCCAGATTTTGTCAAAACACGTATTTGCTCAAATTGTAAAGATGTCAAGAAATGGGTTACCGCTTTATCAATAGCATTGGTTAAAAAGAAGCATTTTGCTACCAACCTTTTTTCTTCAAGAAGAAGCAACTTTCCCCTGTCAGCGGTCACCAGGATGCCGCTTCTAATTTCAGATAATGAATCTGAAATTAGATGTGCTAAGATATGTTTGATACCGTTTTGAAAGCAATTTTTTTACTGCCTGTTTGTTTTTCCTGGCTCCTTGTGACCAGCGATTTCTGTTTGTCCGTGTTCTCTTAAATAAGTATGTTTCTTTTGGATTTTGTTGGTGTCTACATTTGTGGGATTCAATCACCATTCAATTCGTCCACAAACTGAGTCAGTTACCTTCTGCACACAAAACTGTCCAGAAGGAGGACCATCTTCGGTCGCTCTTCAGCCTGCCCAAATCCACTCTTCAAACCAATCTACCAAGTCAAAAGAATTAACCCAACCTTGAATGAAAGTAAACCAATCTACTCAAAATACTCCTACCCAGCGAGTGGGATCAGGAAAACAACATAGGTTTTTTTTTAATTATTATTTTTTGTGTTGATACGTTTTTTTTTTTTAAATTGAGGGAGGTTGCCCCCTGTACCTCAATCCAGCACAATTCACAGAGGGTGCTCTCTTCATCTCGAGCAGCTGCAGTCGCAGCCACTGTCGCGCTTTTTGGCTCCAAGGTGCACTTGGCAGCATTTCTGAACTGTTTGAATGTGAGCGTGGAGCAGTTGAATAAGTAGGTTTGTGTGTGACTCTTGTGTGCGGTCGGAAGCGATGCGAGCCAAATTGAGTTCCAGAGAGGATGGGGTGATAGAGGGTCACTTATGCAGATGACCTTGCTGTGACCTTCAGAAGTCAACGAGCGGGATGAAGAGCTCGTCGCTTGTGATTTTCTAGTTGCTGGTGTTGACATACGGGTCGCACTCTTATGCAGACGCTACAGTTAAATATGGTTTGTGATTGGATGTGTCTGCCATCATGGAGAGAGCCCTCAGCAGACCGGACATGCTGACTTTTCAGTCTGAGTTTGTGAAAAGACAACATTCGGCCAAACAATCAATATACATTTGCTTTTAAGTTCAACTCTTGCGAACACACACACACACACACACTGCACATATGCTTGGTGGTCTTCAATAAATGAAACGAATGCTGTGCACAGCTTTCATCAGAACAAAGGGAAGAGAAAAGCACGAGAGGAAAATGAACCGCTTGCAGTCCAAAGTATATCACAAAGTGAAGACACCAAGACCAGCAAAGTAGCAACCGAAGGTATTATTCTTTTAGGAAAGGCAAAAAGGTTAATTCTGTCATGCACTGGAAGATCATTTCATTGTTCTGTCTGTCTCTGTAGGTCGCTGGCATAGATAGATGAATAAATATACATAAATTGGACTTAATGTATAAGCCTGATTTGGGAATTTAGATCATTTCCCGCAGCACACCGAATGATCTCTCTGGCACAATGGTTGCCACTCAGGTGGGCCTAGAGCTACTTTTGTCCAAGTATGTATTTGTAGTGTGCCACACGCTGTTATTTGTTGCCCTAGCTGTAGGTCAAGCACAAGGGCTAAACCTGTCAAGTGCAAAATCCCACCCACGGCCCCGCTTCCATCACGGATTACCTTCAATAATATAGAAATAGTCCACGTCGATCACATGATCTCCTTTCAGGCTTTGCGGACATTTCGTTGTATGGCAGGCGGGGAGACAGCAGACCTGCATAGCTGCCATTCTTTGACAAAGTCGCCGGAACAGGACCCGGGCAGATCTCGTCACAGTAGCTCTTGCCCGAGACTCGTCAATGTCTTCACTGAACGTAGCAAAGGAGGAAGTATCTTGCCTGCTTAATTACAGAGGCACGCCGCAATTAATGCAATTGTTATGACATTTAGGACATTTTGTGCCTAATGGCATTTCCGTTGCTGCAAGTGTCGGCAGTAATCGTCGACCTAAGTCAGATCACAAAAAAAATGTCGCAAGAAAATCCAACACGTTTGATTACACCACTTGGATGCGAGTGCTATCATCGATATTTTTTTCCCAGCTGGATCTTCTGGTTACCAAGATGCATGATGTGCAT
Organism: Hippocampus zosterae; assembly: GCF_025434085.1. NCBI lineage: Eukaryota > Metazoa > Chordata > Actinopteri > Syngnathiformes > Syngnathidae > Hippocampus > Hippocampus zosterae. Next base: position 10,513,757 of record NC_067453.1, read on the forward strand.
TCTTCAAACAGGATGCGGAGGTGCTTGTATGTAATCACAGATAACATAACTGACTGCTGCGGAATGCGTGACAGAAGCTGCCTATTTATTTGACTTTTTTACAGTTCCTACAGCAACGCAATGTTTGACACACATCAGCCATTTGTTCTTTTTCCCACGCTGCTGAATGCCACGCGCTCACACACGCACACGCGCACACACACACATGCACACACACACGCACACACACACGCACCCACACACACGCACACAAACACACACACGTTAGCATACACTGGGTTTATCAGAACAATGCTTCAAATAGCTCCTGGAGTTTCATCGCGAGGGCATGTCACCAAAGAGCATAGGCACAGTTCTGACTTTACAACTGGTTTCCAAGTGTGTATGCACACGCGCGTGCGTGTGTGTGTGTGTGTGTGTGTTCGTGTGTGTGTGTGTGTGTGTGTGTGTGTGTGTGTGTGTGTGCGTGCGTGTGTCACGTTGCAGCTGTTACCTACGGGCTCTGCTGTGCATGTCAGCAGACCGTCACGGCGCAAGCTCATCCACATTGCTGCCTATTGTTATCACGGCTATGTATAGCGCAGCAGGCTTTCATCGGATATTAGGATGTATGTAAGCACATGGCCTCCCACTGATTTATCAGCAATAATTTGTAGATTTCCAAAAGCCATGTGGAACTTTCTCGCGAAATGTATTCTGATCAAGCAAGAATGTTTTATGTGCGGATGCTTGTGTGGAAGTGGGAGTCGCTGCTCGGAATTGAAGCTGATTTACATGGGACAGGAGATGTGAGCCAATCTCTTTTTTTGTCAATGGACGCTACAGCTTCTTGTTTGCTTTCAAAACTTCGCTTGTAGCAGACGTGTGCACATTTTCAGCATGACGTCCCTGATCCACTGGTGAAAGAACACTTTGATCCTGTCCTCTTTCATCTATAACTGCTTCAAACAAAAAAGAGTATGCAGCAAAGTGGTTAAGATTGAATGACTGTCTGTGTCTTATGTGTTGTGTTGTATTATTTTTGTCACGTTGCGTGGTGGTGGTGGACCCCAAAAAGCAGGCAGGAGAGAGGAGCAGGGTATATTTGAAGATGTGTATTGAATAAAACACAGAAAACAAAAACAGCAACCAAAGCATGACAGTAGCAAACGCAACAATGACCCGACACCGAGTGTGCGGGCAGGAGTCCTTTTATATGCCTGATTACCTATGACCAACAGGTGTGCAGCTGCCAGGGGAGCTCCACACTGCCACCTGTTGGTCCCTAAACCGAATCGTGACAATTTTGTTATGTTATTATGACTTCAAGATGGCGCCGCGAGAGTGGCTGCCTTTACAGCAGCTCCTATACTTTTTGTCCTTCTACTTCCTTCCTTTCATAGCTTTGCTGCTGTAAATTGGGAGTTCCTCCATTGTGAGACGAATAAAGGTTTTCTTATTCTTATTATTCATACATTTAAAATAATATCAGTAACATGGCTCATACAGTAATTAAAAATACAGCATCCCTGCCAGTGCCGCAGTGACCCACATTACCGACTTTCATGTGTATACATTGCCAGATATTGGTGATCCTGCCTTTCCGGGTGTCTTTGCGTCAATACGAATATGATGGAACCTCTAAAGATGAGGGCTTCAGATATGATGAGTTTTGCGCAAAAAAATTTCATTTAAAGCTCCAACCATGAGCATCGACTCATCAGGATTAAATACTGTATAAGCACGCATTTGCCTTTTTCTTTGGCTTTTTGAGTGACTATTAAAGTAATAAGACTCCAATGTCATTACAGTGGATATAAAATGTCTAAGCAGCCCTTTTCCCTTTCCATTTTTTGTGATGTAACAAATGACACGAAGATCATAATTAAAAATTTTTTTAAAACGTTTTGGTGTGTCCTCTATGTGCTACGATTCAAGTGAAAACAACAACTATACAAACTACCCCATGTGTTTGGGGGCATTTTATCATGGTCCAAGGAAATTAAGGTTGAATGTTTAGGCCAGGGGTGTCCAAACTTTTTGCCAAGGGGGCCAGATTTTATGTGGTAAAATGTCGGGGGGGGCCGACCTTGGCTGACATTCTTTACATTGAACAACAATATTGTTCAACAAATTTTAGTAAGCCAGTCTGTTTCACATTTCCATTTTTATTTTAATTTCAACAATCTGAAGAATTTCTTTTGGTTCATTTGAAACAGGAATTTGAAATATGACATATCAGTCAATATGAACACGGAGCGATGTCTTGTGAACTCGTGAGTGATGCCCTCTAGTGTCTAAATGCTATTACTCATTTAGTGAATGCTATTACTAATTTAGCCACTAGAGGGAAGCAGTACTCTATGAAACATCACTCACCAGTCGACGAGACCTCAGTCAATGCAACACGTGTTCCATTGCGCCCAACCTGCGGGCCATACGGCACTGATTTTATGACAGGGGCCGAGGGCCGGATGAAATTCGAACGCGGGGCGGATTTAGCCCCCGGGCCGGACTTTGGACATGCCTGGTTTAGGCCATCATCTCAAATGTTATGTTTGGCTCAAGCTCAGCACTGCCAAACACTAAAAGAACATCAAACCTACAGTGAAGCGTGGTGAGAACACTATCCTACTTTGGAGCTGTTTTTCCTTCAGCTGAAACTACGGTCTTAGTCAAGGTGGATGGAGTTAGTAGCAGTTTCAAATACCAGTCAGTGTGAGCCTGAAACCTCCAGGCTTCTGCCAGAAAATAAATAAAGAAATAAATCCCGGAAAAGCCTGACGGAGCAACTGAACTTTATTGCGCGTTAATTAATCAGAGTCACTTTGAAAGGCAGCAGGTGTGTGCCAACTCCCATTTAACATGAAGTTGAGTGTACCGGTAATTGCTTGTGGAACAGTATTCCATTGATGTGAATACTGCCTGATTACATGCTGTTCCTCTGAAGGTGGTTGTACAATCTTTTTTGGCTGCACCTCTGGTGAATCTAGTAGCAAAGGATTGGAATTGCATAAAGGAGGAGGAGCTAAATCATGCACGGTCCTACATATTTGACAGGTATTTTTGTCGATGATAAGATTTACATATAGATACACATGTATATGCATCATTACCTATTATTAAAGTTATGTGATATCGTTCGATCTTTTTTTGAACATTTATACTAAGAATATATACTTAGCACTTATTGAAGTTAAGTTTGAGTGGTATATGATATTAAAATGTTCCTATTAATAGTGAGTCACTTATTGTTACGTTTGTATGCCGGTTTAGAATATGGTAGTGATATTTAACAAAGCGCAAGTGCAATGTAAAAAAAAAGTTGAATGTTAGTGATACTGGAACAGGAGATTTGGTTTTCCCTCTTTCCAAGTAAAAAAATGAGTTTGAGATCATTTTTCATGACTTTCCATTGAATTCACTGATTTAAAAAAATGTTTACTATGTGCACAAACCTTGACATACACAATCACTAAGACCATCAGACCATAACATCTGTTTCTGCATTTATTTACTGGACTTGACCACAAGGACTTCAGTTACGTGAACACCCCAACACTGTACTGTAAGGGTGGGGCCCCAGGGGCAAAAACAAACAATAATACAACTTCTTAAGCCATCCTTTCATCCATTCTGATCCTGTTCAGAAGGTCACGAGGAGCTGGACTGGAGCATATCCCAGCTGAGTCCTGGTGGAAGGCAAATTTACATTCAGAATCGGTTGCCACTGTCAACGTTGTCTTTATCATTCAAGGAATATAAGGAATTCATCACAGTTACTTTTACACATATGAATGAAGAACCACTGCGTTAGTTTTATCGCTAACGATTAAAAGTGCATAAAATGAGTGTAATAAACACAATTAAAAAAAAAACACGGACGTTATGACAACCAAACACCTCTCACCTGATGTGTCATACCCAGCCGTGCCCTCGGCTACAAAACTCCCTCATGCTGAAGTAGAAAGGAACAAACAAAGAACATTTTTCTTTTTTTGGGAATCTGTTTATGTCCTCCTCTGCATTTATACCTGGCATGTTATCATGTTTCCGTTGTGTGTTTCTGGGTCTGCAGTGTTGTCTATGTCGAAAGAGCGAGGGCGAGAAAGTGCTGATATTAATTTCGAGGCCGCCACAGCACCCACCACCTTAAAAAAAAAAAGCTCATGGGAAACAGTTGTTCTTTCCCACAAGCTGTGACACGTTCTGCTTTTATGACTGTTGCAATTCAGCGGCCACGTGACAGCGTTGCGTTCTCCATTACTATTTACAAATAAAGAAAATGATGCCTGGTTTGAACAATATCTCATTTTTCTCATGTCCAATAGGATGATTCATGATTCGAATGCTCTAGATCGGGGATGTCCAAACGTTTTCCGCTGATGGGAAAAAAATGAAAGGAAGAGGGTGACCCACTTCATCCCGTTTTTCGGAAATATGCTGACACCAATAATATAATGAATGAATTCATTATAGTAGGTCAGCATATGCTGTGTGTTTAAACATAGTAAAAGGAAAGGTAAGGCAGATTTCCATTGTGAATTTTATACACAAGGTAACTACCGTATTGGCCTGAATATAAGACGGCCCTGATTATAAGAAGACCCCCCTCTTTTTCAATACTCAAGTTTGAACAAATACTTTTTGAACACCAAATTAATTTTTATACAAAAATAATTAACAATAATAATATATTCAAGAGGAAAAGCATGTTATTTTGCCTCATTCAAATCTTAATATTTGAACATTTAAATATGTAAACTAAAGTGCAATCACATTTGTAAATGAATGGTTTCAGGTTTTTGAAATATAAATTACATCATAACTTCTCCTCAGCTGCCTGGCCGATCTTCAACCCACTTTTCTCCAGATTGTCGCTACGTTTCTCTATTTTCTGTTATGTCTTCTATTATTTTCTTCTCTTTTCTTTCTTACCGCTATTTTTTATTTTTCTTCTTCGTGCTACCGCTATTTTTATTTTTCTTCTTCGTGACAGGGGTTCACTTTGGCCTGGGGAGTCAAGTTCAGCATTTGCTTCTATGATATCTGGCGCTATCTAGCGTCGTGAATGGGTATAACGTCTAGACCCCGACTATAAGACGATCCCCACTTTTTCAGTTTCATTTCAATGCAAAAAACACCGTCTTATAATTGGGCCAATAGTATAGTGTGATTTACGTAATTTAAAGAACAACATTTAAAAGCAGGTATCAACAAAACAGTTTAGACATTGAAAGATAAGTCTGGAAAAAAAATTGCTTCGTAAAATTGTTCAAAGAATGTAGAGTGATTTTTGTGTTATCGTTGACAAAGTAAAATGCTGGTATTCGTGTAACATCTATTTTTAAATGATTTGTAATGTCTCTTTGTATTCAATTTAAAATACAATAAAAATGGTGGTAGCGTTTGATAATCGAATGTATGAAGTAAAAAAAAAATACTGTGATAATGTTTTGTTCCACTGGAAAAAATGAAATAAGAGGAAAATCAATATTGTTCAGTTTTTTGTCAAATTATTATTGTTTTTTTTAAACGTGTGCTGTCTTTGAATGTTATAACTGCGATGTCGTGTACTTAAAAAATGTCAACTTTGTTCTCCAATGAGGTACCAAGTGCAGTTGAATTGTAGCTCAAGGCAAAGAGTGCCACAATAAACTTGGAATGTGAAGATCGCAAAATGGGCCTCTTTCAAACACAACTCATCTTTATCTTGAAATAAACCATCACAAGAGGAAACTACAAAATTCTAAACAACCTTCAATATCATTTGTTGACGGTGGCATGTGCTTTTTAAAAAAAAAATTTATTTACGCAGTGTTTCGCTTTACGGAAAAAATTAGGGTGCTAAGACTTTAGATTGGCTCCATACCAAGAAAACAAACTAACTCTCTTACTCATTCATTTGCTTTTTTAATCCCAATTTCCAAAAGTTTTCTTACGAATTGCAAAGACAAAGCAAATAATTGTACATAAATAAATAAAATGGTCAAATGGGACAACTTAGATCAAAAGACTCCCATTTTCTAGTGACTCATATATGACCGTTTCGACCAGTCGTCTGTCCCTTCCCCCAACCACAAACTGCAACCTCTCTCACTGAGGACTTCTTCTCCTCCCCCTCCTCTTTCGACCAGCTCTCATCAACCCAGTTTGTCACCTGGTTCCTGCCTGTCCGTCACAACAGAGCAGGTAAGGAACCAACTGAGGAAGATGAATGTGAGGAAGGCAGCAGGTCCGGACAAGATCAGTTCCCGGCTCCTCAGGACCTGCTCTGACCAGCTGTGTAACATTGTCCAGCACATCTTCAACCTGAGCCTGAAGCTGGGCAGAGCTCCACAGCTGTGGAAAACTTCGTGCCTGGTCCCAGTGCCCAAGACCCCCCACCCTAAGGAGCTGAACAGCTACAGACCGGTGGCGCTGACGTCTCACCTGATGAAGGCGCTGGAGAGACTCATCCTCGCCCACCTTCGACCGCTGGTGAGCCCGTCACTGGACCCGCTGCAGTTTGCCTATCAGCCTGGCATCGGCGTGGAAGACGCCATTATCTACCTCCTCCATCCAGTGCTGTCACACTTGGAGAAGGCTGGGAGCACTGTGAGAATCATGTTCTTTGATTTCTCCAGTGCCTTCAACACCATCCAGTCCAATTTGCTGGGAGGCAAACTGCAGAACGCCAGAGTGGACCACCATCTCACAGCATGGATCATAGACTACCTCACAAACCGGCCGCAGTACGTGAGATTGCAGAGCTGTGAGTCGGACCGGCTTCTCTGCAGCACTGGAGCGCCGCAGGGGACTGTTCTGGCTCCATTCCTGTTCATCCTCTACACCTCGGACTTCAGACACGACACTCCAAACTGCCACCTTCAGAAGTTCTCCGATGACTCTGCGATTGTTGGCCTCATTACAGAAGGGGACGATCGGGAGTACAGGGGACTGACAAAGGACTTTGTGGACTGGTGCCAGCAGAATCTCCTCCAGATCAACCCTAGGAAAACTAAGGAGTTGGTTGTGGATTTCTGCAGGAAAAAGTCCTCACCAGCACCGATGAACATTCAGGGTATGGACATAGAGAGGGTGACCTCCTACAAGTACCTTGGTGTTCTTCTGAACGACAAACTGGACTGGTCTACAAACACGGACACCCTGATTAGGAAAGGACAGAGCCGACTCTTCCTACTCAGGAAAGGTTTTTTGGGGTTCAGGGGTCGCTCCTTAAGACTTTGTATAACTCAGTGGTGGCCTCGGCCATCCATTATGGCATTGTCTGCTGGTCAGGCAGCATCTCAGCCCGGGACAGAAAGAGGCTGGAGCGACTGGTCAGTAAGGCCAGTTCTGTCCTGGGTTGCTCCCTTGACACTCTGGAGGAGGTGGGCAACAGAAGGATGCTAACTAAGCTAAAAGCTATGATGGCCAGTCCCTCCCACCCACTCCAGCCCGCCCTGACAGCACTTGGTAGCTCCTTCAGCCAGAGACTGTTACACCCGCGCTGCAAGAAGGAGAGATACCGACGCTCGTTCCTACCGACTGATGTCAGGCTGATGAATAAAAAATAACAATCATAATAATAATAATAATTAAATGATGTGAAGGAAAATTGTAAATAGTACTGCGATTTATCCATTTGTGTTCATATTGTATTTAATTGAAAGATGTTTGTTGTTTTTTTTTCTCTTTCTCCTTTCTTCTTTCTACATACATTCTTGCTGCTGGAGGCTGTAAATTTCCCCAGTGTGGGACGAATAAAGGATATCTTATCTTATCTTATCTTATATGGTTTGAGAGAGACTCAATCATGCCACTTGTTCCATGCCTGTCAAGCCGAGCCAATGAAATATTTACTTGTCAGTGAAGACTCAAATTCACCTCACTTTGTTCTATATTTATAGTACCGTCTACTCCGTGTCTCTTTTGACAAACACACATGCACGGAATCCAACTGAGTCACCGGGTCTTCCTTTGGCAAGTTAAAGTGTTCCACTGGAGCCTGCTGCAGCCCACGCAGAGTCACTGAGTACGGGCATGCCTTCACCGCAAAGTTTCCTCTAAAAGGATTCAGCAAGTCGCACACCCCCAGGCAACACCAAAAGTCCCGACAACAAACTGGAAAAGATCAACAAGTGAGTTATGCCACTTCCTAAGTGAAAAATCAAGACAGGGATTAAAGAGGTAGACATGAGAGCTGGAGCTCCTCGAGTTGCCTCGAGGGGTCAGGCTTGATTGGAGTGGAGGTTTGATGACGGTCCACCTCGTACCAGCCTCTCTTTTCAACAAACTCTGGGAGACGGGGCGATGCACAGCAAATATGAGTCATGGGATGAAGTCAGTTAGAGTGAAGAAGCATGTGAGGATAATAACACAGTAAAAGGAGAATGGCGTCATGTTGACTCATAATTATTACTTTGTAAGTAGATCATTTTTTTTCGCCCTGACAAAAGAAAGCACTTCCTTCTTTTCGCTGTCTTTGTGTCTCGTGAACTAATCGAGTACCATGGACTTTTTTTTTGTTTTGTTTTTCTGCATGACCTTTTAGAGCCATTTTTTCCCCTATTGCTGTACACTTCAAGAGGAGTGCTTCTGACTCGTTTGGGTGTGGTTTTTATTGGCCTGGCAACCAGTGACAGAAAAACAGAGTCAGTCAGAGTCATTTACCTCTGCTCTTGTCTCCTACTACGTCTATTTCAGTCTTTCATAAGGCTGGTTAATTAACCCTTTTTTTAATGCAAAGATTGAACACATACTGTCTTATCCACACATCCGTTCAGTTTGTACGATAATGATTCCAAACTGGGGTATTTTGATCATCAGAGTGCGAAGGAAATCAGAAATTTTCATTTAATTTGACTGAAAATTCATTCATTCATTTTCCAATCCGCTTTATCCTCACGAGGGTCGCGGGGGGTGCTGGAGCCAATCCCAGCCGTCTTCGGGCAGTAGGCGGGGGACACCCTGAACCGGTTGCCAGCCAATCGCAGGGCACACAGACAAAACAGACCATCCGCACTTACACTCACACCTAGGGACAATTTGTTGTGTTCAATTAGCCTCCATGCATGTTTTTGTAATGTGGGAGGAAACCGGAGTACCCGGAGAAAACCCACGCAGGCCCCGTGCAGAACAAGCAAACTCCACACAGGGAGGCCGGAGCTGGAATTTAACCTGGCGCCACTGCACTGTGAGGTCGACACGCTAACCACTGGACCACTGGGACACCCTTGACTGAAAATTATTATTCACTAATTGCAAATTTATCTTTGTTCATCTATCTGATGTACAGTGTGGTGGGAAGGAGGACAATTGAAAGTTTTTTTTTCATTAGATGACAGAGGGTAGAATAATCGCGTCCTTTTGTCATTCTTAAACGAATAAGTTACTGCTTCCTGCGAGTGCATCAGCTTTGTTGCTCATTAGACAGGCACAGGTTTCATTGAGTGGCTTAATTTGTGAGTAAATTGAGAGAGACAATCATCATTTGAGGACTCACACTTTTTGAGAGACTTTGGTTAAGTTTTCTTATGTAAAATGGGCGAGTTGAATCAAAAAGCTGGTCAACGCTGTTCTGTGTCAATTGTAGGGTTGTAGGTGAGCTGGAGGTGATTTTTGGCTGGGTGCTTGGGGTCCAGGGTTTACCAAGCTTCTCGACCAATTGTGAAAATGGGCATGAGCTGAACAGGCAATTTGATGTCGTTTCACTGATGTGTAATGCAAAAAGAACGTTGCCGTCTTCATAAAAGCACTTACAAATCGTGTGTACTTTTCTCATATCGTGACCACACACTCTTGAGGGCAACCATAACTAAAATGTGCTTGCGATGCAAACAAGTTTGACGCCACTGCTTTCAATTATCCATTGGTGTGGTAAGTTGTTTGTCGATATGTGCCCCTATGATTACCTGTTGACCAGTCTAGGATGTACCGTGCAACTGGTTAGCGTGTTAGGCATTAGCTTACCCCAAATGAGCACTTCTAATCAAAATGAATGTTGTACGTTATATGATTTCGGTGACTCAAATATCATTTGATCATTTTCACCATTAAGTTTATCACGACAAGAAAAATTTGATTCTCTATATCGTTACATCTTACTCAGTATTGATCGGCTGTGCAAAAGCGTCATACAGACTCATCGTAATCGCACGTGTGTGTGTGTGTGTGTATGTGTGTGCGCTCGTGTGTGGCTTTCATGCTGAAATTGAGTTCAGTTTACCAAATATGGTTTCTTCACGTAATTGTTCTTTCTTAGAAATCAAATCCAACAGAGAAATAGCAGGAAAAGAGTTCCACTTTGTCGTTGAAGATGAATTTTGACAGTCACAACACGCTGAGAAGGCACATGTTTGGACTAATCTCCACAGTAGGATGAGGGTTAGTGATTAATTAATATGTTGGGTGTGTTCGGCGGTTTGGTCCACCTTCAGAACTTCCTCTGCCCTCTGAGCCTCTCCGCCCACACGCACACACACACACACACACACACACACACACACACACATTCACACTCGCGCAGACACACCGCCTTGAATCAACCCACTGACAACTGCTGATGCATTCCAAAACCAACTGACGTCAACTGGGCGGAACCCAGGCCGGGGCCGGGGCCGGGCTATAAAGTTGCTCGTCCACGTTGTGCTTCATTCACAAATAGGCACCGTGGATTACTCCAGCCGGAAGAGAGGCACCTTCCTCGGGCTGCTCTGACCCAGGTTGACGCAAACAATTTTCGTCCCAACATTCTCCCAAAAATGAAAATGTCCGCGGCCGAGATCTCGCAGGTGCTCAAAGAGGGCGAGTTGGAGAAGAGGAGCGACAACCTGCTCCAGTTCTGGAAAAGGAAGACTTGCGTCCTGACCCCCGACAGCCTCAACATGTACGCCGACACGCAAAAGCGCACCCGGGGCAAAGAGCTCAAGTTGCAGTGCATCAAGAAGGTGGACTGCGTGGAGCGCACCGGCAAGTTCGTCTACTTCACCATCGTCACCACGGACGACAAGGAGATCGACTTCCGCTGCCCGGGCGAGGACAACTGCTGGAATGCGGTGATCACCATGGCCCTCATCGACTACCAGAACCGAAAGGCCATTCAGGATTTCAAGACCCGTCAGGACAACGAGAGCACGTCCCCGGGCCAGCAGGAGCGACGCATGGCGAGGGCCCCGTGAGATTCATATGGTGAGTTCACGTTCTCGTAAGAATATCTCGAAACAAAATGAGAAAGCGCTTCGAATTGAAAACTGTCATACGCAAAATAGTATAAGCGTTGCGAAATTCAAATACAAGTGGGGTAAAAAATACATACAAATAGAATGGAACTGCAATACAGCACAATAAAACTTAAAAACAGCAGACCACCTAAACAAAAGAACTTTCCATTTCCTAAAACTCGTTTTTATCCCATAACCTAATTCCCTTCAAGTGGTTTCTCAACTCTCCACTCCTTGTTTCCCCTCAGGATGTGTGCGTGTGGCACACACAAGAAATAATCATTCAAGGACCAACCAAAAGGGAACGATGACGTCACCGGGTCCAGAGATGAAGGATTGGACTGAGATGTCACAATGACTCTCGCATGTCCAGCACAGATTTTCCAAACTCCACTCACATGGACTGAAAAGTGAAGTTTGCTCTCATGAGAGGAAGTGGGGGGGGGGTGTGCCTATAAAAGAATGTCTGTTAATTTATTTGTTTCCAGGATAGGGTGTCTACTGGTAAACTGCACTTGTTTAAATTATTTGCTTGTTTCAAAGCGTTATGTGTTGATGTATTTATTTCAATAAATATACGTGCATCTTTTTGGACAAACTGAAGCGTTTCATTACTTTCGCTACTTCTGATTTCCACAAACCCTTTAGGAAGGGTGAGACATTTGAGTGCAGATTCATTTTTCCTCCTGCTTTTTTTGAACAATGCATTGTCTGCTTAATGTCTCGTTCTGTGACAAAAAACGGTACCAGTGGTGGGAAGTACAACTACTTTGTTCTTGGTTACTGTACTGATTTTTCAGATATCTGTACTTTACTGAAGTATTTATTTTTAGGATGATTTTTTTTTTCTTACTCTCTGAAAGAAGACGCTTTATTTCCTACTCCTAACTTTTTTACGTTTTTTTTTAAAGTTTTTAAACCTGGATAATGACTTTTCTATTTTATCAAATTAGATATTGCACATAATTGACAGTAAAAACGATTTGTACCTTAACTTTTGTACTTAAGTACATTTCAGACTCTTTTTTTTTTTTTTAAACATAAGTACAGGAGTTGAGTCCTGTTACTGGTGCCTCTATTTTCTGCAAGTATTTGTACATTAAACAGTACAAAGTGTGAGTAGTACTGACACCTCGAAACAACACAAGTGATGAGGCCTTGGCTTTGATCTGTGTAAATAAAGTATCGACATGGCAAAACTGCATGTATATAACGTGAGATGGGTGCTGTATTTTTTTGAAACCGGTGCAGATGAATTTAAGCAAATTAGTCTTCGGCTTCAAGAGGTCCACTTAAAACGGAATTTCATTCTGCAGAGTTCTTCCCAGCCTGCAGTGTGAGACTCTGCCCATATCTTATGACCTCGCAAGTAACAGTATACAGTTCACTCCGGGGAAGTTCTCTGCGACTACATTTCTCGGTAAATGCCAGACATGCTCAGTCAAAGGAGAAGGGTGGACCGGAAAGTCCCTTTCCTTTTCTGAGTCAGGTGGAATGTGGCTCTTTATTGTCAGCGGGAGTCGTTCAAGTTGAGGTCTTAGCTGATAAGCAGAGTAGAGTTCTTCTGAACACACCTTAACTACTTCAAAGGTGTGGTGCGAGTGCGATCTGGCACACGTACTGTATGTTGTTTCACAATGTGCCTCGCATGAGCCCAAATGCATTGGGTGATTTTTTGACAGTTGTGAAGGAATGTGTTGGATGTGATTCTTTCCTCTCATGCTTCCTTGTTGTTACTGGACTTCAAAATGTACAAAGTATTAAGCACTTGAAAATTCATGTCAATTTCTTCAAGTAAAAATTTTGACAATGGAAATGCATAGATCAACTGTATTGCTCTTGAGCAGACTACGCTGTATTTTCATGACCGGTACAAGCCCAGCGCCTCACGAGTTCGAAATATGCATGGAGGCAGACTAGACCAAAGCAAGCCGGCGCATTAAAAAAAAAAAAGACTGTCAATTTGTGCTATTGTGGGTGTGAACACAACCGGTTTTATTCGCTGGCAAGAAAGGCGGATTCTCACGTTGCCTTCAAATGTGGTGCACTCACATCTCACGTGAAGACATACTGAATCTGTGTGGAAATTGATACACGACGAGATGAGCATTGCCCCTGTTTTTGGCTGGTGTGGCTGCAGGCAATGTAAGCTTAAAAACATGTAAGGGGAAAAAGGAAACATAGGTAAGCATGGGAAATATCTTTTTTTTTAACTCTTTACTTTTAACTCGCCCTCAAGAATAAGCTCAAAACTCAAATCAGAAATGTTATTCATCCCCACAGACTTACAAGTACGTAGTTTCTTGAAAGGAGCGAGGCCAAAGAAATAGAGTCGAGGCGTGTTGCGAGCGCACATGTGCCGAGGTCAGAGGTGAAAGGAGGCTAAAGCAGGAGGGAAATACTAGTTGGGGTCGCGGTCCTTTTCCCCAGCTTTGAAATGGGATTCGCCCTATGATAAAGGCAGATGGGCCTCCCTTCTAAAAATATGGTCAAACAAATTGTCACCATTTTAATCTCGCGCACGTGACGTGCCTAAGTCAAAGGGCTCACGAGGTCATGTGGGCTGAAGTTTTTGTTACTGTGGGAGAGCTGCTCATTCTTCTTTGTGAGTGCACAACGTTTAGCGCTACTCTGGGGGAACATTCCTGACTCAGCAGCAGGTCAGGAGTCGGACATCAGGCGGACCTTGTCACGGGTGGAATGAAGCGCACCCCCACGTGCATGCCGGCGTGCACAATGTGTCTTCCGCTCAAAGTTTTAACTATACAAACATCATCTCCATGTCGTACTTGCAGCGGCGCGATGAATACATTGCTTCATACTCATGAAAAAGATAAGCACACAAAGACATGCAGGATGCGTCACTCATTGTTAAGACGGTTTTCCAAATTCCGAGTCATTCTGATCTGTCTCACAGAACTAAATAGGAATGTCTTATATATGGAGTAATTAACACTTTTTTCACCGGCTCCAATCGAATGAGGTCCACGAGATTCAATTAAAATACAGATAGAAGATATTTGATCAATCACACACTGTAAAAAATAATAAGTTGAGTGAGCTGGAAATTTCACAAAGAGTTTACAGAACAAAGTGTTGTATTGATTGTGATCCAACTTAAAGTTACAAATAAAACAACTCTGCGAATTGTTTTGGAACAAACAATTTGCTTGCATTGTTGTGCTAACGAACCTTGTTGACATGAATGTCAATAATTGATATTTTGAAGTTGATTCAACTTAAATTGCTGCTTTCGCCCAAGAAAATACAAAATTGTGGTTTGACAGTGCTTGAGGGAAAATTCATTTGAGATATTCCAAAATTACACATATCCTGTAAAATCATTACTCATCCTGTGTGTGTGTGTGCATGTGTATGTATATGTATATATATACACACACACACACACACATATATACAGTATATATACTGTATATATACAGTATATATACAGTATATATACTGTATATACTTTTCCGATATTTATCCTCACAATGGTCACAGGGCGTGCTGGAGCCTATCCCAGCCGTCAGCGGGATACACCCTGGACACAGGGTACACATAGACCAACAACCATTCTCACATGTATGTTTTTGGAATGTGAGATGAAACCAAGGTGCCCTGAAAAACCCCACACAGGCACGGGGAAAACATGCAAACTCCACACAGAGGAAGGGTGGGGCCTGGAATCGAACCCTGAACCTCTGCACTGTGAAGTGAACGTGCAAACCAGTGGCCCACCGTGCCACCTCATCTCAATCCACAAAAAAAAATAGATATTACAGTTATTGTATTTGCTTTTCAATTGTTGATCCTTTGGATATTTCGGCAATAGAATGACACAAACATGTGGGAAACACCTGGGAACAGTTTGAAATGGTGAAAGCAAATTCCATAACATGTCTAACTGAAACGTTTTCATGAAAAACCTGCCATGGCTGCCATGTTTGAGTCATACGTCGCTACGAGGTCTGGCACGTTGCCCACTTTTCCCACAATTTTCCTGTCATTTTAATGAGGTCAGGTTGCAGCTGGATGACGGCATTGCTCTAATGTGGGTGTCGCTGTGCTTACAGGAAGCCAACCCAACAGACGGCCGCCCCCTTGCTTCCTGTCAGAACATGAAAGGTGACGCCAACAGGATGAAACACCGGCGGCGCCATGTGTAAATATAAAAGCTCTCAAAGCCAAACATCACAGTCCACCAGGATGTGACGCAAACCCTATAGAGGTTTACTCACAACCAACCACGACCAGAGTTATTTGATTCAAGAGGTGTTTTTTTTTTTTTGCCTCCTCTGATAAGAGATTTTCACCAGCTTGTTTTACTGGAAACAACCTGCTTTGGTATTTTACAGCGTGATACATTACTCAGGTGATCACATACCTGTCTCCATACGTAAGTCAGAGCCACACCCTGAAGCTATCCGGCTCGGCCAAATATGGAAGCCAACGCTTTGAATGCTGGACCAAAAGCCTTTTTTTTCTTTTAATAATTCACTGGCATTCAAATTCATTCCTTTAAATGGCATTGGCTTCCCATGTCAAATTTCCAAAAGGACCTGATTCTTTGTGTGCTGTCGTGACAACAATGTTTGTTTATGTTTTTAATGGACATTCATTTTTGCTGAGTGACTCACGGGGGAAAGAAGTCCACACATCGGCATCTCCGCCTCTTCTCTGGCCCACTTAGTGAAGTGAAGTTAGTGACGCAAAGACCTTCGGGCTCCAAGACACAATAGTGATACGAGAGAGAACGGATAGAAGGATTCATTGTGTCACAACCCTGGCCCGTAAATCACAAGACAGAAACCAAAATATCCTCAATAATCATTATACATTATGCTTTTGTGAGTATTTTCCCTTACGTTGACATTGCGCTTTCTGGGAGATCGTTACTCAGGAAATGCTGGAAATAAACATCATCTGCAAAAACAAGCATTTACATGTCAAAGTATAGTTATATTGTTCTAAATATAGTTAACAAGAATGTTTTTCAAAGGGAATCTTGTGAATGTGGCACATACATACACACACACACACACTCATCGAGAGTTGGTATAAGGGAAGCCAGCTGGGGATCATGTTGCTGGGCCTCAGCTGTCCGGACAAAAGCTTCAGGCCGAGGCAGGAGACATTGTCAGGAATGTCTGCAAGGCAGCAAGGAGGTGGACGTCTAAAGGATGAGCACATGAAGGCGTCGCAAAGATTTACACCAAATAAAGACTTCAGAGGAGGACTTTAGTTCGATCGGATTTGAAATTGAAGTTAATACTTCAATATGTACAAAGCTGCAACATCAAAAACAAAATCAACAATGTAGAAAGTCACAGTAATCTGTGCGTGACGACTCATCACATTACACCTATGATGAAAATAAAGAGGACTCGAAATGGTGTACAGTTTTGAAAAGCATGTCTTGACAATGATAATCACACTATGTTTTGACTGACAAAGAACATATGAAGTTAAAATTCCGCATTCCATCTTGCAAAGCTGATTTGCGCTTGCGTTTGGGCTCACTAGCTTGGACAGGTGTACCGAATGTTGCGGCAAATTTTCCTGGATTGTGCTGAACATTCGGCTGCCACAACAATTGCAGATTTTGTGCGGCACACATATTTCAAATGTACAGGAGAGGTCGCTTTACTATACTCTACTTACATTTGCCAACAGTTTATGGGCCATTACATTTATTTCATGCCATATGCGTCCCCACGAAATAAAATGCATAAATGCACAACAAAATGAAGGCTAAAATGTATTTTTTTTAAATCAAGCAAAGTTCCTACACATTAATCTGATTGCATATTTAATAAATAGGGCTTCTCTGCTTTATGCAGATGATGTGATGCTGTTGGCTTCTTCAAGCAGGGCTCTCCAACTCTCACTGGAGCAGTTCGCAGCCGAGTATAAAGCAGTCGGGATGTCAATCAGCACCTCCAAATCTGAAACAATGGTGCTCAGTCGGAAAAGGGCGGAGTGCCCCATGTGGAGGAGTTCAAACATCTTGGTCACAAGTGAGAGGAGGATGGAGCGGGAGACCGACAGATGGATTGCTGAAGGGGCTGAGTCACAAGGCGAAGCTCTCAATTTATCGGTTGATCTAAGTTCCTAACCACACTTATGGACTTAAGCCGTTGGCCTGTGACCGAAAAAAAATACGATCCCGGATACCAGCAGCCAACATGAGTTTCCTCCGCAGGCTGTCCGGGCTCTCCCTTAGAGATAAGATGAGAAGATTGGTCATCCGGGAGGCGGTCGGAGTCGAGCAGTTGGTGAAGAGAAGTGAAAGGGGCCAGATGAGGTGGCTCAGGCATTGTGTTAGGATGCTACCTGGATGCCTCCCAGCTGGCTTCGGAACACCTCGGGATACCTTAGGACAAATTTGACTAAGTGGTTAGGGAAAGGGTAGTCTGGGCCTCCCTGCTTAAGCTGCTGCTCACACGACTGGACCTTGGATAAGCGGAAAAGAATGATGATGAGGATTATGATTAAGCAATGACCCCCCCCCCCCACCACACCCCCCAAAAAAGGCGTCTGAGATTGACCACTGCACAATTTGAGTAGTTCAGTATGTGTACTATATTATCAGATGTTGAATTTAAAAACACAGACAATCAAATTTACAGTATTAGTAGAAACAAATAGCACAGATGATAAAAAGGTTCATATTTTGAGATGAAAATCTCCGTTAACAGCAGCACTGTGACCTAGCGGCTGGCATGTATGTCTCACAGTTCGGAGTTCTGGGGTTGGAATTTTGCCGTGATATATTGACTGTCGACCTCTCAGTGCCTTCCAGCTCCGGCCTCCCTGCGTGGGTTTTCTCTGGGTACTCCAATTTCCTCCCACATTCCAGAAACATGTGGCAGGCTGATTGAACACTAAACACGCTCAATTTTGGGTCTCTAGGTGTGAGTGTGAGCGCGAATGGTTGTTCGTTTCTGTGTGCCCTGCGATTGGCTGGCAACCGGTTCAGGTTGTCCTCCACCTACTGCCCGAAGATGGCTGGGATAGGCTCCAGCATGCCCCGCGACTCTTGTGAGGATAAACGGATCGGAAAATGGATGGATGGATGAACCTATCAAGGGTTTACTCTGCCATTTGTTCAAAGTCAGCCAGCAGCAAACCAATTGAGGACAAGTACTGAAGGAAATGGATGCCTAGATGACACATCATTCACACAACCGAACTTGCATAGCCAGTAAGTGGTTAGTACTGCTGCCACACAGAAAGAGCGTTAAAAACCATGCTTGGTCTTTCTTTTGTTGAGTCTGCATGTGCTGTCTATTTCTTCTCTCTGGACTCCCATTGCCCCCCCCCCCCCAAAAAAAATGTTAGTATAATTTAACACTCGAAATTGTTAGAAAATGGACGAATGAGCCAAAATGGAGAGCAAAACATGAACCTCCATCTGCATTGTTTTCAAGCACACGTGATATATCTTATAAGAGAAGAGTGAATTCCACAGTGACTGACTGATGAGAGTGTTGGTGGCTCAGAAGGTTTGGAGCTGTTTCACTCAGGCAAAAGAAGCTCCAGGGAGCCATTTGTCTTACTTGCACCTGCCTGAGTGGGTGTGTAAAGAAATGACCAAGAACAGATGACAAAAACATGATATCTCCCTGTCTCAATGTCAAATATGAGACACGATTATTTTGTTTAAGTTTCACTTCTTTTTGGACAATCTCTTCATCAAGTGCCGTGTTTCAGACATGCTGTTGAACTAAAGCCGCTGGATGTACGAAGATGAATAATACGTGAGTAATTGAAGAAATCCAGACTATCGAGAGTGAGAGGAATCAGGGGGGGACAGGAATCAGGACAAGTGAGGACAAGATGAAGAATAGTCATTGAGGTGTAGCTCAAAACTCCAACGCAGCACATTGTGTAACCGGCATGAAAGTGAAGGTGAAACAAATGCCTGCAATATAGTGTAATAACGATTCCGGTTAAACGTTATTATCATGATCAAAATGAGGGGAAATGGTTTGAGTTCTGCACCACAGGTGAAAGAGTGAAAGAGAAAGCAAGATGAATGAGTACGGTAGATTAATGCCATGAAGGGGAAACCCACGACAGAGAATATTGCAAAAGGAAATATCCACGGGTAAAATCGCGCACCAAATAGTCAACTACTAAGATACTGCACCCTCAGAAGGAATCTATTTCATGCTTTCGGAAAGGAAATGGGTTAACTTTAGCAAACATTCTTACTTGAGTTGATTATTTGATATTTTGCAGCAGGGAACTTCCAAGTTGATTTCTGCATTGGGGAAAGCAGTCGGGGGATTTGCATCATTTTAGTGGAAATGATTTAAATGAGGGCGGCCCGGTAGTCCAGCGGTTAGCATGTCGGCTTCGCAGTGCAGAGGTAACGGGTTTGATTCCAGCTCTGGCCTCCCTGTGTGGAGTTTATATGTTCTCCACGGGCCTGCGTGGGTTTTCTCCGGGTGCTCCGCTTTCCTCCCACATTCCAAAAACATGCGTGGCAGGCTGATTGAACTACAACTCTAAATTGTCCCTAGGTGTGAGTGTGTTTGTCTCTTGGTGCCCTGTGATTGGCTGACAACCGATTCACGGTGTCCCCCGCCTACTGCCCGATGACAGCTGGGATAGGCTCCAGCACCCCCCGCGACCCTAGTGAGGATCAAGCGGTTCGGAAGTTGAATGAATGAATGGACAATACTGTACTTGAAAATGAAACCAAAGATCAAAACCTGTTTCTGTGGCAAACTTAAATTTGGTAAGCTGTACAGAGAAGGGGCGGCCCGGTAGTCCAGTGGTTAGCACGTCGGCTTCACAGTGCAGAGGTACCGGGTTCGATTCCGGCTCCGGCCTCCCTGTGTGGAGTTTGCATGTTCTCCCCGGGCCTGCGTGGGTTTTCTCCGGGTGCTCCGGTTTCCTCCCACATTCCAAAAACATGCGTGGCAGGCTGATTGAACACTCTAAATTGTCCCTAGGTGTGAGTGTGAGTGCGGATGGTTGTTCGTTTCTGTGTGCCCTGCGATTGGCTGGCAACCGATTCAGGGTGTCCCCCGCCTACTGCCCGAAGACGGCTGGGATAGGCTCCAGCACCCCCCGCGACGCTAGTGAGGATCAAGCGGCTCGGAAGATGAATGAATGAATGAATGAATGTACAGAGAAGAGGCGTGGAGACTGTTGACATTGTTCTACAGTCCCTTAGCCAATCAGGATGCAGAACACAATGCACTGTAAAAAAACAACAACAAACTTTTTTTGTTTTTTAAAGCACAAAATGAAATCGGTGAAACAGCGAAACTGTGACAGGTGAACCGTGTCATAGTGAGGGCTCACTGTCCAACCGCTTCGTAGTCGATACCCTCGCTGTGGTGCTGCCATTTTCTTTTTTCAAAAGTAAAAGGTCAGAATTCCAAAAGGTCTTTCTCACACAAGTCATTTCCGCTGCAACAAATCCATTACTTTGTTTGGCTACTTGGCTCCAGCCGCGGTTCACATCCCCATTGCGGCTTTTGACCTGACTGCCAAATAATCACACCAGATTGATCATTTAACTAAGGTGTGTACCAAACAATGTTTAAACTGGGCGTAGGCTTCAACTTTACGTCTGCATACTTTCACGATCATCCACGACCAGCATGTCTGGGAAATGAAAAATTATGATGTAATCATTCACTGGCCTAATTACAAATGGCTTTGTATGGCTTTTTATATGAGAAGTTAAGCCTGGCACTAATTGGCTCTAATTTGAAGCCCCATTCACACTTTGCGAGTCCACTTTATAAATCTCATGCATGTAGAGGAAGGAAACGGAAAGACTAAGCCTTGCACAAGAAGGAAGTGCTTCTCTTCATGGCCTGAGGGTCTTTCCCAAGAAGAACAATGGTCCCCTCAGTCCGAATGCTGCCCTTGTGACTTTGCAAAGTGGCAACCTTTTGGCAAATATTCAACAGTTGTTTTGCATGAAACGTTAATCAAATTAGACAGCAGGGTCAAAGTGTAGCGTAGTGCTATCACATCACACTTTATTAAGGTACCCCCGTGAAATCGACTTAGATCCTGTTTGAGAGTGTCTCTCTTTACAATCTTTTGCATTTTTCCCATTAGAAAAATTTGGGTGGAACATTTAGCATTATGGCATGTCAAAAGAGAAAATATTTGAATATTTATATAAAAAATATCATGTGGCAGTTACAAAAAAAAATAATAATCCTGCACGCTGACCAAAGAGTTGACATACAAAAAGTTATATTTTCCCACAGATGCCACTGAAATTATGTGAGGATATTCTAAATCACCGGTTACTTGGGAATGCAATTTTCGGTCTTGTCTTCTAGACAGGAAGTCCCAATGATGTCATCTCCCACAGATGTCATCTTTAAGGTGCACAGCTACATGCAGACACAAGGCAGGATGTCAAAAACAGCTCTCTTAAGCCAATGGCTAAAACATGACCGCAAACGTCTGGTTTTTATCCCCATGAGGCGCCCTATAATGTCCACGGCCGTTTGAGTGTAGATCTCCGTGAGTTGTGGGAACCCAATTTCAACGAGGACCTTTACCCAGTACTGAGGGAAGCGTGAAGAGAGACATATTTGCAGGCTTTTGCGTGACAGATGAGAAGAGTAAGTGTGAAAAGTGAATCATCTTATAAAACCTGCACCATATACGGTTGAAATGGAGACATATTAGACACAGCGGCATTGAGATATGAAGACAGGGCCACACAAGCAAGACAAAGGCTATACAGTATACAGTCTTACTCATTAACGTTTCCCAAAGTTTGAGATTTTATTTTGGTTTTTCGAGAGCTACACGTTGCAGCACAACTAAACAGTTTTGCTCAGATTCACGCATTTTTTAAATGCTTTTCCTAAGCAAAAAGAAGTTTAGTCAGGTATACTAAAAGTACACTTTGATTTACACTTTCTATATGAAATTGGAAGCAGTACTACTGTATCTTTTAAACACGATATTTTTATAAACTTTATTGAAGCATGCTTAGTATACTTGGCTTGTTCTAAAAAAGTATACAGACAGATACTTGTAGTATACTTTTAAAACTTAATTTGTTCCAATTTAGTATGAAAATGTACACTGTATATTTAAATGTTTGGCTGGCAACCAGTCCAGATTGCACCTCAGATCTGGGAATTGTTTCAATGACCCAAATGAGGAAGTGCTATGGAAAATAGATGACTGGGTGTTTATTGTGCATACAGTGTAAAAAATGTGCAGTTGTGAGAAAATGTGAGAAATCATTCGAGAATCTCTTAAAAATTAAAAACAGATGTTGGATCGCTTCATTGGCTTGAGAAAAAAAATTAAGTAATATGACGACAGAGTCCACTAAGCTCGTGAACGTCAAAGTGTGACATGTAAGAATCACTGATTCAAAAAACTCCAGCGAGTATAGCTCAGCTGTATTTACCTTTAAATTACAATAAATGTTCATTTCATATTCTAAAAGTGTTTGTTTATCAAGAGCTATTTAGGTGCAAATTTCAGTTACCACATATGTACAATTCTATTTGAATGAATATTTATTCAAGTACTTTTTTTTAACCCTTTTTGCGCAGTGTTAATGTTCAAACTGTGCATTGTGTTAATGGTTGACAATAATATTACATCAACCTTTTGGATGAACACTTGGGCCTATTGTGCGACTGTATTTTAATGTTGGCCGTTGTGGTGGTACTCAGAGAGCAAAGTATTTTATTTTATTTTTTTCCGCTGCCGTTTGATGTAAAAAGAACCAAAGCAGTAGGCCATTCAACTGACAAACCTGGGGCTGATGATACTTTGTCTTTCTGGATAGAAACCCAGAAGTCGGGAACAGGAAGCCACTCAGCAAACTAGTTTTAAATCAGCACTATGAAACAACAGAATTGAGCATGAATATGATTTCTCAATTTAATCTCTTTTTTTTTATATTTATATATATATTTATTTTATTTGTATTAAATCTAGGGCGGCCCGATAGTCTAGTGCAGGGGTGTCCAAACTTTTTGCCAAGGGGGCCAGATTTTATGTGGTAAAATGTCGGGGGGTCGACCTTGGCTGACATTCTTTACATTGGACAACAATATTGTTCAACAAATTTTAGTAAGCCAGTCTGTTTCACATTTCCATTTTTATTTTAATTTCAACAGTCTTAAGAATTTCTTTTGGTTCATTTGAAACAGGTATATCACATTCATTCATTCATCTTCCGAGCTGCTTGATCCTCACTAGGGTCGCGGGGGGTGCTGGAGCCTTTGTGAAGCCGACGTGCTAACCACTGGACTACCGGGCCGCCCGGTATATCACATGCAACTGCTTATTCACTTCACTTTTTCTTAAACAGAAGTCTCCTGAGTGCAAATTGATTGATTTGAAACATAAAATGTATCACCATGACTTTTCAATAGTCACAAAACCTTTGACTCGAACAACAGGGAAATGAACAAGCAATACACATATCCACAACTGCAAGGATCATTTGAAATATGACATCAGTCAATATAAACACGGAGTGATGTCTTGTTAACTCGTGAGTGATGCCCTCTAGTGTCTAAATGCTCTTACTCATTTAGCCACTAGAGGGAAGCAGTACTCTATGAAACTTCACTCACCAGTCTACGAGACCTCAGTCAATGCAACACGTGTTCCATTGCGCCCAACCTGCGCGCCAGACGGCACTGATTTTATGACAGGGGCCGAGGGCCGGATGAAAATCGACCGCGGGCCGGATTTGGCCCGCGGGCCGGACTTTGGACATGCCTGGTCTAGTGGTTAGCGTGTTGACTTCACAGTGCAGGGGTATCGGGTTCGGCCTCCCTGTGTGGAGTTTGCATGTTCTCCCCGGGCCTGCGTGGGTTTTCTCCGGGTCCTCCGGTTTCCTCCCACATTCCAAAAACATGCATGGCAGGCTGATCGAACACTCCAAATTGTCCCTAGGTGTGACTGTGAGCACGGATGGTTGTTTGTCTCTGTGTGCCTTGCGATTGGCAGGCAACCGGTTCAGGGTGTCCCCCGCCTACTGCCCGAAGACAGCTGGGATAGGCTCCCGCAACCCCCCGCGACCCTAGTGAGGATAAAGCGGTTCGGAAAATGGATGGATGGATGGTATTAAATCTAAAATCCCGAAGAAAAAAACATGCCATCTACTGGATCCGGCGGCATACTGCTTCCCGTCTTAAATCCAGTCGCCACTGGTCAGACGTCATTTTCCACAATGCAACACACATGAAGACAGAGGGGCCTTTCACAAAAATCTGAAACACAATCTGCATTCTTCATTCAACGACTGGCGAGTGTCTGCAGGCTGCGCCTCAGGGGCAGGGGTTTGGGCCGAGGTGAGGAGAGAGATGTTTTCAAGCGTGGGGGCGGGGGCATGCAGGGCACATGGAGGGTGAGTGGATTGTTGGTTAATGAGTCACGAGAGCCTCCTTCAAAGCCTGCTGCGCAACCTCAACAACCCTCTCAGCTTCTCGCACCCGAGCAGGGAGGTCTGCAGGAATCTGGGCCGAGATGGAAGAGCTGAGTGGGCAGTCGACATAGGAGTGAGCCGCAAAGAGGTCCAGTTCTTGCTACAAAGGCATGAGCGTTGTGATAAAGGCCTCTACTGTTGAAAATTTGGAGGCCGCTTGTAAAGTCGCACATGTCGATGCTTTGCGTGCAACGCAATTCATTATTTTTCCCCGATGGAGCTCGATGATGTGCCTGCAGAAAATACCCAGGGGTGGCGTCCGCTCCTCATCGTTGAAATGTGTTTCTTTTTTTTTTACCATTCAGATTTCATACTCACCCCAAAAAAAGAAGCCTTATGATTTTTCCGTTCTGATTAGTTCAGCTATGTTTATACTTATGATTGGTTGAGCGTCTGCACCAATGATTGCTTTACAGGGGAGGCTGATGTCAGACATGATTTAGAAGGCTTTTTCAAGGTGCACTTTCAAGGAAAACCAGACTTGGCTCGGTCCATTAAAGTCACTGCGGCCTGTTTCAACCCGGAAATTTAATTTTTTTTGTTTTGGGGCGGGGGGGGGGGGGGGGCTACTTCACAGCTTGGAGAGAGATTTGTGTCAAAATTGTTCACAGAAATACATCTGCGATTTTCAGATCCACAAACAAATTTGTGATTTTTTTTCAGATTCACAAATAATAGGCGGACATGGGGAAAAAAAGAAGACGACCGGCATCTTTGCACTCGCACCGCAACTTCGCCATGCTGCAATGACAGAACGAGTCATGGCGTGAAGTGGAGGTGGCTAACCGCATCTAATAATGCGCGAGTAAATAGGGTGAGGCAACAAGATCAAACAAGTAACACTCACGCAGATGTCTCATCTATCTTTAGTGACCATGTGACCACGTGAGCCTGCGAGACAGATCACAGGTCGCTTAGGTCACCACGCAGTCTATAAACTTTTAGGAGGTGTGATAAAAAGGGCACAATGCCCCCTTTTCCCTGATTGGATTTTCCGCTTAAACAAACACAACATAGTAGCCAGTGGTGGGAAGAAACGAAGTATGGATTCATTTGTGATTGTACATTGGGAGATCTATTGGGCACTAAATACCTATTTTGGTCCTCCGAATGTATTTCAACACCTCCAACTTCTGCTATTCAAAAATTCCCCTTCCAATCAGAAAAAAATCAAAATAAGGCGTATTGTTTCGCAGGGTCAATTTAGCAGACACAATGGATTATTCATTCATTCATTCAACTTCCGTATCGCTTGATCCTCACTAGGGTCGCGGGGGGTGCTGGAGCCCATCCCAGCCGTCTCCGGGCAGTAGGCGGGGGACACCCTGAATCGGTTGCCAGCCAATCGCAGGGCACACAGAGACGAACAACCATCCACGCTCACACTCACACCTAGGGACAATTTAGAGTGTTCAATCAGCCTGCCGTGCATATTTTTGGAATGTGGGAGGAAACCGGAGCACCCGGAGAAAACCCACGCAGGCCCGGAGAGAAGGACAGGGAGGCCGGAGCTGGAATCGAACCCGGTACCTCTGCACTGTGAAGCCGACGTGCTAACCACTGGACTACCGGGCCGCCCCACAATGGATTATTCTGTCGGAATTC